>NW_027412547.1:12500-2412500 GCF_025532065.1 Leptinotarsa decemlineata
AAAAATAATCATATTTTCCACTTCCTACTCCGTCAGTCTTTATAAAAAGCTTATTTTTGATGTTCTTTTGGGTAATCACCCTCGAACCAAACTGCTCAGATTACTTTTACAAAACGAACTATAGATTGCGTCACCGTACATAATTGGTGTCGTTTTTCGATGATGATGTTCAAGGTAGTCAACCCTAACCCAAAATACCGGAATTAATGGGTAGCGATTTTAAATGGATTCATTTCTCAGATGGTCATCCTTACACATCTTTTTTTTTTATCATTCAAACATTCATTATATATTGTGGCGGCATCTATTTGTTGGTAACGTACTAGTTTTCTATCGCGACTCCATTTCATTTTTAACAGTGGTATTGTAGCGTAACTTCCCTACCGCTCGTGATTTCATAATGTAATATGTTTTCGTTTTTAGTAAGTCCTCGATTACATCTTTTCGTTATCGACGTCAACCTATTTTTCATTTCATTCCGGTGTAAATGCTAGGGATTAGGGATCTGTATTGACAGAATTATCAACATAGTTTGGCTTGGCCTATTCGCGCGGAGATGGCGCTGTCAGTAGCTTTCTCGGTATAATTAGAACTCGTTTTTCTTACACATTTCTTTATTTGAAAAAGTATTGTGGTAAAAAGTTTAGGAACGTTGGATCCATCTGCAAGTGGACTCGTTCTAGTTGATTTCATGTATTGGAACTGCAAATAAGTTTTTCTGGAACCTTAGCGGTATTTGAAAGGGAATTAATTTGAACTTTTCTGCCTGGTCTAGGTATGTAATATATCGAGCTAAACTTTAGGCATATTATTTATATTCATGATTTTATTTTATAGAAACTTAGTCGTATTTTCAACGCAATCTGTCATACAACCGATCAACTGGGAATAAAACCTTTTTAACCTGAATTATTCTGCTTGGTGTACGAACTTATTGTTCCCACCCCACTTCAGTATTAACTGTTAAAAGTTCACGAGGGACGTAACTGGCCGAGATGGAGAATTTGCCCAAAAGTATGAAGAAAAATTTAATGAAAATATCGGAAATACTGTCATTATTGAAACCTGAACAAGTTGACAGTAAAAATGCATTTTTCAACTAACAATATTAAATAAATACACAAATTTACATTAATGTACATAAATGTATAGTAATACTCTTCTGAAGACAATACTTTGAGTATATCATCTACTTTATCACAAATAAAATATAAAACATATCATATATTTTGAGGCTTCTGATGAATTGTAAATTGAATAGCAATGAAAATATTCAGTAGAAAAATGCTAGCAAGCAGATGTCAAAGACACACACCATATTTCTTACATTTATGACCCCCTAATGGTTTTTCAAAAATATATTTGAATATTCAGTTCTTTGTAGTTTCGAAAAGACAGTCGTATACTTTCAAAATATTCTCTAAAAATACAAATTATAGGAAGATGTACAAGCTCTTACAGAAGCTTCTATTTATGAGATCAAAAAGCATATAACGGTTCAATCGGTAGAAAAGTTGGAAAGATATAAATTTTGATCCCTTTCATAAAATTCGACATGATATGCACAATGTACAAAATATTTCGATGATGAAATCATATGTATGTATAATTAATTTGACACATATTTCAACGTATACTGATCATACTGTTTCGTTATTGATAGATACTATTCTACATTTTGTTATCTTCTTATAAATACATATTTTCGTAAAATTAAAGTTTCAGATATTCTTACACGTTTAGTAGAGATGTTAAAATACTATTCAGTACATAAAACATGTTCGAACATGTTTTAACATGTCCAAACATGTTTTAACATGTTTTAACATGTTTGGACAACCTAACCTAACCTAACCTAACCCAAAGGAGTCAACCCAGGCCAACCCAAAGGGGTCAACCCAAGCCAACCCAACCCAGCGGAAATCGGATCGGAAAAATTTTGGTACAAGGATTTTCCGGAAAAATTTTGGAACGCGGATTTTCCGGAAAACCACTTTTTTAGACTAATTCGGCAGTCAGAAATCCATTGCGACTAGTCCCGATTGCGAAAAACCAAATTTTCGCATTTTTTCCAAGAGCGAGTTATATCAGGAACTGATAGTACACCGGTATAACATTACAGATGCATATTCCCAGACCAGGTCGTTAGCCGATCCAGCTTGCTTACTCAGCATTGCGTCATATGCGAACTTATTTATACACCTTGTTTTATTATTCATGTCATTCAATTGTAGTTATATTGCCTTAAATGTACAAATAAAGTTTTTAAAAAGTCTCAAAGCAAATCCTTCGAAATAATTAGCGTATCTCGAGAACGGTAAACTTCCCCAGAAATCGGCGAACGGCGCGTGAATCGGGAGGTCGAATAGAGCTGGAATCGACGCTCAAATCAAAAAATCCGGGTGCTACTAACCTTACCTAACCTAACCTGACCAGACCAGACCTGACCTGACCTGACCTGACCTGACCTGACCTGACCTGACCTGACCTGACCTGACCTGACCTGACCTGACCTGACCTGACCTGACCTGACCTGACCTGACCTGACCTGACCTGACCTGACCTGACCTGACCTGACCTGACCTGACCTGACCTGACCTGACCTGACCTGACCTGACCTGACCTGACCTGACCTGACCTGACCTGACCTGACCTGACCTGACCTGACCTGACCTGACCTGACCTGACCTGACCTGACCTGACCTGACCTGACCTGTCCAGACCTGACCAGACCAGGCCTGATCTGACCCTATTGGATGATGCTCTGTATGGGTTGATAATTTACCAACTCATAAAATATAAGATAATTTCTCAATAGATCGGTTATAATACTTTCGAGACAAATTCAAAGGCTATGAATTCGCAGATTTTTTATACCTACAAAGAATTGAATGATGTGATTTTGAAATGAGAATGGAAATTAAATAAATTGAGCGAAAGAAATTCTGAATATCATTCGAATTATAATATTCTCACTGAATCTTTTGTAAATTAATTTTTAGAATTCTGCTAAGTATGTATACCTGCTATGACGAAAATGTGGAAGCATGATTTATCTCTGACTGTCTCATTTTTAATATCACAAGATTTATGCCTCTATCATTCAGCACAGAATATTTATTTATGATAACAATGAAACGTACCCTTTACGAAACAGTTTCAGTTTGGTTTCATAAAGAGGATATCACCTGTGTTTCTCTTAGTAGTTCCTGTTTATTGATATCTAATTATATAATTATGCGGAAATCCATATTATTGCCAATAATAATATTGGGAACAGTGACTATTGAAGGTAGGCGGATGACTACTTTTTATATAATAAAATCATTATCACTATTTCAATGACGGTCGAACCATTCTCAACAACTTTCGTGTAAAAATTAATTGTAGATCATGGTAGTCATTAAGAGAATAAAATAGAGAAACGAAACTGAGTATTCGCTGCTTATTAGAAGATTGATGCTATATTCAAGTATCTTAATTTTTCCACTTTCTCATTGTAGAGTCTGTGTTGGAAATGAAGTGACCAATGAAATAGTATACAATCAGTAATTTCAATAAATTAACTATATTCAATAATCATATAATGAAAAGATGAATATGAATCTCACAGGGAGGTTCGTAACGAAACTCAATGGAAATCAACAATAATTTTAATTTATGCCTGTAGAAGCAACTGATCATTTTTCGCAACCAGTTATACCTATATATTTCGGTATTATTGAAAGACAATGCTCAAAGAATTTGAATGAAACTTCAAGCATTGAATCATTGATTGGGATTATTTGTCAACAATGATCAGAACATTGGAAGAAAATAGATATATTGTCAATCATGATTTCAAGCCAATTGAAGCTATCGAGTTATCGATAAAATGAATTTCATACTAAGATGTGTAATTCATGCAAAGAAGTAACTTTCAGATACAAACTGGAATAAAAAGCCAGATACATATAGCCCAATCATTTATTGTGAAAAACATTAGTGAAATTCAAAAATGGTTCATTGAGAGTTCGGGTACATAATACCCTCAAAGAGAAAATGTGTTATACCTGTCAAGGTGTATTTTGGCTATAAAAACCTCAAAAATATTCATGTATAAGTAGTTTTTCGAATATATCGAATATTTGCACTTTTTCAGTATAATATGGACAATGATTTCTAAAATTTCTGAATCAGACTATATTTCTTATTTTGAAAAACCTAACCATGATATTCTACGCTTCTATTAGGTACCCTATATATTGTACGATATTTCAAAAAATATCCACTGCATTGGTATCTGAAACATTCATATGAAACAATTTTTTAGGCCACACTCCCCCATATCAAATTTCTGACGGAAGCTCAATGTGACACTATGTTCGGAAATCAAATGCCAAGTCTGCACTTGCTGAAATATTTTTGAAATCGAGTTGATCTTTCCGTCGGTTCTCGATGAAGTTTAAAAGATTCATCTAGTGAGAAACGGCAGCAAAAAAATTGTTGTTGAGAGATTCAGTGACGAAGTACACACAATGGAATGAATTTCTGAATAATCTTATCTTTTGGAAATATATTTATACAATCATACAATCAGTTCTATTAGATGCAATGTCAAAACACGTTAAAATATATTATTTGTGAGATCAATCTTCAAATAAAAGGGATCAAGTTATATATATATATATAAGTTATCATTTTACAAATGGTGAAATATTTCAGTGAGAATAATGGAATCATAAATCATTTCAAGGTATTTGTTGAAATGATCAACAGGTTATGAGATTAGATGTTGGTAAGGAAGATACAACCATTTTACATGATATAGACTATAGACAGAGCAAGAAACAAAGATAATCTTACGATTATATTATTACAAATCCTTCATTCACTCAAATACATTATTTTCAATTCGTCAATAAGTGCTATTCTGATCATTTTCATACTGATTTCAAATTAAGAGCCACCGGTAGACAGCCTATTGGGCATCAACAGTACCGGGCAGGCGGTCCTCGATTGAAGATAAAATGTGAATAATCAATCCTATGTCATATCATAATGTTTTAACAAAAAATGATGTTCACTGAAATCAAAAGGTATTCTTCATTTAATGATATTATTAACAATGTGTTTACTAAAATGATTATTTTTATTGATATGGCTATACTATCCACCCTGTTAATTCAATAAATGAGCGAAATGTGATATTTATGGTTCTCTGTTGTAATATTGAACGTCTGAATTCACTTCAATTTCAAGTGTGTTTCAAAATAACTTGTACTGAATCTAAGTTTGTATCAAGAATACTAATAATTGGCGACAATATCTGACTTTTCTACTTTTCAGCATTTATTCCCCAATTAGATGGGCGTATAGTTGGTGGAAAAGATGCGAATATAACCAGCTTTCCTTACCAAGTATCTCTGCTGAGAGGTTTATCACACGTATGTGGCGGATCCATATTTCACACAAATTATATATTGACTGCTGCTCATTGTGTTCATGGGTAAGTATGAGTATGAGTATGTGTTAATATGTCCTAAGCAACCGACCGAAGGTTTATATTAGATAAATTACTGAACAGCGATAAAGTATTGACGGCTTTTCCCATAGCATGAGAACTAGACAAAACAAAATGAAAAAAAATTTGAAGCTTTCAAAAAGCCGAATTGTGCTTCTTGTGCTCAGCGAGGAGAAACCAGCAAATCAGGAATAGCAGACCATGTTTGGACCCATCAACACAACATCGAGTGGTCCCAAGCTGAGATCTTGCACAGAGAGGAACATTGGTTCAAGAGAAAATTTAAGGAAGCCGCATACATGTTGTCCAACAACGTATTCAGCCAGGCCAGCGTAGATATACGAAACATATGGAAACCCATCATCAAACGAAAAATGACCAACTCCCGCCAAATCGGTCATCTCTCACGGAATCAGTGAAGCGGAAAATGGAAAGTAGAGGAAGTGAAAGTATTTCAACGACCTATAAAATAGTCATCTCTCGGAGGAATCAGTCCAGTCATCACCAGAAGACGATTGTAGATACCAACAATCGAAACGTCGTGAACTAACGTGACTTGGAATCTCTACACTTTTTTATTTTTTATTTTTTATTATTTTCTTTTTGCATTCCTTTAATTTTTATTTATTCAATTATTATATTTTTACTTGTAGGTTATTTCACTATCATTTCATTTCAGGTTTATTGTTGCTTAATATAATTGTTATTTTCAACTATTCTTTTTAATTATTCTTTTTTACTTGTTTCAGGGATTTCAAATCATTTTATATAATAGACAATGGAAGTCCGAACTAGTGAAATTCATCACGAAACATTGTCAATCACCTTCAGACATATATACATATTGAATAAAATAATAATCAAATCGGAGTTGCATATAACAACATGAACAAAATAGTTCTATTCACAGCCAATTATTCCAATATGATTTCTATATTTGTTTCAGTTATCTCACTACTTTATTTTCAATCCGAGTGGGATCCAGTATCGCAAATCAAGGAGATGGAACCTTTAAAGTGTGTAAAATTCATATCCACGATAAATTTGATCAAAACACTATGGATAATGATATCGCAATTTTAACGGTGAGTCAAGATATCGTGCAAGATTATTAATTTCGCTATTTTGGAAATGAAATCAGCTTTTTAATGTATCATTCATTTCCGATTTGAATGAGGAAAATTGGATTTTCATTTCAGAAAGATCGTGCTAAAGCTAAGCATCTTAAATTTTAATAAAATAACAAGTGTTTCAGGTTGGAGAAGTGATACAAAAGTAACGTAGGCAGCACCAACAATATTGTATGTCTAAAATTATTGTCAATTTAATTTTCAGTTATGTTCTCCTCTGAAATTTAGTGCTACAGTTCTTCCGATAGCTCTTCCAGGAAGTTCGGAGGCCATTCCCACAGGAGCAAAAGCTACCGTCACGGGATGGGAGTTTTGAAGGTATTATTTCAATGTAGAAATCACTTGATTCGAGATTTGCGTGTACTGTTCTGATTTCTTAAACCTTAAGATTGTTATTCTTAGAAAGAGATAAAAATGGAAGATAATGTTTCAAGCACCAAGAGTCGAGCATGGAAACTTCGCGTCTTTTTCAATAATCATGATGATTTTATCCCATCTTGTGCTCGCACAATTAGGTCTGATAGCCCTGTTGATATACTGAATTGGCTATGTTCCATGAAAAAATCACATTTGTTGCGATCCACTACATAATTTTCCAGTAATGCAGTTTTTCTTTTTCGAACATGCGTAGAGCGCCTTGCATTCCAACGTTTGAGTACTTTGCTGGTTCAGCACTTTTGGCTGTACTATAACAATCATTTTTATTATAAAGAAACAGTTGAACGTCTTAGAAAAACCGATCAATAACTCAAACTCTCCTCACACAATACTGCATGTACTATCCACAAAAGTTCATACACTTTACGCAAAGACCTGCTACCGAATATGTTAAAGCATGAACTTTAATTTTTCAATGAAAATTTAAAATTGAACATAAATTGATTTGTGGTATACCCTTTCATTTGTAGGTAATTTGCACCTTTCACATGTGTTTGTTTCAATTATGGGGGTAACGAATTTTTTTTTGAATACGTTCCGTAATTCTTCATTTTTTTCATTTGCGAAAATATGAAGCGTTTTCAAATTTAAACGTCCGAAGTTATATGATTGAAACATTCAAGTAACATTTTATTGTAACACGTGTTTCGCTATATAGTAGCTTCCTTTGACGTTTTTATACTGACTGAATTGTACTTAGTTTGTTCTTTATGTAATAACAATTTGAATCGTATGATCTACGTAATGACTAATAATTTTACATGAGTTTAGGTAAGTACTAATTGAAAAGTCCAACATCGTAAAAGAAAATGTTTACCAACTATATAATTATAATTTATGCTTCATATGATTTTAATTATCATTTTTACAGATCTTTTTTTTTTGCTATTTTCACCTTCCACAATCTGAAAAATATGAAAATTATAATAGAGAACTTTATACAAGTGTAGAAAGGGCAAACTTTTTAGTTTACCCGAAAAAAATTGCTAAGAAATAATACAATACTCATCGTAACGTTTCGGAGGCTAACATCTGAAACATTCGATGTTATACTAAGTGCTTTCCGATATCAGTAGTTGCCACTATACAAATTTTTCTTCAAGAAGGGTAGCCAAGTACTATCATTTCTAAGGAGCTGTTCGAAATACAATTCTCTCCAGATATGATAATATACGCTGATTCTTTCTGTAAGAGACTTAAACTAAAAGAATCAGCGTTTATTCTCATATTTGGAGAGTGTATTTCGAACAGCTCCTTAGAAATAGATCGTTCTTGGCTACCCGTCTTGAAGGAAAATTTGGATATTGGCGAAATGGCGACAGACTGATATTGGAGAGCACCTTGTATTACATCGAATGTTTCAGTAGTCAATCAACAACAACACATTTCAAAACTCCTTTGACATCTGTCGAAGAAATTCGTAAATAAATAATCAGCAAAGGAATATTTATGATGCACTGTTTGGAACCTTTGATGTAGTAATGAATATTACTGGAGTTTTTTTCCCAAAACAAAATCGTTATTTTCAACACCTCGACACGTGTTTCCATCACCAAGTGATCATCTTCAAAGAGGAAGATTAAAACTGATTAATCTTCCTCTTTGAAGATGATCACTTGGTGGTCGAAACACGTGTGTTACATGAGGTGTTAAAAATAACGATTTGGTGTTGGGAAAAAACTCTAGTAATGACCAAAAGAATGATTGCATATATATTTGAATTTTTTGTCCATTTCTGAAGACGGAGGCAGATTTTGGCCTCTTAAACGTGATAAATAGAACATTTTTCCTTGTGAAAATTACTTTGATTTTACGTAGTAACTTGGCGGGGTAAAATAATTAGTTTGCCCTTTGTATGAAGTTCTGGGGAAGGTGAAAATACCCAAAAAAGGGCGGGAAAGAAATTAGGGAAGAAATTGAGGATATTTCGATTAATCTATCTGATTTCTTCTCCCGGTTGTTCTATTTGATAGCATTCGAGTCGTCAGTAGGTACTACTTACTAAAGCCATTCAGCTCATCTCAGTACCTTTTTGATGCAGAGGAACAAACAGTCACTGACAGTTTCGATAACTGCCAAAGATTAACGAAACATTTTGTATCAATCAAATGCATTTCTATATAATGTGATACTCAAGTTTTCTTAGTTACAGTTGACTAATACATTTTGTAATTGATGATAAAATAATTTTTTGCCAGACTCGCCAACAACACAAGTGATAAGTTTTTGATTGGTTATACGATCAAAATTTATTTTGAAACTTTCATGTTACTGTAAAGTAAACGACACCTTCATCAAAAATTTGATTCATAGGGTTCACTTACTCTAATTCGTTTATAGGTTTGAAAATCGTCCCGTGGACAAAAAACAAAATGTTTTAGCATAATTTTCATTCAGTTTTATTTTTGCATTTTTGATACAGATAATCAATAAACTCCTCCAATATGTATCACCATCAACATATTCAGTGTTTGAGAGTGTGTGACATGTTCAATATAAAAATTGTGAAAAATTGCAAAATTTTCATAATTGATATCTATATAACCTTTTACTACATAATGAGTTCTTACACAAAGTAATGAGGGGCATACTTGAAGACTGGCTGTAAATCAAATTATTCAAATGAACAATTCGTTTAGGCCATTCTCAAATCATCTACACTGTAGGTTAATGGACTGAGACCTTTCAGAAAACAATTTCTCCCTGGCTAATACCACGAAGGGTATTGGATTATATCCCACAGACATCAGTGCAGAATTCTTCACTGAAGTTATTCCTGCATGTGCTGTTGGCGATACAACTGCCGCAATAGATTTTCAATTATTGGAAACCACTTGCAGACCGGTTACGAGCTATTTGGTCTCTTGTCAGTTTAAAGTAGTGTCCATCATCAACATTGAGTCTATGATTTCCCTGAAAGTGTGTCGTTCCAATAATTGAAAAACGATTTCGGCAGTTGTATCGCAAACAGCATTTGCAGGAATTACTTCTGTGAAAAATCCTACACTGACACCTGTCCGATATAATTCAACGCCCTTCTTGGTATTAGCCAGGGGAGTAGATGTTTTCTGATGGGTGTCGGTCCATTAACTTATGGTATAGGTGGTTTGAGACTAGCCTGAACGGATTGTTCATTTAGATAATTTGGTCCTATTGAATTCATTTACTCATTTCGTGATATAGCTGTAACAGTTTCAATAACTGAACTAACGTTTTTCTAGGAAACTGACAAGGCTGTGTCAAAATTTTGCAGCAAGTAGATATCCCTATTCTGAGTCAGAAATCTTGCCTTTCAGTCTATGGAGGTGAGTACATAACCAGCAATATGTTCTGTGCTGGATATGTTGGTAAAGGAGCAAAGGATGCTTGTCAGGTGAGTTGGTAATCAATTTTTAAGAGTTTATTTTGAAACAAAAGAAATAGTTGTATCATATTGAAGATATTTCCTATCAAACTCCTACAAAAATTTTATGAAGAACATAGAAGATTTCAGTGTTTTTGATCAGAAAAGGTTTTTTGATACTCATTTCGACGAAACCGAATCTTTCAAGTACCCCAAAAAAAAAAATCAAACGAAGTGAGGTTTGGAAAACTTACTCTCTCAACTCCTTGAGTTGCTATCTGTTTGATTAGAACGTGTCTATTCTAAAATTACAAACTATTATTTCGTTATGGGATGATACCCCATCTGGATGAAAAATAATGTGGAATAGTGCTAGTCTCATTTGCCCAAAGTATTCCATAAAGAAAATTTTACAAAAATGAGATAATTTCAAAAAGGATATAGTTGATTTTAATATTTTTTCAATACAGTCAAAATGATTTTTGAAACCTTCCATAAAATTACTGGCTCAACCTGCCACCGAATACCACCGTTGGAATCAGAATTTTATGATCTAATTTCTGCTTGTGGGTGGAGAAGCATACATCCTCTTTTATGAAAAGTATGGATCGAAATCGCAACTTTGAGATAACTGTATCAATATATTTGTAATTTATATTAAAAAAATCTGCTGTATATTATTCTATATTAGCTATCGCGTGGCATGAGAATCGTAAATATTGAAGATGATCTCGAAAAACCTGGTTTATTCACCACGTTTCATATAATATTCTTCAATACCTCTCATTTAACAGATAATATAATATTTACGTTCCAGGGAGATTCTGGAGGGCCACTGATGGCGAATGGAAAACTTTTTGGAATCGTATCATGGGGAGTGGGATGTGCCACCCGAAGTATCCTGGTGTTTACACTAATGTTCCAGTTTTCGGGGATGGATCAGAGATTATACAAAATATTGAACCTCAACAAGATCTGAGTCAGTGCTCCTACACATATTGCCTGACATCGAGTAAACATTCATCAAACCTGAATATTGAGGATGATATTTTTAATTATTAATGGGAAATCCAAATATTGACTCACTGTTTCTCAATTAGATTCACTGATAACAAAAATAGGAAAAACAGGTTCTGATTCAAATTACATTCCAAATCTTTTTCTACACCCTCAACTATCCTTTACAATCAAGTCGGATTGGGAAATATATGTATCTAAGAATGAGTAATGATTTTATTTGGTTGCCTTCCAAAACGTATAATCTCCTAGAATATTTTGAGATACAATTTATCGAAGAAAAAATTACACAGTTTCTCATGAAATTTTACTCAACAAGCTGAACTATTTCGGCATATGTAGTTTACTGTCTGACTCTGATCATTCAACAAGTAGAGTACGAAGAATGAAACTTGTACAAAGATAAGTATCTACTAATTGAAAAGTTGAAATTGATGGGAAAGAAAGGTTTAGGTTTTCTGCTTCATCTTTAAACAAAAAAAAATTATGAGCCGTCACGGGACGCCTGGCAGATGTGAAACATCAATAATAATATTTTGATATCCTTGTGATGATTGTTGGGTACCTTTAATATTTATAATTATAGTTTAAAAAAACTAAAGAACACGCTTTTAAAGAACATCGGACTAAAAAGTTATAAATATTTTTTTAATAAGCTTAAATGACGAACAAAAAATATTAGTATTATTGTGAAAAAAGCGACTGGCGCTTGATATACAAACATATGGCACAAAATGCCCACTCTTTTTATACACTAGTATTTTTCATTCGTTATTGTTTCAAGCTTATTTAAAAAAAATAGTTTTTTACTCTTTTTACCCTATATTTATTTTATCTATACTTTGGGATCAATCAGCCGTAGATTGTTTAGAAAAATGACCATTAATATTTTCCGATTCCAGAGAGGGAGCCTGAAAATCAGCTACCAAGCCCAAGGAAGGCAGCAAGCGCACAAAGGACGGTTACAAAAAGGCAGCAGACACGCGTGTTACTAAAAAAAGTGATAATATCGATATATCAAAGAGGTTACGTACAGCGTCACCTGCAAATAGATCA
This sequence comes from Leptinotarsa decemlineata, assembly GCF_025532065.1. Classification (NCBI taxonomy): domain Eukaryota; kingdom Metazoa; phylum Arthropoda; class Insecta; order Coleoptera; family Chrysomelidae; genus Leptinotarsa; species Leptinotarsa decemlineata. Next base: position 24,988 of record NW_027412547.1, read on the forward strand.
AGTAATAACTCAGAATTGTCTTTTGCTACTCTGAGAGCAATAATGTCGATAATTCTGTCAAATACAGATCCCGAGCTTGAGAGTTACAAACAAACAAACGTACATACATACATAGAGGTGAAGCTAATGAAAGCGTGATACTGTTTCTTGTATATATGAAAAATATGTCGAAGTAAATGGATAAAAAGGACATTTTTGTGATATTCTGATGACACCTACTTTATTTTCTGAGAGAAATCCCAAACTTATTGTTGGAACATATACAAACAGTCAAATATTTTCATTTACTTCTTTCACAGAAGTGAACCTTTGATACTCCACAAAAAACAAAATCGCTGTCAAGAGAATATTTCTAAGATAAAATCTAATACAGAGTCGAAGCAGTTAGATATGAACTTCCTATTCACTAGTGTGAGCCTAATAATAGTGGAGCCCAAGCGGGGATTTCGGGATTCACTAAAGCGCAACAGATTAATATACAGGGGGATACCTTGTACCTGGTTAAGCACCTCCACCAAATATGAGCCCCATATATAAGGCCGCCCGTGAAGGATAAAGGATCAGATTAGTAAAAAAAAAATTGATCATCAGAAATTCTCGAGCGTGTCAGATTAAGGTAAGGTGATTTAATTACATCAACGAAATGTCCCATAAAAAAGTCGCTAGTTTTATACTTCTTCTGTATATTCAAAACGACAGACAGTGTATTCTTATTTCAAATTTATGTTCGGATTTGGTTGGTACTAACTCAAATTATAATTTATCTTCTTAAAAATATGGTGGAAATAATAGTAATCATCACGCAATATGTACTGATCTGTCAGATTTTATACCTTCAATCAGAATGATTTATTCGAGCTTTAAAAGTAATGCAGACATTCTAAAAACGACAGGTTTGGATTGGATTTGGAAGAAAAATAGATAGTCTAGTAATATCAGCACAACATTATTATATTTCACTCATTATGTTCACTTAAGGCTCATAATTCTTGGAACCAATAATCACTTTCCGACAGTATGGGGAATGATATTGACGCGATATCCAAATGTATATATTACTGAATAGGATTACTTACGTTTTATCCTATTCAATCCAATAATTGATAATGAAAAATAAAAGGTTCAATGAATAAATAAACTTTTTCAATTAACGTCGGCTCCACAAAGTTCTCCGCCTGATAACGCATTCCAAAAAGGTGATGACAGTAACGACTTGAAATTTTCAGTTCCCACAAGAACAAAGTTTCATTATGTTGTTTTTAATTCTGTCTTCATCAAATTCATTTTACGTTTAATGGAATTTGTCTACCTATCTAATCAACACAAATTTTTATTTGTGTATCACTTGGTAGGCATCATTTGACAACTGTATAATTTCGTTATTATTTATTTTGATCTTGTGATAACGATTACTAACAAATTTGGGTATATATATAATAACTTACTTATGATTACTTACTTGATCATGAGTTTCTCACAAACCTATGTGTTTCTACTCCTATTTGGCGTAGGTGAGTATTCATTCTTTCCCTTTCGAAGTTTTCATTGTTTCTTGAACAATATTTGAGCTGATCGTGGCGTCCTCTATTCGTCTATTTACTGAAATGTGAGACAGTTTCTCCTATTGTTCATAAGCGACTAACTCAATATACCACAGACCCATGCGAGCTTTCATCATCCGTAAGTTTCTTTAGATTGGTGAATAGTGTTCATCTTATGAGACCCGTGATATAAATATTCATATTCGATATTTACTCCACATAATTCTAATATCAAAATATGAATTCAGAGTTTAACGCAGAAATTGGGAATTTCAATTTGAGATTTTTAGATAATGTAAGATTTTCAAAATATATTTAGTTCCTTTCTAAATGAAGAGATCATTTTTGAAAACTTAACCTTTCAATGAAAGCCTTGAAAAATGATTTTTCGAATTTTTCGAAATATTTCTATTATTTGAATGATTCCATTATCTCAGCTTTATTTATCATAGTTTGAAATATTTCATATATTCAACAATATTTCATGCACACAAATGGTATAATGAAATATCTATAATTTATATATTACCGAAAGAAGTTTATATTATATTTAAAAAAATATGTGTCAAATGCAGAATAGTGTATGAGTTTTTCAATCATAAAAAATGAAAGGTTACATGAAATTTATGATTAAACTTGGAAAGGACTTATACTATTGACTAGTTAAGAAAAAAGCATTCAAGGGGAGTTTTCAAACTCTTCATTTGATGATAACACGATTACAATAATATGATTCCATTAGTGATCTACATTATCAAAATCTATGGAAAATTGCTCTGGATGTGAATTATGGGAGGATATTGATGATGATTCCATAGATTGATTCACATGATTTCCAATGCGAACATGATATTTCACGATACGATATTTTAATCAGTTTATAATGGCGAAATATCTGATTTATTCATTATCATTTTTTTAGAAATTCTACTCTCCTTCGACATTAAATTTAGCCCATTATATGATTATCATTTCGTTATCTGCAAGAAAATGCAAAATGAGCTCATGTTATATCGAATGCCTTAATATTTTATTATTATTGTGATGAGTAGTTGTGAGTAGTAGTTTCTGATTAGTCTTCATTTTTTTACAGTTTACTCTGCGAATATTAGACCAACTCTTAAAATTGTTGGTGGCTCCAATGCCAGCATTGAGGATTATCCATATCAGATTTCTCTTCAGTTTTATGGTAGACATGGATGTGGGGGGTCTATTTTGAATCCTTTGTTCATTTTGACCGCAGCGCATTGCATATTCGAGTAAGTATAAATTGTTAACTGCAATTCAAATACGTATTGACGTTTGTGATTATGACAAATATCATTAGGCTAGCCACACACTAGTAAATTTTTGGTTTCTGTCATTGAATAATATCACAGGGAACTCTATAGATGCTTGCTATCAGTTTAAAAATGGGTTTCGGTCAAACTTCATGCATATCTACTTCTGTTATGGAGAAAATGAAGAATACTGAAAACTTTGGGTCCGTAAATTGAATAACACAAGTTCATTAACAGTTTTTTAAATTGTCTGTGAACTCCCGACGCAATTTTCTAGTGGACTCTCATTAAAAAAAATATATGGAATGATGAAGCTAAGTTCACCAAAAATGTATTATTCAATCGACACAATAAGACGCATTTTGGGCTGATGAAAATCTAAACCGATATTTCCAAGAAAGTTAGAGTTTCACCGTACCTACAAACACAGAATCCTGTTTTGTTATAAAGCACAACAGGATAGGTGTTTCATAGCACACTCGCTTGACGGTCATCGCGCTATATGTTCTCATATATCAATCATTTGGTTTTTCCAAGTCACGTTTTTCATATGTTTCTTAATTTTTGAGTTCAATACTCCCGACGTTGAAATTTTTCTTTACGTCTGTTTTTATATGCAATAATGTAATATGGAAAATTTAATTTTTCGGTAGGTTCACTTAGGTGAGCTATTATAATAAATAGTATTTAAAAAAAAAAGGCTCGAAGAGTTTTTCTAATGGAATGTCTATGATTAAACTGATCCGTATCGCCTCAAATTTGTTCTTTGAAAGTACTGTTCATCGATTCTGTGATACACGTCAATATATATTTTTTTTCAGTGTCAATTCTGAACAGATCAGTGTAAGAGTTGGTTCATCTTATCGAAACAGCGACGGAGAAGTTTATGCTGTTTCGAAAATTTATAAGCATCCCTTGTTCGACTTGAGTACTTTCGATTTCGATATAGCATTGCTGAAGTTACGAACCGAACTTACATTTGGTCCTGGAGTTCAACCAGTGGCAATAGCCTCGTCAGGTACCATAATTCCTAATGGAGTGTCAGCTATAGCAACGGGTTGGGGAAGATTGCTAGACGGAGGACCAGCAGCCAATCAGCTTCAAGTTGTTACATTGCCTACTATCACTACAGAAAGTTGCAAAACATATTACGATGATGCATCAATTACAGATCGAATGATGTGTGCTGGATATGATGAGGGTGGAAAAGACACATGTGAGGTAAAATCATTCATAATATTTGACTTAGCAGAACAATGCTGATTTCTGTGCTTTGTTTTCATTGTGAAAAAAAACTATCATAATCTGCCTTTTTAGTGAAAATCTGCTTCTACAGTGAAATGATAATAAGGATTTGAATAAAAATGAAAGTACATATTACTTTTAAGAGCAGAAGATCTTCAAATATTACAACAATTCACAGATGAGGGATAGGCTATCACACTGCATTACTGCCTTGATCATTCCAGAATGATATGAGATGTTCCGATTTTCCTAAATGTTCCGTGCTAAATTGAATTTGTATGCATTTCAATATCCAACGTTATCTTTTATTTAGTCTTCAAGTCTATTCTGGGACCAAATAAATATTGTAGTTCTTTCCATTTTCATAAAATGTTTACCTGATTTAGACAACTGTATAGCATCCCTTCGGTCACTTATTAAAATATTAACCACTATTGTTGACTTTTAGTTGAAAAGGTGAAAAACAAAAAACCGGCAGTTTTTTAAAAAATGGCAGGTATCGTTTCAATCAAATAGTTTCGATTATTTCATTCTTTCTGATTATAATGACTTAACGAATTATTTTATTTTCAGGGTGATTCTGGTGGCCCCTTAGTTGTTACTGGAATTCAAATTGGAATTACTTCTTGGGGAGACGTATGCGCAAAGGCTGGGAAACCTGGAATTTTCACAAAATTAACCGAATTTAAAGACTACATCGATTCTATAATAAATTCGTGAAGTATGAGAGCTCATGAATAATCAAATTTTAAAGGATATGTTGTTCAGTTTATTTGTTTATATTATCAATAAACTCAATCAGAATGTATTAAATTTATCATACTGTTATCGTGAAACAATGAAACAAAAAGGTCGGAAAATGTTAACATAAAATAGTTGCCTCTCAGATCCTCTTAGGTTCAATTTGTAGACGTGTTTTGCTCTATGATGTAGAAGATCGTTCTTTCACATTATCATACTGCACTGTTGACTCCTATCTAAGTTGTTTTCGTTATTTTAAGTGGCTTCCACTGACATTCCAACATTGTTCAAATAAGGAAAAAATAATTTTGTTCAGGATATTCCGACGGTTCACCCCGTCTGAAGAGGCTCTCCTGGTACTGACGAGGAGCTAGTACTCCGAAATCGGTCTGTCGGTGGTCGTTCCGACAAAATGAATTTAATTTCTGATTTTCATATATAGGAAGTTACTTGCAACGAATCTTTCGAATGGAAAACGTTGCACATGTTTCACTTTAGCTTTCTGAGCGGCATTAGCTGGGTTAGTTGTTTTTTTTTTCGTTAGATATCTGCCACACGTAGGTATAAGTCGCAGGTTCACATGAGAGGCAAGGGTGAGGTGTTTTCACCTGAACTTGAGCATATATAGATATAAGTAATACAGAACCTGGAAGCGGTGTAACTTATTTCCTGGGTTTCGTTTTTATCAGGTTTTCGTACTGGTCTATGACAGTAAAGACGATCACAACTGCGGTTACGAAGACGCCATCTCTGGGATCGACAGAGAGGACTCAATCCTCGAGGCTCCCCGAAGCTTTTTTTGGACAGTTCAGTTATTTAGTTTAGCACCACTGATAAAACTTTGGCGGATCGAAACAGCGGTGTCTGGTTGGATCACAAGTTAAACTGTTCTATAACCTAAATGACATTTTTATACATGAATCATACAACTATTTTATGGCATACGTAAGATATCACTTGTAACAATTGCAATTTACTAAAAAATGCAGAAATATAATGAAATATTTATCAATGTCAACAAATATTCAGTAAAAGTTATACTACTTATTCACCACTATGTGGAAATTGGAAACATTGTTCATGAAACGAAACTGCAGAATTATTTGCGTGGTTGTAGAATCAACGAAGTTGACATTATAAAGATTTACTCAATTATCTTTTGATGGAGAGTCAGATACGAAGATAAGATATACACTTTTAGATCACGTGATTTTTATCAAAATCTTGAGATTTTGCAAACTCCTTAAAAAACTTCCAACGGTAGTTCGGAAACTTATGAACAAAATATTCGTAACGAACTCTAGACATCAATCCGAAGAAGGTCAAAAAACTTTCAATGTGGGTTTTTCACGAGACGTGCAAATTTTGTCAAATGTAGATGCTGACGTTAATTGTAATTTTAAATATATTTCTCACGTACATTACGCATAGCAATGTAAAAAACTGGGAATGAAATGCAAGATGATATCTCCCAAGGTAATATACATTTCTTTAATTTGTTAATTGATCTTCAGTGCCCGAAGACGATAATTACCGTTAATCTACGTGCATGACTGTTTTATCGGTTAGATAAAAATAATGTTCTATTTCGCATAAAGAAAAAATATAATTCGTGAAATACTTTTGGAAAAAACCTGTATGGAGAGGGATGAAAATAGTTTTTAGCGTCCACAATATCTCTCATGTAAGAAACCACCTTCAGAATATTTCCGGTGCTTTGTGCGGAGCTAATGGCAACCTGTCAACCTTCGAACTGCCGATGATACTAAAAAAAAGTTTACCAAAAAAACCAGTTACGAATGCAAATGATAATCTATCAAGTATTATTCATTCAATATATGTTCAATTCAAATCATGTTCATTCGAAGTAGGTATAATTAAATTTTAATATCCCACGATATTGAATATTAAAAAAATCCTTTCAAATACATGGGAACTTGTGTAGAAAAATATTATAACAAATGTAAATATTCAATCATCAAACTTGATATCACAGTTACTTATTTTTATTAGTTATTTACCAGTCAGCACGCTCTCACGATTATTAAACCAGAAAGTACTTCATTCCTCATCCACTGTTATTATAGAATAATTAGCGAACCGCCCTGGCTCCGCACGGATGTAATGCTGATACAAATATAAATTCACCCATCGGAAATTCAAGGTTATGGAGAAACAGTGATGAAAAGATAATTTTGTTTTATGGACGCGCTTTTTTCCACACGGCTGGTGTCTCAGTTTGAAATATTTAATGATCCTGTCTTATTGAACATCTACAATATAAAACGAACCTACATACAAAATTACAGCCTCCGAAAATGTAGAGCTACGGAGAAACTGATGAAAAGGTAATTTTCATTTGTAAACGCGCCCTTTTTTCCCCAGTGGGGGATCCCCAGTTGGAATACTTGAGAATCTTTCTTTATTGCACATCTTCAACATAAAACGAACACATATACTACATACAAAATTTCAGCTCTCTAAACAGAATCAAGTGAAACATGATCATCAGTGGTGCTAGGCGTGGGTTTATATTTGATATTCGAGGACTGAGTTCTCCGTCGATCTCAGTGATGGCGTCTTCGTGAAGAGAGATGGTTATCACTTTAATTTACTCAGACTTTGAGGACAGTTGACTCCAGCAATTCATTTGTGTCAATATCGAAGACCAGTCTGCATAGAAAATGCAGAGTGCTGAGGAAGGACCGCCAAAACTATGCTCACCATTACACGGTGAGCAACTTATCGTAGAGAAAATTATGTCTCCATCAGAGACAAGGTGGAAAACGTCGAGCAACAAGTTGAACAGATGATGCGCAAATTGAGACGACAGCGAAGGGACGACGCTCAACCAACGAATCCCACATCTCCCGAGGAAGTCAAAGGCATCGTGAGATGCCTTGCTGCTCGGTAAGCCCCCAAACCGGGGCTGAAAGCCCTACCCAGAAAGAGTATAGCGGCAATTACGAACAACCTTACCGCTATACTTCCTTTACCAGTTTATTAAGGTCACGGTCATTATGACAAGAACCTCACTTTCCTTGACAATCATCGGCCAATAAGCGTGGCCCCATTGATGAGCAAAGTGCCAGAACGCGTCATACTGAAAATACTTGAGAATCAGGCACACAGCAGATATGGGTAAATATTCGTTTTGAAGGCACCCGGCGATTTGGGAAAAAATTTTTGATGTACTTACGTATTTTGATGCGTAGATTACGAATCCGAAAGAAGAAAGCGGCACTCTCCCTTATTTACAAAGTTACGGCCCTTCAAAGTTCAGAAAAGTGCAACTTTTCAGTCTTCTTTTTCACAAGATAACTATTTAAAAACACAAGCATTTATTCACTAGGTCACCTTTACACCTTATTCCTCCTTCCTTGACACTTTTCACTTCAACAATCAACATTTTTCCAATAAAAATGTTAAAAAATGTATGGAGCTGCTTTTTGGTTATATATCTCTGTATTTTACGTTTTAAAGGTTAATGGCATAGTTGGTACAATATTCTTAAAGTAATTCAATTGTTTTTTGCCTTCATTCTTTGTCTTTTTCTAATCACTAACCTCAAATTAAAAATCCAAATCTACGAATTTGAAATCGTATGCGGCAAATACCAACCTTTTTTTCTGAAATGTCACTAGTAACTAACCTAGAAATAGAAGAATGTCACCAGAAGAAGCATTCGTTTTTGAATTAAGTTTTTTATAAGAAAAATGTTGATTGTTGAATTGTAAAGTGTCAATTGAGGAGGAATAAGGTGTAAAGGTGGCCTAGTGAATAAATGCATGTGTTTATGAATAGTTTATCTTGTGAAAAAGAAGGCTGAAAAGTTGCCCATTTCTGAACTGTGAAGGGGCGTAATTTTGTAAATACGGGAGAACGCCGCCTTTTTCTTTCGGATTCGTAATCTACGCATCAAAATTGTAAGTACACTCAAAAATTTTTTCAAAATCGCCGGGTGCCCCACTGTCTGGGGCCAGTGTTAAGAAAGATACAGGCGCCAACTCTGAAAGTTTATGAACACCTACTTGTCGTCGGCCATAAACGCGCCCAGATACATACCCAACCGATTCATTTACCGGGACCTGGATCTTAGCACCCACTAAGTGAATGCACTCTTGAGAAACCACGTCGCAAACATCTTCGAGAGTATCCGGACATATTTATTTCACCCCAAAGCTGCGTGATCTTAACGAGGCACTGAACAGGAACGACTCCAGATTCCGCGAGAGGGATAAGCGTATGAGGACGATAAAGCAGAATCAGAGACGACCTCTGCGAGTTGTCGTTTGGCGGCTCCAGTAAGTATGATTTTTTTCATTTTCACAGACACACACACATTCTAAATCACGGTTCTAAATAACACACATTTGTCAGCGACACAGACCACCCGTCTCTAGTTAGGTACAGAGGACCACCATGCGCCAACTGCACACAGTAGAGTAAGGTTTTACAAATATTTTGACCATAAAAGATCAATCTTCAATCTTGCTGAAGTGCCAAGCAGCAAGTTGAGGACCACAAAAACAGTGTGGGGAAGATTTTGTCTCAGGGCACTCAACTCCAGGGCGGAATGCACTTGTGGTTCAGCCTAACACCACTGATGAGACCTATGGCGGGTTAAAACATCGCTCTCGGGTGTTGGATCATAAATGCTTTGTGTCTGGGATCTATTTTTCAACTGATTGCCTTGCAGTGAAAGCTGCAGTGTAAAACAGAAGACGTACCTCGTCGTCTTTGCAGCTTACTTCCTTGGGGAGCCTCGTTTACCTCTGACTCGAGGATTGAGTTCTCTGTTGATCCCAGAGATGACGTCTTCGTAAAGGGAGGTGTTATCGCCCTTATTTAATTTGAAAATTGATTTAAAGTTCTATGGATTTTTTATTTTAAAAGAAGGTACAGAAAAGTTGGCCACAATTAGGAGTATAAGCTCAAAAATTCAACAAATTTTTCAGAATGAAGTTGAAGTTTAACAAAATTCCGAGTAGAAGTCTGAATTTATCAAAATTATTTTGATGAAATTTGACTTCAACTTAGGAATATTGGTAAATTCTGACTTTGAACTAGAAATTTTGTGAATTTTATTTTTAAGAAAATGTTGGCCTTTCTGCGTCTCCGTAAGTTAAACGTTTGGTGGGAATTTCAAAGCGATATTTTTGTTCAAGCGATCGTTTTCTAATTTTGGCATTGAAATCCTCAGACCGAGGACATCTCATTCGAATGAAATCTGGTTAAATATTGATTTGTTTATACTTCAATAATATTACAATCACCAATATTATCAATATTATGGAAAGTTGAAATAGTTGATGACGTAGTTTTGTGTATCGCTTTAAAATTATCTGATTATTTTTTTATAATACGTAGTAAGGAAGGTCAAATTCCGTGACTAGATAAACAGGTTTGCTGGCATCCAACACTACCCTATGAATAAAAGTACTTTAAACTCTTTTTTTTTCAACACAGTTATTTTTTCTATGATATCAGAAGTTACCAAAAGTTTACATATCTCGAAAATATGTAATAAAATTTTTAATTTTTTTATCTTAGTCAAATATTGGCGGTGATGAGCCTAGTTCACACAATTCCACACATTTCCCACAATTTTTGTTCGTCTTCTTCGAAAATTATGATTGACTTGTCATTGACTTTATAATTTCACACAGTTTTGCGCTAACAAAAGGTTATAAATTTATAAACAGTTAAATGAAAAAAATGGAAGTTCGGTTTTTGCCTGGTATTCAAAATTCGAAAAAAGATATTTGAAGAGCAGAAAGTTTTTTACAAAAAATTGTCATCGTTTGAATTTGTATCAGCAATATTTATAGTTTTGATTGAACTATGAAAATACTGGTAAAACTCGTTTCCAAAAAAAATTGTATTACATGAAAACGAATTTGTCAATCAACAAAAAAAAACGACAAAAAAAAATCAAATTTTTTTGTTATCCAAAAAACGATAAACAAATTAAACTTTTAACCGGAGGTCTTATTCAAATGTGGGTCTACACGAGTTCTATCTGGTGGCCAGTAAGTACACCGGCTTCCGACCCGGTTCTCTCAATGGGACCCACTACCCACCTGAGAGGAAAGTAAAGCAGTCAGTATTGGAGTGGGGGTGTAGTCTAATTCTGTAACGTAATCCAAAACTTGTTTTCTTTTTTCGAAACTCATTTCCATTATTTGTGTTCTTTTCTCTTTTCTTTTATCATGTAGATTCACTGTTTAGAGAGAAAGGTAAAAACCCAATAGTTGTTGATGGGTTCAAATACCGTTGACACAAAGCATTGGCTAACAATATTTAACAACGTTGTGCTTGCATTCTCAAATAGTGCAGTACCACTTTTCAGCACCTCGAGTATTGCATTAGCTTCGAATGAGATAATGTGAGTGCCTTCTTTATTGAGAGCATGTTCGGCTATAGCTGTGCAAAGACTGTTCGGGTCGACAGTTTCAGTAAAATTTGGATTCTTCTCAAGTTCAATTTTTTCAGGATGTGTCAGTACGCCTTCTTGCTGCACATACACTGAAATTTTTATGAGATACAATGACGTAATAAACCGTCGAACAACGATTTGATCTAACGGATAAATCAACGATACATAAACTACATAATATTAGTTGTCGACGGCATTTATCTGATTCACAGAAATCCGTTGTTCTCAATTTCGAATAGATTAAATCAACTTTCTTCAAAAGCGTAAATAAGTAGAACGCATAAATAATGTGGTTAAACTGACAAAAAGAATTACTTCCCAGAACGAACACTTAATCACCCTACAGAGTTTACGTGGTCAGTTTTGAACAGATTGCAAATATTTTTCCACGACAAAAAACCGTTTCATATTTCATTAGTTTTGGAAACGAATATTATAAATCAATTAAATACATTTTGAAAATTATATTAGTCTGATTCAAAATTATTGTCCGCTTTTATGAGTCTACTTTAAACTATAATATCTCAGTGAATACTTATTCAATTCAATCGAAATAAGCGCCATTTGAATCAATGTTTTTGCCATCATCAGCATTAAACTTGAATGCTCTGGATTCGATGAAGTCGACGAAGGAGGTTTTTGCCTGGTCCTGATTGGCAAACGTTCTACCGATGAGAAAGTTATCGGAGTGCTTGAAAAGATGATAGTCGGTTGGCGAGAGGTCTGGGAGTATGGTGGGTGAATCAGAACTACAACGCTCAATTTCAGGACGGCGATTTGTGAAACGTGCCGACGGGCGTTGTCGTGGAGCAGAATCGGACCTCTACTGTTAACAAGTGCCGGCTGCTGCAATTTTTTATACATTTCGTCGATTACTTCAAAATAGGATATGCACGTTGCGGTTCTTTGCGGCACCGAACAGCCGCTATTAGGGCGCCGCGAAATATTCAATGAAACAATTCGGCAATTTTTTTGTGACAACAGTCGTATACGTGGACTGTCACAAAAACATAGTAAATGTTCAAATTTCGCAGGCTACACTCGTCTCGAACATATATTCACAGTTTTAACTGTTTAGCATTTTCAACATTGTTGGTGAGAGGCATAAAAGTTAGAAGTGTTTTACGGGTTCGTCGATTTTTTGCTATCAAAACAATAGATCGAAAAAATTATGTATAATTTATTTATAATTTGGTGTAAAAAATGGAATTGAATGCTCAAAAATACTTGAAATGTTGACAGTGACATACGGTGATTGTACTCTGAGTAGGAAAAATGTTTACAAGTGGTACAAGCTTTTCACAGAAGGTCGGAAGATGTCAATGACGACGCTCCATTACATCAACAACCGGTGAAAATGTTGAAAAAGAGAGGAAAATTATTATGGAGAATTGTTGAATCACTATTAGGCAAGTTGCTGATGATGTCGTTGGCTCATGTCACGCTATTATTTGGAGCGTGTGTCAGCGAAATTTGTTCCAAAATTGCTAACTTTTGACAAAAAAAAAATATCGCATTACTACCGCTCAGTTATTGTTGAATGGAGTCAACGGCGATCCAAATTTGATTAAAAAGGTCCTTACTAGTGACGAATCTTGGCTATATGATTATGACATCAAAACCAATGTCCAATCGTCCCAATGGAGAAGCCCAGGAGATCCAAGGCCAAAAAAGCACGCCAAATTCGAACGAATGTCAAGATTTTGCTCACTGGAGTATTACCTGGAAGTTATGCGCCGCTTGCGAGAAGCAACACGAAGAAAACGTTCGGTTTTGTGCAAACAAACAATTCACAGATTTTGCTTCACGATAATCCACTTTCTCACTTGGCATTACTTGTTCGTAATTTTTTGTCAAAAACAACACCTTAAATATGCCTCACCCAAAATATTCACCAGATTTGACCCCTACGACTTTTTTCTGTTCCCAAAACTGAAGAGGTTCGTGAAAGAACGTCACTTTGCGACGAATTAGAAGATAAAAACCGAATCGCCGAGAGAGCTCAAGGACATACCAAACAATACGTATCAGAACTGCTTCAAGGATCGGGAAGACGCTGGCAGAAGTGTACTATATCTGAAGGGAACCATTTTGAAGGGGATAAAATAGAAATTAATGAATGAATAAATATTTATTGAGAAAAATGAGAATTCATGTAATTTTTTGAACAAGCAGCGTATTTCATTGATTTTGTCCAATCCGCATCCAACAGTTCTCCAATTTTTCATGAAAGTCAAGAATTTTGAAAAAAATCTGATGTATAAAGGGCGCCGCGAAAAAAAAAAAACCGATTATTTAAGGAGCCGCAAACAAAAAAGATTGGAAACCTCTGCGATATACAATAATGAACAGTCTAAAATGAACGAAATGAGAATAAATCAATGATTCTCTCCCACCAACCTAAAATAAGTCGTGTGTATCTACAACGTTAACAAATTAAAGACACTGTATATTCGGCAGTCCTTCCCACCTGGTTGCATAATTGTAGTGTTTGATGTGAGCGGCACTCATTCAGTGTTAGGGGTGATATGTGTTTGTGAATGTCCATTTTTCCTATTTCTGGTTTTCAATGAATGAGAATTTACTGAAGAATACCCCTATTAAAAGTGAGTGATTTTTTATTCATGCATTTCCGCAATTTTCATTTCTTTCGGTGTAATCGATATTATTTTTTTAATGTGTTCTAAATTAAATCTAATCAATTACCTAATTCATATTGAATTAAACGGAAATATCATAATGTTCCTATTAATGTAATTTGAATAAAAACGTATAGGATCTAATCTAAAAAAGTTTTTGGCTTTCTACTTCTCTATCTTCCTACAAAAAAATGTGGAAATCTTTCAAGAAAAGAAAAGATGTAATCAATTCCAAAAAAAATATAAAATATAAAGATGGAGAAGTAGAAAGCCAAAACCTTTCTTTCCCAAAAATCAATTTCTCCTAAAAATATACCTGTTTCTATTATATATTTATTCCGTGAGTACTGAATTCTGACATCAAATCATATGAAATTCCTATTTTCATATAAAAGTTATGCACTCTGTGTTATTTGATAACCATAATGGAACAAAAATACTAAAAAACTGGGTTACGAAAGTACCGAAAAAGCCTCTTCATAATTGTATATTGATTATCAAATGCTAATTAGGTATTCGATTTTTACTTTACTCCACAAATTAAGCAGATTTTCAAATTCGATTAAAAAATGACCTCAATTCATTTCGAGAATTTGGAAACTGATTAAATTCGCATCGAAGTTACCATGAATTTGAGTTTAAAGTTTTATTTAATTCAAGGTAAATATGAAACTTGGAATCCACAAACAAGCAGAACGTTTAATAGTTCAAAAATCCCTCAGCAAAAATTACTCAAATTCAAAAGTTGAAAGGGGTATATTTTTTATAGAGTATAATTTGTGGGGAAAAAAGGTTTCGGCTTTGTACTTCTCCATCTTCATACAAAAAAATTTTGGAATCTTCCAAAGAAAGCAATTAATTTCAGAATAAACTCTATACAAATATGTATAGTTTATTAAAAAAGTAACTTTCAGACACAAGCTAAAAAAAAAACCTTTTCGAGACAGCTACTTTTATACAAACATTAAATTACACAAAAAAATACTTTCATGACAACTGCTTTCATATGAACATTATATGAACGAAAAAGTTGTTTCAAGAGAGCTTTTTTCCCAGTTCGTGTCTAAAAGTTACTTCTTTGCTGAAGAGGCAATGAGGCAAGTGTCCTATTCCGAAGTTTAGGATATCGCCAATGAGAATAAAAGTGTTGAATATAAGTGAAATTTTACCTCATTCATACACTATATTGTGAAGTAATTCTGTTAATGATATCCGATTCAATTCCATAAAAATTCAATGTACATATAAAATAAGTTGTTTCGAAAGTATTTTTTTCTTTCTTGTAATTCAATATTCTTATGGAAGTAGTTATGATATCCACCGAATCGCTGAGGGAGCTCAAAGAAATACTAATAAGGGCATATCAGAACTGTGCCCTTGGGAACAGAAAAAAATGGCAGGGGTACAAATCTGTTGAGTACGGTGGCTTAGGCAGTGTTGTTTTTTGGCCAATAAATTACAAACAAGCAATGACGAGTGAGCAAGTGCATTATCGTGATGCGAAAGTTATAAAATATGTTGGTTGGGACGTCCAGGGTGAGCGTCGTCATTCACATCTTCTTGATCTTCTGTGAAAAGCTTGTACCACTTGTAAACATTTTTCTGACCTAAAGTACAATCATCATATGCTACTGTCAAGATTTCAAGTGTTTTTGAGCACTCAATTCTATTTTCAAACAATATTTGATGCAAATTCTTTGATATATTTTTTCGATAGCAGAAAACCGCTGAACACGCAAAACATTTCTAACCTTTATGCCTCTCACCAACAATGTTGAAAATGCCAAACAGTTGAAACTTTGAATATATGTTCAAGACGAGTGTACCAACTTAAAAAAATAAAACAATCGGTTATCAAAAGTACGTAGCCGACGAAATTTGAACATTTATCTTATTTTGTGAATATCCTACGTACATATTCACGGACTGCGGTTTTGGAATTCCATCAAATTTCGTATTTTGAACATCAAGTCATTTATTAGCAAATAATTTATCCTTGAGCATTCGACAAAAACTTCGAGAAAACGGAAATTATTATTTAAATAAATCAAACATTCATTTTTCAAATATTTTGTCAACTTTTCTAAAGCCAATCAAAATATTTTTGTTGAAACTAATAAATACCGCCAGACGTACGAATTGATTTTCACAAGTTACATTCTATGGTTTTGCACCTGTTTGTTTGAGGTGTGTATTAGCCATTCGAGCATGTATCAAATAATTTCAAAAAGCTGAAAACAATTCCAAGATGGATCATAGTCGAAAGTTGCATAAGATATAATATTTCTTTCTGAGACACGTAAAATAGGTCAGTAATATATTTCATTGTCATGTTTTGGAATTGCGACCTATGTTATTATTTTCATCGTGATTAGTTTATGAAATAGTTCAACGTTTTGTTTTTTATTATCATTCACCTGCAATAAACGCACAAAGATACGTTCAAGAACAATCTGTGTAAATATGTGGACTGTTATTTGAAAGACCCATCTTTAAAAATTTTTAGTTGCTTTGCTTGTTACAAATACCTAATTGGTGCTGTTTAATGCCGACTAAAGTGAAAACTTGCCTTATTTTTTGAACAGACAGCGCATACAATAACGCAATTAACAAAGAGTAGAAATATAAGTGGAAATATGAGATGATAAAAAGATTTTGATTTGAAGAAATATGTTTTTGTAATAACATACTCGCTTAATGTGAATTGATAGGTACAAACTGGAAAAAAACCCTTTCAAAACAACTACTGTCACAAATAAACCATTCAATATATCAGTGGCATCTGCTTGAATTCCATAATCAATGTTCAAAGTACGACTTTCAAGGATTCCAAGTTTCAATTCCTACTTCCTACAATTGTAGCCTGATTAAGACACAGCTGTTCGAAACGCTACGCTTCTAATCAATGGTAATGGTACGTTAACTTCCACCGAGTTAGCATTTTACAGATTTATCACTGATTACTTATTCATCAAATGGCGTAAATTACATTTTGTACGAAATTCTGTATTTTGTATCCGAAATGAGTTTTTATTGCAACATCCACATTGTTCCAGGAATGTTCTGTAAAACAATTGGCGACAATTGATTAATCATCATTACCTCATTATTATTAGTACACAATGACGTTGTTTGATCTTGCCCGTTTATTGTTCCACTCAATTCCAAACATGTTTTTGCTTTCCAATATGACCCTCTATAGATATTTGATGGAAGTATATTTTTTCATGTTCAAATCTATTTTTGTAAATTTTGTTTCGTACTTTTTAATAAATATTTCATCAGTCACGTTATATTTGAGTCGATGCAA
The DNA here is from genome assembly GCF_025532065.1 of Leptinotarsa decemlineata. Lineage (NCBI taxonomy): Eukaryota > Metazoa > Arthropoda > Insecta > Coleoptera > Chrysomelidae > Leptinotarsa > Leptinotarsa decemlineata. The sequence goes on from NW_027412547.1 coordinate 42,183, forward strand.
ATTTCTCAATGATACCCTCATTTCAATAATTTGAATGGTAATTTGAATCCTCATTTCATTGGACTAATAGGTAATAAATATGCTACGAAAATCGCACAAGTACGCTCCAACACGTACTCTTATTTTCCGAATTCGATAAATAAAAAACGCCCCTTGAACTCAAACGGAAACCTAGCGAAAACTGCATATCTGCCTACAGAAATCCAAGGTTACTATTTGGAAAATTCATCACGGAATCATTGGACAATGAATTCCTTACGTCAGGCAAGGCATATCGGACGGACATGTTCCTTTTCGTTATGACACACATACGAAAGTACGTGTTTAGAAAACAGAAAAGTGGACGTCTTAAAAAGTCCCTTGCCAAGTTTATATGCATATTTTTCGTATTCAGTCGGATTACTTATGACATATGCTGAATTAATTGTTTGTCGTAACGATTCTCGAGAAATTAGCACCATCTCGAAGAGACAAAGTTATTCGTTTCAACAAAAATTTCTTGTGACTATTTAGTCAACAGATACTTCTCATTGACCGTACGATCATTTGGCAAGAACTTCCGATGCACTATATCACCATAATCGAAGAAAACAGTGAAGAAAACTTTGACGCTTGATCGAACTAGTGCTTTTTTTGTCTTTGCTCTCCTGGGCTCTTCCATCGTGACGATTGGACTTCAGTTTTAATGTGAAAATCATATACCCATGATTTGTCACCAGTTATGACCCGTTTAAGTAACACATATAGTTACTTCTTTGTATGATCCACACATCTTTGTAAAGCGTTTGATTTGAACGCAATTAATTTTTTCGTTTCTTTGGAAGATTCCCAAATTTTTTGTGTAAATATGGAGAAGTAGAAAGCCAAAACATTTCATTACTCAAAAAATGCATTTGAGGGTGATTTTATCTGAAAGCATTAGACGTCTTTCTTTGAGCCACCCTGTATATTTACTAGAAAAGCATTATTTCACTTCCTAGATAAAAAAGTTCAAATTTTATTGTTTTCCCATTCAAAATGAATTACTTTAATTTCAGATCGGTGCGCTCCCGAAATGGAAGAATCACAAATTCAAAGCTTTTACAAACACCGGAATGTTTTCATCACTGGCGGCACAGGATTTATGGGAAAAGTGCTTATAGAAAAGTTGCTCAGGTCAACTGAAGTGTCGACGTTGTATCTTTTGATTAGAGAAAAGAAAGGGAAAAATATCCATACAAGAATTGACGAAATCTTCGATGATGTAGTAAGTATTTTCTGAAAAACAAAGTACCAAAGAATTTCTGCCTGGTAGTTTTCATTACAATTATCTGTTTCTAATAATCATTCTGTACTTTTTTCAACCCAATGCTAAGTTCATTCAACTATTATTTCGATAGAAGTATTACAGAGGTGAATCTGTACAGAAAATTACGGTTCGTGTCTTTTTATTGTCATGTTCTTCATTTACTAGAGGAGTTTATCTGGATTGGAATACTTTCGAAGGTTCAAAATATTTATGATCCTCATGTCATATGGTGCTTCATTTTTCGCGAAATCTCAATGAAGAAAACATAAGAATATGTACAACTGAAAATCGATAACTCAAAGAAATGTTCATTCGGGTGAAGTTGAGCCCTCTTGAAACTCAGAAATGAACAAAAAAATAAAAAATTCGAAGAACATGTCAATTTTTGTTTTGAGAAGGTTCAGTTAATATATGATAAACTTATTTGAAACTTCACTCTCTTCATCGCATCACTTGAAAAGTAAATTGTTCGTTTATTTTCTCTATATTTTTTACACGCTTTATATTAGCTTCACCTGTATGTATGTATGTATGATTGTTTGTATGCATGTTTGCTTGAAACTCTCAAGCTCGGGATCTGTATTGATATAATTATCGGCATCAGTGCTTGATCTATTCGAGAGCAGATGGCGCTATGTAACTTATTTGATATTTCTTGATCTATTCGCGAGCAGATGGCGCTGTACGTAACCTACTTAATATTTCTTGATCTATTCGCGGGTAGATGGCGCTATACGTAACCTCCTTGATAGGTTGTTCAAAAGAAAATCAAAATATTAAATATAGTTTAAAAAACTGAAAAACGCGCTTTTAAAGAACATCGAACTAAAAAGTTAAAAATAAATATAGTTTAAAAAACTAAAAAACACGCTTTTAAAGAACATCGAACTAAAGATTCAAGGTGGTCTTTATTTTTGAAAATAGGGATAAAGTTAATTTTTGCTGGATGAAGTTATATAAAACATAGATGACTACATTTTTATTTATGTATCAATGTAAAAACTTCGAGTACAAATTTTCAGGTTTTTGACACTCTCAAAAGAGAATGTCCAAAATTCAAGCACAGAATTGAAGCCATTCCAGGAGACTGTTCGATGTCGGGTTTGGGGATCTGCATGACAGACAGACAGACGCTGATTTCTAAAATTGATATAGTTTTTCACGTGGCGGCGACAGTGAAGTTCGATGAAAGTTTGAATCTTGCCTACACAATAAACGTGAACGGAACCAAGGAAGTTGTAGATTTCGCTAGACAAATGATGAATTTAAAGGTGAGAATATCAAAAATGTAACTATAATATTTCGAGAAAATATCTCTGTTGAGAATGGCTGAACTAAGGGGCGTTTCTTTCAGTCTCTCATATATGTATCCACCGCATATGCCAACTGTCCTCGGAGCGAGATAGATGAAAAAGTATACGACCACGTGATTCGTTACGAAGATGTCAAAGCTGTGTTAGAAAAATTAAATAAAAGCGAGGCCGAATTATTAACCCCACGGTAAGAAACTTCAATCAATATAAAAGAATATAGTTAATGTATACACGCACAATGAACATTTCTAAAATTTATTTTCAGAATACTTGGTGCATGGCCCAACACTTATACCTTTACCAAATTCTTGGCAGAATCGCTAATCAAAGACATTGGTGGTGGGTTACCAATAGGAATATTCAGACCATCTATCGGTATGTAAAATAAAAATATTTGGGTATATTTGGAAATGGTAGTTATTTTTAAATGTCGATGATATCTCACGCACACTTTGTTTTATTTAAATTGAAAGATATGAAGCATTTTGGTAATTTTCAGTGATATCAACCTACAAAGAACCCTTGGAAGGTTGGATCGACAACTTGTACGGCCCAACGGGAGTTGCAGCAGGTGCGATTTCAGGAGTACTTAGGGTGATGCCCTGCGCCAGAGAAAGAACCTCAGACGTGGTGCCGGTTGATAGTTGCGTGGCGGGACTTATCTCTGCCGCTTGGGACGTTTCTTCGAAAAACCCCGAAACAAAGTGAGTACCTCAGACTTTTCCGTACGCATGGCGTTGACACTTGAATTTTTCAGAACGTCCAATCAACTGCTAGTATACAACTATGTTTCTTCGGCAGAAAATCCGATAACGTGGAGGGAATTCATAGAGCTGAACATCATCCAAGGTGAAAAATTCCCCGTCTTGAACTCTCTGTGGGAAGCATTCGTCATATTCACGCCTGATCTTTATTGGTATTGGATTTTGCGATTTTTTTGTCATACTCTACCCGGATTCCTCATAGATCTTGTTGCCATATTGACGGGGAACAAACCGAGGTGAGTAAAATCGGGACGATTGAAGAATGCACATGCGTTCAGTAAACATTAGCGATTCAATACATACATCCTTTCCTTCTACAAATGAAAAACGAAGACTAAACAGCTCTTATTTGGATAATACATTGCATTTAGTGCTCAGTGTTGCCGCAGTGGTACAAATATCGTACCACATGTGTGGTACAGGTGTACAGATGTGAAAAGGTGTGGAAAGAACATTGGTACTCCTTTCGAAAATTCACCCCAAATGTGAAATTTTGGGCATTTCTGACGAGTTCTCGAATTCAACAAAAAATGTCTGATGGATTGCTTCAACCAAGAATGAAAACATACATTTTCTGAATTATCTTTCTGGATTCAATGAAATTTACTCCTATTATTCTTGATAATGTAGACGTGATACTTATTATATGGAGTCCGATACATTTCATCCAAATTTTCTCAGTGCAGCAACATTCCAAACACTCAGTACATCCAAGAATGATAGCCGAACTAACGTCAGTTGTTGATTTTTTTTCAATTTTCGAACCGTTTGCCAGTTCTAATTGTTTTGATGTTATTTATTGGAAAGGTCCTAAGGCTACAGTTATTATATACTACACAAAAGTTTTCACAACTAAACAGTTCATATTTCACACTAAGTACATTTTGACCGGTTCTGTCTAATGTTTCGCATGCTGGAAAAATGGAATCGGAAAAAATATTCATTTTCTTTTTCATAAAATAATTAATAAAGTGCTGACGAACTTTCTAAAATCTACCTAACATCGTAACATAGTACTTTCGCTACATAGTGAACGTGGAACATAAAAGCAATTCAGCAATGAAAACAAGTCAGTCGTTGCTGAAACTGTCTGACGCAGTAGCAGACGAAACTGGTACTCAAGGCTCTATTCGACCACGGCCGGATACCGAGATCACCGGGTACTAGCCTGGATTTTTGTGACTGCGGTTGTGAATGCCTAATGCATCTGCTCACTCGCCATTGCTCGTTCATAAATTTTGTCCAGAAACAATATCGTAATCATGCCTCAGCCACCGTATTTACCAGATTTGCCCATCTTCCTGCATCTTTTTCGTGTTCCCAAGATTGAAGCGACCCATGAAAGGACGGCATTTGCGGCGATAAAGGAGATAAACATCGAACCGCTGAGAGAGCTCAAAGACATTCCAAATACTGCATATCAGAACTGCTTCGGGAATTGAAAAGAAATCTGCTGATACAGGTGTATTATACCTAAGGGGGACTACTTTGAACGGGACAAAATAGAAATTGATGAGTTTATAAATATGTTTTTAGAAAAATGAAAATTCAAATTCAAAATTCAAATTCAAAAGAAATCGCTAACCGAATGTACGTAGCCCGGGAAATTTGAACATCCACCTTATTTTATGAACAACCCAAATATGTTTTCCTTACCTTTGGAATCCACGACACCTGATAGTTGTTTGATTATTGGAAGATCTTGGATCTCTTCCGTAGAAATTCGTGTTGGTTAACTGAAATACATGGTTTGACTTGTGGAAGTAATTAGTCATACACAGTCATCTCGCAGCCCTTCGCGAAGTTACATAAAATAGAGATTGTCGAGTTTTCAATACACACAGAATTGCCCCATTTAAGAAGTAGATAAAGCTTTGCTGGTTTCCTTTGGTCAGGAAAGTGAGATTGTTCCAAAACAAATCGTTTGATTTCATAAACTGATGACGTACGCTAATTATTTCGTCGACCCAAAACTGCAGGTTATTCCGATCGTCTATTGTGATTCCTCAATATGACTTCAAACATTTTTCCATTTCAGAATGATGCAACTCTACAAAACTATCCACAAATTCGCAGACACCTTATCATACTTCGCCACTAGGAGTTGGAAGTTCTCCAACAAGAATACCTGTAATCTGTGGCATAAAATGAACCGGAGAGACCGAGAACTTTTCCCTCTGAGCATGACGACAGTGCACTGGCTCATTTACTTCAGGAGATACATCAAAGGAATACGGTTATACTTGTTGAAGGAGTCTGATGAAACTTTAGAGGCGGCGAGACGAAAAAGTGATTGGTATGTTTCATTTCAAAGCGCGAAGGCGCGGAAGGGATACAAATAATTTTGAAAAAAATTATCACTAGTTTCCGAGTTTGAAGTCGGAATTTATCAGGTTGTTTCTAAAATTGTGTCCGTTTTCATGAGTCCACTTCAAACTGTAATATTTCAGTAGATACTTGTTCAATTTATTCGAGAGGAGCGCCATTTGAATGAATGAACCTTTGCCAACGTAGCACACACAATTCGGTTAATTCCATCAGCATAAAAATTGGGTGCTCCGGATTCGATGAAGCCGACGAAAGCCGTTTTTGCCTGGTCCTGACTGGCGAAGGTTCTACCCGGTGAAAAAGTTATCGAAGTGTTTGGAAAGATGAGGTATGGGGAGAATATAGGCAGAATATAGTAATAAGCTGAAAAGTGTCAAAAAAATAAATTTGGAAAAAATGACCAGCATCAATGTGTAGAGTAAAAAATTCTCTATCGATCAATATCTATCACGACAGCAGAATAAATATTTATTGAGATATGGAGCTACAAAAACACATGACATTTGAACGGACAAAATTTTTGAACATTCTTATAATAACATTGTTATCACTAAATTCCGATATCAATCTCGAAACTTTGTTGAATTCCAAATTTAAACTAAGGATTAAGTGAGTTTTTTTAAGAAATAGAGTAGTCCTTCTACGCCATGTGATTGCTATATATTTAAAAAATGTATGATTACTTTTCGTTTCAGGTTTAGGCGATTCAACATGGCATTCAAGTGTTTATTCATCTATATCATCTGTAATTGTACTTCAAGAATTTTATCAAATTTATATAGCTTTATTTTTTGAACAAAAATAAGATATTCATGTAAATATGAGGTATGTTTATCAAAATGTTCAGTGTGATGGTACTTATCCTTAGTGAATAAAATATAATTTTAGAAAAAAAGATCTGCTAATTTTAACATCGTTTAGTTGAAAATGAATAATAGATTTTTCAATTTTTCAGGAATAACGGTTTTGACTCTCTACTTCTTCATCTTTATTATACAGTGTTTATAAAAATACTTGTTTCGTATTGCTTCTTGCACGCGGAACATAATACTACTCCTTATTGACCGTACGACCATGTGGCAAGAACACCTGATGCACTATGTCACGGTAATCGAAAAAAACAATGAGCAAAAACTTGATGTTTGATCAAATTTGGCGTGCTCTTTTTCTCTTGGCTCTCCAGGGCTTTTCCATTGGGACGATTGCTCTTTGGTTTCGATATCATAACCATATACCCATGATTCGTCACCAGTCATGACCATTTTGAGCAAATCTGGATCGCCGTTGACATCATTCAACAATTTCTGAGCGATGCTCATGCGATGGTTTTTGAGGTCAAAATTCAGCAATTTTGGAACGAACTTCGTGGCCACACGCTTGAAGTGGGGTGGGAAAAATAAGTTCGTACACCAAGCAGAATAATTCGGGTTAAAAAGGTTTTATTCCCAGTTGATCGGTTGTATGACAGATTGCGTTGAAAATACGACTAAGTTTCTATAAAATAAAATCATGAATATAAATAATATGCCTAAAGTTTAGCTCGATATATTACATACCTAGACCAGGCAGAAAAGTTCAAATTAATTCCCTTTCCAAATACCGCTAAGGTTCCAGAAAAACTTATTTGCAGTTCCAATACATGAAATCAACTAGAACGAGTCCACTTGCAGATGGATCCAACGTTCCTAAACTTTTTACCACAATACTTTTTCAAATAAAGAAATGTGTAAGAAAAACGAGTTCTAATTATACCGAGAAAGCTACTGACAGCGCCATCTCCGCGCGAATAGGCCAAGCCAAACTATGTTGATAATTCTGTCAATACAGATCCCTAATCCCTAGCATTTACACCGGAATGAAATGAAAAATAGGTTAACGTCGATAACGAAAAGATGTAAACAAACATGATACAGTGAGTATAAATGACAAACGAGGACAAACTAAAAACGAAAACATATTACATTATGAAATCACGAGCGGTAGGGAAGTTACGCTACACGCTTTATGCCTAAAATTTGCTAAAAAATTCTATAACATGGGCCAACCAATATGCTGACATCCTCAGCAACTTCTCTTATAGTCATTCGACGATTCTCCATAATAATTTTTTTCACTTTCTCAACATTTTCATCGGTTGTTGATGTGATGAGGCGTCCAGGGCGAGCGTCGTCATTCACATGTTCTCGACCTTTTACAAAAAGCGTGTACCACTTGTAATTATTTTTCTGACTCAGAGTACATTCACTGTATGCCACTATTAACTTTTCAAGTATTTATGAGTAATCAATTCAATTTTTATAAGTACGATAGCATAAAATTGCCATAAAATATTTCCAACTTATGTCTCTCACTTATGAGCTAAACATGCTGAACAGCTGAAACTGTGAACGTATGTTCGAGGCGAGTGTACCAACATGAAAAAATCGATAATAATCTAATGTACGTAGCCCGCGAAATTTGAACATTTACACTATTTTTTTGAACATACTTTGTATTGTGACGCCTGAAGATGTTATTGTATAGCGGTTTTGTGAACTGCCAAGTGGAAATCTCACATTGAAGTGTTCTTCTTCAATACGTCAGAAGGAGATTTTTGCCAAACGTAAATCAAACATTTGTCGTGGACGAAGAAATAGAAATAAGTGTGCTGGATTATTTTGAAGCAAATCGTGAAAATTACATAGGAGATTACGTGAGAGTCACTGAACAATGTTTCGGAACTATTTAGAAAATTTTGGAAAAATATAAGTTGGTGCCATATAAACACAGACCTACTTAGTACCTATAACCAATAAAGACGATTGACATTTTGCCGATGATTTGTGAATGCTGAAAACGCTAATCTTGATTTTCTAAGACAGATTCTAGAAGGCAACGAATCTAACTTTACCAATCTGGACATGTAGGGGAGAGTGTGTATGAAAGAGCCAGGCTTTGTAATAGCCGATGTGATTTTCTACCACTTACCAAAATCTTACCATAATTTGATTTTAATGTTTGTATGGCAACACCACAGTATTTTGTATACAGAAATACTGTGGCAGCACTGAATAGCTGACATCCACAAACATTTAACAATTCTGTGAAAACGTAAACCACATCAAAGATTTTAGGACCAAAATGTAATTTTTTTGCGTTCACTCAATTTGTTTTTCAAAGAAAAGTGCAGTATGAGTTGATAAAAATGATATGTTGTATTGTTGCGTATATTTAGCATTATTTTACGATAATATTAATGTTATAATGTTTACGCGAAATAGCTGTATTTTGAGGTTACATAAAATGTTTTGAAAGAGACACTTGTGGAGGCTTTGAAAGAGCCGGCTCCAGGATGCAGCGCTGTTTCAGCTCCTCCTAAAATCATCGCTGGAAAAGGCTCAAAACAAATTGGACCGTTACTTCTGCTGATTTTCCACCTCATTGTAGCCACAGACCCCAACCTCTGGGATGTTGCGGTTTACGGGTCTTTCAAATCAAGATATTGAATAGTTATGAAAGAGTGGATTGTGATTTAAGACTGATAAATAACTGATTTTCACAGAAATGAGCAATTTTACAGTTTGATAAGATTTATTTAACAGATAAATAGTTTATTAAGTGATTTTTATTTGCTGAAAGACTGGTTTTTTTGTAAAAAGGAACCCGGCTCTTTCATAACACATGCACAGCTCTTTCATACATAAGTTGCTTTGAAAGAGCCGATTTCCATTTTTTTCTTTAGGTTACAATAATTACTAATTTCTTCTGTCATGGTATCTCATTTTATTAAACTAATTACAAAAAGCAATTTTATTCAATAACCGTCACCTGACGTTAACTTTTTTTAATGTTTTTCAAAACTGGCTCTTTTATACACACTCTCCCATATAAAAGAAAAAATCATCATTACTGGAGTAATGACAACCTTATGCGAAATATTCATTGTAATCCTTTAACAGGTGGGCGGAGTCTGAAGTTTCTTAGAAACATATTTGGAGAGTTTCTTGATAATCTCAACTTAGCTGATCGCCAAAGAGCATTTTTTCAACAAGACGGTGCACCTCCAGATGATATTCGAACGATAACGATTTTTTTAATGACCTCCGGACATTTCACTCATCTCTTTTTATTGTTGTTATACGCTTTATATTAGCTTCACCTGCATCTTTGTATATGGACTAACCCCTGTATGTATGTATGTTTGTAATTCTCAAGCTTGGGATCTGTATTTGACAGAATTACCGACATTATTGTTTGATCTAATCGCAGGCAGATGGCGCTGTATGAAAATATCAATGGTAATTTTTCTAAACAATATACGGCTGATAAATATAGTTTAAAAAGCTTTTAAAGAACAACGAACGAAAAATACCAGTATTATTGTGAAAAAAGCGTGAGCAATTTGTGCCATATTTTTATATATCAAGCGCCCGTCGCTTTTTTCATAATAATACTAGTATTTTTCGTTCGTTATTGTTTAAGCTTATTTTAAAAAAATATTTTTAACTTTTTAGTTCGATGTTCCTTAAAAGCGTGTTTTTTAGTTTTTTAAACTATATTTATTATTTTTTAAAACATCGATGATCGTGCCGGTTCAAAGGTTGAAAGAAAGGTTTTAAGCTTTGCCCAAGAATGTATTGAACCAGAAGAAGATGTACCCGAACATTCAATTAATTTTTTTACAATTATGTGAACAATAGATATTGGAACCGATATCTATTATTGTTTGTTATAATTTGCTATTCCCGAAATATAAAAAATACCCCATCCGTGTATCCACAGAATGATTTCAAAATAAGTAATACGATCCATTATATAATGGAGCATTTTGTGACATTCCAAAACATTCTTAAATATTAATACAATGAACTATATTCATAAAAACCTTATGAATATATATATATTCTGAGCTGAGCTGTTTTCTCGGGTTTCGCTCCGTGTTCTGTGTATTTTCTCCCCATAAGGATTATTTTCACAACGTTTCGGCAAAGTCTCATTTGCCATCTTCTGGTGATGTCTGGTTTTTTTCAACTAGACTATATATATATATATATATATATATATATATATATATATATATATATATATATATATATATATATATATATATATATATATATATATATATATATATATATATATATATCTCTAATTTGCGTCCTATTGTAATAATAATCTAACTAATACACTTGTTTCGTAATCCTAAACCTTTTCCGCATTTCTAAAAATCTATGTCAATCAACAATAATAACTTTCATAGAACAATGGACACAGTTAGTGAAACAAACAATTCAATTGATGATTTCGCAACAATCTCAACGGAGGACGATTCCTGAAACATCCTGTATGTGGTAAGTAGGTATATGCAAATTACAACCAGCAAGTATTCAACCTAACCAATCCCGTTACTTGTAGCGGGAGAAAAACAAGAATTAGTGCCTTGATCTTGGAAGAGCGACGTGAAAGTCTTGATGTAATACCGACATTGAAAGCGTAAGACATTGCTTTCCTCAGAACATTACGGTTTAAAAACCCTGGTGACAAGTTTTAGTTTTATCAGAAATGAAACTGTAAGTAATGAAAATATTTTTTTCAAATTTCTTCGGCTATCCCATCTTTAGCACTGCTAAAATAGTCGAGTCAAATGACAAAAAATCAAATACAAATCCAAATCATAGCTGAAGAGTTAATAAGTTAGAAATATTGGTTTTGATACCTTCAGAACATGGAAAGCGTAACTCACTTCAACAGACAGCAATTGGAGTGACCTTCATTGGTATATTGATATCATAAAGTGATATCAGATTGCAATCATTGCACGCTTGAATGAAAGTTTTTCTTGCAAATAACATTCGCTTTCTCTGTTCCTGTTTTAGCACTCAATTTCAAATCGATTATTATAATCATGAAAAAGGCATGTAATAAGTAATGTACACTCGGCCCAGTTATGCAATACGTAATATATGTTTAAATGATATTCCAGTGTATACTAAACGAGGTGTCATTCGATTCAAAATAGTGTAGATGATTTTTGAGAAAAATCAAGTGCCGTTTGCAAAAACTGCACTTATAAACAATCAACTGAGAAAAAACGGGGGTTGGTTTTTTGCAAAAATCTCAAAAACTATTTGACATCTTTCAATACGTAAAATGATTATAATATAGGAAAAAGTATCCCAAAAAAATCTTACCTCTCGAAACTGTGGGACCAATATTTATAATTTTCCCCAAATGCTGAAAATACGTCCTGGTACCCGTTCCAGGCTTGTGTTCTTCAATTAATATAGAATAAATGAGTTGTTTCATCGTATTAAGTTATAATTAATGTAAAGTTATAATAAATTTAAACATAAAAAACCAGATGAGAATAATGGAGCAAAGGAGAAAAGAATTGTTAAAATCTGGTATAAAAAGTATAAATGCATTTTTTTTTCAAGAAATGGGACATGGTTGTTTTTGTTACATTGTGTGGGAAGAGAAAAAAATTATATAAAAAAATTCAATTGTTTACAACAAAATAAACAACAAAAATTTAAATTGAAAAAAGTGGCGCCTGATTTTTTTAATTCTTAATTTTTATATTTAACGAGTTGAAATAATATTTTTTCATTGAAAGTCCAGAGTGGGCGTGTCTTGTGCAAGCCAGAGTACTCGTTTTAGGATCTATTTTCAATCCTCTGGGAAAATTATAAGTATTGGTCCTACAGTTCCGGGAGTTAGAACTTTTTTAGTAAATTTCCTTCTCTAGATATTTTAATCGTTTTTCAAATTTGAAACATATCAAATAGTTTTTGAGATACATATCTGCAAAAAAAGCAAACCCCAATTTTTTTCAGTTAATTGTTTATAGCTTCTGCAATTTTTGCAAGCAGTACATGATTTTTTAAAATCATCTACACGCTATTCCGAATCGAATGACACCTCGTTCATATTTTTCGAAGGTGGAGAAAAAAGTTTGGCCTGAAAAGCACTTGTTCACTAGAGTATCATTGGGTGACTGGAAGTTGTGACGTTCCTCTCTAGTTTTGTTATTATTCAACTGGAGCTAAGGATTAACGAGGAAACGAGCTATTGCCTTCTACCGTGCGATTGCTATAAACGAATTATTTTTCAGGTCTCTCGATGAAATTTCCAGAAATTGCTCACGAATATTTCGGATCAACGCCCACAGAGATGAAAAATTAAACAAACAAGAATCAACCGAAAAACAAGAATATGTATCATCACTGGTGAAGCAGGTAAGACCGAAAATAAATAATAAACAATTACAGTTAAGATAGTTTCATCTAGAAACACATAAAGTTTACAAACTTAGTGTGATTCAAGACTTTTGCAAAAAGTTTTTTCCCCGGCAGTTCTGCCTTGCTTTACTTTTATGATTCTAACAAACCATTTACCCAATTTACTTATTTTTCAGATTTTGGTTGCTTTAGCACCACTCCTACTAACAGTATGTTCAGGAATGACGGTTGGCTACTCAGCTATTTTGCTTCCTCAGCTACATGCAGATAAAAATGGTACTTTGATCATAAACGAAGAAGATGCATCTTGGATTGGTAAGCAAAAAGTCACAATTGTATTAATTAGAGATTCACAAAGAATCGCACCAATCAAGTTGGTGAAACGCTGGTCTTTCTTTTGGATTCATTCTACGCGAGAGGATGATCCACTTTTATCTCGAATGTATGGATAGCAATAATTGGTCGCATACTTCTGACATACAGGAATGTAAATAAAAATCCTTTTTTACACGCTTTATATTAGCTTCACCTGTATGTATGTATGTTTGTAACTCTCAAGCTCGGGATCTCTGTTGACAGAATTTTCGGCATTATTGCTTGATCTACTCGCGGGCAGATGGCGCTGTACGTAACCTCATTGATATTTCTTGATCTATTCGCGGGCAGATGGCTCTGTACGTAACTATCAATTATTGCTTGAGCTATTCACGGGCAGATGCCGCTAAGTGTTAAGTGTTAGCGAAATTTTGTACTACAGAAGAAATATTTATATATTTACAATTACACGTAATTCAGTACAGAAAAAAGTTATGAACGAAACGGAAGATACATTTTAAAATCTAATTCGATTATTTGAAAGCAAACCAGAATATGGATTTCAACAGTGAAAACTTTATCGTAAATTGTACACCTAAAAAATTCAGTTACTCAAATATTTCAAAAAATCGAAAAATTAGAATTAAGGTGCTTGACATACATATCAAATCAAGAGATTGATTTGAAAAATAAAATTATTTACTAAAAAAATATTTTTAAGTCCATTAATATTTTTAATGAAACTTCAAAGCAAAACATCAAGACTGAATTGTTTTTTGAAATTATTACTGCAAATTTTCTCTTTACTTAGAAACAAATTTTACAACTGTACGCCCTCTGTTGGAGACTTACTGCAACTCAGTATTACTATAGGATTTGAGACCTCAAACATTATCCCTCAAACTTTATTATGTTGCTTGAGAGGAATTTTATATTCGTGCGGCGTCTGTTAAAGATTTATAATACTAGTGACTAGAACTAAATTATTTTTGACAATAAATCGGACTAAAAAGTGAAAAATAAATATAGTTTATAAAAACTAAAAAACAGGCTTTTAAAGAACATCGAACTAAAAAGTTGAAAATATTTTTTAAATAAGCTTAAAACAAAAATAAACGACATATACTAGTATTATTGTGAAAAAAGCGTGAGCGCTTTGTGCCATATTTTTATATATCAAGCGCACGTCGCTTTTTTCACAATAATACTAGTATTTTTCGTTCGTTATTGTCTTAAGTTTATTTTAAAAAAATATTTTTAACTTTTTAGTTCGATGTTCTTTAAAAGCATGTTTTTTAGTTTTTTTTCACCTTATTCATTGTATTGATATTGCAAATACATGTTGTCACCACCATAAAGATAACTTGACAAATAGCCAATGAATTAGTTTTCAGGAAAAGTTTTGGCTTCTATAAGGGTTATCCAGATTTGGTGCTGAAGGGGCGGTAAGGCAAGTGTTTTGTGCTGAAACATCGGATGTTCACCAGTGAGGATGACAGTGTTTCATGTATCTTGAAATTTCACCACTTTCGTTTATAGGGTCCTCCATTAGGCGCTTCCTTCCTATCTTCAAATTCAAATAAAACAAAGTGTGTGTGAGATAACATCGACATTTTTCATTCGTTTCAAAGACCTACTGATGCCGTTATGTGTGGAATATAACATCGTTCAAATGTCCGTCACGGCTTCTCTGAGTGGAGCGCATCCAAAACGTCCAATTTTCCAGGCAGAATTTGGCCGATGGCATGGCATAGACAGTTTACATCACCTACACGTGAGATGACCATGCCCTCAAATTGCTAGTGTAGAATATGCTGGTGTAAAAATATATAATAAACTCCCTAATCTAATGAAGGCCTGTAATACTATCGAATTAAAAAAATCACTGAAAGATTTCTTATTGGCTAAATCTTATTATACATTACAAGAGTATTTCGCTGATTGAGTTTTTGTGTAAATAATCTTATTCTTTTATGTTTTAATCTTACATTTTTACACTTGTACATCTATACGTTTTTACATTTTTATTTATACATATATGTATATATATATCTGTATTTTATGTTCCTATGTTTATATGTATTGAATGTATATTTACATGTTTGTTTGTTTACATATTTATAAGTATAAGTTGACATGTTCGATACCATGTAGTTGGTCCATGAATGAATAAATTTCTTTCTTTCTTCTTTCTATCCAATGTGGCACCTGTTACCGTCCTGTTGAAACCACATATCATTGGTGTCCAGATCATCCATATCAAGCCAAAAAAGTTAGTAGTCAAAGGCCTGTAGTGCTCGCCGTGGACAGTGACGGCCTGGCCAACGTCGTTCTCAAAGAAATATGAACCAATGACGCCATCATTCCGTAATCTACACCAAACAGTGACTTTATCGGGATGCTTTGGACGCTCTTGGATCTCATGTATCGTCCCTTATTCGACAATTTTGTTTGTTCACGTAACCATTCATTCAGAAATGGGCCTCATCGCTGAAGATGATTTTTCGATGAAAATTAGGTCCAGTGGCCAACTGCTCCGGAGACCATTCAGCGAACACATGTCGTCTTCAGTTTGATAAAATAATTTTATTTATTATAGTATATTGTGTATGTATTATCCTATATTGTGTAGCAATCCTGTGAATGATATCTGATTCAATTCCATAACGAATATTTGGAATACAAACTAATTTGAGAAAAATGTTTTTTTGTATAATTCAGTGATTATATAAAGAATATTTGTTTCGAAAGTATTTTTATTCCGTGTAATTCAATGTTGTTTTCCAGTTTGTGTCTTGAAATTACTCTTTGCATTATCTACACATCTTTGTATGATTGCTTCCTTTATTTCTTTGCAATATCAAGAAAACTAAGTTAGTAGTAGATATACTTAACTCACGTATAGGTCTTGCAAAGAAATAACTTGCAGAAACAAACTGGAAAAAAGCCCTTTCACAACAGCTACTTTCATATAAACATTGAATTACAGAAAAAATACTTTCAAAACAACTACTTTTATATGAACATTGAATTCTTCAAAAAATGATTTGAATGATTTCATTTCGATAGTTTATTTTTGTGAAAAGTTCAATAGAGTAAACAAGATAATGAAAGAAAATCAGTAGCAAGCTTGATCCTCAATCAAAATTATCAAAATCTGACTAAAAATGATAAGTTATTGAGGATGAAAATTTGTTGACATTTTAAGGTAGCCGTTTTTAATGCACATGAATGTACTTTTAGTAATGTACTCTTCATACGAGAAGTTGTTAAATTTTTTAAACAAAATTGTTCATTCTTGAATTTTTCCAGCTTCTATGGCCGCTCTCCCGATGGCAGCCGGATCGGTCCTGGGAGGCGTCTTCATCGAGCAGTTCGGCAGAAAAGCAACCCACTCGCTTTCCTGCCTGCCCTTCCTCATCGGGTGGTTGCTGATTGCCTTCGCCTTCGACAAAAACATGATCCTGGCAGGACGGTTCGTGACAGGGGCGTGTCTAGGCATGCTAGGACCCGCTACTGGAGTCTACATAGGGGAGACCTCGCAGCCATCGTACAGGGGGTTTCTCTTGGCGGGGATCTCTTTTTCCGTAGCCCTAGGTAGGTTTTTTCACTTAGATTTGGTTAATGATTTCGGCAGAACCTTCCTCATAGGTGGACTGTTCAAAAAAGTTGGTGTATTTTCAAATTTTGCGAGCCACGTACATACGATTAGCGATTTTTTTATTGTTTTATAGTCTCGAACATATGTTCATGGTTTCAGCTGTTTAGCATGTTTAATTTGTTGGTGAGAGGTATAAAAGTTAGAAGACTTTTACGTATTCGATGATTTTCTGCTATCGACAAAAAGTGGATCAAAGAATTTGTACTCTCGAGTCGGAAAAAATGTTTACAAGTGGTCAATCTTTACACTTTTACACAGAAGGTCAAGAAGATGTGAATGACGACGCTCGCCTTAGCACATCAACAACCGAAGAAAATGTTAAGAAAGTGAAGAAAATTGTTATGGAGAATCGTCGAATCACTATTAGCGAAGTTGCAGAGCATGTTGGCATATCTGTTAGCTCATACCATGCAATTTTTTTGGAAATTTTGAGCATGAAGCGTGTGGCAACAAAATTGTTGAATTTTTACAAACAGCTTGAGCTGAAATTTTGCATACACGCATACTCGTTGGAAACATGGAAAATCAGAAAATGATAACATTTTCCCATAAAACTATAGAAACATCCACCGATATCCTACGAATGACTTGAAATTCTCCCTCATTGATCACAAAATGGCCATCGTGCTATCTTGCAGGTTATATTTCAATTTGTGAAAAGCGATAGTTACTTGAGAAATACATAATATAAACAAGTAATTTCTTTTTCAGGCCTGTTTCTCTCTCATCTCTTTGGAACCTTTTTCTCCTGGAGGACAACCGCCCTGATATGCGCCTCTCTACCAGTCTTGAGCCAAATCATAATACTGTTCGTTCCCGAGTCTCCCTCCTGGCTGGCCAAGAAAGGACAACCGAAAAGAGCGCAGCAATCCTTCTACTGGTGCAGAGGCTATTCCGAAGAGGCCAAGAGAGAGCTCGCGGTTATGTTGGAGAGACAAGAACAGACTCCGGCCGGAGACAAAAAGACTTTGCCGGAAAAACTGCGGGAATTGCTCGTTCCGGAATTCTTGAAACCCCTCGGTATAATCGTCTTCTACATCGTTTCGAACCAGTGGGCCGGCATCAATGCTTTGACGTTCTACACGGTGTCGATCATGAAAGAAACCATCGGGGAAGGCGTTAACGAGTATCTAGCGATGTTGATAGTTGATACGATTAGGGTTCTGATGTCCTTGGTGGCGTGCGTTCTTCTCAGGAAGATTGGCAGGCGGCCGCTGGCTCTAGTCAGTGGCGTCGGTACTTCCGTGTCGCTCCTTTCGATCGGCGCCTATTCTTTTCTAGCGAAGAGCTACCCCCAGCTGAAATCTGCCTCGTACGTTCCCATGATCTCGCTGGTTGCCTATATGGTCTTCATCACCGTGGGGTTCGTGCCGCTCCCATGGGCTATGATCGGCGAAATTTTCCCTCTTAAAAACCGTAGTGTGGGCAGCGGGATTTCTTCATTTATGGCGTTCACTGCTTTTTTTTCCGTAGTTAAAACTAGTCCCGGAATGTTTCAGAATCTCGGAACTGGCGCAACGTTTTTTACATACGGCCTTGTTGCCGTCGTGGCCACGATTTTTGTTTATTTTCTATTGCCGGAGACTAAAGGGAGAATTTTGCACGAAATAGAAGATAGTTTCAGAAAGAAAAAAACGAATGAGCAAGCGACCTAGAAACCATTATGATGAGCTTTTCTCCCAGAGTCTCCAAGTTCCAAACTTTAGAGAACTTCCATAATACTAGTCAGCAGAAAAATTGTTTCAATTTAGAACATGTGATTTGTCAAAGTCGTTTTTGAAATAATTATACAAAATTCATTTACGATATGTCTTCATGAATGTTCTAAACGTTAAGAATGTTCGATTATAATATATTTTTACATTTAGTTGGATTTTCATTTTCAATAAATTTCATTGGACCACGCAGATTAATACACGTACGGTATTTGATTAAATGTTGTTTTAATGTATACATTCAATATTTCAATTATTCAAATGATTTATAATCAAACATCAATTTGCTTATATTCTCTGAAAAATCCTTCATCATTGGACGCCGAAATGAAAACTGAACTTGTTTTTCATCTAACGCAGCTATCTGATGAACTAAAAAGGTACTGTCCATGTATCACACAACTGCAATTTCGATAGCCTCTCTGATTGTTTCAAAGTAGAAGGTTTCATTGTTTGCTAGTATTTTTGTTTTTTCGCCAATTGTTGTCGCCAATATGTGTTGGAAGAGAGAACATGTGGTGATTTTTTCCTTCACTGATGATTTGTGTTCATCCTTG
The DNA here is from genome assembly GCF_025532065.1 of Leptinotarsa decemlineata. NCBI lineage: Eukaryota > Metazoa > Arthropoda > Insecta > Coleoptera > Chrysomelidae > Leptinotarsa > Leptinotarsa decemlineata. Next base: position 61,344 of record NW_027412547.1, read on the forward strand.
CGTTTGTTGATTCGCCTGTTGGTCTGGCCGATGTAAGTCTTGACATGGTAATTTTCAAACTCCTTGGGACTCCAATGGTATCTGATCCTTTGTATTACAGAGCATGGACCTTATTGTACGTTCTGGTAAAAATGATGTTGCTATGTTGTGTTGGCGAAGAATTTTGCTGAATTTTTCTGTGGTTGTTTTAGTATGGTTGTTATAAACAAAGGGTATGTGAAACAATAAGTTTGAGGAACCCTGCTGTAATGTATTGATTTATGAATTTATCAGTTACTCATTTACGAGTATATGGAGTATTAAACATGAAGGGCGTAATTTGAAGATATAATGGACGAAAATTTCGCCCTCTCAAAAGTTCTACAACAGTCCAGAACATCCAGCAACAATCTTGAATGCTCGGGAATAGTCTTCACATCCTAGAACATCCCATTTCGTTAACAGAAGTGGTCCCATCCTGCTCTACGACAACGCCCGTCTGCACGTTTCACAAATCACAGTTCGGAAATTAAACGAATTGAGCGTCGAAGTTCTGCATCACCCACCATACTCCCAGACCTCTCGCCAACCGACTACCATCTTTTCAAGCACTTCGATAACTTTCTTACCGGTGTTACTGTGTTACTTGTGTTACTGATTCAAATGGCGCTTTATTTCAATTAAATTTTTTCTCTTGGGGAAAAAGAGTTGTCCTATTTCAAACTTTCAAATGGTTTATATTTTCAACACGCTTTTTCATTACAAAATTAAAATTATCAAGTATTAAAATCAAGTCCCAACAGAAATTTTCCTCACAGAATCAATTAATAATTGCGTATTGGCTATATCCATAGCTCAGATAAAGTTGAACACATTAGTTACTTATATACTGAAGGTACGTTATGTATCTTCTCACTAAATATCTAAGTCATCGTCGGGATCTTCCTCGTCCCAATCATCGATTTCATCCAATTCATATATTATCCTTCCACCTTCTTCATTTCTGTTTTCTGCATCACCATTTCTGAAATAAAAATTCATCATCCTCAGGAAGTTGCCAAATTTTTTTGAAAAATTTAAATTGATTTGGGTCTTTTGTGAATTCTATCAAACAATTGTTTTTGTGTTATTCAATGGAGTATAGCGTTTGTAGCAGAAAAGAATGTGAAAGTTATGACAAATTTTTACATTTGATGAGATTACTAGTCTGTGGAATAGACCGAAGAACAATATGCCAAGAGATAATTGGTTTGGAGGAGTGATTTATCACTAAAGGAAATTTTAAACAATTGAATTTATATCCTTAAAAATGTTTAGCTAGGTTCATATTCGGTATGGACACTTGGAATTGACAAGCGTTACTCAAAGTGTGCGCCGCGGCGCCGTGAAACTTTTACTGGGGCGCCGTGGGCCACCGGTGGGTCTCAAGGTACAACGTTTTACAACATAGATAACTGAGAGTAAAGGTAATACGTCGGTACCTATTAATAAAAATCCTCTGATAATATGATATCGGTAATTGCAAAATGCAATCCGTTCAGACAGCCACCTACCTACTTTTATTAATTAAATATCTAGTTTAGTCTTTACGTTCGGGGCGCCGCGATGACCTTCAAAAAACATAAGGGAGCCGTGAATTCGAAAAGTTTGAGAAACACTGGAATGGACCAAAGAATAATATAGCAAGAGATAATTCTTTTGGGAGCTGTGCTAAGGGGTGGCTTATATTGGAACAAAATTTTCAAAAATTCCATTTATATCCTTAAAAATATTTAGCCAGGTTTATATTCTGTATGGACAGTTTAATGAATTAATTATTGCTGTCTATACCAAAATATGGCTAAACATTTTCAAGGGTATATAGTTTTTTTGAAACTTTCATTCAAATATAAATCACCCCATATTCTGTTCTAATTAAAGTGTTCATATCGGCTAAACATTATACATTTTTAAAGGTATAAATGGATTTTTTGAAGATTTCATTCAAGTATAAACCACCTTTTGGACGGTTACCAAATGAATTTTCTTTTGATATATCGTTTTTCAGTCTATTGAATATTTCTTTCAAAGACAAACCATCATTTTGATGACTGTCACATGAATCATCTCTTAATATATTGTTCTTCAATCTATAAGAATTGTCTGTGCCAAATATGATCCTATTTAAATATTTTTAGGAATATAAACCGAATTTTTGATTCAAGGATAAATCATTGCCTAATTCTAGCTCGCAATATACTTCCTCTTAGTATTTAATCATTTAATTGAGCAAATTGAGCAAACTGAATTCCATCTTACATTATATATGAATTTATGAAGAAAAGTGAGTTTTTATTCATTCCTGATGCTACTGATATTTTGTTTGCAACATAAAAACAGCCTTTGAAAAATGGCTGCAAACTTCACACCGGTATGCTGTCTGTTTAAAAAATTAGATGAATTTTCTTTTTCTCAAAAAATATCTATTCATTTGTCAATTTATATTCACTTCCCCTCAGAAATAATACACTTGCGCCGGCGTTTTTTCTGATATGCACTTTTTGTATGTCCTTTAGTTCTCTCAGTAGTTATGTTTTATCTTTCCAATAGTCGCAAAATTCCGTCCTTCATACATATTAAATCCTTTTCATTCACGAGAATATGAATGCATATTCCATATATAAAGAGGCTATTCAAAATTAAAATATTATACACTGAGAGAAGGTAATATGATTTCCTACAAGTCATATTAGACACAATTCTAATTAGTACGTTTTTGTGTAATAAAAACTGAATGGGCTGCTGAACTCCCTATAGATACTGTTACTAACATCGAGCACGATATCTCATATATCATTGGGCATGATATAGTCTGATCATCTGATGTAGACCCGTTTTAATAATATTAAATAAATAAATTTTTGATTAGAGCTTACTTGGGTAAATAAGGCAGAATCAAACTATCTCTTGCTATTTTTTCTTTGTCAGTCAAACTTATTTTGAATGTTGTCAATGTTTCTGGAAGAACATCATTTGAGATTTCTTTCTCCAACAATATTTTCGAATCCAATTTTTCAAATTTACTAGTCATAAGAGTGTCACTCTCAAACCAGTATTCCTCCACCTAAAAAAAGTTATTGCATACACTTTTTTGTATCTCTATATAATTTCAAATAGGCATTTATTTATGTTTCCATGAGAGATATACCTCGTTGACAATTTTGCCTCCAAGTTTTTTGAAAGTATATTGTATTCTTTTATTGGGAGTCACAAAGTTTGGTTTCAAACTCAAGCTGAGTGTACTCAAATGATGGAATAATTCTTTTGTTTTCAAATTATCTAAAAGAAGATCCTGATGAAGGAGAGTTATGATTTGCTCGATACCTGTAACAAAAAAAATAAATTTTTGCACATATTTATTCAAAGTTTCAAAAACAAACCTGATTGGTTTTTTAGGTAATTGAACATCTTGTACGACTCTGCCAGTCCATAATGATAAATGACATGAGCTAATGAATCAATGAATACTACATCGTTAGGTCCAAGTTTTTTGATGACATCATCGAAATCCTCTGATTTTGGATCAGCTCTCCAGCCCTGAGAATTGCTAACAAAATCATAGAGAACTATATTTTTTTGTCCAAGACTCTCCTTTGCACGGCTGAAATTTTCCTGGAAGACAAAGTAGTGGATTCTATCTCGTAATCGATCCAAATGAATTTTCAAAATAAAATCGAAAAGTGATTTGCCCCTCTCTTGAAGGTTATCTGAAAACAATTATTAATTACAAATCAACTACCGCTCCCAGCGCTCACCCTCGATGATTACGAATTTTGTGTACGGAACTGTTGTCAGATAATTCCTCAGCATTATGCTGGAAAATATTGAAAGCAAGTCATCCAAATTTTTAAAACTCAAAACATAGTCACGTTATAAGACAATCAAATGTGTCAAATGGATAGGTTATGTTTATAGTCTCTGGTTTATATGATAATGTCTTCTTCTTCTTTTCGATTCAATGTTATGATAATGTCTTCTTCTTCTTCTTTTCGATTCAATGGCCTCAGCAATTAAGGCAATCCTGCCAGTTGGTAATGAATGATAATGTCTAATGTGACGTACGACATTGAGGGCCATTTCTGTTCACCAACCAAAGTTTTATAGAAAACTGTAGTTAACAAAACTAAATCCCTGAGTTTCACAGAGTTTTCCGTTGATAGTGCATTAAAGTATATTTATACGATGCATTAATATATTGAGAGAAAGAGGACAGAAATACTGATTTTGCATTGGTTTTAGGTGTGTTTAGGTGTTTTGCATCTTTTCACATCACTTATATTCATCGTTTCATTATAATTTTTATACACAATATCTTAATTTTTTTACATTTTTTAATATTCATTCTCCATTCGTCTCTTCAAAAATTTTCGGTTTTTGTATTTTTATTGTTTATAACAATTCATTCACACATTTTGTATTATCGTTTCTCATATATTTCAAAAATGGTAACTCTTATAACATTTACAACCATTTCTGTTAAGACAACACATGCGAAATTAGCTCTGACTAGATTGCAGTAAATTTATTTTATACATATGTGAATAAAAAAAAAAACATAAGAACTGACACTACGCCCTCTCTCGGCAAGAATTTTCATGTTTGTCCTCATTAGCTTATCAATTATTTTCTTGATTTTGGAATTCATGTTTTTTCCTTTTTCTAAATTGAACTCGGCAAAAAATGCTGCATGCTCCACCAATTACTTACTATTGTTACGTGTAATTATTCAAAATTTTATATTCATATTTTATATGTGGTCGGACGGTAGCCGGTCGGTTCGACGTGGGTGCTTTGTTCACTCACTCAAATCGACCGTCGTGTTGGTCGCTGGTTCAAACCCCAGGCTGAACGATCGATTTTCACTTGCTATCGTCCAACCCGTGTTAGGAATCACACGTTGAAAGGTAAGACTTTGTTAGTCCTTAGCTCGCCCAAGTTTCGACTTCTGGGGGCGGTCGTTCGTAGGGGTGAGACAGCTGGTTAACGGAAAAACAGATTTTAAATAGTATTTTTTAAACAGATCTTATCTTTATGACTACCATCGGACTTATCTCATGTCATGTAAATTATTTATGGAGATTAATAAAATTATGTATCTATCTACCTATCGTATATGGTTAATCGAACGCGACCAAAAATTGAGATGTGGCAACTCTGTAGAGTCTCCCATGCTTTTATGTACTAAAATTGTCAAAATATGAATCATCAATAAATATTATTTTTGTTTGGAAAATGATATCTCATATGAATTCGTATGAACAAAAAAATGTCTGAAAATAATTTGAATGTGAGTGACAAAATTAAGAAAAATCTATCATGTTGCATTTGAGATCAGGGTTATTTTGAATGTATTTTCAGGACTATACTAGTGATACTGAGAGCTCAGAAGATGAAATAGAACCCAAATTAAAATATGTTAGGCTGTCAAATGATTTACAGAGTATCCTGTTGACATCTTGTGCAAAATGTATCGCAGTTCATCCAAAAGTAAGACTCTTTCTCTAACCAATGGGTGCTGTGTTCACTTGAAATGTATCCACTCTGTACAATATGACGAAATGGGAAAGCTTCAGATGTTCATACTTATATTTTTTATTGTGTCAGCTTCTTTATTTTTCACACAGAAAATGTTTAAATTTGATGAAAATTATGATATGGTGCTACCATAACAAGCTTTGATAATGATGGATAATCGGCTATCATCTTTTCAATCACTTCGATAAATTTCTCACTGGTAGAACCTTCGCCAATCAGGACCAGGCAAAAACGTCCTTCGTCGACTTCTTCGAATCCCAATCACCCACTTTTAATGCTTATGGAATTATTTGACTAGTGTTACGCTAGCAAAAGTGCATTGATTCAAATGTCACTTATTTCGATTAAGTTGAAAAGTATGCAGTGAGATATTGCAGTTTAAAGTAGACTCATAAAAATGGACAAAACGTTTGAAACAACCTAATGATTGAATTTTTATTCTTTTATGAAATAGTGGTCAATGAGAATTGAAAATTCCTATGTTCTTATACCACTTGTATTTATAAGTAACATTACTGCAGTTTCTTCCTACAAGGATATTCTCAAATGAATACAATAAGTTTATATTCAAACAAATACAATAAACTTATTGTAGGACGAAACTGCTTAACGTTAGTTACGAATAAAAGTGGTAAAAAACTTAGTAAGTTCTCTCTCTTTATATTAATGGTTTTTGCTTCTTGTTTTTCATGATGATCTCCTGCCACAGCTACATCCATCAATTAATTTTTTTGTATTTTTTCTTGACATCTAGCTGATAGTTATAGTACATATGTGTGTATTTTGTAAAACTAGGCAATGCCATAAATGAATAAATTAAATAATTTGGTTTTCATCGTATCATGTAATGAATGAAGTCTGTTATTTTTCAGTTCATATGTCTTGGTTCCGATCTGGGAGTCATCTACATTTTGGATCATCAGGGCAACAGCATAAAAGGAAAAGACTTGAAAGCTCACACAGTGGGAGTTAACAAAATTTCCGTTGATTCTAATGGCGAATTCCTTGCAACATGTTCTGACGACGGTAGAGTGTTCATACACAGTCTCTTCTCTAAAGAAAATAATCTATATTTGAACCTCGGCAGGCTTGTGAAAAGCGTAGCTCTGGATCCCTACTATTTCAAGCATGGCTCCAACAAAAGATTCATCACAGGTAAAATGTTTGCATCTCAGCTGCAGAAAATTACTGACCAATTATCTTTCTAGGGGAAGATCGACTCACTCTGTATGAACGTTCCTTCTTGGGCAATCTAAGACAGACGGTTCTATGCGAAAGCGAGGGTTCCGTTAAAAGTATGAGTTGGGGGGAAAATTTTTTAGCTTGGAGCAGCAACATCGGAGTCAGAGTGTACGACATGACAGCAAGATGTTCTTTGGGTCTCATCAAGTGGGAGGATCATCCAGGGTAAGAATATAGTGCCGTGTTTGGGAAATTTTTTAAAAAGGGATGTTTTCAGGATATCTATAGATAAATTTAGGTGTAACCTTAGGTGGGCAGATAGCAGGACACTTCTGATTGGCTGGGTGGATACAGTGAGAGTGTGTGTTATCAGAAAAAGAAGCAATACGGAACTGGCCAATAAGGATTTGCCAGAATTTCTAGTAGATCCAGGTAATGAAATCCCTTTTTCTTATTAAAAGTGTGGGAATTGATTCAACGAGGTCTGTTTAAAAAACAAGGTGAATGTTCAAATTTTGCCGGCTACATACATTCGATTAGGGATTTTTTTATTGAGGATACACTACAAAAACACACTTTTGTCTATTTTCCACTATATTTCTTTATTGTTGACCGGTTTCGGCTATTATACCAGTTTTGAAAATGGTATAATAGCCGAAACCGGTCAACAATAAAGAAATATAGTGGAAAATAGACAAAAGTGTGTTTTTGTAGTGTATCCTCAGTGAACATGAATTTCCACAAAATAAACAAGTCGTCAATCGAAGAAAGGATTTTTTTATGTTGGTACAACGTCTCGAACATATGTTCACAGTTTCAGCTGTTTAGCATGTTTAATTTGTTGGTGAGGGGCAAAAATGTTAGTGTTTTGTGCATTCTGTTATCGAAAAAATAGGGGATCAAAGAATTTGCATCAAATTTTGTGTAAAAAATGGAATAAAGTGCTCAAAAACACTTGGAATGTTGATAGTGCCATACGGATATTGTACTCTGAGTATAGAAAAATGTTTACAAGTGGTACAAAAACTTTTCACAGAAGGTCGAGAAGATGTGAATGACGAAAAGTGAGAAAGTGGAGAATCATCGAATCACTATTAAAGAAATCGTTGGGTATGACAGCATATCGGTTGGCTCATGCCATGCAATTTTTTCGGAAATTTGGCAGTGAATTTCATTCCAAAATTTCTGAATTTTTACCAAAAAAAACCGAAGCATAATCCTCGCAAAGGAATTGTTGAAGGACATCAACGGCGTTTCAGATTTTCTTGAACGGGTCATAACTGGTAACAAATCATGGGGATGTGGTTATATCATCGAAGTCAAAGTTCAGTTGACCCACTGGAAGAGCCCAGGAGAACTAAGACCAAAAAAAGCACGCCAAGTTCGATCAAATGTCGAAGTTTTGCTCACTGTTTCCTTCGATTACTATGGCATAGTGCAACAGGAGTTCTTGCCACATGGTCGTATGGTCAATAAAGAATATTATCTTGAAGTTATGTGCCGCTTGCGAGAACCATCTGGTATTGTGGAAAAACAATTTATGACTTTTGCATCACGATAAGGCACCTGCTCATTCTTCATTGTTTGTTCGTAATTTTTTTACCAAAAACAACGCTGTCATCATGCCGGTCATCGTATACACCAGGTTTCTCCCCCTACGACTTTTTCCTGTTTCCAAGATTGAAGAGATCCATGAAAGAACGGCTTTTTGCAACAATTGAGGAGATAAAAACCCAAATCGTTGAGAGAGCTTAAGGACATATCAAAAAGTGCAAATCAGAACTGCTTCGAGGATTGGACAAAATGCTGGCACAACTATATTATATCTGAGGGGGCAACTTTCAAGGGGCGACACAGAAATTGATGAATAAATAAACATTTTTTTTTTAAATAAAAATTCACCTTATTTTTCAAGTAGACAGTGTACAGTGCATTCATAGTGAAAATTATGAAAAAATTCGACAGGGCATATTTTTTATATTTATCATTGATATCACTTTTTATTGTATTTTTTCAGTGTCTACATTCCAAACGGAGTTCTACATCAGTGGCATTGCCCCTCTAGACCAACATCTAGTCCTCCTTGGCTTTCCCAAGGAACTAGATGAAAACCACAAGTCTCTTCGGCCACAGCTGTTTATAGTAGAGTATAGAGATAATGACTATAGTGATATCTGCACTGATAGCCTGTCTTTACGCGGGTACCAGGATTACGGAGTCAACGACTACCATCTCGATGTCCTCCTTGAGGAAAACAGATTTTTCATTGTGGCACCCAAGGACGTTGTCATTGCCAGTCCATACGATCTCGATGACAGAATACAGTGGTTTATACAGCACAAGTAAGATACATTTGAGAAATAACAATAGTGTGTCTTTATTATTTTTCAGAATACGTATGAGGTCTGTACAAAAAATTAGGTGAATGTTTAAATTTCCCAGGTTACTTATATTTGGTTAGCAATTTTAAGTTGGTACAATTGTCTCGAATATATGTTCACTATTTCAGCTGTTTAGTTTGTTGGTGAGAAGCATAAAAGTTAGAAGTGTTGTGTGCTGGTCAATTTTTGCTATCAAAAAAATTGGATCAAAGAATTTTCATCAAATTTTATGTAAAAAATTGAATAAAGTGCTCAAAAATACTTGGAATATTGATAGTGGCGTACGTAATTGTACTCTGAATTAGAAAAATGTTTACAAGTGGACAAGTTTTTCACAGAAGGTCGACGCTCGCCGTAGATGCCCCAGCACATCAACGACCAATTAAAATGTTGAGAATCACTATTAGAGAAGTTGCTGAGGATGTCGACTTATAGGTTGGCTCATGCCATGCAATTTTTTCGTAAATTTTGGGCATGAAACGTGTGGCAACAAAGTTCATTCCAAAATTGCTGAATTTTGGCCAAAAAAAACGTAGGATGAGCATCGCTCAGGAATTGTTGAATGACATCAACGGCGACCCAGATCTGCTTGAAAGGGTCATAACTGGTGACGTCACCAAAAAAAAGATTATGGTTACTGTATGGTGAACATCGGCTGGTGCGATTCACTATAAGTTTCTGCAACCGGGCCAAACCATCACAGAAGAGTTCTATTGTGAGGAAATCGATTAAATGTACTGATAACTGCATCAGTAGTTGGCACTGATCGACAGAAGGGGTCTGAATCTGCTCCACGACAACCCTCGTCTGCACGTTCCACAAATCACCGTCCGAAAATTAAACATACTGAGTGACAAAGTTCTCCCTCACCCACCATACTTTTCAGACCTCTCGCCAATCGACTACCATCTATTCAAGCACTTCCATAACTTTCTCACTGGTAGAACCTTCGCCAATCAGTAGGTACCAGGCAAAAACGGACTTCATCGAATTCAGAGTACACTATTTTTATGCTGATGGAATTAATCAACTTGTGTTACGTTGGAAAAATTGCACAGATTTAAATGGCGCCTTTTTCAATTGAATTCACTGAGATATTACAGTTCAAAGTAGATTCATAAAAACGAACAGGACATTTCAAACAACCTAATATATAGCACTTATCTAGGCAACTAGTTCCATCACCTCTGCATTGTTCATAAACAAGTAATATTTCTGGGATTAATAAAAATAACTTGACTGAACGTGTGTTGAAATTATGGAAAGCAATTAACTTGTCAGTGAAAAGAGTGAGAATAATTTCCTTTTCAGCAAATACGATGATGCTCTGGACATCCTCGTGCAAAACGGCACCCGCGGAATTCTGAGACACACTATGCAGTCGGTCGGGGTTGACTATCTTGACCATTTGATTGCAAGAGGCTCGTACGACGCTGCCGGAAGGATAGGCCTCAAAATATTTGGAAAGAATCCCGCCCTGTGGGAGGACCAGATCTACAAGTTTGCAAGTATCCATCATTTGAGGTTAGAAACGATATTTACGTCGAACGTTTCCAATGAACGTGTTGTTTTCAGGTCGGTCAGTCCTTACATTCCCTGCACTCCAGAATCCAAACTGAACCCTCACATTTACGAAATGATTTTCTACGAATACCTTAAACTGGATTCAAAAGTATGCGAAACTCCATCATGTTCCGATTTCCTCGCTAAAAATATTCTTACGTTGTAGGGCTTTTTGAATCTCGTTAAGGAGTGGGATCCAGGACTGTACAACGTTTGTGCGGTCATAAACGCAGTTCTGGAGCATCTTCTCACATGCGAAATAGAAAAAAATGACTACCTCGAAGCTCTTGCGATCCTGTACAGCTATGACAAGAAATACGACAAGAGCTTGTCCATGTTTCTTAAGTGAGCAGCTCGAGACCGTAATTTGAAGAGTTGTAAGTAATATTGAGTCATTTTCAGGCTGAAACACAAAGACGTGTTCACGTTAATCCAGAAACACAAGCTCCACGGAGTCATCCTCGACATGCTCCTCGATCTGATGGACTTGGACCATAAAAAGACTATAGCATTGCTCTTGGAGAAGAACTCTAATGGGAATTCGATCACTTCCGAGAGGGTCGTCGAGAGATTGAAGGGAAACGAATTGCATCTCTATAGAGTAAGTTGAGAAACAAGACCAACTAATGAATCTCGTGTACATCTATTTTCGGCAGTTTTTAGATGAGTACGACAAGAAAAACCCTAAAGGAAAATACCATAAAGAGCTTGTGAAGCTTTACGCCATTTTCGCTAGGGAAAAGTTGTTACCTTTTCTAAAAAAGTCTGATCATTATCCCATTCAAGAAGCGCTGGATATTTGTCAAAAAGAGAAGTACTATCCCGAGATGGTGTATTTATTAGGTAAAGTTAATAAGGTATAAAGTCGGAGTTTCACCAAATGGACTTGCTTGCGACTAGTTTTCCTTTTCAAAAACAGCAACAAAAAACTTGTTTGAGTTTCGATAAACAAACTCGAAGCACGAATTCCACCAAACAGATAAAAACTTGTTTGAGTCGCGTGTTTTGTTGAACAGTTTTCTATCGTTTCCACTGCACAAACACCAATTAAATTGTTGCATTCTTCAACTGTCTGCATATTGCTATTTTTCCCCTCATGTTCTACAGAGGAAAATCAAATCTCATTCTTGTTTGAAATGAACAGTACAACAAATCAATAAAAATAGCCTACCTAGTGCCGATAACCAAAATTTATACCCACCACAGGTTAACACTTTAAATAAAGTAAAAATATCGCAGACCGTTTTCACATAGTGAACTATGTTTACAAAAACACAGACAAAACTCCGAAAACTTTTGACCTTTCCGCCTGCCGACGGGACATTTCACTGTTGACAAAAACAGTCGCCCGCTACTCAAGTTTTTGTTTTGCCGAAGTCGACACAGTTGCTATTTTGTTGTGGTTTTGTCCGTTTGGTGATAATCCGCCATAATGAAACAAACTGAAACATTTTAAAGGTGAAATACATTTTGTAACAAATAATATCTAATTGTTTCATTTCAGGTAGGATAGGAGACACCAAAGAAGCCCTAGAGTTAATAATCAAGGAGCTGAAAGATATGCAGTACGCCATTTCTTTTTGCCGGGAACACGACGACTCCGATCTTTGGGACGATCTGATAAACCACTGCGTTGATAAGCCAGGTGAAGTTGCAACTCTCCACGAAAAGGTAGTCGAATTCATGAATTGTTTTTTTTTTTCTTCTCAGAGTTTGTAACTTTCCTATTGGAAGGCATCGGAACATACGTGGATCCCACGGATCTGGTTCTGAAGATAAAGCAAGACATGGAAATACCAGGATTGAAAAATTCCCTTGTTAAAATGTTGAACCAGTACAATTTGCAGGTAAGTGTAAGGTAACCATCAATGTTGATAGTTTTCCCTTTTCAAGATAGTTGTAAATATTATACCATGTGCATCCCAAAATACTGATACCATAAATCTTGCCAGCAGAATTGAGTATATGCACGCTTTGGATTCGGTTTACCACGTGCAATCCACTCAGATGGCAATGGGGAATCTTCCTCTTGACGAAAATCAAGTAGTTTTCATAAAAGACCTCTAAAACAATGCATTTTAAACTTATCATTTCTACCTTTTTCTTTAAAAAATTATTTGAATACTTAAAAAAAAAGGAATGAAATAATGCATTCAACATTTAAAGGAATTCGTTTCTATTTCACCATTTGGTAACATTGGTTATAGCTAATAAAGGACAATGAATCTGTTACCTGTATGAGACAAATAAAGATGACATATTTCAGAGGCGTGCTGTTCTGTTTACTTATGTTCCGAGTTCCGAGACATTCTGTGACATATGACATTTTGTGCACCTAACCTATCTTCCTCTATATAAATAAATAACAAAATAACTTGATTATGTGGCTTGTGAAGGTGGTATTGAACTATAATTTATATTTTGCCTTGATTGTTGATTTATAAAGATAATTTTCCTTTTTTAAAGTAGAATATCTAGGTATGTATAAATTATTTCAACTTGATATAGGCGCTGTTGCCAATATGTGAATTAGAAACAAATCCCTTTAAAAATTAAAACCCAACATTTGAAACATCAATTTGAATACTTTTCGAAGTGAATGTGAAAAACTCATGAATTAAACTCAACTTCCACTTTGAACAAATGTTTCGCATACCCATACTGTATAACATTATTATGAATGTGGTTAATTAGTTGTTTCTTTAAACTGGAAGCGTTTCCAACAGAATCGAGTTATTTGTGTGCTGTATGAAACACTTTACAAATACATTTTTTCAAGCATTTGTTTGAAGTACGACTCAGTGTATTTCAGGCAACATGTAAGTTTTAATTATTTCTTGTAATGTGCTCATACATATAATGTTCAGACATGTTATAAAGAGTTAATGTCAATGAAGATAAATTATTTTCAGGAAATTGGTTCTCAAAATAAACTAAATAAACCTGTTAGTTGTACAAAACAATAAAAAAAATTGTTGAGATTGACGTAATGTGCAAAATAATTCATTTTGGAAGAGTTTATTATTTATTTATTCATTCATAGAGAAACAAGCACTCATCCATGATTTAATGTTATAGGTGTCGGTTCAGGAAGGTTGCAAAAAAATCCTCGTGTCAGATTATTTCAACTTGCAAAAGAAATTGGTGAACGTTCACCAAAGAGGTCTCTCTGTGACAGAGGAAATGGTCTGCGGAGCTTGTCACAGAAAACTCATAGAAAAAGGTAAAGCACACAGTTTAGTTAAATTGCGCATTTGGCAAATTTTTCTATTTCAGATCCTGCGAGGGCGGCAAATATCGCCATTTTCAACTGTAAACACGCCTTTCATTCACACTGTATGCCTAAAAATGGAACCATTTGCGGAATTTGCTACACTGCTGAGCAAAAATAAAGAAAGGTAAGCTTCCCCGATACTGATTTTCTTTGCTTGAAAGTGGTTGACAATATTTCGTGGTGAATTTCATTAGTTCGGACTTGCATTGTCTAATATGATTCTAGTATGATTCAAAATATATAAAAAAACAAATAAAATAGCAAAAAACAATTATATTAGGCAATAAAACTTGAAATGGAAATGCCATAAAATGAATAAAGTAATCAAGATACATAATAAAAACGACTACAAACCAAGTAAATTGGTTTGAAATCTTTTTATATTTTTTGCATTTCCATTTTTAATGTTTCTTATTTCTTTTTAGTCTGTAGTCATTTTCATTTTGTATTTTGATTATTTTAATAATTTTATTGTATTTTCGTTTCAAGTTTCATTGTTCAACAGCTGAAACTGTAAACATATGTTCGATACCAGTGGACCAACATAAAAAAAAAATAACAAATCTAATCAAATGTATGTAGTCCGCGAAATTTGAACGTTCACCTTATTTTTCAACAAACCTCGTAAATGAACACTACTGATGATACAAAACAAGATATTTCACTAAAATTTATTCAAAATTACATCTCTCTTAGTTTCAAAACATTTTGTCATAGTTGTTGCCATTCTGCTCGAAATATCCCATCCTGGCTAATTTCATGGGGCACAAGCTTTCAAAAAAGTCTTGTGTAAAAGTAAGAATATTTTCAGGTTTCAACAAGAGGATGTTGTTCAGATAATCGGCAAGAATGTCTTTGACTTCGGGATGATCTGACATGTATGTCGACATTTTCAACTTGGCTTCTGTCTGAAATTTAAAAAACGATAGTAGTAATAGGTTGTCTGGCTTTGAACAGGGGGTCTACAGGTTTCTAATTATACAGTTCCTAAAATATACAGTCTATCAAAAAAAATTTCACAAGCTGACAAGTCGGTGCGACCACTTATCTCCGTTTTAAGTTCCCCTACCTATAAATTTGTTTAATTATGTGATGGAATCGGTCGATACTTGATGAATATATATATATATATATATATATATATATATATATATATGTATATATATATATATATATATATATATATATATATGCCTACGTGGTGATGTTAGATGATGCCTGGGAATTCTAGGTCTTCTAATTGAAACCACAAATGTGCGGTTAGCTCCTGTTGGTGACACCGTGCATATGTGATGTTTTTCATTTTTGGTAACCAATTGTTGTCCATATTTGCAATTGGCTGCACCGCGCTGATGAGGCCAATAGCCAGAAACACGTGTCCGCGGTTTGCCCTTATTTTTTGAGTGTTCTGTCCACGAATTTCCTCTTTTTGATATATATATATATATATATATATATATATATATATATATATATATATATATATATATATATATATATATATATATGTATATATATATATATGTATATGCTCATGTACCAGTTTCCACATTTAAAAAAAATATTCAGTAACAGGGAGTTATTTAGTTCTATTTGGTTATTCAGTAAATGTCCCAAATTTTCAAATCTATTTATTTCTAAACATTCTAAAAGATTGAGTTTCAAACTTTTCTTTTTTGAATGTAACACGTCATAGTTATGATTGAACACATACATATCCATCTGCTAAATGTGGAATTGGTCTTTCCATTCAAGAAACTTTTTCTATTATCTTTAATTATTTGGGAAAAATATAGGAAAAAAATAAAGTTTTGGGCAACAGCAACAAGTCAACTTACCGACTATGACTAATACCGGCGCAGATTACGAATTCATGCTTCAACACTTCTCTATCGACCTGGCGCACGTCTATACGGAACCATGCTTTAGTCAAGTAAAACTGTATTTTCGATTTAGGTTAGCTTATTCAATTACTCTGGTAAAAAAAAGCTGTGTTCTGGATTCAAGTTAGTTTATTTCAGTTTTATGGTAAAAAAAAGCTGTGTTCTGGATTCAAGTTAGTTTATTTCAGTTTTATTGTTGAACAGTTGTTAATTAATATTTTAGTAGAGTAGTCAGTTGGATGTGTTGTCTATCTACATGGTAACTAAATAGTTCAATTGAATGATAATTATTTTTATCAGCAGTTTCAAAACGTTTTCTTATTAACATAGCAATTGGTTCAAAAATAAGTATTACTGAAGAGGAAGATTAAACTAACCCTTAGTTTAATATTCCTCTTAAAGATGATTACTTGGTGATTGAAACACGTGTCGTGTTTAAAATTACGGTTTAGTGTTGGGATAGAACTCCAGTAATATTCATTACCACACCAAAGGTTCCAAACAGTTCATTAGAATGGTTGTTTGAAAACTGTTTCTATTCGCTCATAACCTTTTTATCAGCAGTAAAATACATGCACTTTTTTATCGAATATATTGTTCTTGGTAACGCAAATATTTTGATTTATTGTAAATAAAATTTTTAAAAGATGAGACAAAATAAACTTGGCGATTAAAGCAGAACTATATTTAGTTACTGAAATATCTTCAACTCCGTCATTGTGAACTTTGAACTTCTATTAAACTAATAGTTGAGTCTATTATGTTTCCTCTTTTGATTTTTATATTTACAGTTATATGTACATGTTTGTCAACAAGGTGTTGGTTCTTATAGATAGTAAGCATATATTCTATTCATTTTTTCAAACTGTGATTTATTAAAATACATGTCAGATAAATTATCTCAGTACTTTATGAAGTTATAGTTATGTATCAAAGTATGATCACACCCGTTTTTTACGTTTGTTGAGAAACATTTAAAAGAAGCTAAGATTCACAAATTTTTTTCAAATAAAAAAATTCTTTACCATGTCAAAGTAATAGGTAGTTATTGATAAATGTTTTTGGGTTTTCACCTTATAATCCAAGTAACTCGACAGAAGTTCCATGTCGTTCATCCACGTTTTTTCTGAAATAAATTTATCATAGGCATAATCTTCCCCTTTGTTCAAAATCAACAAGGGGTTCAAATTAAGGATATAGTTACATCCTTCCCATTCCTGAGTTACAATCCGTCCTAAAAGTAAAAATTAAACAACTATCAGTCTATTGAAAATACACTCTCACCATGCACTGTCATAACAGTAACGCAATGATGTTCAATGCCACATTGTTCTATAACATATCTATAGATCTTGCATACTTCTACTTCTTCATCGTTCACTTTTCCCATCATTGGACCACTACAATCCTTAAAAAAAAATATAATGATTTTTTTTCTGATAATAATTTCTATTTCCCAATAATATTACATAATGTACATTTACACTGTAGCTCAAAAATATTTATTCGGTTTGTATATCCTCATTCGTCCCCAATTTTAAAAAAGTATTGAATATTTATACGTGAAAAAGGTATCTAGAGCTCAGTCAATCATAAGGAATATTTTAATTTCTTCCCTTACATATATATTCCTACACATGTCGCCGTTAATGTAGAGAGCAGACAGCTCAATGATCCCGGTGAATCTGGTTATGGCGAGGTACCGCATTAGTAAAAAGTTAGCCCCTTCGCCTATGAGATGACAAGCCTTTGCGTAACTGTAGTACTTCCTTTCTTCGAATTTCTCCTTCAAACTAGTCGTCCTGAGGTAGTATTTATTATCCTGAATCGCGACGTACACAGTTTTTTCATTCATTGTGTTGTATTCTATTGGATCATTTTCCTTGTTCGAAGTGTCGTCTTCCTCCGAGACATACCTGGGACAATTACAAATTATTATTCTTTTTGAGAAGCTGTTGGGTAAAAGTATGGGTATAGACAAGAATTGTATTTACTCAGAGGAGACATAATTAAAACTCAAGTCAGAACTCTATTATGGTATCATGATGATATAAAAACAGACATGAAAAACATTTCAGGTTGGCGTCAAAAGAATAAATTAACTTCAAATTTACAAAAATCTTCGTATATAAATCTTTTCAAAAGATCACTGAATATTTGTACCAATCCTATAATTATTGATAATAATTCAATAAGTTGTACGAATTACATTAAATTCCTATCATTATATATTGATGAAAATTTGTCGTGGACAAAACATATTGAAATTATTGAAACTCACAAAGCTTTTGAAACAACCTAATATATCTTCGTATCTTGTAAACTTTAATTTCAAATGAAATTTTCATTATCACTGTACAAAACACTTGTAATGAGATGACTCAAAATTTCATCACCGAAATTTATAAAATAAGAAATATTAAAAAAAAACATCTTATCTCCCAAGTATTGAAGTCCAATTGTTTTGTAAGATATAACAAAAAACTGTTACTAAACTCCGTTCTCTTCTCTTCTAGTGTGTGAAGATTCCTGTCGACCCAGGCGGTAAGTCTGGAGCCGCCATTGAAGCCCACATCAAACTGCGAAGACAGATGCACCACAAACTTCTTGACGTTCGCTTTCATCTCATTCTTCAAGAAGTTCTCGTATTCCTTCAGTTTCTCTTGAAGCTTGCGATCCAAATCGTTTTCCTCACCATCGATAGGGGCGTATTTTGCTTTGAGGCTCGCTAAAACAAGAAATTCATAAAATAAAAAGTTCATCTCGTATTCAGGGGATTGTACCCTGTTTTGCGCGTTGCCACGTTTGCAAGATTTGACAGTCAATTTCGGCGTTGGTGGTCCTCTGTTTGGCCGCTTCGGGGACGAAACCTTCTGTAAGCTCCACGCTCAAACAGAGCCCTCCGACAGGAGTGGTTTTTGCGTCTTGACCGTTCCCAATTGAATCCAATTCGCTGATCAAGAGAGACTCCCGGAAAGCCAACTTATGCATCATCTCTTCGTCTTAAACATTCATCAATTATTTTTCATTAAATGTTTTTTTTGAATCGTTACTGATCACAACGGTTGGAGAAAATGAATGCATTGAAATTGATTGAGGTAATGAAAAAGTTATTTTAGGATTGTGAAAGTAGTGTTTCAAACGTCAGAATTGATTGGAAATTTTTGAAAACGCGGTCACTGGGTATGACAACTGATATTTCTCTGGCATCTTTTATTCAAAAAATAACACCATATTTGTGAAATGTTTCGTTATTATAATCATCTTATAATTGATGTGCTTCAATGAATCAGTTGGCATTCAATTTGTCTTCTGATAATGCTCAATCAGAAAACGTAAAAAATTTTTTAGTTGTATATTTACAGTGTCTCTGAAAGGGTTTTTTCGCTAATGGTTTATTGAATATGGAATCGGTTAACCCCATATTGAATACATTCTTTTTTCCATTTAAATTACAATTTTCGCCTACTACTGCAAGAGACATTATCAAAAGTGATGAGGTAACAGTCAAAGTGCTTGAGTTGTTCCCAAGGCAGAACAACTTGACCTAGTCAACCTTTGCCTTATTGTTTTTGATGATGTTTACCGCAGTAGTAGGCGAAGTGTTAGGCATTATACCATTAAATTATAAGGCGCCCATCAAAAAATATTCTGTGGTTATAAAAAAAAGAACCGAAATCTACTAAAAAATTTGAAAAGTACAGAATAGATTTCTTCGCCAAGTGTTCAATTATTTCAGTTTTTAGTCAACAGATGGCAAATAATGAATATGGGCTTGATGTTTCATATATAACAGAAAAATGTTCAATAAAATAAACATTTTCTGTTTTGAGTAAATTTTTGAATAGACGGGACATGTGGTGCTTAAAAAAACTGAATAAGGAATTGAATTGACATATGAAAGCTGAATAGCTGAATAGTAGTTCAGCTGAATAGTAGTTTTGCTACTGGTCCTGTAACATCATTACGTGATATGAAGAGATTGAGCTCTACTTTTTCTTTCAAAAACTAAGAATCTAGTATTTGGTTCCATAGTAAGCTATAAATTTTAAGAATTTAATTTTGAAATATAAAATTTCAATAGTTGAAAAAACATTTGAATTGAGAAATTGACTTGAACAATTTTTTCTCCTGAATATTTTCATTTGTCCCAATCAATTCCTTATTGAACTTTTTTCGAATATTTCAAGGACACAATTTTTCAAGCTTGTTTTATTGTTACATTATAAACCTATACTCGTCCCAAAGTATCCATTGCATTATATTTGCCGAGTTTGGATTAATATTGACAAACATAAAGCAAAACGTACAATTTGCACTCTCAATATTGTAATATTTTTGTAGACTCGGTGGCAATGGTGTCTGTTATTAATTTATTATATTTGAAAAGTCGATGTTGTTTTTAGTTTTGTATATGTATAACTTAGCCAATAAGCAAGAAAAGTGATATGTACAATAGTTGATTTGTTGTTTTATTTTTTGGTACTGTTTCAATGATTTTGAATATATTCAAATATACACTTTTTTAATTTTATTTCTCTGTTCACTTACCCATACAAAAGTCTGGAATAAAGTCGTTGAGATCGAACAAAGGATACTGATTATGCCACAACTTCAAGTTTTCGTATCTATCTTTGCAAGCAATTCGTTTTTCCACTTTCAAAAGTAAATCACTCAAGATTTCTTGAACATTTTCCACAGCATATTCGTCTTTATCATCTCCCAATTTGACTTCAAAAGGGGCTTCCGGCCATATTTCTTGGCCTCTCAAATAATACAAGATTGTTTCTTCAAAGGATTCAGGAATTTTTTCCACCATTATAATTCCTTGATATCGAATGACTTGAATTTTGACACTGAACTTATGCCAACTTTGTTTTTTTGTGTACTTTAAATCGTATATGCAAATAGAAACTAGCTGATTAAAATTGTTTATACACTTAGAATGTATATATATGTTATGTGGTTCTTTTCTAATATAACATATATTTCAATCATAAATTTCGTTGGTTCCAAATACATTTTTCAGTATTAACGCCATCTATTCAATAATAGTCCAACTATATTTTTAAAAGGAATCATATGTTAGGTTTCTATAATTTTCTGTAGAATTATTAATCTGAATCAAAGATGGCGCTATGAAATGGGGTTTTATTTCTCAATTCACTGGGTCACACAGAATTTTATAATTATTCTTGATTAAAAAAATTCTGAATAATTTCTTCTATGCCATAATTTATCTAATTCTATAAGAACTATTGGATGAGAGGAAAAAATATACACATTCTAACGTCTTTTATACAAACATAAATTCTCTAGGAAATTGTAGAAACCTAATTTTATAATTCTTTGGTAAAGAATAATAATAAAGCGCAGAAGGGTCACACATTCTTATTATTCGTTTCTTGGAAATTACGACTTTTAATATCATAATTTCGAAATTATGACTTTAAACTCGAAAATACACGATTGACGTCGAAATTTTAAATTACGAGACTGAAGTTTATAGTTGAAATTTCGAGTATGAAATCTGTTTTGTCCCCTTCAGAATAATCTCCCTTAGATACTATATTAGTTATGCCAGCGGTTTTTCCAGTCCTCGAAGCAGTTTGATATGCCCTTTTTGGTATGTCCTCTCTCAGCGATTTGGTTTATATTTCCTCAATCGTCGGAACATGATAAAGTTGCAAGGGGCCAAATCCTCAGTGAAAAAAGTTTATTTAATTTAATTTGTTGGAATAGATAATGGCACCACGTGTTTCCTGATTTAGTATCGTAAATTTGTGAAAGATATCTGTCAATTTCATAACGAATGTTTGGACTAAAAACTGAATAAGAAAGCGTTTCATGTTTAATTCAATGTTCATATAATAGTGGTTTCAAAAGTATTTTTTCCTTTTATATGAAAGTAGTTTCGAGAGTGCTTTTGTATCTGAAAGTTACTTCTTTGGATGATCTGTACATCATTGTGAAGCGTTCATTTTGAGATTAATTGCTTTCTTCCTATTTTGGAAGATTCCCAAAAATGTCTGAGTAATTCAGTCAAAATTATAAACTAGTTAAATTTATGATTAATTAAAGTGTGCAAATACCAATCAACCCATAATAAATTCAGATCAAATAGTTTCTATTTCAACAAGTTTAAGTCTGTTTCAGAAATATGATCAATTAATTTAACAATATGACTAACATTTATATTTTTTCAGAATATTCACAAATCTCTGGTATCCAATAAAACAATACCCTGAAAGAACGTCTGTATTTACACAATCAAATACATTAATAAAAAACTATAGAAAGCCACAATTTATTCACCAATAGAATACATAAATAAATTATGGAACTGTAGTCTTATCTAGAATTTTAGTCGGTGAGGGTACTGCGATGACCTGAGGCCCCACATGGCAGACAAGTAGGCCTTCAGCACTTTCCTGTCGGGGTGTCCCCGGATGGCCTCCAAGATTTGTTTGTCTAATTGCTCTTGGTCCTGTTTCCTCTCGTCACTCACTTTGTAACCCTAAAAATTAATTGTTGAATAAAAAAGTAACCGAATTTGAATAGAATAATAGAAAAACGTTTATATAGCATATGTGATTTATTAAAAATTCATAGTCTGCAATGTAAATTTATAGATATGTAATTTTATAGATATTCAAGACCCAAATTGAAAACACTCAACGAATAATGAGCTCGCTCACAAAAAGTGACCAAAACAACTTACCTCTTTTTTGGTTTGGAAGATATCACCTTCTTCCTTCTTAGCCCTCTTTTCCCTCTTTCTAGCGAAATATTCATCATTGATTTTAGCTGGAATCTCAACTTTGCTCACATCTACTTTAGTTTGAGTAGCGATAACATAACGCTGACTGATGCGTCTCAAGGGGCAAGCGTTGATCGTGAAAGGACCTAAAAACAAACATTTTAATGGAAAAAGTCAGCGAATGTCATAACTATGCAACATTACCGGTGACCAGAAGAAGGCCTGAATAGAGTTGTTTAAGGAAAACCACCCTTTTTCCTTTGTGAGAGCCAGCCAGCAATATCAGCACAGTTCCAGGGGTGATGGAACTTCTCAGCGAACGTTTGTGTTGGCTGAAATATTTCCTAGCTGGTCTGGGTTTGATTCTGAAAGAAATATAAGGTCAGTAAAAGCAATTTCAATTTTATTAAAATCAGTTAAATGGGATGATTCAGTTGAAAAATCATCAACATAGACCTTTCAGAGGTGTCCTAAGATAAGAAAAATCATCACTGTAAATACTAAATTAAGCCTGAACGTAACTGTTATGTCACTATAGCAATAAAACCTCATAAAGTGAAATCTTCTTTTGCTTACTCACTTATGCCACTTCCTTTTTTTTCATAAAGATTGTGATTTTCCAACAAATTATAATACATCATAATGGACCTTTACACTACTGAAATTGGGATCACCGCATAGGTAAAAACTACAAGCATAGTACCTCATTCTATATTTTTAATTTTTATTGACAGTAGTTTTTTCAAAGTCGAGTAAAAACGATGATCGTGACGTCACTAACATTTAACCTAAAATTAGTCGCGTGGCGCCATTCAGCACCAACATAGTTTGAAAGTTTTATATTCCTTTTAACTTTTTTTCCTAGAACATTGGTAATAAAATTATTCCTTTAATATACTATTATGGACAATATGAACACGTTTTCGTTCTAACCTTTGGTTGAGATTAAATTTTATTACAGAGAAATTAGCGCCTTTCAAGTACCTGAGTAAGTTTATTTGCAACGCAGTTTCTGCTATTCTGTTCAGTTGTCTTTCAGTTGTTGAGTGCAAATAAATAATTTTGCTGTTGAAAATGGATTGTTCAGATGCTAGTACAAGTGCGAAATTTTTCTATTTTCAATAAAAAAGACCTTATGTATGCTAAATAAAAAAAATTAAGGAACGACAGTGATAGTGATTCCTCAATTGGACACAAATGTTGATGAACTAAGTGATGTCGAGGATTCTGAAATACAGTGAACATGAAACAGATTCTGAAATACAGTGAACATGAAACAGATTCTGAAAATAAAACTGTCGAGTGTTTCAAATGAAAATTATTAAATGGAAAAATTAAATTACAAAATGGTATAAGTTTATATTTCTTAACATGACAAAAAAGTGGTATTGATACCAATGATTAGTTGTGTACTACTTATAACGTTGGAAGAACAAAAAAGTGGCCAATGACATTTTTTTCATCTGGTAAATGCACTATTAATATACAAGTATACATTTCAATCCAAAACAAAAGAAATTCTTTACAAAAAATTGGGTCAAAAAATTAGCACAACCTCCCCAACGGAAAAGTCAAACGTAAAACGTTTGCACTTGTCTAGTTGAACGATTGGGGACATGTAAAAGATATTTTGGAGAGAAGCTCGGGACTGATACTCAGTCCGTTGATAATTTTGAATAGAAGTATTGAATCTCTATGTTTTCTGCATATATTTGATGGGAATATGGAAATATGCATTTGATATGCATATTCCCAAAAAAAAAACGAAGAACAACAAAAAACACTGTGTAAAGTATATACGAAGTCAATTCGAATGGCATAAAAACTAAATAGTTACCGAACACGTCGGCGGTTTTCTTTGTGTAGCATGGTATAATTTTTTTCAACATAATTTATTTTTCATGAACCTACAAAAATGTTTTCCTTATTTGTACACAGTAATGTACATAGTCTTTTACTCAGCTGTTCGGATTGACTTCGTATAGACTATACCATCTGTATTAAAAATGAGCTCTTTTTCTCAATATGTATTCTATATCTGAGCAAAGTTATTCAAATTATCAGTTTAAGCCATTTTTGACAAAGAAAAGCTGACAAAAATGCTCTTAACACATAGTGCCATGTGGCACCACACAACTATTTATGTTACAACTAGCACGAGACTAACTAAACTTTAAATAATTTGTTACTATAATTGCTAAGATGGAAATTGACAACGCTGTGTTGAAAAAATACAGCTATACAAAAGACAACAGATTCCTTTATTCCTGTAGTTTTTCAATTGCTTTCAACTTGCTCAATACAAGTATGCGAAACGTATATATGCTTTTATGGAAACATAAACATAGAACTTTTTTCTTGTGCTAAAACCAAGACAAGAGACAATGAGACTAAGATGTATAAATTGACCCTGAAAATTTGTCACTGCATGTCATTGTGAGAAAGGGGTCTTATTACAATTTTTTGCATCTCAGCTTTCAAGTGGCCGTATCTCCAAAACTAGACTGTAGCACCAAGTTTTGTGATTGGAGGACATAAAAATATGTTACTTGATTAAAATCTTGTGCAAGCCTTCAAAGCAAATATTTACTATAAACAAAATTCACAATGAACATTGAGTCAAGGCAGAATTAATGTATTTGCAATTATTACTTACTTGTCTTGAGTTGGATAAGACGCCCTTCGTTTCTTCACTAAAACAATTCGTTTTTCTCCATTTTTCTCACCACCGATGGGCTTTTCGACCACGACTATCTCCTTTTTTTTGGGGGCGGCTTTAGTTTTCTTACCGATGAATTTGTAAATAGCTTTCTTGTGGAACATTTTGGTTCTAGAGAACCGAAGGACTCCGTTGCCCAAGTCATAATTTCTGGGCTTTCCGGACTTCTTCTTGATTTCTTTTTTAGGGGTCTCGGGTGCGACTGTTTTATCAGTCTTGCTCCTTTTAGTTATGGCCATCTGAAACAAAACATAGACAGATGAAGGCTTGCAACGTGTTCACGAAGTTACGATATAGGTTATGTTTTTTGTTTTTCAGTAATCATAAAACTAGAATTGCAGTACACGAAATGAGAATTTTTTTGAGCCAGTGGTTTGAAAGCACACTACGGAAAGTCATCTAGATCATCGTAAATACTATATTATGACAGTTTACCAGCACCTCGAAAACAAACTTTTTCCAAGATTATCTATCACTGAAAATTCGAAATAATATCAAATGGAACGACTGCGTAGATATTCAATGAGTATATATGTTTTACGAAAACTTCATTAACTCTTGTGATGGCCGGGAAACTTTTTAATTTTTTTAATATTCCATCACTAGCACTCACCTTTAAAGATGTTTCTGTTGGAAAGGACTGAAACAAAAAGCGCAAGCGCAAACGTGAAGGACCAGTGTCGTTAACTTTGCAAACTAAAAATTCACCAACAAATTAAGCGGCAAATTTGAAATTTGCGAAGACTAAATTATTGTCAATGTATATTTCAAAATGATTGAAAATTACATTTTTATAACATCAGTAATACTGCACAGTGAATGTTTGATCGAAGCTACTGCAAAAAGGGTTGATGTTATGTTTATAATATGGTTTAACGTTAACCAGAGCTATTGCACCCCTACAAACGATAACCCACAGAAGTCGAAACTTGTGCGAGCTAAGGACTAACGAGGTCTTACCTTTTAAAGTGTGATTCCTAACACGGGTTGGACGATAGCAAGTGAAAATCGAGCGTTTAGCCTGGGGCTTGAACCATCGACTCACACATCGGCTGATTGACTAAGTGATAGGTCCGTAGCCGGGTGGTACTAGGTACCAATAATATATATTATTGAAATTTCGAAGGATACGAGAAAATGAACCATATGCGATGTCATGAAATTTTTTGTTGAATACTCTAAGTAAGAGAGATCAATTATACCGTAAAACGGGGTTACTTCGAACCACGTGGCTATTTTGAACAAAATATAAATTTCTTTATATTGACTCATAGTGAAATAACCATTAGGTTTAGCGACATCTAGTTGTCACCACTCAATTCGTCACACATTTAGGAATGGTATTGCAACACTGGTATTTAAATACTTTTTGTGAAGTTGGCCATCCTGACATGTCATTTTTACCTACGAAACTGACGTTGGATGAGGTCTGCAAAATTTAGTTGTTTTAGTCGTAAATATTTACACTACGTGTTTACTAAATATATTTGCTATAACAATACATTATCATAGAAATTTGAGATATTTCAACACACTTTTTTTTCACAAATTTTTTGTCAGAACAATGTGCTTAGATATCGTTTTCGTACTTTGAAGGCGTTCAATATAGATGAAGCACCCTCAGAATATGTTGGAGATATAAAACTAGATAAACTTTATTTTGTTCTGGGACAGTCAGTATCACCATTGGAAAGAGAAATTGATGAGATATAAAATAACTTGACCAGTAGTTCAAAAAAATATATATTTTTGAAGAGTTTAGCATCCAATATTTTACCACTTGTTTTATTTTCTTAGTCTCTTACAATCGTATAAAGGTCAACCATATAAATTTGTTTGAGTGAAACATTTCACATATGAAATAAAAAACAAAGGTAATTATAAAACATTGACTTTACTTCACAGTAACAGATATTATTCTTATATCATCAAAAGGTTTATCAGTTTTGGCATTGGTTTTAACATTACTGATATTCTGTATGACCTCCATTCCTTTGACAACTCTACCAAAAATTGTGTGTTTGTTATCCAACCAAGGCGTGGGCGTCAAAGTGATGAAAAATTGACTCCCGTTGGTGTTTGGTCCCGCATTGGCCATGGAAACGGTGTAAGGCCTGTCGTGCTTCAAATGGGGCCTCAATTCATCCTCAAATTCTCCTCCCCATATGCTTTCCCCACCTGTACCATTTCCGGTGGGATCTCCTGAAAAATCAAATGAAATGTAAATTTCCCTCAGGAAAGAAATAACTTAACTGTATCACGACTTTGGACTCTACTTGAAATGATTTTAAAAATGGCAATGAATAATGAGTGCTTATGGAAATACAAGGTCTGTTCAGAAAATAAAGTGTTTCATGTCTTGATTATCAATTAAATTCTGCTACAGTATAAATCATTTGTCTTTTGACCAGAAGTAAAATTTCAAAAAAAATTTTGAATGCTCATTCTCCTCACCTGTTTGGATCATGAATCCCTTGATAACCCTGTGGAAAACATGTCCGTTGTAGTATCCATTCTTGGAGTGAACGCAAAAGTTTTCCACCGTCTTTGGCGTGTCTTTGACGAACAGCTTGATATGAATATCTCCAAACGCCGTGTGAAGGATTGCATTTTCATACAGCCTCTGCACAGCAGGGTTGTCCGTCGCAGCGAAAGTATCTTCTTTCGAAGGTTTTTCATTGAAAACGTCCCTGTCCTGATCGCCTTGCAGCTCGTCAGGTTCTCTGCGACTAAACAGATAGAAACGAGATTTTTTGTAGGCAGTGCAGATCAGGGTAGGATCTGGGATGATAGATTCAAGGATGGGGTTGTTGGACGCCTCTATTTCCAGCGTTACAGCTGCTTTGGCCTTCTTTGCAGATCCTGGAATCAATAATAGTATTTTATTCGATCATTTTTTGTACAAAATGAGTTAGTATGGTGGGTCAAAAAAACATAAATAGACAATTTGAAACAAATCATCTAAAGGAATAATTCGTTCAGGCCAGTCTTAACTTCCTACACTGTAGGTTAATGGACTGATACCTATAAGAAAACATCTACTCTCCTGGCTAATACCACGAAAAGTTGGATTATATCTGGCAGGTCTCAGTACAGGATTATTCACTGAAGTTATTCCTGCATATACTGTTGGCGATACAACTCCCTCAATAGATTTTTAATTATTGGAACACACTTGCAGACCGGTTTCGGACTGTTTGGCCACTCGTCAGTGCAAGGTAGTCAACAAAGTTGATGATTTCCGATAATTGAAAATCGAATACCTTCAGAGTATCATTCCTTGAACTAGGCTGAGAAGCCCCACCCTCAATACTATAATATGTATGATATTCTTTAGACTTTGCACCAAAAAATCAACTGTTGAGAAGTGGTTTGCTATGTTTAAAAGAGGTGAAATGAGCACTGATGACGATGCACGCAGTGGACTCCCCAAAGAGACTGTTACCGATGGAAACATCAAAAAAAATCCCCAAAATAATTTTGGATGACCACAAAGTGAAGTTGGTAGAGATAACTGAGGCTCTAAAGATATCAAAGGAATGTGTTGGATGTATCCTACATGAATATTTGGATATGCAAAAGCTATGTTTAAAGTGGGTGCTGCGTCTCCAAACCGTGTAAAGATGCAAAAGCTAACTGGCAATGTTATGGTATAATTATTTTGGAATGCACATGGTACACTTTCCATCGACTCTCTTGAAAAGGAAAAAACCATTAACAGCCACTATTACATATCGTTATTGAGACGTTTATAGAACGAAATCGTGGCCACATTTGAAGAAAAAGGAAGTGCTGTTTCATCAAGACAATGAATACACTGAGTCACATATCAATGAAACCGAAGGCAAAATTGCATGAATTGGACTTTGAATTGCTTCTGTGTGCATTGTATTCTCCAGATTTGGCACCCAGTGACTTTTTCCTGACTTTTTCTTAGACCCCAGAGGAATGAGGTGTAAAATGTTGATACTTGTACTACCTGTATGAAGAAATGCCAAATTATGTCCAAAGTGTGTAGAAACAATAGATGTGGCAACATTTAACTTGTGGGTTACTGACTACATCAGAATTTTATCTGAGAGCAATGCATTAGAATATGATTGCTTTTTCAGTTCCTTATTCATTATTCTCTACGTTTATTTGGTTTTATTATACAAATTTTCAATGTGTTCGAACAGTCTGATTAAAAATTTCCACCTGAAAAAAAAAACATCTATCATTAAGTTCTCACCTTGATATAAGGCGATATTTAACATCCTCAGATTCTCGTTCTTTCCGATTATTCTCACACATCTGTTTGTGTGAATATTGATCAGTTTTATTCCTAAAACCGTAGCGTACATGATGAAATGCCCACTCTCATCAAAAGTTATGTTGGCAAGCTCGAAGCTTTCTGATTTCTCCAAATCTCTCTCCACTGCCATGCGTCTCCCGAACTCCATATTTGGCAACTGTTGGGTTTTCTGCTGATGTTCTGTGAATCGTGGAATTGTTTCGTCCAACACCCTCAACTGAAACATTTGAAAATACTTTCATAAGTCAATACTGTGATACATTTAGGGACAAAAAAATAATGAGACTAAATGAGTTATATATAATAAGTGTAGGTTATTTGTTGGACATTGTAAATGAGCTGTTCAAAAACTAAGGTGAATTTTCGTCAATTTTCTGCTATCGAAAAAAATGGATCAAAGAATCTGCATCAAATTTTGTTTAAAATATTAGATTAGGAGCTCAAAAATACTTGAAATGTGGCCAGTGACATAAGGTGATTGTACTCTTGAGCCAGAAAACTGAGCATCACTTAGGAACTGTTGAATGACGTCAACTACGATAAAAATTTATTTAAAAAGGTCATAAGTGGTTATAAATCATCAGTATATGGTTATGACAATGAAACCAAAGTCCAATCATCCCAGTGGAAGAGCATAGGAGAGCCAAGACAAAAAAAACACGCCTAATTCGATCAAATGTCAAGATTTTGCTAAATGGTCGTACGGTCAATAAGGAGTATCATCTTGAATTTATGCGCCGTTTGCGAGAAGCATTACGAAGAAAACGTCCGGTATTGTAGAGAACAATTCATGGCTTTTGCATCACAATAATGCACCTACTCACTTGTTCAAAATTTTTCAACCAAAAACAACTCTGTAGTCATGCCTCAGCCACCATATTCACCAGATTTGGCCCCCTGTGACTTTTTTCTGTTCCCAATATTGAAGATACCCATGAAACGACGGCGTTTTTCAAAGATTGAGGAGATAAAAAAAGTGCATATCAGAACTGCTTTGAGGTTTGGAAAAAACGTTGGCAGAGGGACTACTTTGAAGGGAACAAACTAGAAATTGATGAATAAATATTTTTTGAGAAAAATTAAAATTCACCTTATTTTTTTGAACAGACCTTTTATGTGGATATAGATAACTCAAGTCAACTGAATCTACAGGTAGAGCTGCAAATATCTTCCATATTACTCCAATTGTTATTGTTCGCTTGAAACTATCTTTAGTAAAATCATTATACCTATATCATACCAGTTTTCCAGTAACAAAATTGAACACCCTCACTTTTCTATCACTTGAAATGGTTGCAAACTTTTTACCGTCAGGGGAAAACGCCAAGCCGCTTGGAACAGTCTTATTTTTTGCAAATTCAAACAAGTTAGTATCTAGTTTGGAGTCAAATGATACATTTCTGGGAAATATGTAGTCTTGTTTATTACCAGCCCAATATTCTGAAAGATAATGATTTAATTACTTCAATGTTGCAATGGTGTGTTAGCTACACACCTAGCATGCCCTTTTTATCAACGGATACAACTACATCATATTTGGGATTATATTTCATCAAGCTGACAGGATTCATGTGGATTTTGTCCAGCACATTCAGATAAGTTTCATTAGATTTGCCATCATAAATGTAAATTTTAGGTGATTCCTTATCGGAAACAGCCAAAGAGTGTATAGGATCCCCCGAACTGTGTATCCACTCTACAGTGCCAGGGACATAATCCAGCCTCAACATATTTATCATGTCGAAGTTAACAATATCAAATATTTTCAAAGACTTGTCAAGTGAAGCTGAACACAGTAGGGTTCCTTCGCTATTGCAAGCTATCTTAACTATGGGACCTAAATGGCTGCGAAAGTGCTTGACGAATTCTATTCCCGTCTCCATCTTCTTCCAAAATTTAATATGACCATCACAACTGGCAGTTATGATAAAATCAGTTGAGGACACCACGCAGTGTGTAATAGTATCCCTATGCATGTAGCTTCTTTCATAGGACTCTGCGCAAGGTAAACTATCCACATAGAGTTTTTCGAAAGGCAGTACTTTACGTTTTTTTAATGGGACTGCCTCTGATGGGGAAGGGCCCACAAAAGTGTCAGAGTTTGGATCACTGTCTTCATTTTCATTTCGTTGGCGTTTCTCCCGGATGTGATCTTCAGAATCACTCATGATTCAAGTTTTTACCATATAATTCTGTTAAACAGTAGGACGTGAAGTTCAGACGCTCAATAAAATGAATAGAAATTCAAAAATATAAATATAACCAACAAAAGCCATTTCTTTATTCCAGTCTTCTTCTTCTTCTCTTTTTTTATATTCGAGAAGAACATTAACCCAAGGTACTCTGTGCCAAGGTGATACTACAAAACAAAGTGTTGGCAGAGGCGATACATTCCGTGCGTCCCACTAAGCATTCCCACTAACGATCAAAATGCTCCAATAGCTGTTCCACATAACGACTGCGGTCTGTCATTCGTAATTAATTTCCAATTTCTCAACTTATTCCATTATTCAATCTCACAAGTAATCAATGGAATAATTACTTACACATAATGAAGTAAATTTGAGAGTGCAATTAGACATGGCATTTTCAAAATTTATAATGCAATATGTGATAGAAAATCGTGTAACTAAAATGACTTATGAATTCTTCATTTGAATAACGATGAAATACATTCTCATAATAAATAATACGTGGCCTAAGTTTTCGGTTTTCCCGATTATAATTTTGGGGAGTTGCATTCCACTCTCCATCAGAACTAGATAAACTAGTTTCTAGAGCACTATTGCGATGCATCAACAAATCTCCAATTACCGTAAAAGACATTTTGATTACATTCAAACTCAATTAGTTCAACAACTTCGCTGAAATTATATATAAAAAATTGAGTGATATATATTTTTTTTTTGTAAATGAAGGTATCTTGCAATTATTGGAACTTGTTGTTAAGGCTTACGTAACATCATAAGAACTTGTACTTTTCAACCTCGCCATTTGTAATATTTACCGAACGCCTAAAACGCTCCATATAATTCATTCGACATCACGAATTAACGCTCTCAAGCAAGTGGAACGGAAAAAACTGCGGTAGTGAGCGCTTAGTGGAACGCACCCATCATTTAGAGTCAATATTTAAATATTGTATGAACATACAGGACTTGACAAATAGAAGAGTATTTGCTCTCTGCCTGGCATTTCCAACGAATGATATTAATAAATGGTGTGTGTGCAGTTGTAAAGTAGAACACTTCGGTGGATGCTTAGTAATTTTTTGAAATACAATAACTCTAGTAGTATAACGTTACTATGGTGACTGGATGCGCAAAAGCGACTTGATATTCAAGAGCCATTTTTTTCGAACGATGATTTTGTGACACTATATACGTTCCTCATTGGGTAACGTATAAAATTTCATTGAAACACTCTATGTACTTTTTCCTTTGCCAATAAATTCTGCATTCATTCCCCTTCTGCATTTGATGTGATGCACGCGGAAATCTGACAATTATTGCCGAAAATACAATTTAGTGCCCTGTATTGTCGCGTCGCCATGTTTGTTCCATTTATTTTTTTGTTTCCGTTACCGTACAATTTTGCGTTTTTTTAATACACGTTACAAATGTCTTGCCTTTGAAACGAATCCGCTTGAGTAAAATCATCTCTGGTTACCATGAACATAAATGAATGTTTTGGTTGTTTTATCGATTCTCAGTATAACTAATAATACATGATTCATTTATGAAAACCAATGGATTATCAGTGAATTATTGAATTTAATATTTCACAAAAATGTCAATAAAAAAAGGTCACTTTGATAATTGTTTGTTTTTCCTGAGGTACACTTCATCACCTTGCGACAATGATGCATCATTTTTAATAATCGAACGAGAAAAGTAAGTATTAATGGAGTGAAATAACCGAACGTTCCCTAAAATATTTTGCAGTTGGCGGCTTGTAATACTAAAATCTTTGTCAACCTGCTTGTCGACTGTCAATTTCTTTTACATGGTTGATAGCCGAAAGTACCACGTGCGATTGAAACTTCTCTAGTGGTTTTATAGTTGAAATACATAAATAAAAAGTGAGTGTTTTCAATTTATCACCTCTCGACAACCAGTGTTTTCGACAGAGTGCAAAAAAATATTAATATATCGTTTTTATTTCGTGTTGCAGATGCCTTTAGCAGTCGACTTATTGCATCCTTCTGCCGAACAGCAGAGAAAATCTCACAAACTCAAAAGGTCAGTAGATTGTTGGAACCAAGAATTTGAGTGTGAATGACTTATGAGCATTTTGAAGATCTTATAATTTCCATTTGTCTGCAGGTTGGTCCAGCACCCCAACAGTTACTTCATGGATGTAAAATGCCCTGGTTGTTACGCCATTTCGACAATTTTCTCGCACGCCCAGTCCGCAGTACCCTGCAAAGGATGTTCAACGATCCTCTGCACATCTACCGGAGGCAAAGCGAGACTCACCGAAGGTTGCAGTTTCAGACGTAAACAGCACTGAGTCTTTTAAATATAATGTAACTTCAAATATGTTTTCTAATAAATAACTGTATTGAGGATTCAATTGATATATTATTTTCAATTATCAACTCTCGGTGAACTGTTTGCACGATGTGAGAACAGAATTGTGTAATATTTTGAAATCTTTTCAAATTTATGCATGCAATATCTTTGAATACATGTTGAAAACTTGGAAGATTTTTATTAGAAATACTTTTGAACAATAACCAGGTAGAAGTTAGGAAATAATATTACTGTGTAGTAATTGATGTCAATAATAAAAACTAAGTTCTACACAAATATTCAGCGAAACAATTTTCTCACACACAACATTTTTTATGCTTGGGAAAGAAAGGCTTTCCATTTTTTCATCTTTTTACAAAAAATGTGGGCATTGATGTCTATTTTATGCATTTTTATCTAATAATTAACAGGTCGATAATAATACATTGAAATGTTGAAAGAAACATCCTTGAAGGTGCAAACTCGTTTTCCTCATTTTATTGAAGACAAAGTACGTCTCTCCACTCATAGGCCATTTTGGTAACGTGTGGGTTGTTCTATTTGTATCTGCAGTATGCTGTGTAATGCCCACTGTTATTTGAAAGTGCATATAGATAGTAATGACAAGGAGCCACATTGTCTGCTGCATAATTTGTTGGCAACATTGAATTTGCCTCTGAATCTTTCTGTTGTAGAGAATCTTTTGTAGTATAACAATAACGATAGAATGTATTCATCAATCAAACATACAAGGCATCATACATACACATTTGTATAAAACAGAGTAGTCAAAAAATGAAGGTACTCTACGAATAAATTGTCAAGATGTGTATAGTCGCAAAACAAACCAAAAAAATTGTATATACAATAGTCAGTTTCACAGTAGTAAGGTATCAGGAAATATAGATTTCTTCAACATTATAAAATGCCATTTCAAGAAGGGATTTTGTAAAGGTTTTTCTGAATAGTATATCGTTCAGATTCACATCTATTTTATTGAAACATTTAATAACAATACGCTTTGGTGAATTTTCAGACTGATAACCTTGCGTAGGGTTGTCGAATTACTTCTTTATTCCTAGTATTCTACATCAGTGTCCTCGTTCCTCTTTAGTTCATTTTGGCTTCTTTCATAATCAGCTCAAGAATATACAAACACGGAAGGGTTACCATTTGAAGATTCTTGAATAAAGATTTACATGTTGTAGTTAGATGAGCAAGGTACATTGTTCTTATTATTCTTTTTGGTGATACAAATGCTCATTCAAAGTGTCAAGAAGAATCACATAAGCTTCCAATTTCATGATTAACAAGTTATGATCAATAGTATCAAAAGCACGACTGAAGTCGTAGAACAATCCTAGAACATTATTTCCATCATTCAGTGCACTGCAGGTTGATTTGTGTTTACGAAAACCATTCTGTTTTGCTGGGAGAAGCTCAAAGTGTTACAAGTACTTGGTCAGTGTATCACAATAAGATGTTCGAATAGTTTAGCGATTTGACTTTGTATGCATATAGCCCTATAGTGTATCACAAGCAGATCCCTTATTTTTAAATACAGGTATACATTTTGATTCCTCAATAGCTGGAAATGTTCCAGATGTGAAAGATTCAGTTACTTTTAATAAATACGACATAATTTCTGCTATATACAAGAGTATATACAGCTTTGAGAATTTTTCCATTTATGTCTTCTATGCCAGCATACTGTTTAGCTGTTGTCTTATTTATAATGGAGATTACTTCTAAGGGTGTCACTGGTGTTATAAAAAAAACTTATGTTTTAAAATGAATCACTAAAATACGAAAAAACTTATGGATTGATAGGGAATTTATGCATTTTCTTCCTTCCTCAAACACGTCGGTTTTTCATGTCCATCCAAAGTTTCCAAGCATTGTAGTAATTTAGAGCGGGCTTTTTTCCAGTTTGTGGACTATGAAGCCAAAGCTGTTCTTTCCCAAAAACTCCAAAAATTTACCCCTTTCAATTCAAACTTTTTAATACCTACATATTTCGTCAAGCAAATTGAGTCAAGACAGGAGTGTTACGTACACAAAGTATTTTTTTTGCAATATTATTAACATTTTTGTACAGCCTAGTTCTTGATATTCTTAATTAATTCTACAAAATGTATTAGTACTATCATTCCTAACTCGGGAAAGGTTATTGTTGAAAAATATTTTTTTCAGAGCGTGTTCAAAGACATTGCATTCATTAACTTGGAATAGAAGACTTAAAATATTGCACAGTATTATGTTATCATATGGTGCAAGCTTGATACATCAAATTCAATATACAGTATTGAAGAATGTGCACCTTGAGCCTTTTTGAATAAGATTTCGAAATATCCTCTTACTACGTTTAAAATACACAGTGAAGTCGGATATTTTGGTATTACCTTTGTGTATATACCATCCATTACCTTTTATAATGGCAATACTGTGCTATCATATAGAAAGTAGTGAAGTAATCATTACTGTTTTTATCTAATATAAATGCTGCGCTATCTTGCGGAGAGTAGCTGAAGTTATTGATCATATCATATTTTCATTTTTCCAATGGAAGGCTACGCCAACTTTCAAAATAAGTTGAAGCTGTCAAATTTTTGAGTTTTTACTTATTGAATATTAACAATGATAACTTCAGCTTCTCTATAAAGAGCGCAGATTGCTGCTATCGAAAAAGTGAGATCATAAAATGATAACATCGACTACTTTCCGCAGTATAAACAATGAAAAAGGAGGAATAATGAAAGATTATCACTTCAGCTACTCTCTGGAAGATGCCACTACAAAAACAAAACAAAATATTCGGTATTTCAAGCTAAATAAGTTGAAAACTTCAGATACTTTCAGTGGCTCCAAACACAAGTTTGAATTTGGTCGTTTCCAAAAAATTGCATTGGGTGATTTCAAACACAAAAAACAAAATTACTAGATTGAAAAAAGAATATTTTCAAGAGACAGAAGTTTTTTGGAAAAAAAGGTTCATGGCTTTTTACTCTTCCACTATTGAACAAAAAAAAGGTAATTACCGAAGAAAGGAAGAAAGAAAATAACTGCATTAAAAAAACTCTTATTTTATTAATGAAGCATACACATGATTTTCAGGCACAAATTGGAAAAACTAATTTCACTGGAACATTGAATGAATTACACAAAAATCACTTTTTTTCATTCAATTTGTACTAAAAACATTCCTAATGGAATTGAAACAGATAGAAACGCTATAAAATGTTATGTGTGAAAGAGTATTACGCTAAAAAACGTCACTTATATAGAACACTATCTGCTCTTGCATGATAACAAAACGTATACACATTCATAAAAATTATTGAATCATTATTATTATTATTCGAAAAAGTTAGAAAACAAAATAAGCAAATGTTTAGTTTACTATTATTTTAGGAAAAATGCCATTACATATTTCTATTACAAAAGTACAAACAGGAAATGGTGGATTACTTCAGCTACAGTTTGAAAAAATACTCTTTTGATACATAATAATTTATTTGTGATGCTGTTCTGTTATTTGATGGTGTAATTAATAATAAAGTGTTTATTAGTGCAAAAATCCATACAATAGAACTGTAATCTCTAAGAATAGTAAATCTAAGTAAAACACTTTTA
The DNA here is from genome assembly GCF_025532065.1 of Leptinotarsa decemlineata. Lineage (NCBI taxonomy): Eukaryota > Metazoa > Arthropoda > Insecta > Coleoptera > Chrysomelidae > Leptinotarsa > Leptinotarsa decemlineata. The sequence continues at coordinate 99,100 of NW_027412547.1, forward strand.
CCAATACTGTGAAAACACCTTTTTCGACACATGATCCGACAAGTAAGTTGCCATCATCAGGAGATTATCTTAACTGCTCCTAGTAGATAAGGATGTCTCGCGATGGTCCTAACTTGGTTATCAAAACGTGAGTGGCGAAATTTTTGGCGTGTGGCTGTTGTGAATTCAGATCCACTTTATAGCAGAAAGAATCACTACTAATACCCCATTTCTTTCAATAAAGTCCTCGCTATAACTAGCCTTTGAATCTCAGATGTCCCTTCGTAGATTTCGGTGATTCTCGCGTCTCTGTAATGACGCTCAGCTGGCATATCAGACACGTACCTAGAAATACAAACGACATAATAACTTGAAAAACTTTCACCCAACCTCAATCTCACCCCATCCCGCCCAAAATCTGTATACACTGATGGCTGAGGAACGTGGCGGCTTCGCTAGCAGCCAACTTTGCCATCGCAGCTTCTTTGGTGTAGGGTTTCCTGTTGTCCTTCAACCAAGCGGCCCTCCAGGTCAGCAACCTGGCCGACTCCAGTTGGAGAGCCATGTCTGCCAATTTGTTCTGGATCGTCTGCAGTTTGGTGAGGGGCTTCCCGAATGCCAGACGTTTGGAGGAATAATCCGTGGCAAGTTCCAAGCAAGCTTGGGCAATGCCTAACGCTTGACTCGCTATTCCTATTCTGCTCGAATCAAGGCTGGATAAAGCTATCTACGGAATTGAGAAGGTCACGTGTCGCGGTTTTTGTAAAACCTTTATAGTGAAAATCATAGAATAAACTGTATTGATTAGTTTTTTTTACTTACTTTGAAACCAAGTCCGAAATCTCCCAACAAATTTTCCCTTGGCACCTTGCAATCTTCGAAGATGAAATCGCAAGTTGAAGACCCTCTTATTCCCATTTTAACGTCTTTTTTTCCAAGGAAGAGTCCCTCGATGGGCTGCGGTACGATTATAGTAGATATTCCTAAAAAAGAGGACGAGTAATAGTTGATTTGGAAAATAAGTTAGCTAAAGTGAAAAATAACTGGAGGAATTCAACTTCAACACAGTTGATGGAACTCTTTACCCAAATAATATTTATCTCTTGAGTGTACCTCAAGGATCATATTTGGGGTGACTACAAATTTTCACTATTTAGACTGTATTTCACTACACAGTAATTTTCTCCGTTGGACTAGTACTCTACACTCATTTACAATGAAAATTATATAGATTATCGACCTTAACTAATAGAGATTACTAATTGGTGAACAGGTACTTTTAAGAACATCGACAAGGCCAACAGATCGGATGTCTACAAGCTAAAATGTGGTTCGTGTTCAAAAGTTTATATTAAAACATCTAGACCTTTCAAAACCAGAATCTCATCCGAATACACAATAAATTTTGAATTGAAGAAAACCAATTTAACCATAACTTCGACATAAACTACGGCGTACTACGTACAGAAAATAAAGGATTGTTGCGTCTATGCACAATTTGGAGTCGATTCACCACGTGCAGTCCACTCAGATGACGATCCTTTTGATTCTGGTGTGAAATGATGGAGCGTTGTTTTATCCATTGTCACATATCGACGCCTAAATTCGGGTTTTTGTGGTGGAACAGCTTCACAAAGCTCAGAATCATCAATTCGTTGTTGTTTTTGGTCAATTGTGAACTACGTCACCCAAATATTCATGCACGATATGTCCAACACGTTCCTTTCATATCTTTAGAACCTCAGCTATCTCGATCAACTTTTCACTTTGAGGTCATCCAAAATTATCATCATTTATTTTCATATTTATCATTTATCATCATTTCAACTCGTTCAAACTTAGCAAACCACTTCTCAACTGTTGATTTTTCTGATACAAAGTCCTAATAAAGTTTATCAAGCCAAGAGTTGGCTTCAACAGTATTTTTTCGCCAAAAGCAATGCTTCGTTAACACACGACTTTATTTTCATCTATTTTCTTCAAACTAACAAAAATTGCTTCATTCAAAATGTTCTATCCCACAAAATAATAGTCCGACAGCTGTGAAATTTGTTCCCGGTCTTTTAAAGGTTAGGGTTAACTAAAAATGAAATGGATTTAATACTAGTAGCGCCATCTGTGTGTTAGCCTACAAACATATCAGTCCATATAGTAATGTCATTATCTGAAGATTTAGACAATGGTACTGTATAATTTGCATTGTAAAATAGTGTAGAGTACCAGTCCAAATAAGGAAACTAGTAGTGAAATGGATATTGGAATTAAAGACTATATTATGAAGATTTGTAATTATTCCAATGAATAGTGTTATTGATTTTCACCAAGTTAGAAGGGTCGGTGTATTAAAAAAAGTATTGGTATTCGATGATAATTGTTGTGAAGAAAAGAAAAACGATAATAACCTTTGTTTTTCAAAGTTCTATTGGTCGAAACAAATATTAGAGCTGCCTCACTTTCATACCCGTTAGTGACCCATGACTTTGTGCCATTCAAAATGAAATGAGAACTATCATCTTTCGCAGTAGCAACCATATTGCCGGCATCAGATCCACTTCCTCGCTCTGATAGGGCAAAAGCCCCAACCTAAATCAGTTTGCAAATCATTTATGGTGAAATACACAACCGAGAGAAACATTTTATTGACATCCCAGAAAGGCAGTTCTGTATTATCAAAATTTTATTATGTTTCTTAGTTTGTATTATTTTAATGACCTGAAGTTCATTATTCGATTAATAATTTTTATTGAGAATCTCCTTTCATGTGTTGGTGAGGTCCGGTCAATGACCTGTCAGCCCACCATGGAACACTACTTATAATAATAATAATATAGCATAGTAAAAGTTGTATTATTCTACTGTGGTACTAGAATGTAGCGTACTAGATCAATATCGAATAAATGACACACGTAACAAACTTTTACCCTCTCCCCCTTCGAGAATGGCCTGATGAATTTTTTCTTTTGTTCTGGGGTGCCAAAGTGAAGAAGCGGTCCAAGGAACAACGAGTTATTCAAGGTCATTATAACACCTGCACTTGCACATCTGAAAGTGACAGACATAATCAACTCAAAAACGAAATTATCATTACTTCAATGCAAGACATTTGATTTGAATTTACCCTCTTGAAATTTCCTCCATGGCAATAGTGTACGCCAAGTAATCTAACCCTGCGCCTCCATATTCTTGAGGAATGCTAACAGCCATGAGACCAAGGTCGCCCATTTTCTTTATTTGTTCTTTTGGATACAGTTGCTCCCTGTCTATTTTTGCCGCTATTGGTTTGAGTTCCCCCTCAGCAAAGTCCCTGCATGTCTTCTGGAGCATTTGGTGGGTCTCTGGTAGAGCACTAAAGCAGGCTATGCCTTTCTTCAGAATACATGAGGCTGAAGAAGTCGATGAGAAAATAGAGAGTACCTAGTATATTTGCAACAAGCGTTACAGAAAGCATATCAATATGTAAAGCCTAGAGTAGATAAAATGTTTAGAATATTTCGAAGGTTTCATGTTATTTCTTGATGTTAAGTTTAGCACGGTTCTGATATGATGCTAATTGTTATTTATAGTGATGTTAATATGTATACAGATTGTCTGAATCACATGAATTTTGTATAAACAGTAGTTGTTGTTAATAAACACGATTATATAGGTATTTCGTATAACGTATTTCAATTTGAAGTTAAAATACGTTATAACTCTGCAATTTAAGACTTGAAAAAAAATATACTCATACTTTTGATAACTTGATAACAAGTAAGTAGTTTTGTTTATGTTTGTTTTTTTATCCGAGACTACATCATTGTAAAATCATTTTGGAATACCAGATAAGCTCTATCAAGGATAAAAAGGAGGCATATGTCGTTGAATAAACAACACAAGAAATATACAATTAGGAAGACAAAGTTTGCCATTTCTAATACTGGGTTAGTGTTGCAGGATATTTTTAGTTGAAATTCCTTGTATGTGAATAAAAGATAACAATCCCTCTGAAATTCTGACATTATTATACATAATTCCTCGACACATCTCCCTATCTGCATAAAGTGGCCCCATTCAATAGTATATGCTTCACAGAATATTGAATATCCATTATCAGAAAATAATTTTCAGGGAGAACTGAGTTTTATCAAACAAATTGCTGTCAACAACGGTTACAAAGCCGATATATTATCGACTTTATTCTTGAAAAAAAAAAAATTGAAACAAGCCATTTAGCACGTCTATCCAGTTTAAGAAACGATAATAAGCCTCACAAGACTTTGGTGAAGCCATCAATAACATTGCTATGTTTTTAAAAGGAGATTCGAACGTGGCTAACAGAAATAATAATGCGAAATTATTGAAAAAAGTTATGAAACAATTAGTGTCCGATAGATCGGGCGTATATTGGTAGTTAACTCGTGGTTCTTGTCCAAAACTTTATATTGGCCAAACAGGGAAATACTCTTGCCAAAAAATTAAAGAACATAGTCAGTTCATTGACTTACTTTGACGATTGAGAAAATATTTGAAAGTAGATAAATTTCTGGAGGTTTATTTGCCATTGAAAACGACAATATCAATATCATCAGCAGTACCTTTTGCCTCTTTTATATATTTTCGAAGAAAAAATTGAAAATGTTTGATACTTATTTTTCTGTTGTGAATATAGAATATAAAGTATGATGCATTATAAATCAATTGAAGAAAAGGGGATGTTTTCTATCTTGAAAATCAAAGAACAAAATAACGTACATTTTTTGCATTTTCATAAATGGCTGAATAGTATCAAAAATCATGAATATCCTAATAGATATACTTTTTTATTCCTTGCCAATGAATATTTTTTCTTTGTGCAATGAAGTATACGTAGACTATTAAAAAAATAACGTGAACGTTCAAATTTCGCAGCATATGTATACGTTTGATTAGCGATTTTTTATTTTTTTTATGTTGGTACACTCGTCCAGAACATTTGTTCACAGTTTCAGCTTTATAGCATGTTTAATTTGTTGATGAGAGACACAAAAGTTAGAAGTGTTTTGCGATTTTCTGCTATTGAAAAAAATTGATCAAATAATGTGCATCAAATTTCGAGTAAAAAATAGAATTGAGTGCTCAAAAACACTATAAATGTTGACAGTGGCATACGGTGATTGTACTCCGAGTCAGAAAAATGTTCACAAGTGGTACTGATGACAACGTTGAGAAAGTGACGAAAATTGTGAAGGGAATCGTCATATCACTATAAGAGGAGTTGATAAGGATGCTGGCATACCGGTTGGCTACATGGCATGCTTTTTTTTTGAAAATTTTGGACATGAAGCGTGTGGCACCAAGTTTCCTTCGATACCGTGGCGTAGTGCATTCGGAGTTCTTGTCACATGTTCATACGACCAATAAGGAGTATTATCTTATCATTCATCTTGTTATAAGTTTTTTCAAAATGATTCGAGATATAAATATTTTTGCTTTAAAACATTTTTATTGATTAACCGATAATGATTACAAGATTCGTCTATAAGATGTGATAATCTTCAGAGAATATAGCATACTTCATAATTTTTTTGGTTGAAATAATTGAGGAAGCATGCGTAGTAGCAGTATCATTGAAAAAATATTTAAATACCTAACTAACTCACCTTTAAATGTGATGTTTTTCTTAAACAAGGTAACCAACATGTTCTTAACATTAAAGAATGAAGTTTAGTTTATTATTTGTAAGGTCCGCTTGAAGGAGACGGTGTATACTGAAACACTATGGTAATTTTGTAACCTGATATGTGAAAATATCACAAAGTTTTGTTCAATACGAAGTCTGTTAAGAAAATACGTTGAATGTTCAAATTTCGCGGGTTACATATATTCGATTAGCGTTTGTTTTTAATTTTTGAACACTTGTCTCAAACCTACGAGTACATATAATTAATGTATCCGAACATTCTCCATCAAGATTTTTATGGGATTTTCCTGAAGATATTGACTATTTGTCTTATCTGAATGCAATATTGGGTTTTACCAAATGATATAAAGAAAAAACAAGTCTTGTAGGAAGCTGAATGAAGCGTTATTCTCTTGGTCTTTGGTAATCAAAATATTTTGAACCTTATATGTGTTGTTTACTTCGAATTTATTGCAACACAATAATTAATTAGTCGTGTTGTTAACGCAGTAGAAATAAGCAAAACTAAAATTAAAGGTAAAGAGAAAAAGAATAACAAACTCTTCAGTTGAACAATTGAAAAATCATTAAAAATTAATAACAGTTGTAGAAGTAATATATTTGAGTCCACAGTACAATATAAGACACTTTTCTATAAAAATAATCAGTCAGTCTGAAATACAGTGTAAATATAAAAATTGTCTGGAAAAACGGTTTCTCAAAAACAAGCCGAAACACCTTGAAAATAATTAATTGATACCCATTTCCTTGATCAAATTTCCTGCAATAACCAGCCTCTGAATCTCAGAGGTTCCTTCATAGATTTCAGTAATCCTTGCATCTCTATAATGGCGCTCAGCCGGCATATCAGACACGTACCTAGGAATAAAAACAACAAAATAACTTAAAAAACCTTCACCCAACCTCAATCTCACCCCATCCCGCCCAAAATCTGTATACACTGATGACTGAGAAACGTGGCGGCTTCGCTGGCGGCCAACTTGGCCATCGCAGCTTCTTTGGTGTACGGTTTCTTGTTGTCCTTCAGCCAAGCCGCCCTCCAGGTCAGCAACCTGGCAGATTCCAGTTGGAGAGCCATATCTGCCAACTTGTTCTGGATCGTCTGCAGCTTGGTGAGGGGCTTTCCGAAGGCCAGACGTTTGGAAGCGTACTCCGCAGCTACTTCGAGAGAAGCCTGGGCAATGCCTAGAGCTTGGCTGGCTATACCTATTCTACCTGCATCCAGAGTCATCATGGCGATCTGCGTAAATAAACTAATGCTAATACTAATAATGGATAAAGTCGGGGGCTCAAAAGTTTGTAGGCTAACAACCAGATGGCGCTATTAGTATTGAATCCACATGATTTTCAGTTAACCCTCACTTTCAGAAGACGTGTACAAATTTCACAGCTGCCGGATTATCAGTTTGTGGGATGGAACATTTTGAGTGAAGCAACTTTTCTTGGTTTGAAGAAAATGAATAAGGAGGAATTTCGTGTGTTGATAAAGCATTGCTTTTTGGCGAAAAAAATACTGTTAAAGCCAATGCTTGGCTTGATAAACATTATTCGGACTTTGCACCAGAAAAATCAACCGTTGAGAAGTGGTTTGCTAAGTTTGGACGAGTTGAAATGAGCACCGAAGGCGATGCACGCAGTGGACGCCTCAAAGAGGCTGTTACCGACAAAAACATCAAAAAATTCAAGAAATAATTTTGAATGACCGCATAATGAAAGACATACCGTGCATGAATATTTGGATATGCGAAAGCTCTACTCAAAGTGGGTGCCGCGCGACCTCACAGTCGACCAAAAACAACAACGAATTGATGATTCTGAGCAGTGTTTAAAACTGTTCCACCATAAAAAACCCGAATTTATGCGTCGATATAATAATAAAAATTGTGAGCCGTCACGGGATGCCTGGCAGAAGTGAAACATCAATAATAATATTTTGTGAATCCTGTGATGTTTGTTACTGAAATATTTATTTACAATTTTTAATTAAAATATTCGTGAACAAATTTCAATGTGGCTTTAATATACTAGTTAACTCGAGAATCTTAGCTAGTTATTACAATACATTACTGAATATCTTAAATTATAAATATAAATAATAAATGTTTCAATTAATAGGAAAACTTTAATCAATACACTGAAGTATTATGGTGTAACTGGAAAAGCTTTAAACTGGTTAGATAGTTATCTTGAGCAAAGAAGTCAAAGGACTAAAATTTGTGATGTAAAGTCAGATCAAATCATAAATGACATAGGTGTACCAAAAGGCAGTGTTTCGGGACCACTGCTATTCATTATTTATATAAATGATATCAACTATGTACCTGGTTCATACCATATTAATTTATTTGCTGATGATACCCTGAAAAACTCTAGTACTATCCACAGCTTCAAAATTACACTTAAGTCTTTTCTACTAGAGAAAACCTATTACTCCCTTCAGGAAATGATTGAATAATAAAATGAAAATTTCAATGAAGGCATTACTCTTAGTAAATTGTCTTAATTTTAGTTATACTTTCAAGCTCTTTTCTGACTAATCCTACACAATGTACCTTTTTGATTGTCTTACAGGATAATAAAAATTATTATTATTATTATTATTATTGAATATACGGAAAACTGTGATTTAAAAGAAGCTGTACAAAATATCAATATATCTTTAAAGAACATTGAATTATATCTACAAGTGAATAAACTCAAATTGAATATCAATAAATCTAAGGCAATGATTGTTACAACAAATTCGAATCAAAGAAAAATTGATACTAACGACCTTAATATCAGCATATTCAATAATCAACTCACAATTGTAAATGAAATTAAGTACCTAGGATTCATTATAGACGATCAATCATATTTGAATAAGCATGCTGAATATACCATTAGAAAGATATGTAAGAAAATGTATTTTTTCTCTAGAATTTCAAAATCTTTATCAACCTTTGCTAGACTAACATGTTACAACTGCATAATAAGGCCACACTTTGACTACTGTGCCACACTGATGTATCTATTCAACCAAAATCAAATGGGACAGTTGCAGAAACTACAAAATCGAGGTATGAGAATCATTCTGAGATGCAACCAGTATACTCCTATTGAATCTATGTTGAATACTCCGGTGGCAGTGGCAGCCGGTACATAAAAGACTGTATTATTTGAGCACGATTTTTATTTTCAAAATTTCGAGTGGGATACAACCAGCCTATCTTAGTAGATATTTAGTTCAAAATAGTGACATTCATTCATATAACACAAGAACATGTAATACATTTTATAGATCCCGAACAAACTATAAGAGTAGAATGAATTCATTGTTCTTTAAAGGTCTAGATAGTTTCAATAAGTGACCTGATGAAATAAAACATGTAAATTCCTTAAAACTATTCAAAAAGTTATTATTAGAATGTATCAAATTGTAATACATGATGCGCTGTAAAATTATATACGTATATAAATTATTCATATATGCATAACTATATATTGTATATTAGGATTCCTAAAATAAAGTCTACTACTAAATATAAATTCCACCATCACTAGAAAATTAATTAATTAATTAATTTTTGGATGCTGAGCAGCAATAGAAAATTAAACACAATATAGGTATATGATGGAATCAGCCAATACTTGATGAAAATCCATAATGAATTCAAAAAACACTTCATTGTGAGATTTTCACTAACCAGTTTTAAAAAAACGCAACACGTGTTTCGCCAAACAATGACTTCTTTGGCACACTCCCGAAGAAGTCATTGTATGGCGAAACACGTGTTGTGTTTTTGTGAAACTGTTCAGTGAAAATCTCATAATGAAGTGTTTTTGAATATACAATGTAGGTGATGTGAAAAGGCGAATCAAGTGATAAGAGTACCTATTATCATGAACAATGTCATGTTGATAGATTCAAAAGTGAAAAAAACAAATTAAAACATGTAAAATTAATAATTTGTTAGATTTTACATATATCAAATGAACTTTTCATTCAGGTGAATTTACAGAAAAAATTCTAATCTACCGTAGCCTAATGTTGTATGATCCAATCATCAATTATAGTATCTTGACATATCTCTTACCTTGAATCCAAATCCAGGCTCTCCCAAAATGTTTTCCTTGGGCACTCTGCAACCATCAAATATCAAATTACATGTTGAGGATCCTCTTATGCCTAGCTTGTCTTCTTTTTTTCCTAGTTCCAGGCCTTCTATTGGTTTGGGTACAATAATAGTAGATATGCCTGAATGAATAGATAACTAAGTATACACACAATACATGAAACTTCATTTCATTGCTTTAAAATCGAAAAATGCGACTCGACAAACCAAAAGTATTCGGTGCTTTGTTGGTGTGTGTGTGTGTGGTTTAAAATTTTTTGGCTTTGGGAGAACCAATTAGCCAGACTGTTTTAATGAAAAACTATTTGAAAGTAACATTGAGTAGTAGCTCAAACATAGATTTTCCCCTCTCGTTTTTTGCTTTTTGAATTTTCATTTCTGTTTGTTTTTGTATTTTTTTTTTGCATTTTTATTTTATTTATTTTTGGTCTTTTTTTCTTTTTAAATAAGTATTCTTTCTCAATTTGTTTTATATTTTTGTTTCCCTTATTTTTTTTTTTTTTTTGAATTATTATTTTATAGTTTTTTTTTAATTTTTCAATCCGTTTGTACATAATATGATTCAATTTCTGTTTACATTTGAATATATATTGTTAGTAGTACTATAACTATATTTACAATCAATCATTCATACTTTAATTTTGCATCTTATTAGACGATTGTATAATAATTTGTATATATTTCTGTTGTTTAAAGTTAACATACAATTCAAGTTTAGGGTATTTATACTGGTATTTATACTGTGGATGTGGTGCGAACACTCCAACATGATGTGATTGAGATCGCCATAACGTCCACATGAGCATAGAGGATTATCTGTTGATCCAATTTTGAATTTGTAAGCTGGGCAGATAGCGTGATTTGATCGTAAACGGTTTATTGTATTTCTGAACATTTTATTAAAACAACGATAAAAATAAAATAAAAACAACAATAAAAATGAATTGGCGCTCTCTGGGGCGACTTCATTGATTCCAGTGGCGCATTTGCTTTTTCAGCTGCAGGAAAACCCGGAAAAACCTGCAGTATTTTCTGTCGCTCTCCAGATTTTTGAAGGGCACGTTAAAGTTGTATTGTCAGTATGACTGTCATTGTTTCTTAAAAAGGTATTTTGATTGCCATGTATTTTATGTCATTAGCTCAAGAGCATTCCAACATACTGTAAGTATTCACTAACACACTGTTATTATTTACTAACATACCTTTAATATAGTTTTTTTATTAATTGCTTTCTTCCTTTCTTTGGAAGATTCACACTTTTTTTTTGATAAAGATGTAGAAGTATAAAGCCAAAACCCTTCTTTCCCAAAAATTAATCTCTCCTAAAAATATTCCCCTTTTAATTCAAACAAGATTTAGTTACTTTATCTATTTTTATATATCCTATGAATAAAAAAGGTTTCAAATGAAATATTCATCTAGAATTGGTGCATTCTTTTCCTCAGTTCAACTGTCCTGATGATGATAATGTTGTTATCTAGTTTGAGTAACACATTCTCATTGATTAGAAAGTTAATTTTGCCATTTATCTCGGGAATTTCCTGTTTCGAGTGTTTATTTTAATTTTATGTTTATATTTATAATATATTTTTTGACAAGACGGTACAGAAGTCAGTTACTCTCTGAGGTCAAGAAAGAGTGGCTATACTTTGATCGGATAACGAAATCAGGCCGACTTTCATTCGTTAGGTTATTAACAATTTTTTCTCAATGGATTTTTAGTCAAAATAAATAATTGTGAATATGAAATAAATCAACTGCCTGCAAATTTCGAAAAAAGTTACTTTTTTAACACCAACCTTTGTTTTTCAGGTTCCTATCTGTAGACACAAATACCACTGACGCTTCACTTTCGAACCCGTTGGTAATCCAACACTTGGTTCCGTTCAGTACGAAATGGGATCCATCTTCCTTAGCTGTTGTGGAAGCAGCTCCGGCATCGGATCCATTTCCAGGTTCTGATAAGGCAAAGCAACCTACCTAGAACAGCAAAAATTATAACAACAATTGGAAAAAACTTTCGAAAATATCCCACCTTTTCACCTGTTGTGAAAGGGGTAACAAATGTTTCCTTTTGCTTCGGAGTACCCCAATGGAGAATGGGCCCCAGATAGAGAGAATTGTTGACAGACATTATAACACCAGCACTTGCACAACTGGAATCAAAATACTTGATTTATTCGAGAAAAATCACATAGGAAATACTTCGTTTTTGGTGAAAAAAATGCAAGAAAAGAATTAATTGTAAACAAATTAGGTAGCATTCAGATTGGAGGGGGTCCTTTAACACTTTCTAATAAAGTTAAGAATCTGGGTTTGTGGACTGACCAAGATATGAGATTTTCTTATCATATTAGTACAAGTTTACAAAAAGCACACTGTAATCTCCAACTGATTTATCAAAATAGATGGTTATTGAATAGAATAATTCAAAGTTTACTATGTGACTCTTTCGTATTATCCAGGATGAATTACTGTGATGTCCTTTACATTCTTTGTATGAACTCCATTGACATCAAACGAATTCAAAAGGTCCAAAATAGTTTCTATGGTATCAGAAAATACGAAAGGATTTAATACACATTGAAAACTAACAACTGGCTTAATATGAGCAATCGAAGGTCCCTTCATTCTGTTTGCTTCTTTTACAGTTTTAAATCACCAAATCCAACTATTCAACAAAAAAGTTTGCTTGCTCCTCCAGTGATTCACACATAATTTTACAGGTCATTTTCACATTGCCATATGTATGAATAAAATACAACCAGAGGTGAAAAAACTTTCGTTATCGACTTTCCAGACGCGTATCATCAGATTTCTCGATAGATATTAACTTATATTTTTATTTTTAAGTTCTGTTGTCTATTTTTCCTGATAATAAAAAATGTTCTCATTCTTCACCTCCAGTACGATATGAGAATTATTAACTTAGCATTGACTATGTTGACTAGTCTTTATCTCCAATTTGATCTGAGATTTATTAATTTAGTGACAGCAATGTTTATATTCCTTGTAACGTAAGTGCATTCAAGTAATCAATGTTTTTTTCTATTTGTACTGACTTGACATTTAGTAATCTGTATCAGGTGAGGTGGAAGAATAGTTGACGACACTCTGCACCTTATGGTGCCGATTCCCAAACTGAATCTCGCCCATTAACTTATGCAGTTTACATGTATGAATATAACTGAAAATTAATAAAGATGGATCAAAGAATTTGCATCATATTTTGTGTAAAGAATGGAATTGAGTGCTCAAAAACACTTGAAATGTTGACAGTGGCATACGGTGATTGTACTCTGAGTCAGAAAAATGTTTACAAATGATACAGAAAGTCGACAAGATGTTAATGACGAGGCACGCCCTAGAGCAGCAAAACAAGTATAATTTCTAAATATGTTGATCATTGACCTGTCATAAAAACGAGTTTAATAATGGTGAAAGAATAACTTTGTGTTTGTCGTTTAAACTTCTTTTCATAAGAGGTCAATAATTAACAGATTTATAAATTTTACCTGTTTTCCTAGAAGAAATATTGTATTGTTTATTTTTCAACATTTATATGTTTTGACAGAATCAATGAGTTATCTGATTTTTATAATTACCTAGTGTTAGATAAATTACGTTGCAGAATAGTTTGATATAAAGCTACCATGTAATCAAAAGCGTCTAAAATAAAATTTATTGTGAAAAATGTATAATTAACATCATGGAAATTCAAAATTTGCCGGTCCGAGTTCTGACCTCTAGTAAATCTGATGAGACTAGCCGACTGTTACTAACAGCTCTAAAAATTATGACTCAGACTTAGGTCATTGGAAGTTGTGCTGTTGATACTAGCATGCTAATCTTACTAGCTAGCAAGTAAGATTAGATAAGCAATAGTACCACCCTTCCTTTACCATAAAATGTCAATTTTTCAAGAATAATGCTGTGAGATAATAATAATAATAATAGCTTTATTGTCCAACAGTTATCCATTTACAGGACAATGCAATCAAAAGCCTTGAAATCACTTCCTTAAACCTCAAGGATGACCTCTTGAAGGAACTTTGCACAAATATCAGTCATTTGTGTAATTCACTGGCCGTTGTAGCCTGGGAAATAGTTATTTTCTAACAAAAAATTGAGAAATGAATTCTATACGAAATGTTTTCTGAAAGGCATTTATATTAGCAGTGTGAAGTTCGCTGCTGATGTTGATATCTTACCCTCTAGAGATTTCTTCCATCGCAATCGAATATGCCAAGTAATCTAGTCCGGTACCGCCCAAGTCTTCAGGTGTCGTGATAGCCATCAGGCCTAGTTCCCCCATTTTTTTTATTTGTTCTCTGGGATACAGGTGTTCCCTATCAACTTTAGCAGCAATTGGTTTGAGTTCTCCTTCAGCGAAGTCCCTGCAAGTCTTTTGTAGCATTTGGTGAGTTTCCGAAAGGGCACTCAAGCTGGCTATGCCCCTGTTGAGGAAGCAGGCAGCTGGAAACAAATGAAATAAAAGAGAAATTATGGTTTCGTCATCCAGTTTCTTAAAAAAAAATCACTTACCTAGTTTGTTCACAGGGGTTGATATCTTGAAAATTGACATTTTCATTAACTCACAAAGTACTTCGATGGACTTTGTACCAAAATAAATTAATGGAAATATTCAAAATGAAAACAAATACATATCATAATTATAATTATCATGTTTTTTTTTAGGTGAGCCATCTTTCAATAATCATTGTAACTTGACATGATTCAACGGAACTTTATAACAATTTCGGTAGATGTCAGTATATATATGGCTTCCCATAGTTTCAACGTAGGATGGCGATGAGGTTTATTCATAGATGGCGCCGGCATAGTTGAATAGAATATAGAAATTTCGTGCATAAATAAGGAAAAGACCCCCCATGCCCCTCCCGGGTTGAGTGCCCTGAGAAGAAATCTTCTCCACACGGTTACTGTCTGCAGAACATCCCATGTCGTCCATCCACCCTCGCTTTTTAGGAGCGTTCCTCAACTTACTGATGGGCATCTCAGCAAGATTGACATCTGACCTCTTTTAGTCGAAAGTCTACCTTTAGATGCTTTTACTTTCTAATCTGTTGTTTGCATGTTTTTGCATGGGGTTCCCAAAACTAACCGGAAACGAGTGAGGAAAAGGCAAATTTTTAAAATATGTTGACAGTTGACACATCATTTGCCTCAAACCGTGTTTACTTCTATACGGTAGCGCAACCAATAGTACTGTTTTTATGATACACAGACCGTAATTTGACTTGGTATACCATATACCTTCGCAAAGTACGAGGTCTCTTAAAAAAAAAGGTATACTTCCATTCTTCTCAAAAAATATTTACTTTTTCATTAATATCTATTTCGTCCCCTTCAAAGTAGTTTCCCTCATATATAATACACTTGTGCCCCAATCAAAACGTCGTCTTTTCGTAGCTCTTTTCGATCTTGTTAACAGGAAACGTCTCAGGGGAAAAATCTGGTGAATATGGCGGCTGAGGCATGATAACGGTATTGTTTTTGGATAAAAAATTGAGCAGGTGCACTATTGTGATGTAAAAGCTATGCATTGTTTTTTCACAATACGGGACGTTTTCTTCGTATTGCTTCTCGCAAGTGGCACATAACTTCAAGGTAATACTCCTTTTCGACTATGTGATAAGAACTTCTGATGCACCACCCCACGATAACTGTTAGTTATCACCCGAAGACAATTGTGGATAGTAACAATCAAAACGTCGTGAAGTAACTTGGTTTGGAATCTTAATTTTAATTTCTTGTTAATATATTTTTTTTAATTTTCATCTCTTGTTAACAGTTCAATTTTTTTTTGAGTTTTTGGTTGTTGCTTGTATTTTATTTCATTGTAAATTCAGTTTTTCTGCTTAGTATAATTGTTGTTTTTCAGATAATCTTTTTTATTTTTTTACAGATTCTTTCAGGGATTTCAAATTAATTTATATCATATTAGACAATGGACGTCCGAACTGATGAAATGCACCACGAAACGTCAACCACCTTTAAACACGATATCATAAAATCGCGCTCCTCAGATTAGGACCCATCTCTATCTCTGGTATAAGTTGCGCTCGTGCTCTATTCTAACCACAAACCATTTGTGATTCTAACCCTAACCTCCAATCTATACTAATAGATTGAGGAAAATACTATTTATGAAATAAAATGTACAATTTCCGAAGTAATGTCTGCAAAGTAATAAATAACATGAAATTAGAAAGACTATTGAGTACAAAATCGCCAAAAAACGAAATTTCTCCAATTTTCACCAACAGAAATCCTCGAAATTTGGAAAAGCTTAGAATAGGATATAAACCTGATGGGTATCACGTAGAAGCACCTGGTAAACGTTACTGGCATAAGTGAGTAGTTAAGTTTTTTCACAGTTAAAAACTGCTGAAAAATAAAATTTCAGATTGAAACTGGAGTCCTCGTCAAAATATGTGACAGCTTCAGTCTATCATTTTGAAAATGAAGAAGTTATTCAAGCCAGCACTTCCGAATGGGCCCTTAAGAAACAGCTGTACAAAACAGCAGATTCTGCAGCATACATCAATCTCGGAAGGGTAACTTGCTCAATATAAAATTTCGACATTTTTTCATTTCCCGACTGCAGGTTTTAGCTCAAAGATGTATCGAAAGTGGATTGACGGAACTTAGTTGTTTCATAGAGCCTCCCACTCCAGATGGAAAAGTTGCTCTTTTCCTCAAAGCTCTCGAAGAGGGTGGCATATGTTTGAAGGAGCCTCCGCAATACAAGCCTAGCAGGCCTTGGGATTTGGAGAGGCCGGAAAAGCCTTGGGAAGTGATTGAGTAATTTCTAATTGAATAAAACATTACGTAATTGGTTTTTGAGTTTTTATTTACACTTTGATAATTATTATAACACTAATATAAACCAGTAATTGGATGTTCAACTGTAGTTATCCTTGATGTGCTTCCAGAGTTTCTGAAACAAAATGCAATAAGTTGCTATCTTCAAGATATGTGATATATACTTCAATAAACCAAAAATATATAAATATAGATGGAATAATAATAATAAGTATTTTCTTCATATAAGTTAAATTAATTCTTTAAAAGTAACACTTAATATTGAGATTTTCATTTGACAGTTTTCAAACCCTCAATATTCACTATATAATAGCTTCCCGATTATTCATAATGATTATACAATTTTCAGGCTATAAACTTGATTCAAGACAAAACTTAATTGGATAAATGATTAATTTCAGTAAAACAGTTAAATTCTGATTGAGGTTCTGTAAACTGTTCAGTAGAAATCTCGCAATAAAAAGTTACTTGAAAATATCATTCTCAGATAATGGATTCATCCCCTAACTGAAATTCTCATTTGGATAACCGATCTTTTCAAAAACTAACCGCTCTACATTATTTAAATAAAAAAATAAGTAGCAATCCTTAGCTCTATTATGTAATGCTTACCCCTTGATTGTTGGTCTCCCATATATAATCTGCGGCTAAATCAAAGGTTCTTTCGAAAGCAAATGCGGAAATTACAACGGCTAAAGCCATTGTTGATGTCCTTTTGAAAATTGAATTGTAAATTGTGCTTGAAATGCTCATTTTCGATGTAAAATGTACAGTGAAAATGTAAGATTCCACTTTTTTGTCAAAGTCAAAAACCAAAGTTGACAGCTTATTCTTCTTTTTTATTTCATTAGTCTCTGGCCTCGTAACGTTAACTATTCAGAGATAGGGAAAAAAGTTTTTTCAATGAAGGTTCATTCTTTGGAGTTTTTGGTGTTTTGGGATGTTTGATTATGAATTTTTGGAAGTGATGTTTGTTGTTGCGAGTATTATAGATATGAGAAACGTATCATTGGGTATAATAAATTTTTATTCTACCGTTCAATTCAGTTCTGATATTTCTGATAGACGTCGCTTCTAGACGATGAAGGTCTCTCTATTTATTACTATACTTTTTTCAAAGCGTTTCCATTTTGAAAATCTGGTAGATAGAAGGTTGGAAAAGCTGACATACTAGCTGTCATCATAGAACAATGTCAAGAATTAGGTCTCAAGTAATGAACAAGGTTGGCTGACGTTGATGTCGCACCTTTGCCGATTGCAGGGACCCTCCCATCAGTCCATATCCCCTTTGCCCTTTTCATATATTTCGGAACTGTCAAATTTGTCACGTCATTTTTAGGTTATAAAAAGGTGTAATGTTTATTTTGAAAAATTCATAGGTATTACCGCAATCATGTTCAAGAAACTGAAAGAGAAAATCACCGAGGAAGTGAAAATTTCCCCACAACGATTCGCGGAGTTTACACAGTCGGTTAGCGATAGATTGCAGCCGACTACGAGTTCTGAGGATAGCTTCTTCTCTATAGGAGAAGACGGTAATAGTAAACTTCTCTGAGGTTTATATAACGATTCAAGTTGTGATATTCCAGATGCGAACACTTCAGCTACTAGTACCAGTAATAACGACCACGGCTTTTCAAGCGTTACGTTGGTGTCTCCCTCCCAAGAGACGAGGTATCGAAAGAACTCCACTTCTTCGGTCGCCAGCGATGTGTCTTTCCTGCCACGGTACGAGGCTGGCAGCATGTACCACCTGCAAGTAAAGTACCCACAATTTCCTTAAATGTTGCCAGGTCGAATCGTTAGCGAAAAACAAAATGCATTTCAAAAGAAAGCTGTTGAAAAGATGAATAGAAAAAGCTTTATTTTCAAAATTCTACAGTCACAATAACAAACACAGTTATCAGGGTGACCCAGATTGCGGAAACAATGTCAATACAAGGAAATGATACTATTGAAAAAAAATTCTGATTGCATTCACTTTGAACCAACCTACCAACTATGTTACAAATATACACAATACATACAAATGAAAGAATGATGGTATGAATTGTAAGTCAAAAAGAAAAAATAATACTGTGCGACTGCTTGTATTTGTATTTATTTATTAAGTAGGCAAGCCTAATATACAAAAAAAAAGAAAAATTACAAATTCAAAAATATCTCACGACCTTAACTATTTAAATATAGTAACATTTTAAAGTACCTTTCAAGGAAAACCAAATATACATACATATCTATAGATTATTAGGTTATTAGGTTAGTTCACATTAAAAAATAAAAAAAAAAAAAATTACAAATATCATAATGAGCTGTCACTAGTATACTTCTTTAATGATGACTTAAATTGGTTTATTGAATTAGATTCTTTTACAAATTGTGGTAGTTTATTAAATTCGTTTAAGCCTTTATGAAATATACTATTCATTCCAAATTTAGTGTTAGTTTTATTAATGTAAAAATTGTTATTTCTTCTCGTATTGTAATCATGAACTTCATTATTTCTCAATAAGAATTTTTGAAAGTAATTGGGTAGCAATCCTTTATGCAGCTTAAATATAAAGATCATAGTCATATATAATATACGTTCTTCAACTGAAAACCAGTTTAGACACTGTAACATCGATTTAATTGCTGAGTAACGGCTACATCCCAATATTAATCGCATGCCCCGATTTTGAAGCTTTTGCAATTGCGCTATTTTATTTTTACCAAGTAGAAAAAGTAATGTAGTACAATAATCAAAATGAGGTTGTATTAGGCTTTTAAAAATAGTCAACCTAGCATACATAGACACTTTTTTACATATACGAGAGAGAAAAAAAAGTTTCTTAGATATTTTTTTACAAATAAAATCAGCATGACTATTTAGTTTTAAATTTTTATCAATTATGAAACCCAAATATTTTATTTCAGTCACAATTTCAATGCTAACATTATTAATATTTATAACAGCATTTGCCCAAACAATTTGATCATACTTATAAGATGATGTCAAAATCATACTTTTTGTTTTATTGACATTTAGTTTCAGTTTATTAATAAATAAATATGTTTCAATGCTATTTAAAGACCTATTCATTTCAACAATTGCCTGATCCAAATTTTCATGTATACAATAAACCAATGTATCATCTGCAAAAAGATTTATACAGTGTGATCCAGATATGTGATTAATATCATTTAGGTAAATAATAAAAAGCAATGGACCTAACACACTACCCTGGGGTATGCCACTCTCAATTATAAGTTCATCTGACAATTCTTTTCCAAATTTAGTTTTTTGTCTTCTGTTGAATAAGTAACTTTGAATCCAATCGAAAACAATCCCTGATATCCCATAATATTTTAATTTTTCAAGTAGAATATTTCGATCAATTGTTTCAAATGCCCTTTTAAGGGCATTTGAAACAATTGCTTTTGTCATTAACCTTAGAAAAATAATTGAGTTTCAAACATTTCTCTTCCAAATATAACAAATCATAGTTGTGATTGAAGTCGTGCCCCTCTGTCAAAATACTGTTTGCAAATGTTAAATTGGTCTTTCCATTCAAGAATCTACTTCTATACACTTTTATTCATTTGGAGAAAGTTCTTCTGGTTTGGCCAATATAAAATTTAGAACAAGAAACATAAGTCTACTTACATACTCCCGATCTATCCGATACTGGAGTTTTATCTTCATTATTTTTAATGAATTGACTCGAATGATAAGTTGTTCTGTAGGGTATGTCCAATTCTTTGTTAAAAACAAGAGACATATCATCAGAACGAACACAAAAGAAAGTAGAGTCGCAGAATATTCACTAGTCTTTGAAACTGGATAGACCTGGTTCAGAGCTTGTTGGAAAGAATAGAGTCAATAATATCCACCTTGTACCGTTGTTGACAGCAATTTATTTGATGAAATTCAGTTCTCTAGTTGGTCGTTTAACCAATATGGAAATATTCATTTAACATTATTAAAGTTGTTTTCAAAAAATTTCGATTATTAACATATTTATAAATCAATTGTTTTCCTAGAAGTGATATTGTACCTTTTTTTCAAACTCTACTTGTTTTACCAGAATTATTCCTTTATCTATTAAAGTTTTGTAATTATCTACATTGTAGGATAGTTTGATGTACCAGTCCGACTGACAAAGCTACCATTTAGTGATACAAATAATAAATAAAATTTATTGTGATAATTGTATAGTCGGTATTATGGATAAATAACATTATATCTGAACCCGGATATTATTTTTAGTCTGATCTGGATGTTTCTGCGAGTGAGTTAGAAGATAATGTTTCAACGAATTCTACAATTGGTCATCTGAGTAAGGAGCAGATATACTCCGCTTTTCAAAAGTCCCAAATGCGTTACCACAAGTACAGGGGACGATTTACGGATTTGTCAAGACATTATAAAGACTTGGAGAGAGAAAATGCGAAAATGAAGGTGAGGAGTAAGAAATATTGGCGAATATCTTTGACTGTATCACAATATTTTTATATAAAAGCTAGCCTATTGAGGCATACCTGTCTTACTAATAATGAGATCATTTATCATATCAACACTATACATTTCGACACGTTAATTTGAAAAACTCCAAGTCAAGGTTGTCCCCTACCAACCTTTCTGAGGTTAATTAATTTATTTACCAACAATTTCTCATTATTTTCAGTCAGTTCTGGTGGAAACCCAAGACAAAGCTATACGGAGAGTAAGCGAATTGAAGGAGCAGTGCAGTTTAGAGCAGAAAGCCAAAGCACATCTGGAGAGTTCCTTGAGAGACGAGTTGGATGAGAAAAATTATAAAATCAAAGCCCTCGAAACCAAAATTGAATTATTAGGTCGCGAATCAGGCAACAATTCTCTGATAGATTTTGATCCACAAAAAACTAACAACCAGGAAGACATGGAAAACTTAAACAAGTATCTCAATGATGCTAGAAAGGAAATAGAAGCCCTCAATGCCAAACTTCAAGAAACAAAAGCCAATGCCATAATATTCCAAACCAAGGAAATGGAGTACAAGTCGAGAATATCCAACTTGGAGAAAGAGATAGCGCAGACTTTGGAAAGGGAGAAGGAAAATAATCTAAAGATAGCCGAAACGAAGATGGAGTTACACAACGAGTTGTCCAGCAAAGAAGCGGCAATAGATACTTTGAAGAAGGAAAACGAATCTCTGAAGCAAAGTTTGGACACGTTTGAGACTGAGAGAAAAACCAATGTCAATGTTAAATTGGAGAACCTGCAGAGCCAGAACAAGAAACTGATAGAAAAAGTGGAGAACTTGACACAAAAATCCAACAACCTCGAAAACGAGTTGTTGAGAGTCGAAGCATACAAGTTAGAAATTAAAGACCTCAAGGAAAACGAAGCAGTATTAGAAAAAGAAATAACTCAGCTGCGTTTGTCTGAAGAAAAGTTGACGAAGGAAAGGAAAGAGTTTGAGAACCAAATAATGAGTCTACGAGAAGATGCCAAGAAGGGACTTCTCTCTCTCGAGCCTAAGATTAGGGAAAGAGTTCAAAACGAATACTTGGCGAAAGAGGAACAGTTGAAAGAGGAATTCGCCGTGAAAGTTCAAGAACTCTCTTCCACAAACAGCAGCGTGAAACAAATACAGCTGCAGCTGTTAGAGAAGGATGATTTGCTGAAGAAGACCACAGCGGAATTACACACCGTCAAATCTGAGCTGAGCAATATTATCGAGGACTACAAAAACCTAGAGAAAAACCACCTGGAGCTCATAGAGGAGTGCACGAAGCTTCGCAACACCATTTCATCTCTGGAAAAAGAGAAAACGGCGCTGGACGCTCATGAGGAAAAATCGTCACGCCTTGAAGCCCACATCGGCACCCTCCAAAAAGATCTGGAGGAATCTGAGGAAAAAACCAAGCAGAAAGAAAGGGAAAACATTGTTCTGTGCCAACAAAACTTCGACCTCCAGCAAACTCTGAGTCGGACCAACGAAAAACTGCGAATCCTCGAAGTGAAAGATGAGGCCATCGACTTGGACTCTTCGGAAAGCAAGCTGTTGGAACTGAAATTGCAGCAACTTGAAGAGGAGCAGAGCTCCCTGTTGTCTGAATTCGAAACCGAGCGGAAAATGTTCAATGACCTTCTGGGCGACCATCGGGACCTGAAGAAGAGAGAGCTAGAGATCGAAACACTCAAGGAAGCTCTCGAGGCTAGCCAAGAGGAACTGGAGCGGTTAAAGGCGAACTTGGAATCAGAGCTCGAAAGGAGCGTCAAAATCAACGACGAAAAACTCAACTACGAACGTCAGGTCGAGAAACTGAAAGAGAAAGTTAGAATATTCGAGGAGAAAGACGAGGCTATTAATCTTGACAGAACCGAGTGCGGCATCCTCGAACTGAAGCTGCAGAAAGCTGAGGAGGATAACAGAAGGCTGTCGTTATCGTTCGAGTCTGAGCGTAAATCGTTGGCAAACGATTTGGACGAGATCAGAAAAGACTTGAAGTTCGAGGGAGAGGAGGTCGGTGAAGAGGATTTGAAACACAAGCTGAATGACGTTAGGAGGTTGTCGGAATCGAAGGATAAGGAAAACGTTGAACTGTCAAAAGAAGTATTGCAGCTGCGCCAGCAAAATGCTGTCTTAACCGAGCAGACAAGGTTACTGGAAGAAAAACTGGAAACTGTAGAAATGGAAAGCACAGAAAGCAAACTTCTCGAAGTCAAGGTACGGAAAATTTATTTGAAGCATAACTGTTTACTTTTACATTTGCTCATTTTATATATTGAAAAGCAAGGTAGACTTTTTCATCCTTGCTGTCTATTAGGTAGTTTCAAAAGTTATGTCCGTTTTATAAGTCCACTTTGAACTGTAATATTTCGTTATTACTTATTCAATGTAACCGAAATAAGCGTCATTTGTATCGGTGCCAAAGTAACAGGTATAGACGATATTTCTGTTAAAATTTTTGAAAATCTACCTTATTCAACCTTAGTGGTTTTATCACAACCCATAAATCAGTCTTTTTAATCTGACGAGTTCCCATCGTTTCTGAAGACATCTCTGATAATCCCTTTGTATAAGGGTGGACCCAATGATGACCCTTCCAACTTCCGGCCTATAGCACTTATTCCTACCCTTGCTAAACTCATAGAAAAACTAGTGAAAAGCAGAATTTTATGTTTTTGCAATGATAAAAACATCCTTACTTCTCGTCAATTTGGATTCCAAGCAAATAAGGGTACTAATGATGCTATGTTCTCTCTGTTAGAAACGATATACTCCGAATATAACGCTAAAGAAGCAGTCGCTGCTATTTTCTGTGATCTATCGAAAGCTTTCGACTGTGTCAACCATGAGATCCTTCTTAATAAGTTGCAACAGTATGGCTTCAGAGGCAACACTCTCCACTGGTTTCATTCGTACTTATCAGGTCGCAAACAGGTAGTTAAAACAACCGAGTGTTCCTCTGCTCAAACTATCAAATGTGGTGTACCACAAGGATCGATCCTTGGCCCAATTTTGTTTCTTATCTACATAAATGACTTAGCTTTTATAGATATAACGGCCACAATTACTCTCTTTGCTGATGACACCACTTTATTATGGCACAACAAGGACATTCCTACCCTTCAAGATGCCATCTCAGCTGACATCAACAAAATCAAAGAATAGTGCGACTGCAATAAGTTATCATTTAATATCAATAAAACTAGCATACTTACTTTCCACTGCAACTTACCTGAGATCTGCCTTGGTGACAAAATCTTAAGGGTACATAATAATAAATTTCTAGGGTTGAACATTGATGATAAACTGAAATTTAAAAATCACACAATAAACTTAAGCAAGAAGCTTGCCTCAGGTTGCTATGCACTAAGAGTGATTTCTAGAGAACTAGGCTACTCCCATTCAAGAACAGCTTATTTTGCTCTAATAGATCCCCATATTAAATATGGAATTGCCTTCTGGGGAGTCTGCTCTAGAGATTTATTTCAAATGATTTTTGTGCTCCAAAAAAGGGCTGTCCGATATATGTGCAAAGCAGCTCCCGGGGATCCATGCAAGCCTCTTTTCATAGCTCACGGTATTTTAACAGTAGCTGCCCTGTTTATCTTGGAATCAATTTGCTTGATAAAAAAAAATATTCTTGTGCATCTCCCCCTTCCTCATATAATACTCGTAGCCACAATAGTAACATAGATCTGCCTATTCCTGCGAGCTCCCTTGTTAGGGATTCAATTATATTCAACGGGATCAAACTGTTTAACCACTTACCAGCCCGAATTAAAGAAATTATAGTGCTTAACAAATTCAAAAAAGCAGTTAAAATGCTACTTGTTGATGGGGCCTATTATTCAGTTCAGGAGTATCTTGACGATTCACTTGAATCTTAACTTTTATTTCTATGTCCTGTTAGCTTACGTTTATTGTATTTTGTTTAAATTGTGTATGTTTTTTTTTATGTAGATTTTTGTATCTTACATATTATTTATGACTTTGTCTACAAGATGTTGTTCTTCAGACAATAAAGTATATTTGATTGATTGAACACAAGTCAATTAATTCCGTCAGCATAAAAATTCTGTTTTCGGAATTTGATGAAGTCGACGAAGACCGTTTTTGCCTGGTCTTGGTTGGCGAAAATTCTACCGTTGATAAAGTCAACAAAGTGCCTAAAAAGGTGCTAGTCGATTGGCGAGAGGTCTGGAAAGTATGGTGGGTGAGGCAGAACTTTGACGCTCAACTCGTTCAACACCAGCCACTGAGGATTAATCGCAATATAATGTATACATTTTAGTCCGCTGGTTCAGTAAACGATCAACCAACACACCTTGAACATAGTCTGAGAATCTCTGATTGCAATTTTATATTTAATTTTAAATTGCCACTACTCAACACCCCTCTACTCGCATTTTTCATTTTTCTTCAACATTTCACAGAATATTTTTATAATTGCTGAAACTTCTTGATGTCCATTTTGAGATGGACATGGAAAGTGGCAATTGTGGAAAGTTGGCCATATGAAAGTGGCTCTATCTAAAGAAAAAAAATTGGTTTATGAAACCTTTGTATTTATAATTGATTTTTTTTTTTAATATTCGGTACCATTTTTGATTCTCTGTTTTTTTTAATATCCTTCAATTCTTAAAGGTTCAAAAATTAGAAGAAGAGAGGAATACCATGTTGAAGGAATTCGAAATGGAGAGGAAAATGTTTGAAGAACTTCTGGAAAACCACAAGGAACTGCAACAGAAGGAGGCTCTAATATCACAGCTGGAAGAAAATATCTTAAATAGTCGTCTGAAATTGGAGGAACTAGAGATGAATCTATCAGAAGAGAAGAAAGAAAACGTGCATCTGGCAGAAGATAAACTCGTTTTAGAAAAACGGATAGCTAAGCTCGAAGAGCGAGTAAGAATCTTCGAAGAAAGAGAAGAGGCGTTGGAGCTGGATCGAAGCGAGTGTGGCATTCTTGAACTGAAGTTGCAGAAGCTCGAAAACGAGAATCAAAATCTTCTGGAAACGTTCGAACTAGAAAGGTTGGCTTTCAGGAAAACCGGCGAGGAAAGTATCAGGAATTCCCATAGAGTCTCCGAGCTCCAAGAGGAAAACTCGAAATTGAAGGAACTCGTCGAAACTGGCAAAAAGAATATGGAGCGACTTTGCGCTGAAATATCGCACCACAACCAGCAGAGCGAGGAAACTGGTTCAAAAATAGCCAGCCTTCTAGAAAGAATAAACACTATGGAGGAAGAAACTAGAGCTTTACATCTCACTCTACGTGCGTCTGAGGAAAAATCTAAAGCCGACCTCGACCAAATCAACGGCCTCACTAGCGACAACATTAGACTGAAGCGAGATGTGGAAGAAAAAGACAAGCAGATATCGGAACTTTCCAAGAACATAGAAAACCTGAGTCAAGTGATAGAAAAGCAAACAGAGGAGTTCAACAGGTTGCTCCTGCGAACCCAGCAGCTAGATACGGCCCTGGAGCAAATGAGGACAGATAATTCAGAGGCCATCCAAAAGGAAAAGGAACAGCAGAGCAACCTCGAGTTGAAGACGGAACAGCTTCAGAAGGAACTAGAAGAGAAGACAGCCGAGTTGGAAGACTTGAACGAAAAACTGATAGAGCTGGAAAAGCTGTACTCAGAGGAGAAGAAAAACTACCAAGAGAAAACAGCAGAAGCAGAAGGACTCCGGGAAAGGGTGGTAGAGTTGATGGCGAGTTGCGAGAATGTCGCACAAGATAAACAGGAAAAGGAGTCATTAGAAAAGAGACTAAAAGGCGTGGAAAGTGATCTGAAGGACAAAACAACCCAGCTGAAAGTGAAGGAGCAGGAAAACTACATCCTGCAAGAGGAGCGAGATAGTCTCTTAGCCGAAATCGACAGTCTGAGGATGAACCTGACCGATCTCGGCAAGGAAAACGGTAGTTTGAAGTCACAGCTCGGTTCGATGAGTAGTTCAAACGTAAAGCTCGGTCAGTTGGAACTGGAAAACGATGTGCTGAAAGCCGGGGCTGCGAAGAGTTGTGAAGAGATATCGCAGTTGAACGTGCGGTTGCAGCAAATATTGTCCGACAACCAGAATGTTGTGGAGGAGAATCAGAACTTGATGCACGAGAATGAAGAGCTGAAGATCAAGCTAGAGTACCTGGAGAGCGAGAAGGGGGAATTTGATGCGGCGAGGGCCAAGTTTGAGGAGGAAATAAAAAGCCTGAGCGGTGGTTTGGTGGAAACTAAGCAGCAGGTCGAGATGCTGCAGCAGCAGCAGCAGAATGTTCAGTTGGGCAAGGAGAAGCCCGCGAATACCAACGGTCCGGACGTGGCGAAAATCCAGAGGGACTATTTCGAAATTAAGAGCACCTGCGATGAGTTGTACGTGGAGAACGGCAACTTGAAGGCGGAATATAGCAAGCTCGAAGAAAAGTGCAGCAGTTTCGGAAAAATCAAGCAGAAACTTGAGGTAACTTTTGAGATTTTTTACTCTGCAGCGTTTGAATTCCTTTTACTTTCCCCAGGCACAGATAGCGGAACTGGAAAGCCAGTACGGCGAACTCCAGCACGAGAAGCAGCTACTCCAAGACGAGGTGCAGGAGCTGAAAACGTCCCCCCTCAACTGCCAGAGCGACTCATCGCGACTGGACCGCTTGGAGATCGTCAAGAAGGAACGCGCGGTTCACGACGAAGTCCCCGCCCACGAGATTGAAATTCTCAGAGACAAACTCACCAAGTACAAATCGCTAGACCTGACCAACAAGAGCTCGATCGAGTTCTACGAGAACGAGTTGCGGAAAATGAAGAATCAGAATGAAAAGCTGAACAGGAAACTGGACGAGACTCTGGTAACTTTGCATCATTGCGCGGACCTTTCGTCGAGTACCGAGGTCGAGTACTTGAGGAACGTGCTGTACAATTACATGTTGGGCAAGGAGAGTTTGGTCCTCGCCAGAGTAATTGCTGCGGTTTGTAAGTTTGACGCGCAGCAGACTGAGACGGTTCTGCAGAAGGAGCAACAAAAACAGACGTTGGTGAGTGATTTTTTTGGATTTGTTAAATACCAAGTCACATAATGAATATAATAGTAATAAATTGAAAGGGGTGTTTTTGTTAAAGATTTGCACATTTTTTTGTATAAAGATGAAGAAATACTCTATTCATTCCAAAAAATAAAAATCCAAACTATGCATGAAGCAAATTGAAATGAAATCTCGAAATATTCATCTCTAACTACTTTCTTAGCTGGTATCACGCTGGATATTTCACAATATATTTTTTTCACATTTATATTTCATTCAATTTTTTTTCAGTTGGGGCACCTCGGACTCATTTAACAGTTGGAAGAGTCGATAGGACTTTGAATTAATTTATTGGAAGAGAGACGAGTATACTGCCTAAATACTTGACCCTTCTTGCGTCACATGCTGTAAAAAAGTGCTTCTCACCAGAAAACTTCTTCACATTTATAAAGCGTGTTTGTGGTTTGAAAAGGCACACTTTTGTTTGAAGAAATGTACATTCCAGACTGTATTACTTATTTAAATTCAGGGGAAAACCGTCGGATAAACTCGAAGATTGTTCTAGGAAAATTCCAACTGTTCGTAAGGACTCGTTTTCTCTAGTTTGATGTGTGCAGATGTTTAGATGATAGTGAGGCTTCTCATATTGGAAATATTTGAAGTTTCTTTACATTGAAGAATTTCCTCGAAAGGGCGGGTCTTGAAATTTCAACTTATAGTTCAATTCTGTAATTTTAAGTGATTTGTGGGGTAACTAAATTAATTACTACTTATTTATATACTTTTACCATTTTACTAGCTAATTATTGACCTAATTGTGTAAATAATTGTTATATATAGTCTAATTTTTATGTATATTGTTAAAATAAATTTTTTAACCCAAATCTGTTTAGTACTGTGTGTTCTCAGCTGATTGACTTTATTCTTCCTAGCTACTCAATTCTTGGTTAGAAAATTATTAGTGATGGGCTAATTCGAACTTCATCGAATTATAAGGTCATTGCTTTATTATTCAGGCACATTCCACCATGACTTCAACTAATTTGACATTATTAGCATCGCAACATAAACATATAGGGGGTCAGCACTAATTTATCTAAAAAAAAATAATGGCAAGAAACTTTATTTGAAAATTCAAACATTAAACTCAAAGAACAATGAATCCACAAAGTCCAAATAATTTGTCAATATATAGAAATGAAATAAAACATTCTTCTCAGTTTTCTCCATTGACATACCGAACAACTGTTCAGTAGTCTAGAGACAAACAATATTGTTTGTTGTTTGTCTCTAGACTACATTCAGAAAAGTTGTTTATCTCTAGACTCTGCTCAGAAAGGTAGTTTGTCTGTAGGCAATATGCTCAGAATGTGTCACCAGACGATCTGCTCACAGAAGTTGTTTGTCTACAAATAATCTGCCCATGAATGTTCTTCGTCCCTAGACGATCTGCTTCTCTATTGACACTGACCATAAAACCAATTATTGTGCTATGCTCAAGATAGCTGTTTGTCTCTAGACAATCTGCCCAAAATCAAGAGAATCTGCCAAGAGGTTTGTTAGTCTCTAGACAATGTGCCCAAATAAGTTGTTTATATTCAACAAATCATTTTTGAGGAGGAAATCAAGTATATGTGAACTATTACCTTACAAATCTGGAAAAATTATAGAATGGACGAGTTATTGATAACCCTCACATTTTTTTCTGTAAAAATACTTTGAATATAAGTAGTGAACTAGAAATTATGAATTACAATTTTTTTCAGATTGTGGAAAATGAGAATTTCCAGTCCATAAAAAAAGTCGTTTATATCTAGACACTGCTCAGAAAGATTGTCTCTAGAGATCTGTTTATCGACACTCTCCTAAAAAATATTTTACTGTTCTCCAACAAATTCATCTATAATCAAATGCCTAAAGATTTTTTTGTATGAGATTATGCTTTTGATTTTTTTCGTGAAATGATTCATCCGAGTATATGAGAAGTGTACGAACAGAAACCTGGAAAATCCGAAAAACAATATAACTGATGTCAGTTGGTCTACTCTCCAATAGGTGGCACGGCATTGAAAAACTAATTTGAAATGAATTCATAACTACAAAATAATTCATTTATTGTATAACATTTGTAAAATGTTTGTTTAATTATCACCTTCCATCATAAAAAAATACTTAGTATTTCTACAAAAAAGAAAATCCATCAAAAAATTCAATATACTCAATCTTAATTAACATCGAACTTGTACAGCTTCCTAAAGCCATGGGTGCCAAGCGGGGTCCATTCTACAGAGATTGTCAGGGTTATTTGCTGCCAATACCAACGTTGCCACCTGAAGAAAACAAAATTTTCTGAAAATTCTATAGTGACAAATCCGGAGAATTTGTTGGCTGGTTCTCAGTTGAAAAATGCTAAAAAGTGTAATTCATTTTAGACACTCACTTTGCTATCAGTTCCATCAAACTCGGCTAAACTGCGCAGCCTATTCGATATCGAAGTCACCGCCTTATTGACCATATTTATAATCTGTTCGGCATCTGACATTTTTTCCTGATTAGTTCCAGTCAGGTCTTCGGGCTTCTTAGCCCTGGATAACATCATCTCGTCTCTGATGATGGGCTTCAAAATTGACAAAACCTAAAAAGAATGATATTGAAGAAAATCGGTACTTGATGAAGGTAGAAATTCACCTTAAAATTGGGGTAAACAAAACACCTCGATACTGCAATCATCGAAGCTGTCAAAGGTCCACTTACAGCTATTGTCGATAAAAATTCTATGATGTTGGGAGTCAACCGAAAAGGAACTGCTCTCGTAGTGTCCAATTCACCTTAAAAAATAGTATAACAGTGAGAATATTATATCAAGATAAGTTTGTGAGATCAGGCGCAGTCAGTAGGATTCAAATTAAAAATTCAATTAAATAAGCCAGTTTGGATTTATAGAAACAAAAAATAACAGAAATTTTTGTTTTTCGAAAAAAAATTATTAGTCTACATTGTTATTGTCGCCTTCAAAATAGTCCCCATTAGATATCCAATCCTAGAAACTTTTTTGAAAGTCGATTTTTGGGATAGCCTTCAGCACTTTCAGCGATGCCATTTCACACGACGGCCCTTTAAGGTTCTCTTTACTTTTGGAAATAGGAAAAAGTCACATGGATCCATGCCTGGTGGATATGGAGGCTGGGGCATCGTTGTAGTATTGTTATTTGGCAAAAAATCACGAACAAGCAATGTAGTGTGAGCAGATGCATTTTCGCGTTTTATCGGATTCCTTCACGCAGAGTTTTAAACAGATCGCACTTGTCGAGCCTTTTTGGTTTTGGCGAGCCAGAATTCCTCTACCTGTTTTAACACGTTTCCATAGCAACTCCTGAGCAACCTCCATAGCTCACAGCCAATAGATTATGTTAAAAACTGATTCCCGCCTTCAATGAAATTCTGTGCATCTGGTAGAATATACCATTAAATAATTATTATCAAATACTACAAAAAGTTGATGAACTTTCCAAATATTTATCAAGTTTTTCATTCCAATTAAGAGTCGAGAAAAAGACTGATATCTCTACAATTTCTAATCGTGCAGAATATCTTGGATTCAATTTAGTGGTTACATTACCACTTCAACATCACTTTAACATCAAGAAATTCACCGCTGAAAAATATTTATCACGCAATCCAAAGAATTAATAAAATAACAAGTGGAAGATTCATTGAATACAATTTACAAAGTATTAGGCTTGATGTCATATGATATGAATAAAGGAAAATGTATTGTGTAAAATCCAAATGAAACATTGGTTTTTAGAATAACTGATATCAAGATTGAAAGTCCATATTGTGGAACTTGTAATGAAATTTGTTGCAGTGAAGAGAAGCACATCAAGATGAAATCGAGTTTCTAAGAAAAATGGCGCAGTGTGTAGGATATGTTTCACGTAGGGCACAAATGAATTCAATTAGCATTATCTTACGATAGCTACAGCAAGAACTTTATGCTTTTGAAAAAATATTGATTGTTAATTCACTTTTAGGCAACGCTTCATGCCATCAACTCTAGAATGAAAACCTACCAGTGCTATCATCCACGTCGAACTTGAAATAAGCAACATTCATCAGACCTGAATCCTGGTGCAAGTACATCATATCCGGGTTGAGTCTTGTAAGGTGAAACACATACTCAGCAAAACACGCCAGGGCCAACTGGAGAGTGAACTGAAAAAGAAGGTCGAATGTGAAAACGAAATGGTTAAAAGAATAGCGTTTACCATTTTTCTGAACTGCCAGTAGTCCGTAGCGCAAGGGAATGTCTGAATCGCCCAATGCTTCATGATAGTCCTAGGAACTTTAGTTTGCTGTACTCCTTTGAGGATGTCCCGCGATACCTGGTGACTAGCTTTGATGCCCCTGCTTTGCACTTCGGCCAATCGTTCGTAGTAATATTGAATGGGATCGTCATGCTCTATGCCTGAAAAAAAGGCATACTTTTCAGACTCCGAAACATAATCTACATGTATGAAATATAGGCTTTCACAGCTGGCGTCAATGTTTTGGTTGGTTGCCTTGGTCTTCTTTGGTTATAATTTCCAAACGCTCCAACTGCAACAGTCATCTTCACTAGCGTGGCCGAAGCACTCTTCTTGAGTATCTTGAGATACTTGATAAAAATCCACAACTTGAACAAATATCACTTTATCGTGATATTTTCACTGGACAGTTCACCAAACCGCAACACGTGTTTTGCTGTACCATAGCTTTCTGAAACATTCTCATGCTGACTGAATTCCACTTAAATTGTGGTCGTAACAATTTAGGTCGTAGCATAGGACATTCACATACTTATGTGAACCTACCAACAACATAACTAGTTTTTTGAAAAGGACAGATTTGGATGTGGATTACTGGACAAATAATAATTGGAGAAAATGTATTAAAAACATTCAAGTCTAAACTTCAGTATTGGATAGATCAGGATAATATAAGTTGATTAGTGGTTCTTGCCTAAAACTTCACATTGGCCAAACGGGGAGAACTTTTTCCAAAAGAATAAAAGAACATAGGAGTGTACTTTCTTGAATGTAAAGTTCAATCCCACATTCGTAAACAGTCTTTTGACAGAGGGGCATAAGTTCAACCACGACTATGAAGTATTACATTTCGGAGAGAAATGTTTGTAACTCACTCTTTCAGAATGCTTAGAAATCAATTGAGAATTTTGAAAGTTCATTGAGTGATCAAATAGAATTGAATTCTTCAGCTCTGTTGGTTTTTTTCAATGTGGAATATTAGTTAATTACATGTCCATTTAATAAATTGTTTAAATTGTCTTTTACAATTTTCAAATTCAACAATTTTCAAATAGGCTGAGGACCATATAATATTAATATATTTATGAATCCTAAAAAACAATACATGTTTATATGGACAATGTAACATATACGAGATTGGAAAAAAGAACATACTAAGAATAATACAACAAATAAAAATATGTAAAACTACAAAATTTTTAATCTATTTCAAACTATATTCTTTCAGTTGTATCTTGAATTGTTAGGTATATTTTTATAAAAATTAACTCCATCATAAAAAATACATTCTTGACCAATTTTGCTTTTGTGTAGTTGTAAAACCATATTTTGTATCAAGTGAAATTAATTTAGTAGCAAAACTCTTGAAGAAGCTGCTATACAGCGAAACAAGTGTTGCCGTTGTTTGTGGTTTTGTGAACTGTGGAGTGGAAATCCCACAATAAAGTGTTACATCATCTACAGTCTACATGTTGATATTGTGAATTCGCGAATATATGTCACTTTCATTGATATTTTATTGATTTATTCACCTAGTTTGGCACATCCTTTTTTGAATATGTCCAAATAAGATATCGACGCGGGATTGTCCTCGACCAATCTGATTTGTTGAGAAACTGCAACCACTCGAGGTACAGTGTAGTGTAAGAACCTTCTCGCTGTTTCCTGCAAAAAAACAATGTTTCAAATATGTGCACTGATTTGAATTGCGCTTATTTCGATTAAACTAAATATGCTTTCACTGACAAATTACACTTCAAAGTCTCATAAAAACGGACAAAACTTCTGACACAACCTAAGAGTTATTTGACATTATTTTCTTTTTCTTCAGCTCATGTTATTGTGATATTACTCTGTAAAAGGACTGTACAATCTGTTGAGAAATAATTGCTATTGTTATCATTATTACCAGCAACAACTACTACAATTACCTTTTGCTTCCCCAGATACAGATTCAGCATCCGCATCAGCTGGAGCACTCTTTCCTCCTTCCTGGCATCTGCCAAGCCAGAATCATTCACTACCAGATAAGGGTAGATCTTACCATTATGTCCCCTGATGTACAATCTTCGGGCAGCCGCGTTGTGTTTCTGCACGACGTCTACTCTAGGCATAAACCTTGTGATGCGGACGAAGTAGTGGTTGTGCTTGGGGAGCAAAAACTCTCCAGGCAGCTCCACTTCAGCTGTCTTCAGAGTAAAGTTCGAAAGGAAGCGGCACTTTTCTTCAATTAGGAGAGACCTGCAAGAAAAATAATTATTGGATTACATGCTTGTGGATGTCTCTTTTCAACAGTATGAAAAATAAACTTTTCTACAGTTGGTTTCAAGAAGTTCTTGTCTCTTTGAAATCTCATTGAAACGGCATTTTCGTCCAGGAAAATAAAAATTAGAATTTCTTCAAATAATATGAGATTTCTTCATTATGTACGAAAATAATCCACAGAGAAGTAATCTGGAAGATAAAAGATATGAATTTAAGGGGTTATATTTTTAGGAGTGATTACTTTTTGGGAAAGAAAGTTTTTGGCTTTCTACTACTCCATCTTGATACAAAAAAAAGATGAGGGAATCTTCCAAAGAAAGGAAGGAAGTAATCAATTTGAAAATAAGTAACTCTATACATGGATGTGTATATCATGCAAAGAAGTAACTTTCAGACACAAACTGAAAGAAAGTCCTCCCGAAACAGCTACTTTCATATAAACATTGAATTACACGAAAAAAAAATTTTTTTTCAAAACAAATACTTCTATATGAACACTGAATTAAACAGAAGATACTTTTCTCTACTAAGTTTGTATTTCAAACATTCGTTGTGGAATACAAGTCAGATATCATTCACATGAGTTCTACTTTGAATGAATGGTAACAAATTGCACTTACATGGAACACTGTCATCCTCACTGGTATACATCGATGTTTTGCCGTAAGACACTTGCCCTAAAGCTCTTCAGTACCAAATTGGATAACATTATAGAAAATACACACAAATCATTCATGAATTACGATTTTTTAAAGTCACGGAATAAGCTTGATCTGCTTATATGATGTTTAATCAAATGTTTATGGAGGACTTTCTTTCAGTTTGTGTCTGAAAGTCACTTCTTTGCATGATTTACACATCCATCTATAGTCACTTATTTTCAAATTGATTACTTCTTTCCTTTCTTTGAAAGATTCCCTCATCTTTTTTTGTATCAAGATGGAGTAATAAAAGATATGTATCACGACAAAATGCCAATAAAGTGAAAAAAAACGTGGAATACTGTCAATGAATTGAGAGGAAGGAATAATAAACCAAAAATTTGCAGATACCTCTCTACATCCCTCCTTATTAATTACTTTTACTGTTCTGTTCTGTGGCTGCGAAAATTAATGAGAATTTGAAACCTTTACAAGATCCATTAATATACCTTCAAACAGTAACTATTAACAAACCATGTATTTACATATTTACTCTGATCAACAACGTAGATTGCTGAGGAGAGTGGTATGACTACCACGTAGGACCATCCGAATTATTTTTTAGTTTTTAGTACATTCTTCAATAAAATTGTTCAACATAAAAATTCTTTTACTACTGAAAATGATTCCTTTTCACTCCCAACTTTGATATCGTGCCCCGATCAAAAGTTATGAAGGGGGACTATTTTTGTCCACACTGTAATCTCTACTTACTGCAGTAACATCTTGGAGCGTTCGTCAAGCACCCTGATCCACTTTTTCAGCTTGAAGATGAGCGTATGCAGCCGCATCGAGTTGGACTGCGAAAAGTCGAAATCTTTCGTGAACTCGGACTTCATGGCCTTGAAGACGGGGTCCTGGTAGGTGGCTTCAGCCCTTCTGGCCAGACTCTCCGAGGCGGCTGAATTAAAGGTAACATTGACGCTGCTCGAGATGTTCTCGACACCGATGCCGAACGTTGACATCAGTTTCTTGACGAAGTTGAGGATGTGCGGCGTGATCTTGGCCTCGTTGACCGCTTCGCGGTTCTCGAACGCTATAGCGTAACACTTGGTCAGGCCTTGGCGCAGCTGACGGAGGACTTCTTCGTACCAGTTTTCTCGGAACCATTCCATCTGGAAAAACAAGGGATATGCAGGGCTATTCAAATCATGTGCGTATCATAGTCATGATTGGGGATACGAAATCATTTGAATTGACAAACTAACATTTTTTATTGATTACATTTACTTAATGGAGTAAAAAACATGAAATATTGTTAATCAACAACAAAACGGCAGCGATTTTTCTGGATATGAACAAAGCATTCAATAGCATCTGGCATAAGGGTATTTTATTCAAACTACATCAACTGGGTTGTCCTAACTATCTAGTACATACAATTAGGAATCTGCTAATTGACAGGAAAGTAGGAGTTGAAATACTGAGTAGTTTTTCAGACGAATTTATCCCAGAGCAGGGAGCTCCACAGGATTCACCGCTATCACTATTGTTATATAACTTATGCAGCTCTGATATTTATCATCACCAACACGGGAATATCAACCACTTCAGGCATGAAGCATAGATTCTCCAGTATAGAGATGATACCGCCCTAATTGCGCACGATCAAACGCTAGTCAAAGTTATTAACAATTTGGAACATCTTGCAACAATAACAAATAACTGGTTCAATAAATTGAGGCTCCAGTCAAACCCACCCAAGTCTCCGTATCATATTTAATCATCGGAATTCCGTAACTTCTCCAACAATCAACGTTTTCCAACATATCTTACATGCAAAATCGACAGTTAATTACCTAGGTGTTACGCTTGATTCCAGACTAAATTTCAACAGCCACGTCAATAACGAAAAAAAGAAAGTGATTGCAAGAGCCGTACATTTTACAAGTTTGACAAATCCGGGAGCAGGTGCAAACATATCAACAGCAAGCCGAATATATAAACTAATCTGTCGTCCACTTATTGAATACTCGCACACACTGTTTCTCAATATCAAACAAAAGGCCTTGAAAACAAGTAAAGTATCTGAAACAACGGCTATAAGGACCCCTTCTATTTTTGGTTTTTATAAATGATCTTCCGAAATTTTATTCAAAAGCTTCCATTACTGTTTTTTTGGGGACGATACTAACATCTTAGTATCTGCGGAAACTATGTCCGAAGTAACTGTCGAAGCTGATCCAATTTCAGAGTGTTGTTCTATAAAAATGTTGTTCTACTAAATCTCAAATGCTCAACTTTGTTACCAAAAATACAACAATTGATAAAAGCTCTCTGGATTAAATAATGAAACTTTACATCAAGTTAATTGTACTAAATTCTTAGTTGTTGATATTGATAATAAACTCACCTGGAAGTTTCATGTTGATATAGTGTCAAACTGAAGCTCAGTAAACATATATATTTACTTCGTCGGTTAAAACAAACAGTATCTCTTGATGTTCTCAAGCTTTTATTATACCACAGTTTAATTCAGTTAGTAATTCAGAAAAAGGTAATCAGAATTCTGGCATATATATATATATATATATATATATATATATATATATATATATATATATATATATATATATATATATATATATATATATATAAAAAGTAGTCTTTTTGCTGACTAGTCAGAAAATAAGTGAAAACAATATTTGGGTATGCAGCAGGCCAAAAATTTAGTGTAGGTACTCTTATAATACAGATTCCAAGCTTTCGATAATCTTTATTATCATCATCAGGGATGCTACAATAAGGATAAAAAACAGTCATATTTATAAAATAACAATTCAAGCCGACTTACAGTGTATGTGAGGTTATGTGGCAGGTTGAAAGAAATATGGACGTAACATATATGAACAATTACTAAGATGTCTGTAACATCCTAAGTGACATCTTAGTAATTTTTCATATATGTTACGTCCATATTTCTTTCAACCTGCCACATAACCTCACATACACTGTAAGTCGGCTTGAATTGTTGTTTTATAAATATGACTGTTTTTTATCCTTATTGTAGCATCCCTGATGATGATAATAAAGATTATCGAAAGCTTGGAATCTGTGTTATAAGAGTACACTAAATTTTTGGCCTGCTGCTAACCCAAATATTGTTTTATATATATATATATATATATATATATATATATATATATATATATATATATATATATATATATATATATATATATATATATTTCAATATTATATATTATATTTATATATATATATATATATATATATATATATATATATATATATATATATATATATATATATATTTCAATATTAAATTCTACAAAAAAGATTTGAAGCTTTATATCTTCTATTAATTATCTGCGAGCGCTTTCGACAGTTGGTAGTACTGTCATCTTCTAGGCACCCTCAGTTTGAGGGTGCCTAGAAGATGACAGTACTACCAACTGTCGAAAGCGCTCGCAGATAATTAATAGAAGATATTAAGCTTCAAATCCTTTTTGTAGAATTTAATATTGAAATACTCAAAATAAAGGAAAATTATTTCAATATTTTAATTATTCCTAGAAATGAGCAAATCCATGAACATTTCACCAGAAATAACTCTCAACTACATCAACCTTATAGTAGATTGACAGTATCAAAGAATCACCCCATGTATTGTCCGGTTAAGCTATTTAATAAGCTTAGTGAGAACATTAAATCCTCAAATATCAATTTGAGGATTTAAGATTTTTCTACTGCAAAAAAGATACTACTGTGTGCATGAGTTTCTCCTTGAACCCTAATTTGATTGTAGCTTATTAACTTTTTTTTATATATATGTTTTATATTGACTTTTTTATGTTTGTTTGACCTGTTGAATCAGCCAATATTTTATAATGATGTTATGTTTTTTTTTGTCTAATGTGATTGTGAAGGAAAAGTGATTCAATAAAAGTTTGATCAATTGATTGACAGATGAACAACGAAATCCACTAGCTGTTATCTTCATGCTGAGATTGGAAACTTTTTCGACCACCCTCGTAGAATAAATTTCCACTAACCTGATCTGCGATCCCCTCCAAACTCGAAAGCACCGTCGTATGAATGTCTCTCTGCATCTTCATGATCTTCGAGCACCGGATCATCGCGGGCGTGGCTTTGATCGAAGACGCCTCCGCGGCAGCGACGTTCGTCGAAGTACCGGCCTCCGAGGAGGCGGAAGCGTGCCCGCTGCCCCGTCGCTCGTCTGTGCTTCCTGAGACTGCTGCTGCAAAATGAGCTTCGATGATTATTAGATTTGAGATATCGCTACGGATGCGAGCAAGATTACCTGGACGCTATTGGTTTTTCTGGCCGTGGCAGTGCGCAGAGTAAGATACAGGGTCCTGATGGGAAAGTAGACGGCTTGGGGAAACATTCGGCCCACCTGGAGGCAGGAAAATGTAAATCTGTGTTGCGATGATGGAGTTCAATACTCACCTGACACAGCAAGTTTAGGATGACGTTTCCTTCGTACTGCACCAGGCAATTCAGCAGCTGCGGTGTCCAGGGCAGCCAAAGGATCGGGGGAACGCCTACGGAGTACTTATCCAAGGCCTCCATCAAGCTGAAAGAAAACACGAATATGAAATGACATATCTTTCGAACATTGTTACAAGACAAATGAATAAATTGAAAATGGGCAATTTTTTAGGACGGATTCTTTCTAAGAAAGAAGTTTTTTGACTTTCCGCTTCTCAATTTTCACACAAAAAATGTGGCAAAATTCCGAAAAGAAAAGAAAGCCATCAAATTCAAAATAGACTGACTGCAAAGATGTGTACATCATACATAGAAGTTTCTTTTAGATTGACAAAATAACGTCTATCGACGAGCGTTGTGGATATTTCAATATTTTTATATAAATCTGGAGGAGCCAGCACCTTACCTAGTGAAACTCATTAAATTAATTCCTAGTACATCGTATTGTGTTATATTGTTATGTTAATTACTACACTTTGTTTCATTCTACTAGTCCAGCAATAAGAAGAATTGTGCAAGAACTAACCGACACTTGTTTATACCAAATGTGTATCTCATTTATCTTCACAGACATTAGCATATTGTACATTATATATCTTATAAATGTATTATATATTTAAAACTGAGAAACATGTGTGGAATCTGGCAATCATAGACAATTGAGTCCGCATGTTCAAAACATTCTCAAGAGATTATATTTACTTATAAACATTTAAAACTTATATATAATGTTTCTTGTATGTATTCATTTATATATGAAACATTTCAGATGAAGTTGTATGCAAACGAAATGAATTGCGAATAAATGTTAAAATGGTCATTTTCGTTCATTTCCCAAACTCTCATCTTGGACAATGAATTCTTATAAGCAAGTAGTGGAACTTTTCTAATTGGGAACAATATTATGGTTAGTTCAAGTAAAATATATAGTGCCCCCTACCTTCCAGCAGTTCCCCGTTAATAACACACACAACGCGGTACTCATCGCTACATTCTGTTGGTCACCGTAACATGACTTTAAATTTGATTTTATGACTCTTCAGCCAATCATAAAACTCGGTTAGTAAAAATTATCCAATACGAACCGCCAATTCTTCAGTCCACGTGGACTATATCACAGCGGCATAATTCCTTTGTATTGGTTTTTTTGGCCTTTGACTTCGCCGACACCTTTAAGATTACTATATCGGTTACTTCGACTATACTTATGATGCACTGTTTGGAACCTTTAGTGTAGTAATGAATATTCAATATTATGGTTCATGAGATTACTGCATAATTTGAGTCCTTAAATGAGATGAGTGAAAACTATGAGAAAAATTATACTTTTTGTTGGATGCGATTTTATTTATCACTTTTTCAGAGCGATAGATATTTTTCATTGTTCAATACCCCATAATTTCTCACTAACACTAGCGTTTGATACTAAAGGCACTATAACGTTAAATAAATATCGAATGATACATCACAGTGTTACATACAGGCGCGACGAATCAAGCAATACCTGTTTGCCAGAGTATGAAGATAACGCCAATTCATTCCGATATGCAATTAATGCAATTAAAAATAGCCCATCTCTGAACATGTTCAAAAATGAACTGAAGAAATTTGTTTTAAATGAACAAATATGATATGTATTATGTCTTTGTTACCTATAGCTGTAATTTGTATAATTCCATTCATCTAATGTTCGTTATATATTTCAAATAATTATGTAATTTATCTTTCTACATGTTGCATTGAAATTTTTCGAATGTATAATGTTGCTGTTTTTGTAGTACTGTCTTTAAAAATATTTTATTGAACTTATGTTTGTCATACATTTAAGTCATTTCTAGATGTAACACATACCTTTTTTTTTATTTCTACCATTCTAGTTGATTTGTATATTATTAGGATATCCTATTTAAATAAAGATCTATCTACATTATAGGTAAGTAT
The DNA here is from genome assembly GCF_025532065.1 of Leptinotarsa decemlineata. Lineage (NCBI taxonomy): Eukaryota > Metazoa > Arthropoda > Insecta > Coleoptera > Chrysomelidae > Leptinotarsa > Leptinotarsa decemlineata. The sequence goes on from NW_027412547.1 coordinate 140,882, forward strand.
TACTTTATTTCTTCGCCAAATCAGATATTTTTAAATCAAATCGTGGGAGAGCGTCCCAATTCTGAGGTATAGACAAGACCGAATCGTTCCAGTAGCATATAACCGGAAATTTAGAAGAAAAAAAAAACATTAACCTCAGAACTATTTTTTTTATACTGACCTCGAATTCTCATCATCATAGCTCAGCAACCACAACACCTTGGCGAGATACTTGCGAGCTTTTGCCTCGTTCTGATGTCGGCAAGCGTGCAAGAAACACGCCATCGCGTTCACACCGAGATTGATCTGCCGCTGGTCCCTGGTAAAGACCTGCTCCAAGTATTCTCCATACAGAGCCCATGCTTTCGTAGAGGTATCGTGCATCTGAACGGCGGCAGAGAAGGTTTTGTTGGCCTCATCAGATTTGTCTAGAAAAGCAAAATCACACTTGAAATCATGTTAAACTTGGTTAACACTTGGTTATAAGCCTTCAAATCTTTACACTCACTGCTCAAATGATACATCATCCCCTTGAGGGCGTAAAACTCGGCCGTCATTTCGTTGTTGAAGTAGTGCATCTTCGTCGAATTCAAGACCTCCAAGCCTTCCGCCAACTCGTTTTTGTTGTTCATCGAGGCCAGTTGCAGGTAACACTTTATTTGCTGCCTCACTTTCTGGAAACAGTCAACGATCGGAACGCTCGATATGCTGTAAATCCGGTTCAGCGCGTCCATACAGACATTCGTAAGTTTGTGCTTCCTGGCGATTTTTCCGAAATGGATGATGGACTGAAAAGGGGGAGTGGTTAAGAAAATCGCGATGATATTGAGTCAGAAGCCACATAGCTTAACTACTAATTATAGGGAGGCGTTCTCGATAATTTGTTGAAAGAAAAGGAACGGGATATGAGGAACGCAATAATGATAATAGTAATGACGATAATTTCATTTATAATATAATATACATAATGTTACAAATATTTCTCATGAATAAACAGAAAAGTTCTTACGAAGATAATCTTATAGTAAGGTAATGAAGTAATGAAAGGCATACATTTTTAGGAGATATTTTTGTATAAAGATGGAGAAGTAAAAATCCTAAACACCTTGCTTTCGAAAAAAAAAACGTTGTTGATTTGAAAGCCAATAAAGCCTCTTAGAGTCAACAATAGTTGATGGGAATGGTGAGCAACTCACCCAGGATAGTTTCGTTGTATATGTTATTATAAATGCAATAAAATATATGCTTCCCGCTTTGAAAGATCAGCTTTCAATGACGAAATTGTTCACAAATAGAAGTATCTGACTCATATAGTCTGTAAAAGTCATTCACCTTCGTTACACTGATTCTGAAAACGCCGTTTTAGTTAGAACTCTAGAACACTGTCCCGCCCTGGATGCAGGGTTGTTACTCGGCGCCAAGTTTCTACTAAAGGGGCGGTATTCTTCTTTTGAAATCAACAAAGACCCTATTCCGATTGAATTGGACTTACGGCACTTCAATTTGTTTCTCAATTAAAAAAAAGTAAGATCATGGGTGCCAAAAATGTTGTCTTTGTTGTGAATGTTCTTACATGTAAATGTTCATACAACCACAACCATTTGATTGAAATTTTGATCATATCTCTTTGAGGTACAGGCATAAGAGAATCACCCACAAAGAAATGAGTAGGAGTTATGGAGGATAGGTCTTGAGGATGATTGGATGAAGCGGTAAGTAATCTTGAATTTGGGACAGCCTCGATCTGACAAATTACAGTAGACAGATTCTCAAAAGTTAACTGGGCATTTATAACCCTAGATAAGGGGCTAATGCAAGTGTGAAAGGCAAATTTATTGAATTTTCCAAAATACACAGGCTGTTGAAAACTAAGTTGAATGTTCAAATTTTGCGGGCTACGAACATTCGATTAGCAATTTTTTTTTCATTTTTTTTACGTTGCTTACTCGTCTCGAACATATGTTCACAGTTTCAACTGTTTAGCATGTTTAGTTTGTTGGTGAGAAAAAGGACACTAAGTTCGAAGAGAGGAACGACTTTGAATGGGGCAAAATAGAAATTGATGAATAAATGAATATTTTCTGGGAAAAATTAAAATTTATGTTGTTTTTTGAACACTGCAGAACATGATTTTACCATCTTCATCTCTTTATTCGCACAAAATTACTTTATTCTTATTATTCTTAATCAATTTGTAACCACTAGAATGTTTGTGATGTTTTTTTTCTTAATGTTTATATAATGAGAATTTTTCCCTCTTTATCTACTGTGACTTATCTTATGTTGTAAAGCAACCATAAGAGATTAAATAAATATCTATCTATCTACCTCCATTGTCCGAATGAATTCGACTACACAACTCACGCTTTGATACAAATTTTTTTGGAAATGTTTCAGTATTTGCATTTCTAGCGAGTTCAAAATGAAAAGCCTTACTGATTAAACAAATAAAAACTCAAGTATTAGCCTTTACTAGATTTCTGCAACTCTAAAAGCCATCCTTAATTGGAACGATAAAAATGATCGGTTTGACATTAATCTGGACTTGAATAGAATTCCTAGTATAGGTAGTTGACTAGGAGACATGTTTTACATTCACGAATAACCTACTTTGCAGCACCATGAGGCCAATATTTGAGTGTTACATTAAAAGATTTGTTGAAGGTCCTGAATGTAAATTTCGAATATGTGCAAAGTATTTTTTTTAGTAAGGGAATGTTCATCGATGTAAAGAATTATTAAACACCACAACACTATTTTGCATTCTTTTTCCTACTCCAATCAATTTTTTTAATCCAAAAATGGATTTAGATTAAAAATTTTATCACATTGTAATATGGATTTTCAAATCATTAGACTTTCTGAGTACTGTTTAGTGAAATTGTGTGGAATGATGAGGATTGAAAAAGGATTGTGGGTGTTTACTTACGGTTTCACCTTCGTGTTTTGATGTTAAGTTGTGTTGAGGTTTCTGCAGCGTAGTTTAAGTGGTTGGTCTTCTTTAAAGTGATCGTTTCGTGTAGTGATCCGTTTTTTAACCTATGTGGTTATTAGAACTGTATTCGGTGTATTCTTCAGTGGGTATCACTTCCGAATCTTCTCAACTATCTGGATGTTAACGCGATGTTTTCGTCGTCCACTGCGTCCAATTGCGGTTATATCCCATCTCGAAGGACCGAAATGGTAATTCGAAAGCCAATTATTGACGCCCCGAAGGGTCAACCGCAGTTGATGAGCACAATGAGCAACTCAACCAGGATAGTTGCGTTGAACATGTTTTGCCATTTTTTAGGTGACAAACAACTCTTTTCTACAGTGAAAAATGTTCAAAGTTATTCTGTAAATAAGAATATCTGTGGCTGAACAAACTCAACATTTTTTAATAACAATTAAACATTATTTCATATTTTGTTTGTACCAACAAAATTTCAGAAAATTTGTCGTGTTGCATATCTTAACCTTTTTTTTTGTACAAAAAAAAATAGTATTTCTGACCTCTGGCAACAAATAATATATGAATGTTATTATACTGTTACATCTTTCCCCATAGGTTCGACAATAATTGATCACACTGTAATTAATCTCAATTTTATTGCACTTCTACACAATACAATACCAAAGCTCTAACTAAACTTCAGACTCATGCTCAAATGTCCATCGCCTTATTTTTTCATTCGCACTGCACTTTCCAAACTAGACTGTCCCCCCTACGTCGCTTTAATGCTTATATAACATGATGAAAGTCTTCGGAAGCTGGTGGAATAACTCTCGAAAAGACACGGCGTTCTGGAAGATTGAAGAGGAGATACAAGTGGGGTTGAGCGTGACCTCAACTGAGTCGCAGTCGATCGAAGAAGACTAGCGTTCGCCGACGTTTTTTTTCAGGAGATACTTCACAACACTACCCCCTTCCTTCAGATTGTTCGCCTTGAACAACATTTCAAGTAGAAACATCAGGGCCCATGTAAGGGCTAGTCCCTTACAAGGACGATTTTAGAGTTGTTTCTCGGTGACAACCGGATTCTGAACACCAGATTGTTCATCTTTTCCATTACCAAGTGAGGTCCTTGCCTTGGTTACTGAAATTTGGGACGCAAATCCTTCCACCCATTAGGGTTGGTAGAGCCACACTGTATGGCCTGGTAACTGGGTATTTTTGTTCTTCTGGCGTTGACACAATTTGCATACGGATTTCCGGCGTGATTTTCTTGAGAAACTATCTGCGTTCAAGTGACTACTATTTTCTTTCCAATCGTAATTTTGTAACTCTTTGTTACACCTTGCTATTTGTCCTTCTGGCCCATTAAAGTTGAAGAGCCAAGAGTTTACGGCCATATAAAAAGGAGTGGAAAACCACTGCTTTAACCATCGACACCAAATGTTACATTTTCTCCGTAGGTTCGACAATAATTGGCTACAACGCTAACTAAATTTCAGACCAATGCATAAATGTATATTGCCTTTTCAGTTCGATTCACACTGTATTTTCCAAACTAGATTATTCTTCTATGTCGCGGTAATGGTTATATAACCCAATGGAACTCTCTGGAAGCTGGAAGAACATTCTATCGAAAAGACACGGCGTTTTAGAAGTTTTGAGAGGAGACACAACTGGGTCTGAGTGCGATCTTAACTAAGTCGAAGTCGATCAAAGACCAGCATCGGCTTAAAGAGTATCTTAATTTTTCAAATAATTTTCATTTACACTACCTAAATTGAGTTATGACTGCAAAAATTATCAATATAATATTTTAAGCTGATGCTTCATTGAAATTTTCTTCAATGCTTAGAATTACTGGTGATATAAGAGATTTCAAAGATTTAATGACATCTTAGAATTTAACTCTAGAAGCTTCTTCAATAAAAAAAAAATTTTGGTTTTTGAGAGAAGTATTTAACAAATTTGTTTGCTATAACTTCAGAATACTGTTTTTAACCGTTGCACTGCTGAGGCAGAATCCACATAGCTTAACCACTAAATAAAAAGGGAATTTTCAATAATCAAGAATTTTGTGAGTAAATTCATAAATTTCCCTTCTTCTCTTACCTGAGCCGAGGCATGAACGCCCAACATGCAATTCGAAGTGGCCGAATCTCTGTTCCTTTCATAATGATTGACGATTTCTTGATAATGATGCTGTCGCCAAGTGAAAATGTCATTCCAGTGCACCAGGTCATCAGCTATGACTGGCAACCTGTTACGCCACGTCTTGACGATTGCCTTCATGTCGTGCAAGGAATTCTGATTGCCCTGCTTCAACCCTTTATGGATCTGGTACGCTTCTTGCAGCTCCATAATCTTGAAGACATTATAAGTTACGACAAACTACACTTTAAATTATGAACGTACCTGTTGCGCTGTCTGTAGATATGGTAAGTGGATGTGGCTCACAATATGAGGTAATCGTCTCCACTCGTTTAGGCACAGCGCGCTTGCGCTCTCGACGTATTTTTCTACGAATTTGAGCGGTTTGCTCTCGTCTGGTTGGCAGATCAGCAAAAAACCCCCGTACATAGTAATTTTCCAGCCGAGCTCTTTTGGGCAGTTGTATTCAACGTTTTGGAGAGCCTCCTTCATGAGGTCCCAGTTCGGAATCCTCCATGCGCTCTCAAGGAGCAAGTAAGGATCGTACACGGCGCTTTTGGCGTACTCCAACAAGATCTCCCACTGGTTCATCTCTTTTGCACATCTAAACGATTCAAAAAATATTAGTTACAGTCTACAATAAATTCCAGGATTCATCTTAATTTTTGTTGGGAGAATTGAAACTTTTTTACTAGAAGCTACAAAATATAAAAAGGGTTACTCCCAACCTTATCCAATGATCCGTCCACAACAAAACTTCTCTCTGCGTATGGGCCGGCACGGGTCCCATATTATTATCGGCCTTGTGCTTCGCCATGGCCGCTTCGTAAGCCCCCTGAGCCTGCTCGAAGAATCCGTGCTGCTCGAACGCGATGGCGATGCTCGTTTCCTTATAGTGGGCGTGTCGTTGCCAAAGCCCCGCCCAGCAATCCTCTTCGCAAAGGAGGGAGTAGAGCTCACCCAAAGAATCAAGCAGTTCCTGAAAGAAAACACAACTTCAACAAAACTTCAAGTTTTAATGAACTGATTTCGTACCGATTTGGAAGTTTCACCTTCAAATTCGTAACACGCCGTGGCGTTACCCGTTCTGGAGGACGAATTCTGTTCGAAGGCCATCTGCTCGAGCCCCAATGCCATGCGATGCCAGAGGTTGTGTGATTTTCCGATATACTTCATTAGCGGTCTGGAAGTTGGGGTATTAGAGTTATGGTTAGCTGCGAAAGGGTAAATATGACTTACGGAGCTATCTGTACTGGAGGCGTACAACGACACAATGCCTCGACGAACGTGTTAACAGCGCTGGGGTGGCAATCCTTTTGGATGATATGCGTTCCTGAAGTTATGAAAGGTAGAATTTCTTGCGCCAAAGTCTGAAAATAATAATTTTCTTGTTTGAAACTTCCAAAACCCACCTATGATAAAGTCGTAGAAGTGTGGGGTACCAGAACCGGCTTTTATTAACTACTCTTACTCCAAACGCTTCTAAACTGTTATTGCTAATTATCCATTACTTACGATTCTTTGGTCTTCTTCCAGAATATTCCACAGCTTCGGAAACATCGACAACCAGACGTGTTCGGCGAGCGAAGTGTCCATGTGACAAAGCTGCGCAGCCGCTATCAGAAATCGATCCGTAGTAATGCATCGGGCGATTTCGGTGGCTTCGTAATCTTTTTTCAGCATTTTGATCGTTTCACCTCGAATAACAGGCTTTTCCTCTACCAGAGGGTTTGCATCGATGTTACTAAGATCGACGTCAAGAACCTCTTCCTTGATTTCCGAGGAATCGAAAAAGTCCTGGTTCTGGACTTGGTGGCGGCTGAATTCCTCTTTCTTCTGCTTGTCCGCCGACTTGAGAGAAGCGGTGATGCTGGGGAGAATGCCGCTTTGGTGGGACATCCTGATTCTTTCACCTGTTGAGATTTAAAATTCAGTATGTTTCAACATTTTCTATTAGACTCAGAAGCGGTTAGAGAATTTGGAGAAACGCTCTAAGGCATGGTGAAAATGTTGATAAATCAGCAGATATGGTAATAAATGAGTTTAAACAAACTATATCCATTAAACCCGTCGAGCGGGGAAATATTATTATTTCAGTAATATTTGTTATGAATCTATTAACAGGAGTTTTTTCAAAACTCTGCAATAACCCCAATAAAAGTTTGATATAATAAAATATGTTTTCAAATTTTAATTACATCTTGAAAAGTAAGATTTCTACTTTGTCTCCGACCAAATATCTTCTCAAAAATTTAATTTTTTCCTTTTTTTTTCCTTGATTTGAGGGGAGAACAGTGAAAAAACTCCGCAGCTACTTTAGGTTACATATGGAACGTACAATTTCAAGAAAAACATATTTTCATATTTTGAATAGTTAGTATCTCCTGAACTGATTGTTTTTTTACTCAGTAGTGACAAATTTAGAAATAGAAAAAAAGTAGTGATATGGTGGTACGAATAAGAATACACCAAATAATGTACCTGTAGTTGCTGTAATCAATAACAGCTCAATGCACTGTTTGATCCAGTAGTGTGGTCCGATGGCATCCCAATTCTGGGAACACACAATGTAAAGCAGTCTATCATGCAGCCTCCTGCGCATAGATTCGTCGAACACCTTGAAGAACTTGGCCCTGATGTGCGGCTGACTACATCGCAAGCCTGCCAGAAAAGCCGGTTCCAATTTCGAAGTCAGTTCGGTGGTTTTCAAGTGGTCGTCGCTGAAACAGAGCAAGATCGAGATGCAACGTGTGTGAACGAACAAAAATGTTAAACTCACGTGTATACGTAGCTGACGAGCTCCAGGAACTGAGCGTTCAGGTCGTTTTCGTCTTGGAAATGTTTTTCGACGTACTGCATCATTTTTACTAACAATATCGATTTCTCTCGCAAGCTCGGCGCTTGATTGAGAGTCACGACGTTCTTGCACTTCATCCACTCTTCCAACATCTGAAATAAACCCGAAAATTACTTTGACACAGGAACATTCGTTCGTGAAACTTTGCAATCTTTTGTGTTGCATTTTCAGTAAAATTTGTGCAAAAGTGTTAGTATTGAAGTATTATTATTAGAGGCTCACTATGCACTATTCCAGTCATTGGTTTTGTATGCATTTTTTGGTGGGGTCACTCGGCACATATTGAAAGAATTTTTGGCATCCGAAGTCATGCTATTCTATATTTCATCAATCTGACTTACAGGGAGGATATTGAGGCAATGTTTACTAAACTGTATCATATATACTCCATATATATCATATACTTCACAAACACATACTCTGGGTTGGGAGTCAGAACAATAAACATATTCCGGAGAGGAACATGTCCAAGTTCAGGTGAAAAACACCTCCCCCTTGCCTCTCATGTGAACCCACGATTTTGTGAGTATGGGTGACAGATATCAGACAGAAAAACAACAACCAACCCAGCTAAGACCGCGCAGAAAGCTAAAGTAATAATTTTGTTCATTCGGGATACATAGACGGTTCACTCTGTCCAAAGTAAAACCATCAGACACCTGTGCAACCTCTTCCATTTGGAAGATTTATCACAAGTAACTTCCTATATATGAAGAGCAGAATTAAATTTAATATGGTCTGGACAAGTACTTCAAAACCGGTTTATCGGTTATATTATTGTATCTGCTACTCATTCTCATAATACCTACCAAAAAATAATCTAACTTTACAATATCACAGGTTGATAGAAACGAGAAGTTATAGAAACTACCATGGTACAATACTAAAAGTTCTCTACAAATAATATTGTTTCTGAATTATACGTATTTAGAAGTAGTCACCATGTTTATGTTCATTAAAAAGCCTTTTCTGACTTATGTGAACATAAAAGTGTATAGCACTAATAAATTTTTATGCTTTTCTCTTTTCTTTCATGATAAAAAATCCATACTCACCCTAGTTATCGCCTTCATAACCTTGATATCCTTCGTCTTCTCGATGAGCCCCACCAGGATAGCGCCAATAAACGTCTTGCGCATCTCGACGCCCATGACGACGACGCGGGTCTTCACCAGGTCCAGGCTGAGGATGAGCAGCTCGCTGGTGAGGGCCGTATTGTCCGTCGATGTGGGCTGCAGGTGCTCCTTGGCGAGCCTGTGCAGGACGCGCATGAACGGCGTGATCAGCAGGTCGATGTACGAGTGGTTGTTAGCGCAGGCCGCTTTCAGGATCATCACGGTGCCGAATAGACTCGAGGGGTTCTCTTTCTTCTCGTAGCTGCTCAAACCTTCGAAGATAACCTAAAGGAAAACGGGATATGCAATATAAAAAATTGTGAAGTGATAATTGAAGGAATATATATACATCACCATCTTCAAATGAAATTTATTAGCAACACACATTGGATGCTGATTATATTCTTGAAAATTACAGGGATTGTGAAAGAACTAAGAGGTTATTTCTTTTTAGTTTTCTACTTCTCTATCAATATATAAAGACCAAGGAATTTCCAAAGGATAAGCTCATTCGATAATCTTCGAAATCACCTACTTTTACAAAGTTTACTGTAGATCCATGTTTCCTCATCAATCAATCAGTTATATTTGACAATTTCCCTCTGACTATTTCGATGAAGAATGTTACACGCAAGGTCATGTGCTTTCAATTGAAAGTATGTGATATGTAAGTCAGGAGGGGGCAGAATCGGCATAAATCAACTACTACATAGCAAATACGTCATCAGCATATTGAATGCAAATTAGTGGGAAGTCAACTCTGCTTGCCTCTATTTCGAATCTGTTCATAAACAGATTTGATATGACTTGTGGGTGTAGAGTTGCTGATCTGTTTTAAATTGCAGATTTTGTTTGGGTTCGTTCAAAAGATATCTAAATTTTATCGTTTTGGAAAATATATGAATGCTTGTATTTATTGCTGGGTGCGTAATTATCGAATTTTGTTCATGTGTAAATTGCTTTTGTGATGCAATCTGTTACGTTCAATATGATTAGTCGGTGTTAATATGTAACCATGCCAACACGATTTTCATTCAAGACACTGTTCTTTCAAAGGAATATATGATGACACAGTATATGCTTTATTCAACGTCATTCTCAAAGACTGTCTCAATTGAAGTTCATCATTTTACTCACCTTCCCGACCGTCGAATACAAAATATCCAGCTCCTCGTACTTGCAGCTCAGGTTCGTGTTGGTCCTCTCCATCGGGAACAAAGTGAACAGCTTCGTCAACAAGTTGTGCACCAATTTGATGATTCTGCTATTGTTCGATGTTATACACGCGCCTATGCCCTTCTGCAAAGGTTTGAAGCTCGCCAGTATGTGGTCTCTGTCAAAGACGGTTAGTAAATAAGTTAGCAACTCCAAGGCAGTGCAGATATTCGCGATGTTCGGATTGGGCGCTTCGATCGTCATGAGGATTTTGTCAAAGAACGCGAGTTTCAAGTCGACTGGTTGGGGCCAGATATCCGGTTTGAGAGCGGTCCTCAACAGAATAACGCAACGCCTCGAAAGTACCTCTCCGGGAGTGTTGAGTGTCGGATTGGCCGGATTCACAGACGCAGGTTCGTTTACCTGAAAGAAAACAGTTCACAAGACATATCAGACTCTTGAACTGAAAAGAAAATACCTGGCAGGCCAGTCTGAGCAAGAAATTGAGCACCGTATCTGTGTGAGCTCTGTCTATGGGCTTGTTGGCACCAGGATCTGTCTTTATCACAGGTACGGAGACCGTGCCAGAAGGTCCGGCGATAGCGATTTTTTTTCGGCTGTTTTCTCCACTCTCATCGAACATGGGTCTTTTCATTGGAGCATTTTCAACCGGCTGAAAACATTATAATAAGTCTGTGTTAGTGCAGTGTTTAATAACTTTGCGCTACCTCATTTCCTTCAGATTCTTCCTTGATCCCGTAAATTTCCCACTTTATTATCACCTCGGCCAATTCTACAGCTAGTTTTCTGTGTTCGAGCGTAGCAGTCGGACTGAAGCCCAATCTTTGAATGGAACTAACCATGTGCTGCACTAGATGATGCCTGACAGGATAGTATACCTAAAAAAACCACAAACCACTTTTGAAAACAAGCATTCGTCATAAGCCTTCAATTTACCTTATAGTGCTTAACTACAAGCTGCAGAATGTGGAACAGCTGTTGCATCGAGTGGCCTTCATCTACGATGATCTTCTTCGTCCAGTGGGTGAGCATCGTGTTCCCCTCTTCCATCCTTAAGGGCATTGAAGGAGTCAATATTTCGAGAGCCTGGCGAACTACGCTTCTCGCTTCTACTGCATGCGCTTTCAGCAAACTGTGGAAAACTAAAACCAGGCCTTTGCAAACACACTCACCAAACTTAAGCTCTCAATTACCTTGCAAAACAATTTTCCTGTGTATAGCGAACTTGTCGATTATATGCGACAGCAGCAGATGGCCGTGATAACGTGTTGCTGGGTCTATACAGTTTTCCACCAAAAGGCAAGGCCAGGCGAAAGTCATCAGTCGTCGCAATTTGAAACCTTGGGCTTTATTGTTGGCGTCGTGATCGTGGATGTGCGGGCTGGCCTGTTCGACCAGCAGACAGGAGAACTGTAGGAGGGATATTCGCACGCAGTCGGCAGAAGGAAACGGATTATCTGGATCTATCAACTGAAAACGAAAATAGTGAAAATCAAGGAAAAGGCCTTGGTATAAAGTCTGTTTTTGATTAGAAAAAAAAAAATGTAAATAGTTTCTGGCGCTTCGTTACTAAAAATGGTGTCATGTGTGGGGTCAGTAAAATGGTGTCAGGTGTGGGGTCAGTAAAATGGTGTCAGGTGTGGCGTCAGGAAAAATGATATCAGGTGTGCGGTCAGTATCAGTAAATATGTTGTCAAGTGTGGTACCTTCACATTTGGTGTCAGGGTCGTCATTAGTACGGAATTAGAGGTGTCTTAATGTTCATATACAACGCTTGTTCAAGTAATGATGTCAGGTACGTTCGTTATTCATATATGTTATCAGTAACGCCTCTACTCGGAATATTAGGTGCTGAATTGACGAAAAATGATGTTATCTATATAGTGATAAAGGGTCTTCGATGTAGTTTAAGCTGATGCAAAGAAAATCATCTACATAATCTGAATGAAGTTATTCTTATGATCAACATTGCACTAGAAAACATACCAACGTACCTTATTGATGAACACTGAAACAACATTATCAGCGCTGTCTTGATAAGGCATCGGCGGTCCTCCGACGAGTTTATTAGTTTCACCGCGTTCAAAACTAACAGCAAAACAGGGAATCAAAATAAGCTGCAGAACTTTTGACTTCAACTCCTTAAAATAAACTCAATGTTACAAGCAATCGAAAGCACTATTCGATAAACTAACCTGGGACATTTCGGCGGTCGGAAACAATTCCACGAACCTAAAGAAAGCTGATCTCTTCCACTCCACCGTGTAGTTTTGCGCGACGGTATTCTCCAAGAAGTCCCGCAGGAACTGAAACTCGGGAATGAATCTATCGACGGCAGCTCTCAGGAGTTGGAACAAGAGATCGATATCCGTGGGATGGTGACAGAAATAGTGCAGCAATATTTTTACGACGAGCTTAGGCTCCTTCCAGTGAGTATATTCCAGTTGTTCGACGTTCTTGTGCCTTTCCTGATAAGCGTCGTCACACCAAATCTGCTTCAGAGCATCGACGAGCTCCTGCTGGGTCGACAACCACTGATCGTCAAATTTGATCAGAAGAGAAATAATCCTTATACTCTGATATTGCAGCTCGTTGCGCTCGTTCGCCTCCAAATTTGAATTTATGTAGTTCGACAACAACATAGCGATCAGGCGCTTCACCATGTTGTTCTGAATGTGGTCCCTGAGCGGCTTCCCGTCCTTGTGTTTGATCAAGAACTCCAGGTATCTGCTGAACTGACTGTCCTTCACGAAGTGGTCGTTCATCAACATTTCGAGCGTCTCCGACGGGTAGCGCAAAAGGAATTTCATAAGGACTTCGCGAAAGGGGCTGCTCGCCTCGATACCCATAGCTTGTTCGCTCTGCAGGATGAGTTGACACAGTTGACTGATGAATTTCGACGAAGCTGCCGGGGTTTGGTGGAAGATGCCAATGATTGTCATTATTTTCTGTTCTTTTTCGCCCTTCTTGGATAAACCGGTGCCTGTATACAGAGACAATGATTCACAGTGCCGAGATTTCGCCGATGAACATCAAAGAACTTACTTTGGTTAGCCTTATAGCTGGTCTTGAGATTCTCCATCAGCTCCCTCAAGTTGTCGAGCAACTGAACGCACAACTTCTCATTGAAAATATTCGGAAAGAGTTGCGTCAGGTACGACAGCATTTTAACGCCGTTCAACGTCAACATTTTGACGTCACCGAGAGTCATAAGAAGTGGTCTAACGGTGCGATGAACCTTAAAAGAAAAAACAATATATTTAGGAAGACTCATCAATTATCAAACACCAACCAAATCCTTCTCGACGGCGTATCCTGCAATAAACTTTTTCATACACTCGAACGCGGTTTCTTGAAGTTCAGCATTGGGTTTTTCCAGAGCCTTGTACAGCACCTCGAAAATTTGTTCTCTGACGTCCTCTAAGTAGTAACAGGCCGCTAATACTCTCAGTGCACTCGTACGCAAAGGAATGAAATTCGTGATGGATTTGTAACACGAAAAAGAATTCAGTTTGTTGTCTTCGGTGTTACAGAGAGATAAAAGATCTTGGATGAACAGGTTATGCTCTTTAATACTCATGTCTGGAATGGAAATCGAAGTGTTTTTCACTGGTCTCTGTCAAGAGTTTCTCTTACCTATTGTGAATAGTCTCGGGCTCAGAGTGGTGCAGAACATATTGCCGTCCATCAGACCCATTTGCGCAATGGCTGGTTGGTGCTTGAGCAGGTGCTTCTTCGGTGGAACCATATCGGCCAAGACGTCTTTGAATGGTTCCATGACAGCCGTTACGGTTTTGTTCTGTTTCTCAGCCAGCAATCTCAACGAAGCCATGGACTGAAATTTAACAAAGCTCGACTCTACTTTTAAGCAAAACTGCGAATTCGTGCCACCACAATAATTTCATAGCATATGTATGAACTAAAGAGGCGTTGACCTTACCTGCTCCCTAACCATGGTGTGAGGACTGGTGACTTGCCTAACCAGCTCGTGCGTTACTTTGCGCAAGGCGTCGTTCTGCAACTGTTTCGTGGTATTGTCGGAGCCTTTAGGAGGTACCGCTACGCATACGATCAGCATCTTCTGGAGATTGTCCTTCGCCATATCTAGAGCGCCGCTAGACACCTCGCCCGTGAGGTCCATCATGACGAAGAGCAGTGCCTTCAAGAACATGAACATGTGCTCATAGATCCACTTCAGAGCGCATCGCTCGAACATGAACTTGATGGCTATGCAGCCGCCCAGTTTGGCGTACCAGGCGCGTTCATAACAGAGAGCGCACATTTTTTCAGAGAGATATTCTATCAAAGGGAGTCTGCATGCCTGAAACGTACATTGTGATACAATTAGAATTCAAAATATACTTCAATGTCTGAAGATTTAAAGGTACATACAGGACGGTGTCATTGCTGTTCGAGTTTGAAAGCCGTGGATTTTTGGAATTTCTTCCTGACGTTTCGCTGTCGCGAGTGGCTAGCTTCTTCAGAGGTTTAACCATCATGTCTTGCTGTCCGATGAGTCATCGGACCTAACCTAACATAACCATCATGGCTTGCTGACCTAACCTAACCTATCCGATGAGTCATCGGACCTAACCTAACATAACCATCATGGCTTGCTGACCTAACCTAACCTAACCATCATGGCTTGCTGTCCGATGAGTCATCGGACCTAACCTAACATAACCATCATGGCTTGCTGTCCGATGAGTCATCGGACCTAACCTAACATAACCATTATGGCTTGCTGACCTAACCTAACCTAACCATCATGGCTTGCTGTCCGATGAGTCATCGGACCTAACATAACATAACCATCATGGCTTGCTGACCTAACCTAACCATCATGGTTTGCTGTCCGATGAGTCATCGGACCTAACCTAACATAACCATCATGGCTTGCTGACCTAACCTAACCTAGCCATCATGGCTTGTTGTCCGATGACTCATCGGACAGCAAGACATGATGGTTGAACCTCTGAAGAAGCTAGCCACTCGCGCCAGCGAAACGTCAGGAAGAAATTCCAAAAATCCACGGCTTTCAAACTCGAAAAGCAATGACACTGAAAACCTCAGCCGTGGAAGTCTAAACCATTTTGTACATACAGGACGGTCAATCTATCTTAAATGAATCATCAGTTTGGTGCATTCGAAAAGAGTCGAAAGAGTGTTGAAAACAAAACAGTTTGGTTACTACACCAAACAACATAACCGTTTACAGAAAATTGCTTGTATTTACGAAAGGGAAGATTTCGTTGGCACACCACTTCAAAAAATGAGGGCAAACCGCGGACACGTGTTTCTGGCTATTGTTCTCATCAGTGTGGTGTAGCCAACCGCAAAGATGGGTTACATCTGGTTACCAAAATTGGAGAACATCACATATGCACTGTGTCTCCAACAGGAACCAATGGCACATTTGTGGTTCCAGTTAGAGGACCTAAAATTCTCAGGCTACTTCTAACATGACCACGTACGCAGCTATAGCTACCTGCGTGACACCCGGGAACAGGATATAAATGGAAGATATAGATGTTATCGTAAACACTACCCTCCAAAGAGGGTGTTAAACTGTGGACACGTGTTGTCTATCGATTGTCGCCTTGACAACCGATTTAATTTTTAATTTCTGCTTTTCATATATAGGAAATTACTTCGAAAGCCGGTTAGGTTTATCCTTCATATTCAGACGATCGTTAAGTAAAACGGTGATTCAAGCCCTACGGACGGACGATCGATTTAAACTGCTTATCGTCCAATCCGTGCTTGGAATCGTATTTTAGAAGATTAGACCTAACGAGGTCGCACAAGTTTCGACTTTTGAGGGTTATTGTTCGTAAGGGTGCGACATTTGGTTAGCGGAAAAATAGAATTTAACAGATTGATATTGAGTAAATTAATAACTCAACACTTGGATTGTTTCTTCAACTCAAATTACTGAATCTAAATGTTAATACAACACGGTTATTTTCCTCACCATTTCCTTACTGCCCAAAAGAGTGGAGGCAGTGTCGACGATCAGAACCAAGCCCAAGTGACCGGGCTTGCAGAGTTCTCTCTCCTCATGGCCCATTATGATCGCTAAAGCGTCCACCAATACCATCGGATCTAAGGTTACTTGTTTATTGGGCCTTGAAAAACAATTCAGTAAAACGAATAAGAAAAAAAAAAGGTGGGACTTACTTTGGATTACTGGCAAACGCGCCAGATTGCTGAGAGACTGCGACCATGGTGTAATGTCGGACAAGAGACACCAGTGCCGGTATTACAGTTTCTCGAAGTTCCTTTATAGCAGCGCCAACGAACATGCCTGAAAGGTAATGACATAATGCACGGACCTATCGATATAAAAGATTTATAACAGTTGAGCTGAAAATTTTGTAGGTTAATATAGAAAATCATGTTTTTTTTATATAAAATTTCAATTTTATTATTCAACATAGCTGTCTTTGAGGGCGATACAACAATTATAGCTGTCATACAATTTTTCGATACCATTTTTATCAAACGATTTGTCTTTAACCTCAGCACCTCTCTTTAGCCTCATTATAGACCTCAGTTTCGACGATTATCTTGGTGCTAAATTTTTCAGCGAGCATTATCTCGAGGTTTGATAACAGCAAAAAGTCGCTGGGGGCAGATCTGGAGAATAAGGTGGATGCGGAAGCAATAAGAATCCCAATTCATGCAATTTTAAGACGATTTCGTTTCTCAAACGTTCCAATAACGATATTTAATAGTCGCTGTTAATGGTTTTTCCTTTTCAAGATAGCCGATGAATATTAAACCATGCGCATCCCAAAATACTGATACCTTGCCAGCCGACTGTTGCGTCCCTGCATGCTTTGGAGTCGGTTTACCAGCTTCAAGCACTGCTCAGAATCATCAAAATCGTTGTTGTTTTCGGTCAATTGTGATTTCGCGCGGTACCCACTTTGAACAAAGCTCTGGCATACCCAAATATTCATGCACGATATGTGCAACACGTTCCTTTGATATCTTTTGATGGCCTCAGCTATCTCGATCAATTTCATTTCCAACATCCAAAATTATTTTGTGGACTTTTTTTATGAAGTTTTCGTCGGTAACAGCCTCTTTGGGCGTCCACTGCATGCATCGTCGTTAAATTTAACAAACCACTTCTTAACGGTTGATTTTTCTCGTGCAATGTCCGAATAATGTTTATCAAGCCAAGTCTTGGCTTCAACAGTATTTTTTTTCGACAAAAAGTAATGCTTTTCTTTTTTACCAATTCTCTTCAAAACTAACAAAAGTTGCTTCACTCAAAATGTTTTATTCGATAAATTAATAGTCAAACAGCTGCGAAATTTGTACACGTATCTTTTGAAGGTTAGGGCTAACTTAAAATTATATGGATTTAATACTAGTAGCGCCATCTGTGTGTTAGCTTACGAAATTTAAAGCCCACCTAATACATTATCGATGCAAAAAATATGTAATGCTGATGCTTATAGGAAAAATAAATTGTGCCTACATGAGAAAAAATTCTCATAAACTTCTTTTTATTGGCTTTTAAAAGAGGTTTCTAGTGAACGCGGGAGACTCAAGGGAAAATGAAGAAAACGTCAAATTGATATTTCTTATTAAAATTTCTGCAAAATATTACGTCTGTTATATAGGCAAAATAGGTGAAGGTCAATCAGTTTTCAGGGTCTTACGATTTCTTCATTCAAATACTCTTCTTCCGGTATCTACAACGAGTGATTCACATAAATAGTGCTGTGTGTGAAGTTCGGAGGAAGGTCGGTCTGATTTCTACAACTTATCATTAAGATGAACATTTAATATTCAGTTATAAGGAACTGACAAAATCTTTTAGAAATTATTTTAGATGAAAAATTCCTAAAATATTGTTAACACCCGGTGTTATCCTCTTTTCTTGTGTATATATTTTACATTAATTTTATTGTATTCCCTATAAACAATAATAATTTTTGACTTACTTCGTGATACATGTAAATTATTTGCACGATGGCACAGCCCAATCGAACACTCGGTAAAAGAGCGCCGAAGTTCGAGAAAAGGATAGTAAAAATACAGTACAGTGCTTCTCACTAGTTCCAATAGTGCCCTATCACTACCCCAAAAAACAATCTTACTGTGTCATCGCAAACCAACAAAAAAATTACAGTCCACTTTCCTGGGAAATTGAAGATCGCCCAGAAAGGGAAAACCTATGGAGAAGGAAGAGAAAAAATATCCAGGTAGGTGCGATTTACTTTGTTTGATTAGGTTATCGCATAAATGCCAATATTTCAAGTGTTCAACGAATAAATATAACTTATTAAATAATGCCCGGAAATTTTACATACGGTTATTAAAAAAAAAAAACATCCAAATCAGTTTTCTGAAATCAACTTTTGTTCAACACGTTACTGCAAATCTGGAATGTTTCTTCAGTCTGTTACAATCTATTTCGTATCCGAAAATTCAACGTAGCACATTGAAATGTAACAACTATTTGATTACGAAAATCTTCCCTTTCTGATCCCTTACCTGTGAGTGCCGTTTGGTGTGTTTCCCTGGCTTCTTTGTATATCGATTTGTAGGTGGAACCTTTGATGTTGGGTATGGTGCTGGGATCGTGGAAGCTGGGATGTAAGAATAAATTGATGAGAGTATTTTCATCATCGTCGAGGCTTCTAGAAGCCGTCAAGTAACAATTAATGACCTCCCATGCTTGTTTCCTGTAGAACGGATCGGTATTGCTCTGTTTTAACGCATTGAATGCGGTTTCAATCACCTGAAACAGGCAGTGACATGAATCCATATCGGGATTTTTCATCAAGAGTAGGACAGAGCTCTACCTTAGAAACTGGAAACTCTATGGGTTGATCTTGATCGTGGAATTTCGCTAAGATTGCAGGTGGGTCAAAATCAGTGGCGACGTAGTCCAACTTCTGCGGTTCTATCATCATTTTTCTGTTGCCACCGCCAAATTTGCCAAGAACCCTGAAAAATTAAAACTTGGTGAAATCCAAAACCAGCAATTGTATAGCTTGACTACGAACTTGAAAGCCACTTGAGCAACCTGATCATTGTTTCGCAAAGTCCTCCACAGGGCTTGCATCAGTTCCGCCCTAACTGGTTGTATATGCTCGTACAAGAAATCGTGTTGCAAGTTGTCCACGCACAGTTCCAAAGTTCTCAGCCCCTACAAATCACAAGCTTCAGTCAAACGAATTCAAAACAATTCAGAAACTTACCTGGCTGATCAAAACATGTGACCCATTCAGGGCTGACACCAGAGGGTCCATCAACATCGGTAAATAAGGTAGCAGCGAGCTCAAACGCACAGGAACAGTGAGACACAGCTCCACAAACAGGTCTTTCATGTGCTGTTTGTGTAAACCACTCTGTAGTCTATTCAAACCTGCAGAAAATATTTAGAATGACGATTTGCAGATAAGAGTATTGTATTGTATTTATTTATTAAGTAGGCAAGCCTAATATACAAAAAAAGAAAAATTACACATTCATAAATATCTCACGACATTAACTATGTAAATATAGTAACATTTTGAAGTACCTTTCAAGGAAAACCAAATATACACACATATCTATAGATTGTTAGGTTAGTTCACATTAAAAAATTACAAATATCATAATGAGCTGTCACTAATATACTTCTTTAATGATGACTTAAATTGGTTTATTGAATTAGATTCTTTTACAAATTGTGGTAGTTCATTAAATTCGTTTAAGCCTTCATGAAATGTACTATTCATTCCAAATTTAGTGTTAGTTTTATTAATGTAAAAATTGTTATTTCTTCTCGTATTGTAATCATGAACTTCATTATTTCTCAATAAGAATTTTTGAAAGTAATTGGGTAGCAATCCTTTATGCAGCTTAAATATAAAGATCATAGTCATATATAATATACGTTCTTCAACTGAAAACCAGTTTAGACACTGTAACATCGATTTAATTGCTGAGTAACGGCTACATCCCAATATTAATCGCATGCCCCGATTTTGAAGCTTTTGCAATTGCGCTATTTTATTATCACCAAGTAGAAAAAGTAATGTTGTACAATAATCAAAATGAGGTTGTATTAGGCTTTTAAAAATAGTCAACCTAGCACACATAGACACTTTTTTACATATACGAGAGAGAAAAAAATTTTTTTAGATATTTTTTTACAAATAAAATCAGCATGACTATTTAGTTTTAAATTTTTATCAATTATAAAACTCAAATATTTTATTTCAGTCACAATTTCAATGCTAACATTATTAATTTTTATAACAGCATTTGCCCAAACAATTTGATCATACTTATAAGATGATGTTAAAATCATACTTTTTGTTTTATTGACATTTAGTTTCAGTTTATTAATAAATAAATATGTTTCATTGCTATTTAAAGACCTATTCATTTCAACAATTGCCTGATCCAAATTTTCATGTATACAATAAACCAATGTATCATCTGCAAAAAGATTTATACAGTGTGATCTAGATATGTGATTAATATCATTTAGGTAAGTAATAAAAAGCAATGGACCTAACACACTACCCTGGGGTATGCCACTCTCAATTATAAGTTCATCTGACAATTCTTTTCCAAATTTAGTTTTTTGTCTTCTGTTGAATAAGTAACTTTGATCCCTGATATCCCATATTTTAATTATTCAAGTAGAATATTTCGGTCAATTGTTTCAAATGCCCTTTTAAGGTCGAGAGATGTCGCAACAATGTACTGATTTCTATCAATTGTATTTTTCCATTCAGTTATTAAAAATTGTAGAGACGTTTCACATGAGTGTCTAGCTCTAAAACCTGATTGGTTGCCTATAAACAATTTATTGGTATTAAAGTACTGAATTAATTGATTATATACAGACATTTCTAACACTTTTTCAAGAGTTGGTAGTATATTTAATGGTCTAAAATGTTCAGCTTTAATTGAGTTAATTTTCGGTACAGGAACAACAGTGGAAATCTTAAATTGATCTGGAAATCTTAAATTGATCTGGAAACACACCGGTTCTAAGTGATGTGTTAATTAAATTTAATATTGCGTACCCAGCCACATCAAAGCTTTTTTTTAAGAAATTATCATTTAAAATTTCTGCTTTGTTAGTTTTGTCAAGCGAGAATATAATATTTCTTAGTTCATTAATTGTTAAAGGCGCAAATTCAGTGTAATTAGCTGATATAACAGGGTAGCCATGGGTCCATTGCTGTACATTTTGAATAACTGAAGTTATTTCATTTACACTATATATGAAATATAAATTGAAATTATTAGCAATGTCTATTTCCTTATTTAAAATTACATTTTGATTATTAATCTCAAACTGAATACGGCTAACAACATCTTGTTTTGGCTTAACAAGTTTTTTAAGACACTTCCACATTTCCATACTATTATTTTTATTTTTGTCTATAGTTTGTTCAAAATATAATCTCTCTTTTTCCTTTAGTAAAACAACATATTGATTTCTAATGATCTTATAGACATTCCAAAGTTCTTCTTTTAGACCACCCTCGCAATGCCTAAAATTGTAATATGCATTATTACGCTCACGTCTTTTTTCTTTAAGTTCATCATCAAAGTAGGGTACATAATTACTTTTGAGATATATTGTTTTCTCATGGACAATTTCATTAACAATTGTTGACACATTATCAATTAATTCATGTAAAATATTATCGACATTAACTGAGTTATTGTTCCAGTTACAAGATATTAATTGCATATTTATATTATGATACTCTTGATCTGTAAATTTCCTAAAAGTAATTGATTTTTCAGGCAATCGAAAGTGTTCAGTGGATAAATTAATGGATATAATTCCATGCTCGGAGATGTTAGGTTCATTCACAACTGCTCTAAAATTATCATAATTTGTAACAACATAATCAATTAAAGTTTTTGAATCACCACAACATCTCGTATAATCCTGAACAACTTGATCTGTGAATACAACTAACCTTCGAGCAAATTAGGTAGAAGAGGTAAGAATTCCTGGTACAGTAGATCATGACTACCGCCCCCTATAGATCTAAAGAGAGCTCGTAGAAGTAAAAAGTAGTTGTACGGCTCCATAGCACTCATGGCGAGCTCCATAGATCTGAAAAAGTACGTGTCCAAAAATATAACCGTGAGACATTAAACAATCTCACCTGTTAACTATCTGATGCAAGTGAGGTCGCAACATATTCTCGTTCTCCTGCGGGAACAAAGAGACGCTGCCGAAAACTAATTTAAACAGTCTCAAATACAAGTTGCTTCTCTCCAGATTCGAGCCCATTTCTTCCATTCTCTCCAAAAGATACTCCACTAGAACTGTGGCGAAAATTGGACTAGTGGTAGGATTGGCCAGAAGAGTATTGGGTACAGTCTGCAGAGTCGGGTTTTTATACACCCTCTTCACCAAATATTCGATTGTAGTCGAGAAAATTTCATGGAAAGTCTGGGAATTCATCATAGAGAACTGAAAACCCAACAAGTTTGAGTGCAAGAAACCATTCTGTTACGATACACTTACCACCCCACTGAAATGTTCTAGAACCTCTTTTTCTTCCTTCGTCCTCATGTTTTGCTGGTTCATGCGCTGCGGCAGGCCAGCAGGTTGAGGTCCGACATTCAGAGTGTAGATGTCCAAAGCTTTCAACGCCCACTTGACAAGCCTCACGAAAACTAGGGTCTCGTGAGGTTGAAAGTTTTTCGACTGGGCGAGTGACTGACCAGTATTTGTCTGATGAATTTAAATAAACATATATTTTTCATAACCCTGCAGGGTGAGAAAGCGCAATTAAAGGAAATATGACACAAAAAGTGTCTTGACAGATGTGGAAGGAAATAATAATATTCAATATTGCGGTTGAAACAAAAATATTACCGAAAAATGTACGGGGCCAGTTAAAAAAATAATTTTATTTTTTGATGTTGTTACACTCGACTTGAACATATGTTCAAAGTTTCAACTGTTAAGCATGTTTGTGTGAGGCATAAAAGTTGAAGGCGTTTTGCGTGATCGGCGATTTTCTGCTGTCGAAATAAATGTATAAAATTTTGTGTAAAAAATGGAATTATGTGCTCAAAAACCCTTGGAATCTTGGCAGTGGCATAAGGTGATTGTACTTTGAGTCAGAAAAATGTTTATAAGCGGTACACATTTTTCATAGAAGTTAGATGCAAATGGCGAATGCATCAGCCACCGTATTTACACGATTTGGCTCCCTCGGACTTTTTCCTGTTCCCAAAATTGAAGAGAGTCATGAAAGGACGGCGTTTTGCGACGCTTGGGAAAATAAGGATATACCAAAAAGTGCATATCAGAACTGCTTAGAGGATTACACCGAGGATTGTAAAAGACGCTGGCATAAGTGTATTATATCTGAGGGGGACTACTTTGAAGGGACAAAATAGAAATTGGTGAATAAATAAATATTTTTGAGAAAAATGAAAATTTACCTTATTTTTTTGAACAGACCTTGTATAGCTATACCAATGAACTCTTTTTTAAAAAAACTAAGAAATTTTGGTAAAACTTCGGATACCCTCCGATTTTGAAAAAAAGTTTTAGGTGTATTCACAATAACATATTTCGATGTGTAGATTATGAATCCACATGAAAAATATGGAAAAACACAAGTACTTATTCACCACATCGCCTTCACATTTCATATCACCATCTTTGATTTTGGTGATAACCCTAATGATTTTGAAAAAAAGCGGTTGTTAACTGTCACTTACTAAGTACTATTCGAAATTCGTATGACTTGAATATCGATTCTAAAGTGAACAATTTATTTAAATTCTAATCATGATTTTAAACGAAATTTCAAATTTAGTGTGAGTAAAAGATAATTCAATTCTCTATTAATTTCAAGTTGGAGCAACAAAAAAATTCAATTGCAATGACGAATCAAAATCGAAAAATGAAAAATTGAATTATCCAAGAAACAAGTCAGAATCATTACTTGTAATTTTACTGAAACTGACAGAAAGACCGCCTTTTTCAAATGATACCTAAAACACTAAAAAGGTCATAATGAATTAAATGAACATGGGCTCAGATGCCATGATTGATCAGAAAAAATGCTTTGTCAAGCATAAAAAAAATAAAGAACTGAAATCTGTAACTAACCTTGCAAGCAGAACAGCCCCAAGTGATTGTTTTAACCCCACAAACTAAGGTTTTTACTAAACTTCTGTAATCTGTGACATTGTAATTGTTGCTTTGCGGAAAACCAAACTTTGACTTCTCCTCTTTGTTCTGAGTACCCTGCGCGTTAGCGAGAACATTCTCCAAGAGCTCTGCAGGGTTCGGTTTGATGTCGGATTCTTGTTTCACTGCTACTCCACCTGCTTGTGACTGATTCTGCAGCAGATTTTGTGTTTCTTGTTTTCTCTGTTCACTAAAAAAAAAAAACACATGTAGCTTGACTAAGTTACGTCTGATTGACACTCACCACTTGCTGATCAGAATCGGCAGTTGGATTTTGGCGATGGTCTTGAACTTCAAAACAAACACCTCCAACATTCGCATCAACAGCTCTCGTCCTTCACTACTTTTTTCTTCTTCGGACCTTATCCGAATACAATCCACCAAATTGAGTAGTAGCTTACACGACATGGTTTGGATCCTTGCCAAAAAATCATGATTATACACAATAAATACATCTAAAGGTATACTTACGTAGTAGCCAAGCTGTCATCGTGCACGTTTTTACTAAAAAGGTGAACAGCTCTAGTAAGATCCGCTAGTGGCAGTTGTTGCCTGACATGGTGGACCAAATCTGCCAGAGTCGAGTAAGCCAGAGGCCTGAGAGATTCGTGAGTGGTCCACCCCCTCCCTAGCAAGACGTCTTCATCGAAAAGCCTCTCCATGTGCGGGACAAACTCTACACAAAAAATTATTTCAAACTCATACTAAGCAGCAGGTTCATACGAGTGCTTACTATTCCTCAACTCGGTCGCTAAAATATGCCTAGCTGCGATCAACAACTCCCTTCTGAGATGCGCCACTTCCATAGGACACAACGTCAATAACCCCAGCATGCCTTGCACCATCATCGAAGAGTGATTCTGCACCACCTCCTGGTATATTTTGATGATGTACGCCAGAAAAGAGAGCGTCTTGATTTGGGCTCCCATGAAATCCACGAAAATCTCTTTGTTGAAAGTTTCCGCGTGTCTTTGTTCCAGACTAGGCTGCAGAGTTATCGTGTTCATGATCAATGGGATGAAGTCACTGACGTCTTGGTGGACGCTTTGTTTGTACAGCTGGTACATCAGAACTACTATTATCGGCAGTTCTTGTAAGACTTTCAGAGACAATATGGCTTTGGGTATCAGGTAGTACTGCAAGAGAAACATAAATTGGAGCGATTTGATGTCACACACTTGACACCATATTAAATATTCACCTCGGAAGCGATGTTTTTTCAATTGACACATTTTGGATGGATCAAATCACGATTTGATCTCCACAAACTTTATTTGAAAAATATATCACCATATGTTTCGCTAGCACAGTAGCTTTGTCAAGTGATTTGAATACTTCGACTTGTTTCTTACACTAATTTTTATACAGTGTGTAACAACGAAAACTTAAAAGAGCCGTTTTTGAATATAAAAAGTAAGAATTTAAAAAAAAGCTCGGACACGTCGATTTCTAATTAAAGGGGGACTCCTTTCAGACTAACCAGATTTTTTGTAGTACGCACCCCCTCGGAGGGGTGCGTCCGACGACCCTTATTTAGATAGGGAAAGTAGGTCGAGTGGCACCTTGTTTTAAAGGTCTTTCGAATACCTTTACATCTCTGTTAAAAGAAAATTTTTGTAACGATTAGTTTTGTGAGATAATTTGAAGATTTAAAGGTATTTTTATTGAGTTCAACTCTTTTTAAAATAAATCAAATTGTTTTTAAGGTACAGTTTACGTTCAGAATTTTCATGAAAAAAATAAATTTTTGCTTTTTATGACAACCTGCTGATACGTGTCCATTTGATTTCGTAAAAAAGTAAGAGAATTATTTGTTTATTACGAGGAGATTTTTTCGGGGGATGGGGTTGGTTACCACCCTTACATTTTAGGTAAATTGAGTGGCACCTCCTTATGAAGGTTGCCTTTTGACGTGGATATTTTATGCTTCTGATAAAAAAGTGAATCATACTAAAAACTCACCTACACAACGAATACAACCTGCTGCTTTCCTTGATTGCTGATGACACAGAAAAGTTTAACAAACTGTTTTAGGGTTAATAAATCCCAATAAAGCACACACAAAAAAAGTACCACCTAATAAGGGTAAGTCACATAGGAAATTTAGAGTAAATGTTCAAAATGTGCGCCATTTTGCTCCATGCAGCAATAAAGATTTTGTTAGAATTTTGCTCTTACATTATTCAACATCTCAGGAGTTATAGCTCGGCATTCATTAATAATTCTTCGACGTAATTCATCCAAATTGGCTGTGTAGCATAAACTTTAGACTTTAAATATCCCCACAAAAAGAAGTCCAATGGTGTTAAATCTGGTGATTGTGCTGGCCATTCAATTGGACCTCTTCTGCCAATCCATTGTCCTTCAAAATGATTATTCAAAAAATTTCGAACCTGCTGGGCATAATGGGGTGGTGCACCGTCTTGTTGAAAATGGATAAACTCATCTTGACATCTTGGATCCTGTTCAATTATTTCAACTATACGAGGTTGTATTGCCTCTTCAAGAAGTTGTAAATAAGAATCACCGGTTAAATTTCCATCAATGAAAAATAGACCTATAATATGATTGCCTAATATTCCGGCCCAGACATTCAACTTTTGGGGATGTTGGGTATGTATTTCTGCGTATTGTCTTGGGTTTTCATCCGACCAATAACGGCATTTAAATAAAATGAGCTTTCGTCCGAAAAACAGATGTTATAAAGCAGCTCGGGATTTTGCATTAATCTCTCACTCATGCCCTCACAAAACTCCTGTCTTTGGTCAAAATCATCCTCATTGAGTTCATGAACAAGTTTAATTTTGTAAGGATGGAATTTGTGGTTTTTAAGGATTCTCCATGCGCTCATATGGCTTATTCCGGCTCCATTGCTGATAAACCTCTGGTACTTAACCTGGGTTGGCGATGACTTGACCAATCACTCCAATCGCATTATCGTCATTCACTACCCTTCTCTGAACATTTCTTTTCTTATTTAAAACCGAAACTGTCTTGAAACTGTCTTCCTGAATTTTGTGATCATATCCAGAAGGAACGTGATTTCTGCTTAGGTGTTTACCAGGGTTTTGCTGGTTAAATAAAATTGATGTTCTATTAGCATTTTGGTCGTTGGCAAAAAATAAAGCAATAACTGAAACCCTTTCAGCAGTAGTGTGAGGCATTTTTAAACAAATAACAATACACGACCCCTTTAAACAAAACAATCGAACGATGTACTAATGAAAACTGGAATAAGAGGAGTGGTTATCGATTTAAAAAAAGGGATTTCATTTAACAAAAAACTGATAAGAAGAACTGCTCGAAATTTTTTTATTTAGGCATACAAGTTACCGAGTGGTCTGTCTAATGTATTATCAACATGGCAATTTTAACTTCAAATTATCTCGAAAACTAATCGTTACAAAAATGCTCTTTTAACAGAGTTGTAAAGGTATTCGAAAGACCTTTAAAACAAGGTGCCACTCGACCTACTTTCCCTATCTAAATGAGGGTCGTCGGCGCACCCCTCCGAGGGGGTGCGTACTACAAAAAATCTGATTAGTCTGAAAGGTGTCCCCTTTAATTAGAAATCGACGTGTCCCAGCTTTTTTTAAAATCTTACTTTTTATATTCAAAAACAGCTCTGTTAAGTTTTCGTTGTTACACACTGTATACTACAGGTAACCATAATTGAGACTACCTCCAAAAAATTACCTAAACCTCTACCTAAGGTACCTGTTAAATTATGATTACCTGAAGGATATTACCTTACTTCTACATCAATAATAATTCTTTCTCAGTTTTTAAGAAAATAAGTTCAATAATGGTGATCTATTTAAATCCAGTTGGTCATTCATTAAAATGTTTGAATTTTCAAGTTTATTAATTTCCATTGCTTCCAAATTATTCAGTTTCAAACCTTTATTTTCTATGTGCAAAATTTCGAACTCTTCCTGATATGATTTTCTTATTTACATAGCTCGTATGATGTTCCTGGATTCGATTCCTAAATATTCTGCCAGTTTGACCAATACATACCTTAGAGCACGTTCCACACTTTAATTTATATATTCCTGATTTCGTGAATTTGGATGCTTTATCTTTATTATTTTTATCTAACCTATGCCATCGGTCAAATTCAAAGATAGGAAACGCTCAATGAAAGATTCCATATAAAGCGAGGAAGGACAAAAAAGTATATTGACTTATAAAAGATTTACTTACAGCACTCAATGTCCCATCCTTATTTCGAGCTTCTGTTTGGATGATGGTCATAGTGAAGGTTTCTTTGAGTAATTCTTCTATATTCACCTCGCTCAGATCTTTGACTTTTATCGGAGGCCTGGGCTCGAAAATCTTGTTCATATGGTTCGGTAGGTTCGAGTATATAGATTTAACGAATTGCAAAAACTTTTGAATCTAAAAAATAAAACATCCATACTAACTAACATCAAGTTGCTGGTGATGTGTCTTACCTCTGGACTAAATGGAGGCTTGTACTGCTTATGAAGCTCAATAATGATCTTGAGACACACCAGAACGTTTTCTTCATTATCAATTTCCAGTAGCTTCAACATTAGCGATAGGATTGGTCTCACGTAAGGTCTTAAGGTCTCGTTGGTAGGAAGTCTGTACAGCATTTCTAAAATTAATTTTCGCACCTGTTGAATATTGTACTCGGCCACAAAAAGAGGATATCCTTCATCGAGAATTTTCAAGAAAATATTGACGGAGTGGTCCAGAAAACTCGGGTAAAGTGCTGAATTCAGAATCATCTGAAAAACATTTTCATGATAATCATATCAAAAGTAATCAAAAAAAGTTAGTCCATTAATGTATGATCATCTCACTCACCTCAAAATGTTTACTGATTTCTTGAGTAGCCTTCAGTTTGAGTACATCCTTACAGTCTGGGTCTCCCAGCATAGTTACATAGCTCTTGAACTGATTCATCTGTGTCGTATGGGGGTTGTTCCCCACCATACTAGATGTGGAGGCTTGCATCTTCTCAGAGATGTGTGTCTTTGCTCAGATCTTCTGTAAAAGTAAAATTATTATGAAAGGAAAGTAATTCATAGAAATCAAAATGAAGTGGTCTCACGTATGAACCTTGTGAAACACCTGAGACAAGCGAATAAAGTGGTTAATAAGAATTTTTATTATATGCATAGTCTATTTCGTTTAGCAGCGGAGTAATGAATGATTTTCAAGGAGCGCGTCCATAGACGTACATAACTGAGTCATTGTATGTATACGGTGAGATACAAAAATATGGAACACTCGTATTAATAATAAATAGATTTATTTTTATTACTTTCTATGAAGAGCACTTTTCAATGAATCAGATACTTGCACAGCCAACCTGATTGAATCAGACATACCTGCCATATTTTCATTTATCGCTAGAAAAGACGATGACGTAATGATCCAAATCGGATCTAATAATGCTTTAATTGAGTACTTTGTTACCTAAAGAATGAGAGTTGATGATAAAGTCGTTGCGTCTTCATCAGTGTTGTTATTAGGGAATTGCAGCTGCCGGACTGAGTCATGGCCGGTGGGAGAAATTGTATCTGCGTAAAATATTTAAAATATGTTTATGCGATTTACTTTTAAACTTCATCACTAACTGAATACGGTCCTAAATTTGGATGTTTGCGGCTCGAATAATCTAAGAGATTTCTACAAATCTACTGCAGAATATTTTGTGGTAAGTTACTTCATAACCAACTACAAAAACTAAAAACAATACTAACAAAAGCGAATAAACTAAACACAATATCAATTTCCGAGCGTTTGTTACA
Source organism: Leptinotarsa decemlineata (assembly GCF_025532065.1). Lineage (NCBI taxonomy): Eukaryota > Metazoa > Arthropoda > Insecta > Coleoptera > Chrysomelidae > Leptinotarsa > Leptinotarsa decemlineata. The sequence goes on from NW_027412547.1 coordinate 171,084, forward strand.
ACTAATCCGATGCTCATGGTACCGTTGAATCCTTTGATACTACAGCACTGAACGCGTTGGATGAGAATCTCATCCTAAGAGCGGTTGAAGGTTCCAGCAATTTGTTTAAGCACTCTGTTAGTCAAATAAGTCGCCAAAAAACTTCAATTATGCTGCAAATTATTTCCGAATTTCACGAACACACTCCGATGTCATCGTCACAACCCGCGAAAACAACTAAACAGTTTAAATATCGATCATTCCTAGCAGTTCAGACGTGTTTTCAGTCTGAGGTAGATTCCCAAAGAGTATAAACTGCATCGAAAGTTCATGGTTCATTTTCAACGCACAAATAAAATAAAATGGACGACAGAACGATTGATCTAATTTTCGCGGGCTCTTTGGAAAGTTTGCCGCCAGTCAGTTCGAAAATTGTGAGAATTTTTACGAGTTCTACATTTACAGGTGGGTATCAAGTGTATTTTTTACCCGATGTAATTCAAGATGCTGAATAATATTTTAGACACAACCATGGAGAGAAATACGCTGATGGCAAAATGTTATCCGAAAATAAAAGATTACTGCCGAGAGAAACATGGACTCGAATTTCAGGTATTTTATCCAGAGTTATGAAAAAATTAGGATGTTTAGTTAGATAACTCAACGATAACTAGAAATTAAATGCCAAAATCGGTATCAGTGCAGTTCATTCCAATAATGAATTCTATATTCTTCAATCTTGGCAGTTGATGGCTTTGCTCTTAAAGTTGAAAAAAATATACTGTCAGTATCCATAGCGTTTCTCAGTTACGAAATAATATTAGAATATTAATGGCTAGTTAATAAGTACTCTCCTATCAAAAAAAAAGAAAAATCTATCACCAAAATTCGAGTCGATTATTTCCCAAGCTCAATGGATTGAAATTTCAAAAATGTTGACAAGCAAATAACTTGTAACGGCTAGTTCTACTAGACTATTAATCCAAAATGTATCTCATGAAAACATGTATCTGAACGGCAAAAGATTCATTATTCCCTGATGATGTCAACTTATTAGGCTGAAAACACCTTCTGAACAGTTTTTCCGCGCTTCTAGTATAGTAAAGTGATTGAGTTGACGTCTAAACATACGTAAATATTTAAAAACTCAAAGAATCGTCCCTCATTCTTTATATTTTGTACGAAGCAGTCTTTTCTGAATTAATTCAACACTGTGTTACTGTTTTGTGAGTATATAACCGTCTACAATCTGAGAAATGAACAGAGGTGAATCTACAGAAAATCTACTTCGTTCATATTCCAGGTTATTATACACTCAAAGCACTTCCCGAATTATAATAGTTTCATATATACATTAACCATAACCATACCTAGCTTACTTTCATTCTATCACGGAACTATATTCTTTCTTTGAATAATTCGTTGCCATGTATATACATAAAAGTTGAAACGCCCGTCCAGAATTTATGAATAACCCTCCTTACTTTTTTTTTGCCAACACAGCCACGCTACCCGACAAACTTTCGCATCATTGCCCTTGGCCCTGCTAACGTAATATCTTAGTACAAGATGGTACGAAGTTGGGCCGTATCCATTCTGAATGCAGGGCAATCAATACCTCTAACGTGATATCACATTTTGACACAAATATCAAAATTGAACGTTCCAAAAAAACACAATTGAATTTGCTTACAATGAAAATGGGTTGTATTTGGGCATTCGAAGGTTTTGAGGTGATAAATTCATCTGGGAGGGTAAACTGCTTCGTTAACTAACGCGTTACAGAGCCAGTCTGTCTGGCTTCCCTTTCTCTGACGCATACGTCAGCGAAAGGCAGGTTCCTCCTCTCTCGTCGGACAAAGCTCAGTATTTAATGTGCGTTAGACATATACTGTTGACAGTATTATGGAAATCTAAGCAGCAAGCACGTAATATTCTTTCATTATGAGGAAATGTGGCTTAAAAATGATGATACTAATTTGGTTGATGTACATTATTAGTATCATTATTTATTCCTACAAAAGTAACAATTGGCTTATGGTAGCTATAATACACAAAATTATGGAACATGGAACAAAAAGAGCATATGTGGCTTATGAGCAATGTCGGATGACAGTAGGACGCGCATGGAGTCTACACTGCAATAATAAGACCTATGTTAACGTACTGAACCATTGCATGGGGACCGAAAGTTCTACAAGCAACAGCCATCCAAAAATTATATCAAATACAGCGACTGGCTTGTTTAAACATCACAGGAGCCATGAGAATAACACCAACCGCGGCAATGGAATTATTTACGGGTTTGACCCCTCTGAACCAGTAGGTTAAGGAGGTTGCATTAATAGCTATGGTACGATTGCGCACGGCTTGTGTAAACGTCGAAGTAGGAATGGGTCGTTTGAGGCTGGGTCTATGGCGAAAAGCGCTTACTGCGCAACCTCTGCTGCAAGCAACCAGTGATGCAATTGAACCCAGGTTTGTGTTTAAAAAAACCTACAAAATACAAATAAAACAGAACACAAAGTCAGATGCTGCAAATGTAATACACATATAGACGTCTCAAAAACCAAAGAAGGCTCAGGATGTGGAGTGTATTCCAGATCACTAAGCCTAAGGATTGCGTGGGGAATGGGAAAAAATACCAGGGTGGTCCAAACAGAACTGGCTGGTATCTCAACCGCCACAAAAGAAATATCCAGAAAAAGGATTTCTGGCAAAAACATAACAATCTGCACTGACAGCAGACAATCTCTATTAGCCTTGAACAGACAACGTGTTACCTCATGGCTAGTACTAGAGTTCCACCAAGATTTAGCCAAAGCCTCGATAGATAATAACATTATCCTGAGGTGGGTTGAAGGGCACGACAGGAGTAAAGGTAAACGCATTGCTGACTCTTTAGCCAAAGAAGTGGCTGGACTAAAAATATTTAGGACCCAGTGGCACCTACGGCCTGATGACTTCGACAATTGCGGAACTAGCCAAATGTTACATCCATGCTCGATCCTTAGAGAGATGGGATAGAATGAAAGGATGCAATCTTGCCAGGATCACCTTGGGCGAGCCTGGGAAGCTGGCGCCGAAGAAATATCTGGCGATGACCAGGAAAAATCTACGTTTAACAGTAGGATTTCCGACTGGCAACTATCAACTAAGGAAACACCTTCATAATATGGGGCTAGTGGACACACCTCTATGCAGGATGTGTGAACAGGAAGATGAGACTGTCAGGCATGTCCTATGCGAGTGCCTGGAGTTATCGTCAATAAGAGAGTGTGTGTTCGGCGAGTCTTGGCCTACACCTGCCGATATAAAGGAGATGTCTCCCAGTGACCTGTCCACCTTCCTGGAAAGGACAGGATGGACGATGACCTAGGGGGACAACTCCTCGGGAGGATGTACAATGGGTCACATGTGGCCTAAGTGCTGTGGGCTTACACTCAACCTCCCTACTCTACAGATACAGAACATATTTTGATAAAAAACTACCTTTCCTTACATTATCAAATTGATATACATAAAATTTAAGTTATAACCTAAGCTTTTCTCAATTTAAACAATTTCGATAGGTATTAAATAGTTCAATTAAGATTAGTTTAAGTTGTCACTTCTGTCGGGAATTCCGAGACGCACACGTTTTTATGACAGACCTCTTATATGAACTTTTTGATTGAAACTGAGCTCCCAATCACCACTTTGAGTTTGACCCATTACCCACGGGACACCCTGTAGAAGGCTTTCAAGCTTGTCTTCCTTTCAGGTTGTAGATATGAGATGGGGAGTAAGGGACGAAGCTACGGATGACCACATGACTACCGAATTGTGCATGAAAGAAATACAAAATTGTCAAAGGCTGTCCATGGGTCCCAATTTTGTTGTAAGTTAATTGGCACTTATGTATAATACTTGTTTGACTGTCACTAATTGAATGTTGAAGGTTTTTCTGGGCCAAAAATATGGCTACAGGCCAATTCCAACTTACATCCTGACGTCCGAACTTCTGATGATTAGAGACGAGCTAGCAGCGACTGGACACGACCCTACATTGATAGACACTTGGTACAGAAAGGATGCCAACGCTGTTCCCCCGATATCGGTACTGCAGCCTATATCTTCCATTTTGATAAATTTCAATAACAAGGTAAATTTAGTTTCTGTTTAAATTAGATTTTGCTTCTCAAAATATTTTATTTTCTCATCACTATAAGAACTCAATAGTGTCTGGAACAAAATTTAATTTCTGTAGAGAATTCCCAAACTGCAAGCAGAAGACCAAGCAAAATGGTGGGACACTTTGGGCAAATTTCAAAAATTATTCAGAAAAGCAGCGGCGTCTTTGAATCAGCAAGGAAAAATGGACGATGATGCCACACATAATTATTTTATGTCAGGTAATTCACAATACTTCCGTTAATATTTCCTACAGGATAGCAACACTTTCACCTCAACTTCCAACTTGTACATAAGTCTTTTAGCTCTATAATCTCTTTCAAAGGATTATGAATCATCTACCAGTCATTGACATTTATCATTATTGTTTTTGCATTATTTTCTTCATGGTGTGTATCTGATCCCAAAGTATCCACAAAAGCGAATGCTAATCCAGATGTGTTTTCAGTGACCGAGAGGGAAGTAATAAATGGCATCTTGAATGTGAAAAACACCAAAAACCACTGCTTGGCTTATATCAGATACATCAACAACATTAACCTCCAAAATCTAAAGAAAGCCTCTCTATTCGTGGACATAATCAACAGAAGTTTGGATACCGAGTCCGCCAAGTTGCTTGGCAACCTCAGAGACGAGAGACTCCCGGCCAAAATAGAGACCAGCAACATACAAAAGTAAGACAGATAGTGACACCCACGAAATACCTCTTAGTTCCTTTCTAGGTACACAGTAGAGTGGATAGGTAGAGAGGGGCTTGACAATGAAACCCACGAAGACTACCTGAAGCACTTCATAACGCACTTCTACAAGAACATCATCAAACTGGTGGACAGAGCCATGAGGAAGGAAGACTCCAGCGCTCAAGGTCAGATAGTAACGGAGATATTGCAGCACCTACACGCCTGCAACAATTCGGTGAAGGTAGGCTAGTGCGGTAGGTTATTTGAGTAGTTCAAACGCACGCTACTTCTCCAGGTATTTTACGGCCGAGAAGATAGTTTGGAACACATCCACAGGTACATGTTGGACGATTCTGACAAGTGTTTGATACTCTATGGGGAAGGAGGGTGTGGAAAAACATCCCTACTAGCCAAATCCGCCGGAATGTCGACAAGTAAAGACTGGTTTCAGGGTGCTAAGCCAATTAGCATCGTAAGGTTTTTGGGAACAACGCCAGATTCGTCTGCCTTGACGCCTACTTTGATATCAATTTGTCAACAGGTATGGAACATGTCACATATATTGTCTGTCATATCGCATATGTAGAAATATAAATGTTGAAATGAAACAGGACATAAATCTCAATGGACCTACCCTTAAAAAGCAGAAAAAATAAAAAACATAACGTAATAGTATTATAATGTCATTTCATTATAATTCCAATTGCTTAATTTTTCAAGAAACCATTCGATGATCAGATGAATGAAAAACAGACGTAACTAGGCTCCTGTACTTATGATGCACTGTTTGGAACCTTTGGTGTGGTAATGAATATTACTGGAGTTTTTTCCCAACACCAAGTCGTTATTTTTAACACCTCGACACGTGTTTCGATCATCAAGTGATCATCTTCAAAGAGGAAGATTAAAACTAGAAACTAATGCGAAGCCAACCCTATTTTTGCTATATAGGTATCCCATACAGGTAAACCATCCAGGCGTACCACCCATACAGGTATGGGTGGTACGCCATACAGGTATAGAAGCTGAAAATTGTTTTATATAAACATATATTGTAAAATAATAGATGAGGCAAAATTGTAAAATTAATTTAGGTTGGTATAACTGTATGGGTGGTACGCCTGGATGGTTTACCTGTATGGGATACATTGTATATAGCATAAATAGGTTTAGCTCGCATTCGTTTCTAATTTTAATCTTCCTCTTTGAAGATGATCACTTGGTGATCGAAACACGTGTCGAGGTGTTAAAAATAACGATTTGGTGTTGGGAAAAAACTCCAGTAATATTCATAGGCTCCTGTAATTTTTATGAAAGTATTTGGTAGAGGTACATTAATGTCGTTTTGTCCATTTATAGAGAATTTCTCGACCATTTCCAATTAGATTTTTGTAGAAACCCATATTTTCAGATATCCTACAACTTCATGCTCCCCTTTGAAGGCATCCCAGATGACTTGGTGCCACTCACCGCCCATTTCAAACAACTACTCACCCTCGCCACCAAGGAACAACCTTTACTTCTATTCCTCGACTCAGTGGATCAACTCACTGGAACCCAGGATGCAAACAAAGTGTCATGGCTGCCAACAAGATTACCGTCGCACTGCAAGGTAGGAATTTGCTGGAGAATTGGAACAGATAGTTGATGTTCTATGACTCCATAACTAAAAATTGCTTGGGATTTATAGATTATTGTATCCTGTGCAAACGAAGAAAGTAACCCAGAGGTATCGAAGGAATATCACATACTCAGAAGGATGATAGATGTCGAAGAAAACTTCATAGAAGTCAAAGCCTTGGGAGAAGAGCTGGCCATGAAAGTTATAAAGTTTGTTGGAGTAACATCAAAAACACAGTAGTTCATTCCACCTATGATATCATGAGACCAAAAATAAAGCAATCGTCATCCAACACTAGATAGCGTTGTTGCAACCTGCCAAAGTCTCACCTAGCTTAATCTACGAACACATTGTTGCACTCACCTGTCTTCAAAGGACAAGCCATCTGTAGTAACCAATGGAGCTACGGTGTTAGCAAAACACGTCTAGAATAAAAATTCTATTTATGAAATCTGCTTAGTTATTATCATGGGTAGTATTATTAATTTTCAATAACAGGTCAGTACATTCATAGACTAAAAACTCATTTGCTACCTTTCTCTGCACCCCTTCAAACCGACTGTCGTGGGGGCTATCTTAGATAAATATAGAGTCTTCCAAAAGGGACTTCCAAACTTTGACAATTGATAATGGTCATCATGTTGAAGCTACAGCTGTTATGCCAAATCACCATGGACAGATATCGCATCCAACAACACGTACAAATAAAATTGTTTTGTCAAAATGGGTGTTCTGTTCGGGCAACGTACCGCGCGCTTCGCCAATTTTACGGTCGCCATAATCGTCCTATCGAGAAGACTATTCGCAATGTGGTGGATAAATTTGAGTCCACTACTTCAGTCATCGGTCCATATTTCTTTGAGAACGAAGTTGGCCAAACCATAACTGTCAACAGATGATTTCCAACTTCTTTTGGCCTAAATTGGATGCTCTGGACACCAACGACATTTGGTTTCAATGGGACGGCACTACATCCACAGAGCTCATGCAATATTGGATATTCTGCACGAGCGATTGGAGGGAATGGTCATCAAAAGTGGAGGTGATGTGAACTGGCCATCGAGATCGTGCTATTTGGTCCCGTTAGATTTTTTTGGGGGCTTTCTGAAGTCGCAGGTGTATGCGATGAAGCCTCAAGCCTCAGCGGTCCTCAAACCCAACATAACCCATTGCGTCGGTCAAATCCGGCCTGATTTATGTACCAGAGTCCTGGGAAATTGGATGTTATATTCCATCAATAGGTGTTTCAAACAAATAAACAATTTTAATGATATACCACACACACACTTTGTTTTTATCAGATGCAATGATACGAAGCGCTTAATGAAAGACCCTATAGGTGAAATGATCTACTGTGCGTCGAATGAAATTCTCACTCGTCTTCATTCCTCAGAATGTGGATGCAAACAGCCCACAGAGACCTGACCAACTACCAGTGGCGTTTGGTCTCGAACGCTATTGACAAATGCAGCTTACCCATCTTCGTAAAGTTGGTTTTCGCAGAAATATGCAGATGGCGCAGCTACACGAAATCCCAAGAAACGCACCTAGCCTCGACCGTAATGGATTCCATCATGATGCTGTTCGAAAGAATAGAAAAACAGGTAACCGCGTTAGAAGAATTTCTGGACCGCTTCTTGATCAGAAAATTTTTAGCACGGCAGGATATTGGTATTCCACGCTTTAGCTTACATAACAGCGGCCAAAAGCGGTTTGTCCGAGTCCGAACTTGAAGACCTGATCTCTCTAGACGACAAGGTCTTAGATGATGTCTACCAGTACCATCTACCCCCAGTGAGGCGCATTCCCCGCTACTGTGGACGAGAATAAGGAACGATTTACCCAACTATCTATCTGAAAGAGAAGCGGACGGAGTTAGCGTCATGAACTGGTACCACAGGTAAACGTCCCACTGAATGGCCCGCGAGCCGGACCTTGAGGCAAACTCACTAACTTGCTTTTACGCTTTAGACAATTTCGCGATACTGCCAAGGAGAGATACTTCAAAAACATGAACATGGCCATGTACTTTCATTCCATGATCGCCGATTATTTCTTGGGCATTTGGGGTGGAGGAAAACCGAAGCCGTTCAGATACACGGAAATCCAACGACACAGGTGAGTTTGAGGTGGCTGTGGCAGTATTGGTTTTGAAAGAGCTGTTTGTAGATTCAACCTCACAGATAAAGAAGGTATTGCTGATCGGAAGGTTCCAGTGCAGCCATTGGTATTCTACTCTAAAGAGGGAAAAGTGTCTAGATATAATTTGAGAAAGGTAAGTCAGATATTGATTCATACACACATTTTAGAAAAAAATATTTCCGAATCAAACTTTCTAGAAACTTTTTGGTACTTCACCGATATGTCTTTTCTGATATTGAATTAATTTTTGTTACTTTCAAGTTTGGAGAACTACCGTTCCACTTGGTGAGATCGAGGCGTTTTAAAGATTTATACGATAATGTTCTCTTCAACTACGAATGGCTTCACGCAAAGCTATCTAGCTGCCCTCTGCAGGCCGTTTTGGCAGATTATGAAGACGCCAGCGCCAACATTGACGATAAAGAATCAAGAAGGTAAGAAATGTCAATTGGAAATATCTATTGGTTTAACAAATTTCAAAAACTCGGTTGAAACCAAAGTCCAAAAACTAAGATGGTCTAGCTAGACACTGGTGTAGCGATTCATGCGTGTAGAAGTTTCGTGCAAATTAAAAGTACAATATGATCTGCTCGATTTCGTTTAGACTTGGCTTGGTTTTGCAACTGATGACCTTGGGAGCATCGTTTATCTTTGATATTCAAGGGTTTCGTACTATATCGAACTTCTTTTTCAGGGAATTGATGTTGGTGGCGGACGCTTTGAGGCTAGGTGGAGCTGTGCTGGGCCAATACCCCAACATGCTGGCCCCGCAGCTGATAGGGAGGCTGCTTCCCGAAGTCAGTCATAATCCCAACATCAAAATGTTACTCAACGACTGCGACTTCAAAGGGCCTATGCACTGTTCCCTTCTGCCATTGTATCACTGCTTACACACGCCAGGAGGACCCCTCAAGGTAACTCTCTCGGGCTATATTTTCAGTCAGACAACAAGAACGTTTGATTTTCAGTATTCCCTTGAGGGTCACCAGTTCGCCGTGTTTTCGATATGTTTGACCTCTGACTACAGATACGTCGTGTCCGTATCGAACAGATTCATCACCTGGGATTTGTCTACAAGTGATCTGACCAGAGACGTAAATCCGAACATAGAAGGGATAATGCAGCATTTGGTTCTAAGTCCAGATAACAAGTGGGCTGCTGCTTATACCAATAACAATCAAGTATGTACCAGTTTTTTCCGTAGCGCAATTAAACAGTTGTTATCTACTGCTGATGGTAGAGCAACATAAAAATTTGGGGACATGTTAGCGTTTCTCTTGTATAGGGTCTTTCATTAAGCGCAAATGTCCGCCACAGCATCCGAAACGTCCAATTTTCCATGACTGTGGTTTGTTGCTTATTCGCATACACCCAGGACTTGAGAAACCCCCTACGAAAAAGTCTAAGGCATGAATTCGGTGACCAGTTCACGTCACCTCCTATGAGATTATCAAGCCCTCAAATCGCTAGTGCAGAATATCCAATGAGGCTTGAGCTGTGTGGCACGTAGCGCTGTCCTGTTGAAACCACATGTCGTTGGTGTCCAGAGCATCTAACTCAGGCCAAAAGAAGTTGGTAATAGTCAACCTGTAGTACTCGTCGTTGACAGTGATGGCCTGGCCAACGTCTATGGTCGTTTACCTTCAGTTCCTGGGTCTGTTGAATTTTCTACGGGTGCACGCTCAAGTCACGACGCAAAATTCGCTAAGTTGTGATGTGCGAAAGGCCGAATTCTTGTGAGCGATGCGAAATCGACTGCCTCGGAATCTCCTGCACACTCTCACAGACAGCGGCAATGTTTTCGGTAGACTTTAGGTTTCATCGATGTACGGGTCGATCGTTTACTAAATCAGTGGACTCAAATTTATCCGCCATTTTGCGAATAGCCCCATTGGTATATTGATTGTGGCAACCATTAAAATGGGCAAAGCCCGCGGTACATTGTCCAAAACTATTTTATTATTTAGATTGAATGACAACTAATTTGACAGATGCAGCTTCAACAAGACGACAGTTATCAATGTCAAACTTCGGAAATACTTGTTGGAAGAGCCTGTAGTATGAGAAAGAGGTAAAATTTCACTTATATAAAACAGTGTCATCCTCAATGGCGGACATCTGATGTTTCGGAATGAGTCTGGCGCTAAAGAGGCAAAAAGGCAAGTGTTTTATTGCCTCTTCAGCATTGTATAATTCAATGTTCATATAAAAGTATTTGTTTTGAAAGTTTTTTCCCGTTTGTGCCTGAAAGTTAGTTCTTTGAGCGATATACAAATCTTTGTATAGAGTTTATTTTTGGAAATCAATTGCTTTCTTCCGTCTTTTGAACAATCTAACTTTTTTTTTGTATCGATATGGAGAAGTAGAAAGCCAAAACCTTCCTTTCCCAAAAATATATCCCTTTCAATTTAAATGAACTAATAGCAAAAACATTTTCAAAAACAAGTTTCTTCTAAATGTTCTAAAAAAATGAAAATAAGCCTTAAATAAGATCAAACCTATCAATTTGTTACATTATACAATTAATCTAATATATATGACAAAATAGCAAAACCGTGTTAGTTACACAATTTACAATTCAAAAACAGCTTGACTGATTTTCATAATTTTTGATTTGTCTCCTGCAGGAGCAGGACAACTATTGAAACGTTTAAAAAATAAAGAAAAAAAATTGAGCATTGAACAAATTGACGACGTTCGGTTTGTTAAGTTTTGACAATTGTCAGGATGCCTGTAAAGACGATTCAAGTTATAACATTTGTGATTGTGCGGGCATGAATAATTGTTATGTTATAATAGAAGCAAAACTAGCAATATCCATCACAGTGTTATTTACCATGCCACAAGCGATAAGATCAAATTTTCTCCAACGAAGCTGTATATTACAAATCAATCAAGATGAAGAAAAAATCACACGCGAGGAGCGCCATGTTCAGCGTTGAGACAAACAAAGTCGCTTCCCGCTGTCTGTCCGTATGTATGCTCAGATCTTTAAAACTACGCAACGGATTTTGTTGCGGGTTTTTTCAATTAACAGAGTGATCCAAAAGGAAGGTTTATATGTACCTATATAACATGCATTATATAGTGAACATTGATAATTTCAGGGGTTTCTAATGTGATGTCGTGAATAAACACATTTTTGGCGCTTACATGGCGAATGCTGGCTGAACCCTATTATAGTACAATTTCATAGTAGTAGGCACTAAATTCTCAGAAATATTATTATACGCATTTATATGTATCAGCACTGCACCCGTGGGAGCAGGGGGTCGCTAGTATTCATATATAACTTTTGAAGTATAGGTATATGCCTTTATTTTTATTATATATAGGTTAAGTTGTAAAGCAGCACAAGCTAAACTTCTCCTTTCATTCATTACATGGATAAATGGTAAAACAATAAAGACTGTCAGATCGAGCGAACAAATCTTCCAGTCTGAAACTGGAATACCTTTATTTGATGAAATAGGGTAAATAAATGATGAAAGATTTAAACTTAACGAAATATATTCAAAATAAATACTTTATATATATTATGTTACAATATCAATAGGGCCAGATTCACCTCCAGTGTGCTTTAATAAAATAGGGCCCAGCTACGTCCGATAAAAAGTAAAGTGACGTAATTATGAATTTTTTTCTGTAGTTAAAAAATATATATACTATTTATTCTATACGACTAGTTTTCATTGGCATTCAAAATTGTTTATTTTTTTAGTACATTAATGATTCCAGAAAGTTGAGAATTGATTTTTCGCCGTACTTATCGTTCACTTCAAATAATGTTTAGGTTGACCGAAACACCGATGGAACGAAATACTGACTTCTGAACATTAATCGGTTATATACCCTCCAAAACTGTCAAAGCTGAACCCACCTTCGGAAATATCATCCCGCGTCTTACTCTCCGTCATTCTACCCACGAAAGCGTCCAACTTTTCCTCGGAAATCAACGGTTTCAACGCCCGAGCTAACCCTTGAACGAAAGCCTGACTAATTCCCGGACTAGAACCCTCAGCGGCCGCAAAAGCATCTTGAAGCTCCTCCAGGAGACCGTCGTTCCGACTCCCAGGAATGATATCGCGGTGTTTCGGCTCCAAAAAACGAATCATTTTCGTAATAGCTGGAACACAACTGCCGACCGTTTGCGGTTCCTCCCTGCCCTTCACAGTTGCCACCCAATCGAGGTCTATTACGAGCGACTTGGCGCTGAAAGACGTTTCGGACTCAATATCCTCGGGATGGGAGTCCCTCCACTTCTTGTATCGGTCGATGAGGTCGACCAAAAAGGAATTCTTCTTGGCCCTCCGGATGAGGGGGTATCTCAACAACTCGCTGGCAGCGGGTCTATGCTGCGGCTCCTTATTCAAGCAATCTTCCACGAAATCCCTGAGCGACTTGCTGAAGCTAGCGCCCAGCCGAGGGGGCTTTTCTTTGGGGATGAGAAATAGGGCGCGAGTAGGGTGCAAGTCCGCATGGGGGGGCTTGCCCTCCGCGAGCTCGATCGCGGTGATTCCGAGGCTCCAGATATCAGCTTTGTAGTCGTAGGCGCTCAGGCGGATTACTTCGGGAGCCATCCAGAAGGGGGTGCCGACAAAAGTGTCCCGCTTCATGGAGCTGTCGGTCAACTGCCCCGCAACTCCGAAATCGGCGAGTTTAACGTTCCCCGTTTCGCTCAGAAGCACGTTGGCAGCCTTGACGTCCCTGTGGAGCTTCTTCTCTCCGTGCAAATACTCAAGTCCCTTCAGCACTTCCCTCAGGATTATCGCTACATGCGTTTCTTCCAATCTTCCTGGCTTCATCAGCTCCGAAGCAGAGCCTCCTCCTAGATACTCCATCACGATCCAAAGTTTCTCGCCCTTCAGATAGGACCCGAAGTACCTGGTGACGAAAGGACTGTCGCACTGCTTCAGTATCGTTATCTCTTGGCGCACCACTTCGATTTCCTCTTCGACCTTTTCTAGGTCGATTATTTTAACGGCGACGACTTCCGAAGTTCGCTTGTTGACGGCTTTGAAGACCTCTCCGAAAGAGCCTTTGCCGATCAGTTCGTGCTTGGCGTAGATCGATTCCGGATCTGTTTGCGACATGTTTTGGAAGAGGAGGTGTTTCCTTACCTGCAAGGAGATATCCAGATTTAATAGAATCGGGAGTTTTCTTCCATTTATAGCCTTCGGCTGGTCGTGACCGTAATATTTCAAATTGTTTCTATCCCGATAGGGTCAATTAAAAACTGTGAAATCTTGTCAAATAATCTGACAGCTCCCCAACAAGTTCAAATGAAAACTGTCTACTCATGACCATACATGAAGTAAATCCTTCTCTTTGCTGACAAAACAATCCAGAGTGGACAGTGATCTAACTAGTTGAAAAACTATCGACTCATAACGATTCCAAGAAATATCAAGGAAAAACTGAAAGCTTCTCACTCCTTTCAACCAAAAAGCTGGTCTATAAACCTTGGAATTAACACAGTCCATATCATTCAAAATTAAGGCATTCAATCCAAAGTTTTAACAAATCTCTAACCAGTTCAACGATGGAACCAAAAAGCTTCAATTCTAAAAAAAATCTCCTAAAACTATCCCCCTATCAATTAAAAAAAGCTTCCCACTTTCTACAAGCACAGAATCGGTCTGTAAGATTGGAACTCACATCCACTTTTGAACTATTGATATCAAACAAACCTCGTATTACAACTGAAAACTCACTTGTGGTTGATTACGCTTTTGTATGGCAAATTCATAACTGGTATTAGAGAATTCGCCATCGTCTTAAGGCTGTCTACGAGGGAAAGGTAAAAACTTTTCAATTGACCCTCGTATTTTGATTTTCAGACTGTCCTGCTGAACATGCTGTCAAGCGAGTTCGTCACGATAGACAATCCTCTTCCCGAAGGATGCGCTGTGACGGGAATATTCCTGTTGAACTATAACCTATACATATACGGAAGCGACAGGTGGATCAAATTCGACATGAGAGGAAACAACGAAGAAGAATACTGCGCCCCGCTAGAAATGTCAGATTGGCCCATTTTACGTGAGACAAAAAAAAACATAAACTTCATTTGCGGTATTATACAGGATGGTCTCAAATAACGTCAGCTGGAGCAACTTTTTCCCATTAAATTTCATCATTTTTTTTGTGAAGCAACAGCTTTTTAACAAATCTCGATATTAAATAATTATTCTTGAAGGTGAACTCCAAGGATGCACCATCCTGTATATCACCTTTTATGAGTTTTCGTGAGATGTCACTATGCACGTTCTTTCTGCTTGCGAGCTGGGCATTGTGGTATACCTAGCAAGATAATAGAAAATGAATTGATCAAATTCGTTTTTAGATATGGAATTCGACAACAAAGAAGAGTACAGAATAGGTTTTTGGAAGGGTAATCTTGATGACGAAAGAATGACTCTATTGCTACGTACCAGAGAAGGAGATTTCGAATATTTAGAATATCACAGGTGCGTTGATACATGACGTTTTTAAAACTATTATTGATACCTAATCAACCCCGATTCTTTAACGAAGAAATATGTGTTATCTTATCAATGACATTTCTCTGTGGAAACGAGAGCTACTAATCTGATTATCTTGTTTTATATTCAAAGCCAGTATGAAATATAACGTCAATCGAAGGTGTTAATAATCATTATATCTGCTGATATAGGATTAATCTCTCGTATTTCGACACAATATTAGGAATTGGAATGAAAAAGTATTGATGAATCGCTTAGGAGTAAATTAAAAATAATGAATGTATTGATTAATGATAAGTAGGGTCGAGAATTGAACAAGTTAGGAATTAATGCAAATTATTAGGTTGTTTCAAAAGTTTTGACCGTTTTAATGTCACGTGTATTCCATGTCTAAATGAATATTCATTCTGTGTCGTTATATACACCGATCGATAGAGAATTTTGTACTCTACAGGGTGTTTCAAATTCGATCCTCACCATTGGGATCTCGGAAACTATGAAAGATACGAAGATATCCTCTCTGTCGAAAGTAATGTCACACCATTGGCTTTTTCATTGAAGCTTACTAAAAATGTTTCTTTTTCGTACAAGTTTTGCTCGACTTTGATATCTTGCCCCGCTCGAAAGTTAAGGAGGAGAAGTTAGGATAGGTTAGGTCAAAAGTGAGTGCGCAACCCGCAAGGTTTTATTGTGGCTCACACCTCTACCGGTGGCTTCTTAAATTGAAATCAATATGGGAATGATCAGAATAGTACATGTCTAGTTATCTTTTGATTTTCATGAATTATTTTCCAGCAGCTTGACTCCATTAAATTTTCTTGAAAATCCAATGATTTTTTCAGTACGATGGTATTGACGAAAGACAAATCGACGGTCTACGCATGTTCTACTCCCGACCTGTATATCGTCACGAAATATACCAAATCGGAAGAATCGAAGAAATGGGAAAAAATTGAAGATTTACCTAGAGCTGAAAATGATGATACAGAACTGATGCTGCAACTCAAACTTGATAAAGTTGACAAAGTGCTATTCGGTAATTATACTAGCAATACGCATTGTTCCAACTTGAAGTTCTATCAACTTTTTTGAATTATGTTTGTGAAGCATAATAAAACGACCAGTATCAGTAGGACAGTAGGTTGATACAAAAAAAAACAGTAGAACCTATATTTTATAGATGCATACTACCTAAGTAGTAAATTTCCACTATATGCAGTCATTCAATAATTATTATAGAAAGTAAATTGAGTCACCCGTAATTTTCAACTATCAAACAAGGGATATACTTCAAAAACAGCAGATCTGGCAAAACTGAACACGGCGCTCCTCTCATGCGATTTTTTCTTCATTTCATTATGTTATTTAGCAAGTTATTTAGCAAATCCAACAAATCTTTGTTTTACATATTGAATTCATTTCACAATAAACTATATCTTATATTTCAACAGGAACAACAAGTAACGGTTTCGTCATTTGGGACTTCAACGATGACAAAATAGACCCGGGAGCGATTTCCTTGACCCTACCGTATGGTACTAGAAATATCACGACAAAGATGCTCCAGTCCAACTCCATAATGCTAAGCGCCCACAAAAATTACGCCATAGCGGGCGTGAGGTGAGTAATTGTTAGTGTTCCGCAAGGTTCAGTTCTAGGAGCATATAAGCTCTCAAGAATTTCAAATGGTCAACCTCTGTCGTGTCTCCCAATATATAATTGTTGCACTACAACAATACTCAGGTACAAACTCATTTTCTTTGGAAGAACATTTCTTAGTGCATAAGCTCAAAATTGCATATTTGGTGATCAACAAAAAAATATATAATCTAATTTTACGTTACGTTAACTGTTTCATCTCGATGATGTAAGCTCTGTAGGTAGCTGGCCAAAAAAAAAATTACACATGATTCACTTTTCGCTTTCAATAAACTGCATAAACGAATGAAAAACTGTAATAACTGCTTGCAGTTCAACGTACTGAAAAAATGTATTCTTCAGGACGGAAATGGGAGAAAATAAAATAATTATGGTCAATATTTTTTATAATTAAATGTACTACTTTTTCTGTGGGTGTAAATTATACAATATGCTTCCAATAGCTCTTGAGAATTCCCCAAATATTAATGTGTTCAAAAGTCAGCTAAAAAAAATGCTACTTCAAAGGACTTGTTACACCATTCAAGAATTCACCAATCAACTAACCAGAGATCTTGAGACATTTGGTTAAAGTGTTTACTTTCAATACTTGAGAAACTGTGTGTTGATTATATTTTATTGGCTTTTTTATAGTCTATAACTAGTTACATTTATATTTTTATATTTATATGTTACTTTAATTACTTAGGGATGTTTATCACGGTTTGTGTTATTGTGTTGTTTATATTATTTTGACTAACTTATAATATGGTTACATGTAGTTATTTCATTTATATGTTTTTACATTTACTTTTATAATTGACATTTTCTTTGTTTATTGTGCATTGATTCCTGTCAACTGTACTTTTCAACCATAGAAATAAATATTATTATTATTTATTTTTGCTAATTGAGTAGAACTGGCCAATACTTGATGAAAATCCATATTAAAAAACTTTATATACCGAAACACGAGTCGTGGTGTTTGTAAAAACCTTTATAGTGTAAATCATACAATAAACTGTATTAATTAGTTTTTTTTTAATTGATTTTTGCTTTTGTACTTCAAATTTGTATGTGTTTTGGACAATCATTACTCGTATTCATTTTAATTTATGAACTAATGTATACTATGAATAACTATGAATAGTTTCATAGTTTCATGACGAATCATGCATATCTGGTTATGACATTGAAACCAAAGTTCAATCGTCCCAATGGAAAAGCCCAGGAGAGCCAAGACCAGAAAAAGCTCGCAAAGTTCGATCATATGTCAAGGTTTTGCTCACTGTTTTATTTGATTACCCTGTCGAAGTACATTAGGAGTTTTTATTACATCATCAGTTTTATTACGGTGAATAAGAAGTAAGTATTATCTTGAAATTATATACGCCGCTTGCGAGAAGCAATACGGAGAAAACGTCCGGTATTGTAGAGAACAATTCATGGCTTTTGCATCACAATAATGCATCTACTCACTCGTCATTGCTTGTTCATAATTTTTTAACCAAAAACAACTCTGTAATCATGCCTCAGCCACCATATTCACCAGATATTTCCCCCCGCGACTTTTTTCTGTTTCCAAGACTGAAGAGACCCATGAAAGGGCGGCTTTTTGCGACCATTGAAGAATTAAAAACCAAATCGCCATGAGAGCTCAAGAACATTCCAAAAAGAGCATATAAGAACCGCTTCGAGGATTGGAAAAGCGCTAGCATAAGTGTATTATATCTAAGGGGGACTATTCTGAAGAGGACAAAAAAGAAAATGATGAATAAATAAATATTTTTTGAGAAAAACGAGTTTACCTTATTTTTTGAA
Source organism: Leptinotarsa decemlineata (assembly GCF_025532065.1). Taxonomy (NCBI): domain Eukaryota; kingdom Metazoa; phylum Arthropoda; class Insecta; order Coleoptera; family Chrysomelidae; genus Leptinotarsa; species Leptinotarsa decemlineata. Next base: position 189,623 of record NW_027412547.1, read on the forward strand.
TAGAGTAGTACATGTAATAATAATAGTATGTAATTTTAATCGAATCACAACTGTTCTTAGCCTGAGTATTACATCGTTTTTGTAGAAAGAACTTGTACGTCTGGAGCATCCAGACCAGAAAGCTAGTGAAAGTCTTAGACGCCCACTTCGGTCGAATCATTCAGTTGGAAGCACTAACGGTGGGCAACTGGAACAGCATAGTGACTTCTTCGATAGATCGCACAGCCAAGGTTTGGAACATCAACAACATTTTCGAGACGGTCCACGTCATCGACAGGCACGAATTGCAAGTAGATTCGATAAGGTAAGCAAAAATAACAAACAACATAAAATATATTATTTAAATTCATGGATTTCAGCCTCTCTGACAACCTCAGCCTGGCAGTAACGGCTACGAGGAACTGTGTAGGAGTGTGGGATCTACGAATAGGGAAGCTGGTGGCTAAATTGGCAGACAGCCCGCTGGGAGCCATCGTGACACATGCCATAATAACACCGGACGGAAAGTTAGTAACGTAAAAGAAAAATATTTACTTTGATTGGTTTTTCGTACGAAGAATTAAATTATCACCAACTTAAAAAATAAGCGTTGTTGATGCATTAAATAATGTACATGTTTCCAGATATATCATCTCTGCAGAAACGGGCAACATACTGATATGGCTACGCTTGACTCAAACGGTGATTTTCAAAGACGAACAGCCAGGCATCAGGCAACTGTCTCTCATGGACAAAGGCACGAAAATCCTATCGATTTCCAAGCCTAGCAACCCCCCAGGAACGGATTTCGTTAGAACAGTGGCCACAGTATGCGTACGAGAGATTCCGAGTAAGTAGAATAATATTTATTTTCGAGACCATAACAGAAACAAATAATTCCCTGAGCAGGCGGTGAAATGGTATACAGTTTCGAGTATCCTGTACGTAGCATAACGGGAGTACCCTTCAGGCCCGCTGTGGTCACTTCAGACGACCTGCATCTTGTGATAGCAGCTGCTGATAAGAACAATAAGGACTGCATTATTGTATATAACGCACAGAACGGAAATCTGGTTCATCGTATTCCCCTTAAAAGCAGTGTCGTCAAGGTTAGTGGCTTGTTGTGCCAACTTATTTTTTATCAAATGAATGAATAGAATATTTTATTGGTGTTAAAATACACATTAAGCTTTTACACAGGTCAATACAGCACAGATACAGAAAAATTACTTATAAAAAATATATTGAAGTAGGTATTGCTTTTAAAATATAAATGCAGGGTATGTCATTATTTGTTTAGGATGTGTTCTGAAATCAATTATGTTTGATATGTATTTGGGACAGGATATTGCAGGTCTAGTGGCGATGCCACACAAAGGGCACCTCATTGCGGTATTGACGACGGACAAAGGAGCAGTCTTTGACATCAGAACAAAAAAACACATTCGTAGCATACCAAAGTGGGGAGGCAGCATCACCAAAGATGGAAAGTATGGTCTGTATGCCCCTTCGAGGTAAGAATCAATAACAAATCAACCTAGTTTGTATTTTTCCCCACTTTTTTAATTAAATGTTTTTCATAATTCAGAGGCGGTTTGGAACTGATAGAGCTCAAGAAAGGCCAAACTGTTAGAACGTTCATTCCGAAAGTAGCCGAAGGAGTGTTTTCAATAATATGTCTCTTCAACACAACTGACGAGTACGTTCTCTACTACCATAGCGGAAGGAAGACCTTGAGAGTGTTTAGGTGGGTTCTACACACAAAAGTCCAAGCTCTCGAACTAATCTTTTTCGTTTAGAACTACTGATGCGGAGATGGTGGCAAATTACAGAGTACAAGCGGAACTGACAGCAGTTGAAAGCACACCAGACGGAAAAGCTCTAGTACTGGGCACGGTGGATGGATGTGTATCAGTACTGGCTATAGTGGATACCTCAAAAGACAACATGAATCAATACTTGTCAGAGATGCCTTCCAGGGATGAAGAGGCAAGACAAAGTTTAATTTAAGTTGTTGATTTTGTATAGATAAGTTTCTTTGACAACTGTCACAATCGCAAAAAGCTTTTGCAATTTCTCTTCCCGGTACTCCTTAATAATGTTTTCTATGGCATATTTTGCGTGAAACAGCCTTAAAATCTGAATTAGCTATCAATGACAACTAAACAAGGTTATAAATTTGATATCTGGGAACAATTGAGAGCTCATATCGGTACTTACAACTTGCCATCAAAGCTTCATTTCAATGAACACTTTCGGGAACATTTTCATTCAATTATTTTCACTATTTCGATTGCAGTTTGTTATTAAACGAAATGAATTAAGAGTGAAGTTACCGTGAATTAAATTCTCATTCTTCTTTGTCAAAGATGACAGTGAAGTTGGCAAAGCTGTCAGTGTTAGATTTTTGGCCTCAACTGATTCGGATGCCGGCCAAACTTTTGAGAAAAGAAATTGGAGTAAAAAGTTGAAAAAGTTTTTTGATAGTTGAGAATTGAAGGTTATAACTGGAAAATTTCTGCATCTTATCATTTACTGATGAAATTATTGGGGTTTCAACCTGATATATTTCATTTGAATTTTTTTTCAGTGGAAGAAAAAAGTGGATAAAAGGAGAGCTCAAACTCGATTCAGGGCTGTAGGATCCATCGCTAAACTGTCTACAATTTTTTCAAATGAGAATAATAGTTCTCTAAACAGTGAATTGAAGGAGCAGGAAGGTGATAGTTTGGTAGAGTGTATTCAGTGACTGTTCCAGAATATGATGAAATCATTTGAAATAAATATTTTTTGGAAAATTTTCCTCAATAATAGCAAAGATATCCGCATTCATAAGTAGATACATATTTGAATCAATTTTATTTCAGACAATAATTTACTTTGGTAAATAATACTTTCCAGATGAAATGAATCAATAGGGAAAGCGCGTTTGTAGATATTTAATAAATAATTGATTTGTTCGTTGGAAATGTGAAATATTGAAAGGAATTTCTCAGATCGTTTTCATTTCTTCAAAATAAATGTGAAGGTTGTTTATAATAAACTCGATTTGACCTTAAATTTGCAAACGCTAGCGCTACCCGTGGTTATCTTATGGACATTCATGAAAAACCTTACCTTCAGTCATAATGAGTTGAAACAATGATATTAATAAATTCTTGTAACTTCTTTCTACCGATTACTGATGAGCGATTTTTCAATTGCACAATGAACTATTAGAAAACAGCTCTGACAGAAAAAATATTTTTTGCATGGAAAATCTTCAATTTGAATTATCTCATTACTACTTCTGATCAACAATAACAATTCTCACTGAAAAACACCGGATATTTCAATTTTGACAACCAGCAGGTCCTCTTTGTGAAAAACTACAACTGAGGAAAGTAATGAGATATTGCTATATGGTTGTTTTTTGACAGGTTCAAAAATTTGTCATTTTCAATTCTGTAGTAGAAAGAAGTAAAAGTTTCATTTGCAATTCCCAGAAATTTTCAGTAAGAATTTTTATCGATGATGACTGATTAGAAAAACTAAATATTAAACATAGGTTATATTTTTTGTTTTGTAAAAGTAATGTTTTTAGTTAGTGAATATTACTGGAGTTTTTTCCCAATACCAAATCGTTATTTTTAAACAGACAGTTTAATCTTCCTCTTTGAAGATGATCACTTGGTGGTCGAAACACGTGTCGAGGTGTTGAAAATAACGATATGGTATTGGGAAAAAACTCCAGTAATATTCATTACTACACCAAAGGTTCCAAACAGTGCATCATAAGTTTTTAGTTAGTGCTTCCATTAGAGACATGAAAAATTGATGAAAAGTTGGAATAAATTACTTTCACTCACTGAAAGCACGTGAAACCACAACAATATATGAAAACAACTGACTGGACTTTGTTTTACCATCTGACTTAGGTTCAATATGGCTGGTAGATGTTGTATGTGGACTATGAAGTTCTCGATGACTTGGGGGTACCATACATATCATATTTGAGTTTTTCTGATATATTGAATTCATTCGAAAGTTCTTCGTCCAGACGCGGCTTCTACCGGACATTTTCAAACTAAGCCAAATGGTAAAACTAAAAGTCCTGTCAGCCGTTTTATATAACGTTATGGCTTCTTGTGCTTCACGTGAGTGAAAGTAATTTATTTTACCTATTCATCAGTTTCTCATGTCAGTAATAAACACACTAAAAAATATTACTGTGACGGATTTACATTGAAACAACTCGAAAGGAAAAAAACACAAAACTCAGATATGTACTTGGTGAAAAACATTATAATTTGTCTGTATAAACTCAAATTACATAGTATAAAAAACATACATAGTGGAATTTTTCATGGAACTTCAGAATCTGGAAAGTTTAGTCCCATTTTTATGTATCCTGGTAGCTTATATGCTTTTGTAACTGTGGAGATCAGCCTTTTTGATACCAGATCAAGATAAGTCTACGATAGATCAAGCTGTTAGATCTAGTTTGATACGAATGTACATCATATTTCCGAAGTGTGTTTCTTGTTTTGAAAAAATAAAACATACTGCTTCTAGTAGGATATTCAACTCATATAATAATAAAGGTTTGCAGGTGGATCTGTTTGCTGACTACACTTTAGCATTTTTTAAATTTTTTGTAAAGTAAAATAAAGTTTATCGACTGTGTTACATACTGAAATATTTTTGTAGCAATCATAAATCTTGGACACCACAAAAACACTTCTGAATATATGTGACAACTGAAGTTAGAAATGAAATATCTGAATAATACCAACACAAAAAACTTAGCAAACTAAAAATCAAGTAGAGGAGTTGGTATCATTGCTCCGCATACATTAATGTTGACTGAATTTCTGCGAAATATAAATTTCTTAAGCAGTTTTCATCGACATTGTTTTCATCATAGATTTTCCTGCCAATGGGGTAAGTATTTCGTGAAATTCAATGTTTATATGAAAGAGGTTTTTTCAAGAGGACTTTTTTCTCCGGTTTGTGTCTGAAATTTACTTCTTTGCGTAGAAGATTCCCACATTTAGATAAAGACGGAGAAGTAAAGCAGAAACCTTTGTTTCCCAAAGAATTCAAGGTTACAAAATTTTCAAAATTATGCAGTCTTATACATTAGAAACGTCTATTCGAGGCACCGCAATATTAAAACTTCCAAAGAAAACATTTATTACATTTTATTCACGTTACTCCCACATATAGAACTAAAACAAAACTAGGCAACAATAAATAATCCATGTATACAGTACAACAAAGTGCACATATATCGGATCACACTGATGCAAAATGTTTATCCAAAAATCATACAGACCACAAATACGACTAGTTTTCCAGGAACAGCTGCAAACTTTCCTTAACTGTCTTACATCTTTGATGGCAGAAATAAAGAAACTCAAGTTTCAAGTTGGTACTCATTATCATATCTTCTTCTCTTTTTCAGATTCCAAATAATCTGAAATGATAGGATCATTGGCCAGTTTTTTGTTTCAAATGGGTTAATTTATGAAAGTGAATTCTTAGCCAATCTAAAGTTCCTGGAAGCCTACTCGAATCAAACGTATATAAATACATTATCACAACCATAATCGAAACCGAGAATCTGCAAACCATAATCACATGCTGGACACTACAAAAATACATCCCTTAATTTACATTGAACACCTAAAGCCTTTTTGTTGGATTATACTTCGTAAAAATAAATACATACAATACAGTCATCGAAAACAACCCTTCGGCCTTAACCCGGTGACTTCGTCAGCCTCCTTTTCTCTAGAATCTCAACAACCATCGGACGATTCGGGTTCGGTTCAGTAATATTTGGATGCACATAAAAATATATTTTCTAGAACACTATCATCGACCCGAATCGCGCGAGATCTTTCTATTGAAAAAAAACAGTCGATGGCGCACCGCCAGGCGGTTATTTAGTCTTCGAGTTTTTGAGGGTGTTGTTGTTTGAGGCAACGTTCCTTAGGACTTTAGTAGCTCCCATCACCATCAGGTAGAACCAGTACAGTTGCGGTAACAACAAAATGGATATGCTGATCAAGCAACCTCGGGGGAGGGTATATATTGCCTGGAAAATAATAATAATGTAACCGTGACAGATACAAAGTTAGTTGAACAGACAGCGTATGACAGAGTCAAAGTATACAGTGCATTTCACTCAAAGTCAGCCCTTTGAATAAATTATTTGATGAAACATGGATAAAAACTCACCGATATAAAGTCCACTTGAATAGATGTCGCGTACATGTATATGACGTAGGGGAACATTGCAATTCTGCACAGGAAAAACACAGCCAGCATCATGAGACCGTTTATGACGTAGAGGGGAGAATCCTTCAGTCCAATCTTGGATAAAATGCCTCGGAGTGATACGAAAGGAGTGCTCGCTTCCATCAAGTAGATGAAGCCGTAGAAACAGTCGCCTAAGCCACCTCGAAGATACTATAATAATAATAATTTATCAGCTGATAAATATAATTGATAATAGAGAACAAATCATGAAGGAGCCACTTAAATCTCCTGATCTAAAAAGAGATCAATCTCGGTACATCGGCATTTTCACCAAATGAAATGATGTACAATACGGGAAAACTATAAGACTTGTGACTCTGATCCATTGAACTTCAATTTCAAGGTCAAACATTAATTTTTTTCTATTTCTCTTATAAATCGTGAAAATTTGCCAAGATGCGAGTTTTTTCTCAAACCAACCTTTTTCTTCACAGGACATTCCTAATTTGAATGAAATAATTAGTGTGAAAATTTTATCAGTGATAGTTCTTTTATTTAAATAAGTAAGAGGACTCATGCAGGAATCTGGTTATCGATTGCGGTTTGGTAATGGGCAAGGATGTAGGACTAACTTTTTTGACACCATAATCCAACATTCTCTGCGTCCAAGGAGAGGGTGCCCTCCACGTCTAGTGGCTAAATCCGCTACTGGAACGGTGCTGGTGAAACACTAAGACAAGAGTCTGACTCCGAAACATCGGATGTCCGCCAGTGACGATGACAGTGTTCCATGTAAGTAAAATTTTACCTCTTTTATATACTATATTGTGTAACAATCCTGCGAGTGGTATCTGATTCAATTCCATAACGAATGTTTGGTTTACAAAGTGATAAAAAAATGTTTTTTGTATAATTCAATGTTCATATAAAAGTATTTGTTTCAAACGTTTTTTTTTTTCTTCTTTCAAGTAATTCAATGTTTATATGAAAGTAAGTGTTTCGAGGAGCATTTTCTTCCAGTTTATGTTTGAAAGTTACTTCTTTGTATGATCTATAAATCTTTGTGAAGGGTTCATTTTGTATAAAAATGGAAAAGTAGAAAGCCAAAACCTTTCATTCCCAAAAATGTAATATTGTTCATTTGAAAATCAATATTTTTCTTAGGTCGCTGCTGCATAACCCCAATTTTTTCTATTGGTAGGTAGAAAGAGAATTCCAAATTTTCGAATTTCAGCCCCCAAAATATTGCAAACAAACGTCTGTAGAATTTATTGAAATTTCAAAAAACCGTATTTTAAAAAATTTGTAGCTCAATATTTTTCAAGGTGCGATTACTCACTTTTTTGTTATTCCTTCTACTTTTGAAAAAAAAAAATCGCATTTCGACAAATTTTTCAGATTTATGACTAAAATGTAAAAAAAAAATAAAGTCTGGCCTGGAAATTGAATGGTACATCATTTCAGTAAAAGAAAGCCACTGGACCGAGATCGATATTTTTTTTGAATCAAGAGCTTTTCCTTTTTGAATTTTTTATTATTTCAATCTCCTTCAGAGGACCGTTAGCCAATTCATACTGAACGAAAATGAATATTTCAAAGGAAAACACCTGTATATAATTTTAAAATGTGATAGTTCTCAACACACAACATATTGCCCAAGTATTGCACCAAAATACTCACAGTGATGACCAAAAACCCAAAACATCCAATGAAAATGTGATGTCCGACAATGACAGAATTATTCTTGAGATAATCTAGAATCTTGAACAATCCACAAAGGAACCTGTTGATTCTTTTGGCGTCTCCGTTCATCTGCGCAGACGTTACCTGAAATGTCACCAAAAAAAAATAATATATTGTTACAGTACCTAAAACTGACTGAAATTGCACATCATGTTATGTTTCTGCATCTTTACTCAATAAAAATGGTAACGCCATCTCTGCGACGAGTAACGTAACACTAATGTCATTCTTATTAAAAAGTACTAAAAATTATCTTTTTTTACGTAAATTTTGTCCGACCTTGATGTCTTTTCCATTCAAAAGTTAAGAAAGGTCGTGAGTTCAATTCCCAGTTGAACTTGGGATGATTCTGCAACGTCACATGGCGGGTGGACTGCAAATAGCCATGATGCTTCCAAAGCGGCTCGAAAAGTTATTAAAATTGCCTATCCAGAACCCGAGGCGAATGACCAAAATAGTTGATGCGGTTGTCTCAAAAAAAAGGGTACTGTTTAAATCAGCACTGTACTAGAAAAACCGTAGTTATAAATTGAACAGAGTGCCATCTATTGATACAAAACATCATTTCCAAGTTTACTAGGGCACCATCTATGGGAAAAAATTTGCAACAGTTGAATAAAGCATTCAGTCCCTTAAATAGTTACTTGCTTACTTTGGAGCTGTATACTTTGTACATGGACCAGATGTCATAGAAGAAATAGGCCGCTCCGAACCATGCGTAGGCCTCCGAGATATAATGTGAAGTCCTGAGAATGTTCCGTGAGCATGAGTAGCACACAGAAGTCAACCCTGTTATGCAGCAGAACAAGGCCTGCACCGCCGATACCTGTCTATCGAAAAAGCAGGCGATTAGCGTATTCTTTATATTTAATTTTCTCAACTCACTTATTACTGATGTCATAAACGTCGCTGTGGCTGAGCTTGTAAGTCCTGACGATCTTCCGACCGTTGTTTGTGTGTAAGAAAAGAGCGTTCAGGGCGAGGTAGAGCGAAGGGAAGAATACTAGACCGCTGACGAACAGAACGAGTCCATACCTTATGGATATGTGGTCTTCCCATTCTAGATCTCTGACCGTTACGATGGAAACACTCAGAGATAGGATCACCAGGATCAGACAGGGTACCATAAAAGCCGCCTTCTTTTGCTGAAACAAACAAAAAGATGAGCACAATCGAAAAACTGCACGTTGATTAATGAGTTGCTAATGTCATTAACTGAAAATACAACAATATATACAGAAGAAACATACTTTATTGAAGGCTAGCAACATACGTGGACTGTTACTAGTCAAATTAGTTCGAGGAAGGTGGAATTTTTGGGAGATACTCGCTCTTGTTAAGTGGTTAATGATTTGAGATTTATATATACAGAATTCTTCAAAATAAGTTGGAAGCAAGTTATGTGTTAGTTTGAAAATGAATATCATTGCTAACTCGTAGTCTCTGGGAAACAGACAGCCATTGCAATGTACTCAACATGTTTGATATACTAGAATATCTATTCACTTGTAAAATAATCCTCATTCCACGATTCTGTAACTTTTGTAAAGCCGATACCTTATTTTGGTCAAATGAGTATAACAGACTAGCACAATAATCAAAATGGGGTTGGATTATACAATTATATAATGTAATTTTTGAGTACATCGAAAGCTGAGATGAAATTCTTAAGAAAAAATATATTTTTTATAAATTTTTCTATATATAATCAAAATGAGCATGAAAAGATAAACGATTATCCATCATGAAACCTAAGTATTTGAATTCACTTACATCATCTGCAATTTGTAATCTCATGTTGAGATTGTTGATGACTGATAGCTTATAACCAGTTGATAAGATCATATATTTTGTTTTTGAGGTGTTGATTTATTGCTATTCATGTACTTGAAAACATTTCTTAGTTCATTATTCATTTGATCAGCTAGTGTTTCTATATTATCTCCTGAAATTGATAACAAACTGTCGTCTGCAAAAAGGTTCATGAAATCACAACCATGGCTAGTATCTATATCATTCAGGTAGATTAAAAATAATATAGGTCCCAACACACTCCCCTGAGGCACCCCGAAAATGACATCGCGAGATGATGACACTGAATCTTTTATTTTGGTTACCTGTTTGCGTTGGAGTAGTATCTAGAGTTTCGTGGTGGCTGTGATAGTGTACAGGTGTGCTCATAATGTCAACCAACAAGCAAGGTACGCAGATGCCATGTGCTATCGTGGGTCTCCGTTTTGTGTTGTGTTAGTCCGTTGTGGTAATTATTGAAATGTGTGAGAGTTTCTTAAAAAGTAAAGAATAAGGGGCCCCTTTACGTGGTTCGGATAACCACGTAAAGGGGGCTGTATATGTGGAAAAAACCAAAAGGTCTCCCGGGCAGGAGGCGACTTAATAAAACATCAAATTGTTTTTATGATAGAAAAGTTCGACAAAAAATGGGTGGCAGCATTACTTCGAGCAAGACACCGTAATCATACCTCAGCCACCGTATTCACCAGATTTGCCCCCCGGCGACTTTTTCCCCTGTGGCGTTTTGCGACGATTGATGAGATAAAAACCGAATCGCTGAGAGAGCTCAAGGATATATCATATTACACAAGTGTAATATATTTGACGGGGACAAGATAGAAATTGATGAATAAATAAATAATAAATAAATAGTTTTTTGAGAAAATGAAAATTTACCTTAGTTTTTTCTATAAAATGAACAAGATCCATTCAAATTGAAACACTTTTTGTAAGTATTTATTATCCAGTTCAGTATTATAAAGTGTCGGGTAAACTTGATTGGTTTAACCTTCAGTTGGGTAATTATGAATTTCGTGAGATTTACGAACTTGTGAGAATAATCAGCTGATTATGCCAGATAACGCTTCGAAACAGCGAATAATGGCAAAATTATGTATTCCAACTTTAACTGCAATTCATACGAACATTCGAAACATTATCACAACTGGAGCCAGACAGTTGCATTTTTTAAATAAATACATTTATGTTCTTTGAGGTTTTTGACGTTTTGGCCATCCAACATGAAAATTCTCAAGAAAAAAATTTATCAATTATTAGTCCAACTTAAACAACTACTTCTCACTACGGATATCGAATTATTCAGTTAATTATTAATATGTAAATTTATTAAAGCATATTACCTACCTACCTTTTAGTAGCTCTATATCTCAATAAATATTTATTCTACTGTATCGTGCTATATACTGATCAATAGAGAATTTTGTACTCTTAAAAGGTCCGATAACAGAAATTGACAATTATAGGCAGATTTCGTTGATTTCCTCTTTTTCAAAACTCTTTGAGAAAATAATAGGTAATAGAATTTTGATGTATATTGAACAAAATGACCTATTCTGCAGTAATCATCATGGTTTCAGGAAGAGTAAATCAATTGAATCTGCATCTTACCAACTATTGAACTATATTTATGCACAAGTGGATAATAATAATCTGGTTTTTTCACTTTTTTTAGACCTATCAAGTAAGGAAAGTAATGGGCTTTCCCAATGTGTTGTGTTGGATAGAATCGTAAGTGGAAAACCGTAGTTTGGCGGTTGAATATAATGGAATTATATCAGTTCCTTATAATGTGAAACTAGGTGTTTCACAAGGATCTGTTCTCGGTCCATTGTTATTTTTGACTTTTATCAATGACTTGCCTGAATTCATATCAGATTGTCACATAACTATGTACGCTGATGTCAGTGCTTGGACCATTGCTTTTTTTGTTGTATGCAAATGATTTGTCAGAATATCTGAAAGATTGCCACCTTACCATGTTTGTGGATGATACCACTATCACAGTTACAGGGGGAAATATTGATGTACTGCTTAGTAAGGTAAAATGCATAATCGATAGTTTTAGATCTTGGTGTCAGCGAAACAGATTAATATTAAACTCCACAAAAACTAATAGTAAATTTCTATAATAGGAAAAATAATGTTCCAGATGACCTACAAACTATTGATGAAATAAAGATTAGTAGCGAAGTAAAACTTTTAGGAACTTACTTGGATGAAAGCTTATCATGGGATCTGCAAATAAAAGATGTCTGCAACAAATTAAACAAGACATTCTTTGCTTTAAGGCATGCATGCTTTAAAGCTTGCGGAAATGTAATCAGTCACCGACTTTGAATGCTGAAGTGCTTGACAATATAAGGCGAGTGGTGAATGAAGTAGTTAATAGTGATGTGTGGAAGAACTGTGTGGCCCACGTTATAAAAGAAGAGAACAAATATTATGTGCAAAGTTCCCTAAATCCGATCGTTATTCAACCCGATGATGATTCCACCTCATCCGAATAAAGCGAAGAAGAATTTTGATTTTTCTAGCAATTTTGTTGGCCTCTATTATTTTGTAAATATATGTTTGACGAGAATTCAGTGTGATTATTTGTGTTTTCATTGTATTTTAGAGTTTTCGACATGGAAATCAACTACCTTAAATTTGGAAGTTTTTCATAATTACCCATGGTGGAAAAATTCAGTTGAGATAACTTTTTCATGGGGTGATCAATTGCTATGATTGTAAGAATAAGTAACTGAAAAACTACCGCTGAAAAATAATATGCCGACGCCTATGTCGAGGCGGGAATTTCTTCTCTGTGCTGTTCCAATTGGTATTGGAAATACTATTCCAGTCATTTTATTATTTATTGTTTTATATTGTTATATTTTATATCAATTTCAACTGAATCAATGGTACTCAATGAATACTGTGTGTAAGGAACTTTAAAAAACACCATGCATCATGTAAGTGGAAACCATTATGTTTGTTGTTCAGTATAAATAAATTTATATTCTATTCTAAATAAACTTTTATTCTATAAATTTCAACCTATTTTATCAAATACATGTGGCAATATCTGATATCACAAATCTCAATATGAATTATTTAAAAGGCCTCCACCAGGCCCATAATAATGCATGAATATTACTCAAAATTGACCCAAAAAAAAACAAAAATAACACTTAGGTAATAAGACTGTTGGACTCACATTACTCTGTCCCATTCCACAACTTCTAAGGCACTGAAAAATGGTATTAAAACCACTTCATTCCGCGAATATTGTTTATACAAATTTAGTCAGCCTAAAAAAATTATACAATCTCGAGATATAATTTATCAGAAGAAAAACAATGATTATCAAAATGGCATCAATAGCATTTCATTTCGAATGTGTCCTCACTCACAAGCAAAAGTACATGAAAATCATTTTGGTATATTATTTACAGCGTTTACTTTATAAACTTGTAAAATCATTGTTTTTATTGAAGTGGGTAAACAATGTTATATAATGAGCCTTAGATACGTTGATAAATTTTTGTTATTATTAAACTTTTTATAACATTATCAAGGAGTGTCATTAAATTCTAATGAAGGTCAAAATTTACATTATGAAATTACAATCTACAAGGCGTTAGCAATTGATAAATTAAACAAGGTAAATTTTTCGAAAGATCATTTCTCACATAACAGAAAAAGTAAAGTAAATGGAATTGATTAAAGCAGGAGAAGCTCTAAGAGAGAAAGGGATTGGTGAAGGAAATAAATGGGAAAAAAATAACAAAAATCGAAGAAAGTAAACTTTCACCGCCGGAGATAACTGTGAAAGCAATTTTCCGGGGTTTTTTGGTGGCCTGCAGGTTTTTATGCCTGACGTTGTTTCGTCTATTACTGCGGTAGGCATTATTAAAGGCGATTAACGTTCGCAGTGCCCGAATTGTTTCCTTCGTTTAGACCACATCAACTACGGTGCTGGTATTTCAATCTGGTTTTATTTTATTATCAGTGAGCGTGGCTAAGTTTTTCTTAATTGGATTAGCTGACCTGAAAGGGCAGGTAGCCAGATTTTATTGATGTTCATTACATCTTTTTTTCTACTAAAATGACCCGTGTTTTTGAATTTGAAAGTGGAAAAAGATCGGGCTTGTATAGACTAGAATGTGGTGATAGTTCAACAGCTTATACGGGTGGGACAGGCAAAGATGTCAACATAAGATACAATGAGCATGTATTATCAGATAAAAAATCAGCTATACTTGAACATCTAAAAGAAACAAACCATACAATAAATAAAGAGAACTCGAAAATTCTCCACACGTGCAATAAAGAAGGAAGGTTAATTTGTTGGAAGCACTGGAAATAAATAAATTTTATCAAAACCGCAATTTCAAAATCCTCAATGACCAACTAGTTTTTGTCCAACCAAGCAACAGAGTCCCCCAAAACATCATCCATAGTACAGGTGATCTGCCAGTCAAGTCTGCTTGTATATGTACTGTATATGTATACACCACAGGCGTTAAAATGTAACTGACCACTCCGACCCTGTAACAATGAATTCCGCCAGCCGATTGCAGTTAAATCTGATTGGCCAGCGTAAGGAGGCCACCAATAGATGCAAATTTACGTAGCGATCACGCATCTATTGTTTGGGTTGCTTTGTTTGTTGGATGGATATGCTTTAGAACTAAGCAGCTCCATGCAGTATGTGTGAGGCAGGTTCAATAGTAGTAATTTTGATATGTTATAAAACCTAAATAGTTATTGTTTTAGTATTGTATTGATAATTCAGGTAACATTCGTTATTTCAGGTACCTACTGCAGGTACCAAAAGCACATTGACTATATCATTGTATATTTAAGTAACTGTCAAAAAGCGTCAGTTTTCTTAAAAAATGGTTTAACAAACTGGTTGTAACAAATTAAAAAACCTTGGTAGAAATCAGACAAAAGCTAGATTATTTATCCTATATTCAAAGAATATATACTTAGGTGGACCAATGTATAAATCTGACACAAAGCATTATGTTAAGAACCGCATAGCAATGAAAACCAGTAATGAATTCAAAGCAGTTTTCAAGGGTACATTGAAAAGGTTCTCTGTTAATTAATGTACAATTATATTATTTAGGTAAAAAATTGGCAAAACAAGGATGGATTTAGCAAAAGCATTTAATATAATTCCACAAAATTCAAAAAAATTACTAGGATGGGCTAGAATTTTTTTCCTTTCTATAAACTTTAAAAAATCTCAAATATATGTGGGCCATTAAAAAAATAAGGTGAATGTTCAAATTTCACAGGCTATTTGCATTCGATTGGTGATTTTTTGAAATTTTTTATGTTGGTTCACTCGTTTCGAGCATATATTCACAGTTTCAGCTGTTTAGCATGTTTAGTTTGTTGGCGAGAGGCATAAAAGTTAAATGTAATTTTGTGTTTTGTGTGTTTGGCAATTTTCTGCTACAAAAAAAGTAGATAATAAAAAAATTTCATGAAATTATGTGTAAACAATGGAATTCAGTGCTCACGCAATTTTTTGGAAATTTTGGGCACGAAGTTCATTCCAAAATTGATGAATTTTGGATACGAAATCGAAACCAAAGTCTAATCTTCCCAATGAAAAAGCCCAGGAGAGCCAGTTCTTGCCCCATGATCGGCTATAAAGAGTAGTATCTTGAAATTATGCATCACTTGCGAGAAGCAATTTGAAGAAAACATCCGGTATTGTGAAAAAACAATACATGGCTTTTGCATCATGATAATGCACCTGCTCACTCGTCAGTGCTTGTTCGTAATTGTTTGGCCACAAACAACAGCCACCTCATTGACCAGATACGGACCCCTGCGACTTTTAGCTGTTCCAAAGATTGAAGAGACACATGAATGAACGGCATTGTACGACGATTGAGGAGACAAAATCCGAATCACTGAGAGAGCTCAAGGACAGACCAAAAAGTGGAGACAAGTGTTTTCATCTGCGGACTAATTTGAAGGGGACAGCATAGAAATTGTTGAATAAATAAATATTTTTTGAGAAAAATAAAAATTCACCTTATTTTTTGAAAAGAGTAGGTAGTAAAATTTGTTGCATTTTTTTATTAACCGTGGTCTGCAGTTTCAGACCTGAAGTTTCAGCTGAAGAATCTGAAAACAGCACTATTTTTTTCAAATCAAGAGAGGTGAAACATCCAATATAAGTAAAAAATATGCCATAATAAATACTTCTATTCAACAATTAGTATTTATTATCTGTTTCCTATTCAACACAACTAACTGATATTTTGATGAAGACAATCATTATTAGGTGAATCAATTTCGATTATTAAATTTTATGGAGTGTCATCTGCGAGTTAAATATAGATAATAACGTTAATAGATTATATGGCCAAGTATCATCTGACAACCTTGAGAATTGTACCCATAGAGAAAATTAACTCCGGTTTCCAACTCAATTCTATCAACACTAAACTGACGCCAATGGATAATTCGAATGGTAATTATCAAATGTTGAAATATTGTACTTGAATAATTCCTCACCTCTTTTTTGAAGAAATTGTGAGTCGACAGATGACCTTTTGATTTCATCTTAACGATTTCGATGGGAAGCAACAGATGTAAACGAAAAATAAATTTTCAAAATAGCTTTCAACATATTTTTTTTTCAGTCTCAACTTTTTCGCAGCCCATTTTGGGTTCGCAAATTATTGAGGTTAAAAACGAAAACTGTCATCAGTGTCAATTGGTTTTCTTCCTTCTTCTTCTTTTTCCATTAATGGTTTCAGCTGCCAGGGCTATCCAGCCAGGAGTTCCAGGATCATGTTGCTACTACAGGTGAAGCCCACACTGAAGTGGATCTGAGTTGGACCTAAACCCCATCTGGTTTTGCGCTAAAACAAAGTTCGACTGCAGTTTGAGGTCAGTTAACAAGCAATGCCCGCCTGCACTAGAGTGTAAGCACTAATGTGAGGTGATGCACTACGGTTACGTGTATGGACACTACGGGTCATTATTGGCGCACAAGTATTAGATCTGTCTTGATCACTACAGCTTTATATTGGATGCAATCAGGAATTTGGATACGGTTTGTATGTTAGATGGTGATATATGTTTGAAAAATATATCGTGGAATGTAAGAGGTTAGAGGGATGTTGAGAGAGGCATGAAGTATTTGTATATTATGAGACTTATTAGGGCAGGCAAAGAATATATGTAGGAGAGTCTGTATTTCGCCACATTCGCAGCGGTCGTCATCAACTATCTTAATTTTGTCGAGATGCGCTTTATTGAGGGAATGAGTGCTTCTAATTCTGCACATATTGACGATGTCTTTACGAGAACAAGTAGCTAGATCCTTGAACCATGGAGTTTTGTAAGGTTGTGGTACGGGAGAAAAGTAAAGTTTGGCTTTGAATTGTCTGTCCCCGCTATATTGATTGGTCCAGTCTATCCAAATATTATGTTTCAATAATGGTTGAAACTCTATAGTCTGCTTGAGGATGATCAGAGAGTAGATGATTTCTTCCAATATTGGCTAAAGTATCGGCTATATCATTACCCTTGATGTTGGAATGACTAGGAGTCCATGCCAAATGTATGCTGAATCCCTTTGCGACGGCTCTGTATATCAAGTGTCAATTGGTTAAATTTGACACATTTATTCTTCTTCTTATTATCATAGTAACATTCTCTAGCTTCAAGATTGTTGCGATATCTGTATGGAATCTTTCTAAACCATACCAATAAGGAAACATTTTTCATTAGACTTTAGTGCTTGAGCAAAATCGAAGTTAGTCCAGAATATTTTCACAAGGTTGAAAATACACATTTACCATGTATTGATTAAATTATTACAATGCATTGAAGTTTCCTTGCGGGAAATCTTTGTCATTGTACTCATATTAAAGAATGGATAAGGATAACAATTTTCTAATTGACTCGGCCGTTACTCGATGTATATCCACAGTAATTTCACAAACTACACTTTAACACATCTGTTGAATTAAATTCCGACCTGTCGAGATACTAGTAACGCAAAGATATAATTTAAAAACAATGAGTTTTTTTTCAATTTTTGAAGGAGATCAGTATACGACAATGAGTTTCCCCAGCTGGGACAATGATCTGAAGTGAGCCCTAGCAATTTGCATACCTCTACCTGGTATTTCTAAATCAGAATAGTTTTTTGTAAAGTGAGACATTTATCTATGTTAAAATAAATAAAGTTTGCAGTACATAAGGATACTAATATATTAATAATATTAATATATTAATAACCCTATTATATTTTTTCTGTTAAGAGTTTGTCGTCTTTACAAAAAATCAGGAAAGATGTGTCATCATACATGACGCATATGTAGTGCTAGCAATTGTACTATTGATGTCATTGCAATATAATAATAACGATATGGGCCCCAATATCTATACTTGGGGGTCACCTAAATGTGGAATTTTTGTATCGAAAATATATTTCGAGAAACTTACATCAGGTATGTGGTTGAAAGAGACAAATTGGCGTCTATTTCTGATAAAATTTTCAATCTAATCAATTGCACTGCCCCTCATTCCATACGAGTATAAAATAAAATCCGACTCCGTTCAAAAGTTGAGAGGGAGCAGGACTATTCACGTTCACACTGTATTCATACATATTCGAAACAAACAGTGTCTACAGTAGGATTTTTTTTCAATATTTCTATACCAACAATTGTCATTAAGAAATCACCCATTAGAGATAAAATATTGATAATTCATAGTTAAAAAATAGCATTGGTTTTATCAACCAATTTCGTCAGTTGATGACTCGTACTCGGCTTAGAAACATGTTTTATGATAACTACGTTGAAACCTATTTCATTATTATTATTCGTTAGTAGAAATAAATGTGATAAAAGTATCGGCGTACTTTAAAATGGAAATTCCAAAAGATAAGGAAAATGATTTGGAATTCAAGCGGTCTGTTTCAAAACAGGTAAGAAACAAACAGTTAAATTGATGGATGTAGCCGTTACTACACGATAGGAGATCATCATGAAAAATGAGAAATGAAACTTTCTTTTTTTTACCTCTTTTATTTGTAACAAATGAATTTTCGTACTATTTTTTTATTCTTTATGATACGTAAAATAATTGATCATTATCGATTTTCTTTCACTATTGATTCAAATGTGGAGAAATTTAAAAGGTTTTTGTTGCAGGAGTTAATTTTAAATATGTGAATAATTTTGTTTATTCGTGTAGATTTTAGTGCATAGGGTGGACATATGAAAACCAAACAGAACTGATATTGCGTATAAACTCGTATGAACTTTATTTTGACATCCTAAAAGTTATTTAAAAACCTACATATGGTAAGATGTTAGGTTTGGTTAGGTCCAAAATGAGTGGGTCTATTCGATCCTCCACACCGCAACCCGCAAGGATTCATTGTATGGTCAAAAGTCACAAAAATCGATTTTTCGCACATTTTTGCAAATATATCGTTTCCTAAGGATTTTTCGCTCTTTGTATTCCTTCTTGATTCAAAAGTTTTTTAGTACGTTTAATCGTTTTCGAGATAGATGACGGAGAGCGCGCGGTTAGCAATATTTAAGGTCAACTGGTAGTCCCACTCATATTGGAAAATAGAGGCCGGACTAATGAAATTCACCATGAAACATTGTCAAATATCTTCTAACACAAGTCGAATAATTCCTTCACCATCAAAATTACGGACGGGCGTTATATCGTGGAGCAGGATTGAGCATTTTCTTTTCACCAATGCCGGCTGCCGTTGAGGCAATTTTCTGTACATTTCATAGATTCCTTCAATGCTGTGATGGTTTGGCCCAGTCGCAGAAAGTAATAGTGAATCACAACAGTCGCCGACCAACGTACTATAACCAAGGTGGCTCATCGGTGTCCAACCACTGTCCTAAACGTCTCATGTTGTCGTAGAGGGACCACTTTTCATCTCGCGTGACGATCCGATCCAAAAAAGGATCGTTTTGGTTGCGCAAACGCAAAAAAGAATATATATCGAAATTTGACAACTTTTGTTGATTGTTCAAATCGCGAGGTACTAACTTTTCGACCTTTCCAATACGTTTTAAACCATCGAAAACCGTTTGGAAGCTAACACCCGGTTCTTCAGCCATCCCACGCACTGTTTGTGATGGGTCAGTCTCCTCCAGGGACCTCAAATCCTCGTCCTGGATTACTTTAGATCGACTACTCCGGGACTAAAACCTCTGAAACGAAATTTCGCAAAACAACATCGAACAAAAAGGGACAAAAAATTCAAATTTGGAAAACCTGATCAGCATCAATGTATACTCAGAGTTTTCTATCAATCAGTATACATCACTTCCCAGTAGAATAAATATTAATCTAGGAATGAAGCTACAAAAACACATGACATTAAAAAGGTCAAAAATGTTGAAACGAAATAACATTATATAAGAGACATTGTAGAATAGTTTGATGTACCAATAAAACTGACGAAGCAACCGTGTGGTGAAATGCGTCTCAAATAAAATTTATTGTTAAAATCTTCTGATTATCATCATGGATAGATTTATTTCTTCGCCTAATACTCAATACACATTTTCTCTAGGTAATGGAAAGAAGAGCCCTAGAACAATAGAAAAATGTGAAATGAATGAGTAAGCACATCAAGGCTGAGAAACTTCCGACAAAAACAATAAACAATATTTATATCTAGAAAATTATGCAATTTCAGATTGAAAATCGACGATGTCACACTTACGAGTATAATCACAGTTGTTGTAAACATAACCGTGACTTGTCTGACCCCTTCGGCATGTATATTTATGTGAAGTAACTTTGCTTAAAATCTTTTAATTTTTATTTCTTTTTTATTGTTCAATTTTCAATTGTGTTGCATGCTATTGTAATTTACTTTCAGTGTTTTTTGCTTAATATGATTGTTATTTTTAGCTATTCATTTTAATTTTATTGATTTTTTCAGGGATTTCAAATCATTTTATATCGTATTAGACAGTGGAAGTCCGAACTGATGAAATTCGCCATGAAACAGTGTCAACCAACCTCAAACAATTTATATTTTTATTCAATATGCCGGACAAAAATAGACAAATTGGGAGATATGAAGAATTTCACCCAGTTACTTTTTCACTCGCTTGTGCCATAGTTCGGTAAACGAGACACTTGCATCACTTGAGATATATCTAACTTATCTCAAGGAGATTCCAGACTCCAGTAAAGAAACATTAATTTCTAATGATATTCGACGGTTTTTTGGTTAATATTCAGCTATTTTGAAACAAACTTCGCTGTCACACGCTTCATGCCCAAAACTTCTCTAATAGTGATTCAATGACTCTTCATAACAATTTTCTTCACTTTCTCAACATTCCTATCGGTTGTTGATGTGCTGAGGCGGACGTCGACATTCACATTTTCTCGACCTTCTGTGAAAAGCTTGTACCACTTGTAAACATTCTTCTGACTCGAAGTACAATCATCGTATGCCACTGTCGACATTTCAAGAGTTTTTCAGCTCTCAACTCTATTTTTCACACAAAATTTGATGCAAATTCTTCGACCCATTTTTGTAAATAGCAAACCAAACATGCTAAATAGCTAAAACTGTGGACATATGTTCGAGATGAGAATATCAACATTAAAAAATAATAAAATGTACGTAAACCACGAAATTTGAGCATCAACCTAATTTTTTAACAGCCCACGTATAATTGGATATTTGATTGTTCGAACAATTCAAAATTCAAATATATGGAGGTTAATATCCATATATTGAATGAAATATTCCATATTACATAAGTATATACTATGTTTTTGTTAAATTTTCAGAACTGGTACAAAAAAAAGAACATGTTCTCACCCTAAATAAAAAGCGATGGGTTTTTGCACATTTTTTGATTTTCATTGTTTTTGTGAGCAGACATTTCAAATGAACAAACTCCATGGGGATGCTCGGATATAAATTCAATACAGGTTATGAAGAAAAGAGAAATGAAACTTTCCGTTTTTTACCACTTTCATTTGTAACTAACGTCCGTACAGGACGAAACTGCAGTAACGTTAGTTACGAATAAAAGTGGTAAAAAACATAGAAAGTTTCATTTCTCTTTTCTTCATAATGATTTCCTATCACGTAGTAACGGCTACATCCATCAATTTATCAATACAGCTTACTTATGGCGGAAAAATTTGCTTCCGTTTATCATATATGATAACACAGACAAGTTGTTTTTTCATCTCCTTGGAATTGCTGATAAATATGTTTTTTGATAATAATCTTCAACGTGCAAAACATATCCCAAACTATACTTGACCCTTGATGCAATATCTTTACAACTCTTGCCATATTCACATTATAGATATATATCAACTTAATTACAACGCATATTAATCAAAATCAAATACACGTTATCAATTCAATAAGATTTGGAAGGTATGAGTTTGCTGAAGTTGAAAAAATCTTTGGATTTGGGAGCTGGGATAATCGTTTTGGGCAGGATTTGAGCCCTTGAATTTATAGTGATTTTCATTGAGTCGGTTTGTCAGTGATTGTCAGATCTGTATATATGATAATTCAAAATGGAAATCAACCCTGCAGGATGATGATGATGGAACTTGGGGTAGCGGTTGGTATGAGTTAGTTTTAGGTCAACATGGTTGGGATTTTGTGATGGAAACATCTAGGAATGGAAGTGACTTGTTGTTTTCGACTTCCGATGTGAGCTGAGCTTCCAATAGAGCGAGTGTACGCAGTTGATGTGATTGACGAATGTAGGTTTGAAATCAGACCTGTCAATGGTTCTGATTTCAAAGTCTGCCACTTTAAGGTTTGCAAGGATAGAAGAGTAGGGAACCCCTGGGAAAGGGAAAATGTGGGTTGGATGTACAATGGCTGATGAGGATGAGACGGATAAGGTTTCGTATAGTGTCAAAACTGACAAGGATGTCAATCTCTTTGAAGGATTTCAGGTTTTCAATAAAGTTTCGGACATATACATACACTCGTTATCTTATTTCAGTCAGAGTTATGGGCCTATGGTCCCTTATCTTTTCTGCTGTTTGAGTTTCTCTTGGGTTCCTGTGGCGGGGCGGCAGGGGATTGCATGGTCCTTTGTCGGCTTCTTTTGGCTCTTGGCCCTGTGTATGGAAGTCGCAGCGTACTTCTTTGGCTTTGCGGCACTATTTCTTGTTTTATTTTCCGGCAAGCATGGATTTCAGTAACGGAAACTTCACTAGAAGCGCCTGCAGCTGCCCTACGGCCGTTGGGAGACCTACGGGAGAGCTGCAGGCGTTCTCTGACGATGAGACGGCGTACAAGACGTCGCTCCTGATTGTGTTTCTTCCGACAGGCCTTGGGTTTGTGGTCTGTCTATTTTCGTTCGGCCTATCTTAGGCCCTTTTATTTTCAGGGCGTTCTGGGCATCCATGGAAGCTCGCTGGATGTTCTCCCTTGCAGTTAAAGCATCGCAAAGGCGAGTTTTTAGGTATTTTGCATTTCTTGGTCATGTGCCGTCCGGCACATCTGGCGCAGGCTGGAACTGCTTTACAGTTGCATTGCGTGTGACCGAATTTTTGGCATCTGTAACATTGCCCTGCTCGGTTTCTCGGCTTCTGTATTTCGGCGCTTACACGCACGTTTTGAATTTCGGTGATCTCATATATTTTGTTTTGGCTCCTTGGGACCAAAACAAGCACGAATGGCATCGGTACCTTGTTAGCTTTACTAAGGTGGGCTACGGAAAAGATCTCAAATCCTTCGCCCTGGAGTTCGGTATTGATGTCACACTCTATGGACTCCGGGACCCCACGAAAAACTACTCTGAGTGGTTTTTCGCCCGCAATATAGAGATGTTTTGCACATCAGCAATCGTGGTAAAAGATTTCCACTTTTCTTTTGCGCGGATGGTTATGGGTGGAGGATTATTCGCTTTTTTGCGTGTTTCTGCCCGGTCATTTTTCGAGGCGTCTGTTACTATATTTGTCGACTCAGTTTTCTGAGTGGGCTTTTGAATTTGATCTTCCAGTGCTACGCCCGGCTTTGTGATAAGGCGGGTGCAGTTTTATTTGATTTTGGCTTATGGGTCCATTTAGTCTGGGAAAAACCGGGTTTCAACTTTTTGATTTGTTGAGCCGTTTCTGGCTCTTTTTTTCTCTTTTTTGGGACCTTCGCCGCTTGGCTTTCTTCGCCCGACATAATATCGTTACTGTCCAGATCGCTGATGTCAAAGTCGGAGTCGATAAGACGATGAATCAGAGGTTTTTTGTTTCTCAAATTCAAGTCCATTCTCTTTGCAAAGAATTTTTTTTGCTTCTACTAGTTCGGTACTACTTATTTCATAGTAATCTATAATAATTGATATTATAGCCACACCTGCTTTTTTGGCTTTTTACGAACTTTTGTTAAATTGAAAATCATTTCTATAACTTGTTGCATCTCGAAAGATAGATGCACAACGAAAATTAGTCAACTTGTTAACTTGACAGCTGCCTGGCATTCGGACATATAATGAGGACTATTCGAGGGTATTTGCAAGATGTATGGCAAAGGCGTCTGTGAGAGATCCGAAGGCACGGCACTAACGATGGAACGAAGTGGGATTTTTGGTTCATATATTTTTTGAATACCATATATACGAAATGTACCAGAACATTTTTCTCTTGGAATGAGTAATTTCTCTTTTTCAGCAGGAAAGTCTGTGGTTGTTGGATGGTATTCCAAGGTCTCGTAAGGTCGTCATGTTGTCGATGTGTTCTGTGGTGTTGAGTACTCACACTGGTATTACTTTTGTCTGCTGGAAGAATAACTACGTCTTAGTTTTCGCTGTCTCTCTGCCGGGGTGATATTGGATTTTGGAAGTTTTGATATTTTTATAGTATTTTGCCTGTGAAAAGCTAGTTGAATATGAAAATGCTTTCGAACAAATTAATGAAGCCAATTGCTAATTATTCACTATCGATTTTCTTTTCTAGGTAACCTTGGGATTACTAACGAATTTTTCAAATCTAGGACCTAGCATGAGTTTAGGATTCTCAGCTGTTGCTTTACCGTTTTTAAAAGGAATTTTAACTGATGACCAATCATCTTGGTTCGGTAAGTTCCAAAATGAGTATTCGTGGGACGGTAAAAAAAACGAGACAAGGCCGAATTTTAGTAGGAAAAATCGCTGACATTACATGATTTTATTGAACCGGGCTACCTCGAATAAGTCATTTTATCTTGAAACTAAAAAAATTGCGAAACACATCGACTTCAGTTTGCAGTAAAAATTAACCCTTGGTCAACCACCTTTTCCTCATGTCAAAAATTTCAAATTGAAATAATAATCAAGTCACACCTTATTTGAAAGATCTTACAATTTCTTTATCTAACTCTAACATTTCTGATATTACAATGACGAGCAATGTCAGATAAACATTGAAATTAATTAAAATGAGCACCAATAAAAATAACAAAAAAGAAGTCACGGTGCAAAACTTCTTGTTTAAGTGCTTAATATAGGTACAAAAATAAAAGATGAAAGTGGAACCTCTGGGGTAGAATAAAGCCTTTGAAAAGTTTCTAGGTGGCTCATCGGTGTCCAACCACTAACCTGAACGCCTCCTGTTGTTATGGAGGTTCTATTTTTCTTCACATGTTACGATCCTATGCAAAAAAGATCGTTTTGGTTTCTCAAAAGCAAAGAAGAACAGACCTCGAAATGTAACAATTTCTGTCGATCATTCAAATCATAGGGCACCCACTTTTCCGAACATTCTGACATTTCCAATACGTTTTATGGATATGCGTGCGATTTGTAGATGTCGACTGTTTTGTAGTTCACATGCAGTATAAATGAAGTGTTAACAATTTACAATGAATAAGAAGAAGAATAATAGAAGCGATGAAACATTTTCCCTTTTTTCCGTTGTAAGATAGAATGTAAGATAGCATGTATTATAAGCAATTAGATATAGTGTGAAAAGCAAGAAACGAGTCTCACTTCATAGATAGAGACTATCACGATGAATAACAAGTTTCACTTTCTAGTTCGAAACGAAATACACAATTAATCATTTAATTGATTTTTTTATTTAGCATTTTGATTATCATTGTTATGTCAAAAATGTTACAAAAGGGTTGCTACAGAATTGAAAGATCTTTCAAATGAGGTATTATTATTCTCATTTGAAATTTTTGATACGTGTGTTGTTATCGAGAGATGTAGCTGACAATGGGTAGATTTTCACTTAAAAATATGTTCCCATGAAAAGTAAAAAAGGGATTCACAAGTTTTCCACAATCTCAGTATTCAATGTAGCTCATTGTAACTGGAATGTCCTGTATCTGGAGAAATTTGCCTTTTTTTCGCTTTTATTGGCACTCTCTGCATATCCGATGAAAAGCCTTTACATAAAATCTGCAATTTTTCAATGAAACATTTGCATTCATTTATATTTTTTCAGCCAGCGTTGCATCTTTGGCTACGCCGTTCGGTTGCTTTTTCTCCGGACCATTCGCAGATCGGGTTGGCCGACGAAAAGCAATTTTTTTTGTCAACTTCGTCTGTATATCAGGTTGGCTGACAATCGCTGCTGCCTGCAGAGACGCCACAAAGATACATTACCCTTTGCTAATTGCCGGGAGGTTGCTTACAGGTTTCTCCACTGGGCTGTGTAGTTCACCTGCTACAGTGTATATGGTGGAAATATCTAGCGCAGAGTTACGAGGCGTATTTGCCACTTGGGCTTCCATTTCATTCTCACTAGGGGTACTGCTGGTCTATTTCTTGGGATTTTTGTTGAAGGTAAGAATTATAATTCTCATCTTTATTCGAATTTTGAGTTATTGGGTGAGTTATTAGTTTTTGTTTATCGTAAATTACTTATAATTTGGTAGAAAATCCCACTCGGGCATGATTGACATCTGAAATGGGACCTACAAATGAATTATGTAGAAAAGAAATCAGAAGAAATGCTTTTTTAATTCAAATATTGGTCATTAGAAAGAGTTTCTTCTACATTTTCGTAAATCAATATTACACGTCGTGAAATTATCAATGAATCTTAAAATATTTTCCATTATAACTTCTCACGGCAAAAATCAATGTTTTCCTTGAGTTTTACGTTTGAATTATTCAACCTAGATGTCGCCCATTTCGTAGTCTTCCGGAATGAAAACCGCGCACTAATTCTCATAGGATATTTTAAGAAGGATAATGCAATAGTGATATGTAGAAAAAAAGTCGCACGCAGACAAGCTTCTGAGAGCCTTCATCAGGTTATATTTTAAGAACATATCAGCTTCACTACTGATAAGTACTTTCTTTTTCAAAATCCTCTTATGTTGAATAAATTCCTAGTAGATAATTTTTCTGTTTCATTTTCTAGAAATAATCTCTAAAGTTTGTGAAAGCTATTTTCCTGTTTTTTGGGTGTGGTTTGCAGGTTTTTATGGCTGACGTTTCATCTACTTCTGTGGTAGACATTATCAAAGGCGATGTACCCGAGTTGTTCCCGTTGCTCCAAACACAGTAACTACGATCCTTGTTTTATATTATTATTCGTGGGCGTGATTTGGTTTCTCTTAACGATTAATCTGACCTTGTTTGTATACCTTTGAGGACAGGTAGCCAGAATTCATTAATGTTCATTACCCCTTCTATCCCATTGAAATTATCCCTGTGTTTTTGAATTTCTTTTGCATCTCCGGCCGTGAAAGTTTACAGTCTCTAAACTCCCATGTTCTACTTTCTTTTCAGGATTCACTGGGTCTAATATCCCTCATCAGCACCGGCTTTCCCTGCGTTGGATTGTTATTCGCCATTTTCTTCGTTCCAGAATCTCCAGTCTGGCTTGTGAGAAAAAACCACATAGAACAAGCGAAAAGCAGTATGTGCAAAGTTTTCGGCGCAAATACATACAACCGAGTGATTCAAGCAGAGGTGGATATGTTGTTACAAGAAAAAGGAGTAAAGAAAATCAACGAAACGAAGTCTTGGACGAAACAAGTCGTGAGAAAAATCAATTACCTGTTGAAACCAGAATCTTTGAAGCCGATGGCGATCGCTACAGCTTTCTTCTTCTTCCAGCAGTTCAGTGGAACGTTCGCCATCATCTTCTACGCCA
This sequence comes from Leptinotarsa decemlineata, assembly GCF_025532065.1. Lineage (NCBI taxonomy): Eukaryota > Metazoa > Arthropoda > Insecta > Coleoptera > Chrysomelidae > Leptinotarsa > Leptinotarsa decemlineata. The sequence continues at coordinate 217,502 of NW_027412547.1, forward strand.
TCGATATAGTAGAAAACGCGGGAATTACTTTTGAACCTTATATGACTATAGTGGTTATAGGAGTCGTGAGACTTTTAAGCGCCATATTGGCTAGTTTTCTCAGCAGAAGTGTTGGGAGGCGGCCCCTTTCTATAGTGTCTGGTATTGGAATGACAGCTAGCCTACTGATTCTCACGGGGCTTATTTTCCTGAAGGAAAATGGCACGGAAAACCTAACAGAGCTATCATTGGTTATGCTTCTCGGTTATTTCGTCACCAGCTCCCTTGGATTCCTTCCTATTCCTTTCGCCGTAACTGCTGAACTGTTTCCTAGTAAAATTCGCGGTACTGCAACGGGATTGACTTCAGGTTTGGGCTACGTCTTTAACTTTGCAGCCGTTAAAGTTTACCCGGATATAGTCTACTTTTTTGGACGGAAGGGTGTGTTTTCTTGTTATGGAGTAGTGGCTCTGCTTGGTACCGTTTTCGTGGTGACCTTACTACCGGAGACTAAAGGGAAAAGTTTGCAGGAAATTGAGGCATATTTCAAAAGGAAGAGGGTGGACATAGATGATAATAACGAAATGTCGCTCAAGAGTAATTATAGTGATAGAGTCCTTTAGTCATTAAATTTTTCGCGGTTCAGAGATTGAGTTTGGTTAACATAGAGTATTTGTAAAAAATCGTGAGTACGAGTAAATTTTGTGACAAAATCATTAGAAATACATCTTGACTGTGATATATATATTTTTATTTATATATTTGTATCGATTTCGATGTTTCGCACAAAATTTACTTTTATAATAAATAGTATCTAACCTTTTGACTTCGATTTTCGTATTAATTTATTCCTCAACAATCGGACAATACATACTTGAAGCATCACTATCTAAAACCATTTGCATTGATTGTTAATTTATAGAACAAATGCTGTTATGAGAACTATGTCAACGAACATACCTAGGTTGACGAACAACGGACAGACGGAGGTTGACGATAGACCATCAGACTAGTAGTAGTGGTAATAATCAGTCAGGTAGCCTGATAATAAGTTGAGAATAATTTGGATCCTCGAAACTTGAATAAAGTAATTAATAGGGAATATTGTTCTATTCCTACCTTAGAACAAATCGCCCATAAATTAAGAAATGCAAAAGTATTCAGTACACTGGTTGCCACCCAAGGTTTCTACCAAATTCCATTAGATAAAGTGCTGAATTATCTACTTTTGGAACACCGTTTGGGCGTTATCTCTACGGCTACCTTATGGAATATGTTCAGCTCCAGAGGTGTTCCAAAATAAATTCAAGGAAATATTCAACATCCAGGGTGCCGATACGTATATTGATGATATTATAGTGTGTGGAGAAGATAAATGCATGTTTGCCTTACTAATACCCAGAATATAACGAATACCAGGCAGTCACTTTTACATATAATCCATATGCGGATCACACAATGTCTTGGCTACTGCATCACAGCTTACTCTGCGATCACAGCCACAGAACACCCTAACTACAATTAGGGTGTTCTGTGTCACAGCATTATGTGACGAATCAAAATACAAAAAGTCCGCAATAGAAATATGCAACACGTAATTATATCTGATGTTAAGGAAATGAATGACGTAAATGCCAAAACGTGAATATCTCCAACCTTTTTTATTTGTTGGAGTCAATATCACAGTGTTCCGTAACTACCAATGTTCTCTATTTAATGGCCAGTCCACATTATGACAACATTGACAACACCTAACCTATATCTACTGGTTTATTTACATTTTAATTTTTCAGAGAATTGATTGGATTCTTTAAAAAACTTGATTGTAATGGAGCCGCAGACAATCGAACATTTCTTTGGGGTTTACCTGCTGTATTGTTTAAATCCGAAATACAAAGGTAGGACTTACATAGGCTATACCGTAGACCCCAACAGAAGAATAAAGCAACACAATAAAGGCAAACAGTTCGGGGGAGCTTGGAAAACGAGCAACAAGGGCCCATGGTGCGTCTATACATCACTTCAGCCTTCGCGAGTACTATGAAAGTGTTTCAGGTCGATGGTGATGATAATACATGGATTCCCAAATGATATATCTGCCCTGCGTGTGAGTATCAAACGGAAATAAGCGACTCGCTTTAGTTCATTCATTTCTCCACAGTTCGAGTGGGCCTGGCAACATCCGCATGTCTCAAGGAGGCTGAGGCACGTTCCTAAGAAAAAACCGAGGGAGAGGTCTTACGATTTTTGCTTCAGAGTTTTGACTGAGATGCTGAAAATCGGTCCGTGGTGCAGATTGCCTCTCAATATTAGGTGGCTCAATCAGGAGTTCATCAGAGAGTTTCCAGTGAGTTGTATATCATAAGGATCACCATAATAATAATAATGAGTATAAATTTCTTCTCACCTGTCAGAATGAATCTAAAGTTCAAATTAAATATTGATTTTACTATTGGTTTTACTAATATTTTGAAAGAATTTTTACCAGGAGAAAATTAGTTTTTCAATTTGAAATTTTCCATTTCTCTGAGTTGAAAAGATATATCAATAAATATTTATTTGTGTCGCTGTATATACTGATAAAGAATTTTGTACTTGTGTTATGTTGGCAAACGTGCACTGATTGAAATGCTACTTATTTCAATTAAATTGAATGAGTAATCACTGAGATATTACAGTTTAAAGTAGACTCATAAAAACTAAAAAAACTTCTGAAACAACCTATGAGTTGATTACAAATTAAAACATTATAAAAAAATCACTGACTCAATTAATGGACATTTTCTACATTAAAAAACAGACTTGAAAGAGGGGAAGAACTCTATTCTATTTGATCATTCAGTAAATTTTCAGAATCCTCACTATCAATTTTTCAGCATTCCAAAATGGAGTTTCAAACCTTCCTTTTGCAAATGTACTACTTCATAGTCTTGGTTGAACTTATACCCCTCTGTTAAAAGATGATTCGTAAATGTGGGACTGGTCTCTAATTCAAGAAACTACTTCTATGCTCTTGAATGCTTTGCGAAAAAGTTCTCCCCGTTTGGCCAATATATAGTTTTGTGCAAGAACCACAAGTCAACTCACATACCCTTTATCTATCCGACACTGACATTTTATCATTATTCTTTTCAATAAATTTGCCTAAACTTTTATTTGTCTTGCAAGCCACGTCCGATTCTTTCTTAAAAAAAAAGAGTGATGTAATTGCTGAATAGATTATATTGAATTAGTTCGAGAATTTTTTTTTTAGGTGCAGATGCTTCCCCCCATGCATATGCCGATTTGTCATGGTCCCATAGTAAGCAAGAAACTACCTAAAAGCTCCCAAGAACTAAGTCAAACTACCGAATGTAGCAAGCAGTGCAACATATGCTCCGAAACTGTCGAGGAACGACCACTGAGGTGTTTGAATAATAATTGCAACCTGAACTGTCACATTATCTGTTTGTCGAAATATTTTTTGCAATCGGGAGAGTACGTGCCTTTGGAGGGAAACTGTCCAAAATGTGATAAAACGTTTTTGTGGGGAGATATTGTACGAAAATATAAGGGTTGCTATAATAATATAGATGTTGAGATTAATGTCGATTCTGCTAATGATTTTTATAATTCCGACTCGGAATGATTTATGTATGTTATAGTATTCTGAAATGATTTTTCAACTTTTTTTTAATACATGAAATTTGGTACATTTTTATTACTTATCTATAAGCATACTCACCCTTATCGTTTGGACGTGGAATACCATTGTCGAAAATTCTAGAAACGAGAATCAACTTTTAATGAAAAATCAATGAGTCTTGCGTTTCCTAAAATGTTGAAGTTTCTGATAACTGTTCCTTTTCTTTGGCGACTCTGTATACCATAAACGATCTCTGTAGTATCAAACTCAAAACACCACTAATAAGGAAGATATTGAAGGAATGTTGAAGCGTTTTTTATTGGTAAAATGTGCACATTCTATTTCTCAATACATCAATAAACGATGGAAATACACAAGACATTAGTTTTACTAATGGAAAAACGCTTTATATGTACAAATATTGCATAAGACAACACGGAAAATTTAAATTGCAGATCTTTAAGCCAAAAGAAATATAAATATGTCTTAATCACAAGGATACATACGAGGTCTGTTCAAAATGTGCATGAGCATCACTCTGAAATTGTTGAACGTCAATGGCTTAAAAAGGTTCATAACACCGAAACTAAAGTCCAATCGTTCCAATGGAACAGCCCAGGAGAGCTAAGTCAAGGTTTTGCTCACTTTTTTCTTTGAGTACCGTGGCGCATTGCATCAGGAGTTCTTGCTACATAGTCGTACGGTCAATAAAGAGTATTATCTTGAAGTTATGCGCCGCTTGCGAGAAGCGATACGAAGAAAACGTCCGGTATTGTGGAGAAACGATTAATGGCATTTACATCACAATAATGCAGATGTTCACTCGTCATTGCTTGTTCGTAATTTTTTGCCGAAATCGAAGCTGTATCATGTCTCGGCCGTTGTATTCACCAGATTCGACTCCGTGCGACTTTCTCCTGTTCCCAATATTGACGTTTTGCGACATCACCAGAAGATAGCAAATAAGACTTTGCCGAAACGATGTGGAAATAATATTTGAGAGGATTAAAAACGCAGATCATGGTACGGAAAACAACTGATCATACATTGCCCATCATTCTATTTACATATTTTTAGCTCTTAAATTTATCCCACAAAACAATATGACAGAGAAATTTCATTCTGATTTATTACCATACTCAAATTTATCATATAATATTCACAAAATACCTCTATCTTTGTTTAAATGTTTACAAAACTTATTTTCCAGATGAATATTGAATATTTTCTCTCTAAATTTATTTGTCGTTGCTTCCCACTCGGGCGCATTTGTCCAGGCTCTTCCTATTAAAGTTGACAAAAGCTTCGTTGGGGGCGCAGCGGTCTTACTCGAAGCAATGGTGCCACCCTTTGTTTTCGAACTTTTTTATTATAAAAACAATATACCTTTTTTTATTATCGCCTCCTGCTCAGGAGACCTTTTGACACTAAACAATCACAACATATACAGAAGCCTCGCGATAGCACATGGCATCCGTGTACCTGCTTTGTGGACGAAAGTTATAGGCACGTCCGTCCACTACCACGGCCACCACGAAACTCCTTGTTTCATTTTTACTCGAATAAAAATTATAAGATTCTCGGAACCCCGATCTAATTCTTTGATATTGGCGCCGGTGTGTTGGTATGTTTCAACCTCCCAAAATGGCGGAGATCAACGAAAATAGATCAGATCAGAGGTGCTGACGAGTGTCTCTTCTGATTGTTTATTATTCTGTGTCTGAAGTTTGTTATCTGTTGTCACAGAACACTATAGATAGGGTGTTCTGTGCTGTTGTCATTGACGTTACTGTCAACAAAGTGTCAAAAAGTGAGTTAAGAGTCTGAGGGAGGTGTGGTTATTTGGGTAAATCAAAATACGAAATTTTCGCCACAATGTCGGCCACGCTCAAGCCATACCTAACAGCAGTTCGTCATACCCTGACCGCAGCCATGTGCCTCGACAATTTCTCCTCCCAAGTGGTAGAAAGACACAACAAACCGGAAGTTGAGGTTAGGAGCTCGAAAGAACTTCTACTGAATCCCGTCGTGATTTCGAGAAACGAGAAGGAAAAGGTGCTCATAGAGTCTTCAGTCAACTCGATAAGGATCAGCATTGCTGTCAAGCAGGCAGACGAGATCGAGAAAATCCTCTGCAAGAAGTTCATGCGGTTCATGATGATGCGTGCGGAAAATTTCATAGTGCTTAGGAGGAAACCTATCGATGGTTACGATATCAGCTTCCTGATAACGAATTTCCACACAGAACAGATGTACAAACACAAGCTAGTCGACTTCGTCATCCATTTCATGGAGGAGATCGATAAGGAGATTTCTGAGATGAAGTTAGCTGTGAATGCTAGAGCTAGAATCGTGTCCGAGGAGTTTTTGAAACGTTTCTAATGGGTTCGTGATGAAACCTTCGGCAGGTGCTAATATCTATAATTTGGTCAGATGCAGTTTGTGGTAAATGTTCATTATATCGGCTCGCTTTGGTTTTGGAAAAATACTCATCAGATTTACGTATTTTTGTTAGATGATCACCAATTAGTCAATACTATGCGCTTCAGTACACTTCAAAAGATAAGGCCACGCTAGAGTAGTAAAATCTGTTTCGAACAGTTTTGTTAATGAAAATTCATGAAATGACACCTTCTGTTCTCCATTACTTGCTGCGGGCTTTTGTTCATTTGCCTTTTCAATTTTTTTTCCAAAAAAACTCGTAATTTTCTCCAAATTGTTTCTTTTAGCAAACTACATCATAATTATGGAACTGAATGATACTTTCAAAAGAGCTTTTATAATGTTGGTTCTGTTTACAATGTTACGAAATCAAACGAGAAATGAATGCAATGTTAAATTTATATGTCCACCTGAAAGATGGAATACATGTATATTCATCAGTGGCAAAGCTGACTAAAATTTTAGAAATTTGGCAAGATAATTTTCAGTTTTTGACTTTTGAATGTTGACCATTATATTTATTTTGCTATTAAACACACTCTTTCCTCACGGGAACGAACTTGCTGTTTCTCGACGGGTGTTTTGCTAGGCAAGTTAGCCATATAAGGAGATAACTAAAACTCTGCCGTCTCCCGATGATGCTTACTTGGTTAGCAAAACACGTGTCGAGAGAGCATTTTTGTTCTTGTGAGGACAGGTATTTTTAATAGACTCAAAACTACAACTTCTGGCTCAGAATGAATCCAAGACAAGCACTTCTCTCAATCGCCAAAACTGCAATACTCTTCTCAATGAACGTTTCACCAACCAAGGTGGCGTTTGCAGGTGATGCAGTTCATAGTTATTCGCAATCCACACTTTGCTATTTCCATACTTTTTAGTAATCTCTGTTAGTTAAACGCATGTCGAGAGATTGTATTTTTGTTCAGATGAGTGAAACGTGTTTTCGATGATTGATTTCTAGCCTGAGGTCCAATTCTATCTATTTAGATAAGTCTTATTGATTTTTTCTAAACTAATGAGAGCCATTGAAATGGATATATATTTGCCGAGATGAATGGCGGATAATTATCAGTCATAATGTTCTAGACTACCTAGTTGTAAATATATTTATCATATTCTGTTTGTCAGGTTCATAGTATTTATTATAGGAGGTCTGTCTTGGACTGTATTTAGCAAAAACAGGGAGAAGGGGTATTATTTCTAGTGCTGCAAGGAAATCAATGATTTTTTGGTGGAGAATTAAACTGCCATTATGAGCTTGTTCACATTTCTTAAGTTGATTTAATGTTTTTGTAATTTTTTTCAATAGCTCAGTCGAAAATTTAAATATGAATTGACATTTAACACTTAATTGTTGGTGAACCTGTTTCCCAACTCAACTGAAACTTATCTCAACGTGACTGGTTTCTTTGAAGGTGATTGAAGTGAAATTCGTGACTGGTTTCATTCGACGTTAATTTTTATTGTATAAATACACTGGCCAGTTATTTGATGAAAATTAATGATAATGTCCACAATAATCCAACTGATGAAGCTACCATGTAGTGAAATGTGTCTCAAGATTTATTGTGAAAATTTTCTAATTGCTATCATGGATATCAGTTAATTCTATTTTGATTTCTTTTACCCCGCAGACTGAAACAGTCCCCTTTCAGTTCATCAAGAATATGTTGATACCCTTATGATTGATTTACTTTTACCTTCTATACCTCTTTTCGCCATTATGAATCATTTTTTCTTTTTACGCTTTTTACATGTTTAAGAAAGAGTTTGTATATACCTAGAATGGTTTTGTGCCAACCTTGTGTAATCGAATGTAAGTCAAAATTGTAGTTCATACAAACTTTATTCTTTAATCCGCAATATCCAGTGTATAGGTTTTTTACATTATTTTTAATAAATGATTATATTTCTTATGATGCATTTTTCCGCCAGAGACCAAATGGAAATTGTTAGTTTTTATTGATTTGAGGACAGAACAGTGCATGTAATTTCATATAAGCATACTTAACCTCAATAGGAAGTTTTAATTTGTTATTTAGTGACGCAAACTTGTTTTTTCTTTGATACAAAATACAATAATATATTTGTTTTCAGTCTAATGTACATCCAAGTTTCCTGTGGTAACTTGGACGTCTGTAAAAGATAATTTCATAAACTATTTGATTTTCACAAACTTTATTTTCAAAAATATTACACGTTCTGCTATCACAGTAGCTTTTTTCGTAGTGAATGAAAAAAATATTGTGAGAGTCGCGACAATTTTGAAAATAAAATTTGTGAATATCAAATTGTTAGGCGTAGTTTGTGAAATTGACATTATTTTATACAAAAAACCATTTTTTTTCTTTCGCCTTGGATACATACATGCAGGAATGCTACACAATGTTTCAGAGTTTTTGATTAAAAAATTCATACACAAGAAAAAATTTCTAACTCTATGAGTAGACTCATTTGGGTAAAAACCTGTTTTTCTATCCCCTATTAGAACCTATAAAAACTAAAAGTTGTTCTTGTATGTGAAATTCAATATATATTTCGCTGTTGAATATGCAATATGATAAGGGAAAAAATGTAAAGGTACTTTCAATTTTAGCTTGTAGTTTGTAACTGAAAGAAACTTCTGTGCTTTTAAATATGTCATCATGAATTTTTTGTATTGATGTAATAATCTTCACTCCTTCCATTTGAAAATTAGATAATCTTCATTTATTGACTGAGAAGTGGAATGTCAAAGAATAATATATTTTACATTGTAATGTGAAATGTGATCGCTAATCTGCATACCAATCAGCTGTTGTTCCTAGACGCTTTTGAATTGAATCACAGAACCAAAAGTCTAGGATTCAGTCACAGAATAGTTAACATATCTGTGATTCACTTCTTTGATTTGAAAATGAGTAATGAACAGTGATGCCAACATGGTGGGTTTTCCCCCTAAATTTAGGGGATATAATTTGAAAAAGGTTTTTTTTGGGGGGTATTTTTTAGGGAGAAAATATATAACTGATATCGACACAAATGAAGAACAGGAAGCTGATGAGTTTTTCGAAACTATTAATGAATTGGGAATTGACATAGTATACGTATTCATGCTCATATATGTCTGTTCATTTGATGTAATAATTTTTTTATGTATTAGTTGATGTTGTGTACTGACGTACTCACATGAAGGCAATAAAAAAGTTACCATGTTTTAAAAATCTCATGTAACATTTTTCAATAACCTTTTTATTTAAAACTTCGTTATGACAAGAATATGAATGTGAGTTAATCTATCAACTCGTTAACTGTTAAATGTTATAGCAACTTCGAATATTCAATTAGATTTTTTATTTACTAAAAAAATGGTGTATCTTGGTTTGAATTTAGGGGGTTTTAAAATGGGCTTAGGGGAAAATGTTTTGAGCAGTTGACATCACTGGTAATGAATATGGAATAGAATGTCACTGTCAAAACTGCGAGTGAATTGCTAGTTCAATTCAATTAATAAATTTATATATTTGTATGTAAAGCAGTATTTTCAGAACAATTTTGAATTAAATCCGCAACATATTATTTCTATCAAATAATGGTAAGTCTTCCAAATAGTTCCTTCCGGTTTTACTTAGGTTATGTTTAATGACAAAGCGTATTTCCATAACACTTCCTAGTTTTCAATATTACAGCTTGTTTCCACCATTTCAGTCAATCCTAGCCTACAACGGTGGAGCCATGGTGGCAATGAAAGGCGAAAACTGCGTCTCGATAGCAGCAGATCGCAGATTCGGCATCCAAGCGCAAACAGTGGCAACAAACTTCGAAAAAATATTCGAAATGGGCCCTCACTTGTACGTCGGTCTCCCCGGTCTGGCAACCGATACCCAAACCGTCATGGAGAAGCTGCGATTTAGAAAAAACCTGTACGAACTCAAAGAAAACAGGATCATATCCCCTAAAGTGTGTAGCGCAATGCTCTCAAACATGCTGTACGAGAAGAGGTTCGGGCCCTTCTTCGTGGAGCCCGTCGTAGCCGGGTTGATGCCAAAGACGTACGAGCCATTCATTTGCAACATGGATCTCATCGGGTGCATCAACCCTCCTAACGATTTCGTCGTGGGGGGCACCGCTTCTGCTCAGCTGTATGGTATGTGCGAGGCGCTCTGGGAGCCCAATCTTAGTCCGGAAGACTTGTTTGAGACGACCTCTCAGGCACTGATCAACGCTTTCGATAGGGACGCAATTTCTGGATGGGGTGCTACAGTGTATATAATGTGAGTATTGGTGGTTAACGTTTTCGTGACGAGTTGACTTATTTGGCTTTTATTTCAGAGAGAAAGACAAGGTCACCATTAAGAATTTGAAGACTCGTATGGATTAGGGTTTACTTTATTTTTTAATATTTCTTTAATAAATTGATTTGAAATATGCTTTTCTGTATGTTTCATTGAAAATGGCTGCAACAGATTGTGAAGAGAGGGAAAGCAGGAAATAGAACACTATTGAATGGTGCCGAAAATATATTCTAGAAATACTTTATTGTGAGATTTTCACCGAATAATTTCATGAAAACGCACGAATTGTTTAGCTTTACAATAGTTTCTTCAGGCTTGTCTTTTCTAAGCAAAATCTACATATTCAATGCTATATATATATTTTTTTCTACAATATGAAATATCTGAATTTTAAATTCTTGAGTTTTACAAATCCTGAGTTTGAGAATTAATCGAATAACAATAACATAAGAAAAGATGATAAAGAGTACAAACTCATTTAAGTACCTGAGCTTGTTTTTTTGGCCGATACTTGATGAAAATCCATAATTAACTTATTCAAAAAACACTGAAATTTTCAGTACAGTTTTACAAAAGCTCAAGACGTGTTTCGCCATACAATGGCTTCTTCGGGCTTATCTTTACATGCCTGAATATGTTAACACGTTATAGTCGTGATTGAACTCATTAAAAGATGGTTTGCAAATGTGGAATTAGTCTTTCCATTCAAGAAACTGCTTCTATGCTCTTCAATACTTTGGGAAAAAGTTTGGCCAATATAAAGTTTTAGGTAAGAGCCACAAGTCAACATATACTCCTGATCTATCTGACACTGAAGTTTTGTTTTCATCGTTTTCAATAAACGTGCTTGAATCATTATTTGTTCTGTAAGCCACGTCCAAGCATTCCGTTTTTAAAGAATACTATTGCGAAGCATAGTTTTGAATGCAGTCACTTTATGCTGGTAGGGATGTGTGGAGGAATTATGTATGAAAATGTGGTTTGTGGAAAACTGCAAAATAATGTCCAGTCAATATAATTTGTTTGAATTATTCCCCACCACTTCAGTGGTGAATTTTATTGACGGGCGAATGGAATTAACATATTTGACGAACTTACCTAATTGCCTATCGGTACCAGTAAAACAGACTAAGGTATCATCTACGTATCTGCACCAGTACAAGAGACTGTTAATCAACTGATTAACATGAATTTCATTCTCTAGATTACCTATTCATGGAAATTTCAGCCAGCAAACGACGGCCATTAGTAGTCCCTCCCTGTATGAATAAAACTTGTCGTCGAAGTGGAAATAATTTACAGATAGATAAATAATGGTGAGGAAATCTACGCAGGTAAACATTTTCAACATTAATTGGGTAAGTAAAACTAAGGTAGGTACATTGAATATGTAGATTTTTCGTTAGTATTAACACGCCTGAATAAGGTATTGTATAGCGGAAAACGTGTTGCGTTTTAGTAACATTGTAGTGAAAATCTCTCAATGAAGAATGAAACTTTCTGACAATAGGTTTATGGAATTTGAATCTTAGCGGGTATATTGTAAATAAATCAAACAAATTTCTACTTTCAAGTCTTTCATTCACTAAAAAACTAATTGGAAGACATATTTCGGAAGTTCATCGTTTTGAGCTTATAATTAATAAATGCCTGACCAAGAAAGAAGTATATTTTCTAGAATAAATTAGTCTACTTAGATATCTTTGAATTTTCTCCAAGGTTAAAAATACTGTTGACCATTTTTAATAGAAGAATGATTTTACTAGTCTCCTTTGTCTAAAACTCAAGTCATTGTTTAAAGAAATTCTTCTTTCTCTTTCAAGCATTGAAGAACCAGATTATGACTAGATTTGGTAATTTATAAAGTCTACAAGTACAAATATCACGTAATTTTAACAATTAGCATATTATGTTCGTATGTAAAAAAGCGTAGAAGGGTCAGAAAAATATGATCAGCGTCTGTGATAGCAAATTCCTCGCATGAACACTTTGTATTCAGCACAGTAGATGTCAGTACGTTAATTCAATGCATATTTTTTTAGTATATGATTGTTAATTGCACAAAAAATAATCTGTAACTCAACCTAGCCGACTATGATTCAACTAGTGCAACTTCAACTTGGAAAACATATCACGTATTGAAATGCATTATGAATATAGCTTTGGTTAGGTTAGGTAACAGGAAAAATTTCTTCTTCTTCTTTTCGATCAAATGGCCTCAGCAACTAAGGCTATGTGGCCAGTTGTTAACATCTAACATGCCGAGTGACAAGTGTAATGTGAAGAGATAGCTGTCTACAGACGCTTGTCCCAATTTAGAGTTTTAATGTTATAATTGTTAATTTGACAATTTCCAGTTTCTTAAAAAAATGGAGAAGTTTGATTTCTTGGTTCAAATCCTAACTGCTATGCTAATCTGCCAAAACAATATTTTCTGTAGCTAGTATCTAGAAACATGGATAGTGGCATCGATATTATTTCAGTATTGTCGTGGTGTTTACTAATTTTGGAGACCTCACATTGACCTATCATTGTTTTTATTCGATGAAGTGATATTTACGACAGAAAAATTACTTTCTTGACAAATGCCGCGAAACATATTGGAGAACATCGAATTAACACTCTCCCACATAAATTCTAGTAATGAGTACTGCGGAAAATCTTTAAAATAATACATTAGTTCAACCGAGGATGACAATATTTCCAACGCTAATATATGAAAATAATATCACAGAAAATTTAAGAGGTCTGAAAACGATGAAAATCTAGTTGATTATTCCGTAGGGAATATATTCTCTCGGAGAGTAAATATCTGATCCCTTCTCTGACGGATGCCCATGAAGCAATTCAGACATGAAACTGATGTAGGTAATTGCCAATCGAAGAGTTTCTATACGGGAAAGTCGCTTTTCGTATGCAAAAGTGGGGACCTGAAACACAGAACATTAATGAACAGACCATCAAAGTGGTTCTGTGTCACATTTGTCAAAAGAGCGTCATGTTTCAATCTTCGAATGAAAGATACAAATGAAATATTAAATTACTTTTTCATTGCTTCAACTGAATAAGTTATGTCTGAAACGAATATAACATACCTTTCTCCTTAATTTATCGAAAGCTTCGTTTAGATTAAACATACGCCTCCTCTCTCTGATGTTGGCTGCTCTTCTCTGGGCGGTCGTGGCCACTCTTCTTCTTGTTTTCTTCTGAGTTTGCGATCCGTTTGATGAACCGTTTCTACTAAGACGATTTGGGACCAGACTTCCACATTGTTGTCTTTGCCAAACTAACAAAAAAAAACCTCTTTTTATATTCATGTCTATTTTTTCACTTTGTTTTTTTATTTCATTGTAGTCTTTTGTTGTCTTGAATCCTACAGTTGTTTTCTTTTGAGGTTTGACCTTTTGAATCCCACAGTTGTTCCTTCAATTTATTTTTACTCACCTAAATCCGAGTTGAAGGCAGTCAAAATATCAGGATATCCACTCAGAGCGGGGTTCTGACCAGCGAGACAATGGTGGGGGTCCCAAAGACCTGGGTATCCATTTATATCAGGGGGTGGGTATCCAGGGGGGAAATCGGGACCCTAAAAACAGCAAAGTTTTGTTGACTTTTTTGTAAAATTCCCTCAATGAAGTGAGGAAAGGTAGTCAGATTTTATGAATTTACTTGTGATGCACTGTTTGGAATCTTTGGTGTAGTAATGCATATTACTGAAGTTTTATCGAGTATTGATACGTTTACTCAGTAGTAAATGATTCAAATTGAGTGCCAGAAATACGAAACACAACAGATATAATTAATTTTTTTCCAAGAAACTTTTTTAAGACGAACATGTGTTCCCAACATTCCGGCCTTATGTGAGACACGTTGGTGACAAAAATATAATGAAAATGTTGCCATTTTCAACAAACATTTTGAGGAAATTATTAATGTATTTGCAAAGATATCTACAGAAGAGAATGCTGCTGCGAAAAAAGTCCTTTTTAGTAACTTTGTGCTGCTACTCAATCAACATTCATAATATGCGTTGCATTGATAGCCAAATATTCAGGTATATTGTAATTAATATTCTGCCAATGTATCACAATTGAAAACTATCGATATGTAGGTACACATGTACGAATCATAATATCATTCCTTATTTAGATTCACTGATATCCGTACTCGAACAGCGTTTTTCTTACGAACATTCACTAGCGTATAGTTTAATGTCAGTACGTTCAATGTTAAATATGACACTGGTTGATTTCAAAGATAAATTACAAGATTTCTGCCACTATTATTAAAATGAATTATGGGATGAATTGTGAAAAGGTCGAAGGTGAACAAAGTGAAGACCTACAAGAAGGAGTATCATTATTTCGTTGGCACAGCCACGTACGACGAGCAATACAGAAAGGCACTGTAACGGTGAGAAAGGTCTTTTTCGACCTTGCGACGTGTAAAACATGGTTTCCGTCTACGATGACCGAAAACCGTTTGAACGGTTCATGTATGCAGCGTTTACCGAAAAAATGTTGAAGAAAAAGAAGGTGGAATTGTACGAGAAGTTTTGAAAACATTGATTGTCAAGTAGTAAAGCTATATCTCATATGAAACAACGATCAAAACAATATAATCTATGATTTTCTTTGTCTGTTCCCCTCTATATACAATCCTGGCTACGCCCCTGTCTAATACTAAAGGTAATTTCAACAAAATATTATGATTGTAGAATATAGAAGAATTAATTCAACTAGCGAACCGCTCCGATTCCGCACAGGTGCATTGCTGATACTGGAGAAACAGTGATGAAAACATCATTTTGTTTTATGATCGTCCCTTTTTTCCTTATGGCTGGCTTCCCAGTTGGAATATTCAAAAATAATTTCTTATTGCACATCTACAATATAAAACGAACGTACATACAACATTTCAGCCTCCGAAAATGAATCGGTACGGAGAAACAGCAAGAGAAAGGTAATTTTCATATGTAAACACTTCTCTTTTATCCCCAGTGGGGGCGCCCCAGGTAGAATTTTTTGTAAATCTTTTTTTATTGCACATTTACAACATGAAATAAACCTACATACATAACTTGTACATACATAACTTAATTTTACGAACGCGCCTTTTCCCGTGCGGGTTGGAATATTTAAAAATCTTTTCCTATTGCACATCTACAACATATAACGAACCTATATACAAAATTTTAACCTCCGAAAATATAGCGGTACGGAGAAAGAGTGATGGAAGGGTAATTTTCATATGTAAACGCGCCCCTCTTATCTCCAGTGGGGGCCTCCCACTTGGAATATTCAAAAATCCTTTCTTACTGCACATCTACAATATAAAGCGAACCTACATACAAAATTTCAGCCTCCATAAAAAAAGCGGTACGGAGAAATAGTGATGAAAAGGTAATTTTTGTATGTAAACGCTCCCCTTTTACCCCCACAGGGGAGCCTCATTTGGAATATTTGAAAATCCAAGACCTAAATGCTAAATTTCAGCTTCCTAGGACTTAAGTATGGAGAAAGAGAGATAATTAGTATTTAATGAGTGACTTTCGCATTAATGGATAGATTTACTTCATTTTCACGTAGCAACAATTATCGGGTCAACCGGTGCGTGTGTAGAGGTGAAAAACTAACAAAAATGTCAATTGATCTAATGAAAGACTAAGGAAATATGTTGCTTGTGAAAATACCAGATTCCAAAACACATGTTTGAAAAACGTAGGTATGTTGTAATTGGGCAAGCAAATTTGCTGTTATACTGGCAATATTTAATTCTATTTTTACGGTCATCACGTATTCCACATAACAGAATATTAGTGAATCAGCCTGTTGGTATCCAAAGTTTTATAAATTTCGGATTGAGAATCGTAGATTCTCCCAAACCTAACCTAATCCAAAGTTACACAGACCATATAATATGTCGAACTTCAGCGACGTTATTTGCCTCTCAGCAACTTTTGATGCTTTGTAAAGCTCAGATACAAAAAACGTTCACATATACCAAGCCTTTCAAACAAATTAAATATCTTCATAGGTATATTTTAGCAGTTGCACGAATTTTCTGGTAGTACCATTTTCTACTCGAATTTCAATATTAATACAAATGAAAATTTATTGAAATATTTGAAATTTTGTTCTACAAAGAAAAATAATAAAGAAGAGTCTCACTGAGTTGTTATTCTACACGGTTGCCGAAAAAATAATGTATGCAACACGTCCGAAAACAGTCTTTTGGACTGGCTCGTCCTAGAATTTCGTCTACTCGTCTAAAAACAGTATTTTCCTCACTCCTTACGTAATTTACTATTTCATGAACTTTTAAAAAATTATATATAACAAACATCTTACATTGGATGTATCCCAGGGCCCTCGATCATTAGGAAATGACATTTTCATTCCACCAAAAAGATATAGAACAGCAGAATGAAACTGATCAACTGTGTTTCTGACCCAAACACTTTCAACACTGGAGAACAACTAGCAAATACTGAATTCCTCTCAATTACTGAAATTTCTCGGTATAGACAATATATCTGATTCAATTCGAATGAACTTCTCTATCCACCCTCATTCAGGGGTTGAATGTCTCCCATTGGCTCGCGCAATTCAGAGGAGGTTTTATTGCTGAAACCAACGAATGAGCTACTTGCAATATGTTACCATCCCAGCAGGGATGAAATGAGGTTTATTATATGAAGCTGTAAGGGCTGATTCTGCTTGAAGGAGAATTATTGACTTATCTGGCTGAAAGTGTCGAGTTTTGTTTCTGTTTGGAATACATCACATTCAGTTGTTGTTTTTATTTTTGTAGCTATAAAATTATTATTATTCTCGACACGAGTTTACTTGTACAGTAAGTAGGTACATAACTTCCAAAATAGCAAAGATCTAAAACATTCGTTAATAGGAAAAACACTTTTATACTTCGTTTCCTAATAGAAAATCATTTATAACAACAATACTTTATTTACATATAAAGTTGTATATAAAACTGTTAATACGATAAAATGTGGATACTAAAAGTTAATCATAAAAACTGAGAGAACCTTCTCCTGGTTCCTTCCCCTTTCTTATTACCTCTCCCCTTCTTTTCTCTCATTTTAATTTTTTTAAATTTTTATTCATTTATTAACTATTATTTTTTTACTGTCTTCACGGCCAAAAATTTCCCAACTTTTTCCCAAGTCGAAAAAGCAGGGGGGGAGGTTCCCCCCATCCCTTCCAATGGCGATGGCCCTGCTTGCTGCCGAGGAATATTGGAGAAACTTCTATCAAAATAATCCTGTATATACAATTGATGAATTTGTACATTTAATTGAAACTTGATATACATTTGTGTATGGGTATGTACCTACATGTGTAAAAATGTATACAGTATGTATATTGTAATTTTATATTTATGAGTACCTATTGTCTTTATAACATAATCTGTATGAACTATTTTTATCTATACATCTTTGTGTATTGAACTGAATAGAGTTGAATACCCAATCTCTTAAAAAAAACATTGAAACGGAGGTCAGCAGATATTTCAGATTATCAAAATATCATTAAGAGCGATTGTGATTTCTACAAGAAAAATGTAGAAACTAAGGATTCCATATTTCCAAACACGATTTATGTGTCATATTGCATAAAACGCGGAAAATTCACAAATAATAGGGTCAGTGCGTTTTCCATGAAAACTATATTAGGTACTTATATCCTTCCCATTATTAACATTTCAACTGTCCGATTACGATCTCAATCAATCAAAATTTTTCCATATTTTTGTTGATGTCGCTGACTCTATTCACCCTCTGTGTCTGATGCGATTTGTTTTGGACAGGGTGCATTAGCTTATATTAAATCTGCAACCCCTGCAATGTTACGCTATTTACGCACGTGTAGGAGTTAATATTTCTCTAACGAGGGGGATGGTTTCTATTAGTGTCTCATTTGTATTTTTGATTTGCTGACCGCCTATATATGTTATATTTGTGAGTTCGAATAATAAATGTGGAGGAACTATTGAAAGTCTATTTATTTGAAAAGAATTCAACCGAGGTGAACTGAAAATCAGTAGTTTGAGAGAATAAAGTCAACATAAATATCAATATTAGTGTGAAGTTACCCACAACTTCTTATCCACAGTTTGAGATGTGAGACTATATAGAACGTTTAGTCCGGTTAATTTAGGCATTCGAAGCTACCTAAATTCCCAGTAAGCTAAAAATCAGTAAGATTGTTTAAAATATAATTAAAAATAAAATTTGAAAGTTCTCTATCTTTTAAAAACTTCAGCACATTGAACTAAATTTTGTTTTTCAAACATTTTGAAAACTGTTATTTTATCCATCCTGTAAATTGCAGATGTCGTGTCACAGCCAGTTATTGCGTGTAAAAATAGAACATGATTTTGACACTTTGTAAAAGTAGATGAACTTTTTAATGGATATATTTCCGATTGATGTTGAGCTCTTCCTGGTTTTAAGAAGAAAATAGTTTTTTCAGTTGGAGTTCGAGCAGTGAGTAATACGAGTAAGTCTACATCTTCACCAACAACAATAGTTGTAATTGTCTATTGCTTGTTTTAATTAATGATACATCAGCATCATTATTAGCTTGTTTTACCAATACCAACATATATTACAACGATCACGATGATTACATTTTCAATCGTTATATCTCATAAACGGTGACTCGTAGGAAAAAAGGTAGTGATACATTTTTTGTAGATAATTTTATGATCTATAATTTTTGTCGCAAGTATTTTTATGATAAAACTTACCGTTTTTCTGAAAATCGCGAAAAACTCAGTTTTTGACCTTTGTCCTCGAATACAATTTTTTACAT
Organism: Leptinotarsa decemlineata; assembly: GCF_025532065.1. Lineage (NCBI taxonomy): Eukaryota > Metazoa > Arthropoda > Insecta > Coleoptera > Chrysomelidae > Leptinotarsa > Leptinotarsa decemlineata. Next base: position 236,662 of record NW_027412547.1, read on the forward strand.
ACAGGGGAAAAATGGGAAACTCTCAAATTTCATTTTTAATCATATTTCAAATAATCTTACTGATTTTCAGCTTGTTGGGAATTTAGATAGCTTTACTCTTATTTTTTGGTCAAATTTGACTGGACTAGTTGTTTAGAATGAAATGCGAGTGAATAAGTTTTTCTTCGTTCTCATTTCACTCGTAATTCTTTTATGAATAGATTTTTATCCATTTTCATTATTTTCTGACTAATAATTCAGTTACAAACAATCCAGAAATACTATGCTTTTCTGTAAAGTGAACAATGATCAACAGTTTCATAACTGTTCAAATTACTCTTTATAGCGATTTGGACTAAACATGATATAAAATTTCTTGATTTAAAACAATACAAAACTAATATGCTTCGTTTCGGGAAGAAAACAGTAAAATTTATCGTTTTGAAACAAAATTTATCCTTAGTAGGCTTAAAAAAAAAACATTAGTTTTGATTGATGTCAAATTATTGTGTTTATACCATTTCTTCAAGCACTTCTCACTGGCCAATTAGGACCAGGCAAAAACAACCTTTGTCAACTGCATCGAAATCCGAGCACATAATTTGTATGCTGGCGGAATAAAGCGACTTATATTACGTTAGCAAAAGTGTACTGATTCAGATGGCGCTTATTTCGATTGAATTGAATAAGTATTCACTGAGACATTACAGTTTAAAGTAGACTCATAAAAACGGACAGAACTTTTGAAACAAACTAATATGTTTTGGTTATATTAGTCTAAATCAGGTAGTATCAGCAGTCAGGCAAGTATATATTAGTGAGCTCAAAACGAAGTATGCTATATTTATATACAAATAAATATATTTTTACACGCTAGGAATTGCCCGTTAAAAGGTAATGCCTCGTTAATTTACATATTTGATTTTCAGTTTCGACTTTGGAGAGTTTGTTGTTCGTATAGACAACTGGTTAACGGAAAAACAGATTATTCCACCAGATTCTTGGAGATGAATACAATAAAATAACATTAGGAAATGATCTAGTGATAAAATTCAACCTTGAAAATTTTTGATAGATTTGATTGAAAATAATTTCAAAATATGTCCATGAACGCTCTTCTGCTATTATTATAATAATGCGTTCATACTGCAAGTGTTTTCCTCGCCTTGGTCCTTACACAAAGGGCATATTTAATTTCTTACCCTCTTATTAAAATATTCTGGACATATGGAGTCGGTTTCATTGTATATTGTTTAGTATCGAGAGGGGATGATCCCTTTTTTATCCCATTACACGGTATAATGCTCTTAATTTAACAAGTCGGGGGTTCACTTGTCAAAATAAATACTTTGGTGAGGATTGGCGATTTGATATATAAAAGTCTAATCTCAATTTGGAGTCATCAGAATATTATGCTTATGATAACGTGCATCTTTTGATGAAAATTTGGTTGGTAAAGCGATAGGAATATCGAGAATATTCTGGTTTTGATTTGCGATAAGGAGGTGTTTGTGTTGTGTTGGATAGATTTCTAATGTACAGAACAAATTTTATTATCGTATTCAACCTGGTTGGACAATTTGGAACTCACAATTCGTTCTCTCTTCTAAGATTTCGTTAACATCTAGAACACAGAATACAACAACTACGTTCAGATAAGTATTTCAACAGTTTCCCGCCTCTTTTGTTTACTTCTTTAAACATCTACCTGAGCGCTGTACTATACAGTGACAATCAAAATCAAAACAATGAGTTTCAATTACCACATTGATTACGTTGAAATTTGTCGTATTATCACTTATTGTGTGCGTCCAACAGCTTCCAGCAATTGAAGAAATCTCATAATTCTGTTTTATTTCTTTTTGTTTTTCCAACCTCAACTCATTCAAGTTCTAATGTGGATACCATATAATACGCCCAAAATTAAACTAACTGTGAAATAATGCGAAATAAAATTTTATTGCTGTTTTATCATCAATGTCTGTACGTAATAGACAGAAAAAATCTAGAGCTTTGCTGTATGACTTTTGACGTAATCAATGTGGTAATTGGAGCTCATTTCAGAGTCAAAGTATATACTCAAAGTGTATATAGGTAGGTCACTGTCTAAGATCTTTAGACAATGGGTAGGTAGGTGTTTTCTGGTAGTAGTGGCGTCACTTCACGGCTGGGTTTTTCATCATGTTCCAGGAATATCTGATAGATGGCTCTCAGGATTGCATTAAATCATTTTTATTCTGTATATAGACCATACATAGACCATTAAATTGTCTCTGGCTGACTTTCAATAGGCGTCATCGTAATTCACCTTATCAAGTGATGCGACCTCATGGTTGCCAACTGCGGTAAAATAATGACATTTGACAATTTGACATTTGCTAATGAATAAATAACCTATCTTTCTGAGTTCCTTCTGTATTTTCATTTCTGGGACATGATTGGGACAGACCATCTTATATTTCTTCATAGCTAATTCTTCATTTCGAGTCCTATATGAAGTTGGGAGCCCCAACTTCATATAGGACGACTGGAAATATCTTTTCGGTCATATTCTGGAAACCAGAAAGATTGTTTGTTTATTTATCAGGAAATGTCAAATTGTCAAATGTTATTATTTTACCGCAGTTGGCAACCATGGGATCAGTACTATGAAAAACGATTTACATGATTCGAAGTATGACAATATTGTTTTATGACATTAAGAAATCAATACCTCTCAACATGGATAAACAACTATTAAATTTGAAATACGGTATCTTACAATTGTTTATAACTGAAGTGGCGTTTTCTAAAGACATACGTCCCAACTACTCCTCATTTTTTCATATTTATATATTGTACACTGAAAAGTATCTGTCAGTAGAGTTCTGCATGGCGAATTGCAGTTGAAGATTATCGAAAATTGATGTTAGGACACCAATATTTCTTAAATGAAAATGAAATCAGAAACCAATTTTACTACACTCATTTACTTTTTATCGCAACCACGTTCAAACAAGCTTTTCCAATACGATTTTGTTTCCTGCTCATGAGTTAGATATGATTTATTCGCCATTGAAGTTATTGTAGCAGTTTATTAAAAAAAATATATATAATAACTTATCAGAACAGTCAAACTGCAGTGGACGTAAAATAGTTTTCTATGCCTTCCCTCTAGGAGTTCAAAATATTTTATTTTTGGTTTCGTATTCGAATACATTTTATTAGAATCACTCAATGACTCAGTTCACAAAGTGTATGTGTAATAATTTTTCTACATGTTCCACCCAAAAAAACACAGATCTTGACAGATAGCCCTGACATTTGAGGCCACCGTGATAAAAATAAGAAGACGATATGTTGACAGCCTAACCCCTAGCCCATCAAATTAACCCTACCCTACATGCAAAATGTAAGCTTACACGTTAAGTTATCTATTAAAACGGGTATAGTTCTTGTTGATATTTCTAACTCTACATCTTGTTTCAACAATTCGACAAGATGTCAATGCTGGCCGAAAGAAAACGGAAACAGAAATGGTCTCTTAACCCAAGAGGAAAAGAATGGTCCCAAGGTAAGGTTCAGTAGTAAATTAGAGGCACTTTAAAGAAAAAGTAGACAGTCGTTATATTGTGGTTAATATTCAGTGTATTGAGAATACCTGGTGTCAGTAAGTTATAGTGTTTGATAATGAACTTTTTTGGCTAGAATTAGGAGCACTTGCAGCTTATCTATGTAAGCAAAACCACAATATTTATTTTGTTTCAGATACTAATAAGTTCGGCCAAAAAATGTTGGAGAAAATGGGCTGGCAACACGGAAAAGGTCTGGGAGCCAAGGAAAGTGGCATAACGGAGCACATTAAAATATCCTACAAAAATGACAGTAAAGGTAAACTTTTTCACAAATTCTTTCCAAGAAAAGTCTAATTTGTTGACATCATTTCAGGTATGGGTTACAAGGAATCCAACGATCAATGGACAGAGCATGAAACCAAGTACAGCGCCCTGCTTGAATCACTAACGGGAGACAGCGCTAAGTTAGAGGCAGTCAAAGTAGACTCGTTAGAGAAGAAATCCCAGTCCTCCAGAGCAAGGGTGCACTACCACAAATTCACCCGTGGCAAAGATCTCAGTCGATACTCGGAGAAGGACCTGGCAAACATATTTGGCAAAAAGTCTCTCAAAGAAGTAAAGACTGAAAAACCTGTTGAAGTAGAAAACGACTCTAAAGACAACAAGTCTGGATTTCTTTTCAACGGAGGTTCCATGAGGGATTACTTCAAGAAGAAGCTACCAGGCTTAGGAAAAAGTAACGGATACACAGTGGGCAATAATGGTGTGCTGAAAAAGGCTGATGATACCGAGTCAGAAGGTGAATGCAGGCCAAGTTTTGGTTTCGGCTTCAAAAGTGAAAAGACTTCTGAAGAGGTGGATAAGCCCACGTTTGTATCATATATTAAAGAGGAAGCACCTACCAAGAGAAAGGCTCAAGAGACGATCGAGGATATGGTGTTTTCACCCAAGAAGAAGTCTAAGAAAGACAAGAAGCCAAGAGACAAAGAAGAGAATTTGGGGTTGTCCAACCCCTCCTTCAACCCTCTAGCTACCCCTGTACAAATACAGAAGCATGTGCTGGAACCCATTGAGGAAAACTTGTCTGAGGAAACCGTGGAAGAGGCGTCCGTTGAAAATGTGAAGGAAAAGAAGAAGAGGAAAAATGTCATTGAACAATTTGAGAATACATCAAGCTATGAAAGTCCTAAGAAAAAGAAAAAGACTGAGGTAGAAGGCTCAGTCAACCCTATTCTTCATGAAGGTAGTGCTAATTGCGAAGGGGTAGAGAACAGTTATGAAGTTAAGGTTAAAAAGACGAAAAAGAAGAAGGGGCTTAAAAATGGTGTAGAATCTGTCCAAGTCAAGCCTGGAGCAGAAGGAAGTGAAAAAGAAAACCATTTGGTATTTGATAATCCAAATTTCAATGAAGCTGATGATAGTTTAAATCAAAAAGAAACTGAAGAGAACACCTACGAGTTGAAGTTGAAAAAGAAAAAGAAGAAGAATAAAAAAACTCTAGATGAAACTCCCGATTTAGAGAACACTGAAGAAAATTCAAGTGCGTATCAAATTGAAAATGGTTCTGCTGAAAATCCGGGGAAAAAGAAAAAGAAGAAGAAAACTCTAGATCTTGAACATTCTGACCTTAACGACTTGCAGGAAAGTTTGTCAGATGTATCAAAGCATGTTGAGAAAAAGAAGAAGACCAAGAATGGCAATTTGGCGATTGATAACCCATGTTTCAATGTCTCTGAAGAAAGTTTCACAGACTTATCACATATTGAAGAGAACCCACATGAAATTAAGAAGAGGAAAAAAAAGAAACTGGCTCTTGACAATCCCAGTTTTGATGATGCACCAGAAACCCAAGCAGAATCATCAGAAAACCCTTACGAAATCAAAGTTAAGAAAAAGAAGAAGAAAAAGTCAAAGAATGATACTGTTGATGCAGAACCAATATCGAATGTGGACTCGGAGAAGGGAATCGCTAACCCTGCACTGTGTATAAACGATTCTATCGACAAATCCATCGTAATGGAAGACTTGGATTTGATACTGAATATAGTCTCGACCCCGGAGACTAAGAAAGATATACCCACTGCTTTAGACAGTGAGCCTAGAACAGGTGGAGTGAGTAGGAGGAAGAGTGTGAGGTTTAGTGACATCACACAGGAACGAATCATTCCCAGCAAGGAAGAAATGAAAGAGCTGTACCGAAACGACCCAGCGGAAGAGAAAATTAAAAAAAAACGCAAATATGGTGTCGACAATCTCAATTTCGATAAACAGAAAGCCAGCTTGGATGAGAACTTGGATAGCATCGCAAAAACCCTTGACACGTTCCAGGCAGAGATCGACAACGACATCAACGAGGAGAAGGTCAAGGCCATCACCATGGAAGATGTAATGGTGGGGGAAGTGGGGTCACCAGACGGGGAAAACGAGGAGCTGCCAGGCGGGACTAGGTTGAAATTCAAGTATGCTAATTTGAATTCAAAGACACCTCTGTACCATCTGAATTCAATCGGTCCAAAAAAGTCGTATAAACATTTGATAAAAGGGGACATTATGGTCATGTTTGATGGTACGAATTTGCACGAAGTGGAGGGGTATGCAGTCAAGGAGAAGAGAGAGGAGGGGGGAATGTAATTGTTTTAAAGTAGTTTTGTTATTAATAAAAAAGATTGTTTTAGAATTATCTTTTCATTTATTTTTTAGTTAGAAAATTATGAAAATAACAAAAATCAAACGAAGAAATAACCCAAAATTGGTGTTTGTCGAGTGTGGGCTTCCTCAAGGATCAGTGCTTGGACCAGTCTTGTTCTTGTTTTAGTATTTTTTTTTGTAATTGTTTAATATCTAAACAGGAATAAATCTCAATAACAAGACATATTAATATTACTAACAAGCATGTTACAGTTTATATCTGCCTATATACACACAATACACATACATATATACATACATACACATACATGAATACAATACTAATTTATCAACTAGAAACACAACAGGTGTATTACAAAAAAAAAACATAATTCAGCAGTAATACAGTAGTATTAATAAGCTCACATGGTAGAATAACTTTCAATTTGGGCTCATATATTTTGACTAGAGTTGTAAAAGTTTCTCAATGTGGTTCTTAATTCGAACAATAGGTTCATAATAAATGTCGAGATTTTCACAGAGTTGATTGTAAAGTTTGCTCATTGCAACAAGTGGTGACTTGAGTAATATGTTTGTTTAAGTATTTGGTAGATAAAAAGTCAGTTCATTTCTAGAATTGATTCGTGAAACATGGGAGAGTAGTTCGGGACAGTTAATCAGATTATTCACTAGTTTATAAATGTAGTAGGTCTTCGGTTTTGAAGGGATAATATATTAAATTTATTCAGTATTCTGTTGTCGATGCCTTGTTCAGGATAAACTCTTTCTAGCTTGTAAGTAATATATTTCATGAAGCCTCTTTGTATAGACTCGATTTTGTTTATGTGGACATTGTATATGGGTGACCATATAAGGGAGGCATTCTTCAGCCGAGATTTGACGTATGCATTGAAAAGAGTTAAAAAACTGTCTCTGCCACGAACGTTCTTACAGTTACGATAAATGAGCCCTAGCATCCGTTTGGCTGAGCATGTTATTGTGTCATAGTGGATGGAGAAACTCACTTTAGGGTCAAATATGACACCAAGATCCCTTTGATGAGTGCTTATTTGAAGAGGTGTGTTATTTATGCAGTAATCATGAGAAATAACATTATATTTAAGGGTGTATTGTGAGTATTTACATTTGTTTGTATTGAGGGGAAGATTGTTTTCGGTACACCAATTGTACAAAAAGTAAGATTGAGCAGTCCTCCTGTGATGTAATGGGCCGAAAGATTTTCAAATCATCTGCAAAGAGTAAGAAATTGCTAGAGAGATTATTTCCTATGTCGTTAATGAAGAGTGAGAATAAAAGAGGTGCTAAATTGCTTCCTTGAGGGGCACCACTGTTTGCAATGAATTGGAACGACTTGTGACCCCTATAATCTACGAATAGGATACGTTCAGTTAAGTATGAGCGGAAAAGGTTTAAGAGTTGGGAGTCGAATCCATATTGGTGAAGTTTATTGATAAGAATGTTATGATCCAACTTGTCAAACGCCTTCGAGAAATCTGTGTAGAAAGTATCTACTTATAGGTTATTATTAAGTGCATTACTGATTTTGTGAAGCACTTTAAGTTAGTTATTGTTGATCTTTTGCTAAAGAAACCGTGTTGATTGTTTGAAATTAAATTCTTGAAATCAGGAAAGATTCTGTTGTACAAGCACATCTCAAAAACCTTTGCAAAGTTTGATAACAAAGTTATAGGTCGGTAGTTTTGGATATTGTTTTTGGCACCAGCTTTGAAAATTCGGCAAATTTTTGATATTTTCCATTTGTTTGGAATTTTCCAACTTCAACTAATGGTTTCTTTTTAATCTTGCCATTCTATGGCATGAGAAAATCAAAGATTAGTATTATACTGTCTATCTCTCATCGAGAAAGCTATTATTTTTTGCATGATAATTACCTATGTAATGGCCCAATAAGAAATTATGTTTATAAGTTTACACATTGATGAAGTTCTAAATGTACATCATGTTGACATTTGGGATCAAAGATTGCCCTAGGTTGTTAAATATTTCCTATAGTTTACCATTCCTTGATCGAATCATATATTCAATATGGAGTCACATTCTGAGGAGTATGTAACCAATTACACATTCTCAATATTTGTTCTACAAAAGTGGATTATCTTCGTAAAATGAAAGAATGTACAAAGTTATTCATGGCTAATAAGTTGTAAACAGTACCATAGAAGCTACTAATTGAAATGTTTGACACTTCAATTCAATTTTCATATATCTATTGTTCGTTTCCTCTTGGATCACCCTCTTGGCATCCGCAACGTCATAAATAGAATTGTCAAAATTGCTAAAGTGTTTGTCAAAATGCCAATGAAATGACTACAATTTCCGTAAGACTCCCAAAGCTCATAAAAAAATTTCAGAGTAGTATAATATTATTTTCAGCCTTTTCCTCAGTTCCGATTGTGTCCAATTCATGTCGGCTCCAAGTCAATTTCAAACTACATATGTCGTAGGTATGAGAAATGTTGCAAACAAGGATGCTGCGTCGTCACGAACACGTATTTGAAGTTTTTCCAGTCCTGGTATTTTTGGTAAGACTTGGTGATCAAGTGATCACCATCTGCGTTATGTTCTCTGCCGGCAGTTTTTGAAGGAAAATCCTCGAAATAATTCCAGGTTGATGATACTCCTCGTTTTCGCTTTATTCTATTTCTGCACATGGTATTGTAAGAAAATCAAATCCAGTCACAGACCTCTTAACATAGAGATCGGCCGTCGTAGTCCGAATTGCAGTCCACTGTCTTCAGCTGTAACTTCGCCAAGACGACAGGATGAAGTAGACCACTTTTTGAACTGTCTTCTTCAAACTTATAACAATCGTAAGTACATGACAACTCTAGAGAAAAATAAAAAAAATACTTGAAATGTTTCTCTACAGAGTTTGACCATGGACTAAAAAGTCTCAGGCCTAACACATAGATGGCGTTGGTATTATTGCATTAACCGCTTTTTCAATTAGTAATAACCTTCAAAAGAAAGCTGTTGAAATTTTATGATATTCTACTGATAAATTTGTGCGTTGTTGTGCTGAAAGTGACACTCTTTCTGTTATTTTCAAAACAATGAATCAAAAACAATCTGAGACTTGGTAAGCTCATGATGCTAACTTTTTCACAGGGCGATTACATAGTGGTCAAAAAATACAAGATTCTCCACCTAACTATCAAGATGCTCTCGGCATGCCTACATGCAATAGAAGCACGCCAATTGCTCGCATTCACATCTATAATGAAGTCCATAACGCCAGAAGAGAAAGAATCTCTTCAGAAAACGAATCTCCTCCCAATTATGAAGATGCTTTAGCCTCAAAAGAAGAGAGCTCTCGAAAATAGTTAATAATGTGTGTTAATAATAAAATTTTTCTTCAAACTATCAGTTGTTTCAAAAGTGTGTCGGTCTACTTCAACGAGCATTCTTTTCAAGTCTGAGAATGGGAAATAGTCGCTAGAAGCCTGATCTGGAGGATACGGTGGATGCAAAGCAATTCGAAGCCCAATTAATGCACAGCTGTAAAGCTGAATTGAGATATAACACTTTTCACACACCAGAACTTATACACTGTCTTTCTATGCGCGTTTCGCTACTCAAGTTAGCATCATCAAGAGATGAAATTCTGGTATGAGGAAAGTGTTTTCAAAAGAATAATTTTACGCATGAAGTGAATTGAGATACTCAGGCTGCGACTTTTCAAAAGCAATGATTTCCTGACTTTCCGACTAGTTTTGCTCCAGAAACGCAAACTAAATATTATCGTCATGTCCATCAACAAAAATATGGAAAAAAGCAGTAAATTGCGTAAAAGGAAATGTGTGAAGCAGCACCGAATTTTACGCAAGAACACTCCTCGTGAACTCAGCAATCAATACATCTTACAAAATCCCGATTCCGACGTCTGGCGTCGTACGTTCAACACAGGGCGTCGACTTCCACCGTCGCGTTGGCCCGTACCCTCGATAACAAAAACCTTCCTAAACAAACAAACATCGAATGGTCGAACCGTTCTGAAATAGTGTCGCAAGAATGAGCGTCAAGGTAAGTGTGATCGCCCGCTATAATAATAATAATTTTTATGGCAAACACGACGACCGGCGCTGCATTACGTCAAAAGTTCCATATTTCAATTCCTAATTCGAGACAGTTTATTCAATCTAGCGAGCCGCGTCCTCAGTTCATCGGTTGTTTAAACAAGTGACGATTATTTATTGCACATCGTTTATTTGTTCGCGGCTATGTAGGGTCAAATTTCGTGTTTCTTTGCAATCGCAGATGTCGTAGAGTAATTCATATAAACAAATGACTTCCTTAGACAGAGAAACCGGTAATCATCATGGAAATCAGGTAAATTTTCAGTTTAATATTTCGAAGCGAGTGGAAAAACATTTTTTTCCATTGCACATGTTGAAGTAAGTGATTAGAAACTCAAACGAGTAGACTATGTTACATATCTCTTTAATCGCAGGTAAAATATTTATTTTTTCCATCAAACTACAACTCATATAGTGGAACAATTATTTATTAATTTTTTTCATGAAACTCTACGTCATATAAATAAAACATTTTGCACACTTATTCTTAAAATAGTTGTTGTTGTTGAATATGGGAACTTCACTGTTTGAGTTTTCTCAGATGATCTAACAGCAAAATATGAATATTGTCATGTATTTGAGTATTTTTGATATGAAAAAAAAATTACACACTATAAGTATAGTTAATAATATCTAATGTTAATAATAAATATCGAGATTAACTCTTTGAACTCTGCAGACTCTATTCAGATCACTTTGTCAAAATGGTTGTTTTGATTATTGGAGTTCTTGGTGAAATAATGCCCTCTCTACTCTCGAATCTCAAAATCATGGCGGCTTGCCGCACTGAGGCAGAAATCTCAGCCGGACAAATACAGAAAGCTGTCTTTCTTGGCTCGGGGCACATGATCCACAGACCCAGTGATCACTTACCCCACGGTTTGGGGGGTGATCGTTGGTTGATAATGCTGGCGCGCCCCCCCTTATTTATCAGGTCTTCAAGGGATAGAGCCTGACCAGCGCAAACTTAGTTTAAATAATAATAAATAAACAGGGATGGCGACTAACACCTGAGGCCTTTGGTGAGTTGCACCACCACTTTCACAACTGGTGCAGAACCGTACCGAAGAACACTATTCTCCCTCCGGTGCCGGCAGTGGGTCTACAGGACCAACCACTTTGTAGACCTAAAACTCGGTTCCTGGTAATCGAGGGTCCACCACACCAGACTCGCTCGGAGGGACAGAGGCAAGGTGGTGGGGCTCATAACGATGATTTGCCTACCGACAGAGTTGCCAACCGTAGCGGAATTTACTCGACGGTAGAGTAAAAATATGGAAGAAGAAGAGGCAGTAGACAGTACTCAAAGCTGACAGCTGAATAATTGAATGCACAGTCAATACGTTACACTCTCAGTAGCTGAGGCAATTACACGATGAAAGAGAAGAAGAATATTTTTGGATATTTTCATTACTATCATAAACCATATAACCTCCAATATCTTGGAACTTTAAGTCTTGACTATCAGTTTTAGAAGGTTCTTGAACTACTAGTCATACCACAAACAATCAACGAAAATCAACTTGGTCAAACAAATGAAGAACCGCATTTTATAGATTTCTGATCCTTAATTTCATTCAAAAAACTTAAAGATACTTTTCCAATTATTTGATAATAACTCTTACCCAGATCTTCTGCTTAAGAAGATCTTATTTAGTACGTCATCCATTGACGTTCAAATTGATAATAACAACCAGTTGGATAGAAGTCATTTACAATCAAACAATACCACAATTGGGACTGATCCACCTCCAGCTCCTATAGTTTTCATCTTCTTATCATATATTAGTGATATGACACCCAAACTATGCAGAATCTTCAATACTTTAAATATCAAAATAGAATTCAGAACCATTTTAACCATAAATAAATTATTTTCAAAACTTAAGGATAAAACTCCTTCAAATCTTCAATCTAACTCAGTTTATTCCATACCATGTTTCAATTGTAGTAATGTATATATTCGTCAAACGTCAAAGATAGAATCACTTTCCATAAAAGTGATAGTAGAAAATATCCTGAGAGATGTGCTCTTAGCAATCACGTAGCAATCTTAGCAATTGAAAGAAATACATCTAAAAGGTTGTTTTTTGAAATGGCATTTATATTAAAATCAAATAATCGTTTCAATAAAAGATCAGACATTGATCACATCAGCGATATTTATGCCTTCTGACTTAATATTGATAAAAACTCACATGATTTTCAAATCAGTAACAATTCTGAATTCTCATTAACCTAACTCATAATAAATAATTTAAAAAGAACATAACGAATATACAACTTTCCTAGGGCAGGGCTTTACTTCATTTATGAATAAATTTTCATGTTTTTGACATACATATACAACTTCCCTAAGGCAGGGCTTTACTTTATTTCAATAAATAATTTGTATGCTTTTAACAGTGGGTGTTCTCATTAAGAATTTCACAAAACAGCAGTTGACACTGATCACACTTGCACCATAACTTTTCTCTTTAGTTTCACTCTGAAACATAAACTTACAGACGAATGATCTTTCAAATTGAATCACAGAACAGCTGTCAGTGTCAATTGGTCTTTATATCTCTCTGTGGTCTGCAACCACACACACACACACACACACACACACACACACACACACACACACACACACACACACACACACACACACACATATATATATATATATATATATATATATATATATATATATATATATATATATATATATATATATAAATATATAAATAATTAAATGATAGCACAATATGCTCCTGTTGCTATTTTTATTGATATTTTTATCTCTCTGTCAACTAATATCGCCATTCGATTGTCTTTTAAATAGAACCAGCCTACCTGAAAGTAATTATTTGCTCAATAATCGAGATAAGATAACGCAGAATATAGTCAATAAGTCTACCATAACGACGTACAAACACTCGATTCTAGTTTGTGACAAAACAAAATGGTTATTTGGGACCGATTCATAAATAACGTAAGTTTCAATGTACTGATTCTTTTATACGACTAGTAAAAGTCAAGAGATATTAGGTGAGACGACCTAGACGGCTATGCCGTATGGAAAAATCGCGAAATAAACATTTTCTAACGTTTTTATATACGACAGTTTTACTATCTCATGAGGCTGTGTTTATTTATATTAGTAACGAGAAAAAACTAACTCATCAAATTGGTTTGAAGAATTTGCCAACATGTTTCAGTTTAGTTAATGGATTTTAGTGTAAACGGATTAGAATCCTTTCAAATATTCACAAATGACTGTTCTATTCTCGTGATGAATTATACACCATCGCAAGATGTTATGATTGTATTATTTATGAATCATGTTAAAAAAATGTTGAGTAACTAATCAAAAAATTTAATCTAATCCTAACATCATCGAGAAAATATTTTTTGAAACACATTTTTTGCGATAGAGTCAATGTTTCTTTCAATTTTTTGGGTGTTTATTCTTCCGCAATCTGAAAAAAAACGAAGCTAAATCCAAAAAGAATCTGCTGAAGTGTTTTAAAAAGCAAACTGAAAGATTTATTAGGAAAGTTATCGTATTCTAAACCATCTGTCTTTGAAAATTTCCTTCATTATTTGTTTGACGATAGAGAAAGCCAAAAGGCTTTTTTTCAAAAACTTCTTTTTCCAAAAACCTTATCTCTTCTGAAAAAATATTCCCTTTTCAATTTTATTTTCCTCATTAACCTTAAAAGGAATGTAGAATCAGGTAACAGTAGTAGAATAAAAGATAATAAAAGATCACATCGCGTCTTGCGTTCATAAGGTTTGTTTATGATTATTTTACGTACAGTTGAGAAAGGAGTCTTTTGTATGTTTTTGAAAACCTATTCACCGGAGATGCATACTTTTGTTGCGACCCCCGTGATATGTAATTCACGCTCTATTCGAAAACATCAACACGTGCATGTTTTTTTGCTACCATAACCATTTCGAACATCAAATCAATAGTTCGATTGGGGATAACACAATTGACGCCGTTCTATTGTTTTATTTGCTTCGTCGATCTTCCCCAAGGACTCAGATGATGCGAGAAAATAATGAAGATAAACACGACAATATTCAGCATGTCACTTGAAATAATTGGTTTACATAATACCAAAATAAAAATAATTGTTCCTATAATTAGCTTCAGAATCGAAAAGGTTAGAACTGTATAGGTTTTGGCACGAAAAACATAACAAAACAGATTATTCATGGTCAATATATTCTGTTTAGAAAATATTTATTTGTCCGTCGAATTCTATTTTGTCGCTGTTTTTCCGGGTATCGCTCCGTGTTCTGTGTTTTTCATCCTTATGTTTCGGCAAGGTATCATTTGCCACCTTCTGATGATGTCGAAAACGCCAATCTTGGGATCAGGTAAATGTCGCGGAGGACTGAATCTGGTGAATATGACGGCTGAGGCATGAATACGGTGTTGTTTTTAGCCAAAAAAAATCACGAAAAATCACGAATGACGAGCAAATCACGAATAAGCAACGTTTTCCTCGTATTACTTTCCGCAAGCGCAGCTTGGAAGTGTCCAATCTCCATATACCTAGTCTTTTTCAAGTAAAATTACTTTTTCAATCCTTTTCTGCTAGTTTTCTTCGTTAATATTAGATAATTCTTCGATAATTAGCTCTATTACCTTCTTATCAAATTCTGGAAAATTATTTTTACGCCTGATGATTTCCCCAAATCAACTCGATGGGATTGAAAACACAAAAATAGAGGGGATGTCTCAGTATGGCGTGTTTCAGCAATACTCTCAAGGGCATACACTTTTTCAAATGTTTTTGTCTGTAAAACTTCAAGTTGTTGGTTTTTGGTATAGTAATCTTCAAAATATAAATTGATATCCATTAAAAAACTTTGTATTTCATCTTTTCTCGAATTTTTATTCGGTAGTTTGATGAACTGTCGCGAATGATAGGAAGCGTTGTCAAGAACTATTACACTATTCGCATCCAAATTTGAGATCAATGTGTCTTCCAACAATTCTTCGAAAATATTAGCTTCCATGTTCTTATGATAGTCAATATTACAGTCCTCAAGTTTTTTACACATAATTTCAAAGAATTCGGAACCCATCCTTTACTTCCTCCGCAATGCACAATGATTTGTCGCGGCATGTTAGGCGTACACATTCCCGAACTATCAGTCCACCCTTTTCATATCTATGTCGTGAGTGTCATACCAAGTTTCATCCAAATAGAAAATTTGCCGTTGTTCTTGTCTATAAATTTCACCATTCTTCTGCTTTCCGTAACTGCTTGACGTTTGTTTATTATTTTGAAACTAAATCCTAGTTTGTTCATCCAATTCTGAAGAGTTTTATCACAGCAGCTCACGTTATGGCCGTAAGTATTCAATTTCTTCCTTATGATTTCAGTTGTATTCATCTCATTGCTTTTGTAACAGTCGTATATTGTTTTTTTGATGATTTTATTAGATGAACATCTAAAGGTTTTGGTAATCCCGTATCACATAGCGTATTGCGTTCATGAGGTTTGAGATGTAGATACTTATATACGTTGAGACATACTCTGTGTGTTTCAATATTCAAATGCATCCAAATCTTATTCACTGGTATCTTTTTTTCGCATTGTTTACCATCGCTATTGGAACCACTACACAGGAAAAAGTCTGCGTTGTTATCACACTCGTTATTACTATTAGTACTTGTTCAAGGACACCACATTCTAAACAAAAAAAATTAAGTAATTATAACTGCACCAATATCAAATTTCAACGCTCAAATCGCGATCAGTTCCTGAACTGAACATTGACAACACGTCTCTTATAACCATCCTCGCATTCTATTTGTCACCGTAACACGACACTTCAAAATTTAATTGTATGACTCTTCAGCCAATCCTAAAACTCGGTTAGTAAAAATCATCCAATACGAACCGCCAATTCTTCAGTCCACGTGGACTAGTTGGCAGCGGCTTTATTTCTTTGTATTGGATTTTTAGCCTTTGAGGGCGCCAACACTTTAAGTATGCAAAATACCAGTTACTTCGACTATACCTATGTTGTAACGCATGATCATTTGATTGCATATTTCATTCTGTATGTTGAAAAAACTGCAATTTGAATGAAAAATATTCTATTCTATTCTATTCTATTATCTTCAGTTGTTAAATGTAGCCTGCTTTATATTATCGATATTGAATTTGACCTCCGGATCGCGTTGCGTTTTGTGTCGCTTCATAATCGATTCGCACTTGTTTGTTTTCCCCTAATCAATTCAGTTCGATGCCAAAACACATCAGGCTTCCTCTAAAGGTTACGTGACAGACCATCATTTGCATACATTAACGACAATTGCTCTTGTTCATATTCCATTCGATCTCCTTCGTAGATGGGGACATTGCAGAGAGTATTTTCTATAAATCGTGACAGAAATGTAATCACAAACACAACGATCTATTTCATTAATTAATACTGTTTTTGTTTAGATGACGAGGTACACCAATGCAGATTTTGCTGACGATGATAGTGTCAACAGTGTTCAACTGAATGAAGGTGAGTGCTGCGTATTTTTCAAAAATATGTAAAGGATGTTTCTCGATAAATGCTGATATTTCGGAAAGTTACGTTTGGACCAACAAACAACATACTACATGGGATGAAAAGTATCGGGCCTAACACTAGATGGCGCTCGTCATATCGCGTTCACCGCTTTTTCGGTTAGTACTAACCTTCAAAAGAAAGCCATTGAAATTTCAGTTATTCCACCCATAAGTCTGTGCGTTATTGTGCTGAAAGTGACTCTACTTTTGTTATTTTCAAAACAGTGGATCAAAAACAATTTCGTGTTTTAATTTTACACTGCTTTTTGATGGGAAAAAAGCCTGTCAAAAGAAGCAATGGTGTGAAACGACACCGATTATGCGAAACGCAGTAGACGTCCAAATGAGGCAGCAACAGAAAAGAAAAACACAAAATCGTTTTGAATAATCGAAAAGTGAAATTGCGTGAATTGGCTGACATTGTGAAGATATCAAAAAAATGTGTTGGCTTTATATTGCGTGAGCATTTGTCTTTGAGAAAGCTCTGTTCAAAGTAAATACCGCGCGAGCTCTCTGTTGACCAAAAACAAGAATGTCTTGATGATGCTGAGCAGTGTTTGGCCATGTTTAAACATAACGAACCGGGGTTTTTGCGTGGTTTGTGACAATGCTTGAAACATGTATCCATTACTTCACTCCGATCGTTATCTGAATGGAGAGCAACTGTTGAACCTCGTCCAAAGCGCATGAAAGCACAACAATCGGCTGGAAAGGTTATGGCCCCGGTATTTTAGGATGTGCGTGGTGTAATATATCGACTATCTTGAGAAGGGAAATACCATCAACAGTGAATATTATTATATAGCGCTATTGGAGTGTTTGAAGGCCGAAATTGCAAAGAAACGACCGCATATGACGAAGAAAAAAATTTTTCATCAAGACAACGCACTGTGCCATAAATCAATCAAAACAGTGGCAAAACTAGATGAATTGAACTTCGAATTGCTTCCACATCCACCGTATTCGCCAGATTTGGCTCCCAGCAACTACTGGCTATTCGCAGACCTCAAAAAAATGCTCACAGGTGAGAATTTTGCTCGAATGAAGAGGTTATTACTAAACTGAGGCCTATTTTGAAGCAAAAGATAAATCGTTCAACAAAAATGGTCTTGAAATGTTAGAGCGACGCTGGAATGATTGTGTGGCTCTTGATGGAGATAACGTTGATGAAAGAAGCCAATTTTGAACAAAAAAAAACGCAATTTTTTCTTAGGCCCGGGACTTCTCAGCCCGGGTGTTATGCTCTAATCTAAAGGTCTTTACTTTGGAGTTACAGCTAGTTTGAAAAATGTTTTCTGTAACGTATATTCTGTGCATCGAAAAGAAATTTTTTTGGAAGACCGTTTTACTTTTCATTGTTTAATTTTCATTTTGAAATATTCATTTTTTATCAAAAACTACTTTCAAATTGGAAAATCTTTAGGCTTTTGGTCATATTGGAACCTAAGTAATTGATAGTGGGGTCATTTAGAAACTGAAATTTAAAAAATTCCTGCATAGAGGTGTGTCCATTAGTCCCATATTATGGAGGTGTTTCTTTGGTTGACAGTGGCCAGTCCGAAATCCTACTGTTAAGCGTAGATTTTTCTTAGTCACCGCCAGATATTTCTTTGGCGCCAGCTTCCCAGGGTTGCCCAGGGTGATCCTGGCAAGACTGCATCCTCTGATTCCATCCTATCTCTTTAGGAATTGAGCATGGGTGTGACGTTTGGCTAGTTCCGCAATTGTCGAAGTCATCAGGCCGTGGGTGCCACTAGGTCCTAAAATTCTTAGTCCAGCCGCTTCCTTGGCTGAAGAGTCGGCAATGCGATTATCTTTACTCCTGTCGTGCCCTTCCATCCACCTCAGGATAATGTTATTATTTACCGAGGCTTTAGCCAAATGTTGGTGGCACTCTAGTACTAGCACTGAGGTAACACGTTGTGTGTTCGGTTTTTGAGCCATCTGTGTTTATGCTAACACAGATGGTGTTCTTTTTTATTTGTATTTTGTAGGGTTTATTAAACACAAACCTGGGTTCAATTGCATTATGGCTGCCTTCAGCAGAGGTTGCGCAGTAAGCGCTTCTTGCCATAGGCTCAGCCTCAATTGACCCACCAACCGTGCGCAATCGTACCATGGCCATTAACGCAACCTCCTTAACGTACAGGTCCAGAGGGGTCAGACCCAGTGCTGCCGTTAAGGTACTATTGTACCGCATTCGGTACTATTCCATGATTTTGATACGAAGATACTACCCGGATCAATATGTAGACTATTCGGTACTATTTACTATAATCCCAATTTTTTACATTTTCACGTTGACTCCCATCGAGTACAGTAAAAAATAACAACAATATGTGTGGCAACAATGCAATTCCGTGTTTCAAGTTCCAGATCAGCAAATACCGTACTTGTGTCAAAATTGCGAGCTATCATCATAACTCTGCATTATTTAATCCTGTGTTCTGTATTGTGCCTGTGAACTGTGGTTCTGTCATCTGTCAGTCAGTCAGCAGAACAGCAGTTTCAACTTCTAACCTCACACCTCACCTTGAGAAATTGGTTTTATTGTTTTGTCAAAATAAATAGGAATATGGACAGGTAAAAATAAATTCTCGAATCTAGCTACTTGAAAACGTCTTTAGTATTGTTCATTCTATTGTGACAGAAACCTAATTAAAACAAAACACATTTGCAACCGTGAAAGAGCAATTTGAAGAAGGAAAAAGACACCTTTTTATCAAATGTTCTGATTATGATCTTTCTCTTAAGGAACATTTCTTAGTTTCCAGCAAATTGTTTACTCCATATATTTTCCGAATTTAAATGGATAACATTATTACACGTTTGGCATTACTGGCATTTGGTCTGAAATGACTTATGCGCATGTGCCATGCCTAGTCTTGCACAGTACATTTTGGGTACTATTTTCTTGTAAATTTCGGTACTTTTTGAATTGACGTTGCGGCAGCACTGGTCAGACCAGTAATTCATTTCACGCATTGCCGCGGTTGGTGTTGTTCTCATGACTCCTGTTATGTTGAAACAAGCCAATCGCTGTATTTGATATAATTTTTGGATGGCCGTTGCTTTGTAGAACTTTCGGTCCCCATGCAATGGCTCCGTACGTTAACATAGGCAGGTCTAATTATGGCGTGTAGATCAAGGTAACCCCATGTGCGTCCCACTGTCCTCCGACATTGCTCATAAGCCACATATGCCCTTTTTGATCTACTCTGTAGGTGAGAGTTCCATGTTAGCTTCCTGTCGAGGATAGTACCAAAAGTATTTCACCTCTTCAGAGAAGTTTAGTTTGCTTTTGAAGATTTCAGGAGGTTTTAAGCCCGATAAACTCATTTTCACGCTGAAAGGGACCATCTCAGTCTTCTTGGGATTGATCGACAGTGACTGTTTCTTACAACATGTTTCTATTAATTTGAGCCCATCCTGCGCTCTATCGCATAGTGTGTTCACAAATTTGGCGGTCTGCAAGATAACTATGTCATCTGCATATGCAATTGTGTAGAATTCATTATTGTTGAGATGATTAATCAGGGTATCCTGATGAAATGTGTTAGTTGATCAGGGCAATCACCTGATTAATTACCCTGATCAACTAACACATTTCATCAGGATGACTATAAGCAAATAAAAGAATGTGAAACATAACCTAAATAAGCTGTTGTACAAGAATATTCTTTCAATTATACCGCTTGAAGGTTATAGTTTATTGAAACTGAATTCATTGTAAATCATTAAGTTTGATCAAGAGGTCTGAGATATGGTTACCTTTGGGCCATTCGGACGTTACGTCTTATCAAACTACCAACATATTCTTCGTTGAATTTTAATTTCTCTGAACAACATTTGCTGTTGAGTTGATGGTTTTTCTACGAACAATCTCAATATTAATTTTGCCTCGATTGTTATTATTTCAGGCATCAGTACCAGTACGACCCACATTAGATACCATGCTGGTACTACGGTATGGAAGGCTCGTTCACCGCTGGAAAAAGTCCTTCTTCTTCTAGTGGGAATATTGTTATTCGTTATATTCATCTTAGCCGTCATATTACACGTCACCGAACATAGGCTGCAAGAGTCTAAGGTAAGATATGTTTAAAGAAAAAATTATCGGCGAACAATAAATCACAATTAAGTGGTAATTGGTTGGTCGAGGTTTACTAAAAGAATAAACTGATAAAATAGATTTTATTTCCTACATATCAAAACCGTATAAAAATATTCACACAAAACATGCCACTAAGCCGCATGTCATCATTAGTGGATGACGTAGGTATTTGTCTGTACAAGGTATTTTAAGAAAATAATTGGAATCTTCGTTTTTCGAAAAAAATATTCAGTTATTCGTCTATATCATTGATGTTGCCTTCGAAACAGTCCCCATGAAATATTATGCAATTATTCCAGAGCTTTTAGCTGTTTCAGCGATGCGCTTTTAATGTCATTTATGCTGTTGAAATAACGAAAAAATAGGGAATAGGAATATCAAGTTCACAGCACTCAAGCCATATGTGACCCATTGTACATACTCCCGAGGAATTGTCCTCCTATTTCATCGTCCATCCTGTCCTTTCCAGGAAGGTGGACAGGTGTACTATATTCAAAATCTTTCCGGGCAAGTTTGCCTATTTTGTATCTGTGGCAAGCCTCTTACCCACAGAATGATCTCGATCTAACAATGAAAGAAATTAGTTTTTCATTGTTAGTGCATTTGTACAGAAGCTCATCTTTAAAACTGTTTTGCACGATATTCTTGATTTTTCCAAGATGATTCACTGACCCTGATTAGTTAAAGTTCAGATGTTTCAAAAAATATCAAACTTAACGACCGATTTTGTCCATTTTCATAAACACCCTCATATCACCTCACTTAAAAGACTGTTACATAACAACTGCGCGTTCAAAATATCTGGCGTGTTCGTAAATCAGTAATAATTATTATGTTTGTGTTCCCCAAGAACCTGTGATGGGCCCAGTGATTTGAAGTACTTTCTGATTCACTTTTTCAGACTATAATAGTGCCAATCGAACGTCCTATCGTTCCCAGTCCCTGCCTCAACAAATCTTGCATACACATAGCGAACAACATCCTCGAGGCGATGGACATGTCTATCGATCCTTGCCAGGACTTTTATTCCTACTCCTGCAACGGTTGGGTTAAGGCAAACCCCATACCTGATGCCAAAAGCACCTGGGGAACCTTCATGAAGCTGGAATTGCAGAATCAGCTCATCATCAAGAGGGTTCTAGGTGAGAAACTATCAAAAAACATCGGATACTTTCTTTGCTCGAAATCTGTAGCCATTTTCACCATGAGCTGATTGCTTTCGAAACTTTTTGTATTTCAGAGGGGCCCTACGAATCGTTGAAGTCCAAAGCAGAACAAAAGGCCAAAATGTATTATGAATCTTGTTTGGACGTGAACGATACTGTCGAGTCTCTTGGTAACAAGCCCATGGTTGCCCTCATCAATAAACTAGGCGGGTGGAACATCACAGATAGCGGTTTCAACATCTCAACGTGGACTTTGCAGAATATCACTCAAACCATTCAAAATAAATACAACATAGGTAGGTTCCCAAGAAAATAAAATGTACTTTTTTAGCACCGGTATTTCAGGTGGTCTGTTCTCTTATGCCGTTGGAGAAGACGATAAGAATTCTAGCAGACACATTCTTCAGATAGATCAAAGCGGTTTGACTCTGCCTACAAGGGACAATTACCTAAATAAAACCAAAGAACACATGAAAGTCTTGGACGCCTATTTGGAGTTTATGACTAAGGTAAGATGGCAAAATTAAATCAACTCTGATAGTTCAGATTGATCTGAAGAGCGACTGATGGGATTTTCTTCAGGTCGGCGTCTTACTCGGTGGCAACGAAAACTCAACCAGGGACCAAATGAAGAAGGTGATAGAGTTCGAGACCAAACTCGCCAACATAACGACCCCAAGCGACCTACGGAGGGACGAGGAGCACCTCTACAACCTGATGTCCATCGCCGAACTCCAAGAAAAAGCCCCCTTCGTGAGTACTCATGCGGTCTCTGAGTCCCACACGTCTCATATAATCTTTACAGATAGACTGGAGGAAGTTCTTCGAAGACGCCATGAGGATAGTCAACAAGAAAGTCACCACCAAGGAGCAGATCGTCGTATACGCCCCGGATTATCTGAAGAACTTGACGATCCTGATTGAGCAGTACAATAAAACCGAGGAGGGGCGAATGTAAGTTCCGCAGGGTTCGATTCCGGGGCGCCTAATCTTTGTTTTCTATTCGCAGCGTGCTGAACAACTACATGGTGTGGCAAACAGTGAGAGTGTTCACAGTGTGTCTGTCAAAAGCGTTTAGGGACGCATACAGAGGACTCAGGACTGCTTTGATGGGTTCGGAGACTGGGGAAGAGCCTCAGTGGAGGTACTGCATACAGGACACTAATACCGTTCTTGGTGAGATTTCAGAATATAGGTTATGACTATTTTGATTGAGAGGTACAAAAAGTGAAGAAGAATTCAGAAATGAAAACAAGATCTGTGTGAGAATTTCATTCTCTATGGTTTTATGAGAGTTGCAGTGACGCTTTTTTTGCAACAGAGGTGCAATGTACAGAAAAATGTCAAAAAATCAAAATTATCGTAAGCAAAAATTGCTTTTGGGAAAACTTCATTGATTTTGACCGAAACATGAATCATTCGAAACTGATTCCTTTAGAATAATATACCTAATAAATGGGCTGGAGAGTTCTTGAGCTAACACACAGATGGTGCTACTAGCATTGAATCCATGTGATTTTTAGTAAACTCTAATCGTCAAAAGACACGTGTACAAATGTCACAGCTATCGGACTATTGGTTTGTGGGATAGAACATTGTGAGTGAAGCAACTTCCTAATGAATACGAAGCAAACATCGTGATGAAATAAATTCATTTTTTTATAGACAATGGGCTCTTTGAAGAATACAATTCAAAATGCATTCAGGAAAGGTCACGTTTAATGTCACATATCGCACATATTAAATTGATATTGTTACCAGTGCACTACGATTAGCATTTGTTCTACAATTATCACAATGAAATGTCGTATTGTGTCTGGAATGTATGAGAGGAATATGAAAATTGATTTTTTGCAGAACCGGAGCACATTTGACGTTATATTGAATTGATTGACAAGTGGATAAACTTCCAATGTTTAGAAATACAAACATTTCATTTTTTTTGAAGCTTTGAAGTTTTGTTTGTGCAAGTTATGAATCGAATAGTGATTGCCTCAACGTTCTCCTCTAGTACTTCGCATAATGAAACCTAACATGCGAGTAGCCTGACGTTTTCTCCGTGGGTTTGACAATAATTGACAACAGTGAACAGTAATCAAACTTACTTCACTTCACTGCTACAAACAAACACTTTAACTGAAGTTTTAAGCTGATATTCGAATGTCTATCGCTTTATTAGAACACCCCGCTCCGCACTGTCTACTAGACTTCTCCTGATATGCGAGTGGGTAGTGTTTATATATGCCAATCGAAGTCTCAGGAAACCGGTAGAATTATTCTCGTAATGACGCGACAGCTTAGGTGTTTTCTGGCGCTCATGTATTCAAAACGTGTTTGTCTGTGATTCAAATATATCCATTCTGGCGTTGAAACGATGACGTCATATCAACTATGATTTGAAACGTATTCATGATGATTCAAAACTAGCGTGAGATTGGTTTTGAAACCGAATTTCACGTTATGTTACGTCAGTTGTCAGTTTATGTTTTATTTTGATCGTTATAGTTTATGAAGTGCCGAATCCGATACCAATTGAGGTTAGAGAAAATTGAAAAGTTTGTTTTCATTATTGAATTTGACATCTGACACAAATTGAATCACTCCATTCTGGCGAATCTTCTTATTAACGACGTCACTACGAATCGATTTTGAATGCAGAAAACACCAGAAAACACCTCTAGAACGATCACGAAGCGCTAGTAGAGTTGAGCGCGATCTTGGCTACGTCACAATTGATTTACGACGACCAGGGGCGGCCGGCGTTATTTTTTTAGAGGATGATTTACAACAATATTATAATATGTGATATAGATGAAAAATATTCATCAGAAAGAACTCCGAAATCTTACATTTCATCCACTCGATTGATTGTTCTTTCTTTCATAATTGAAGTTTTTTGATTATTTAGTTTCATAGAACAACATGATATTTAGACGTATTTGAATGCGAGTGATTTTTGAAGCACCGTTTAGATACTATGACTAAGCATCATCTCAGTTTTGATTATTTTGCGTCTGCATAATGCATTTTCGAACAGCTGATACTTCTGGCTAAATCATCAATGAATGATAAAAATAATAGTTCCCAGAAATCTCTGGCGTGAAATGAATCTACTGATAACACTTTTTTCACAACAGAACAAAATTACTGTCTCTCATCGGGCATTTCGCTACCCGAGTTAGCATCATCAGGAGAAGTCCTAATCATCTCCAACGGTTTTAGTTTCTTTTTTTCGATTCTGTAAATGACATTATCGTAAGGTCGACATCCGGCCCACTAACCTCGTGTGATCGCTCCTGATGGATAGTCTGCTTGATGCCCCCGACAGAAGAAAAGCTGATCCGCAAGATTATGCAGATGACCTTGTCATCCTGGCAAGGTCTACGTCGAGAAGGGTAGCTTGTAAAATCCCCAAAAGCACGTTGAACGATGTTCACAGTTGGTGCCTGAGGGAGCAGATATCTGTCAACCCCAGCAAAATTGTGTTAATCCCCTTCACCAAGTGGTGAAGGGGATTAACACAATTTCCCTCAATGGTGCAGTCATTCCATGTGGAACGGAGGTGAAATATTCTAACATTGTCCTTGATAAAAGACTAACCTGGATCGCTCACTTGGAAAAAGTTTTACACAAAGCCAGATCGTCTCCTCTCCACATTCTTCTGAAGAGAGAGGCTAGATGGACTGCATACAGACTTGTGCACATTTCCAATTGCACAAATCAATTTAATGGAGAGTGCAACAGACTGTTGGTTGTCACTGGAAGTTAACTCTTGTGGGTTGCGGTGTAAGGTCGAATTGACCCACTCACTTTAGACCCCAACCTAACCTAACCTCGTGTGATATTTTTAAGAGTTGGTCTACGAACTCAGATAAAAATAATGGAGAGGGTAGTTTTTATACATGACTTTTTCGAAATGATTGGTGTTTTGGAAAGTATCCCTTTTTACAAAAACTGATTTGAACAGCTTGAAAATATATATTTTTAGGATTTGCCATCGGAGCCATTTTTGTCAGAGAAGTGTTTCACCAGGACTCCAAACTTCAAGCCGAAGAAATGATCAACAACGTGAGGGATGCTTTCAAGAAAAACTTCCAAAATTTAAAATGGATGGACGAAGATACGAGAAAAGTGGCTATAGCGAAAGCTGACGCTATATCGGATATGATTGGTAGGTTTTCACTAAAGAAAACACACCGATAATGAGTTGAATGACATGAATTCCTTTCAGGTTATCCGGAGTTTGTTAAAAATATGAACGAATTGGACAAGAGATTCGCAAACTTATCTCTACGAAGCAATGAATATTTTGAGAATAACATCCAAATCAGCTCCTTCAACCTCAGGAAAAATTTGGAAAAAATCAACGAACCGGTTAACAAAACAACATGGAGTAAGTGAAAAACAATTCACACGAATTTTTTAAATTTTGAAAAATTTCAATAGACTTGCAATCTAAGAGATGATGATTGGATGAAAAATTAATGAATATGAGTTTCACTCTCCGCTTGATACAGGAGCTTGATTCGATTTCTTAGTTTCAACTATTTGTCTTCGTTTATCTATTCTTCTATTAGTTTGCTACAAGAGTTTTGTCCGTTTTTAGTTAGACCAATAACCAGTAAACTACAATTTAGAATCATAGTTGACAATATAACATTGAATTTAGATTTTTTTTGCTGAAATAGCAATCTAAATCTGTAATGTAAGTAACATTACTTAATCAGCATTTATTCCACTTCTTCAGTAGTTCAAAAATAATCGCTAAGGCCCGTATACTTTTATTTTGAGGCAGCAATCAATCTTTCAGTCATATTTTAGTCTCTGTCACCTCAACTCCGTCAGCGGGGTGCACCACCCCTAAATCTCAAATGGAATTCGTATAAAATTGTTTGAAAGGTCGTTGAATTCTCTTTTCAACGCTTACTGCTTTCTCAAATCCGATACAGTGAAAAAACACAGATGTGCTGTAATATCAGCGCACCTACAGTTTCCCCAACAAAGTAGTTACTGTAAATTTTGTCAACTCTCTGATAGGTATGGCGCCTTCAACTGTGAACGCCTACTACACCCCGACGAAGAATCAGATGGTGTTCCCCGCCGGTATACTACAAAGCCCGTTCTACGACCCGTCGTTCCCCCCCAGTTTGAATTACGGTGGGATGGGAGTTGTGATGGGACACGAGCTGACTCACGGTTTCGACGACCAGGGCAGGCAGTTCGATAAGTTCGGCAATTTGAACCACTGGTGGAAGAACAAGACCATCGAGAAGTTCAAGCAGAGGACCAAATGCGTTGTGGACCAATACAGTGAGTGGATCGTTACTATTTCAAGTCACATGACCTAACCTAACATTTCTGTACCATTATCAATGGACTGAATGAGAATACAAAGTGTTTAAGTCCTTCAGGTCCTGAATCAATATAATATTATAGTTGCAATACGAAAAAAATCAACAAATGTTGGTAAAGCATGTAGTGGTGATGATGATCTGATAACACTGGTAGGTGAGCTGATTAGGCTTTTTGGCGATTATTATTCAATTTTTGTGATTCTCTTGTTAGGTACCTACGTTGGGAAAAATCAATGTTTCGAGGTTTCATTTCGAAGTATTACTTTTCTTATACGTAGAGGGTTGCCTTTTATATTTCGGGATTACAGAACAAAAACAAATATCAGATCGGATAGATCAGGAGTATATAAGCTGACTTGTGGCTCTTGTCCAAAACTGTATATTGGCCAAACAGGAAGAACATTTTTCCAACGAATTAAAGAACATAGGAGTAGTTTTGTAAATAGAAAGACCAATTCCACATTTGCAAACCATCTTTTAGCAGAAGGACATGAGTTCAATCATGAGTACGAGGTGTTACATTTAGAAGAGAAGAGTTTGAAACTTAATCTTCTAGAATGTTTAGAAATCAATAGATTCAGGAATTCGGGTAATTTACTGAACGATCAATTAGAACTCAATAACTCTCCGTTACCGAATATATTTTTTCAAATGTGAAAATGGAACATAAATGCAGGTAATTTAATTCGTTAGAAACTCAGGTATAATATCAGCTACTTAAAATTCAGGTACTTCGTTTACAGGTACTTTGATTTCAGGTACTCCATAAACTATATATATATTTAGTATTGAATGTGTAGAATTAGTTGAAAGACACGCCAGATGAAGCCATTGTATGGCGAAACACGTGTTGCGTTTTTGTAAAACAATTTAGTGAAAATCTCACAATAAAGTGTTTTTGGAATACGTCAAATATTAATCATCGAAAATCACTTTATTGTTTATCAAAATATTCCCCATGAAGATCTATACACTTTTGCATGCGTTTGAACCAATTGTCAAAGTACTTTTGCCATTCTGATTGAAGTATCTCCAAAACATACATTCTGAATGCAGCAACGGCTTCTTCAGATAACACATTACAACTCTTGACCAATATTATTAATGCATCATTTCATTCAGGAAAATTTCCTGACTTCCAGAAGGTATCATTGGTAATACCACTATATAAAGGAGGTAATCAGGACGACCCCTCGCATTATCGGCCTATTTCTCTAATTCCCACATTAGGAAAACTTATAGAAAAACTAGTCAAGCTGAGGATAACTGTATTTCTGTCAAATCATAAAATCATCAATGAAGAACAGTTTGGCTTTCAAAGTGGTAAAGGCACTAGTGATGCAATTTTCTCACTCATGGAAAAAATTTATACTGGAATCAATAGTGGCGAGGTTGCTGCTGCCGTATTTTGCGATTTCTCGAAGGCTTTCGACTGTGTGGATCACGAAATACTGCTGAGGAAGCTTCCTTATTACGGTTTCAGAACAGTGATACTGAGCTGGTTCAGCTCATATTTGTCAGGTCGTCAGGCCGCTCAGAAATTGGAAAAATACATAAGGGTGTACCTCAGGGTTCAATACTAGGGCCTACATTGTTCCTCATCTACGTCAACGATTTGACAAGTATAAATATTTCAGGGAAATTCACAATATTTGCAGACGATTTAACTAAAATCATATCCAACGATATGATGACAGTGAAAAATTGGTGTGATTCAAATCGTCTTTCTCTAAATATTTCGAAAACTAATATAGTAACTTTCAGATGCGAACTTTACAATATACCCATTGGGAGTAACATCATTGAGAACAAAAGTAGCCTGGAATTTTTAGGAGTACATATCGATAGTAAACTAAAATTTGAAAAACATATTTATGCCTTGTTTAATAAAATGTCCTCTGGATGTTATGCAGTCAGAGTAGTCGCAAATGAACTTGGTTCAACAGCAGCTAAGACTGTTTATTTTTCTTTGGTGGAATCTCACGTAAAATATGGAATTCCATTTTGGGGAGTATGTAGTGGTTATCTACTTCAAAATATTTTAGTTTTGCAAAAACGAGCCATGAGATATATGTGCAGATCAAAACGTACAGACTCTTGTAGATTACTCTTCAACACTCATGGAATTCTAACAGTGATTTCTATCTCCATAATGGAAACAGATTGTTTAATTAAAAAATATTCGAACACATTTCAATCTTCACCAACCCATTATGTGACAAGGCAAGGCAGAACTATACGGCGGATGACTCATCAAATCGATGTTTGGGTGCTCAAAAATGCAGTTTTTTGAGCTCGCATTGTCGTAGTGAAGAGTGATCCGTCTTCGGCGGTTAGTTGCCTGATTTCTTGGAAGACAACTGGCAAACAAATGGTTGTGTGTCACTCAGAATTGACTGTTCTGCGTTGTTCTAGTGGTACGGTTGCGACATGTCCAGTTTTTCTGAAAAAACAGGCGACCATTTTCTTGGAAGTGCTTCGTTTGCGAACAATTTTTGTTGGATTTGGCTCATCTCAAAACACCCATACAGTCGACTGCTGTTTACTTTCTGGCTCATAGGCGTAAATCCACGATTCATCACCTGTTACGATGTCATAGACGTGTTTCGAAGCACCGCGATCGTATTTTTTGTATTTCCTTCGACCAATCGACACGGTTGACCATACCATCGATAAACACTGGTCCTTAATGGAGCTTCATCGCCAAAAATTGAATTAAGTTCATCCATGCACTGTTGCTGAGTTAATCCATGTCGAAAGTTGTAAAAAATAATCGCATGAAAATGTTTATGATTTAATTCCATTTTTGGGCCGAGATGAATCTTTTAGGTTACTGTAAACAACACAAATAGCGCGCGCATGTCAAAACGTAAGTTCAAAAATGTCCAACTTTACGTTAGAGCTGTCAGCTGTCAGTTGCCAGACTACAACTCTAGGGTTGCCAAATCCCGAAACATAAAAGGCAACCTATGCATTGATTCATTTGGTTGTTTTGGAAGTTTTCATTTTGACACCAACGACAGCATATAGTAATGAGCTGAAAAGAGACAAAAAATTCAAATTTGTATAAAAATCAATCATTTTTCACCTAGTCTGAAGGACCTTCCATGTGCTTGGACCGTTTTGAGAAATTTCAGCCATATTGTTCCCCATAAATACTATTACACTCCGGATACTCAAGCTTATAAACTCCAAATTTCTCCATCTTGTCCACTTTATCTTTGGCATGAAAAAGGAAATTAGATTACGTGACATGCGTTCTGAATGCTACTTCCACATTATTTTTTCTGGAAAAAAACCCGCAATTGTCTCTGTTCTTTTACCGAAATATGATCTGGGGATATATTAATCTATACGTAAATTTGAAGCTTTGTTTTCTGACTAGTCTCAATTACAAACTTTAACACTTGATACTAATAATATTTCAGACAAATACCAAATTAACGGCAAAAACATCAACGGAAACCAAACCCTTGGCGAGAACATAGCCGACAACGGAGGACTGAAAGCAGCCTTCCACGCGTACCTGGAGCTCATGAAGAACAAACCGGAACCCCAAGCTCTTCCCGGCATTCCCCTGAACCACAAACAACTTTTTTTTGTTGCTTTTGCGCAGGTAAGTACCCCCCGCATCACTCCGAGACAACCCTTCTGAAAAATCAATATGATTCAGGTCTGGTGTTCGACGGTGACCAAGGAGGCTACCAACCTACAAATAGAAAAAGACTCGCATTCCCCCGCTCAATACAGGGTGATCGGGGCTCTGAGCAACCTCAAGGAATTCAGCCAGGAGTTCGGGTGCAAACCCGGATCGAAGATGAACCCCAAGGCGAAGTGTGAAGTTTGGTGAAGAAAATATGTCATCTCAAACAGTATTGATAGGCATTGTTGATCTGTTTGCGAGCAACGTTGGAGCTTTAATGTTACTTCAATTGTATTCAGCAAGTCTTCTTACAGAAAACGGGTTGGTGAGAAAGGGGAATCTTTTTCAAGCGTGAAAGTCTGGGGATTGGTTGATAGAAATATAGTTAGCTCGATTCTATTGTAGTAAATGGAAATGAAACCACCAGAATGAACAAAGAAAACACAAATATTTATTTATTTTTCAACATAATCTCCTTGCAGCTCTATACACTTCCCCCAACGACGTTCAATAAGTTTGATACCGTTTTTATAATAATAACTGCCTTCTCCCTCACCATAGCCATCAACTGTCAACATAACTTCTTCATCGTTGATGGAAAATCTTTGACCACTGAGCCATTGTTTCAAGTTTGGGAACATAAAATATTCCGAGGGGGCTTAATCTAGCGAATACGGTGCAAGAGGTAGCAATTCAAACATTAATTCTTTAATTTTGGTCAATGCCATAATGTCTTTGTAAGCTGGTGCATTGCCTTGATGAAACACCACTTTTTTTTAGCAACTGCGGTCGTTTTTGCTTGTTTTCTTCACTCAAACTCTGCAATAAGTTCGCGTAGTTAATAGTTTTACCTTTTTAATTATCCTAGGCGCAATCCAAAAACCGATGCCATGACCTTGCCTGCAAATGAAACGGCCTTCGCTTTCTTTGAAGCAAACCTATCTTGCACACAGTTTTCTCATGTCCAAATTTTTAGATAATATACAATGTACCGCACTTTTTGAAATACCTACTAAGTCTGCTTGAAACAACATTGAGGCAAGCTTGTCCATTGCTGTGGCCCCAAGCTAAAGTGCATCGCAACCCCCATTTTCTGTACCCACAGCGTACACCACATCCATTCTTACAATTACAAAATAGTGTATCAAGTAATTCCTCAGCACTGGTGGTAATATTGTTGTTTTTGGCTCCAGGAGTTGATTTTGCAGCACCCAACCCGATTCCTGGGGTTCCAATTCATGCCCTAACCATTTTTGAACCTGGTTATAAATACGATTCATATTCTGATGGGCTACTGCACTTGTCGGTGGAAGATTGAACAACTGGACAGGTTTATGAAGCTTTGTTGATTTTACCAACTGAGTATTTCGAAGATGATGGCCACAATTCTTAAACTTGTACATGCGTCCTTGCCGAGATTCGAACCAACAATAAATTCAGTCAATAGAAAGTGGTACCTCGAAAAATGAACCAGTCTACACAACTACAGAACATCTGTTTCATGAACTAACTATACATGAAAGTCGTATTATTTAGGATTTCGCATCCTCAGGTATATACTTCTATTCATAGAAACAGTGGGTCTGAGCGCTGCGGGTTATCCCTCCTCTATATAAAAAACGGTCTCCAAAATGGAAAAAAAATTCGGAGAAAATTTGTCGCTGATTTTATGCTCTACAATTTTTGAAATGAGTGTCAACATCATTAGATCTATAGAAACCGAGATAATCGCAAAAAACTGATTTTTGTTACCTTTAACCTTGAATAACTTCCGGCGTAGACTAAAGATTTCATGGGACTTCTGAGGCAACTTCTAGAACACCGAAATGAAGGGGCATACGAATTTACAGCTTATTATCTCTTACTCCGAGGTTCACCCCTTTTTTGTGCTTACGTGACGGGACTATGTATAGCTCCTATTCTCACCAAACCAGATGATTTTCATTTAGCTAAACCAAAGAGGTTTAGGATGATTCAAAACGACCAAAGTATAATTGATGCCTGCTGTGCATATACAGGGTGTCCTAGAGTTCATTCGATTGTAGCTTTAAATTAACCTAAATATATGTAGCTTACTTTTGAAAAATTTTTGACGCTCCTGATATACGCGCAAGAGTCCTTTTATAAAGGATTCGCCAACACCCTGTACATGCCAGACGAACAGTTAGAAGTACTTATGTTATTATTTGATTGTTGATAACTAAAAGTTTTACTGATTATTGATTTTTGACAGGTTTTTGCAGTTGTTTGAATTACAGGTGCAAACGAAAATTTCCTCGGCTGAGAAATTTTCAGGTTCACCCTGTGTATTGGAGCACTGCCTCATATCATCTCATTTATAGATATTTATATATCTGTTCAAGTATTGGAAAAACATTATTTGTGTACACTGTGTATATTTTTTACTGTGATAAAATAAACATATGTAAATATTTAGAGTAAGCGATGAGTTTTATTTCTGCACCGAAGATAAAAATTCATTTTTGAAGTTATACTTCTTTTGGCGCGTTAGGGAAAAATGATGAGGGTAAATTTTTAAGACACCTGCGCACGAAAAACCGACAACCTGAAGCAGTTTCTTATTCTTCTTTAATTTAAATGATCCTTGCTTCTCAGTCGAGCGCATTTGGCCAGACTCCTCCTGTCCATAGTTAACAGAAGCTTTGTCCGGGGCGCGGCTGTCTTGGTCAAAGCAATGCTGCCACCCTAAGTTTCGACCTCGTCGAATCCGTCAACATCCAGCCTGGTTACTGGTTACCGACATTCCTCTCAAAATGTCTCACTTCAATATTTATTCGAACTTTACTTCATTTTTTCAAAAACACCTAACTTTTGAACCCTAGTCCGGCCACGACATCTACGTGCCATCTTTGAGGACGGTCGTTATCGGCAGAACAGTCCTCTGTCGATCGGAAAGTCCCTGAATAGATAATGCCTGAAGTTAGCTAGTCAACATATTAGGTCTTCAAAAAAAGTTACCGGTAGAGTAGAAAGACATTTAGGTATGTTTTCGTGAGAAATGACAATCGTATTCACGATATTTATTGAAGTTGTTTTTGAACCGAGAACACGTGTTTAATATACATAAATATATATATATATATATATATATATATATATTTAATAATACATCATAGTGACTTATATTCAATAATATTTTATTGATTTACTGTGATTATAAGTGATAAAAGTGGTTTTTTACATATTACTTTGAGTACGTTTGTAGAATTTGAGGTTAGCTGACGGTATGTATTATTTATTTACACCATAAACCGAAATAAATTTTCATATTATTGCTGTGCTAAAGTAGCGATTCGTGTTGGATTTGAATCGCTGAACATTTGGAGAAACGTTCTCAGGAAGTTTATTCCACGTAAACGTAGTTCTTCAAATGAAAGAGTTCTTGAACAGTGAAGTTCGAGGTACACTGAGTGAAACCTTAAACGATGAGCAGCCACAGTCCATCACGTAGTTCTGATATGTAACTTGAATACCTCCCGTGAAGTATCGCCCCGTGGAGGCCATTTTGTTCTGGTGACATCTGTCAAATCTTTTGTTTATTATTCAGTTGTTTATGCCAAATCATCATGGCAATTTACACGATTGAACAGCACGTTCAAATGATAAAACTTTATTATCAAAATGAGTGTTCTTTAACGCAAATGTTGCGCGCATTGCGCCCATTTTACGGTAGACGTGGTGGCCCTTCACAGTCGACTCTTCAACGTTTGGTGGCCAAATTTGAGACGACCGGTTCAGTAAACAATCAGCCAACACCCGTACGTTCAAGGAACGCAAGATCGACCGAGAACATCGCCGCGGTCCGTGAAAGTGTACAGCAGAACCCGAGGCATTCTATTCCTCGCCGTGCACAAGAACTCGGCCTTTCACAGATTTCAACTTGGCGAATTTTGCGTCGGGACTTGGGCCTACACCCGTACAAGATCCAACTGACCCAGGAGCTCAAAGTTCTTGACCAAAGACAACGCCGTTTATTCGCTGACTGGGCTTCGAATCGTTTGGAAGGGGGCCCCGATTTTGGCCGAAAAATCATCTTTAGTGACGAGGCGCATTTTTGGATGAATGGATGTGTTAACAAGCAAAATTGCCGTATATGGGTCGACACCAACCCACGCGAGGTTCACCAGGTAATAATGCATCCTCAGAAAGTTACCGTTTGGTGTGGATTTTGGGCCGGCGGAGTAATTGGTCCGTACTTTTTGGAAAACGTCGTTAGTGACGCGGTCATCGTCAATAGCGAGCGCTACAGAACGATGATAACTAATTTCTTATGGCCCAAATTGAACCATATGGACCTAGACGACGTGGTTCCAGCAGGACGGCGCTACGTGCCACACAGCAAACGCCACGATTGACATTTTGCATGAACGATTTGAGGGTAAGGTTATCTCTCGCAGGGGTGATGTGAATTGGCCATCAAGGTCATGCGATTTGACCCCGCTAGACTTTTTCCTGTGGGGTTTCTTGAAGTCGCAGGTCTATGCAAATAAACCACAATCGATCGATGCCCTAAAGGTGAACATAACACAGGCCATCGCTCAAATTCAGCAGGATCTATGCGGAAGAGTCATTGAAAATTGGACCATTCGGATCTGTGCTACCGTAAGAAGCCGAGGCGGGCATTTGAATGATGTCATATTCCACACTTAATGGCATACATGCGACTTTCAAATAAAAAATAATTTTGTTAATACCTCACACACAGCTTGTTTTATTGCATTTCAACATCTACCCGCCCTTATTGAAAAACCCTTTATAAAAGAATGACAAATCTCCAACCCTTCGTCGATGTTCCAAACTATCAAGGTTGCAAGTGATGTTCGCGTCTCCAATCAGGCGGATGGCTCTTTTCTGGGTGGAATTCAGTAGCTTCAAGTTATGCTTAGGGGCGGAGCTCCATACATGGAACAATACTCCAAAGAATTTCTGACCAGATCTTTATAAAGCATCAAAAGTTGCTGAGGTGTGTACAGTTTTCTGGTTCGGAACAGTGTTCCAAGCTCTTGAGAAGCAGCTTCTGCAATTCCGGCAATATTGGTGTTAATTTTGATCCCCAATAAACTTTACGAAGCAGAAAGCAGAATTTTCTGTCCAGGTATAATTATATCCGGTTCGGAGACATTTATCTTCTTGGAGAGAACCGATGCCTGGGTTTTTGTGGTATTGAATTGAATCTGGTTACTTTCACCCCAATTCGGAATTACCTCTAGACCCTCATTAAGAAATGGAACATCCTGCTGCCGGTGAAGATGTGCATCACAAAATTATCTCCGGCCGGGAAAATTTACATTCTTTAACCGATTCAAATCTATCATTTTATAAAATATGAACGAAACTAGGTTGAAAAGGAAATTTTCACTTGAAAGTATTAGCCTAAGCATCTTACAAACTGAAAATGAACTAGAAATTGTGTTAAATTCAATAAGTTTTTTTTAATAATCATTGATGACGTTTATTGAAAGTCGAATTCACAGAATCGAAGCTAGACTAAAATTTATCAAAAAAAATCCCATGAAATTTTGAGAGAACGATCAATAAAATAATAATTCGCCTGCACTATTCATATAGGTATCGTTTTTCACATTTACCGTATCATAAAATTTAGGAATGAACTCAATAGAAAGACATGAAAGGCGAAATTTCGACATTGCACAATCGACACAAACCGTTTATCTTTCACAAAAATTGCAGAAGAAAGTAAATCGGATGCACGTAAATATTATATAACGAAGTATAATTTAGTTCACGATATAACTTTTTAAATGTAATCGAATTAAGCTAGTGGGTCTCATTATTTCGTCAACGGAGACAATGTAAGATTGAAATGATTTATTAACATTTCATAGTTTTTTCAGCTAGACTATTACTATTGTTATGGAAATGGCGGACACTTTTTTACCGTTATTTTTTTTAAATTCGATGTTGTCATCATTCTATGTATTACTTTTTGTATTGAGTTGAATACTAGAAGGACGTTTCATTGTCTGTAATATGAATAGGAAAGAGTAGAAAAAAACATAATTTTTCAATTGTTTTTCTTTCATATTTATGTCTGCATATACCGTAAATATGTTTCATCTTAAAGTAGGTATAAGTAATAGTTACCATTCACATCAACAAAATAAAAGAAGTAATGAGTTGTTATGTTCGTGAGGCTCATCGATGACATTTTGAAAAGTGAAAAAGTATCATCAATTCTCAAGAAAGCTGTGGTAAACCTATACACGGAAAAGGGCGATTTCACTTATAACAACCTTCACAAAATGTCTAGAAAAGGCGATAAAAACGAAGCTAGATAAATTGATTGATGTAGCCGTTACAGGTTTTGAAGAATACGAGAGACAACACTGAGGTTATTTGAAAGTAACTTGAACAATAGGAAACAAATAGTAAGAATTAGACACCACGATAGCATGCATAAAGAAATAAGTTATACCCCAAGGTATTGTCCTTGGTCCATTGTTGTTTCCTATACATATGAATGATCCATTTTTGATTAAAACCGCTGGGACGAGCTTACTGAAATCAGCGATTGGTTTGAAAATAAAAAACTGACAATGGATTTCGATAAAACTCATTTTATTTCTTTCACGAACTACAAGTGATACGAACAAAACATTAAATCAGGTACCTCGGAGTAATCCTCGACTCACACATGGGATGGAATTACCACTTAAACCAAGTAACGAAAACAATCAAACTGTTATTATTCAAATTCAAGTACCTGAAGAAAATTTAAAACACTACTCATCTGGTTGAGTCACGTTATGGGATCCTTTCCTGGGGAAAAGTAGCTTCTGTACACCTGGAAAAACTAGAAGTTTGTCAAAAGAAGATATTAAAAATGATTAATAATAAAAAAGACATACTCAACAGATGATTTATTCGACGAAACAAGAATATAATCATATATAGTTACAAAAATGAACATATTCTACAACAAATAGCTATGATACCGCAGTAAAACTAAAGATTTAGCACAAACAAATCTGGTCAAAGGAATAATAGGTCAAAGAGCTTATGAATATCTAGCCTGTAAGATTGACAGATATTTAGGTATAAAACATCGAAAAAGGTGAATATCAGAACTTCTTTCAATAAATACTCCAATACTGAATAAATGATAGTTTTTTTGAGAATTCTCCTCAATATTTGAACAAACAGCGTATGACCATTTTTGCAACATGACAATGTGTATTTTGAGCTATCCTTATGAGATAGATATATGCCATCATAGATTTTTTGGCATATCTATAAAAGGAAAACAATACGCAGTGAATTGTGTATTTTTCATTTGGGCGACAATCTTTATCTCCAAAAAATAGTTAGAAATCCAATTCGTTCATCAATTGAATACGTCATACGAATTTAATAGGTATCCATACACGATCAATATTATTTAATCAATATTATTGACGTAATATGTGTTAAAAAACACTAGTTCTCAGTCTACAACTATAAACAACCTTCTTGATTTTATTACAGTGAAAATTTATGGATTTCATTTTTCAATTTTCAAGAATTTTCACCGTTTAGGTTCTTCCCTTAGTACACAAATCTTCACTTTTCATAATCTTATCTTGGAATAAGCTGGAGCTTTCGGTTATGTATTCATTATTTATGAAATTGACGAAATTAAAATCGATTATACTCGACTTCTTATATACATATCGTGTCAAGGTCAAATTGTCGAGGATGAAATTCAGTTATTTATCTGAAAACTTTCGTAAGTTTTAGGCGACATTGACACAATTTCGCACCTAAAAGTGCTGTGAAAATGTCTAACAGTCTAACCCAGGCTGGATATCACAAAGAAGTAACATTTAAATGAGTATTTTGTATAACACGCCAAAAGTTCACTCCCGAAATTATTCAAAAATTATTCTGCGATAATTATGACTATATCGAAAGATTGAGAATTTTTTTCAGTTATCAAAAATGTTTCTTCATTTATTCAATTTTTAAGAAACTGGGTTTAAAAATTCAAAGAAAGAATTCGTAAAATTTGCATTTATAACGCCGGAACATACATTTTCGTAACTTTTCCTATTAGGTAACAAATATTGTTGCATGAGTTATGACGGAATCATTTCTGTATTCAATTTTTCACAGAAGTGCTAATTACGATAACCAACAAACATCATTTGACGAACTTGAAAATATTATATATCAGAGTCCACCAACCTTGGTTTTTCCCAATTCGACCGTCTCGTGGAACCCATTTGTGAAAGTTTTGCGACCCAAACAGAACTGTTATTATCTGATGACTTCGCAGAAGTATGACTCTGAATTTGCTCTGTCGTAATATCACAAGAATAGTTTACAGGGTATCTTATTACACTCGAAAACATTTTCTGCTTGATTTTGCATGTTTATTTATAAATTCAGACAAAATTATGATGATTTTCTATTCGAATAGATTCCCATCTCTTCATTAAACAATCTCTAGTTTTGAAAATTACCTAAAAATGTGGATTACAAAATACTATTAATGATTCACTATGAATTTTTTCGTGGCCACCTGGCTGACCAGATTTGCCGCTCGATGACATTTGGCAATGGTGGTGTTGTGTTAATGAACGTGTGTTTGCGAAATTTTTATTCCGAAAACTATATCCTCGAAGATGAGCCCCAAAGTGGTCGACCTACAGTAATCCAAGACAAGGATTTCAAGAGACTGACCCACCACAAACGGTGCGTGGGATGACGGAAGAACTGGGCGCTAAGCTCCCATACGATTTTGATTGTTTAAAACGTATTGGAAATGTCAACAAATTCGAAAAGTGGGTGTCCCACAATTTGAATGATCGACATATATTGTCACGTTTCAAGGTCCGTTCTTCTTTGCTTTTGCGCAACCAAAACGATTCTTTTTCGGATCGGATCATCACGTGTAATGAAAAGTGGATCCTCTATGGCAACAGGAGACGTTTAGGACAGTGCTTGGACACCAATAAGACACCCAGTTACTTCCCAGAGATGAAAACCCACCAAAAAAAGACCATGGTTACTGTACGGTGGTCAGCGGCTGGTGTGCTTTACTATAACTTTCTGCAATTGGGCCGAACCATCACAGCAGAGTTCTATTGTGAGGAAATCCATATTCACAAGGATTGAACGTTCATTACTTCGAAGAAAATAATGTGTTGGCTGCTTTGAAACAGATAAAACCAAAAATGACAAAGGTCCAGACAGCATCCCTGCACTGATTTTGTCAGAGATTGTGCATATGTTTTGGTTCGTCCATTGACAATATTAATAAATATTTGCATCAAAACTAGTACCACCCCAGATCTATGGAAATTATCTCTTAAGTTCGGCCAATTTATAAAAAAGGGGACAAGTTTGATGTCGGTAATTTTAGACCCGTATCAATAATATGCAACTTCACCAAAGTGTTTGAAATCCTTATCTATAGCAGGTTATAAACTCATTTGAGCAAACAAATGACACCACTTCAACATGGTTTTATGAAAGGTCGCTCGACAATCACCAACCTTTTCAATGTTACCCAATATATTTCTGAAACCATTGATAGGAGATCCCAAACTGATGTCATATATACGGTCTTCAACTCTTCCTCAATCTGAAACGTGTTGAGCAACGGTGTTTTCGCAACAATCTTTCTTTAAACGCGAGTAAATGCAATGTAATGACGTACACACTAAAAAATCGTCCATTTTCATATCAATATTTAATAAACGATATTCCACTTCAACGGCCTCTCACATTTACCGATCTGGGCGTTACCTTTGACACAAAACTTTCTTTCGTACCACACATTGAAGCAATAGGTCTACTGCAAGCAGAATTTATTGCACGAATCTCCGGAGATTTCTTGGATCCATCTACATCGAAAACCTTATACTATGCTTTCGTCAGATTAAAATTAGAATATGCATCCATAATCTGGAATCCAGATTATAGATCAGACAATGTCTATCCACCGATTGGATTTCCCCATGATGCATTGGTAGCTAGACATGCTATGAATAGCTTGATTTGCTGTCATGATTGTCACTCCACAATTTTTCTTTTTAATTATTGACCCACATATTCTGCAAAAACTTAATTTCAATGTACCTAAACCAACCTCTAGAGTGGTTAATCCTTTTTATCTCCCAACACCACGTGCAAATATTCTGAAACGTTCACCTCTGCATAACATGTGTGTCAAATGCAATTCAGCAAGTTGTGAGCTCGACATTTTTTACAGTTCCATCTCAGAGATTAGGTCTTTTACTTCATCTAATTCTATATGTATTGTTTTTATCTTATAACTTATTGTAATTGTATTGTACTGTGATTTGACTTATATCACTGTTCTGTAGTTGGGTATAATCTGTAGAATAGTGTATAAATAATAAATAATGCACCGTGTCACACATCAATAAAAACAATGGCAAAATTGTATGAATTGGGCTCCGAATTGCTTCCGTATCCACCGTATCTACCCTCCAGCGACTTTTTACTGTTCTCAGACTTCAGAGTGTGCAGAAATTGCATCAGCAGCAGCCGTCACTGGTCAACAGAAGAGGTGCGGTCCTGCTCCATGACAACGCCCGTCTGCGTATCACCGTCCCAAAATTAAACGAATTGAGCGTCGAACTTCTGCATCACCCACCATACTTCCCAGACTTTTAGCCAACCGACTATCATCTCAAGTACTTCGATAACTTTCTCACCGGTATAACCTTCTCCAATCAGGAACAGGCACACAATTTTTATGATGACGGAATTAATAGACTCGTGACCCTTCCAGCAAAGGGCCACAAAAAGGTTGATAGCGTTGGGCCTGTGGCGAGTGATACCACACCATTGTTTTTTTATCAAAAAGTACTAAACATGAATTCTTCCCATACAAATTTTAAGTTTAAATTAAGGGGGAAGGGTTCAATTTACGTCCGCGCTGTATACTTAATATCCCTTGTGAAAACGGACACTTCTTCAGAAAGGAAGTGAAGTAAATTACTTCAGGCATTACATTGTCTTTCAACCAATTGAGATACGACTGAAAAAAGGAGCTTTTTATGAAATATTGTGTGTTCAATGTTTTCTTTCATTTGAATTCAATATACACACATCGGAAAAGTCTAGGGATATTTTTATAACATACTAAATATCATAAAAATAAATGCATGAGGTCGTTTAATTTCGATTAAATTGGTACACTCGACCACCCTGTAGATTTCTATGGGTTGAACAAAGCCTGCAAAAACGATAACTAATCTTTTATCAAGTTTTTTACAAACTGTAGGTTTTCGGCTAAAATGAATAATCTGAAAGTGTCGAGTTTGTACATTCTATGCAGTTCTTGCTCAGCAATTAAACTGGAAATATTGTGCTTTAACATGGAACGCCATCACTTACCATTGGCTGAGATGAATAGAGCTGTAGGGCTTCTTCAAGGTGGCATGCGACAAAATGATGTAGCTCTTCGTTTGGGGGTCTCCCAAAGTGTTATCAGTCGATTGTGGCGGCGTTTCCGTGAAACTGGCAGTCCAGCCGAACAACATCCAGGGCGAGGACGCGCTACAACTGCAGTTCAAGATCGATTTTTGGTCTTAATCGCAAAAACACAACCGACAATCACAGCACCTGAGTTGGTTAACGTGTTGCAGCAGACGCACCAGGTAACCATTGGTCGTGATACTGTCAGAAATCGACAGCATGAAGCAGATCTCCACAAGAGAAGGCCACTTAGATGTCCACCTTTGTCGAGAGGCAATCGCGGTAGAAGATTAGAGTGGTGTCAAGAACATCAAAACTGGGATGCAAATGATTGGGCCACAGTTTTGTTTACAGACGAATCCAGATTTGGATTTCATCCAGATTCTCGTCGAGTAAGACTGTGGAGACGACCTGGAAATAATGAACGTTTGAGACACGTCCAGGAAGTCCACACATACAGAGGTGGTACAGTAATGTTATGGGGCGGAATCATGATCGGCGGCAGAACCGATCTCGTTTTTCCAAATCGCTCCCTCACAGCTCGACAGTACCTCGACACCATTCTTCTACCTATAGTCCGTCCGTTTGCTGGTGCTGTTGGTGAAAACTTCCACCTAATGCACGATAATGCTCGTCCACATGTCGCGCGTCTAGTGACTGACTGGCTCACCAACGAAGGAGTTGATGTATTGCCATGGCCAGCACAATCACCGGACCTGAATCCCATCGAGCATGTGTGGGACATGCTTCAACGAAGAGTTACTCCGCATATGGGGAACATTCACACAACGTTTCAATTGAGAGAGCTTTTAATCGCTGAATGGGCAAATGTACCTCAACAAGACATTGACAATCTCATTTTGTCGATGCACGATAGATGTAGGACCGTAATAAACCAGCGTGGAGGCCATACTTTGTACTGATTCCAATTTTTTTTGTATTATGATTTTTTTTTCGGGGTGCCAAAGAAGAGCCATATTTTTTTTAGTTTTGCTTATATGCGAACTCAGTATTTTTGACCATTTAATAAATTTTGTTGTAAGTTACATTCGTTTAATAATCACCCGTCAACTTGTTTTTCCCTAAAGCGATCTAAAAAAAAATTATTGCCATTTTTTAAAATATCCCTAGACTTTTCCGATGTGTGTATTATTGTAAATAATGTTGGAATTCAAAAAAGGTTATTTTTGTATTGCATTGGAAAAATGATGATTTGAATAATTTTCATAAAGAAATAGTTGGTTTCATATTTCAGTGCAATTGCAATAAATAATAACATAGGAAATGATGAGTAACCTCATTGCGAGTGATCCAATGAAATGTTATAAGTGAGCCATTAAAATGTAACATCATGATCATGTATTCCTAGTCATTTGCAAAAATAGTAACAGAAATGAAAAACATACAGGATGAGTTATAGATGAGAAACCTTTCATTTTCAGAGTTTATTTCTAATGTTATTTTCCTTCAAAGGGGTTTGATTCTCAAATACCTACTTGTGATGCACTATTTAGAACATTTGGTGTAGTAATCAATATTACTGAAATTTCTCCCAACACCAAACAGTTATCTTAACACCTTGACACGCGTTTCGATCACCAAGTGATCATCTTCGAGAGGAAGATCAAACTGAACTGCTTGATCTTTCTCTTGAAGATGATCACTTGGTGATCGAAACACGTGCCGGGGTGTTAAAATAACACAGAGTCAAATGCTACAAAAGCAATACGCATACATAGAGTGGTCCAACGAAAAGTATGCACCCTGCTTTTCTCCTTTTTTTGTAACTTAACGCAAAAATGCTCGGACAGGTCAATTTTGATTTTGAGGGGGACACATTTAAGATGTATTTTTCTACCTGTGCCTTCAACCCCCTAGCGAGGGTGAGTAACAACCCTAAAATTTTAAATGGAGTGGGGTTGAGTGATATATCATTTGAAAGGGCACAAAATTCTCTTTCTAATTATACCTAATTTGTTGAATTTACTTGAATAGTTATAAAAAAAGCAAGAACATTTACTCGATATTTTTGGTGTTAATGAAAATGCGGAAAAAACGGCATTTTTATCACTACTACATTCCTCAATTTCTCTCGTGCGTTTTTTGGTTCAAATAACAACAGCAGATAAGTGTACAAAAAGAATTTAGGCAAACGTTCATTGATTCATTTCGGTTGTTTTTGAAATTATTTCAACTTTAGTGTAAAATTGGTTTATTCCATTCCTGATCGAGTTGAAATTGTTAAACTTTATTATCAACATAATAGTTGTGCTAGACTTACTGCTCGCCTCTTTAATAACAGTCAACCGGGGAAAAAAGTGAATGATTCGTACGTTGCCAATTTAGTCCAAAAGTT
The DNA here is from genome assembly GCF_025532065.1 of Leptinotarsa decemlineata. Taxonomy (NCBI): domain Eukaryota; kingdom Metazoa; phylum Arthropoda; class Insecta; order Coleoptera; family Chrysomelidae; genus Leptinotarsa; species Leptinotarsa decemlineata. The sequence goes on from NW_027412547.1 coordinate 281,621, forward strand.
TGTCGATACCGGATCTGTCTGTGATGTGAAACACCAGCCACGGAAACCGATCAGAAATGAAGCAGTGGAAGTCGCTGTTTTGGGACATGTTGAATTGGATCATACTTAAAGTACCCGTCATCTTGCTGCAGCCTCAGGTGTCTTCCGTTCGTCCATAATACGGATATTAAAAGCCTATAAATTTCATCCGTACAAAATTAAATTAGTACAGGAACTCAATGAAGATGATCCTGATAGAAGGCTGCAATTTTGTGAACAACTGAGCCAGCTACTAATTGATGATCCTCACCTATCATTCAACACGTGCTTTTCCAATGAGAGTAAATTTTTTTTGAATGGAGCTGTGAATAGGCATAATTGCCGTTACTGGGATGACAGTAACCCACACTTATTCCGAGAGGTCCATACCCAGTACCCTCAAAAAATCAATGTCTGGTGTGGCATATTAGGTAGTCATATCGTAGGGCCACTTTTAATTCCTGGGAATTTAACTGGTGAGGTTTACCTGAACATGCTTGAAGATACAATTGATCCTCTCATAACAGAAATAATTGAAAATGACCAAAATCATAATGATGATCGGCTTCATTTCCAGCAAGATGGAGCACCTCCTCACTATGTTGCTCCGGTAAGAGAGTTTTTAGATGACCGGTTTCCTGGACGGTGGATTGGAAGGAGAGGCCCCATCGAATGGCCTGCCAGGTCACCTGATTTATCGCCTTTACACTTTTTCCTTTGGGGACACTTGAAAAATAAATGTTTTGCTACGCAGCCCGAGTCCATAGAAGATCTTCGCCAACGAATTACAGCAGAGTGCAGAAGTATAACACCTGATATGCTACAGAATGTTAGGAATAGATTTGAACGAAATCTGTATTATTGTATGGAAGCAAATGGGTCACATTTTCAGCACTTGCTGAAGTAGGATTCTACTAAGTACTGTGGGCCTAGACTCGCCTTCCCTACTCTACAGAACGGTTTGGTGCTGGGAAAAAATTCCAGTAATATTCTCATTTATCTCTTGAATATCCTTATTGAATTGACTAGCAGGTTGTTATCGTCAGGAGGCCAGTGTTTAATATTCATAACTAGCTGCTGAGAATCGCACGTTGAAAGGTAACACCTCGTTAGTCTTTGACTCGCATAGGTTTTGACTTCTTAGGGTCGTCGTTCATGAGGGGGCACCGGATGGTTAGTGGAAATACAGATTTTGACAGATTTCACTTGGGAAAATTGGGAAATTGAAGAAAATTGTGAATTTTACATCTTATAAGCTTTTATTTATTTCGCACTGTTCGTATGTAAGTTCATCAGTTGGAGGCAAACTTTGCAACATAATTTCGAAGCAATTATTCTCAATTGATTGAGCTGAAAATTTGCATACTACTCTGTTCAATGAATAAGGTGAACAATAATGAATTTTTACTGAAATGGCTCCTCTGTAAATTTATGTAACACGATTTATTCCACTCTGTACATTTCTTTCAAAATAATGTCAATAACCTTAACATGACTCAAAGTTTAAACTATTATCTATATGTTAACCGAAGGAATACATAATTTGCATATTCAAATATTATATTCTGAATATTCAGCTATTCAAATCATATTTATATCATTCAAATATCAGTTTTGAATACTTTTAATAGATTATAGTCTGATATCAATGAAATATATTCAAAATATATATTTCAGCTGATAAATATTTATTTCTCACCCCAGTCGCACTTTGCGACTATCCTAGTCTAGAAATATAGTTAAGGGCAGAAATTGGCCCTTGGAACAAACTGTAAAAATCATTATGGCCCGAAGGCTTCAGAGTTTGGATACCCCTGATTTAGACTTTCAAAAAGCCTTCGATCAAAAAGAACATTATGTTATTCTCAGCAAATTGACAAAATTGGGACTCTCTAACCAACTGCTTACTCTAATTGAATTATATCTAGTTAACAGAAAACAATTCGTCGAATATGAATCTTTCAAATCGGCTCAGTACGTAGTTACATCAGGGGTACCACAAGTTTCTAATCTTGGACCTCTTTTATTTTTTATTTTTATTAATGATTTGGTAACCTCTTTCAATATTCCTAGCCTACTATTTGCAGACGACCTGAAACTATATTATAAAATCGACGACATTACTGACTGCCAACGTGTACAACATGAATTAGATGTAATCAAACTTTGGTGTAATAATAATCATCTACAACTGAACTACAATCAACCGCGTATATGAGATAAAAGATCTTGGTATAACATACGACAGTAAATTAACATTTACAACACATATAAGGAATATGACAGCTGTTGCAAATAGGATGCTTGGATTCATCTACAGAAATGGCAAAAACTTCAAAAGTATTGCCACCTTGAAATTGTTATATTTTGCGTATGTCACATCGAAGTTAGAGTATGGCTCTGTGTTATGGAATCCAGTTTACGACTACAAAAAAACATCAATTGAGAGCGTGCAAAGGAAGTTCCTAAAATACTTATGTCTAAAAGTTGATGGTCAATACCCCACGAGAGGCATCGATCATAACATTTTGTCGACACGATTTGATATGACATCTTTGGAAAATAGGAGAGTTATTCTTGGTATTAAATTTCTGCATAAATTACTAAACAACAATATTGACAGTACGGTTCTTTTACCCGAGATCAATTTCTTAGTACCAAGAAGTGAAGGTCGACACAATCTAAAATTCTACTGCGAAGTATCACGCACAAATGTTATGCTACGATCACCATTGAATTTTATTTGTAGTAGCTTCAATAAAACCTGTAAACATTGCGATATTCATTTTGAACCTCTGAACGCCTTGGTATCATGAATCCACGATCACTTTTAATAATACTATAAATAACATTTGTCATTACTGCTACATTGCATGATTTGTAACTTTTTGTGTTATATACCCAATTTTTCATTACTCTTTTGAAATTCTACGTATACAAATATTTTATATACAGTTTGTTTTAGCATTCACTTTTATACATTTCTATATTCCATTATTTTTAATATTTATTTTATATATACTCTGTAATGATAGTATTTCCTGTAACTGGGTACTCCTGTTGGAAATAAATCGTTGAACGTCGATGGATATGTCTTGAATACGTTTACCATCAACGCTGGTGTTCCCCAGGGATTCATATTGTCTCCTCTTTCAATTGTATATCAACGACTTATTGAAAAAAATCAAGAATCCAATATATTACTTTACTGACGACAGCACACTTGTCTCGTCATTTCCTTTGGATTCCAGGACATCGTCTGCAGATGCACATCTTCACCGGTAGCAGGAGGTTGCATTTCTTAATGAGGGTCTAGAGGTGATTCCGAATTGGGGTGAAAGTAATCAGGTTCAATTCAATTCCACAAAAACCCAGGCATCGGTTTTCTCCAAGGAGATAAATGTCTCCGAACAGGATATAATGATGTCAGGATAGACAATTTCGCTTTCTGTTTCGATAAGTTTGTTGGGTGTTAAAATGGACACCAATATGTCTTGGGCCAATCATGTCGCTGGAATTGCAAGGGCTGCTTCTCAAAAGCTTGGAACACTGTTCCGAACCAGAAAGCTGTACACACCTTTTGATGTTTTATGAAGCTCAGGTCAGACCTTTCTTGGAGTATTGTTCTCATGTATGGAGCTCCACCGCTAAGCATACCCCGAAGCTGGTGGGTTCCATCCAGAAGAGTGCCATCCGCCTGATTGCAGACACGAACATCATACGCAACCTTGATGGTCTGGTACATCGGCGGAAGGTTGAAGATTTGTCTATCTCTTATAGGCACTTTCACGAGAAGTGTATGGATTTTCCTGTGATGCTTGTGTTTTGTCTATAAAAAAAGTATTGGACTTGTCTTGAGAATGGTCTAACATATAATAAATGGAATGGGTAACAAATGATAAACTTTGTAGAAATTATTCAATAGTATTTTCTTCATCCCATATGAAAGTGATTTATTTCAAATTCGTCGAATAAATTAAACAAAGTCGCATATTCATGTTAGTAACACCCTCTATAATTCAAGAACGACTGTTTGTGAATAGTTTATTTTGAAATTAACTGCTTTATTCCTTTCTTTGGAAGATTCACACATTTTTTGTATGAAGGTGAAGCTGTAGAAAGCCAGAATCTTGTTTTCCCAAAAATTGATCCCTTAATGAGATAGTACCCAGTGATATTTCGTATCACTTCCATTCACATGATACCTTCAAGGAATTTTAAAGATGCGAGGGCTGAATCTTTGAAGAAGGGTAAATACACCCTGGTTCAAAGATTCAATGTTTCGCAGGTCCATAAGTTGCTCTATCGTGAAGGAAATATAAATATCTTGTTCGTCTTTAATTGCTGGAGAAAAATATTATTTTTATTATTCGTGGAAGAACTGGTCAGAAGACCCTGAATCCACCTGTTTCGCGTGTTTGCTGCACGCAAATGGTGACCCTCTCTCCCGAACGAAAACGAAAGTGAGACCAAACCGCGAACCGAATCTACCTGCAGTTAGAAACAACACCGACAGAAGTACCATCGAGTGTCTGCTGAAAACAAACTCTTGCCGTGACACTGTTTTTGTTTTTTCAACTTGGATTGCCCTTTGATCGAGGAACCAATTATTTCTACCGTTATAACGCTGTGGTGATCGATGAGAAGCTAGTCGCAGTGAAAGATTGTGGTGGTGACGATTAAAAAACAACTGAAATTTTGGTGAGTCTTTCGAAATTTGGGATTCTCAATATTTTTCATCGTTTCCGTTATGTGTTTCTTGCGAGATATGGAAAAAGTTATGTAATGCGTTGAGACATGGGTCTTATATAATAACCGTAACCCCGATTCGTGTAACGCGACCTCAATTTGATCAGTTGAAAAAAGCAGTCAGCGTATCGATGAAGAAACTTGTTCGTTCGAAAAACTTGGTTTTTAATAAATCTTTATATAATCAAAAAATTTCAATAATAACACACGTACTTCAGCTTGTTTTATTCTGCGGACGACCTCTAATGTGATCTACGAGGTCTGTTAAAAAAATAATGTGAATTTTCATTTTTCTCAAAAAAATGACGAGTGAAACAGGTGAATTATCGCCGTGCATAGTTTTTCCACAATACCGGACGTTTTCTTCGTATTTCTTCAAGATAATACTCCTTATTGACCCCGCGACCATGTGGCAAGAAATCCTGATGTACAATGCCACGGTTATCGAAAAAACAATGAGCAAAACCTGGACATTTAATCGACCTTGCCGTGCTTTTTTTGTCTTGGCTTTCCTCTGGGCTCTACCATTGGGATTATGGACTTTGAATTCGATGTCATGACCACGTACCCATGATTCATCACCAGTTATGACCCTTAAGCGAATTTGGACCGCCATTGATGTCATTCAACAGATTTTGAGCGATGCTCTTGCGATGGATTTTTGGTCAAAATTCAGCAATTTTGGAACGAACTTATGCCCAAATTTATGCCCAAAGTTTTCGAAAAAAAATGAATTACATGGGCCAACTGATGTATCGATATACTCAGCAACTTGTGTGATTCGACGAGTTTCCATACCAGAGGTTCCTTCAGTTCTTGGACCCGAAACGATGGAAAGCTTCCAGACGGGATGAGTCTAATTCCTTGGAAATTTGGGAAACCTCTGGTTTGGGACTTCACCTGCGTAGATACAGTTGCAGCTTCACTTGCTACGTCTAATTCCAGTGGTGCAGCTGCTCATTGCAGAAAAATCAAAATTTCGGAAATACTCCACATTGCTAAGTTCCTACAGTTTCTTTCCTGTTGCTATTGAAAGCTTTCATGTTTTTGGTCACCTTCTGAATTGTTAAATGAAATTGGTAGAAGAATGATGAACTCTACCGATGACAAGTGAGTCTATTCATTTTAATTCAAGGAGTCAGTATCGCCATTCAAAGGGGTAATGCCACATCGATATTGGGTACTCTCCCGTCTGCTCGAAAATTAGATGAAATATTCCTGAACCCACAATGAACAACGCAAAATGGAGTAAGCAGATTGACCACACAGTTAACAGTCACAATATATATTTTTTTTTTATGATTTCAACAATAAAGTGCCGCCAGATGAAAAAAAAAAAACAAATAGCGTAAATTTTTTTAATGAAAATAACGGAATTCACACAATTCAACTAACAATGAAGCAAAAAATTTTAATAAACGTAACTAATAACTAATTATTGAAATGTTTCGATTCAGTGCAACAATTAATTCCAACTCATATTCTAGTAGCCTCTACTAATCCACCAGGTATTTCGATACATGTGTCGTAGCGCTTACGAATGTTTCTGATTACGTTCCTTAGTTCTTGAGGGCTAATATCTGCGCATACCTGTCGAATTCTTGTACAAAGTTCATTTCTATCTCTTGAGCGGTTTTTGTACACCTTTTGTGTGAGAAGTCCCCAGAGAAAAAAGTCCAAAACTGTGAGGTCTGGAGATCTGGGTGACCACTCTATAAACGAACTACCACCTATCCACCTATCCATCGGTTTGGAAAATGTTCGTTAATCCATTGCCTCACAGCTCTGGCATAATGAACTGAACACCCATCTAACTGGACAATTTGATTGTTTATTGATTGGCAGCTCGTAAATAGCATCCAAAAACTCTGTGTTTAAAAATTCTAGAAACCTCTGCGCATTAATGTTTTCCTCAAAAAAGAAAGGACCAATAATTCGTTCGTTCAATATCCCACACCAGACGTTGATTTTTTGGGAATACTGGCTTTTACAGTTTATTACCCAGTTAGGATTATCCGCTGCCCAATAGCGACAATTCTGTGATGGCACAACTCCATTTGTAGTGAAAGTGGCTTCGTCGGTATATGAAATATTTTTTAGTGAATTTCTATTGTTTAAATATTCCTCTTGGGCCCATAAACAATATTCCAAGCGTCTTGCTTCGTCGCCTTCTTGAAGTGTGTGTAAAAATTTTGGTTTGAAAGGTTTAATATTCTTCACTTTGAGACATCTCCGAATAGTTTCTCGTGGAATATTCAAATCTAAAGTGGCATTCCTGATACTGGCATTAGGATTATTTTCGAAATGATCTAAAATGATTTGATCATTCCTGTCATTCATGTTTCCTCTTTGTACAGGATTACTTATTAACATCATTTTTGATACTGCACCAGTTTCATTGAATATTTTATTTATTTTATTTACCGTACCGCAGCTAATACGAGGACGATCTGGATGTCTATCATTAAATACTCTACAAACCTCTGTAGCACTTCTAACGTCATCTCCCGAAAGGCGTACAATTTCTATTTTCTCTCTTACGCTCAATCTTGCAGCCATGAAACAAAATAATTAGAAGAACTGTAAGGTGAATATTGTTGACAATAGTACACTTAAATCTTTCGCTGCAATATCATTTCCATGGCAACTAAGATTTAAATTGAAATATTAGGTCTTAGTTTTAGTTAATTTGCGTGAAAACTTGAATGTAATTCCGTTATTTTCATTAAAAATATTTACGCTATTTGTTTTTTTTTTCATCTGGCGGCACTTTATTGTTGAAATCATAAAAAAATATTCTCATGCCTATATCTGTTGATATAGGGTGTTTTTTGTAACTGTTAGCTGTGTGAGTTTTCGAATTTTTGAGTTGTCATAACTTTGTTAATAATGAATATTTTTTCATGAAATTTTGGTCACACCTGTTTAGAGGCACTCTGAATCCAGTGGCGTAGGGATTTTTTCAATAAAAACATCGCTAATAGAAAATCCCGATTTTCGACTAAGCAAAAATATCGTAGTATGCCCTGAAACTTTAATAAACATTTCAAATTTTGTCCCAAGGTAGACCTTTTATTATTAAAATCGGTTTACCACTTCAAATTTTAGGGGGGTGTTTCCATTAAAAATGAGTCACACTGTATGAGTCTAAGATTGTAGATAATTTTGTTGGTCAATTGAAATCCAGGATGAAGTACACATTCTGTGGACACTCATCTGTAACCTTCGATTCTTTCTGGGATTTGTCACTCCCCATCTTTGAAAAATATGTTTATGGGCCAATCGATTGGAGACGTCTTTTGAAAATATAATTTTTGAATTGAAAAATATGGAACTGTCCATGCTTAGACCTGATTATAAATTTATTCCATAACTTCAGTAATTTTGCTAATATTCTCTGCTCATGTTGATGTATTTCTTAACTCTAGTTCACTCATGAAATTAGTTCAGGTAGTAGATAAACAAAAGGATTAGATATGGATCTTCCATTCGTAAAAGTAAAACCGTATATAATCATTTTCACTTGGTGGTAGCCACATATCTCTCAAGGAAGGGCAGTGGAAAAATGATCTGTCGAATTGTTAAAGTGATTAATGCTCGTTGAAAAACCCAGCCTAACAGTTTCTCACGTTAACTCATCCATATGTCAATTAAAAAAATTTATAATACTTATATTTTCTATTAGAACTATGGCATCACTGAAGATCATTTCAACTTTAACGATAGAGTTTTATCATGCAAATGATCGGTCCAATTACGCGAGTACCTACTGGAACTCTAAGAAATCATTAAATTAATGCTGTACGAAAGGTTGCAATAAAAAAATAGTCAGCTAATGTTATACGTCGTAGTGTTTTGTTGTTTACAAAGATGAAGGTTGTGACGTAAAAATTTTATTTCGTTAACCATTGACACTTGAAGGTGCAACGTATTCAAATTACTCGATTCAAAAGTGTAGTCGATACAATTTCACAAATAATTTTTTTAAATCGTACTCTTTATCCTTCATAACTGAAATTGATGAAGTTCAAATTGAAATCATCCTTCTCAATTTACTGAAACAAAACAATGAGCTTGTTTTATGATTTTTGGTTTACAGTTCATTTGGTAGTAGGTAATTTCAAATTGAAAAATAGTGTACTTTGTTTCACCTCTCTAAACAGTGTTGTGCTCCCGTAATTAATTATTAAAAATTGGATTTTCTAGGCCCGTGACGTCGATTTAGAAGATTCGTGGCAAGTTATTTTCCATTCGAAAAGCAGAAATTAATTTGGTCGATACGACCATCATCAGTACCGCACATGGTCTCTTGAAAACGGTGTAAACCGTCTGAGTATCACGACCAAACACCAGAATGTCATCGTGAATTCTTTCAGGTTTGGAGACCAGCTCCCCTACCCTTTTGGCTGATTGTTGGTCTTGAGAGGGACCAATGGGTTCATGACTGATTGATGTCGGCATGAAGTCCTTAGACATCAGTGCCGCCCTTCACGGGATACCGCTACCTGGCTGGGGTGGGATGGATGAGAAAGTTATTCATTCGTTAACGGGGGACATGAGGGCCTCATTTGACAGAGTGTCGGGGCCTTCTATATCGGACGACCAAACAAATATAATTCCAGCTAGTCATGAAATCTTTCTGCAGTTGATTCGATGAGAGGTCCACTGCGCCATCTGCAAACAAAGCCAGGAAACAACTCCACAAACATAGACTCCGGATGGGAGTCGGAATGATGATTGTTATTTCGGAAAGGTGCATATGACATGCTCCAAGATCAGGTGAAAACACATTACCCCTCGCCTCTCATGCAGACCTATGACTTTGTAAAACCTCTCTTTCCCAAAAATATCAACGCGCTTCCGATTTGCTTTGTTTTGCAATTTTTTGATAGATTTTGTCAAAAATTATCATGATACTTAACGATAAAAATCTAATGGCATTAACGCTGCAACTTCTCTGAAAAAATATCACATCAAATGTTACGTTTCCTTGTTTCGATTACTGTTAATTAGAAAGCCACGGTTGATGTTAATTTCTTTATTCAATTACTTATTAGCAGTGAATGCGATACGCATTTAAATATCGGTCAACATTGATTATTACTGTTATCGTTACACATGTTGAATTGGTTTATAACAAAGTAATTTTTCAGCTTGTAGAAAATGTAAAAGCACGAATACATTACAATTTATTCGTGTTTTTACCTTATTAAATGAAATTATCTTCATACCATTATATGATATCGACTGAAAAGTAATACATAAAGAATGTTTTGACGCCTGATCCCTATATTTTTCTTCCTTTTACTCCCTGCGGTACCGGACAAAATAATGGGATGCCTTGAACAAGTGACACCACTCTGGCGGACTTGCTTCACCGTAACATCAGGTCAGGCTAGACTACAAACACTTTCAGAAGGGTTGTATTTCAGGGCGATTTCCTTAGTCCTCTTCCCTTCTGCATCTCACTATTGCGTTTATCCGTTGCGCTCAGAAGTTCTCGAGGGTATAATTGTGGCACCCCCGGAAACCGGAGGCGTAAGGTCACCCATTCATTTTATATGGATGATCCTAAAAGGCAATGCATGGAGGGTCATCTTCAACAACATTGAAGACACCGGCTAGTCAAAGCCCCCGGCCTTCACTTTTATTAGGTCGAGTGAGCTGAAGTCTGAAACTTAGCGGTTCATCATGGCCTGGCAGGCCATAATGGGTATAGAAGTACCTCACAGAAGGGGCAGGACCTGCAGCGAATCGCTTGTGACCATAATGCACTTGCTGTCAGCATGTCCAGCATATGCGGTCTCAGGCCTAAAAGTGCTTCATCACAACTTACGGTACTTTTACGGTATTGAAGATACACAGGTGTTGCCCTACGCTCAGGGGGATGCTGGATCCGTTGTGTCGAATTTATTGGAACTATTCGTTCCTCACCCTCAGGCTCATACAAGCTAATAAGCCTGATGAGGTTCTTCTAGACCATCAGAGCGAGACGATATTTGTCGGGATTTTCAGTTCCTAGCGAGATTTATATCATCCGAAAAGAGGAGGAAAAAACAATGGCCACTCCTTACGGTGTGGGAAGTAGTCATTGTTTGATAATGTTGGCGCGCTCTTCCGAATGTACCGGGATTTCGGAGAATAGGGCTCGACAAGCGCAACCTCATAGTATGTCTACTCATCACTTTTCGATGGAAACAATAATTATATGGTAGCGTTCAACTGTGTTAGTCATGGTACACTGCTTCGGAAACTACAACGGTATGGAATGTTAAGAATGGTTGAGATACGTTGACGACACCTTCATAATATGGAACCATGGCAATGCAGACCTAGACACCTTCATGAAGCACAACTACAACGTGAGTTGTTTTACAATTGAGCAGGAAGTCCACAACGAATTGTCATTCTTAGACGTAAAGGTGAAGAGGGAGGGTCGAAAAAGAACTAGGCATCATCAAAAATGACCTTCATCGGAATGGTAACTCCAGAGTGATGGTGGAACAGACTTTGTCTAGAAGACAGCAAAAGCGTCACAAGGAAGAGAAGCCGCCACAACCAGTACTTGTACTTCCCTACATCAGAGGATTGTCGGAAAGGATGAGAAGATTTGGGTTCAAGTATAACATCAGAACTTGCTTCAGATCTGGGAACACTATCCGTAGCAGCTTAACGAATACCAGGCCACCAAACGCAGACTGCGATTCTAAGTATTAAGTTCGCATTGCCCAGCACAAGAAACACACACAGCGAGGAGAAACCAGCAAATCGGGAATAGCAGACTCATCATCATAACATCAAGTGGTCTCAAGCTGAAATCATCCACAAGGCGAAAAACTGGCTTAGGAGAAAACTCAAAGAAGCCGCATATATGTTTTCCAATCACTCATTTATCCAAGCTAGGGTAGATATATGCAACATATGGAAACCTTTAACCAAGCGGAACACACGACCAACTTCCGCCAAACGGTCAGCTCCCGCTAAATCGGACATAACACTCAAGAAAATGGCAAACCATAGACATGTGTTTCGGGTTTTTGGTCCATCATCAGTATGGTGTAGCTAAGTGTAAGGATGAGCAACACTTGGTTGGTTTTTTTCAGTTAATAGATCTGTATCTATATCAAGACACTCAACAACCATATTTGTATTATTTCCTGGACCCGGATGTCACGCAGGTAGTTATAGCTGCCTCCGTGGTGATTTTGATAGTTTTCTTGTAAACACAAGACGGAAAGATGATAGCACGGTTAGATGATAGCACAGTTTGCTATATAATAATGAAAAGTTATTAAAGCCTGTGTTCGTTGAGCCCTTTTTTCTATGCCACTTGAGTAGCAACATGCTTCTTCATCAGTCATGAATGTAGGCAGTCTGTTTTTGGTTAATTGTTCTCAATGTTTCTTCTTGAGCTCCCTGTTTCTTGTGTCGTTTCGCATGAGTTTCTCAAATGGCACCACTTACTTGAATTGTTGAATAGCAAAATATATTTGTTATGGTCGGTTTCTAAGTATTTGTTCTGTAATTTCACAGGTTCGCTAAAATGGCAGACACCGATATAGAGGAATACCCCGACAGAATTGCTGAGTTGTACAAGGACAAAGTTATCTTCATCACTGGCGGTACCGGATTCGTAGGAAAAGTACTAGTGGAAAAACTTTTGAGATCATGTAGCGGTTTGAAGAAAATCATCTTGCTGATCAGGACCAAAAAAGGAAAGAAGACCCAGGAGCGAATTAGGAGTATCATTAATGATCCAGTGAGTATGAATTTGCAACCGAAGTCGGTCGAGGAGTTTTATCTTTGATGACAATTATAATAACTGGCATTAGTAAAATGTTCACAAGCATGAAACAACTCTATTTTGCAGCTATTCGACTTGGTGAAAAAAGAACGAGGAGCTGATATAACGAATAAAGTAGAAGCTATAGCGGGTGATGTGACCGCACTTGATCTTGGTATTTCCAAAGAAGACAGGGAAGTTATAAAGAACGAAGTAGAATTCATATTTCACTGTGCTGCGACCGTACGGTTTGATGAACCACTGAAGAAAGCGGTGATACTGAATGTCAGAGGGACGAAACTCATGTTGGAATTAGCCAAAGAGTGTATAAAGTTGAAGGTGAGTTGAAATCAAAGACCCAAAAACAAAGCATTCGTGATCTACCAGACCACGCTGTTTTGGCCTACAGTCGTGCTAGACTAAACCATGAATGCCTTGTTGGACACACTTGACCGCAAAAAAATCCTAAATATGAGTTAGCGTGGAAATCAGATAGAAGGCTCTTTGTCTGGTCTTCGTAAGGTGGTACAGGTACTTGTTGATTAATACAGAAACGTTTTTGTAGGTGTTTATTCATCTTTCGACAGCTTACTGCCATCTCCACGAGAGAGTACTATACGAGAAGGTATACCCTCCTCCTGCAGATCCCCACCATGTGATCAAAACAGTTGAATGGATGAGTGATGATGTTATAGATTCGATAACACCAAAGCACGTAACATTTTTATTTTCGCTATAACCGAAACCATTTCGTATTATATTCCTGAGTTCGAATCATCTTATGTGGATTATTCAACGATCTGATGGAAATGGTACGGTACGATTCATGTTCATTATGTATTTCAGGATTTTAGGGAATATTCCTAATACGTATGCTTTCACAAAAGCTTTGGGAGAGTCATTGGTTGCCGATGAGATGGACACCCTTCCGGTTGTTATTTTGAGGCCCTCTGTAGGTGAGATTTCGATTCATATTCATTTTGTCATTCACGTCTTGCCAGAATTTCTCTTTCATTATCCAATATATTTTTAGTTATTCCTGTTTGGAGAGAACCAATCCCTGGATGGACAGACAACATAAATGGACCGGCAGGACTGTTGATCGGTGCCGGAAAAGGAGTTATAAGGACCATGTACTGCAACTCTGACAGATACGCGGACTTTTTGCCAGTAGATATCGGAGTAAATGCTATGGTTATCTGCCCCTTTGAATACCTCAAATCCGGGTAACTAGTTCAACTCAACAAAATAATTGTTTATGTAAAATTGATGCATTACATATCCAATGCATATCCTCTTAACTCTTGAGCGGTACAAAATATCAACGTCGGGCAAATGCATTACTTTTTGATAAGAGGGACACTTTTGTGGCATCACTCATCACCCATTGATGCATCAATATTGTAGTGAGTGACGATTGACGCCACATTATTGTCTCTCTGAGTACTAAAACTCATACCTTTTTACTTAAATTCTATCTAATTTGTCGTTCTCAGTGAAAGAAGAATCTTCAACCTGACAAGTTCATCGGAGTACAAAATTTCTTGGTCTGAAATCATAGACATCGGTAGAAAAGTAATTGAAACCAAAATGCCACTGAACAATGTTGCTTGGTATCCTGGAGGATCGATGAAAAAGTCTAGACTCATCCACAACATCTGCTTCTACATGTTCCAAATATTACCTGCTATATTCGTTGACGCTTTGCTGTTTATATTAGGTTACAAACCAATGTGAGTTTTATTAAAATAGGAATTGTTTTTTAACTTCAACCTTGGAATGGAAGATAATTAGCTGCGAAATTACAATATATATTTATTTCTCCTTGAAATCTACTTCAAATAAATTGATTAATATACCTATATTCAAGATATAAAATGAGTATTTCATTATTACAGAAGGTAAGTATTATTAAATAAAATAATTTTATTTAATTCTGTACATTCTGGTTTAACTTTGCCGATAGTTGTGTCACGAAGTGTTCTGGCGATGCATTGAATTTATTGGAGCCTCTGGAGACACCCTACATTTTGTTTTATAAGAGAGAGGACATTGTTAGATCAAGATCTTCAGATGATGTGGTGTTGCAGGTTTTTCCGGGTTTCCCTGCAGCTAAAAAAGTAAATGCGCCACTGGAATCAATGAAGTCGCCCCGGAGCGCTAATTAATGTTTATTGTTGATTTCGTTTTTATTTTATTTTTATCGTTGCGGGTTTTTCGCCCTCTATCTCAAAAGCGGTCGGGCGTTTAAAAAAAAACCGAAAAAAAATTTGTCACAAATTTAATGCTCTTCAATTTCAATATTGAATTAAATGTTAACATCATTGGAGCTATAAAAATTGAGATAATCGCGAAAAACTGATTTTTGTGACCTTAGACCTTGAATAACTTCCGGTGCAGACACGAGATTCCTTGAGATTTTTGAGACAACTGCTAAAACACCAATATACGAGTTTAGAGCTTATTATCTCTCATTCCGAAATGAAACCCCTAATATGACTAGACTATAAAGTTGAAAATTAATACGTGCCCCAATACATTTGACTTTCAGACTTCTCCGAATTCAGAAGAGAATATCCAAAGGATATGAAGTATTCGAGTACTATGCTAATAACCAATGGGACTTCAACAACGACAATGGTATGGAAGTTCGAGAAATGTTGAATCCTACTGAGAGAAAAATATACAAGGTTGATGGAGATGGAATTGATTACACAGAGTATTTCACTAGTTGCGTTCATTGTACACGGCTGTACATTCTCAAAGAAACTGATGATACTATCCCAGCAGCCAAGAGGCATATGAAACTGTAAGTGGAGTGTTTATGAATCACGTAAGAAGTTTCAAAACTTCAGTAATGAATCGTACTCTCGAATAGAATTAAATCTTGAAGTAAACGTATATAAAAAGTTTCTATTGTTTTGCCAGATATAGTGTTATTAATAATTTCTTCAAATTATTCATTTCATTTCAGTGAAAACTTCGGTTGTTGAACATAAATTCTGATGAGTAATTTAAATGTAAAACATATTATTTCTTCATTTTCAGTATGTGGTTCGTGGATCTTTTCTTCAAAATCATATTATTGGCTGGAATGTTTTACTTACTGTGGACCAAACTATTCAAACCTCTCTTAGGATATTAGCATACTTCAATCCAAAATAGTTTTTCTTCAAATTGTTAAAGCTATGTTATCAGAATAAGTCACTACGAACTGTGAGTTTATATTTTTGTAATGAAATATAATGGTTTTATGTCAAGATGAATTTTTTATCAATAAAATTACGTTTAGTTTAAAGCTCAGTTTATGTGTGAAGTAGGTCTAGTGAGTTCGCTGACAATAACACTCTGACACTGACAATGATAATACTCTACAAATATTATTTACTGCAAGATTTAAAACCTGATATTGAGATAAAGTTCATTATAATTCAAAGATGTTATTCCAGAAGTTCTTCATTTGTTGAACCAGAAATATAACTGGGTGAGAACCATGCAGTTCACAAATATATCAACTGTCAGCTGAAAACAAAATGAAGAATTGGTTTTTGTGCAATAAAAATATCTCAAAAGTTCACATGAAATTCTTACATCGCTCAAGAAATCAATTCCGAAGGCAGTCTTGTCATTTTCACTTTTGATCGGTTGTTCCCAGCCCAAAAGTTTTGCAAATAACTCTATCTGAAATCAGAAGAAATATTAGATTGTCAGTTATTCGTAGATTCAGATTAATTTTCTGAAAAACTTTTTCAAATCATGTGAAATGTTGCAAATACAATTTGTTCAAATCAAAACTTCAAAATACGTTTACCTCTCTAATTTCTTCTCCGGTCATTTTAACAGAATTAACCTGAAATAAATTCGATGCCATGGTTTCAATCTGTAAAATAAAAAACAATAAAAAAGCCTATGCTTATAATGAGTGATAAATTCAATTGTCACGGTTAAAATTTTATTTAAAAAAGTGATATATTTTAGATTTCACGTTTTCGAAGAACACCTACAATTTTTATTGATATAAAAAAAGTTTTTTCTATGTTAGCCTACAAACTTTCCGGCCCAACTTACATACGCATACGAAAATAAATATTTCCAAACATTCATCTCTTCCGGCTACCTAGACAGTAGGTTCTGGTAACAGAGGTTAGGTTAGGTTAGGTATCAGAACCTACGGTGTAGGTAGTTGGGAGAGATGTATATTTCGAGCTATCATTTTGAAATATTCATTTTATTGAACATACTAATGAGTTGCGAATTCATCAATGACTTTCCATCGAAATGTAATGATAAAAATAAATAAAAATGAAAATTCCGTGTTTTATTTATTACTTCAACTCACCGAAACCTGTATTTTATCGCAAAGCCTGGCAAAAGAACCCAGGAGACATAGTTGCATCAGATGCCTAGCACAAAACACGAAATAATCTGTGTTGAACTGCACTATGCCAATAAATCCCATGATAGTGACGAACAGTAACCAAGTGAGTTGTAAATGGTTGGAAACCGAAATAAATTCAAGAAGGCCATACAGGGCTCCTTTAGTTCTCCTCAGACTGCTCAGAGTTGTCATGTACATCCTCCTCAATTTCTTCATTTTAGCCAAAAAGGCGGTTTGCTTGTAATGGTATCCAAGTGCATTATTTAAAATCAAGTAGGCTATTTCGTTTTCAGCGCATCTGTGTTGCACTTCTCGGGTTACTTGCTTGAAGATAGCTTTGAATAAAATTGTATATGCGGCGATATCACTCCAAATTCTGAGATAGAATGAAGTCACCAGATAAACTACGACAAAAAAAGGTATTAACACATTTGAAATTAATGAATAAAATTAAATGGAAAAAAATGATAAAAAAGAAATTAAATGTAATGAAATGAAATAGAATAGAATGTACAACAGCAATAGAAAAATCAAATCTACTAGCTGAACAATTAGAACAAAGAAGTATTCCTACGGAACCTAAAGGATTTCTTCAAAATTCCATAGGAACCACACAAAAAAACGTGACAATATATATTATAACAGTCAAGTTTCAAGACACTCTGTATGATAAAATACCAACCTAAAATTCAAGTGCTATAATTTTTAGCAAAAAGGGGTTTCAATGCCACCAAAAATTACTCACCTAAGGCTAATCTACTGAAACAGACAACGTAGATCATACTATTTACATCTTCAGTGTAATATGGTGCCATTTGACAGACAAAAGTAACTATACCGCCAAAAATCCCAACATAAAAAGAGTGATGGTAAAATCTGAACAATTCTACGAAGTGTTCATCCACTCTCAACATTCTTAGGTACTGTGACACATATAACATTACTCGAAGTTCTCTGTTGCTTTTCCTCCAGAAGAAATTACCCACGATTATCCTCCTCAAAATTAGTAACATCGTAACCAATTCCATGAATAGTAGTAAAGCGACTATAGTTTTAAACTCGTTCATGTAAAGGGTCTTGCAAACTTCCAAACAGACGGATACGAGGGTGAGCATTTGTAAGATGTACCCAAAATATCTCTTCCGTTTACAATCCCGTATGAAAGGAGCTTTAGACGGTTTGGTAGAGTGCCGACATCCAAGATTTATATAAGAATTTGTATAAGACGAGAAGTACAAAAAAGGTTTCATCATACAAATCATGCACGTGTCCTTCATGTTCGTTGATTTCATCTAGCATGAGACATGGGAAGTAGATTTATCTTGCGAGTTGAAAACTGATGGCATTATAATTTAGTTTACTCAATGAGATCCTATCGCATTGGTAAATATTGCTGGATACTCATCGTGTCTGATTCAAATCAATGAAAGGTAATAAAGACACAAATCAAATTTCATCAAATATTCAACATATGTATGGTTTTCCGATTTCGACAGAATTTTTTATTATTGTTTATATTCAGAGGAAACATGATGATACAACAACGAACATTACAGGACAGGCTTTTGACAAATTCATTTTACAGATATTATTGCAACAATTGTCTGTTTATCTTTGACATGAGTCATCAAGAGGTATGTTACTGAAGACACGTATAATGAAGCTATTGTATAACGAAACACGTGTTGCTTTGTGCAAAAATGTTCAGTGAACATTACTGGAGTTTTATCCCAACACCAAACCGTTATTTAAACACCTCGACATGTGTTTCGATCACCAAGTGATCATCTTCAAGAAGAGATTAAACTAAATATAAGAACAATATTATCCTTGTTTATATCATAGATACCTCTGCTAGGTACCTGCGTCTTAAGTGTCTTAAATTAATTCCAAAATGTTGCCTTATTCACTAGTCTTGAATTAATTTTACGTGTCCGTATGTAATAGTCAGAATAATTAAAATATTATTTTAACAAGCTGTATAGGTATTGGCCAACCATCGTTATTCGTAATATTATTATGTTTACTTATTTCTACACTATTGTAGGCATTTAGATGCATGTCTATATAACTGGGAACGGGAACAGTCATTCGTCATTACCTTCTGATGTTCCAGAATATCAACGCAACGTATCTTCGGAATTGGATCAATAGTTGCACGTCCAACCCATAACAGGGAAATAATAAGAATAGGACGAAAACAAAAATAACACAACTGTAACCTAACTTTTGGAAACGAAAGAGGTTACAAAAAATTAATAGAAATCAGAATGTCCTTATACAGACCAGTATTCTCGCTTCTCAGAAAATATGCTGCTCAAAACGTATCACATTTAAGATTATCAGGTTAGTCTGAAAATCTTTGCCATAACCCTACTTTTTAAAACTGTTGCATTCTTATTATAGAAAGACGATCTATAAAAAGGTGGGTTGCTCCTACCTTGAAGGAGCTTTATAGGAGAAGAGTAAAAGTCGGTCCTGAACCTGAGAAACCGCGATCGGCTTTCTTAGAATGGAACTATGACAGTGAACTCTTTGCCTTTGGAAAGCGCCTCGGAGAAGAAATTGATAGGGACCTGTTGAAACGAGCACTGATACAAAAAGAATTCGCGAATTTGCAAGAAATCAAGGCTGAAGAGAAAGGTAACCTAGTTTGATTAATAAGTTGAACAAATTCATATTATATAGTTGCCGTGTCTCTAGACTTCGAAATGACATTCGAAATAGTTGATATCAACTGAGTATGGAATTTAACTAGCATTGCTATAAAAACCAGGTATTAAATAGGCTACAATGCAACACATGCTAATGATATTGTAGTAACAGCAAGCGATGTGGGCTTGCAAAGAGCTGTTGAAAAAATTAACTGAGTTTTGATACATTTTTAGCACTTCCCTAACATCAATATATTCCAGCTTAATATCAATAAGATCAAAGTTATGATTATAACAGTTAATTACAGTCTCCCCCTCCTAACTTTCATTCGCGAGAGGACAAGGGTGAATCGCTAGATATTTATGAAGTGATGCATAAAAAACTGTCGTGTACCCGCTCCTGTGGTACCCCACCATCAAAGAATAGGAAGTTAAATAACCAGGAGATTTTTCCAGAAACACTGATAAGGTTGGTGTCTACCATTCATTTTCCGAATTGTCTCTTCCACTTTTAATATTTAACGTCCGGCCTCCATATGGTAATTACATTCATACATCGATAAAGAAATCATTGGAGTCGATATTCTAATTATTCTCTTTGAACACCCTGACAGCGAAAAAGTCTATTTTCGAACTCACTTCTAACATTTTGAAGTGTTTCTCAGGTAATTTAGCACAAGGTTTGATGATTCTGAGTTCATGTATGGTCAAAGGTTGCATATCATAAACTTTTGATTTGATATAGTCCCAAAGGAAAAAGTCAAGAGGAGTCAAAGCCGGTGAACGAGCAGGCCATTCCAGCGGAACATGCCTACCAATCCACATGTATGATTATATCTGATCAAGCCCTCGAAGGCCTGAAAAGTGTTGGGCACACCATCTTGTTGGTAAACAACTGGATTTTCCAATTCATCTTGATTGTAGGCCATAATTTCTTGAATCCCTTGAGGAATTTTTTAATATTATATATGAGACCAACAATATGATTTCCCAATATTCCTGCCCACACATTTATTTTCTCAGTAGTTTGAGTGTGACCTTCTCGAACCTCAACAATATTGATTTCATAATGACTAGTGTTAACCGATCTTTGATAGTTATAATGACACAATTTTCATCATATAAAATTTTTGTTCCCAGGTTTGCCTGTTCCTGAGAAAATCCACAACTTCGCTTTGATCGGGGAAGGTGACAAAATAATTTCAGCTTATGTGAGAGCAGAGCTGAGAAAAACATACCCTGAAGACATAGTGAATGCTGTGAGTGACTATTTAACGTCAGAGGACATGCTTTCACATATCGCCTGCCATATTGGATTGAAGGACATCATTCTAACGACCGTAAGAGATGTCAACATTACCTCCAAGAAAAATATTGCGAACTTGTTTGGTTTCAGGAGTTCCCTGTAGAGAAAAGAACCCTATGTAATACATTCAAAGCGATCGTGGCAGCCCTGAAGCAGTCTCAGAGCTTAGAACGAGCTGAAAACTTCGTGAAAGACTTCGTGATGAGTCAGCTGAATGGCAAAGACGTGTATGAAATCTGGGACCCGAAAGAGCCCTTTGAGTATCTCATGAAACTACTGCAAGAGAAGGGAGTAACAGAAGTTGAACCTCGTTTATGTAACCAGTCGGCCGCCAACACAATTCTAGCGTGTTTCCAAGTTGGACTATATAGTGATAAGAAACTCTTAGGACTAGGTAAGTGCTTACTTTCAAATCAAAAGTTGCATTACAAAAAATTCCTGGAGTTGAGGCAATTTTCTGGGTTTTTTGGCCGTGATCTGCAAGTTTTATGCCTGACGTTTCGTCTACTACTGCGGTAGACATCAAAGGCGATCTGATAATGGTCGCAGTGCCTGAGTAGGTGCTCGACTTGCTGTTCCCATTATTTCCAACGTAGAAACTACCGTGCTAGTATACCTCTGGTTCTGTATTATTATTGGTGGACGTGACTGGGTTTCTCTTAATTGGATTACCTGACCTTGTTTGTGTACCATTAAGGACAGGTAGCCAGATTTTAATAATGTTCATTGTCTCTTCTTTTCTTTGAAATTATGGCTGCGATTTCAAATTTTGATTGCCTCTTAACTTTGAGAGAGTTTGGGTCGAGTATTTCTGTGAAACGAACTAGAAATGTACAATTTTTTCACATTGCTATGATACATAGACTTCACTCAGGCATCAACATATTTGGATCAACATTACGATCTTACGATCTTTTAAAAAAACTATTGTTGAAATTAGAATGATGTAGCATAATACAGCAATCCCGATAGTATGAATTTCTTTATTTCGTATAGATAGATTAGATTAGATTAGATTTTTTATTGGTCGAGTTATTATACCTTAGTGCTATGACAAGTCAAAACACATCATAGTAAGCGTTCTCTGAGAGATGTTTTTTCAGTTTTCTCGAATGTTTATCATATTGCAGTATATTACACATGATGGCAGAGTTAATATATTGAACTCAATACCCATTCATGTGAAACTGCACTGCAATTTCTAATCTCGTTGTGGAAAGTTGAGCTATCTAAAAAACGTATTATAGGTGTTGTCTTTCTGGATTTCAAAAGGGCATTCGAGACAGTCAACATTGAGTTACTTTTAATGAAATTAAATAAGTATGGACTTAAAGTATTACAATGGTTCACAAATTACCTCACATATCGGAAACAGCTAGTCAAATATAATCAAGTGTCATCAAGTACTTTAAATGTAATTTCTGGAGTCCCTCAAGGGTCAGTATTGGGTCCACTGCTATTCTTGCTGTACATAAATGATATTGTGAAACATGTTAAAAGGTGTAAGATAAAACTGTTTGCCGACGACACATGTTGTACTGTTCTGGGACGACTAATGAAATCTCAGAATGTTTAAATGAGGAACTATTAAATATAAACGAGTGGTTATGTGACAACGGCCTCAAGTTAAATGTTAATAAAACAAAATTCATGTTAATAGGTAGCAAATATCGTTTAAAACAACTGCAAGATGAACAGCTGTCATTGAATCTTTATATTGATAATGTCATCATTGAAAGGGTAACAACTTTTAAATATCTGGGAGTGGTATTAGATCAAGAATTGAACTTTAATGCACTCTGTAGTTATATTCAGAAGAAAATAGCCACGAAAATTCATCGTTTATATAGATTGAAAAATAAAATAAGTGAATATGCAAAATTAACAATTTATAAATCAATAATAGCACCCCACTTTGACTATTGCAGTACATTACTCTATTTTGTGAGCAATGAAAATGTAAACAGACTACAGAAGCTTCAAAACAGATCCATGAGGGCAATATTAAGTTGTAATAAACGCACATTTGTGGAATACATGTTGGAAACACTGTCTCTTATGTCTGCTAAACAAAGGATAACACTAAATATGCTAATTAAACACAATATGTTGCCAAATTATCTGAGTGATCGGTTGACCTACACAAGTAGTATTCATACACACTCCACTAGAAATAGAATAGGAAATTTTTATATCAACAGAGAACATATAGGTTGTGACTCGTTGTATAATTCTGGTCTGATTGCATTTAATAATCTGCCAAGTCATATAAAAAGCTGTGATTCATGAAATTCATTCAAAAGAAAATATAGTAAATATATTTCAAGTAATTGTCATCAATAATTCGTTTTGTTTTATAGTTTTGTGTTTTTAAAATGTGACTTGTCTCTAATTTTATATATATATATATATATATATATATATATATATATATATATATATATATATATATATATATATATATATATATATTTTTATTGTTTTGTATTTTATAAATGACTGACTGTACTATGAAGAGCATTATTTGCTAATAAAGAGTAATAATAATAAATCAATTCTTACAGCTCTCCATTTGACCTATTCCAGTTAAATCTCTGATTGCTCTTTTTCGAAATTTAAATATTCTCGAGATATGAACAGATGTGCCCCAGTTTATCAATCCATAAATTGAGTAACTATGAAACATTGCATGATAAGCGGTATGGGCGACTTTATTTTTTATCTGCTTGATTGCGTATACCTTGCATGATAGATTTTTTGCTAGTTTGTGAATATGGGGTTTCCAAGTTACCTTCGAATCAAAGGTTATACCACGACAATTCAAATTATTCGAGAGATTATGAGACAGCGAAAACATAACTGTTTGTGTCTTGCTTTTATTCACACATAGGCTATTCGCATTAAACCAGTCCGTAGCTTCTTGAATAACCCGCTTTTTCGATTCTGATGACTCTTCAATATTTTTTTTCCGAATGGCGAAGGAACTGTCATCGACGAATAGCATTGTAAACAGCGTCATTGAATTTGGCAGGTCATTAATATAAATCAAGAAAAGTAGTGGCCCAAGCACACTACCTTGTGGAACACCATTCAATATCGTTTGTAAGCTACTGAGTTCTTCATTATATAATACAAATTGCACTTGTTCTTAGTTTCTGTAAAATTTTATTTCGAACTGCTCAAACTTTTGCAGAAAATGCCTTTTTACTTACATCGATTTTTTGTTAGATGCTCTGAAAAGGGGTCCACAAGTTAACTCTGTGTACACTGATTCTTCCAAAGCTTTTGACAAAGTCAATCTTGAGTTCTTAATTCATAAACTTTATACGGCGTTGATGTGCTAATATTGCAGTGGCTTAAGAGCCATCTCACGGAAAGAACACAAATTGTCAGGGTCAATCATTATTATTCTCATATCGTTGCAGTTATATCAAGTGTTCCACAAGGATCACATTTGGGACCACTGTTGATTACCCCTTTCATTAACAATCTAATTCATTGCTTCCGTGAGAGTGAAGCTTTGTTATTTGCTGACGATTTAAAATGTTTGAGAATAATTGAAAGTGAGCTTGTGATGCACAGTTTGGAACTTTTGGTGTAGTAATGAACATTACAGGATTCTTTTCCCAACACCAAACCGTTATTTTAACACCGCGACACGTGTTTTGATCACCAAATGATCATCATCAAGAAGAAGATCTTCCTCTTGAAGATTCATGCACAATGACAAGTCGAGACTCCTGCATACCCTTGTTTGAACTACATAAAATTTTGACAATCTTTGGAATCTTTATTTCAGAAAGAGTCAGTTTGATATTTAGCGGCTACTCCAATAATTATGCCCTTCGTCAAGCTAATGATCTAAACCAGCCTACTCTAGTCAAGGACTGTGTATATTATAATGGTCTCAAGATGTTTAATCATTCATGTGGCCATATTAAAATTTTAGAGGATAGCTGTAAATTTCGGAAATCAATAAAAGATTTATTATGTGGTAGACCATATTATAGTATAGAAGAGTTCTATATGTATTTTAAATATATACACAAAGTATGGTATACTGGATTTTCAATATTTTGAACTTTTCTGGTATTGTTTCTCTAATGCGTAATATATCTTTTCGGTATCTGTATGTATTATATCTGTTTGGATAAAATTATTAAATATATGTCTATATTTGTGCATATATATCTGTTTTACTTTGTATTTAAGCTATTTTAATATGATTTATACTCTATATGTATGTACATGTGTGTATATAATATGTATACAGTGCATTTCTTTAAAGCCCCCCCCCTTTTATTTTTTGAACGGGTCAACTCAAAAAATTGACATTTGGGATAACGAAATGAATGCATGAATATTTTATTTTGAAGTGAAATTGACAGATGAAACTTTCAAGATGGCGACTGGGCGCCATCTGAGAAAAAACATCTTTATAAAGCTCATGACAGATGCTTCACAACCCTAGAATATAATGTCAATATCTCCAACTACTACAAAATGGCGGAACTTTTAATAATTGCCTGAATACATTGACATTTAACTACATAATATGAGGTACTAAGCTTGAGGTCAGTTCAGAAGCTGCTCGAAATGATTGCCTTGAACTTCTTGACATATGAACAGCCTTTTGCTTCAAATAGCCCTATAAAAAAAAGTCCAATGGTGTCAAATCTGGCGAGCGGACTGGTCATTCTGTAGGACCTCGAAGGTCAATACAACAACCGGGAAAAGTAGTATTCAAATAGTTTCCTACTTGTCTTGAGTAATGTGGTGGTGCACCATCTTGTTGGAATACAATATCCATATCGAATTCATTAGAATTCGCTTCGACGATTTCAGTGATGAGAGGGTCAACAGTAGTTTCCAGCATACTCAAATACAGTTCTCCTGTTGAATTTTGCTCAATAAATGGAGGTCCTACAATATGGTTTCCCAATATTTCTGCCCAAACGTTAATTTTTTCTGGATATTGGGTATGTGTTTCCCGGAAAACGTGAGGGCAATTTTGCCTGTGAACATTGCCTTAAAAAAAATGTACATTCGTCACTAAAACAAATATTGTGGAGATAGGTAGGATGCCTTGCAATGGTTTCCGTTATAATTTCGCAGAATTCTGTTCTTTGATCAGGGTCATCTTTAGTTAATTGGTGTACCATTTTAATTTTGTATGGATGATATCTATTCCTCTTCAAAAGTCTCCACACAGTAGAAGGAGATACCTCACAAAACATTCGCGACGGAATAAGTAGACTGTTCAGGATTTACTACCATCTCACCAATTATTTCAAATTCTTCACATTACGTAACTCGGCAAAGTAATGACATCAAACTCCCACTGCCTACCACGTCTCTTGTATATGACTCTTTTATCTACAAAGGTGGCAAAATATATAATCACTTACCACTTGCAATAAAAACCATTGGATCCTTCTATAAATTCAAAAGAGCAGTAAAAAATCTATTATTAGACAGAGCCTATTACAGTCTGAATGAATACTTTAGTGAAACACTAGAATAATCCTTTTTTAATTTCCATATGTCGCATAGTGTTGCTCATCTTTTATTATGTATAGTTGTGTAGATTTATATAGTATTAAGTGTGACATGTTACCTTTTATTAACAAGTTTAATTGTTGTTGACATATTTTCTCTGGTATCAGTGCTATGTATATTTTATTTTTTTTTTTTAATTTTTCAACTTTGTAACCATGATGTTATTCATGAACAATAAAGTACTTTCTCTCTATTTGCACTTGCTCTTCTTCAGGAATGGACGAATGACCTGGGGGCTTTTTGTTATGTACACTACCGGTAGTTGTGAACTTGGACACAAGTTCCCTCAAATTTTTGAGTTGACCTGCTCAAAAAATAAAAAGGGGGGAGCCTTAAATAAATGCACTGTATATAGTTGTATGGAAATTGAAGAAAATTTGCAGCTTTGTCAATTAGACCTGATGCTCTTTATTGATCCTGGACATTGTATCGACTACTATACGAGTTCAGCACTGTAATGCTTTTATTTGAACTGGACCTGCCCGTGTATAAATATAAATGAATAAATAAATAAAATGAGTACTTTGTTTCAGGCTGGGGAGAGAATATCCAAATCGCCAAAGAGACTGCAGCAATCGACGCAATACAGAGGATTTACAGTAATTATACCCCAAAGTAAAATACCAAAACATACGCTTTTCCAAAATCCTGTAAATTTTCCACCGACAGAAACAGCGTTAATAAAATAAAAATGTATTTACAATCAATTTCCAGAGAATTATTTACAAACTTCAATACTATCTTTTGGGACGGATTAGGTTAACAAGATAAAAAACTTTCAGCCCTCCTGCGAATCTAAAATAAGAACCCCGTTGGCGTCTTTGATCCTCAACCTGCCAGACGCATATCTCGTCTCCTGAGTACCATCCGGGTACACGATTTTCACTGTACCGTCCGGATATTCCCGTCTCTGGAAAGCAAAAAAATAAGAAACGCCGAAAATGCATTCGAACCACAAAAATCATACCTTGTGCTCCTTGGTGTGAATTTCCTTCTGCCCGTTGGGTAGAATGAGGACTTTCTCCTGACCGTCTGCACTTTTGAGGATCTTGGATCCGTCCGGATATACCACCTCTTCAGAACCGTCTGGCATTTTCGTTAGGGAAGGACCTCCTGGGCAGATAACTTCCTTCTTTCCATCCTGGTACTTTCTCTCCTGCTGCCCGCTGAGAATATTTGAATCAATTCGAATTATAGTCATGGCGAAAATTGTGGAAATGAGCTATAAGGATAGGTTTGGCTAAAATCAGGATTTTTTAAATGAAAAAATGTGAATAACCAAGAAAAGCACTTGATAAAAATAGCTGCGTAAACGCAAGCGAAACATAAGTGGAGCCACCTATTGGTGTGACAGCTAAGTCAACTTGACAAGTTTTCACATTAGTGTTGGTGGTCTGATCAATCAACCGACAACTGCCGTAGCAGAAATTTGGGAAGCTGTCCTGGAATGTCATCGGAAAACGAATCCAGTTGTTTCTAGAAATGATATAAAATCGAGAAAGGTTAATGCAGACAAACTGCTAGAAAATAATTCTATGAAAATCAAAATCTAAATAGATAAGTACTGAATTTCATTGGTTCGGACTTCCATTGTCTGATATTTTATAAAATAACTAGTACTATGTTACTGTATCGCTTCTGTTCCAATGTTTTGACAGAATCAGAATCAACGAACTTAGGCGTGCGCAGCGTTATAGAACAGGGCTTTCAAAAAGTTTGTTCTACAGCGCCATCTAGTGGCGAGTTCAGAAAAATTGATAGCATAAAAACCTTCTCTATGAAAAATGACTTATACATGTCAAGTTTCATCACGATCGGTTGAGCGATGTAGAAGTTTATCACTTACCAACCAACCAACAAACATCCATTTTTATATACAGGGCTATCAAATTCGTTTCTGTACATGGAGATCTCGTAAATGATAAGAGATAGAGTGTCGGTTAATTTGTGGCAAAGTTGCGTATTTCAGAGACCTATTCAATGATGTGAAAAAATCGAATATAGCTCCTTTGGTTCTGGAGATATACAGGAAAAACTAAAAAATCCCAAATTATTTTTTGTCTATATCTTCTTTATTCGCAGACATATTGTAATCTGTCCACATTTTGCCATTGGCACTCAATGTGGGCTATCAGAATATGTCCATGAATCTTTTATACAGGGTGTCATCTGACTTGGGCCACCCCCATCTTTGAATTTTTAAATACGAGTAGGTATAAACATGAGTAGGTATCTACTCATATTTTTTCCATTGCTCTGAGCGTTTTCTACAATGAACTTTGAGCAAGAAAACCTTTTATGATTATCTGAAACATATCTACAACAAAAATATGTTATATGTGTTTTTATGAGCAGAAAAAGAAATGATAGCGATAATAACATCCGAAACGTACACTATAATTGTAATGAAAATTGAAATGAAGTAATTTATATACACAAGAAAATTAATGGCGCAATAAATGTTCGAATTGGAGTCCATCCATTTTGAGACATTTTTGAACTCGGTTTTTCTTATAATTTACTGCCCTTAATACACTTATTTGCTGCATTGTTGCGAAATCATTCAAAATCCTCAATCTCAAATCTTCCACATTTTCTATATCTCTGCCAGCATAAATCCTATTTTTTAGTGTCTCCCATAGAAAATATGATGATGTGGTGCTGCAGGTTTTTCCGGGTTTTCCTGCAGCTGAAAAAGCAGCTGCGCCACTGGAATCAATGAAGTCGCCCCGGAGCGCCAATTAATTTTTATTGTTGTTTTTATTTCATTTTTATCGTTGTTTTAATAAAAGTTGCATGAAAATAGTCCAAAATAGTGAGATCTAGTGATCTTGCAGGCCATCTTATTGGTCTATTATTTGTCTCGAAATGGAAGGACTCCAATTCGAACATTTATTGCGCCATTAATTTGTTTGTGTATATAACTTACTTCATTTCAATTTTCATTACAATTATAGTGTTCGCTTCGGATGTTATTATTGCTAGGGTTTCTTTTTCTGCTCATAAAAACACATATAATATATTTTTGATGTAGATATGTTTCAGATAATCATAAAAGATTTTCTTATTCGAAGTTCATTGTAGAAAACGCTCTGAGCAATGGAAAAAATATGAATAGGTACCTAAAAATTTAAAAAAAAAATCTCGAAAAACTTTACGGTACATAGAGAGACGTGAAAGTTGCTATTGTGTTTTTATTCAACTCAGTCAACCAATTTTCAGGGCCGTAATTTAAAAGAGAATAATTCACCCAATTATAATCAAATATTACCGAAATATCCCGAAATATAAAATGAAATTTTAATTTTTCAGTATAAAGTACGTCTACGATCCAAAAACTACAACAAAAAATACAGGTCCGTATTTAAAAATTCAAAGATGGGGGTGGCCCAAGTCAGATGATACCCTATATAAAAGACTCAGGAACATATTCTAATAATTAATTAATTAATCTTTATTTAATCTTTAGAAACACATACAGTTTATCGATACGTCAACAAAGTATATCTGAAATAGTCTAAAATTAAAAACATTACAGGTTATTAGCTTAAAATTGAGTAATTAAACAACATTAACATTAACAAGCAAGTTGAAAATATCGACTTTATAGACTTGTAACAATATTCATTTAGTCTTTAGGAAACATAGTCAATACAGGATAACATAAATTCATTATTACAATAATAGCATTACAATTGAAAGATATCACATCAGTTTAATTTTCAACTTAATAATCTAGTAACTATCACATGCTATATATAGCTTTCTACTTTAGGCAATCAATTCGAACAAGCCTCTAACCTACCAATTACATCAGAAAATTCATCAATGTTATAAATAGGGTTTGTACTCAAAATATTTTTTAACTAACTCTTGAATATATGATGGAATCGGCCGATACTTGATGAAAATCCATAACTAACGTATTCCAAAAACACTTTATTGTGAGATTTTCACTAAATTGTTTTACAAAAACGCAACACGTGTTTCGCCATACAATGGCTCCCTCGGGCGTGTTGAAAGACACGCGTGTTGGCTTCATCTGGCGTGTCTTTCAACACGCCAGATGAAGCCATTGTATGGCGAAACACGTGTTGCGTTTTTGTAAAACAATTTAGTGAAAATCTCACAATAAAGTGTTTTTGGAATACGTTACTCTTGAATGTTTGGTTGGTAATTGACGAAACTGAGGTGGTAGTAAATTGTATAGCCTGATACCGACATTATCAGTTCTCTTCAATCTATTTAATTCCTGTACAAGATCTGTTTTATGTCTTGTATTGTAATGATGTATGTCTGTGTGCATGGTATGTTTATTTAAGTTTTCCTTAATGTTTAGCAGATTTTCAAATACAATAACTGAATATAGAGTCATAATTTTCAAAGCTTTAAATAACGGTCGACAGGTTTCACTGGGTTTACTCGAGGTTATGGCTCTCACGGCTGCTTTTTGAATAATAAATACTTTGTCTAGATGAGTTTTAGATGCTGAACTCCAGCTTAGAATCCCGTATTTCAGAATTGAATGGAAAAGGGAATGATATGTCATCAGTGCTGCATTTTGGTTTATAACTTTTTTTATCACTCTTATTGCACAAATTGTCTTACTTAGTCTATTGCACATATTATTTATATGTTCTGACCATCTTAAATTTGAATCTATATTTACCCCCAAGAACTTGACCACCGATTGTTCGTTATTCTAATAGCTCACACCAAGTGCTAATAGCAAAATGTGGACAGATTTTCAATATGTCTGCGAATAAAGAAGATATAGACAAAAAATAATTTGGGATTTTTTGGTATTTCCTGTATATCTCTAGAACCAAAAGAGCTATATTCGATTTTTGCACGAGACATTGAATAGGTCTCTAAAATACGCAACTTTGCCACAATTTAACCGACACTCTATCTCTTATCGTTTACGAGATCCCCATGTACAGAAACGAATTTGAATAGCCCTGTATATGATTTGAAATCCCTGAAAGAACTAATAAAAAAGAAGAACTAAAATAGAATAGCTTGAAATAACAATTATATCAAGCAAAAAAAATCTAAAATGAAATAACAGTGAAATAAAATACAAGTAAAAGTAGAACAATTGAATAAAAATTAAAAATAAAAAGTTGAGAGATTCCAAGCCAAGTTACTTCATGACGTTTCGATTGTGGCTACTAACAATTTATGTATATCAAAAATTAAACTGGACCCAAAATAGACCTTTGTGGAACACCACAAGTGATAGTTTTAAACGAACTGGCATATTTTCCTAGATATCCAAACTGTTTTCTGTTAGATAAATAATTTTCCAACCGTCTAAGAATAATCCTTCGAATACCAATGCTCTTCAATTTTTCCAATAAATTTTGATGAACTGTGTAAAATGCCTTTTGCAATCGAGAGATAGTAGTCCACATTTATCAAAGTAATGGTGATTTAGTCCATTTTGGAGAGTGGCTACAAAAATATTCATCATGTAAAATGCAGTTTTCTTATTAGTCAGTGGGCTATGCTTGAAAATTTCCTGCATATGCAATTGGCAATACAACTGAAAGAGTCGACCTTCAACTTTGGAACCTTTACACTTGCAGACCGGTTTCGGGCACTGACGAGTGGCTAAGAAGTCCGAAACCGGTCTACAAGTGTGCCCGTTCCAAAATTGAAGGTCAATCCTTTCAGTTGTATTGCCAATTGCATATGCAGGCAATTTTCTGTGAATATTTCTGCACTGACGCCTGTCGGATATAATCCAACGCCATTCGTGGTATTAGCCAGTGGAGTAGTTGTTTTCTGATAGGCGTCAGTCCATTCAACCTACTGTGTAGGTATATTCGAGACAGACTTGAACATTCAAAGTGCATTCGTTTACTGCCTGTCTTCAAGCATAGTCCACTGACTAATAAGAAAGTTTTTCTTCCTTATTCAGAGGAATCAGGCAACTTTCGGATATGCAGTTGGTTAGTACCTCGTCCACTAGATGGAGTGACATTTTTGAAGTTTGCTCCAACTTAAGAGGAGGAATGAAATACTCTGAAAGAATTTCGATATTCAATTATGGAATATCATTGACTTTGGGTCGATGATGGTCTCTATCTTGCACTGACGAGTGGCTAAGGAGCCCGAAACCGGTCTTAAGTGTGCCCGTCCCAAAATTGAAGGTCGACTCTTTCAGTTGTATTGCCAATTGCATATGTAGGACATTTTCTGTGTAGATTCCTGCAATGACGCCTGTCGGATATAATCCAACGCCGTTCGTGGTATTAGCCAGTGGAGTAGTTGTTTTCTGATAGGCGTCAGTCCATTCAACCTACTGTGTAGGTATATCTGCGACAGGCTTGAACATTTACGGTTCATTTCTTTAGATTTAAAATGCAGTTGAAATACAAAGTAATGTGGAGTCGGCACCTGATACCTGGCAGTAATGAAGAGTGGACAAAATAGTAGCTGTGGGAAGTGACCATTAATATTCATTGGGAGCATTTAAAGACTTCTCCAAAACTCACTTGGAATACTCCAACAGTTCCGATCCATCCCCAAATTGAGTGTGCCAAGTCTCAGTCTCAGCATAGTAATATTTTATGGTGTGCTCCGTCAAGTTCGTTTCCTTTATGTCTCCGTTGTAGTAATGTACAATAATCAGATTACCGTCCGGCGAGACAGTTTTGGTGTTCCCGTTACTGTATTTTGTTTCCTTCGAACCGTCCGGGAACACCTTTTCGGTTTTGGTACCTGCAAATGGAAGATGAATAAGTAACAATTGAAAACTGTTGAGTACACTCATATCTTATCTTTGTTGTGTGAGTGGTGCTGCCACCTAGAATCATTACTTGAGCATTCATTCTGTGTATTATATTCTGTGACTAATTAGTATAAGATTGTTCTTTGGTCTTATGATATTGACAGAGATAGTGTATCACCAGCAAAGAAAGTTGATGAGCGCTACAAGTAAAGTAAGTTGTGAAGCTAGTAACATTATCCGTTAATATCATTGATAATTATCCACGCTTCAATCATTCAACAAAGACATCAGAAGATTACCTTTCCTTGACTCGTTCAATGTAGCGTTTTGCTGTCCAGGATCTGCACTTTCTTTGAACACGTTCTCGTACAGTTTTTCGATGGAGAGATTGCCGAAAGCTGATTCATTCGTAGTGTGATCCTCGACTGTGGTGTGGTCTCTAGACGATTTGTGCTTCAGGCTCGACAGCTGTCGTTTCGCCGGCTGCAACCGAACAAACATGGAAAGTTATTCGTGGCGGGTCCTTGTCATTCTGCGATGAACCGGACAAGTAAATTAATCGGGTTGAAATGGAGGGGGGGGTTTCCCAAATTTCGAATTATATGTCATCAGAACAATCACGCCTCGATTATACCTCTAAATTAGTTTTGAATCGTTATTACATCGACTTATTCTCATAATTCATTGAAGCTCAATTGAAGTAGCGATTTCGACAAAAGCCGGAGGATGTTGACGTCATTTTCACAATCTGACAAATGACATTTGTTAATTCGTCACGCCTACGACCTATGTCTTGATGTATCATTCAACTTTACCATGCATTTGATGTCGAAAAAATTGTCCAATCATTATTTACATATAAAAGGGAATCAAATAAAAGATACAATCTATCTCTTTTTTTTAAATCTTCTCACTTCAACACCCTAATATTCTGTAACAAAAAAACTCGTGTATCATAAAATACCAAAAACGATCACCTTTTCCAATCACCAGAGTGATTTCTTTATCTCTTCCTGATGTCACATATTTTACCAAAGCTTTGGAGAAAAAAGAAAACAAATTTTGGTGCCCAAATTTATTTGTTAATACCTGAAAATGAGCAATTTTACTTCATTAGCAATACTTCTGAATTAAAAGATAACATGGGAGGCACATATCGACAGTTTATGCGTAAGGTTGACAGTGCAAACTATGCAATTTGGAATCTGCGAGACACTGTCTCTACAATCAAGGCTACAGTATGGATTGATCCTCTGGGGCAGCTTTGCATATACTGACGGCATTTTTGAGGTTCAGAAAAGAGTCATTCGCTGTGTGGACAAGTCTCGTCCACTGGACTCTTGTAAAGCACTATTTAAAAATTTGCATCTTACCATTGCCGTGCCTCTACATATTACAACTAGTGTTATTCATCTATGATAATAAACACCTATATCCAAAAACTCTGATATACTTAACGGGGAATGTTCCTCCTGACGAAAATCAAGTAGTTTTTATAAAAGAGCTCTGAGACAACGCATTTTAAACTTATCATTTCAACTTTTTTCTGAAAACAAATATTTAAATACTTAAAAAAGAGGAATGAAATAATGCATTCAACATTTAAAGGGATTCGTTTCTATTTCACCATTTGGCAACATCGTTTATAGCTAATAAAGGACAATGAATCTGTTACCTGTATGAGACAAACAAAGGTGACATATTTCAGAGGCGTGCTGTTCTGTTTACTTATGTCCCGAGTTCCGGAGCATTCTGTGTTATGACATTTTGTGCACCTAACCTATCTTTCTCCTAATTTTACTTATATTCAGAAAAATATACCGTATACTCTAATAAAAATCTATAACAAACTTCCAAATGCACTAAAAAGCCTCTCTAAAACAACACTCAAAAATAAACTTAAAAACTTTCTTCTAAATAGAGCATACTACTCAACTGATGAATATTTTAAAGAAACCATCCCTTCAGATTTTACCTGCTAAAATGTCTCACATTTAATTGATTTCAATTTTTAAATGTTTTTAACTGTATATTTATTACACTGACATGTTCTACGCTCATCTGGGCATTTTACTTCAATGTAATTGAACAAATAATAAATAAAATAAATAAATAAATATAAATAGATAACAAAACAACTGTTGTTTACGTGGCTTGTGGAGGTGGTATTGAACTATAATTTACATTTTGCCTTAATTGTTGATTTATACAGATAATTTTCCTTTTTTCTAAGTAGAATATCTAGGTAACCTGAACTCCGATCTGAAATTCTAGGCGCTGTTGCCAATATGTGAATTAGAAACAAATCCCTTTAAAAATTAAAACCCAACATTTGAAACATCAATTTGGATACTTTTCGAAGTGAATTTGAAAAACTCATGAATTAAACTCAACTTTATTTTGTTCAAACTTGCATTTGCTGTAATAACCCAAATTGAGGAACATTCCCCATTACGGTACTCGGGATGAAGATACTATATACCACCTCAACTCTCGCTTGAGTGTGAGTGAGAATTCCCCAAAATACTTGGGTATTAAATGCTTCAATAAAATAACAACTTTTATAAGTATCAATAAAAGTAGAGCTGTAATGAGGAATGAACTATATAGTTTCTTGTTGGATGGCTGCTTCTACAGTATGTATGAATTTATTGCTTTCAGTGCTTAGATAAATGACATAGTTTCTTTTATACATGTAGTCTTTTTTGAATTTGTCCAAGATCAAACATTTGCGTTTAACTTTTATAGCGTTTTACTTTTTTGACTGGTCCAGTAAGTTTTCTATGTATTTAATCTTGTAATTGTGTATGTGTGAAAATTTTACTGATGAATTAAACTATTTCTATTTCTTTCCAACATCTTGGATGAAGGTGTCCAAGTCCATTCCATTTACAGACTTTCTCAAGGTGTTTCATAAAGCAAACCATGCTTAATTAATATTGTCGTAAATTAACCCCTGAAAAACAATCAACGCCGGCCGCCGCTGCTCTTCGTCAATCGACTGTGACTTGGTCAAGGTCGCGTTCAACTCGACATGCGCTTCTCGATCATTCTAGATCGCGTTGCTTCGAGAGACTTCCATTACGATATATAAACATTACCAACAGGCAGATGGGGGCAAGCGTAGTTGAAAGTGCGGTACATAGTGAGCTAACAAAGGCGATAAATACTCGAGTATGAGTCTGAAGTACAGTTAAAGCATTTGTGTTATATAGGCAGTGTAGTAGTTCAACTGTAAAGTGTAGTCAATTATTGTCGAACCCACAAGAAAAACGTATCGATACAAAAAATCGAAGAATTTGTGGCAACCTCTTTTCCTGGATACAAAGTTATCTCACAAATCAGATACAAATGACCTGTCTTTAACGGGTTTAAATTTTTTAGAAGTTTAATTCCGTCTGTTGTACCTCAAGACTCCCATTTGGGACCAACAACTATTAATTTTTTTTTTCGGTGACTTTCATCTAGCGCATCATAATAACTCAGTAAATTTCTGCTTCTGCCAAGCAATAGTTAGAGTTCAAGCATGCTGAGGTTATTCTGCACCAGACACAACATCATACTTGGAGTTTTCTGCTCTCTCGATGAATACTTTACCTGTAATGACTAGCAGGGAAAAACATACCTTCGGGGAAGTCTCTCCGTTCTCATTAACATTCTCGGCGCTCTGCCTCCCGTCCGTCTTGTTGAGCTGCTTTTTGAACGTCTCCTCCGTCAGTTTGGTCAGGTTCTTGTTGATCTCCTGCAACATCTTCGACTCTGACGGCCTGCGCACCTTCTGTGCCGCTTTCAACTTGGCATTTTCTTTCTGAAGAGAGTTGACGGTTGCTTTGAGTTCGGCCTGCTCTTTCTCCAGCTGCTTTATCGTGTTTCGCAAACGCGCCTGCGTAGCGCCGTTCTTGGTTTCCTTCATTTTGAGCAGCTCCTTAACATCTGCGAGTTCCTTCTTCAGGCTGGTGATTTCCTCTCTTTCTTTCTTGGAGGGACGGTTCTGGGATTCTTTGATGTACCTGTGGTGTTTATATCGTTAACGGTAATTAATATTTGTTTATGATGTTATTGCAACAAATTTCTCTTAACCTTATCTCGAATTAACAACTTATTACTATTTAGAACTCTCCGGCCTACCTCGTATACACATGATGGCGTCTTTTAGTAGTGCCTAAAACATCTACTTTCCCGGCTAATACCACGCTGGATATTGAATTATATCCGACAAACAGTTATGCAAGATTCCTCACAGAGGCTAGTCTCGCAGATGATTCTCGGTCATCCAGCAGCAGGACCATGCTTAAATTATTCAACTCAATCACCTGCAGACCACGAGATATCACCTCTCGTCAGTGCAGGACAGATCCTACCCAGACAGCAAAGCGTCTGGGACTCGATTAATTTCAACGCAGCTCTGCTGCATATATGAAACCTTCTTTTAAGAGAAAAATTGTTAACTAGTAACAGCTCCATCTCGTGAACAAAGCCTCAAGCGGGGAAGATGTACAAACATGTACCAAATGTTTCAAAATGAAATTTCGAAACAGTCATCTCTCATTTCGAGAAATTCATTTTCTTTTATGTACAGTGTCAGCATTAAAGTGCGCACCATATGGGAAACTTTTTTTTCGAAAAGTTTCAATGAAGGTTAACTTCGGCACTTGTTTGTGCTTTAAATTTAACTTAAAATGATGCGGCCAACTGCGACCCACTGACGTTCAGTGTTTGTCAAATTCAACTTTTTTTTTTTTTAATTGAAAAAGTGCATTTCTAGATTGAATTTAACAAAAACTTACTTGAAAAAGTTGTGTCTACGGAAATTTTATATCCATATGCCAAATTTTATGCAACTAGGATAAAGTTAACGTTTTGCTTATTTTTGACAGATATCCCCTTTATATTAAAAAACAAGTTCGGTTAATTGTCATCCATTCATGTATACATAACAAACTCATCATGGAATTTAACTTTTCTGATACATTTTTACTTATACGGACATTTTTAGAGAGAAATTAAAAATTTGCTATAAAAATTTTAGCATGACTGGTGCAAAGTTTCAATCACTTGGCTATTTTCTCAAACAAACCTTTGATTTCGAAAAAGCAGAGGCAACTAAAAAAAAAGCAAATAATTTCGATAGAACTATTATTATTATTATAAATTTTAAACAACAATAATATTATAGAAATTACAAATGGGTACAAAAAATTACTTATTTGATATAAATGAGGTTATCAAACACTTATAGCCTACATTTCAGTATGTCGTTCTCCACGTTCAATACAAATTATGGTCCTTCTACTGACATCTGTAACTGCATTTTTAATAAATCGGGGATTTATATTTGCACAGCACTCGCGAATGGTATTTTCCAGATGTTGTATGTCAGTAAATGGTCTACTTCGGTACACTTTTTGTTTCAGGTAACCCCACAAGAAAAAGTCTAAAGGCGTCAAGTCGGGTGATCTAGGTGGCCAATAATGTTCCCAGTTACGTCCAATAACTTTGCCTCTTACAACATACCCTAAAGAAAATAACGCCGGCCGCCACTGGTAGCCATAAACCAATTGTGACGTAGCTAAGAGCGCGCGAATCTTCGATGTTCGCTGCCGCTCTCAGTTACGTTACAATTGGTTTATGGCTACCAGTGGCGGCCGGCATTATTTTCTTCAAGGCATGATTTACAACAATACTTTTGAGATGTTTGGAGTATCAACTGAATAGGAAAAAGTGTTTTTGTATACTTAAATGTCCATGTAAAAGTAGCTGTTCCAAAAAGTTTTTGAAATTAGTTTATTCGACGGGAGTTTTTTCTTCCAGTTTATGTCTGGAAGTTAGTTTTTGCATAATCTATACATCATCGTCCAGAGTTTATTTTGAAATCATTTGCGAACTTCCTTTCTACAGAATATTGCCATTTTTTTTTTGTATAAAGATGGAGAAGTAGAAAGCCAAAACCTTTTCTTCTCCAAAAAGTAATCTCTCCTAAAAACGTACCCCTTTTCAATTTAAATTTTTAGCGTTATTTTTACATGTTCCCAAAACGATCTGCAAAACTTTATAGCAAGACTTACATATCGAAAACTGCCTTTTCTCTGACGAACTTCTTCTTCTCCCCCTCCAGCTCCTCGCGCAGATCCCCTACGTCTTCTTCGTATTTCTTCTTCAGATTTTGGATCTCTTTGCTGAGCTGGTCCCGTTTCTTCTCCAAATCCTTGGCGAAATCGCAAACTCTAGCTTTTTCGGCCTGTATATCTGGCACCTCTTTGGAAAGCCTATCTAGTTGCTTTTTTAGCTCTCCACAGCTGAAGCAAGTCTCGACTTTGGGGGCAGTTTCCTCCTTATCCTTGAAACTGGTGTTTACCGCGGTATCGACTCTGGTGGGGCCCCTGAAGGTGTTCTCGAAGTCTGTGTAGAAGCTGGATTGGGAGTGAGAACGGGTGTCTTCCTCTGAGAAATTGGTTTCCTCGAGTGTGGTCGTTACTGGTACTTTATCTGATGGAATTCATAATAATAATAATGATAATAACAATAAATTTATCAACGATTTTCGGTACTTAATGTACAAATGGTACGTCAATAATTGTACTACTAATATATATACATAAAAAATTAAAACAATAGTTTGTCATACTTGAATAAAAAGTTAAAGAATAAAGATGAATCACAGCACATGATATTATATATATATATATATATATATATATATATATATATATATATATATATATATATATATATATATATATATATATATATAACATGGTACTTAGAAATCTTACATCCTATGACATTGCCAATCCATCAGTGTGATCAACTCCACCTGATATGTTATTTTTTCTGTTATAAAATTTCATTTGAAGATTTAGAGGTAGTGGCTCTGTGGACTTATAAATATTCTTCATATACAACTCGAATTTTCCTAAATAGCTGAATGGTCGTTAAATTACTGTTGAAAAAAAAAAGGGCCTATAACTGATCCTTGAGGGGCACAGCATCAATTGATTTTAACACTGGTTAATTACTTGATAACTCCTCTGACTCAGGTCTGACTATCATTCAATAACATTGATTCAAGAACACGTTTTTTATGAAATGAAACATTTTTCATACCGATGTCATCAGCGGAGATTTTCCTAAAGTTCTGCAGGAAGTCGTTCAGAACAACAGTTTTCCTGTTCACTTCCTGCAACTTTTGGATCAGTTGCCTGTTGTCCGTGTTACATTTCAATTCCTCTTTTCTCTCTTCGCGTATGGGGCTCCTTTTTGGATGTAATTTGACTTTGTGCGGAGTGCTGGAAAGCAGCCTTATAATGCTGGAATTTGTGGAGGAAAAGCTGCTGTCTTCAGCCCGCTCCTCCAAGGCTTCGAATATACGGAGTTCTTTATCTGTCGTATTTCCCGATGTATGCTCCGTCTGCCGGAGCTTGTCATGATTGGCTTGGGTGAAGGCAGTCCTGGAAATTAATTTGAGAATGAGAGAGAAACTTGAGATATCAGATTTATCTATTGAGAATTTTCGGTTCACTGTCTTTGGCTTGAATTTGTTTCATCTGAACATATCTTCAAAAACAACATTCGTTATGGAATTGAATCAGATATCATTGACAGGATTGCTACACAATATTGTATATGGAAGAGGTAAAGTTTGACTTACATGAAACATTGGTTTGCATGCTATGGTAACGATTGCCTCGAATTTTACTAATCTGGCACAAAAAATACAAAAACTACCCAGAGAGCAAAAATATCTGATAGAAAACACTTACTCCGTGTTGTGCTCAACTTCAGAAGTAGTTTGTGGCCTCCCCGGCACGAAATGCTTGAACGCCAGCTCATTGATCCTGTCTAAAAGATAAGAGTTGAATAGTCCCCTTGGAGTAACCTGATTTTCTGGAACAGTCCTAGTTTCTTCGTCCGAATATTTACTCCACGTAGCTTTAGGTTTGATACAAGCATCAGGAGCTTTCAAAGGGGTTAGTGTCAACTGAGTGCCTTCGCCAGCCGGTATTGATCGATTAAGACAGTGTTTATGCCGTTCAGACGAATTCTTGCTCTTCCCCAGTCTCCCTTCGGAAGAAGCGCTCGACAGCTGGACCCTCTTGTTGAACCTTACATTAGCAGATTTTGGAGTCAAGCCATACCTGATTTTTTCGGAAGAGGAATATTTTATTAGCAGAAATTAATTTTAAGCGAGGAAACCTTTTGGTTTCCTTTTTCTTCATCGCTTTAGAGAAAATGAGAAACTTTCATAGAGGGAAAGGAAAAATTACGTCCTATACTATTCACAGAGATCATACATGATGATAATTATATAAGATTGTTAAAAAAAATGGAATTTTTTATAAATATGAAAATTTTTTTTATCTGAGAGATAAATGCAAAGCTTTGAGAAACACTTGCTGCCAAA
Source organism: Leptinotarsa decemlineata (assembly GCF_025532065.1). Classification (NCBI taxonomy): domain Eukaryota; kingdom Metazoa; phylum Arthropoda; class Insecta; order Coleoptera; family Chrysomelidae; genus Leptinotarsa; species Leptinotarsa decemlineata. Next base: position 323,208 of record NW_027412547.1, read on the forward strand.
AATATATCAATAAAATGCAGAATAACATCAACTATGATCCCAGAAATTTCTGTAATCATATTACACCTGTACAAATCTGCTCATTTATCAATACTCTATAATAAATGCATTAATTTCGCACAACCTGTTGAACATATAACTTTAAATGAGAATCCAAAAAGAACAAGAAATACAGAAATCTTCAAAGTACCCTTTTATCATACCAACTATGGCCACAATAAGTCTATAGGTAGAATTTTGAGACTTGAAAACACTTACAATGTGGATCATTTGAAAATATTGTAATTTATAATTGTTCCTACATCCACCTGATAGTAATAGAATAAATAGTATATGGAATTTGTTGATTATTTTGTAAAAATAGACAATGCCATAAATAAATAAACAGTGAGTGAATAACTTCTTGTTATTAGTGTTAATTTGTAGTTTGAAGACTCCTAAATTTGTGTCTTTGTCCATGTTTGGCTTCTTCTTTATATGTATATCCAAGAATTTGCCAGTCGTATACACTATATTAATATCCACTTTTGGAAGTAGTCTATAATGCATGAAATGTATTTTGTTTTTTATACTATTGCCTTTAAAATTCATACCATTGCAGTGAAATTCAAAGAAGATTTTGTTAGTTTTGCGAATATAAGAACATAAAAGAATCTGAATCTCATCATTTGATTATGCTGTCCAAGTCACTGGCGATAGTTTCTAGATTATTTGAGGTATTTTTGTCGTGCTAATGCTATCATTTGCAAAAATAGTGGAATTTACTTGAACCAGAAGGGCAGTTACGTAGATCAGACTTGTAAGAAAAAAGGATAGGGCCCAGTACGGAACCTTGTGAAACACCGGAGAACAAAAACTCGCCAATCTCTGAATGTTCCCATTGAAAGGTATCAGTATCACTATTAAATACTTAAAAATTACTGGAAACTGCCTGTATTGAATATCTGATGAGGTTGAAGACTGAAACCTATAGGTTTTGTCAAAAATGAAATTTAAAGTAGTGACTAAAATGAAGTATGTATGTAGTCTTGAAAATGAGACATATCCTATACACAATCAGGTTTGGTTTTCAATTTATTTTCAGCCATATAGACAAAAAAATATATTAAAGTCTTTTGGGATATTCAGGTATTATTGCAAGTATTTTTTTGTTTCCATTACAATTGAATTTTGATTAAATTCCAAGTAGTTTTTGATTCATTGTCTGAAAAGATGATGTAGTTAACCAGCTGGTTAACGAAAAAAACAGATTTCAACAGATTTTTAAGTCATTTAAATCTTAGAATCTCTCAATGAATCTTACAGCTTTTGAACTCTTTCTGTAAGGAGTGACATAATAAAATACATCATTGTGAATATTTTTTACTGATGTATAAAATTTTTTTGTCTTCCTTTCTAAGGAAGTTTTCGACTATGACTAAGGAAAACTACAAAGCCAGAAGGCTTTCGCCGTACCTGATGAGCCCTGATCCCTTTTTTAAAAAAGGTTTCTTAGGTTTGACATGAACCTGAGCAGGAACATCTTCCGCTAGTTTCTCTTCCAGTAACTGCTCAAAGGGCTTTGAAGGAGTTATAGCTTTTTTGTCCCAGTCTACTTGTTTTCGGGGTGAACATACGGGGGTTGCAAGCGGGCTGTCGAATGCAGAGATGCCTTCCACGGTGTCAGAGGAACCAGTCACTTCGCTGGATTTGGTTTTAAGCAGATTATCATAATTTCCTTGCCAGAGCTTCAAGTCCTGCAGTCTGACAGAGTACGGTGAGGTGAGAAACGACATTTTCGGTGCTGAGTTCAGTCGTATTTTAGGATTCCTAAGGTAGAGAAGGTTTTGTGCATATCCTCTTAGAGGTTATTGGTGTAGTTCAACTAACAATGTCTTAACGCGATCTCATTGAGAGTTCTGCTTTTCATGAAATTATATCTCAAAATTGATATTAGATGACTAGAGAGTACTTGGTACTTATCTGTTATCGTTTTTAATATATCATTTCATTTCTGCTCTACGGTTAAAATACAAACTTTCAAATTTCAAAGACACTGAAGGCAGTGTTGCCGATGAGAAACGTCAATTTTGTTTACATATCATAGCAGGAACCTGTAAAAATCGTCCCCATTTAGTAGTTCTTATTGTTTCCAAAAGATGACACCACAAAGTTTTCTTCTTCTTCTCTGAGTCACTTGGCTTTAGTATAAGCTTTGTATGTAGTCTATGTACAAAGGTATAAGTCCACAATTTTTATCAAATTCTCTGAGATCAAATTCAATATGTTAGGTTCAGCTTGTCAAATCTCGGAACTTGTGAAATCACCATTTGCAACTGAACGCATTTAATGGGTACAATCATTCTGACGTCTGATATCACAAAAGATTGTCTTGACATGAGCAGTGACTAAAGCACATAATAAAAGAATATATTTCAGTAGTTTTTGTTGCACTCTAGTAGTTTTGCTTGTCTTTCTAACCAACAATTTCTATCGATCCAATTTTAACCTTTTTTTATTATAAATTTTATATAACTTTTGAATTGATCATCTGTTGGACAGAAAATCATGAATAGCAACTCAAAATGCAGCAAATTAGTAAAATTTGCTAACATATTTTTTAATCAATGAATCCAATTCTTGTTGAAAATTTAAAATTTACCGCCAAATTGTACTATCGATAAAACAGTTCCCTTTTTCATCCATCAAAGTGTAGTTGATTTGTTTCCACATGGTATACCGTTTCATATTTCATACTGAACGTCGTAGTTGTAATCTGTGATTTTGAATTTTCACGCGTTTACCTAACAGCATTTATGATTGTTGTTCGTAAAATGATTATTAATGATAATATTATTGAAAATAAAGACTAGTGCTACTAGGAAAAGCTAGTAACAGCAACTGTTTGTGGTTTCAATTTTTATTCCATAGTTTTGCGACGAGATGGCGCAAACGGCTGGCATCGTCAGAGGCCTGTGTTGTTTTTAAGGTTATAGGTTCCAAGGTCAGAAAGAAACTTCAACAGACGACGACCTAAAAAGCTGATACATTACAGTATAATAATAATATTAATTCACCATTTGTTATTCACCATAGCGTATATAACAGTTTGGGACAAAAGGGTTATTTCTGTGTGAAATGAAACTTCAATTGTCACAATTAAAATATTTTCATGTAACATTATATAAAGAGCACAGTCCACCAAAATTCAGAAAAGGTTGTTCAATAGAAAATCTCCAACTCATCATCGTTGAAACAATTGAAAAATTGCGTGTATACAAAAATAATTACAATCATTAAAAAAATATCAAATAAATCATGTAGCTGTAAAGTAAAAGTATTGCAAATTTCCCATCTACCTCTATTCGAAGATACATTTCAGGATTTGGTGACATACATTTTTTCCACATACTTAAATGATTATCTTTCCAAAATATATATTTCCTCAAACCAAACCAGTTCGTTAAATTCACCTGTAGCTAGGGCCGCTATAAATATCAAAAAAGAAGAATGAGGGCCTGTCAAGGTTGTCACTGACACGTAAAATACACCACCAACAACTACCAGTAACCGAATCCCAGTCGAAATTCAATTATCTAAACACAGTTCTATCGCTTCGATTTTGATTTCTTCGAAATCCTTCACTTGTTTCACGGCCCTTTTGGTGTTCCATCTTTCCGGCTTGTGACCCATTACGTGCCTCCGTAGCGCCCTTTTATACTTTGTCTCGAAACCGCAATCGTAGCATTGGAATCTTTCACCGTTCGTCTCGTGAACGACGCTATGCTTGGTCAGGCATTCCCGTCGCTTCGTTTTGAAGCAACATAGCGGGCATTTCAACAGCGAAGCTTCGTCGAATTTTTTGTGGAGGGCTTCTTCATGGGAGAGTAGGCTAGATTTGTACTTGGTTTCGAAAGGGCAGACCGAGCATCGGAATTTCTTCACCTCGTCTGGATTTTTGTGCTGCAGATTCTTATGGGTACGTAATCCACCTGTTGAAGAAATACAGAATTTATTACGTCATTGGCAAATAGCTCTGGTAGCTAAAGCCACGGTACTTAAAAAGTAGAAATCTTCACAAGATGGTGGTAGAACTTGAACAAAATACATTTCTGAAAAATTTACCGTCTGTTATTGTAAAAATGTATTGGAAGCTTGTGAAGTATGATTGTCGGACCAGTCCAACTGAGAATGCTACTATGTAGTGAAACGCTAGTTGTAAATTTAAAACACTACCAATAATACCATAGTCTGTCAGTTTGACTGAGAGAATATTTTGATCTACAGTTTCGAACGCCCTCTGTAGGTCGAGAAACGCAACAGTCACATATTGTTATTAACATACATAAGGATAGCTTCATCGCAGTTTTACAAGAATGTTTTTCCTAAAGCCTGATTGATCATTTATCAGAAATTCACTTTTTTCTACATAATCCAGCCATTGATTATAAACTTTTTTAATCGGAGAGAGAGTATGTATTGGTCGAAATTCATTCGCATCAATTGTCTTATTCATTTCGAGAATAAGAATTGCATGACGCACAACTTCAAATGCACATTTACAACATTTTGGATGTCAGAATTTCATTAATATTATTCAGAAATAGGGAACTTGGTCAGTATTGACACAAAACCCTAGTAGCTGAGGCCAAAGCATGAAAAAAAAGAAGTTACATTCTTCTTCTAAATGTCACTGGACTCGACAATTGGGTCGTTAAGCCAGTTCCAACTGAATTGTTCACATTAAAAACTTCTTGATTAAAATAAAAATCAACTCACCTCTGTATTTCGTTTTGTACTGACATTCATCGCATTCGTAAATCGTCGCGTCTTCCGTGTGAATGGCTAAAATATGCTGCCTGAGGTCCTGCGACCTCTTCGATTTGTATTCACACTGCTGGCAACAGTGCATAGTTACTTCCTCGGGTTTTTTATGAATCAGCCCATGTTTGACGATGCTGTGCTTGTAGATCGTTTTGAATTCACACTCACCACATGTGTAGATTACCGGCTTTTCGAGGGGCTCGTGGCCCCGGATGTGTTCCTTGAGGAACCGTTTTTGTTTTGTAACGAAATCGCACAGATCGCAGCTGAAGGTCTGAGGAAGAGTTATATTGATCTATTTATTACTTCATTCTTCAAATTCAATTGCTACTGACCTTTATGTGAATTTCTTCGTGCATTTTGACGCTCTTTTTCCACTTGGCCTCATAAGGACAGAACTGGCAACGGTACGTCACTAGTTCATCGGGATTACGGTGGGTAAGCATATGCGGAACGAGGCTGCGTTTCTGCCTAGTAGTGAAGTTACACTGAGCGCAATAGAATATTTCGTCACCTCTTTCTTCGCCAACGTGTACCTGTAAACGAAAAAGACTGCCTTCATATTCAAATCCAAATAAATAGAGTAAGAGTCCATAAATGCTGGACTTTGATATATGTATATGACCTATTCTAACAAACACACATTTATTGGTTTTGTGTTTATTTCTGAGTACTTGAGATCATTATATCGTTATTTATGGTATTTACTCAACTCATAAAAACATACCTATGTATTCTCTTTATATATATACAGTATCACAGTTGGATATAATTTCTGTAAAAATAAAAACAACAATAAAAATTAATTGGCGCTCCGGGTCAACTTCATAGATTCCAGTGGCGCATTTGCTTTTTCAGCTGCAGGAAAACCCGGAAAAACCTGCAACAACACATCATCTGAAGATCTTGATCTACCAAAGTCTTCTCTCTCATAAAACAAAATGTAGGGTGTCTCCAGAGGCTTCAATAGATTCAATACATCGCCAGAACACTTCGTGATACAACCATCGTCAAACCAGTCTGTTTCGTCTTTGACCAATGCATAATAATGGCTAGATTCAACGCCAGAACCACAGTGATCAATGACTGCATGAATATTATAATAGTAGTCTGCCAGATTGAAATGTTCATCTATTTCGAACCTTCAATGTTATTATTAGATTGACTGGTGCCTCAGCTATAATTGTTTCCTTGTAACAGTCAGTTAGTTTGGCGCATGTTTGACAATACAGTCGATCATCACCTCTTAAAAATTCCATTTTCAGATGATTTAACAATACGCTTTGCACGGACTGGTTATTAGTCATATTAGGAAAAGCTAGATGAAGTTCCAGAAATTCACATAAGTTTTCACTACCTCTTGAACATTTACTACAAAGTAAACAAGTGAGGATTCAGAATCATTCAATACAGAGCGTTCAGGAGTATTGATTTTGCTATTGTTTTGCTCACGAAGAGTATTAAACAAGAACCCCAAGAATTCGAAACAATCCTCTTGTTGTCCTAACGAGTATCTAGTGGACTTCAGACTCCAGGAAATCGGTTGAAGGAAAAGATGATACATTCTTACGAAACTGCAGCTGCATGAACAGGTGTTTGAGTTTGATGAACAAGTAGGAAACATTTCCGTTCTCGATCATCATTAAAACCTCGTTCTTGAAATTCTTCGTCATGAACAACACTTGTAAAATGCTATTCATGTAGCAAGAGTTTCCTAAATTATCCAATCCAGTTTTCTTCTCTAGATTTTCAGGATAACTTTCTACTGATTCGTGAGGAAGAACGCGTTTCACAGAATCTCCATAAGAACCATTTCTCAAGCGGCGATCGATCCTTCCAAGTGAAGAAGGGTTTTGTAGAGGGATCGATTCGGCTCTTGCTTCATGAAGCTCTTCCACTGAGAGGGAACCTGAACTACGAGGACTGCAACTCATATTTGGATGTAAAAAGGATATCACTTGCCGCCAAGATAGAGCTTTCATCTCTTTTTTTTGTAATGGAAATGGGGAACTTGACAAGCACTTAAATTGTCAGATATTTCCGGGTTTATTATCCGTGGTCTGCAGGTTTTTATATCTGATATTTAATCTGCTACTGGTGGGTCATAACTGGTCACGAATCATTGGAAAAAGCCAATGATCGTGGATAGATAATATCCATTTGCATATTGATGGACATTCTGTGGAATTGACTAAGAAAATAAAATGCTTAGGACTTCATATAGATTACAATCTATTTGTTTATCTATCAAGTCAATACTTCCACTAAAATGTCGTTCATACATCTGTATTCAAACAGACAAAATCTTAGTAGGTCACACAACATTACCCTTTCACAAGTACTGATTCTATCTACGTTCAAATATTGCGATATCATCTATGGCCCTTGCCTCGATTCCACAACTTCTGCAAGAATTCAGAAAGTACCAAATGCCTGCATTAGACTGATATTCAGTCTGAATTACATAGATCATATGACTCCTTCAATCAATCAATGAAATTGTTCGAAAATGTAAATCAGAAGAGAATTGCATTTCGCTTGTTTCATTCAAAAACTGATACAAAGCCAACGACCCACTCATTTGTTGAAAGAACTTCTTCCCAGACACATTCAGAAAACATTTCTGAAATATCTTTGAAAAATTTATGACTACCGATATTTAAAAGTAGACTTAAAACTGAATTGCTAAATCAACAGTGACCTGAACATAAAACAGGAGAGCCAAGACCAAAAAAAGCCTGCTAAGTGCGGTCAAATGTCAAAGTTTTTGCCACATGGAAACTAAACGACAGTCCACAATTGCACATATACAAACCTTTTGCACGTGAAACTTGAGGTAGCGCTGGTGCTTGGTAGAAAAAGAGCATAAATGACAGCCGTACTTGGTCACTTGGTCAGGTTCCTGGTGCTTCACTAGATGGCGTTCCAAGTCTCTTTTCCACATCGACTGATAAGGGCACTCTTGGCATTTAAATCTGAATAAAAATTTCAAGTTTATATTTGTTACTTACTGTCTATGAGGATATTCACTATGCTAAATCACACATACACTTTGAGGATTACTTGTTACCTGTCAACTGCACTATGAAAAAGTTTTCTCTCGTTTTCCACAAGCTTAATAGTTGAAGAAATATTTGCAAAAGGCGATATGTATTGGAAATTATTTTCAAATATTTCTGAAACATTGCATAAAGACAAAGATTTTCTGGATTACAGTTTATGAACAAACTAATCTCTCAATTTGTCAAAGCCAAAAGTATATGATACAGTGATCAAATTGAACGAAATATTCGAGAAAGCCTTTTTTATTTCTACATCTCCATTGCCTCATAGTGGGAAATAACTTGCGATGAATCTTCCAAATCGAAGACTTTGCACAGGTGCTTGATGGTTTTACTTCAGCTCTCTCCAGGGCATTAACTGGGTTAGTTGTTGTTTTTCTGTTTGGTATCTGCCACAGGTATCTACAAAGTCGTAGGTCTACATGAGAGGCAAGGGGTAAGGTGCATGTCATATGCACCTCTCCAGAATATTAATCAGTATATATAAATTTGATTTTTTTTTAAATTGGACCTAGAGAAAATCCAATACAAAGGATATTAGCTTATGTAACCCAAATACAGGCAAAATTTGCCTGCAGTACCTGCACTAAGGCATTCTAACCGCATAAAAGAACAAACAAGAAGATAAAACGTTCAGTTTGAGTAGATCCAAGAAGATGATAGCCCAGCCAGCTATTTCAATACATATACACAAGTTATGAATTTGCTCCTGCGTGATTGGCATATAAGTTGTGAGTTATGGGCCATTTTGGCTACCCACTCAACAAGAAACGTATGATTTTCTTCAATGGCGATAAAAAAAGATAATTATATACTTTTAATAAACTACATTCAGTCATCAATGAGTGAGATCTCCAATATTAATGATTTTCTCACCTTTTTTCTTCAGAAGAACTGTGGGTCAACATATGTTTCTCCAGATTACCTTTAAGCTTACTTCTGTACGTACACTTCTCACAATTCAACCACACTATCTGATCCTCGCTCAGATGAATCAGCTTGTGGTTGCTCCAGACATTCCAATGTCTCGTAACGAAAGAACAAGAATCACATTCATACAAGGAAAGCTTTCCATTACTGTTGTGTGCCTCGACGAAATGGTACTTTACTTCCGCATCGCTCGCTGCACTAAAGGAACACTTTTTACAAGAGTATAATCGTGTCGGAGGAATCACAGTAACGGAATTCATTTGGATATTGGTTTGGACTGAGTTTAATTTGGGTTGAGGGGAATATTCGCTATCAACAGATTCCACACCTTCCATCATGGTTTCCTCCTTTATTTCAGCTTCCATCTTTAAAACCACTGCTTCAATCTGAGTGGATGGGTTTTGGGCGAGACACTGCAGCATTTTCATCGGATCAACCTCTTCGATGCAACTTCCTTGCTGAGCAAGGTATTCGGATATTTTTTCTTCGACTCTCAGGCATTTTAGAGTGAACATGTGTTGTTGTTTGAGGTTCTCGAAGCAGGTCTTGCAAATCTTTGGATCATAGGTCGAACCAATATCCTGCAGTAATTGATATATTTTCAGTAATAGTACAGACTAATCTTTGGAATTAACATTGACAAAACTAACTAAACTCACCACTTCTGGTAAACATTGCAGTAACATCTGCCCCAACGCTTTGTTATTGAATATATCCAATTTAGTAAAGCCATCGATACTCGTACTGCAGCACAAGCGACAAATTGTTTTGTTACTTTCACATTCACTTTTATTTGCAAATAACACATCTTGGAGTTCCACGGTAGACGCATTGCTATTATCTAAGTAACCCCTAACTTTCTGTTCTATTTCAAGACATTTAACTTTAAACTCGTAGGCTTTTTGAAGTTCTTCTGAGCATTTTGTACAGATGGGATGATTCAAAGCCCAAGCACTAGTCTGAAATGTTAAAAGCAAGAGGTAAAATCGATATTGGGTACTACCAAGATGGTTTTTACCTTATCAGGAAGAATGAAGCTCAGTCTTTGTGACGAACAAAGTTCTTCAAAACTACTATGTTGTCTGTTTGGTGACATCCTTTCCAAACATAGTCTGCAGATGGCTAATTTAAGCTCGTCCATTTGTCAAACTGAAAGAAATTACTGAAATTTGATGATATACCAGACTTTTATCACAGACTTTATTTTGATTTATAAGTAGATATCATCGAGAGACCTTTACAACTCAATATTTATCAACAATACTGAAAAATATCGTAACCTGTAAATTTGACATTTGTTCTCCTCTTTATATTTATATATTGGTATGATGGCCTTGGCCGACAGAGCTCAATGGGCAGTAAACCCCAATTCGGATAGGTTGAGGTCCTTCCAACATATTGTACATTGATAAAAATATCTTTACTAGCACATACCTCATGCAAATCTTTCAATTTTTTTTGAACTACACTCTCAACTCACGTTAATGATTCTACGGATTATTCACAGTTTTACCAAAAAAAGCCATACGTGTTTCGCCATTCAATAATATCTTCAATCAAGTCTTTACTCCATCAAAGACACGCCTGAAAAATCTATTGTAAAGCAAAATATGTGTTTTACTTCGGTAAAGACACGTCTAAAGAAGCTATTGTAAAGCAAAACACGTGTTGCATTTTCGTAAAACTGTTCAGTGAGAATCTCACACTGAAGTACTTCTTGAATTCATATACATATATTAAAATGTATTGTTGACTCATTAAAATGCAGAGCCGAATACATGGGGTGCATAGCAAGCAAAGGGAAAAACCAGCATGCAAATGGAAAAGATAAGATTCACTATAATGCATGCCTTAATTTGAAAAATCTAATGGCGACAGACGTGTGTTCGGCTCAAAAACGGTCAGTTGAAAAGCCAAGCTACCAAAGTTTGCAATCACCTTTGCAACTACTTTGGGAAAACTTGTTCATCTTTGATATTCGCAGATTCAGTCTTCTATCAATCCCATAGATGGCGTCTTCGTAACAGGAAATGCCATCGTCTCTACTCAGGCTTCTGCGATAAAAACGGTTGAGTCCAGCAGTACATTCGTGATTCAACTTAGCATATTACTCTCGAGTCCTAAGGCTGGCCGAAATACCATTCTATGGCGTTGGATCACAAATGCTTCTCTGATTTTATCTTTCTCCCTATTAGATACTACAAGTTTCATAGACAACCAGAAGAACGAGGAAGTTATCAACATAAGTATCGTTCATGCATTATACAAGTTTTTAACACTTCATAAACCACTGAAAACAAGAAAAGTGTTTCAATTGGTCTTGAAATCAGGAAACATTCTTAAAAATTTGAATACCCCCAAAATAAACTGAACGATGTTCGCAAACGTTTATCAATAAAAACAGCAACTAATCGGATGTTGAAAACTGTAATATCGAGTCTGATATATATTGACAAAAACCCGATTTGGATATCGTCTATTATTGTTCAGCGATACAGGCTTATGTACGAATAAATCAACTAGCTAATGTCTTGATACATAATGATACGATGAAGTTTTGTTACTATATTTTTTTTTGCTGTGGGATTATGACTTGATTTGGCATCAGTTGCCGGAATACGATTCAGCTGATTCTCCATACAGACTCGTATATAAAAATAATAGACCGGGCAAGGAAGATCCCTTATCAATATGATGCTGCAAAATGTTTTTCTCAGGGTTTTCCATGTGACAGAAAATGAATGCGCTCTCGAAAAATGATACAAAGGATTAATAAGTTGCTTTTTGTATTTTGCTTTGATTTTGTTCACTCGATTTATGTCGCTTCTTCAATTTTCATTTCTTGATGTGTTGTTGTGTTATTACAAGTCTTACATCGGTAATAATATGAAAGATTTTACTGTCGAGCTATATTGATTATACCTAGTAGATTCATTTTCATTTTCTGAATTAAGAGTTAGTTACATTTGGGTCACATTATATATTCTGTTCATATTTTCTTAATATTATTTAGGGAGTATTTGAAATATTCTTGAAACTTTTGGAACATTCTACAGCCATGTAGAATTCGCAACATACAGTGTGTACTGTGAGTGCAAAACAGAATACATTCAAATGATATTTTTGATAGCTTTAAAGATTTGACGAAGGAAATACAAGTGATCCAAGCAATCCGAGGATAGTAAATTCATTTCAAGTTCATATGGACTAATTGATTTTTAAAACCCATCAATATCACGAGTAGACTTTATGTTATTGAATATAGTTCACTTTGAGTTCAAAGTACACATGCAAGACGTTTTCAGTCTACAGAAGGTATTTTTGCGATTAAAATATGTTGGACAGTGCAGCAACAGAGAAACAAACCAACACCAAGTCACAAAAAAGAAGAATTTTAAACGTCAATTTTGTAAATAGTGAAGTTAGTTGAAATTTAGATTTTCAAAAGAAAGTCTAATTTAATTTTCCATTTGGCCCCAATTGCTCCTGATTCGGAAGCAACGGCCAATAACGAATGTTTATTTGAATGAAAAAGCGATTATATTACCATGAAATTTCAGAAGAAAATCGACACTTTCAATGCCATTTACGTCTGTTCAATACTTTTGAGAATACTCTTAGTACTGGTACCTCAAACAGGTTACATACATCCAGACGAATTTTTTCAGTCTGTAGAAGTACTAGCGGGAAAATTCCTAGACATAGAGTGCAGCCCTCCATGGGAGTTTAATGTAACATTCCCTGTGAGGAGCATGACCATCCCGTACTTCACTATAGGTCAGTCCTACAAGTCTTTGAGGTATCTCAACAGCCTAAGTGAATTGTACTTTCAGAAGACAATTCTTGGACCGTATCTATTACTGGTGGTACCGAGACTGCTCATGTGCCTTCTTTCGTTCCTAGTGGATTATTGTCTGTACAAAATTTGCTCCAACAATAACGAGAAGTATAAGTCCCGATTAGTCATTTTAGCCAGTTCGTATGTTATGATAGTTTACGGAACTAGGAGTTTTTCCAATACGGTAGAACTGGTGCTGTTTTCAACTCTGATATATCTCGTCTGCGAAAGCTTGACATTTTCGAACATTGTGTTGAGAAATCGTGAGTACATCAATTTCAGATACGACAATAGTAAATCCACTGCAGAGAAAGCCAAGTTTCACAAACTTAGACTCTTCATAGTGTCGGATTCGTACAGAAACTGCTTTGCTATCAGTACAATAAGCGTGATGGGGTTTTTTAACAGACCAACGTTTCTTGCCTTTGCAGTGATACCTGTGTTCTTCTGGCTTTACCGAGGACTTGGTAGCAAATCTGTGACTCCTTTCCAATTCTACAGGAGAATATGTGTTTTTCTACTGTGTTCCATACCAGCACTACTGTTGAATATTCTAGTTGATTCTTTCTATTACGGATACATTACTTCTGGGGAAATATTCATGTTGGAAGTCACTATAAATAGTTTCGTGTTCACTCCACTCAATTTTCTAAAATACAACCTCAATGCCGATAATTTAGCAATACATGGGATTCATCCAAGATTTCTACATGCTCTGGTTAATATTCCCCTGCTGTTCAATGTTTTGGGACTGTGCACAGTTTACACTTTGGGGAAGTATTTGTACTTGTAAGTATTGTTTTTGCTAATCATTATAATTCAGTTATATCGTTTGTTGTGATATAAATCTTTTATTTGATGAAATGCTATATAGATTGTTCCACAATGCCTTTCTCAAGCGATTTTTCAATTACTTGAAAAGATGGGAAAATTATAAACTGGATCAAAAAGTCTATTATATAACCTAAAGCTGTTAGTTGCTAAACCATCATCGAGATTAACTGCAACTTTTTTTCAAATGAAACCATTTTTGTATGTAATGTACAATCTAGTATTTTAATACTGAGAATAACAGTACAGTAATAAGAATACTCAAGCTGATCATTCCTCAAACCCGGTTATGAATAATGGACGAAACTATCAACGTACGTATAAGAAAATGAATATTTCAAAATAAAATCTTGAAGTAGGTATTCATGTTACCCAACTACTTGCATCGTAGGTTCTGGTGTACGAAAGATCCTACCCAAACAGCAAAGTGCCTGGGACTCTATTAATTTTAACGCAGCTCAACTGCATGTCAGAGTCAGTCGGAGTCAAAAATGCTTTATTGCCATAAAAGTTTAGGTTTTGTTGACAAAGCAGGCTTAAGAACTAAAACAATCCGAAACATTAAAATAAAGGTCAAGAATTAAAACAAGATATCAATATGGGTCAAGCACACTTCAAAAAATCTATGGTAGAAGTCTGTGATAAAAATTTTTATAAGTTGCGAAATTACTCAATATTATAATAAGCTTTATCTAGCAGAAGTTTTTTTAATCTTTTTCGAAACTTTTTGTAGCAGGTTAACTTTCTGATTGAAAGGGGGAGATGATTGAAATATTTTTTGCTATTATAAAGAATCGAAATTTTAATTTGTGCTGTTGACAGGATAGGAAAAGGAATATTGAATGTGAGACGAATGGCATAACTTTAAGTTGACTTCCAGATGTTATCTTTGTGCTTTTTGTGCATTAGGCAGACTATTTCGATAATAAAGAGGCAGTAAACTGTTAAGTTGTGATGAGGGGCTTACAGGAATCTTGGACTCTAGCTCTGGTAGTGAATCTAACTGTTCTTTTTTGAATTGTGAAAACTTGACTCATCAAGTTTTGACAGCTGCTCCCCCAGAAAAAAACTCTGTAATGCAAGTGGGATTCGAAAAGTGCAAAGTATGCTTTTCTAGCAGAGTGATAGTCCAAAGAGTTAGAGATAGACCTTATCGCATAACAACTTGAGGATAATTTTTTGCATAGTGTACTAATATGCATTCCAAATTTTAATTTGTTGTCTATGTTGAGGCCCAAAAATTTGTTCTCTAGTTTATGATCAATGATGTGTTCTTCAAGAATTATATGGTCCAGGTTACATTTATTAGTCTTTGATATATTGAGACATAATAAATTAGCATCACACCATTGTTTACCTTTGCCTATACTATGCTCTACCCTAATTTTCAGTGCATCAGTGCATCTTCCATGTGAATTTGCTTTCAATCGATATATATATGCTAGATCATTTATAAATAATAAAAACAGCAAAGGACCGAGGACAGATTCCTGAGGTACTCCGCATTCAATGCTCATTTTAACTGAAGATGAACTTTTGAAATTCACTACTTGACCGCGATGTGATAGATATGACTCACATATGAAACCTTTGTATAAGAGGAAGATTGGCAACTGCTAACAGCGTGGCAGTGTTACGAAATTTCTAGTCTGAAATTCAAACATTAATAACTCCGCAACCAGTTATCCAAATTCATAAAAGTGTAAATCTTCGTAAAGAGAATTGTAATACCCTTTCATACTAAATGTCACAAACCCCTCTGTATTGAATGTGATTCACACTTTTCCTTCATAAACTGTCATTGTGAAAACCTCTACCAACCTGTCGGGTGTCCAAGTGTCCGGCAGAACACCCATTATATCTCCTCAAATCTCATTCAGAGTTCACACCGTTAGGTCGTGAGCCATTTTAATTTTTTTATGTAATCGCTCTACCGGTAACGCTGTTACCAATGTTGTCTATCCTGACTTGGCGGATACTGATCGATGCAAGAAGGAAGCCTTTCTTCGTGAAGCCCACTACCTGAGTTAGTTTGTAGAGTACCAGCATTCTAGAAAAAAAATCACACTATCGCTTTTGTTCGAAATAAGTGGTTGACAATGTTACAAATCAAATCAAATCAAAGCATGCTTTATTATCTGAAGAATAGAATTCTTATTGACAAAGCTCCTAAATATAATAGTACATAAATCCTAACTGCTTAAAATGAGCAGGAAGTCATGATAATTAAATGAAATTAAAATTATGCAAACCAATATGGGTTGTCGTATGTTAAAAGTGGACGTACTTAATGTATATATACAGTCATGTTTCTATAAAATATTTTCACAACAATACAGTAGAATAGAAATAAAAACAGTTTTCCCTAATTTATTCTATATTAATTGGTTATAAATACAAAACAGGAAAGAATTGTCAGATGATAAAAACATTAAAATAATATATATACATATATATACACATATACACACACATACACATATATATATACACATATACACACACATACACATATATACACACATACACATACATATATATATATATATATACACATATATACACACACAGACATATATACATACACACATATACACATACATAGACCCATGTACACACATATAATAATTTTATAAAAATTTTAATTTCTTAATACAGTTAATATGTACATACATATATAGTCATACATACACACCTACCTTTAAAACTATTTAGTGAGAGACATAGATACGACATATTTTGTACTGCTGTCACAGCTATTCAAAATTTTGTTCAAAAAATTCCCTCAAATCATAAAACGGTCTTGTTATTAAAAATTTTTTTACAGCCCTTCTGAATTTCGGAGTGCTATGAATATTTTTAATTTGCTTCGGTAGATGGTTGAACATCTCTGCCATTGCCATAATACATTGCCATAATACATGATGAATTTTACTAGATCGGACTTTCATTGTCTAATATTATTTTAAATGATTAGATTTAAATGAAAGAACAAACAAAATTAGAACGAATGGCTAAAATATCAATTACTAGTTGTTGCCCGCCTAGAATTTGGTTTGTCACATTAGTTCGGACTTCCATTGTCTACTGTGATATGATTTGAAATCCCTGAAAGAATCAATGAAATTAAAAAGATTAGCTGAAAAAATAACAATTATACTCAGCAAAAGAAACTGGAATTACAATGAAATAAATTAAATAAAAAAGTCAAATGGCGTGAGATCGGGTGATCTCGGTGGCCAATCCCACGGCCCTAAACGCCTAAACCAACGATCGTCGAAGAGTTCGTCAAGTTTCCTGGAAACTTCCTGGGTGGAATGAGCTGGCGCTCCGTCCAGTTGAAACCACGAATTCCTATATTCCTCTAAAGGTAAATTTCCAAGAAAATCGGTTACAGTCGTTCTTAATATTTGGAGAAATCTCTCTGCATTCAGTGTGTCTTCATAAATAAAAAAGCTAATTTTATTGTTCTTCAGAATACAGAAAACATTCAGGTCAATTTTTTTTGAAAACCCATTTCTTTTGTAACATGAGGATGTTACTCAGTATCAGAATACTACGATTATTTTAGGACAGTTCACGTCAGCCATGTTTACTCGAGATGAAACATACTCACCGGTATCGTTTGTACTGTGGTAGTTTGTAAATACCCCTATTGTCATAGGTGAATATTTATTTGGTTATATATGTACGTAGATAACCTCTGTGTTGCTTAATATTTTTATATTTTTACAATTTACTTACTTGTTTCATATGTTTATTTAAGAAAGCCTATACACTTGACTTGCTACAAACATGAAAATGTAACGTAGTTAATAAACTATTCTATTCTATTCTATGATCAGCCCAAAAATGTTTATTCCTTCTATTGAAAATACCACCCCTCGTAAACTTTGATTCCTCGCACCAAATTATTTTTGACAAAAATTCCCGATCTTCCTGTGTATGAATCAAAAGGGATTCACAAAAATGCATTCTACGTTCGAAGTCTTCTGCTTTTAGAGCTTGAACTTTGGTAAATTTATATGGATGCATTTCGTGATTTTTCAAAATTCGTTGTACTGAAGCATGTGATATACCTAAATCTTTTTCTGCACTGCGAATGGAAGCTTCTGGATATGCATAAAAATATGCCAAAACGTTAACAGTATTGTCCTCATTTGAAGTAACATGTTTTGGTAATGTTGAAGGCGCTTTTAACATGGAGCCATAGTTAAGGAAATTATTGTGTAATCTTACAAACTTCCTCTCGTTCATTGGTGTTAATTCACGATGCATTTGGTTGAATTTTCTACAAGTTCTGGCAATGATTAGATCACACTGTCCGTGTATAATAAATAATTTCATAAGAACTTCGTTTGAATAATCAATATTTGCAATCATTTTTGGCGTCAATAACCATTTATCAATTACTTATAAAAGTCACCATAAGCTCGATATTTCCACGGCTACCTAGAAATCAAATTCTTTAAAAAGTATTTTTTGTGCTACTGTGATTGAAAATCTCTTTGATAGAAACACTTCAATCAGAACACCTACCAAAAAATCATTTAGAAAAGTTCACACATGCAGTTCGTGCTATAATATTAAATCCCTGTGAAGTTACTGACGATGACGAAGTAGTATTCAGTCCAACTGTAGAAAGTCCTTCATGACTAACCAATAATCCTCCTTAAAATAACGTGAGTTGGCGTATGTATTTGTTACATATGCTTTGTAATCCAAAGATCGTGTGTTCAAATCCCATGGACCCTCTAATTTTTTTTTAATATCAGCAGTAACGTTATGAAAAAATTTGTATGATACATTTGTTAAAAGTGATTTTATTTTGCTTTTGAGTTTGCTCCACTTGCTGACGCTCGTTTTGCAATAATCCCCACACACAAAATAAAATGCCACTTTCAACACTTGAAAGTGGCATTTTATTTTGTGTGAATAACTATTTTTCCACAAAAACGGCTTTATTAAGAAAACTTGACGATTTAGGTATCTGTTTAAAATCTGTTTTTCCGTTAACCAGCTGTCGCACCCCTACGTACGACAACCCTCAGAAGTCGAAACTTGTGTGAGCTAAGGATTAACGAGGTATTACCTTTTAACGTGTGCTTCCTAACACGGGTTGGACGATAGCAAGTGAAGATCGATCGTTCAGACTAGGGCTTGAACCGCCGACCAACACGGCAGTCAATTCGAGTGAATGAACAAATCACCCACGCCGAACCGCTTGGCTACCGACTGACCATGGAGCATGGTATAGGGACATGTATATCATCTTGTAGCATTTTTCACCATCTTTCAATTTATCGAGTAATATACAGGGGGTTTAATTTGAAAAAATGAACTTTCGACTACTTTTATGCACAATGGAAGTAATAGTAATTTTAGCACGCCCTGTATGATATGGAGTCGATTTCTTGGTGTTATTTGAATATTTTGAGTTTGTCCAAACTATCATCAAAATATCAACTTTTTATGAATCGAGAGTACTGATGTACTTAATTTCAATTAAGGCTATGTTTTGGACCATATTTAGCACACTTTATTTTTTATCTCGAAAACAGATAGAGATAGGTATAGGACATTATTAACAAAAAAGTATTAAAATACTAGAGCGCTTACAAAAATGTAATAATATACGGGGTGTTCCATTTAAAAAAATATAATTGCTAGGACTTTTTGATAGAAGTGGCAAGGCCGCAATGCTGAAAATATTTTAGATCGAAAGAACGGGTAAGGAAATGTTAGAGGTGAAATTTTCAGAAAAATCATGCTTTGCGTTTTCCAGAAATGTCTAACCTACCATCGACCGTGAGTCAGCCAGCCAGTGGGTAAACCCACTAACAACCTTACGGTTGTGGTTTAGCAGGTCTTCCGTGAATCTGGGCGATGGGTTTCTTATGAATTCTTTCGCCTGTCTTATTCATGAGATCTCATTCCACCAATCTATGGATTCGGCTTGCATCCATGAGTTTATGGATGTCTTTACACATGCTTTCGCTACCCCACAGAAAGGTTCTGGGCCGATCATAGCGTAGAGGACCCATCTGCCAATGCGTGGGTTTATATATTTTTTTCAATTGTTCCACGAACAGCATTACAGTCAGTTCTGATGGGTGTTTGAACCCATTTGAGGCCAAATGGGGTAGCAGAATGGCCGAATGTTAGGGAGTGCGTTAGGATCAGAGCTCCGTACAGCTCTGGACATTATCTTGTTGGGAGTACTGGATGGGACAGCCCTGAATATCACCTGATAGGTTTACATAAGAGGATGATACATTCCTTTGTGTGTTGAAATATGTTCAAGTGGGGCAGTCTAACCGTCTAAACTTTGCATAGATGGGTACGTTAATTAACGACAACATGTTTCACACAAATATTCCAGTAAGTATCGGCCATCCATTACCCTAAACACAAGCACTACCGATACCTTACAACGATAAAGAATTCGGTTTGAACATTTGTCGAGCCAACATCCCTCCACAGTCATTGTATTTTCATAAATATATTTTCACATAGTTTTGTCTCAGTAATAAACTACAGATTGAACACGTTTCTCTGATTTTCACAGTCTGAATAGATTGTCTTCTCGTCTTATCTGTCATATCTGATAAGGGCTCGATAATGTAAACATGGTATCTCCAAACTCGAAAAGTCCGGCATATCGACAAACGATCATTATTTGATCAGTATAAGGTTCCCATTGGCGTAGTGTGAATGTGTTCGTCCACAATTTATCTAAAACGATATTATAAAGGGATATAACTCAAACTTATGAAGTAATTTCGCGAGGTTTCTTGATCCAAATAATATTTTCAAATGCTGCCGAACACGAAGATAACACAAAAAATAAACAACTATGAAAAAGAAGAAGACAAAGACCAAAACGGGATATACAGTATACTATGCTCGGACTGCAACAAATTCTATATCGGCCAAACCAAGAAAAAACTAATCCAAAGGTACAATGAGCACAAAAAGGCATACATAAATCCAATAGTATATAAATCAAACCTCGCAACACACGTCATACAAAAAAAACATAATTTCCCCCCACCAGAGAACATAAAACTCATAAAACAAGTCAACAACGAAAACCTCATGGACATTTGGGAAAACTTGAACATCCATAAATTCAACAGTCATAAATCACTTATCGAGGAACAAGTACAAATCAAAACACAACAAGACCTCACATTCGAAATATTAAACAAAACCATACACATTCCTAGGGAAGATCTAACACAAAGAAGAGTACCTGATGCAGTACAAATACAGGCAAATTTACCTAAAGTACCTGAAATACCTGAGTTGAGACGCTCTGACCGTATAAAGAGGCAGACGACAGGATGACAAGTTCAGTTTGAGAAGTGCCTAGAAGATGACAGTACTACCAACTGTCGAAAGCGTTCGCAGATAATTAATAGAAGATATATATAGATATATAGGGCTATTCAAATTCGTGTCTGTACATGGGGATCTCGTAAACGATAAGAGATAGAGTATCGGTTGAATTGTGGCAAAGTTGTGTATTTTAGAGACCTATTCAATGATGTGAAAAAATCGAATATAGCTCCTTTGGTTCTGGAGATATACAGGAAAAACCAAAAAATCCCAAATAATTTTTTTGCCTATATCTTCTTTATTCGCAGATATATTGAAAATCTATCCACATTTTGCCATTGGCACTTGATGTGGGCTATCAGAATATGTCCATGAATCTTTTATACAGGATGTCATCTGACTTGGGCCACCCCCATCTTTGAATTTTTAAATATGGACCTATATATTTTGTTGTAGTTTTTGGATCTTAGACGTTCACTTTGAACTGAGAAATTAAATTTTATTTTATATTTCGGGATGTTTCGGTAATATTTGATTATAATTGTGTGATTTATTCCCTTTTAAATTATGGCCCTGGAAATTGGTTGACCGAGTTAAATAAAAACACAATAGCAACTTTCACATCTCTCTATGTACCGTAAAGTTTTTCGAAAGTTATTTCTTCATTTTTAGGTACCTATTCATATTTTTTTCCATTGCTCTGAGCGTTTTCTACAATTAACTTCGAATAAAAAAACCTTTTATGATTATCTGAAACATATCTACAACAAAAATATATTATATGTGTTTTGATGAGCAGACAAAAAAATGGTACCTAGCAATAATAACATCCGAAACGAACACTATAATCATAATGAAGATTGAAATGAAGTAATTTATATTCACAAAAAAATTAATGGCGCAATAATGTTCGAATTGGAGTCTTTCCATTTCGAGACAAATAATGGACCAATAAGATGGCCTGCAAGATCACCAGATCTTACTATGTATTTATGACGATGTATCTCTGTAGTTGTTCGTAAAATAATTTTTTGCTGTGAACCGGTTTATTTTGGGCAATGAAGTTTCTTTATATGAAAATCCTATCTTTTTTTCGATGAGGAGTCACCTCTGTAGATGTTTTTCTCTTATTTAGTTACACCCTGTATTTTGATGAGGTCTAAACATTTCTTCAAACTGAATGTAATGTTGAATACATCTTTCATATCGCGATAAATGTCATCAATAATTGAAATTCAATGTAATTTCCACTCATTTTTGCAGGTGTTTCCAAAAGAAGTTCAACCTGCTTCCAACAATAAGGAGCATCAAATGTCTGATGACTCTATCCGCCGTTGTTCCAGTGGCTATCCTTTCCATCTTTCCCCACCAGGAGCCCAGATTTCTCCTCCCCGTGATTTTACCCCTAGTTTATCTGCACGCAACGACCATTTTGCGAGAACCTGAAGACACCCTGGTCGAGGCACCCAAAACACAAATCAAACCGGACTCTTGGAAAACTAAACCTTCCAACTCCTTGTTGACCACTTGGCTGCTATTGAATGTCCTGCTAGGGGTGCTTTACGGCTTTCTGCATCAAGGAGGAGTGCTACCCGCTACCGCATATCTTGCCAAAGACATGGAGCTGGCATCGATGAAGACAGAGTACCACATTGTGACGAGTCACATTTATTCAATCCCTGAGTCGTTTTTCTTACAAAAATCTTCTTATAAGCTGTATTCCAGAGGAAAAACGCGATATTCCGTGAACAAGAGGGTATTTTTATACGAAGAAGGATCCAAAAACCTAGAGTTCATCCTGAGGAAGTTGAAGCTTATTCTGGATACCAGAAGCAATCCGGGAAAGAGAATGAAACTGTTCTTATTGATATCAGGGAGTTTAGGGGAGGATCTCATGTATTTTTCCAGCAATAGAACACTGAAGCTTGATTTGGTGGAGCAGTTTCGACCTCATCTCAGTTTGGAAGCCTTTCCAGATTTAACGACGCACTGTTTGGAACCTTTAGAGGGTTTTTATAGCAGTAATTGTTTAGTTTTGACACCAGAGAAATATTTCAAGTGGTTATTTGATTCGTTCTCTCTCAACTTGTATCAAGTTGAAGAGGATGAAGTCAAGGTGTTGAGGTGAACTAAGTATTCAGAAAGTAGCTATCACAGTGTCTGTCTTGGATGTTCTGGTTTTCAGCACTTCGAACAATGTTCATTTAGACTGTGTGGAGAGGTGAGCTTTTATAGCGAAAAATAGTATTTTCAGTATAATGCTTGTTATTCACATTTACAGGATGTGTCCACATTTTTAAATGTAACGCAAATAAATACTATCTGAACGAGGGAAGATTGCTTCATTCACTACAAACCTTTTGACTTGATTCTCTAATACTCAGGAAAAAAAACCCTATTACAAACAGATTCACAGATACAGTGCATTTCTTTATTGTCCCCCCCCCCTTTTATTTTTTGAACGGGTTAACACCGCCGGACTTAATTTCATAAACATTGTGGCCACAACAACATTGTGGCCACGTTGACTGCACTTCGCGGTTGACCAAACCACATTTTTGTGGTCGACTTACGGTCATATAAACCACACTTGCAGTTGAGGCAACTGACTTCAAAAATTGAATGCTGTGAGACCAATATAAGAAACAGTACACGACGGTGTACGCGGTTGGGTACGACTGCAAGTTTGTGGTTAGTGTACGGCGGATGCCGCGATGACACTCGGCGGAGATCAGCAGCAAGTTGACTGCAGACGCCCGTTTTGACTTTTGTGAACGGCCGTGTACGTGTAGTACAGTATTTCTTATGGGCGGCTTGAGTTGTATCCAAACTCGCAACTACCGGTAGTGTGCATAACAAAAAGCCCCCACCCAGGTCATTTGTCCATTCCGGAAGAACAGCAAGTACAAATAAATTAGTGAGATGGTAGTAAATCCTGAACAGTCTACTTATTCCGTCGCAAATGTTTGTGAGGTGTCTCTTTCTACCGCGTGGAAACTTTTGAAGTAAAGTTAATTGGTACACCAATTAACTAAAGATGACCCTGATCAAAGAACAGAATACTTCTGCGAAATCATGACAAAAACCATCGCAAGGCATCCTACCTATCTCCACAATATTTGTTTTAGTGACGAATATACATTTTTTAAACGGCAATGTTCACAGGCAAAATTGCCCTCACTTTTTCCGGGAAACACATACCCAATATCCAGAAAAAATTAACGTTTGGCAGGAATATTGGGAAGCTATATTTTTGGACCTCTATTTATTGATCAAAATTTAACAGGGAACTGTATTTGAATACGCTGGAAACTACTGTTGACCCTCTCATCACTGAAATCGTCAGAGCGAATCCTAATGAATTCAATATGGATATTGTATTCCAACAAGATGGAGCGCCACCACATTACTTCAGACAAGCAGGAAACTATTTGGACACTACTTTTCCCGGTCGTTGGATTGGCCGTCGAGGTCCTACATAATGGTCAGCCCGTTCGCCAGATTTGACACCTTTGGACTTTTTTTATGGAGCTATTTGAAGGAAAAGGTGTACGAAACTGGTCCTGCTTCAATATTGGATATACGGCAGATAATAATTTAATATTTCTAGAGATATTGACGTTACTGTGTTCGAAAATATTCGGCGTAAAATATCGGATAGACTGTTCATATGTCAAGAAGTTCAAGACAACCATTTGGAGCATCTTCTGAACTGACCTCAATTTTATTACCTTATAATATGTAGGTAGTTGAATGTCAATGTATTCAGGCAATTATTAAAAGTTCCGCCATTTTGTAGTAGTTGAAGATATCGACATTATATTCTAGGGTTGTGAAGAATTTGTCAGGAGCTTCAAAATGATGTGTCAAAAGATCCCCCCTCTTTCCATTTAATTTTTTTCCCCAGATGGCGCTCCCAGTCGCCATTTTGAAAGTTTCATCTGTCAATTTCACTTCAAAGTAAAGTATTCATGCATTAATTTCATTATCTCAAATTTCAATTCCTTGAGTTGATCCGTTCCAAAAATAAAAGGGAGGGACATTAAAGAGAAACGCACTGTATAGTTCACAACATTCGGAATAATTATGACTCCACAGTTTCCAAGATATCAGAAGTTTAATTCCATCAAACTCAAATTCAATTAATACCATTAGTCATTTATCATATTATCAACAATTAGGCATGGAAACAATAAAGGGAATAATGCCTAGTATGAAAAATGAAAACAGATGTGGCTCTGATAATTATTTATCGAAACTTGGTTGAAATTATGTAAACATTTTTAATGAACCTTCGAAACACCAAAATCGTTCACAAACTGTCTTGAAACTACTGCTATAATACAAATATACAAGGGAGACTATAAAGTGGATCCATCAAACTTTCAACCAAATTGTGAGTGCAAATAAACTTGGTTTTCAAAATGGAAAGAGTATTGACGACGTAATTATGCTGTTCTTAGATAAATTGTACCAGAACTTGAATGTTGAGGAAGTAACTGTGGCGTTATTGTGACTCCTCTTGAGGTTTTTGACTACGTGAGTAACGAAATATTAGGTTGTTTCGTCTGTTTTTATGAGTCTACTTTAAACTGTAATGTCTCAGTGAATACTTGGGTATTCAATTTAATCAAAGTAAGCACCATTTGAATTAGTGCACGTTTGCCAACGTTATACAAGTCGATTATTTACGCCAGCATAAAAATTGGCTGCTCGGGATTCGATAAAGTCGAAGAAGGCCGTTTTTTGTTGGTACTCGGTCATCAACATAAAAAACTTTTAACAAAAATGTGTAGATCGTACACAGACGTTTCGTTCAGAAGAAAAAATCAATCTAGAGTAACTACTTTCAAATATTAACATTGAACTACACTCTTCTCATTCAGTCTGTTTGGAGTAGTTTCCTAATTTCATTCAGGTATCACCTTGAAAGACAATTTTTTCTCCAAAATCAGGGATAGAATATCCAAACGTATTCTCCAAAAGAATAGGAATTTCAATTTGTGACCAAGAACTTTCATTTTACGTCTGAGTTCACCTTGTTAGTAGACATCATGTCATGATGACGCCATTACAGTTCGGGCGTCTGAAAATTGTTTATCTTGGATTTCTTCTACACAAGAAGTTCCAATTCTACCTATTCACAGAAAGAATATATATTAAAACCAACATTAATCTCTCAAAATGTATTCTCTTTAGTACATTTTAAATAAAAAAATTATGAAATTAATTGTAACATTCTAAAATCAAATGATTATCTGCTTGAACATCTAGGCCGTCCACGAACTTAAAAGTATGTAAAAATTGAATAATTTATAGTTTGAAATAATCAGCCTTGCAATTTGTAGGTTCTTGTCGCTGTTATATCCCCAATTGACATAACCTGGAACAGAAAATGGAGATTAGTTCAGCTGTAAAGCTAGTCTGATAACGTATGTTGGAAAATAAATTCAGCATTATCTTTTAGCTGATAGCCCCCTGAACGCCGTTTAAATTTCACCTTTTTGACCTCTCGAATAAAAAACATAAGATTGTTTATAAGAGTAATCTAGAGATTTGTATTTTTGTCATCGAAACGGTTTTAAAACATTTTTCTAGATAACATTCCAGATTGAATGAGCCATTGCACATATTTTTCCGACCAATATCTTTATTTTTCGCCATTTCTAACTTGTGCACTAACTGAAGATATATGTAAAAATCAGGCTACCTTAAAAGATAGGTATTTAAAAAATATGACTCTTTAAATGGGTTTCTCCATTATTGAACTAACCAACTCTTGTGGTGTGATAGTTTTTTTAGGATATTATTATACAGTGTGACCCATTTTTAATGGAAACACCCCCCCTAAAATTTGAAGTTGTAAATTGATTTTAATAATTTTTTTTTGAAATGTCAAGTACTAAAAGGCCTACCTTGGGACAAAATTTGAAATGTTTATTAAAGTTTCAGGGCATAATACGATATTTTTTCTTAGTCGAAAATCGGGATTTTTTATTAGCGATTTTTTTATTGAAAAAATAACTACGCCACTGGATTCAGAGTGCCTCTAAACAGGTGTGACCAAAATTTCATGAAAAAATATTCATTATTAACAAAGTTATGACAACTCAAAAATTCGAAAATTCACACAGCTAACAGTTACAAAAAACACCCTATATCAACAGATATAGCCATGATAATATTTTTTTATGATTTCAACAATAAAGTACCGCCAGATGAAAAAAATACAAATAGCGTAAATATTTTTAATGAAAATAACGGAATTACATTCAAGTTTTCACGCAAATTAACTAAAACTAAGTCCTGATATTTCAATTTAAATCTTAGTTGCCATGGAAATGATATTACAGTTTGACACTTGTGAAAGATTTAAGTGTACTATCGTCAACAATATTCACGTGACAGTTCTTAGAATTATTTTGTGTCATGGCTGATGCAAGATTGAGCGTAAGAGAGAAAATTGAAATTGTACGCCTTTCGGGAGGTGCCGTTAGAAGTGCTAGAGAGGTTTGTAGAGGTCTGTACAAAGACGAAACAGGAATGACAGGAATGATCAAATCCTTTTAGATTATTTCGGAAATAATCCTAATGCCAGTATAAGGAATGCCACTTTAGATTTGAATATTCCACGAGAAACTATTCGGATATGTCTCAAGGCGAAGAATATTAAACCTTTCAAGCCAAAATTTTTACACACACTTCAAGAAGGCGACGAAGCAAGACGCTTGGAATATTCTTTATGGGCCCAAGGGGAATATTTGAACAATAGAAATTTCCTAAAAAGTATTTTATATACCGACGAAGCCACTTTCACTACAAACGGGGTAGTGTCATCACAGAATTGTCGCTATTGGGCAGCAGATAATCCTAAATGGGTAATAAACTGTAAAAGCCAGTATTCCCAAAAAATCAACATTTGGTGTGCGATATTGAACGAACGAATTATTGGTTCTTTCTTTTTTGAGGAAAACATTAATGCGCAGAGGTTTCTAGAATTTTTAAACACAGAGTTTTGGGATTCTATTCACGAGCTGCCAATCAATGAACGATCAAATTTAATTGTCCAGTTAGATGGGCGTTCAGTTCATTATGCCAGAGCTGTGAGGCAATGGCTTAACGAACATTTTCCAAACCGATGGATAGGCCGTGGTAGTCCGTTTATAGAGTGGCCACCCAGATCTCCAGACCTCACAGTTTTGGACTTTTTTCTCTGGGGACTTCTCACACAAAAGGTTTACAAAAACCGCTCAAGAGATAGAAATGAACTTTGTGCAAGAATTCGACAGGTATGTGCCGATATTAGCCCTTAAGAACTAAGGAACGTAATCAGAAACATTCGTAAGCGCTACGACACATGTATCGAAATATGTGGTGGATTAGTAGAGGCTACTAGAATATGAGTTAGAATTAATTGTTGCACTGCATCGAAACAATTCAATAATTAGTTATTAGTTACGTTTATTAAAATTTTTTGCTTCATTGTTAGTTGAATTGTGTGAATGTAATTCCGTTATTTTCAATAAAAATATTTACGCTATTTGTTTTTTTCATCTGGTGGCACTTTATTGTTGAAATCATAAAAAAAATGATATATTGTGACTGTAGCTGTGCGAGTTTTCGAATTTTTGAGTTGTCATAACTTTGTTAATAATGAATATTTTTTCATGAAATTTTGGTCACACCTGTTTAGAGGCACTCTGAATCCAGCGGCGTAGTGATTTTTTCAATAAAAAAATCGCTAATAAAAAATCCCGATTTTCGACTAAGAAAAAATATCGTAGTATGCCCTGAAACTTTACTAAACATTTCAAATTTTGTCCCAAGGTAGACCTTTTAGTACTTGACATTAAAAAAAAATTATTAAAATCGATTCACAACTTCAAATTTTAGGGGGGGTGTTTCCTTTAAAAATGGGTCACACTGTATATGTGCAGATGACTAAAAGAAATGACTCAGTTTGAAAAGCCCCCCACAAGGAATTGCCTTCATAATTTGAATTACAATTTTAAAAACGTATAAAAAATGCCTTACCATTTTGATTTCATCAGCCGAAAACGTTCGGTCGATGGTGGTGATGGTTCCATCCGCATTGGTCTGAACTTCTTTCAACGTGTCGCCTTCCACCGTGATGACAGCCTTCACCTTTCTACCGTCAGGAGTTTCCTGGTCAAATTCCTTACCGGGAGTGAATTTGAGCACGACATTCTTAAATGTGGAGTTGGAATTAAGGGTATATTCCTCTCCGTCCTTTTGGAGGTCTACAACAGGAGAAACGGCGTTTCCCATTTTCCTGGTCACGAGACCCACCCCTGGAAAATAACGGAGGAGTTCAGTTTGCAAATTCAACAGAGACAGTTTTAACTAATGTGAAATATAACAGAATAAATATGCTTATGATGCTCTGTTAGGAACCTTTGGTGTAGTAATGAATATTGCTGGAGTTTTTTCCCAACACCAAATTGTTATTTTCAACACCTTGACATGTGTTTCGATCACCAAGTGATCATCTTCAAAGAGGATCACTTGGTGATCGAAACACGTGTCGAGGTGTTAAAAATAACACCAAATCGTTATTTTCAACACCTTATTAACGATAAAAAGTATGATGAACATAATAAATTATAATACTAGTTTGAAGGAGAACTTCTAATTTCATAAACAATAATGTTATACTATGTGAAAGCTAGCCGTTGCACGCTCTTATATTAAAATGTACAGCCGAAGCTACTGAATCTAGAATCTTGAAATATGCAGGTAGGTTCTTTGTATGCTGTAAATAAGCATCAAGGGAATAAGGAATTTCCACCCGTAAGGGAGAAAAAGAGAGGTTTAAAGATATTATTGAATTTCGTCAGTTTTGAAGTTGGAAACCCGAAGTTTTGGGTCATAATAGATACCTACTGATAAAACATAACAGGATACCGAGGAAGTTACTTACATTAAAAAAGTTCCGTAAATATAATTTTTCGTATTGCATGGGTAAATTTTCGTTATGTGGACACCCGGCGATTTTGAAAAAATTTTTGACTGTACTTACGTATTTTGATGTGTAGATTACGAATCCGAAAGAAAAAAGCGGCGCTCTCCCTTATTTAAAAAGTTACGGCCCTTCAAAGTTCAGAAAAGGGCAACTTTTCAGCCTTCTTTTTCACTAAATAAACTATTTAAAAACACAAGCATTTATTCACTAGGTCACCTTTACAACTTATTCCTCATTCTTTAACACTTTTCACTTCAATAATCAACATTTTTCTTATAAAAAACTTAATTTAAAAACGAATGCTTCTCCTGGTGACATTATTCTATTTTTAGGTTACTTACTAGTGACATTTCAGAAAAAAGCGGTTGGTATTTGCCGTCGCCTACTATTTCAAATTCGTAATACACCACCAAAAACCAATTTACGATCTAAAGAATGAAGGTAAAAACATTTGAATTACTTCAGGAATATGGACTGCATCAGTCGTACCAACCATATCATTAACCTTAAAAACGTAAAATACAGTGATATGTAACCAAAAAGCAGCTCCGTACATTTTTTAACATTTTTATAAGAAAAATGTTGATTATTGAAATGAAAAGTGTTAAAGAAGGAGAAATAAGGTGTAAAGGTGACCTAGTGAATAAATGCTTGTGTTTTTAAATAGTTTATTTGGTGAAAAAGAAGGCTGAAAAGTTGCCCTTTTCTGAACTTTGAAAGGCCGTAACTTTTTAAATAAGGGAGAGCGCCGCTTTTTTCTTTCGGATTCGTAATCTACGCATCAAAATACGTAAGTACAGTCAAAAATTTTTTCAAAATCGCCGGGTGTCCACATAACGAAAATTTACCAAGAACGATTAATACAACTATTCGGGAAGTAACAGAATGCAAGAAACACGTCAAGATTATTCCATTGCTTTTAAATACGGCGGAGTTCAAAGAGCGAAAACTTTTCAAAACTTTCTATCGATGAAAGGATAACGATATCATTTTTGAAAGTTATACTGAAAATACTGCAGCATTTTTGCCGGAAAAATATAACGAAAAATATTACCCAACGCTTTCATGTACTCGTCAAACTTCTCACTCGTGGCCAGCTTGTATTTCTTGCCCACATAATCGACTAAACCCATTTTAAACGTTTCAAACAGTCGAAGCACTGACTTAAGAATCTAGCAACCACTGTGCGGTACAACGTGTAGTATTCAACTGTTATTGAACCCGATACACGGCCTACTGCCACCTAAAATCTCGACCTATGGAACGACAGCGAAAACAACACACTTATCGTCGGTTTTGTTTGCTCTTTTTCGTGATAAAAATAATGGTCCGTCTTATCGCTCAGCGCAGTCTTTGCTGATGCCCAGATACACCAGCCATCTTAGTGAAAATTAGGGAAGTATCTCGGAATTTGAGATACCCAGCTATAAAGTCATACAAACTTGTATTTCGACGTTCTTAAAGTTGTCTCAAAACCTACATATGAAAGGGTGTACGCAACTATGAAAATCTAAGGTCAAAGGTTACAAAAATCGATTTTTTGCGGTCTTGGCATATACCAGGGTGGGTCCACAAATACACGGCCCAACAAAGAAAACACAAATATTTTGTATTCATTTTACAACATCTCTTCGCAGCTCTATACAATTTTTCCAGCGACGTTCCATATACCGTTTTTATAATAAGAACTGTCTTGACAAAATGGTTTAGACTTTCACGGCTGAGGTTTTCAGTGTCATTGCTTTTCGAGTTTTAAAACCGTAGATTTTTGGAATTTCTTCCTGACGTTTCGCTGGAGCGAGTGGCTAGCTTCTTCAGAGGTTTAACCATCATGGCTTGCTGTCCGATGACTACCTTTTAGGCTTCGTTAAGCGTATTTATGCCTTGTCAGGTAATCAGTTGTATTTGTACCTGCATTTGTACCTGTATTCATATCTGCACTTGAACCTGGAACATTAACAATCTTGTTGCCTGTTGTCCTGTTCGTTATTCTCGAATTACTCAAAATGGGGTTCCATATTTCATTGAGGTTCAACGATTCTTCTTTTCTGTTAAAATTATCCGTGTGTTTGTGGATCTCTAATTGCCCCCTGGTTGGGGGCAATTAGTTCTGTGTTTTCAAACAAAATTCTGTGGTCTCCTTCACTCAGTGCGTGCTCTGCCACAGCTGACTTGTCCTTTCATGCTCTTTTAGTCTTGTTCCCATGAATCGTTTGGTGGTTCCAATATATACCTTTCCACAAGTGCACGGAATGCGATAGACCTCTGCTGCTGATAATGGGTCTCTTTTGTCTTTAGCCGACCAGAGGCTTTGTTGTATCTTCCTCGTGGGTTTGAAGACTGTTTCGATATCGTGTTTGCCCAATAGTTTTCCAATTCTATCCGTGACCCTAGGGACAAACGGTAGATATGCGCGTGCAACTATCTGTTCCTTTTTCGCTTTCTGAACCGTGGTGCACTTCGGTCTCATGGCTCTTCTGGTCTCGGAGGCACTGTACCCATTCGATCTCAAGGTAACTTCCAGGTATTTCAGTTCCCTCTACAGATGTTCTGGTTCACATATTCTCCGAGCCCGTTCCGTTAGAGTGGAGATAACTCCTCTCTTTTGGCTAGGATGGTGGTTCGATAGTGCGTGCAAGTATATATCTGTGTGTGTGTGGATTTTCGATACACTTTGTTGGTTAGTCTTGTACCACATCTAGTACATCTAGGAATGCTATCCGTTGGTCTTGCTCAATCTCCATGGTGAATTCTATGCTCGGGTGTTAGGCGTTCAAGTGGTTTAGGAAACGGTTCAGGGCGTCTCTTCCGTGTTTCCATTCATTCATTCATTCTTCCGGCTTCAATTCAAAAGTGTCTATCGCCTTCCCTTCAAACCGTTCCATGAAATAATTAGCTATCACTGAGCTAAGTGGACTCTCCATCGCAACACCATCTAGTTGCTCATAGAAGTTTCCCCCCCATTGAAAGTAACTTCCTGTGAGACATGCTCTAAAGAGTTCGACGATGTCATTCGGGAACACGTGGGCTAACCCCCTCAGAGAGTCTTCCAGTGGGACATTGGTAAACAAAGACACCACAACGAAGCTGACCAGAATATCCGTCGGCTCCAGCGTTGAGCCCCTAATTTTACCAACGAAGTCTGTCGAGTCCTTGACGTAGGAGTTGGTCTTTCCCACATGGGGGTTGTAGGAGCGAGGCCAGATGTCTCGCCAAGTGGTAGGTCGGAGAGCCCGGGGTACTGACCATCGGACTCAGTGGCATGTTGGCTTTGTGTATTTTCGGAAGCTCGTAGAGCCTAGGCGGAACAGTTTCAGTTCTAAGAATGGCTTTCTGTGTGGTTTCCGACAGTGAGGAAGATCTTGTGATTTTGTTCACGTACCTTAACCTAGATTGAGTTGGGTCCCGTTGAAGTTTGCGATAGTTTGCCTGGTCCAGTAGTTCTTCAATTTTGTTGTTATATTCCTCCGTATTCAGAATCACCGTGGCATTTCCTTTGTCTGCTGGAATTATCGTGATGGTCTCATCAGAGTTCAAGCTCTTTAAGGCTGCAATCTCTCTTTTAGGGATGTTGCAATTAGGAGGACGTGCCTTGCTCAGGATGTTTGCTGTTACAATCCTGATTTGTTCCGCTTCTTCATCCGCTTCTGTACCAGCGATAATTTCCTCGTTTGGAACCCGTCGTGGCATGATCGCGAAGTTACCGCCTCGTGCTATCACTGACATTTCATCTTCAGTGAGAACCCGGTTCGTTCGGTTTATGACCACTCTGGACACTAAACGAGGGGTCGTTGTACATACAGCCTCGTGTAGATTTTCGAAATTCACTTTGTGCTTTTTGCTCACTCTGTCCCGTTCATTTTCCACTTTTGAGTGGTACAAATACAAATACAACGGATTACCTGACAAGACATAAATACGCTTTACGAAGCCTAAAAGGTAGTCATAAGACAGCAAGCCATGATGGTTAAACCTCTGAAGAAGCTAGCCACTCGCGCCAGCGAAACGTCAGGAAGAAATTCCAAAAAACCACGGCTTTCAAACTCGAAAAGCAATGACACTGAAGAACTGTCTAGCCATCAACCGCCGACATCACTTCTTCATCGTTGGAAAATCTTTGACCACTGAGCCATTGTTTCAAGTTTGGCAACAGAAAATAATCCGAGGGGGCTACATCTGGCGAACAGGGTACATGAGGTAGCAATTCAAACTCCAATTCTTTAATTTTGGTCATTGAGTTAATAGATTTGTGAGCTGGTACATCGTCTTGATGAAACAACACTTTTTTCTTAGCCACCTGCGACCGCTTTTGCTTGATTCCTTCACTCAAACGTTGCAATAAGTTCGCATAATACTCGCCGTTGATAGTTTTACCTTTGTATGTATGTATATAGCCGGGAGGGTGAGTGTATACAGCACTTAGGCCACACATGACCCATTGTACATCCTCCAGAGGAGTTGTACTCCTAGGTCATCGTCCATCCTGTCATTTCCAGGAAGGTGGGCAGGTCACTAGGAAACAGCTCCTTTATATCGGCAGATGTAGGTCAAGACTCGCCGAACATACTCTCTTTGGCAACTTTGAGGTATCTCACAGCGGCCTCCGCGAAGGTTTTGGAAGATGCAGCAACATTACTGTCAATGCGCGGCGTCTTCAACGTTCTTGGGGTTCCCTTCGTGGAGGTGTACACTTGAGGAAGCTTTCTTGCAGGGGCAGCCAGTTCCTTGCCTCAACTGGTTAGTAATTATCGTCCCATAACCATTCCCTCCATATTTTCAAAAATATTTGAATACCCCTATTTAGAGAGGCTGCATTCTCACTTGAATAATCGAGAATCAGCATGGATTTCAAGAAAACAAATCTACAGGCAGTGCTGTCCATTCCTTTTATGAAAATCTTACTAACCTGGTCGATGCAACCGAAAGTCATGTTGGGATATTCTGTGATGTAAGCAGGGCTTTCGACCGCGTCAACCATACCACCCTAATAACTAAATTAATTGAAGTTGGTGTTGAAGGATTTGCTCTAGAATGGATAAAATCTTATCTGCACTCCCGTCGCCAGTACGTTACTCTCTCAGGAGTAACTGAGAAAACGGTGACCACTTGTTATTCGGATTATCTTGACATCAGTGTAGGTGTTCCTCAGGGGTCAGTAATCATAACCATTATAAAATTTGGATCGCCATTGACCTAATTCAACAATGCCTGAGCATTGCTCATGTGATGGTTTTCTTTCTAATAGTGATTCTTTTTTTTTTTCGACAAAACACAAGCACTATAGGAAAATCCTTAAGGCGCTCTCAGAGCGGTTCCTGTGCGAAAGTAGCGATTCACATTGGATTTGAGTCGCTGGAGGAAGTTTACTCCGCATAAACGCAGTTCTCCAGATGAAAGAGTTCCTAAACAGTGAAGTTCGAGATGTACTAAGTTGAACCTCAAAATGATGAGCAGCAACAATTCGTCGCGTATTTTTGATATGTGCCGCTCTTGGTGGAATCAAATGTGCCAACTCACATGAACACTTCCCGTGAAAGTATCTATGGAGGAGAGACAAATCTCCAACTCTTCTACGATGCTCCAGGCTATCAAGGTTGCACATGATGTTTGGGTCTCCAGTCAGGCGAATGGCTATTTTCTGGATGGATTCCTGCAACTTCGGGGTATGTTTGGGGGCAGAGCTCCATACATGAGAACAATACTCCAAAGAAAGTCTAATCTGAGCTTTATAAAGCATCAAAAGTTGCTGAGGTGTGTACAGTTTTGAGGAGCAGCCTTTGCAACTTCAGCGACAAGACATATTTGTGCCCATTTTAACCCCCAACAAACTTATCGAAGCAGAAAGCGGAATTGTCTGACCTGACATTATTATATCCGGCTCGGAGACATTTATCTTCTCGGAGTAAATCGATGCCTGGGTTTTTGTGGCAGTGAATTTAACCTGGTTTTGTTTTTGTACCTTGAGAGCTGTCTGACTTGTCCATTTAGTCCAAGTCTCCAAAAAACACTGCAGCCTCTTGGACTTATTGCGTTTATTCTCCCATCTTCTCATGACACCCATTCCATCAGTCTCGTTCCCTGTACTAGTTTGTACAGGTTCCGTGTTGGATGTTCGTCATATTCTTCTGGACGTAATTTCGTACGTCCATATATTACCTGCCTCCTGTGATTCAGTGCCTCACATTCGCATAAGATGTGTAGAGCTGTTTCTATCCCTTCGTTGTATAATCTGCAGCTGAGGTCTCCGTTGTACAGCCCCATTTTACTCAGGTGTCCTCTAAGCGGATGGCCCATTCTTCGAAATCATTTTTAGAGTAGTAGTAACACGAGTCTGATGAAATATTTTTCGGCACTCTTACAGTTATAATACCTACTTGATAAATGTGAAAAATAAAGTCTTCACACTTGACATCGGAACATGTCGCAAAAATACCGCATCTAGGTTTTTATTGCCACTCTATAGAAAATAGAAAGCATGAAAAATCACTAAGTACTGGATATCGAAAGTACATAAAATTGATGTTTTTGCGGACTTTGTCACGGACATTGACCTCTACACTTGAACTTCAAGCGTAAAAATAATCCAGCAGAATGTGCACGACAGTAAAACGCATTCCAAGGGTCAACTAATCCAGTTAGCAGCACACTATACCATCTTTTCAAGCACTCCAATAACATTCTCATCGGCAGAACCTTCGCCAATTAGGATCAGACATTTTTGGGAACAGTATTTTCAAAAATAAAAAAAGTGTTACAAAGAGAATCAAAATATCTATTACAAAACCCCCCTTCTTCCAACAAAAAAGTTTTTGGCGACTCTATTGTCTTTCTCATCAAGAAGTACTAAAAATTATACCTTTTTGCGTACATTTCGTCCGTCTTTGATATCTTGTTCTGTTCAAAAGTTTAGAGGGGACGATTATTTACATTCGCACTGTATAATGATTTTTCATCATTTCAAACTGTTGTATAATTTCTCTTATCACAATAGTTGACTTGCTTTCAAATTGAAACATTATTATTCGGTAAATTTGCGAAAAAAAGCACAGTAGTTTAGAAATTTTGAAATAAGTGATAGTAGGTTTCCAAAAAAAAAAACATAAATTGAAAAAGCGATCCCAACTTGTGAATCAACAGTTGAAAGTTGAGATTCTCGAGCAAATACATCATTATTGAAAAGTCCATATGTACCATTTCTAGCAAGTCTCCACTCCTGAGATTGTGAAATGTTGATTTTCTTCTTAACGTTTCACAACTTGTTTTGGTTGGTTTCCAAATTTACCGTGGTTTTCTTTGGTTATAATCACCAAACGTTTCAACTGCAACTGCTGCAGTCATCTTCAGTTACAGTAGGTTCTGTCTATAAGACCACCAAACTTTTTTCAGAATACGAACTTTTATCAATATATCAGCCATTAAAACTTCCAGATTTCAACCCAACCGAACTAGATAATCTTAACTGGGTGTAACCGACTCCAGAGATAATTTTATATATAGCTTTCGTTGTCTGTTACAGGAACTAGTATTAAAAGTCGATATGTCTACGATTTCCCGATTTACTGATGGACATTCGTGATGATTTCGTTTAAAAACACCAAAAAACAGGGTCAACTGAATCATTTGAATGCATCAGTTGGGTTATATATTCCACTTCGCTGTTGGGGACTTCAAAATGACTCACCTAAGGCCTTCATGAATTCATCGAAGTTCTCGCTGGTGCTCAGCTTATATTTTTTTCCAAGGAATGCATCAACCATTTTGATATTTTCTGAAAAAAAAAACATTTCAAATCAAGATCACATTCATATGAAAATAAATCAATTATGAATTTTGGTATTTTCAGTTATTACGAAGATAGAGAAAAACAAAAGTTTTTTATGCATCTCTTTGGGTATAATGAAGTCGCTCGTTGTTAGAGTCTCGGATATAACTTGCAGAACAAATAAGAATTTAGGCGCATAGATTAGTTATTAAACGTATTCAAAACACACTTTAATGTAATAGTTTTACTTGTGGTTATATATAGTTGGACCAATGTATTCCGGTCCACATGACTTTGATTCTAGCTAAGGGCAAATAAAAGAGGTTCTTGGTTATATTATCATGTTGATGAAGGGTTATATTTGCTGTAAAATTGTATTTAGTTTGTAACACATACATACACGGTTCAAGAATATAAACTGATGTTAAAGTTAGGACACCGAACTACTTAAAATATGCTCTCGTATAGCAAAACACGTGTTAAAAAACTGCAAACTTTCAAGTTTTAACACGTTGAAGAGGTCATTTTAAATATGTTATAATGGATATTCATCCAGTATGGGTCAGTTTCATCATATATTTTAGCTATTGAAGTTACCATCTGATTCTCCTCCCTATTTTTATATCGGTCAACTGGGAAGAATGTTTTTCGAAAGTCATAATACAAGACCCAAAAGTTTAATCGATAATTACCTTCAAAGTGATAAAATTATAAGAAAATTGAAGGGTAGGCTACCAAAACAAAATTTTTCAGCGATTATTTCCTTCAAACCGATGGAATGATAAAAACAATGAAAGCTAAGCCACCAAAACAGAGTTTTCCAGCGGAAACACGTTTCTCCCCAACTGCGATAAAACTGACGCCCTGAAATTGACATCTAGCTGTCATCATTCTTGAATTATACGAAAATAAGACTACACAGTGACAGTGATTGAAATTGTGACGTTTGGAAGAAGTATTTCCTATCATCATTACAATTTTAGTATAACTCCTTGTATTATATTGTTATTTAATCTAAATAATATCACTAACTGCTTCTATTAGGTACAATAACAATATAACACAATGAGCTACACTAAGAATTAATTTAATGGCCCTCAAAGGCAAGGGATGGTTTGTTCATAATTGTATTAGGTTTGTCCGCTTTAATGTCATGTTTTTGTATGAAGTATGTCATAGTATATACTGATCGATAGAGAATTTGGTACTCTTTACATTATTTATGCTTTCCATTTTATCTAAATTTCAATTTTTTGCCTCCTTTCAGTTCATTACTACATCACTGAACTTTCGATCACCCGGTATACAAAGAAATCTTATTGGGACCTTTGTTAATATTCATTGCAGATAAGATATCACCTATACATCTTGCAAATCAATCTAAAAACAAATTAACTTTTATACCATGGTGCAAAACCCCGTAATTAATTTCATTGAGCAGCCACTGACCATCCACGAAATTTTTGAAATTAGTTACTTTGCTTTTACCCGCGTTCAACAGTCAAAACTCATCACTCCTGCCAGGGAAGTACCCAAATTGGCCTGAATTTGTTCTTAGTACCTACCCGAATGTATGTTTAGATTCACTTGTCAAAGTCTACAAACAATATTTTACTTCAACCCCATTTTAATTTTCTAACTCATGTTGAAGGTTAGGACGCTAACTGACGATGAGCGTCGTTCTTGAACTAACTCGAATGAATTTCATTGAACAATCTGAACACCTTCAGTTTCTTGAAATAGAATAGGTATTCCCTTTACATTAAATCCGGAATGCCGGTTCGTCATCGGCTCATTTACAGAAAAAAGCCCAAGACAAAATAGCCAACGCCTTCACGTGTCAAATTTGCATCGCTCGAAATTTTCAAAAAGGATCGGGAGTTAAAAAAAACTTACTTTGTTAGTTCCAGCAAATAACTTAGACTGTGTGTGTACAGAGGCGACACTAACGTTACGTAGAACCACTAACTACTGACAATAAAAGATAAAAAGCGAATAACGTTTCTCAAAGTCACGCCACTTTAAGAGGTTAGGGCTGTGCGCAGCGCATGCGCAGTCGGTCCGGGAGGCACAGGAAGCGGTAACGATTTTGGTGCTGATTGAATTTGAAGCGATTGAATGCAGCTTTTGTTGCGCGTTGTTAAATTTTATTGTCTTCATCAATAGACACTTAATATAAAGTGACTGGAATTTAGAACCAGTGGGAAATGTTGGGCTATATTGAAAGAAACGCGTTGAATTGGCTTTCTACCTCCCCATCTTGATACTCAAAATGTGGAAATGTTTCAAAGGAAGGAAGTACTCAATTTCAAAAATCAACCCTTCACAAAGATGTGTAGATCATGCAAAGAAGTAACTTTCAGAGATAAACTGAAAGAAAAATCTCTCTTGAAATAGGATTTTTGATATAAACATTGAATTACACGAAAGAAAAATGTAATCGAAACCAATACCTTTATATGAACGCTGAATTAGGTATACGAAAAACACTTTTCGTTATTCCGTTTGTATTCCAATCATTCGCATGGAATCGAATCAGATATTATTTATAGGATTCCTACACAATATAATGAATGAAAGAAGTAAAATTTCACTTACATGAAATACCGTCATCCTCACTGTCACACATCCGATATTTTGCCGTAAGACATTATAAGAAAAAACACTTGATTCTTTCCCAAAAATTATTCTCTTCTAAAAAATTTTCTCTTTCAAGTTATTCATAATATGGTTTTAGAAGAAATAGGCCAACTAATCTAATTTCCAACATAGTCAAAGGTTTTGATCAGGGAAAGGACCCTTGTTTGTCTCTATGTGATCTGACAAAGACTTTTGACTGTGTATCGCATACTTACTATTTTGATTTAAGAAATGAGTTACTATGGTGTGCGGGGCATAGCTATCAAGGTCGTCCAGTCTTATCTCACAAAGTCGCAAATAGGTACCAACATATTGAAATAAACAACAAAGTCAGATCTCAAAGAAATGAATCGTGGCGTTTGAGGTCCACTATTGTTCTATTGTTGATCGATTCGGTTTGCATCCATGAGTATATGGATGCTTTCGCTACCCCGCAGAGGGGTTTTGGGCCGATCATAACCTTGGGCCCCTTCATTGCCCTTGTGACCCATGTTCGGGTACCCAAGCTAGAGTGACCCTATTTTGGGTACTTAGCTCGTTGAGTACGCTCCGCCTGGCTGTCGGAGGAAACGGCAATGATTTTATTTGTGACCTCCTGCCTGTTTTCCCCTATACAGTGTTTGATGGCCGTTACTTCTGCCTGGAACACACACTTTAAGGAATATATTGACATGGCAGGGGCTTCAACTTGTGAAAGACCTCATTAAATCCTTGGTTTATTGATTTTATATTTATACTTTTGATTGACCTACACTCTTCAACTTCATTTTTTTTAGTAGATGCTTTCATCTTTGTAACTCCGAAAAACGATTTCTGTATCCGTGACTTGCCATAAATATACTATAGTATGTGAAATGGTCAAATAAAGTACTCTACTCCACTCCAATGTTCAGTTCTTTTGTCAGTACACTACACAAAGTATTGACCACGAGTATTATAACTTGGCGTGTATTTCCCAATACATAACTTCAGAATGAAATTTTTCGTTTCTACTATATTAAGCTTAGCACTCATTTCGAATAATCATTAATAGAGACTTCTCATTTACCAAATAACAAAACATCACTTCAAGTCAAGTGAAATCAGAGGTTATTCACTTTCTCCTTTGCACCGATTTGAAGAATAATGATTTTGAAAGTTATAAGAAAAAGAGGAGGTAGAAAATAAAGAAGGAAACCTACTTCTTTTTATTGAATTCACAAATATAAGACCAGTTATGTTATTTTCTGGACGTACTCAAAGATATAATAGATTACAGTAATATACCAATCCAACCACCAACAACTCAACAATTAGCAGTTGAATAACCACTGACACCTTTTACAACTAACGTCATATCCCTCTTTTTTTAAATACAATTATGAAGTGCTATGAATAAAATATATTTTTTTCTGGTAACAAACAACTTATCGGGGTAAATCACCTAAAAAACGATCTCCATTATATTGTGGGAGGTGAGAAATCCCCATAATAGATGGATAGGTTGACAGAAAGAAATTTCATGTCTACCAATGTCTACAATCAATCACAAGCCTTTTTTGAAAATACAATTTTTTGTAGGGGTCTCTGTAGAATATTACTCTTATTTGTCCTAGTCTAATAACATCAAAATGAAAATAGCAACTTAGAAAAATAGTTCTTCCTTCATTTCTGTTATCTGGATGAGTTTTATTGACCCATTATTGGTTTACCGTCATCACGATTAGTTCGAACAATAAATCATCTATCAATTCATATATCTTTAGAAGATACTTGTCACTTGTCAGAAACATTGTTTGAAATATTTATTGTTTCAAGGTGATTACACTGTCTCCATTGATATATTGCCCCAAAAAGATATATATGATAGTAAATCATTGAAAGATTTCCATTTGAAGATATAATATAAACTGATAGAAGTGCACCAAAACGGATAGATTGACAAAAATGAAACAAGAACTGTATATAAAAAAGTATTCACAACTGTTCTTTGTTTATATGGAGTATACTTCACAATTGAGACTTTGTTGTGATTTTTTCAGTATTCGAGTAACACCTCATTTTGAGATTTTCAATACAACGTTTACAATATCGCAACACGTGTTTCGCTATACAATATCTTCCTCAGGTCTCTTCTTCATACTGACTAAATTCTACTCAGTTGAATCATATGAGCTATATCTCGATAGCGCTAATTTCATTTGTCCTGATGATGATTTCAACTCTGAACACATCAATAAAGACCAACTTGAAGCCATACAAGTCAATACCTGTAGACAATGATGTAATACCTACTAAAATGATAAGTTAGGCATTCTATATCTCACACCTATTCACATGGAAAATATGAAAATTTTAATAGAGAACTTCATACAAGTGCAGTTGTTCATATCAGCAAAAAATGGCATGTAGAACACATCTAGTACTTATAGAATTCCAAATACTCATCTATGTGATTTCTGGTAGAACCCCCTGTAGAAATACATCTTTCTAACACCCCGTATAGTGATCTCAACAAACCCATGATTGTTCCTTACCCCGACGTTGAATAGAATTAGACGAGCTTGTATCGACTGACGCACAATTTGAGTCTAAATATAGCTGTATTCATCAACAATTGAACCTAATTTGACGAACCATTATCTAATTGAGGATGAGTCTAACACTCGATTGATGGGAAATAGTGTCGTATACTATATGTTCATCTGTCGTCTGCATTCCCTGTTAAAACTTGAAGAAATATAACGTCCCTTCAGTAGATGATAAGAAGTCATTCATAAAAATTAGCGCAATGCAGTGTTAGAGTATCCGTATTTGGGCTGGCATTTCGTCTACATTTGCAGTAGACATCGTTATTATCATTGTAAATTGGTTATCACTATTATTGGCCGTAGACCGGTCATTATCATTTATGAAAAGCTTCACCAATTTTCGTCAAGTGTTGTTGCTGATTGTATGTGATGTTATTTTTGATTCCAGTGCCGTAATGCTGCATTTGTCAATGGGCTGTTTGTTTTTCATGAGTACCTAGTAATCTTCACCGATTCTACAGGT
Source organism: Leptinotarsa decemlineata (assembly GCF_025532065.1). Lineage (NCBI taxonomy): Eukaryota > Metazoa > Arthropoda > Insecta > Coleoptera > Chrysomelidae > Leptinotarsa > Leptinotarsa decemlineata. The sequence continues at coordinate 366,431 of NW_027412547.1, forward strand.
CAAAAAGGAAGCAGGAATTAAACTAGCACCCTACATAGTTACAAGCAGTGTCGAGAAATCCCATAAAGGCTAATGATATAGAAGAGTTATCAAGTCATATTTTAGGTTGAAGTTGTTCAATTCAATTGCTGAGTAGTGTATTTCTGAGATAAGTTCATCATTACAGACGCACCATAGTTACTATGATATAGTACATTCGGTATTGTCTGAGAGTGAAAAATTTCACTCTCGGTATAGTATTTCCAATACCAATTGGAACAGCACAGAGAAGGAATTCCCGCCTCGACATAGGCGTCGGCATATTATTTTTAGTGGTAGTTTTACAGTTACTTATTCTTACAATCATAGCAATTGATCACCCATGAAAAAGTTATCTCAACTGAATTTTTTCACCATGGGTAATTATGAAAAACTTCGAAATTCAAGGTAGTTGATTTCTGAGTCGAAAACTCTAAAATACAATGAAAACACAAATAATCACACCAAATTCTTGTCGAACATATATTTAAAAAATAATAGAGACCAACAAAATTGCTAGAAAAATCAAAATTCTTCTTCGCTATATTCGGATGAAGTGAAATCATCATCTGGTTGAATAACGATCGGATTTATGGAACTAAGCACATAATATTTGTTCTCTTCTTTTATAACGTGGGCCACACAGTTCTTCCACACATCACTATTACCTACTTCATTCACCACTCGCCTTATATTGTCAAGCACCACAGCATTCAAAGTCGGTGACTGATTACATTTCCGCAAGATTTCTTTCATTGTGGCCCAAACCATTTCAAATGGATTGAACACACAATAGTATGGAGGCAAACGTAAGAGAATATGACCACGTGTTTCACACATCGAATCAATTATATACTCTTTTTTGAAATAACGTTGTTTTATGGTCGCCAGTAATACTTTTTTCGTTGGAGTCTTTTCGGGTATTTCCATGTCATGATTTCGCATGAAATCAACAATATCTGCTTTTTTTGTGTTATTGTTTAGTATTGTTGTCAATAACCGAGAATGATACGAAGCGTTATCCATAACAATAACCGAGTTTGGAGGAATATTTGGGAGAAGCTACTCACTGAATCAGGTTCGAATAAAGCCGCAGTCATATCTTCGTGGTAATCAGTAGACGAATCTTTTATATTTTTGGCCGACAGAAGCAAAGCGTTAGGTAGGAAACCACTTTCATTCTCGGCATACAAATTTATAACACGTTTTCTGTTCGTAGAAGGTGTGTTCAAAGCACACTACAATAGAACAAATGAATAAATAAAAATTAAAGGAATGAAAAAAGGAAATAAAAATAAAAAGTGGAGAGATTCCAAGTCACGTTAGTTCACGACGTTTCGATTGTTAGTATCTACAATCGTCTTCGGGTAATGACTGGCCCAGTCATCACCCATCATCCACGGTTCACGGTTCACTAAAACTAAGACAAAGACTAAGACTAACCCCTCTACCATAGCATTTAAACTTCCAAAAGAAAAGCCAAGCCGATCCTATTGATGGGTGCAGTGTGTCTGTTGATGGTCTACTTTAAAGGAATATCTACTTGTACCGCCCTCAAAAAAAAACAATTCGTTTTCAATCCCCTTCAACTAAATACTTATTTGTTGGTTACTACTGGACATATTTTTACATTTGTCGTAGTTGATTTTTTATTTTGTTCGTTATGTATGAGATTTCCCAAGAATACATTTTGTATATTCACTTATTCAATTCGTTGAGAGTAAATGATTTCAATGCAATACGCCTATGACAATAATATATATATATATAGATATACTGTAGTTTCTCTCATTTCTGAACAGACTATAGCTTATCGTCAAGGTTATTTTTCCAAGAGTTAGTTCCACTATTAACAAAAGTTCTAAAGCAACAAACAACAACAATAGGTAAATGTACAAATTGTGATAAAAGAATAATCTAATTCGACTCAAATGGTCAGCTAATTTTCCACAAGGATACGTCTTCTCGGAACCGGTGGATTGCGTGACTCTCAACATGGTATCCGCTTATCAAACAAAACGTTTTTACACTTCAAAGCATTGTTTCATTGCCGGCTATCAAGGTTATCATAGTAGCAATTAACAGTAGAAAAAATAGGTGAAATTTGGCTCAATACACTCTTTACTTAACAGATGTGGTTCGGCGCTATGGAAATGTTAGTTTTACGCCTGATTACGATAATTAGTTAACAAAGGACATGCCGTGGGCAGTTACAAGCCAGATCACTTAAAGTTATACAGGGTATTTCTAAATAACATGCTGATATTCAAAGAGGTTGGTTTTAGACCCATTTCGAAAGAAACGAAAGATTTTGTGAGCTTCCGGCAGAAACTCGCAGCACTTGCGATGTGGAAAAAACTTTCAGAAAATCTCTAGGAGAATTGGCTCAAGTTTTTCTGCACGAAGACTGTTGATTGTCTATTTCTGATGTAATTTTGATGCTCATTCTCGCGCACTTTTAATGATCTCAAAGTGTTTCCAATATAACTTTCATCACGAGAACGAGGTATCTCATAAATTCAATTTTTTCTTCTGTGTTATTCGGTTTTGTATGTACGAGTACAGATTTCAGTGTATTTTTGGTTTTGTAAGAAGTTTTAGGATCGTATCTATTTCCAATTTGTTTCATCTTTTCAGAAAGGAAGGAGTTTTTTCTTCCAGTTTTTATCTGAGAGTAAGTCAATTGATTGCTTCCTTTTCACAATTTTCACTATAAAGATGGAGCAGTAAAAGCAAAAAATCTTTTATTTTTCACGAAAATTAATCTTTTCTTTCAATCTATTTAGGACATGTCTTTATAAGAAGTTTTTTCTTAAAATGGACCCAAAATTACCCGCCGTGATTATCAGCAAGTTAAAAACGCCCTGTTTGTGTCAATTAATCAGATCCATCAGAAATGAACAAACTGAAGAATACAGGTAATTTGCCTGATGACTAAAAAGAACTGATCAATTCGTTTCATCATATCAATCAATCAAAAACACGATCATCATTACACGGACAGATAATCATTATTGAATTTGTGGCATTGCGTCTTGTATAAAAAGGAGGTAAATTTTAAAATCGACTCCAGTGTATGTATATTTCTCAAGAAGACGCTGTGCAGTGGGAACTATACCGGTAAGTGATTAATATAATTAAATGAGAATGTTTGTAAGAAAGTGTGAAAATTAAATCAACTAATGTTGCCTCAGAAATGAAGGATTTCAACAAACGGACGAGATTTTTTTCACTTTTACACATGAGAATACATGATCCAGTTGGTCAAGTGTAGTAATCGATATGGACTTGAATAGAGTTAAATAAATAACGGAAACTGTTGGTCGAAAATCAAAAAAATTGGTTTGGGGTACCACAAGGCACAATTTTGGGACTTCTTCTTTTCTTTAGCGATTGTAGACACCATCCTGAAAGATGTGCTCTAGCTGAACATGTCAATAAATTTGACCACCATATGAATTTTGATGCCACTAAGGTCTTAGCTAGTGAAACACATTTAACAAAAAGGTCCTTCCTTGAAATGGCCTTCATTGCTGAAAATAAAAATTGCATCAACAAAAAAACAGATATTAATCATCTTAGTGAGATATATTCCTATCTTTTGACGTTAGATAAAAATCCATATAACAATGTTTCAATGAATTCACCCAATCTAGCATTAATAGAATAATGTACTTTATACTTTAATCCAAATGTTATTATCCTACATTCACTTAAAAAAAAAGCTGCACAGGTAGAAATTTCCAAAAATAATTCTTTACAAGTCAAAGTTGGTAACAGCTTTTATCACTAGAACCACTGACATATGTCATGTCAACTATCTGTCAATCCTTCCAAATTAATGTTTTGTGAAATTTCGACATGTGACATTATTCTTCCTTCAAAATAATTTTAAACTGTAACGTTTTTCACAAATATTTTATCCAATATTAGACATCCTTTAACCAGTTTTATAAATGTATTGTATCAATGTTCATCCATCATGTTGTGTCCAATATTTTACATAACCATCGTATGAAACATCCTCAAAAAGTTGTAAGTCTAACCATTCATAATTATTTATTAATATTACTTACACCCATAAATTGTAGCATCCCTGATGATGGAAACAATTTATTAAATTTCCGAAAGCTTGGACAAACTTTAAAGAGTACTCTTTCATTTGCTGCTTAGCCCCATTATTTGTTGGTTCCATTCCTAACTAGTCAGCAACGATTACCTTCTCCTCTATATATATATATAATATATATATATATATATATATATATATATATATATATATATATATATATATATATATATATATATATATATATATATACTGAGCTTCATTTTGATACTATCAACATGGAACTTCCAGGTAAGTTTATTATCGATATCCACACCTAAGTTGTTCTGGGCTACTGTTTTGTTAAAACATCAGTCTTCCATCAAAGACGCATTAGAAGGGGATTTTGCAAAAGTTATGTTTTTAATGTTTTCCACTAAATGATATGTATTATTTATACCAATAATCGGTTTCCAATTAGTGTGTTAGCTTGCTCAGTTTTTTGTGGAATATATAGACCTTCATAAAGTCTTCATGAAACTTTTCAAATAATGTTTGCTGAAATTAACTACTGCAGCATATTTTCATTTTAGGCCCAACTTCATCGACAACACTGAGAAAAAAATGTCCATTTGTCTTTCTGATAACCCCTGTTTACATTCTTCAGGTTTTCTGTCTCATTCCTTGCCACTTCCGCCGGCAAGTTATCCCATCATCTTCGCCTTCCCCCTCCTCCTCCCTGACATCCTCGTGACTCACTCAATTACCCCCATAAATCATTATCACACTGTTGATTCGACAGTTAAACAAACGAGCATCAACTCGAGACGGATTGACGCAAGCGCGACACATCCAGCAGCCCCTGGACCAGACTGCGTCAATATTCATCTCCGCGATGGACAGGATCGGGCTCGGAATTTTGAGAGGGTTCAACAAGAATGTAACTGCTGGGGGTGATGCAAGGTTCGGACGTGGGGCCGAATTGAATACGAACTATTTTGTTTGACTGCTAAACTGAAGAATCAAAAACATTTTCTAGCTAGGTTGCCAAAACTCTGTTTTGGGAAACCCTCTGGAAAGTAATCTACTACTTCCATAATGGCATACATTTGATTGGTCTATATTGAGGTTGTTATATGATAAATGTGTAAGATTCCGACCTCAATGATCACAGCAACTGTAAGTAAAGGTATGCATGATGATACAGTCAAAATTAGCTTAGCAATGAACTCATCAGATGCATATTTATCCAAAACATCCAGCATTTGATAGTTTTCAGTATTGCAACATCGCTTTTTCTTATTGGTTACGAAAACCCTGAGATGTGTTTTCTTCAAGAAAGTGACAGAGGAGGAACTAAATATCGTTCGTGGGGTACCAATATGTCTTGGTACAATCACGTCAAATTCAGAACAGGATTCCGAACTAGATATTTATATACACCTCAGCCACTTCCAGTGCCTTATTAGGCTTGAATTTGACTTTAGTGAATAATTGCTCAAAAATATAGAGCTACGCCCCTAAACATCCCAGATAGCACGATAAACATTTTGGAAGCCATAAGGGACGTCAAATCATACGAGGGATGTCTATGGGTATCCCAATTGAAAAGTTACCATTCTTTGATTCTCTAGGATATTTTTTGAGGACACCTTGAAAAGTATTTTGACATCTTACATCAATAATAGTTATTCTTTCTCGGTTTTTAAGAAAATAAGTTCAATAATGGTGATCTATTCAAATTCAGAAAATATTTGTAAATGCCACCGTTTTCCCTATTCTGTAAGTGGGTTCATCCTGTAGAATAGTGTGTAAAATAAATAAATAAATATGAAATAAATAACCTTCATCAACCCGATTCATTTTATTGGTGCTTTCATTATTTGTTCCTTTGTTCGTTTCTAGAGGCCAACCCTGTCCTCTGAAATTTCCAAGGTATCAATTTATGGCAAACCATAACCACGGCGAAACATCCACCTTGAGGATAGCAGAATCTCGTAAAATATCGCGGATTTCTCTCCAATGCGACATCATTTTCAATAATTCGGAAAATCTGGAAAACCGGGAAAGATCGTGGAAGGGATGAAAATCGACACACCTCTGCAGTGTTTACCAGAAAGTTGAATTAATAGTGTAAGTGAAGGGGTAGCGCAAAGTAATCTTGTCTGAGTGGTTGTTTTCGATACAACTGTTTGTGAGTATTAATTTAAATGATTATTAAGGGTAACTTTTGTTGTTTGTTTGAAGGTGGTGGACAACATTTCGCGGTTAATTTCATTAGTTAGGACTTCCATTGTCTGATAAGATATTAAATGATTTGCAATCACTGAAAGAATCAATAAAATTGAAATGAATAGCTGAAAATAACAATTATTATGAGCAAAGAAACCCTGGAGTGAAATTACAATAAAATAAAATACAAGCAACAATCGAAAAGTGAACAATTGAAATGAAATAAAAATTGAAAGATTTCTAGCCAAGTTATTTCACGACTTTTCGATTGTTAGTATTCATAATCGTTTTCAGGTGATGACTGAACTGGATGACTGGACCGAGCACAAAATTTTTGAGTTACGTTGGCAAAACTGCACTGATACAAATGACGCTTATTTCGATTAAATTAAATATGTATTCATTGAGATATAACAGTTCAAAGTAGACTCAAAAAAACCGACAACACATTTGAATAAACCTAATAGTGATTTTATTATTATACAGGGCGATCCAACGAAAACTTGACCCCCCCCTGTAAGTCAGAAACAGACGTATAATCGAAAATTTCAAAGAACACGTCTATTTTGATTTTTAGGGGGACTAATTCTGATAGGGAAATCATACTCGAAACTTCACCCCCTGCGTTCAACAAATACCACCCTTATGTTTTTCAATCTGTTCAAAAAATCTGTTCAAAATCTGTTTTTCCGTTAATCAGCTGTCGCTCCCATACGAACGACAACTCTCAAAAGTTGAGAACTTGTGCGAGCTAAGGACTAACGAGGTCTTACCTTTTAACGTGTGATTCCTAACACGGAAAAAATACATGAAAAAATGTCAAATGACTATCCATTAGTTGTTCACAAGTATGAAAATATGTTGGTTGTGGGTGAATTCGAATTTTCAATAGTTCATAATAAGAAAAACAACTTGTATATATTAGCCTCAACCTAGAAATGCATATTGACGAACCTACTAGAATATCACGTACGTCCTCTACAATTATTGACTATATTTGTTCTAATTTTGCTGAACACAAATCCACATTAGTTATTCCTGCAGGCTTATCTGATCATGAAGCAATTCATTTCGAATTCTCACTTGATAGAGAGAAAAACAATATGAAATTTAGAGAAGGTAGAATCTATAGCGAAAATAATTATCACAAATTCAGACTGAAATGTGAACAAACCGATTGAAATCATATAACAACTGCTTCAGATCCTATTACCATGTTTCAAGAAATCTTAGCAAATAATTTCAACGAATGCTTTCCATTACGAAAACTGAAAATAAAGAATAAAAAGCCGTGGATCTCGAGAGGTTTGAAAATTTCTGCTAAGAATCTGAGATGCTTGCGTACAATAAAAAAATTTACATCGAATTTAGGTTTCATGCAGTATTTTAATAGATATAGTGAAATCTACCGAAGCTTGATCAAAATAACAAAAAGTAATTACAACTCAAAAAGAACTGAATCATTACAAAATAAACGACTTTATTAAGAAAACTTGACGATTTAGGTGTAGAGACATGTATATCATCTTGAAGCATTTTTCACCATCTTTCAGTTTATTGAGTAATATACAGGGAGTTTCATTTGAAAAAATGAACTTTCGACTACTTTTATGCACAATGGAAATAATAGTAATTTTAGCACGCCCTGTATGATATGGAGTCGATTTTTTGGTGTTATTTGAATATTTCGAGTTTGTCCAAACTATCATCAAAATATCAGCTTTTCATGAATTGAGAGTACTGATGTACTTAATTTCAATTAATGCTATGTTTTGGACCATATTTAGCACACTTTATTTTTTATCTCGAAAACAGATAGAGACAGGTATAGGACATTATTAACAAAAAAGTATTAAAATACTAGAGCGGTTCCAAAAATGTATTAATATACGGGGTGTTCTATTTAAAAAAATTAATTGCTAGGACTTTTTGATAGAAGTGGCAACGGCGCAATGCTGAAAATATTTTAGATCGATAGAACAGGTAAGGAAATGTGAGAGGTGAAACTTTCAGAAAAATCATGCTTTGCGTTTTCCAGAAACGTCTAACCTACCATCGACCGTGAGTCACGTTGTATATGTATGCACGTATACTGCCCTCTCATTAGAATATATCTAATCTTATTGAGTGAATAATAAATAAAACTATTCATGAATGATAGCGATCTAGAATGTTAACACTTTGTAATAGATTCCTATCACTAAAGATACAGTTTACAATATAATGATCAGTTTATAAACAAGGAAGAGATGTGTAATACAAGTGTAGTAATCAACTGGTTATGATTATACAATTAATTAGTCACTTATATTATAAGAGCCATAACTTTAATTGAAGACCTCATTATATTAAGGATATGAGTGATAAAAATATAATTGAACATCGAAACAACACGAACAATAAATGATCCACACAATGATCATCATTTATCGTATTCCATCATTGATCACTAATGACAAGTAAAACACATTACATGCAAATTTCTATTCATAACATACAGGAGTATCATGATGAGAATTGAATGGAAGTAATTTTAGTTAAGTAGAAGCATTTCCAACCTGCAAATTTTCAGATTCCAGCCGGGTTCCAGAACTGTCGAAACGTGGCGAAATTCGAGGGCAAATTGTTTTCCGCGGTGAACAATTTTTTTTCCAGCTCACCCCTCGTGAGCCAAATCAAGGACCTGATGGTGAGTAGAAATTTGAGTTTCGAAACTTTGTAACACATTTCCATTTGCTTTTCCATACCTTCCATTAAAGTACATCAATACAATCTTATTCCGACCTTGTATTTGATTTCTATGACCGGAAAAATGCAGGTTGATACAGTATAGACAGACAGACAGACATAATTTATTTAATCATGTTATGCATACAATTAATACATTTATGAGAGGTCAGAAAGAGTGCAGATGCACTCTGTACTGGGTACAAAAGTGAAAGATAATATACAATTATTAGTGATCATTTGAAATAAAACTTAACTGCTAGGTAGAATAAAATATTGGTGGTTCAGAACATCACATAAGAACATAAATATAGAAAAGTAATATTAAGTGAATTAATCATTAACTGTAAGTACTATTCATACAGAGTGGTCCAACGAAAAGTATGCACCTTGCTTTTCTCCTTTTTTTGTAACTTAACGCAAAAATGCTCGGACAGGTCGATTTTGCTTTTGAGGGGGACACATTTTAGATGTATTTTTCTACATGTGCCTTTAACCCCCTAGCGAGGGTGAGTAACAACCCTAAAATTTTGAATGGAAAGTGGGGTCGAGTGATATATCATTTGAAAGGGCACAAAATTATCTTTCCAATGATACCTAATTTGTTGTATTTCACTCAAACATGTAGGTATTATGAAGAAAAACAACTACAACCCAGTACTTTGAAATGTATGATTGACTTAGTAGAATCCTACTTCAGCAAGTGCTGAAAATGTGACCCATTTGCTTCCATACAATAATACAGATTTTGTTCGAATCTATTCCTAACATTCTGTAGCATATCAGGTGTTATACTTCTGCACTCTGCTGTAATTCGTTGGTGAAGATCTTTTATGGACTCGGGCTGCATAGCAAAACATTTATTTTTCAAGTGTCCCCAAAGGAGAAAGTCTAAAGGCGATAAATCAAGTGACCTGGCAGGTCATTCGATGGGGCCTCTCCTTCCAATCCACCGTCCAGGAAACAGGTCATCTAAAAACTCTCTTACCGGAGCAACATGTGAGGAGGTGCTTCATTTTGCTGGAAATGAAGCCGATCATCATTATGATTTTGGTCATTTTCAATTATTTTAGTTACGAGAGGATCAATTGTATCTTCAAGCATGTTCAGGTAGACCTCACCAGTTAAATTCCCAGGAATAAAAAGTGGCCCTACGATATGACTACCTAATATGCTACACCAGGAATGGAATAAACCATTTTTACAGTAAAGTTGAAATAATTTCAAAAGCAACCGAACTGAATCAATGAACGTTTGAATAAATTCTTTTTGTACACTTATCTGCTGTTGTTATTTGAACCAAAAAACGCACAAGAGAAATTGAGGAATGTAGTAGTGATAAAAATGCTTTTTTTTCCGCATTTTCATCAACACCCTTACTACCTAACCTAACCTATGAGGGTTTATTTTTTTGGGCTTGCTGTATTTCTTGATATTAAAGGCACTACCTAAATATATAGGATCGTCTCTGGCTGGGTCTATGCCATGCTGGTAAACAGAACTGCAACTACGACTCTTCAAGGCGAGACCATTACGTTCAAGGTCACCAGGAGCTACCCTCAAGGTGGGGTACTATCTCCCCTTCTGTGGTCGCTCCTGATGAATAGTCTTGATGCCCTCGATAGAAGAAAAGTAGATCTGCAAGCTTACGCAGATGACCTTGTCATCTTGGCAAGGTCCACGTCGGGAAGGGTAGCTTATAATATCCTCCAAAGCGCGTTGCACGTTGTTCACAGTTGGTGCCTGAGGGAGCAGATGGCTAGCAACCCCAGCGAAACTGTGATAATCCCCTTCACCAGGAGGAGAAAGTTGGGTGATCTAACGCCAGTTTTCCTCAATGGTGAGGTCATTCTATTTGGAACAGAGGTGAACTATCTTGGTATTGTCCTTGATAAAAGACTCAGCTGGAACGCTCAAGAAGAGAGGACTGGATACTCCGGGAGAAGGAAATATTAAGAGCAGATACTTGTTGGTTCACCTTCCGGTTCTGGCGCAGATGTTTTCAGTCGCAGACTCAGGACAGAGATATCAACCTGCCTAGGAGCCTATGTGACTGTATTTCAAGCGGAAATTTACGCTATTAAGTTGTGTGCAGAGAGATTGGAAGAACCCAACCTCACACACAAGTCAATAAAAATATTTTCGGCTTTGAAAGCTTCTGGCTCCTACAGAGCAATGTCTAAATTGGCAGCAAATTGCCAAAAACGACTCTCCTTGATAGGAAGACTTAACAGATTGTCTCTGGCTTGGATTCTTGGCCATACTGGCCTGGAAGGCATTGAGGCTAATGACTCCCTTGCAAAAGAGGGTGCTGAAAACAGCTTCATCTGACCAGAACCTGTCATTGGCATGGCTTTTGGCTTTGCCAAACAAAAATTGAACACTGGATGGCAAGAAGATTTATGAACTTCTGGCAGAATATTTCAGGATTGGCTCACTCCAAAACGTTTATTCACCAGTTTCAAATGGTAATGGCTCCACTACAGCAGGATATAAATAGCACGGAATCCCATGTATGGGTGGTTTTGTACGAAAACAATACAACTCAGTTTCATTGGAGGAGATTCACATATACTTTACAATATTTTGACCACATTATTGGTTACCCCTGACCTTCAATTTGTTCATTAAAAGTGCAAATATCCAAGTTGGTGATTCATCATATGTATTCAAATTGATTTTTAATGGTTGTGAAAACCACAATATCATAATATAAGCAAATACGGTTTGCGATACTTGGAATTCTTCTCAATGCATCTACTCCTCATTAAAAAACCCATAAAAAAAGAATCGTCTTTAGTTTTCCTGTTTTATCCGCACAGAAAATTGAATCTCTCATCACTTGCGAAGTTTTTCATCTCAGTTTGGTGAAGATTTGAAATGGTTCGTGTTAGAAGTATTTTCCACAACTTGTGCCCCAGACATAATAATTTTTATAGCGTGAGTAGATATGAGGAAGAGTTTACTTACTTATGTTTTCAGAGCAAAAAAAATACAAGCAAAATACAATGTTTATATAAAACAATTTTCAGCTAGATAAAAATTAATTTAACAATATTGCCTATCCAAATTTATTTTTGCAATGTGTCCTTATGTAGTAATCAGTAAACCCAACAATATTATTTTATTTTAACAAGCTATAAAGTATGCTCTTTGGTCTTTGATATAGGTCCGTCATCGTTATTCATAATATTATTGTGTTTACTTATTTCTATACTCTCATAGGCATCTAATTGCCTGTTGTTGTTAACTTGTCTAACGAATCTTAATGAACTGTAGTCTATGGAATGGTTTTGTTGCAAAATATGATGGGGGACTGCCGATTTTTCAGGTCTTCCATATTTCAAGTGTGCTATGTGTGCTTACTTTAATAGATCTTTTTGTTTGTCCATAATATTTTGCATAGCAGTCCTTACATTCAATTTCGTAAATTCCAGACTTTTCCGAATTCTCGACTTTGTCTTTTGGACTTCCCAAAAGGCTCTGTACTGTATGACTTGTTTCAAAAACCACCTTCATACCTAGTTCCTTGAAAATCTTTCCAAAGTCCCTCGTATATTGGTGGTATATGGAACTGAGATGTATTTATCTTGGTTTTTGTCCTTTCTGAAAGTCGAGATTTCGTTCATTCTTAACCTAAACTTCTTCTTCCTTATTATGTCATCTACAATACCCCTCGAGAAACCGTTAGTGGCTGCTATTTTCTGTATTGTACGTCTTTCTTTTGTGAACCTATCATGTGTAAGAGCCATGGGAAACCCCTTGTCCCCCTACCTGGCAGACCTGTTCATAAGCAGATTCGAAATGGAAACCAAAGAAAAGTCGAAGTATTTTCCTAGGATTTGGCTGAGGTATGTGGATGATATTTTCGCGATATTTGATACCAAAAAATCGAATATTGACGACTTTGTTTCCATTTTAAATAATAGATGTGCATCAATAAAATTCACGTATGAGTTAGAAAATAAGGGACAACTACCATTTCTTGACGTTTTGGTAATATGGCCAATATGGAGGGTTAGAATACGATATATTTAGAAAACAAACAAGCACAGGTATATTCCTGACAATTAACATCACTGTGGACAGCACAAACGTGCTGGGTTGAATTTTTTAGTGCATCGTCTTTTGACTTTCCCTCTAACACATGATAGGTTCACAAAAGAAAGACGTACAATACAGGAAATAGTAGCCACTAACGGTTTCTCGAGGGGTATTATAGATGACATAATAAGGAAGAAGAAGTTTAGGTTAAGAATGAACGAAATCTCGACTTTCAGAAAGGACAAAAACCAAGATAAATACATCTCAGTTCCATATACCACCAATATACGAGGGACTTTCAAAATATTTTCAAGGAACTAGTTATGAAGGTAGTTTTTAAAACAAGTCATACACTACAGAGCCTTTTGGGAAGTCCAAAAGACAAAGTCGAGAATTCGGAAAAGGAACACATAGCACACTTAAAATATGGAAGGCCTGAAAAATCAGCAGTCGCCCATCATATTTTGCAACAAAACCATTCCATAGACTTCAGTTCATTGAGATTAGTTAACAACAACAGGCAACTAGATGCCTATGAGAGTGTAGAAATAAGTAAACACAATAATATTATGAATAACGATGACGGATCTATACCAAAGAGCATACTATATAGCTGGTCAAAATAAAATAATATTGTTGGGTTTACTGATTACTACATAAGGACACATTGCAAAAATAAATTTGGATAGGCAATATTGTGAAATTGATTTTTATATAGCTGAAAATTGTTTTATATAAACATATATTGTAAAATAATAGATAAGGCAAAATTGTAAAATTAATTTAGGTTGGTATAACTGTATGGGTGGTACGCCTGGATGGTCTACCTGTATGGGATACCTATATAGCATAAATAGGGTTGCCTTTGCATTAGTTTCTAGTTTTAATCTTCCTCTTTGAAGATGATCACTTGGTGATCGAAACACGTGTCGAGGTGTTAAAAATAACGATTTGGTGTTGGGAAAAAACTCCAGTAATATTGGAGATGATATTCAATTCTACATCAAAAACCAAGAAGTTATCAGGTGATTAAATCAAGTAATCGACAGAAAGCATAATTTTTGAGTGTACTTTTCCGACAGATCATTTGATCCGCTGATAAATCCACCAGATATAACAAATTTATGAAATAAAACCACATAGGTATGCTCAGATGTGTGAAATGTATTGATTTTTGTTAAACCCTTCATACGCACCACACATGTCTCCATTGTTTTTGTTGTTGTTTTTGTAGAACATACTTTTTACAGGAAATTCTAAGCAGTTCGAAAATGAACTCATGCGGAGTATCATCTCGTTCACTTTTTGAACTAGTGTTGATAGTATTAATGATTTTTGTTAATGTTTGAGTTAGATTTAATCATGATCTCGGTATAATAGTGACGACAAGTTTTGTAAGCGAAGATATGAATTGAGAAACTGCAGAAAAAATGATGGAATAAGCCATCATATCAAGAAGTTTATAACATCAGTGTAGGATTGGTCTATTCCTAAGGAAAATTTTATGAGAAAAAAGGTTATAGTTCCATTGTAATCTGTAAACAAATCAATGTTTTCCAACCAAAAATGTGGAAGACAATTTTTCACTTCCACGTCAAAATATACTGTTTTCCAACATTGAAATCAGTATACCAGATATTGACTGAGGAAACAAATTGGAACATTACCCATTATTCCGTGACGATAAAGAAACATTTAAGTGTTGGTTCATTTATTTCTAGCTGATAATAATGAAAACTAATAACGTGAAAAATTTTTGACTTGATTCGAAAGTTGTGAATGCAAAGGCAACGAGAAATAGAAATAATTGCTGTGTATGATTGACTTTTTGCATTCTTATTATGGAAGCATGTTTTCCTCTCCGAAACATCACGATGGAAATTGAGAAAACTTGCTTGCGGTAAAATATGTCCCAGTTATTTTCTGGGTGTTTTGACCGTGGTCTGCAGGTTTTCAAGCCTGTCGTTTCGTCTACTTCTGCGATAGACATTACCAAAGGCGATGAGGTAGCGGTCAAAGTACTGAAGTTGTGTACATTTAAGAACGGTTAGCCAGATTTTATTGATGTCCATTGCCTCTAGCTACCTCTCCTTAATTGCACATAAACAAGGTCAGGTAATCCATTTAAGAGAAAACGAGAGACGCCCGTCTATGATAATATAAAACCAGAGACAAATTCTAACATTGTAGTTTCTACGTTGAGAACAACTCAATCACTTCGACCGTTGAGAACTACTCGAATTTCTGCGTTGAGAACTAACCGAGCTCTTCGATTGTTACCTCATCGCTTTTGATAATGTCTACGGCAGAAGTAGGCAAAACGTCAGGTATAAAGACCTGCAGATCATGGTCAAAAAACCCGAAAACCCGTGTTTACATTCTTCGGTCATACGGTAAGTTACTGATCAATTCGATATTCTTACCCAAGAAAAGATGATTGAGTAGCTTATCAACGTGAACTACAAGTTCAAGTTTCCATGAAACATGAAAAATTCTGCCAATATATTTTTTTTGATTTTTCCCAAATTGTGAAAGGAAAATGCACAAAAATTCAAACATACACCTTTCTCTAGCCTTCCAATTGTGATTTTTTAACTCTTTGATGAGATTAAAATATTGTGACATATTTTGTGTTGCAAAATTTTGCCATTTGATTATTAAATTTACTTTTTCTTCTGATTCAGGTGCACATCAAACTTCACCAATGATAATTCAAATTCGATGATCAAATAAGAGTTATTTTGCGCTATTTTTTTCAGGTGTTTCAGTGGACTTCGAAAAGTACGAATGATGAAAACCACGGTTATGAAAATATCATTCATGTGGTTTGTTTTTCTTAGCTTCCTCAACTTTTCCAATACATAAAAATATAACCATTTTGAAAATCCTCAAAAGACATCGCTATGCAAGACAGGTTAACTAATGAGGGTTTTCCTAAATTTCGAATTATATGTCATCATATGAGTCTCAATCTGACAAACACACATTTGTTAATTCGTCGCGCTCATAGTCTACACTTTGATGTATCATTCACTATCTGTTTATGATTATATCGTCCATTCAGTGTCAAAACAATTATTGTCGCTCCCACCAATTTTTAAATTTACGTTTTCTCTGATTCTCCTTTTTTTCCAGGTGTCTCAATGAACTTCAAAAGAACAAATTATGTGAAACACAAAATGGAAATATCACTCATGTGCTTTGTTTTTCTCAGACAAGTAATTTTCTGAGTTTTGGCCGGTGGGAGAATTCATATCTGCGTAAAGTTTGGATCGGTGTATGACAAAGAAAGTATTAGGAAAAAAGGAATAGGAACTTTTATTTGCAATTTTACGTTTACGGCTCGAATAATCTAACAGACTGATAACAGATTTCTACACATCTACTGCACACCTTGAGGGGGGCTTCTCACCGGCTATGACTCAGTCTGGCAATTGTAACCATTTTCAAAATCCTTAAAACTTACAAGACAGCTCAACTAATGGGGTTTTTCCTAAATTTCAAATTATATGCCATCAGATAGTCACAATCTCAAAAGAGATCTATGAAAACTCTATTTCATCAACAGTGAATTATATTTACTTCCAACTGATTCTATTTTTGCTGGCGCGATATGTGCAATAACCATTTTCAAATTTTGTAACCTGGCGTGAAAGAAATATCTGAAAAATGATTAAATTTCACCATAGGTGAACCCGTCTGAGGTTTTTCATGTTTTTTTGCAGACTCGTCAGACGAGTCAAGCTGAAGTGCCATCGAACGGGAACATAACGTTCCAGAATGAAACCGAAGAAAGATCTATCACAGAAGATCCTAGGCCTGCAGATTATGGAAGGAACCAAAGCTTTTCCATAAGACACTCTTCAGTCTCCAAAAGTCAGATGAAAGGTTAGTTACTATCATCCACTTCTTCAACAATTGTTTTCAGAGCCTAAGCACAACGCATTTATGATCCAACACCAGATAGCACTGTTTTGAACCGCCATAGGTCTCATCAGTGTCCTCGAAAAACAAGCCTGAGTGGACAAAGGTGATGACATCTCTTTTTATGAAGAAGACATCTATAGGATAGGCAGGAACTTAATCCTTGAATATCAAGGATAAACAAGTTCTCTCAAAGCTGTCAGTTGCAAAGCCAAACCTTTGTATATAGACTAATATACAAAGGACAAACTTTGAAGCCGCGTTCATCTCTGATATTTCAGTAATTAGTCCTCTGTCGTTCCCATAGATGTCGTCTTCTTGAGGGGAGGTGTTATCGCTTCGATATCAACCACCAAAGAGATTCGTCCTTTGTCTTTCACTGCAGCTTTCACTGCAAGACATGAGGTTGAAAACCAGAACCCAAACACAACGCATGTATGATTCAAGACCAGATATACATCAAAACAGACATCAGTGGAGCTAGGCTGAACCATGCACGCCTGACCTTGAAGGTCAGCTTGCGCAGACGCCGTCTATGGGAACGACATATATCAAAGATAAATGAGAACTCTCGAAGCGGTCAGTTGCTAAGCCAAACCATTGTCTAATGATTTTAGACGATGACCAAATCTTTGTATATAGACTAATATACAAAGGACAAACTTAGGAGCCTTGGTCATCTCTGATATCTTAGTAATTAATTCTCTGTCGTTTCCATAGATGTTGTTTTCTTAAGGGAAGGTTATCGCTTCGATATCGACCGCCAAGGAGATTCATCCTCTGTCTTTCACTGTAGCTTTCACTGCAAGGCATAAGGTTGAAAACCAGAGCCCAAACACAACGCATCTATGATTCAAGACCAGATATACATCAAAACAGACATCAGTGGAGCTACGCTGAACCATGCATGCATGGCTGACCTTAAAGGTCAGCTTGCGCAGACGCCGTTTATCATAGATAAACGAGACCCCTCAAAACGGTCAGTTACTGGGCCAAACCATTGTCTAAGGATTTTAGATAATGACCAAACCTTTGTATATTGTCTAATATACAAAGGACAAACTTTGGAGCCTCGTTCATCTCTGATATCTTAGTAATTAGTTCTTTGTCGTTTCCATAGATGTCGTCTTCTTGAGGGAAGATGAGGGAGAATCGACTTCTGTATTTCACTGTAGCTTTCACTGCAAGGCATAAGGTTGAAAACCAGAGCCCAAACACAACGCATCTATGATTCAATAGCAGATATACATCAAAACAGACATCAGAGCTACGCTGAAACATGCAGGCATAGCTGTTTCTAAAGGTCAGCTTACGCAGACGCCATCTACAGGAACGACAGAGAATTCAGTCCTCGAATATCTAGTCCTCGAAAGATAAACGAGATCTATAAAAGCGGTCAGTTACAAAGCCAAACCTTTGTATATATGCTAATATCTTTGTATATAGACGATATACAAATGTCAAACTTTGGAGCCTTGTTCATCTCTGATATTTTAGGAATGATTTCCCTGCAGCTCCCATATATGTCTTCTTCGTGAGGGAAAATGTGGACAATACTGTAAACACCGATGAGGAAGAATAGTTCCGAAAACAACAACCAATATTTTGTTGATTCTTTCAAAAAATTGTTTTAACAAAAATGTATTTCCTGGAAAAAACACATTTATCACTACTGAGATTTGTTTTTATTTCCAGAATTCCGCGAAGCATTCAGACTTTTCGACAAAGATGGCGACGGCAGCATTACGAAAGAGGAGCTAGGGCGTGTGATGAGGTCTCTAGGACAGTTTGCTCGCACTGAAGAGCTGCAGCAGATGTTACAAGAAGTGGATATAGATGGTAAGGGAACTCTTAGTGGCTGAGTGAGGTAGCACTGATGCTGGCCAGACGTGGGGCTGAAACCAGACATGATTACATATGTATAGGGTCTTTCATTAGGCGCTTTCTATCTTTAGATTTAAATGAAACAAAGTGTATGTGTGAGATAATATCGAAATTATTTATTGGTTCCAAAAACCTGTTGATGCCATTATGTGTGTCTGCACCGATAGCAGACAAGCCCTATTAGCCTTGACCAGACAATGTGTCTAGTACTAGAGTGCCACCACGACTTCTTTAAGTGAGGGGTACTCGAAACGTCTAATTTTCTGGCACATAAATCAGGCTGAATTTGATCGATGGCTTGGGTTATGTTGGCTTTGCGATGGTTTGTGGCTTAATAATAATGATAATAATATGATTTTATTTCCTTGAGACAGTACAGGCTGCATGGAAAAAGTCAAAGGAAGGGTTTCATACAAAGTGCATATACCATCAACAAACGAATAGCAAACACCGCATAAAAAACATACAAACGGTTATACATATGTATATAACAGATAATCAAAAGCAAATAAGTACATAAATAGATGAGAAAAAAATAATAAATATCCCCTAAAAATTGAACTATGGAGTAAAAGCAATTTTGCACTAGAAAATCTTTCAGATTTCGTTTTAAAATGGAAAATGAGCTACTATTATTTATGCTTTCCGGGATCGAATTAAATATTACTGGAGCCCTGAAGTTTGGGACATTTTGAGTTATTCTAAGTTTTTTTAAGGTGGTTGACAATGTTTCGTGGTGTATTTCATCAGTTCGGACTTCCATTGTCTAATATGATATAAATTGATTTGATAACCCTGCAAAAAATCAAATAGATTAACCGAAAACAACAATTTCATTAAACAAGACACTGAAATTACAAAGAAACAACATACAACAACAACCAAACAAATAGAAATTGAAATACTAATAAAAGCTGAAAAAATTGAAAAATTAAAAATATTAATAACAAAAAAATTGAAAAATAATAAAAATTAAAAGATTTCAAACCAAGTTATGTCACGACGTTTCGATTTTTAGTATCCACAATCGTCTTCGAGTGAGTTATCTCCCGAAGACGATTGTTGATACCAAAAATCGAAACGTCGTGACATAACTTGGTTATCTAAGGCATTTTGTTTTATCAATATTCAGAAAAAGACAATTTGCCGAGAACCAATTATTAACAGCGGATAAAGTTTCCTCACAATTTTCCGTTATAGAACTTTCTCGGGTATCGGAAATTATAAGTGAGGTGTCATCTGCGTACATAGTGAAGGATGCTGGCACATGGAGCTTATCAATATCATTGATGTAAATTATGAATAGAAAAGGGCCAAGTACTGACCCTTGTGGGTCACCCAAGTCGTTTTTCAAGTACCCTGATGACTCCTTTTTAATTGAGACATACTGCCATCTGTCACAAAGATATGACCGTATACAATCCAGAGGTATACCCCTCACACCATAGTGATAGAGTTTATCCAAAAGAATTCTGTGATTTACACAGTCAAATGCCCTGCTGAGATCACAAAAAATCCCAACAGGGCATTCGCCTGCCTCAATGTAATCCACTAGTTTGTGATAGTAGGAATATAGTGATGTGGTTGTTGATTTCTTATTTAGAAATGTTGATTTTCTATTTTCTATTTATTATATCAATATATGATAAAAGTTGGTGTTCGTAAGTGTACTTATTCGCAGACACATTTGACTTAAGGAAATCCCTAAAGAAAAAGTCCATTGGACTCAAATCGCACGATCTCAGCGTACAGTTCACATCAGTGACCAGAAATGGGCCTTATCGCTGAAGATGATTTTTTCATGAAAATTATGGTCAGTTACCAACAGCTCCCGAGCCTATTCAGCGAACACACATCGTTTTATTTGGTCGTTCACCTTTAGTTTCTGAGTCAGTTGAGTTTTGGCCCAAGTCACGACAAAGCCCAAGTCATGATACAAAATTCGCCAAGTTGTGGTCTCGCAGAGACGATATTTTCAGTAGATCGAATATATAATGAAGTCTTTGGTTTCTTCAGGTGACGGTAACGTCAGCTTCGAGGAGTTTGTAGACATCGCATGGTCTGCTAGCGCTGGTACAGATCCTGACCACGTGCAGTCTAGAGAAGAAGAAGACAAGGAGCTCAGAGACGCCTTCAGGGTTTTCGACAAGCACAACAGGGGCTACATCACCGCTTCTGATTTGAGAGCTGTGCTGCAGTGTCTGGGAGAAGACCTGTCTGAAGAAGAGAGTGAGTTGCGAAACTCTGCGAGTTTGCACAACTAATGCTTTTTCGAATTTCAGTTGAGGACATGATCAAAGAGGTTGACGTTGATGGGGATGGTAGGATTGACTTTTATGGTGAGTTGACAAACGAGCTGACTGCTCAGAAGAATCCCAGATCTGTCAAAATTGAAATATTAAAATGATGGGTTACAATCTTGAATTCAAAATTGACAAAAAGGGGTTTCTTTGTGTTCAAGTTGTCTTGCAAGCAGTATAAAATGTAAAGTGGAAAAGTGAAATGTTACATTTTAAAATTCACTAGAAGTGGAAACCCCATATTACGATTTTGGGTCAGTTTCATACAATCCATCATACAATAGAAAACATTCAAAATGATTTTGAGTCAAATGTACCTCTGTATTTGGGTGACATTAAAATTGTTTCATTTTTTTTGAATGATCACTTCAAGAGGATTTTGTCGAATGAGATTATCTTTGAAATGATACAAGAATGAAAAATATGTTTTATCAATATTATTTCATAACCATTTCATAACCATTTCATAACCATAACCATTCCACACTATCGATGTCATGAAATCAGATTTCGGTCATTTTTACATATAACTTCAGATTTGATCAAGATTTAAAAAGCATACAGTGACTAAAAACACAATTTTCTATCATTAATGACGCATATGTATTCTTTCGCTAACCATCTCTATTTTCATGGCAGCAACTTTGTTTTTTCTTGCTTTCACTAGGACTCAAAAGTTCAAGTTTCAAAACCTCGGTAATATTTTTGATATGAGCCTAAATTATGATTTGAAAAATGATATAAATCATATAATAAATTATCCAACCTATCTATCCGATATTTATTGACCTATTTTTCTATTAATATTTGATCTAGCTAAGTCAACACTACTTGTGAATGATTATTCATATCTCGTATTTACATCTGTTGGTAAATATTGGTAATGATGTTGATAATGCTCTATATTAACACTTCATAATCAAAAGTATCAATTACATAATCTGTATCTACAGACATTGTATGTGATGGAATCTGCCGATACTTCATCAGTAATACTCTCAAGGGCATACACTTTTTCAAATGTTTTTGCCTGTAAAACTTCAAGTAGTTGGTTTTTGGTATAGTTATTCGGTATATTCGGTATTTTGATGAGCTGTCCTCAAAAATATTGGCTTTCATGTTCTTATGATAGTCCACATCGCGGTCTTCAAGTTTTCTTCCACATAATTTCAAAGAATTCAGAACCCATCCTTAACTTCCTTCGCAATGCACAATTATTTGTTGCGATACTTTATTTGCAGTCATGTTAGGCGTATACATTCTCGAACCATCAGTCCACCCTTCAGTAACTGTGTCGTGAGTGTCATACCAAGTTTCGTTCAAATAGAAAATTTGCCATTGTTTTTGTCTATATTAAGTTATTTGTTCTAGGTATTTTTTACACAATTCCACTATTCTTCTCTGCTTTCCATAACTGCTTGACGTTTCTTTATTATTTTAAATCTAAATCCTGATTTCTTTATCCAATTCTGAAGAGTTTTGTCACAGCAGCTCACATTGTGGCCGGAAGTATTCAATTTCTTCCTTATGATTTCAATTGTAGGTATCTCATTGCTTTTGTAACAGTCGAATATTGTTTTTTTCATTGATTTTATTAGATATACATCTGAAGGTTTTGCTAATCCCGTAGCACATCGCGTCTTGCATTCATAAGGTTTGTTTTTGACTATTTTACGTACAGTTGAGAAATGAATTTTGGTCAAATCTGATGTTGCTTATAGGTAATAGTTTGTTTCCTTCAAAACCAAACTTGAGATGTAGATTCTTACTCTTACAGACTCTCTCTGTTTCAATATTCAAATCCATCCGAATCTTTTTCACTGGTATCTCTTTTTCGCATTGTTTACCATCGCTATTGGAATCACCACACAGGAAAAAGTCTGCGTTGCTATCACACTCGTTATTACTATTAGTACTTGTCCAAGGACGACACATTTTAAACAAGTAACATTCAAAACGAACCGCCAAGTCTACAGTCCACGTGGACTAGTTGGCAGCGGCTTTATTTCTCTGTATTGGTTTTTTTGGTCTTTGAGAGCACCGACAGCTTTAACTATGCACAATAGCGGTTACTTCGACTATACTAATTTTGTATGCTAGTCTTCCATCTGTGGTGTAATAGCCAAACTATGTGATATAGAAATGAAGGTACCTGTAATATAACCAGTAAATAGTTGCGTCAAAAATCAGTTAAATACAATGGTTATTACTGAAATTAAAATATCCGAAGTGATAAATGAAATTTGCTAATTCTGAGTCAGTTCTATCGAAATAATTGTAACTACATTAAAAAGTAATGAACAAATCTATCACTTGTGATTTGAATTACACTAAAATTTGCGTTCATGAACTTAATAAATCTAACGGTTAAATTCCACTTGAAGATTTGAAGTAGGTAGTATTTGACAGGACAATTATCTCTAGGTGGCAGTGCATCTCTTAAAGAGAAGAAGAAATTCACCAAAGTGACATTTTGTTTGACGTTTTCTTGAAATACTACAAAAGCAGCTTTTTTGTTCTGCTAAGGATATAGTGTGCTCGAAAAATTGATTTTGATGGCTTTTTTCGTTTTATATTTTTCAGAATTTGTAAATGCTCTTGGTGAACCTGGAAATGACGACAGCTACGATGAAGAAGATGAAGAAATAATGGGATACTGAAGAAAAAACAAATGCAAACTTTTTGGAATATCATCTTATCGATAGTAAAGAAGAACAAAATCAAAGCATTCCTTTTCGTCCTCAGCTTGTCAGCTATGATAAATTTTCATATATGTGTATTTGTTAAGCATATTGATATAATTGCCTTGTGTCTAAATTGAAATTGTATATTATAGAGAAATTTTAAACTAACTACCTATATATAATGGAAACAAATGCAATTTTTTCATTTTTCCAGTCCTGTCCTAACTAAATTGAAAAGGGAGCTTAGTTATGAGTTTAAACTGATTGAGAATAACTGACTTTTGTGTAATTCGAAGCTTAGATAAAAGCAGTTGTTTCGAAAATAATTTTCTCCACTTTCAGGGAACGTTCTATCAGAAAGCTGGAAAGCCATCCACAAAAATGAATCGACAAGCCATAGCATCAAAGTTTGATCAGGTCCTTAGTAGCAGTCATCACCTGGGGCGTAAACTGGGTAAATATGTGAATAATACGCCCAACGATTTTATTATTTTTTTTATCTGATCGATACCGTAGATTGCTGGTGAGAGTGGTATGATGACTGCTACCTAGGACCTTCCGAATAATTTTTTAGTTTTGAGTTCATTAACTATATACATCACTATTATATTTCTTCTTTCAATAAAACCGTTCAACATAAAAACTTTTTTCACTTATTTTATTTGAATCCTGTATTTGGTTCA
Organism: Leptinotarsa decemlineata; assembly: GCF_025532065.1. Taxonomy (NCBI): domain Eukaryota; kingdom Metazoa; phylum Arthropoda; class Insecta; order Coleoptera; family Chrysomelidae; genus Leptinotarsa; species Leptinotarsa decemlineata. Next base: position 390,975 of record NW_027412547.1, read on the forward strand.
TTATGTATTTTTCTGTAACACACCTACCTGTATATGGTTCATCACCTTTTTTGAACATTCAAAGACACTCAAAGAAATCTTTAGATTCACCATTAGTTTTATTATGCTTTCCCTGCAAATCCAGATCGGAAACAGAATCGCATTATGTTTGTTTGACAATGACAATGTGTCGTGGTATATTTCGCTAGTTCGGACTTCCATTGTCTAATATAATACCCGAGACAAAGTCCAAATCCACACAATCCCAAACAATGATAAACTACTTCGAGCACTGGTGCAACAAGTGGCGCATCAAAATAAACCCCTCCAAAACCCAAACCATCCTATTCAGACATTCTAATACCACTACTCGCCCCAGACTAAGTACTAACAACTTGCACCTCCGACTTTAGGAGAGAACCTCCAACTTCAGGACTCGGTGTTTTACTTGGAGATTACTTTCACGAGGACCATCAACTGGGAGACCGACCTTAGAAAAACTCTGGACAAAGTTCGGAAAAGGTCCAATCTCCTAAAGGCTCTGAGTGACAAAGCCACAATGTACTGCACGCTTTCCCAGAGACAAATCCACCACATACTAACAACCGAGAGACGAATCCTACGTAACACCCATAACCTTCCTTCCTGATACCCCCCCAAGATTTATATAACTGAATAAATATCACCCCAGTCAATTTGAGATTTCAGGAACTGCGAAAACCATGAGAAGCAACAACACCGCTGACATCAGCACCCTCACCACCCCTTGGACGCCATTTGGAGGACCGAGAAGGATACCAAGGAAGAAGCTACCGGTCCCCCCAGTCAGACTCCTGGAAGCAGTGGAAGACCCAATGGAGCAAATCCAGGACATCCTTGAAGAGTACCCACTGGCAATCAGATAGAGGACAGCGCACGGCCTGGAACACCCTGAAGTCTCAGGTGTACTTCCCCCGGCCCAACAAAAACCCGAACCCTCAAGGACGACTACAGCCATCGTCCCGGACACTCCAACCAATAACGCATTTACAAACTGTGATACTTTGAATTTGAGTTATTTGTAAAGGAACGCAACCCTAAAGAGGCATAATCCTATAACAGGGCCCCCTACTTATAGTATTATGCCTATGTAACTTATACTGTCAACCACAAATGAATAAACATCGTAAATCATAAAGATACCTAGCTGAAAGTTGTTATTTTATTATTCATTAAGGTAAATTTGTTACGTCTTCTTGGTGGAAACGTTCCCCTTGTTCGTCACTCATACATCCTAAGTTTTCAGAGAAAAACCTCAGATGAGAGTGCAAACAATATATCTTTAATATATTCAAAAAATGAGTAGATAAGTAAACGAATACTCTTCCGAATGTCCACAATTTGATTCCAATTCATTGTGAAAAAACATTTATCTATATGACAATGATTTTGAGGAAGCAGGAAGAGAATTTGGACAAGTGATGCCACATTAAAAAAGGTTAATTAAAATATATACGATAAACTTTATTCAATATACAACAAATATGAAAATAATACTTATGGAATCAAAATACCGTATGGTATGCAACTACCTGTTAGTCACTTTGAATCATTCATTGTGGGTAGCAGCCCTTTTTATACACTAACATTCGTAACGATATCACTCTGCGACCCCACGAAACCATTATTGACCGTCCCCTTCTCCTCTATTCGTGCGCAACTTCTAGGCCAGTTTGGCTCCTCGTCTAACGCCTCCAAAACGGCCAAAAACTTTCGCCTGGATTTCCGCATCTTTCTCAACGGGGGTTCGACCACCTTGCCCAAGAAATACTCCACAACCAGATCCTCCAAGAAGATGCAAACTGCGAAATTGACTACGGAAATTATCAGCATGGGGTACCTGCCTTCCATGGGAGGTAGCTGCAGCTCCAAGGCCACCCTCAGCCATTCGAAAGGGTTGAGGACTAAGTATACGCACAGAGCTGTGGTGAGGAGCAAAGAAAGGGAGAAGTAGGTGTTCGTATATAAGGGTTTCCGGTAGGGCTTGCCCTTAGAGAAAGCCACGTTCATCGTGATGTACTGAAATATGGACACCGAAAATACCGCGTAGTTCTCATATGAGTACAGGTACTCCGGTTGGTCTTCGTCGTAGACGAAGGGAGTGAACCAGCTGTAAGTTTGAATCCAGTAGTAAGCAAGCAGCTGGAAAACCGTAGCTGTGGTGAGGAAAAGCACTATGGAGGATATCGGGATAAATCCTATCAGCGACGTTCTGGGAGGAATTGGGTCTAGAGCTTCGAATGCTTTGGTGTTTCCGAAAACCGCGGCAAAGTTCATAATCAGCGGGATGTCTATGAAGAGAAATTGCATGGAAGTCAGGTTCGAGTCTATGTTGTAGAGGATCGAGACAGCAGCGAACTCGGTAAGGCTGAAGCAGAGCATGATTTTGAAGACTCCGAAGGACGTCACCAGGGCTGCGCGTCCTTCTTTGATAATCTCAGGGACGCACGAGATGTTCTGTTCTTTGGACGTGAAGGGAGAAGCCACACTCGATTCGGCTTCTGAAAGGGATATGCCGACGTGGGCTGCCCTCAGAGCTCCGCAGTCGTTTGCTCCGTCTCCGCACATTGCTGAAAAATGGTGTGAAGTTGTAGAGAGAAGCATTTTGAATTGAATATATGGTGTGGAAAATGTGTAGCACATACAGAAATCTGGGTAGTGGATTTGGTACTTTCATTAAAAAGATGATTTGGTACTTTCATTAAAAAGATAAAACAATTACTTTGCGAAAACAAAGAGGATACTTTTATATTTTTAAGGACAAAACACAAGCACTACAGGAAAATTCTTGAGGCGCTCTTAGAGCGGAAGCAGTGATTCATTTGGGATTTGACCCTCTTGGAGATTAAATTCATTTAGAAAAACGTTCTTAGGAAGTTTATTTCACATAGGGGAACGGAAGGAAAACTGACCCTGCTGGTAGAACGGACCAGACTAATAATTTTCAAACTGTTAACGCCATCTATCATCGACTTACGTCAACTTGACAGTCACCTTTCACTTAGAGTTGGTCAGTGTTCTTGAAGCGGCCGTGCAGTGGCACATGTTTTTATCAAGGTAAGTTAATTTTCACGTATTTCGATGTAAAAACAGCAAATTTTGAACTGCCTTCAGTTTTATTACGTTAAAGATATCAGGGATTTTGTATTATTGTATGATATATTGTTTGTTTCACTTAGTTTAAACATTAAATAGACAATATTCTCCTCAATCTTAACCTCAAAATAATTTATTGTTTACATTCCTACCGAAAAGGCAAAACGGAACGGGCAAAATAGACAACGTGGTCCGTTTTACCTTCAATACAATTGGTTTGTGATTATACATACATAATTTGATATTAAAAATAGGTATTTTCATTTCAGATGGTTAACAACTATAAAAGAAAGTCGTTAAGTCCCAAAATAACTGGGCAACAATCAACAATAACATTCATTTTAACATCGTCTACTCATCGTTTTGAGGTTCAACTCAGTACCCCTCGAACTTCACTGAATAAGAACTCTTTCATTTGGAGAACTGCGTTTATGTGGTATAAACTTCCTGAGAACGGTTTTTCTAAATGTCCTCTACTTTGTTATCTTGTCCTTGAGGTTGACGTTGAGCCACTAATCATCCACAACAGGAAAAGCCTTCAGGCGCTCTGAGAGCGGTTCCTGTGCGAAAGTGGCGATTCATATTGTCCGATATACTCACCTACAGAATATCCCAATTTCTTCAACTCCTCAACCAGTTGCTGCTTCTGCATACCAGACATTCTGGCGAAGATTGTCCCTTTCGTAACGATTTTAGAAATCAAATCCGGATAGTTTTCAACAACATCTGCCCAGACTTTACCGGTGACGGCAAAGCAGTATCGGCGTTTCTGATATTTCTCGATGTCAGTAGAGTCTCCATTGTATTTGACCTGAGAAGTATAAGTTCCTCCTTCTTATGCTGTTTTATTTTTATATAACCTTATAATATGTTTGGTCCTTCAACCTTGATTTGAAGATTGAGTAACTTTTATATATAGTGTAAAACACTTAAGATGAAGACATCCCTGCATTTTAGTCATTTTTGAAAGCTGATTCAAAATCGATTTTGACCCTACAAACCAAATTTCAACTCAAAACTCGAAGTTTGATTTTTTTTGTAATTTTCATATTCAAGTACAGTTTTCAATTAATGGTTTCGAAAAAGAAGCTGCAGGAATGATCGAATAGTCAAAATCAATTAAAATAACTAAAACTGGAAATTATCATTTTATTAAATGTAAGTCAAACACTGAAAACCTACCCCGATAAGAGATGTACTTTCAGCTAGACGGAGCTTCCGTTCATAGTTCTTGGATGGTTCGAGAATGGTTAAACGAGCATTTTCCATTACGTTGGATTGGTAGAAATAGCCGATATGAACAATGGCCTCCTCGCTGTCCCTACATAACTTCATAACTTCTGTGGAACTATCAAGAATAGGATTCACAAGTCTGGGCCACTAAATTGATAAGAACTTTGTGTGAGAATATGGCAAACCTGCCGTGAAATAGGTACTCCAGAACTTGGGAGAGTGGACAATAATAACAATAATTACACTCGGGCTAAGTAATGCGAAAAGTGCGGCCCATGAAGGTCTACACCTGTACCAAAAATCAAATATCTGCTTTCAAAAATGGCTCAAATACTTTACAATGTAACATATTATTTATTTCCAAAAAGACCTGCTGAGTATAAGTGTAGGATAATGTCAATATACTAGACTAGAACAGGGGATAAAATTGGAAAATAACCAGGAAAAACACAGAAGTGTCTTCATCTTAAGTGTGTCACACTGTATATGAAAACTTTTATTTATTTAACAGTGCATCGTCAAAGCTACTAGCTAAGTTTCCTACCTGTTGTGAAGCTGGACTAACAGTGCGATATATTATGGAAGGTATAGAAGTTTCGGGCAATTTCTGAGTCAGAATTTCAATTATATCTTGATCAGGTTCCACCATACCGCATTCCTTAGCTATGTGAATACCGGTTCGAATGTTGTCTCCTGAAAAATACATTCAGTCTCAAATATATTGACAGTAGTCGTAATTTGGATTAATAATTTCTCATTCAATTATGTTTTTTCATAGATAGACAACTTCATTAGTTATTAATGGTACTGAAATTCTAATTTTGAAATTTCTAGACGTTATTTCTATATGAACTTTTAGGCTTGATCCACATGTTAGCTTAAAGACATTTGTTGTCCTTGACAATGCCAGCTTGTTTGTCCTTTACGAGGGTGTTCTGAAAAGTTAGTGGATTTCGTTATTCATCTCCGTCACTCACTAAAGTTTCAGCTATTTTGAACGCACAGTTGTGATGTAACAGTCCTTTGGGTAAGTTGATGTTATTGTTTTTATGAAAATGGACAAAATCGTTTATGGGGAACGATGCACATTTGGAACGTCCAAAAACTGCAACTACCGACGAAAATATCGCTAAAGTTTATCAAATGCTGCTAGACGACCTCCAAATTGAAGTAAGAGAGATATCAGAGGTTATGACCACGTCAAAATCACGTATTTGTCACATATTCAATCAACATTTAGGCATGAGACAGCTGTTTGTGCGTTGGGTGCCGCGTTTGCTCACGTTAGACCAAAAACGTAGGCGCTGAATAATTACTGTAGATGAAACATGAATACACCATTATACGTCCAAAACAAAAATACAGTCCAAATAGTGTACTGCAAAGGGGGAACTGGCTCCAAAAAGCAAAAACTGTTTTTTCGGCTTAGAAAGCAATGACTACTGTTTTTGGGATAGTCACAAAGTTATTTTGATTTTCAAACTTGTGGAAAAACGGCCACAGTTGCAAAGAAAAGAATCCGCTTTCACCATGACAACGAACCGTCTCACATCTCAGCGGTTGTCATGGCGAAAATCCACGAATTACGATTTAAACTGCTTGACCATCTGCCTCACTACCAGATCTAGCTTCAAGCTACTTCTTTTTGTTCCTTCATAAATTGCACTCGGAGGATAGAGATTTTTATCAAATGAAGAGACAGCCACCTTCGTGGACAATTATTGTGTAGATAAAAACAGGTTACGGAGATGGGAACATCGCTGAGAGAAATGTGTAGAGTTGAATCTGTATCTGTAGAGTAGGGAGGGTGATCGCACAGGACATGCATGGCAGTCTCATCTTTCTGTTCACACATCCTACATAGAGGTGTGTCTACTAGCCCCATATTATGGAGGTGTTCCCTTAGTTGACAGTGGCCTGTCAGAAATTCTGCTAGTAGGCGTAGATTTTTCCTGGTCATTGACAGATATTTCTTCGGCGCCAGCTTCCCAGGGTCGCCCAAGGTGATCCTGGCAAGATTGCATCTTTTGATTTCATCCCATCTGTTTAAAGATTTAGCATGGGTGTAAAATTTGACTAGTTCCGCAATTGTTGAAGTCATCAGGCCGTAGGTGCCACTGGGTCCTAAAATTCTTAGTCCAGCCGCTTCCTTGGCTAAAGAGTCGGCAATGCGATTACCTTTACTCCTGTCATGCCCTTTAACCCACTTCAGAATAATGTTATTATCTACCGAGGCTTTGGCTAAATCTTGGTGACATTCTAGAACTAGCCCTGAGGTAACACGTTGTCTGTTCAAGGCTAATAGGACTTGTCTGCTGTCAGTGCAGATTGTTATGTTTTTGCCAGAAATTTCTTTCTTGGTTATTTCTTTTGTGGCGATTGAGATACCAGCCAGTTCTGTTTGGACCACGCTGGTATTTCTTCCCATTCCCCACTCAATTCTTAGGCTTAGTGATCTGGAGTACACTCCACACCCTAAGCCTTCGTGTAGAGTTGAAAAGAGACTGTGTTGATAATTTAAAAAAAATCTAAAAAAATGTCTTGTATCTTTGTTAGGTCGAAAACCTGATTTTCTGGTGATTCTCCGGTATATGTGGGTGTTTTGTAGAGGCCAGTATCATTTTCAATGTGAGGTTATATTTGGTTAATGGCCTGTTTCGATAAATTTTTATTAATGATGTGTAATTCGTATAACTTAATTAAGTTCCTCATTAAAATTCTCTGTGGAACTCGAGATAACGCTGCGTTTGCTATGGTAAGCTGCCAATTTATGTTGCTGAGGGTGATTAGAATAGTTGCTGATAAATGTGTCTGTTCGGGTATGTTTATGGTAAATTTTCCTCTCCTAAACCAAAATACTGCCTCTCCACATGTGTTCGAGTAGACAAGTAATTTTTTTTATTTTCAAAAACGTATTGCTATATTCCGTTTCAGCAGACTTGACTTCTCTGGTTTATGAAATCGAATACATGAACAATATTTCTTGTATCGATTCCTCTTAGTTTGACCAACATATACTCTTTATCGCAATCGTCATACCATATTTCGTAAATCCAAGACTTTATCTTTTTCGTCATTCCGTCTTCCGCAATGCCCAACTCTTGTGGAAGTGTACGAGCAGTTTTGAAAGCTATTTTCATACTCTGATTTTCGAAAAATTTGAACCATTTCGTTGACGTGCTTGGCAACCCGAAAAATGATACGATGGAAAAAAAGAGTCTGGGATTCATGAAATGAGCTGTCGAACTAAGCGGACTGTAATATCTTGCTGAAAAAACATGTAGACCGGAAAAGAATAGTGTTGCTCAACAATGACCTGTTTCAGGATTTTCCATTTGCATTCATAATTTGCAGATTGTTTTTCCGTTTCTCAACATAGTCTCCCATCTCTGTAATACGACTCTGCACAATAATTGTTCACGAAGGTGGTTGTCTCTTCATTTGACGATAATATCTGCCCTTTGAGCGCAGTTTTTAGATGAGGGAAGAGAAAGAAGTCGCTTGGAGCAAGATCTGGCGAATAAGGCAGATGGTCAATATGAGATACGTGAATATAATTAGAATACGTACCTGTTATCATAACAACCTTCAATCTGGCATCTTTCAACGTCTTTATAACCTCCGTAGTCTGCGGTTTCAATTTGTTCTCCAGTACTATGAGACCGATGAACTCGAGTTCCGACTCCACTGCTTCCCTGCCTAGTTTCATAACATCTTGAAAACTAACACCCTTCAATTCCTTCTTTCCTAAAGCTATGACCCTATACCCTTGCCCGGTGTATTCTTCCAGCCTGAAGAGAAGATCTTCTGGAAGGGACGTTGGGCTGGACAAGGACATAATCATCTCTGGTGAACCTTTACAAAACACTTCGAAGGTATCCGAATTCGAAGACTTGACGATGACGCTCATCCGTTGGAGATGGGAAGAGAACTGGAACTGTTTGACTATACCGAGTTGAAAGTTGTTCTAGAAAAATTGATATATCAGTAGATTGAGATCTACTGAATAAAAATGAGAAACTTTTTGAAAAGTTTTTGTTATAATTTCACTGGGAGGGATGATGTGCTCTAGAATTCCGCAAGGTTTCATTCTTGGGCCAACACTTTCATCTACCTATGTTAACGTTACCTTCTGTAACTTTACTTCGGTTAGTTTCTTGTTATTTTCTGGTGATACAAATATAATAATACAAGAAGAGAACACTGAAATTTCTGCTCACTCTTCTAAAGATGCTACTGACTACCGACAGGGTCCTAATTTTTCCAAAACTTGAATATCTGCATTAAAAAATGATGATAGGTTGCTTTATGAAATATGATCCAAAAATGTTTCGTTGCGAAAATATGAGGTGTTAGAGTCCTCGTTCAATTTGGAATAAAAAGTTCTCTCAAGTCCAATAATGAGAAAACATTAGCTCCTACATGAAAGCAAGCAGGGGAATTTTTCATACCGAAGGGCAGTCTGAAGAACTCAACGTAGCCAGAAGTAGCTTAACCTCCGATACGTCATTTTTGAGTAAACAAACGAAAATACTTGTATTGTCCGAGAAATTATTGAGAAATTTCACCACATTGAAATCGATCCCATTTCAGCTTTGAATTGGTAAGACAAAGACAGTAATAGAAACGTTAACAAAAAATATATCGATCCATATGAAAAATCGAAAACATTACAACAAAATAAATATAACCAACGTGGAACGACCGTTGAAATAGTTTCCCTCCACTTTCAGTTGAAAATGTTTCCCTCCACTTCAAGCTGCTTATAACCCGCCAGTTAGTTCTTGATCCAACCGTTTTGGCCCATTATTCCGCCTGAGTAACGACCAACGAATATGCGCCAAGTCAACCATCAATCTAAGGATTCGTTAAATCCAACTCTCCAGTTTCTTTACGAATCTTTTACTGCAACACGAGTGAATGAATTCAACTATTCTGGTATGAATAATCTTCATTATTTACCTGTACATATTCCTTAATTTTTTTTTTATTACAATACCTGACGTGTCTTTCTATTTGTCGAACCGTGGCCAAATTTTCTTCAATCGAGTTACACGAGTAAACAGAAGCAACATGAATAATTAGAACGATTATAATATTTGAAAGTTTTTATAGCTGACGTTTCTTCTACAACACCGATAGGACGAAACCGGAAACCTCAAAAATTTAGAGAACTACATCCGCTGCATCATCGTCTTTGATGACGTAAACAGTACATGTAGACGAAATGTCAGACATAAAATCCCATATTCCATGGTCAATATACCTGGAAAATATCCTCGACAGAGTTATCTAGAGCGTAAAAGCTAACACTTTTAGATTAGAGGATGATTTTAGTTCTCACCTTGCTATCTTCTTTTGGTTTCACTTCAATGTGTTGTTCGATACTATTTCCAGGTACACCTTGTAGTTCCCATTCAGTTGATTCAAACATCTGCAAAATAGAATATTCAGAAACTGGATTCTATCCTCAATGATTGCTTTACCTTCAGATCCAAAGGATCCCCTTCCAATTCACCGTTTATTATTGAAAGCGAATGACAAGTAGCCATTCCCTTAATCAAAGGGGAAACGCTCGATATTCCCTTAATTCTTTTCAGTGTTTCTTTGATTTTTCGATTTTCTACTGGAACCACGCCCCACATATCCATCTCATCTTCTGTCAATGTACCAGTCTAAAAATAACAGCCCACGGATAGAATTACTAGAATGAAAATGTATGAGTAGATTATAAAATGGAAACTGGACATTTTCATAGGTAAATTAGAAATAGATCCAATAACAGATAAAACATCCCTTCAACTCAATCCAAACTTAATCTCTGTTCAAAAAATCTGTTCAAAATCTGTTTTTCCGTTAATCAGCTGTCGCCCCCATACGAACAACAATTCTCAGAAGTTGAGAAACTTGTGCGAGCTAAGGACTAACGAGGTCTTTCCTTTTAACGTGTGATTCCTATTACAGTTGCAGAATCATCCCAGCTTCGACCACATAAATTCTCTCGAGAAAAATATCTGGTCGAGGCCGATCTTGAGTCGGGCGCACTACCACCGCGGCCAATTCCACAACAAATCTCTTGATATATCAGTTTTTTCGATATACACTAGAGATAGCATATTAAAGCATACACTTTAATTGAACTTCTGAAGTCAGAAATGAACATGATGACAATATGACATTATTACCTATAGGGTCTTTCATTAATAACTTTTTATCTATGAATCTGAATGAAAGAAAGTGTGTGTTTTTTTTTTAGTGTTACGATCTTCGTTCGGGTTTAGGTCGTCGTGGTTTTGAACTGTATTCTAACGCCAGGATGAATAGACCTCTGAAGGAGCCAGTCACTCGTGCTGGCGAAACGTCAGGATACAGGGATACAGTTCCAAACCAAGACGACCTTCAAACCCGAACGAAGATCGTAACACGGAAAATTTTTAATCGTTTGAAAGACATATTGATGCCATTATGTGTGGAATAAACATTGTTCAAATGAATTCTACGGCTTCTTTGGTGGAGCCCATCCGAAATTTCCAATTTTCCATGACTGGTGCATAAATCAGGCTGAATTTGGCCGATGGCATGGGTTATGTTGGCTCTGAGGGCCACTGTAGTTTGTAACTCATTCGCATACACCTGCAACTTAAGAGAACCACACAAGACAAAGTCAAACGACGCCAAATAGCACGGCCTAGGCAGTCAGATCACATCACAGATCTTGCGTTTCGCTGATGTACGGGTGTTGATCGATGATTTACTGAACCAGTGGACTCAAATTTGTCAACACATTGAGGATAGTCCTCTCAGTAGGACGATTATGGCGACCGTAAAATGGGTGGAGCCCATTGCCCGAACAGAACACGCATTTTAATGAAATAATTTTATTATTTGCACGTGTTGTGGAATGCTATATCAGACTGGATTAATGACAACTAATATGATAGATGTAGCTTTAACGACATTGCCATTATCAATTGTCAAAGTTCGGGAATTTGGATGAGCCTATACATGAGAGCAAGCTGGGGCATTCAACATGCCGAAGGGTAGTCTAAAGAACTCTGTTACCTTATCAAAACATACGCAATCAACAGACCCAGAAACGTTGATAACTCTCGAATTGATGCAGAAGATGTGTTTTTTCTCCAGTCTACTCAAAGCGTACAATTTTCCAACTGTCATGACAGCAGGCAGAGCAGGAGGAACGGCTATGGTGATTAAGTCTAAGGCTTTCATCAAAATATCCAACGGGTTAATTTGTCTGGATGACTGAAAAATTACACAGTTCAAATGTTTGACCTGTTTGAAAAAAAATAATTCACCTTCGAAGCGATTGTATATATCATCCCTAGTAAAGCAACCATAGCTAATATTCCGATAAATTTATAACTATCTCTCTCAAATTTGAAATCAGCGGGTGGCGGATATAAAATACTTCTCACCAACTCTCCTTTAGCAGTTAAGTAGCCGGTTCTTATAACAACAGCTGATACCTGTTCTTCACCTGAAATACAATAATATTTTGTAATCAATATAATAAGTGATGTTTATCATTGTACCTTTACACCGGGTTTGTATTATTTTTGTACCACAAAAAATAGTGTGGTACGTATCTTCTCTCAAGTTATACTGATTGAAGTCGGCTGGTAATGGTGTTTTAGTAATTGGCACTGATTCACCTGTAGAAAAAAGGTAATTCATAGTATAGTATTCAATGCCTCTCATGTGGACGTACGACTTCGTAGGTACGTGTGGCGGAAAAACAACAACTAGCCCAGCTAATGCCGCGCAGAAAGCTGAAATTAAACCATTAGCACGTATGCAACGTCTTCCATTTGGAAACATTAACGTTTCATATACACAAATGAACTTTTTGACGAGGGCTGACTTTTGAAACTCGAACGAATGTCGTGGCTTTTCAGAGTCGAAAGTTAGACTAAATCGAAATATCGGAACGCAGCAAAATTTGTCCAAAATGTCGGTCGGGGCTTTCTTCTGCCCCGCGCGCGATGCGTCATAGTCCTCTCTGAACGTACCAAATTCTTTGACCCTTCAACTATCGGGTGGGGAGATTGGAGTTTCTTATTCAAAACTTTGAAATTATTTTCTCTATGGAAGCGCTTTAAAGAAGTATAAACCTCAAAATCGACCACTACCCCGATGAAATTACCTGTGAGCATGCTTTCATTGACCACACAATGTCCTGTCAGTAACACGGCGTCGCACTGCATTTGACATCCACCAGATGGAATCATAATCAAGTCTCCTGGAACCAACTCGGTCGTAGGAATTCTCTCGTAAATATCATTACCTCTGCACACAGTAACTGTATCAACGAAATTCACCTTGCCTCTCAAATTCTTCTGGTTCTGAAAATATAATGATATTTCAAAACAAGCACCCTTCCTGAACATTAAAAGTTAAACTGTCTTCATCTCCTGAAGCCCTGTTTTTTTAGGACAGGACATAAGCACTTCAGAAAAATCCTCAAGGTGCTCTTAGAGACGTACGTTCATTTTGCGACATACAAATCAGGTAATATTCAGTGCAGGTAATATCCTGGAAGGAAACTATCGTGAACCCCCCCCCCCCATCGTTAATACTGAATAATGAACAGTTACCCAAGAAGACAACGTGAGATTTTTAGAAATTATTTTTGATCAAAGGTTGAGATGGGAAGAACACTTAAAAAAATTAGTAATAGATTGTCAAGCAAGGCTCAATATACTAAGAACGCTAGGCAAATATAGAATGGGAAGCAGACAGGAATATATTGCTGTCTCTGTATAGATCATTAATAAGATTGAAGATGGATTATAGAGCTGCAGCTTACTCATCGGCAACTAAAACCACCAGCTGCCCCTGCAGGAAAGCTCCCTCCCTCACTTGTGCTCCCTCCCTCACCCCTTCTTGGGGTTCCCTCTGTGGAGATGCACAAGTGAGGGAGTCCAACTCCCAACGACAGTAATGTCGCTGCCCCTTCCAAAACCATCGCGGAGATCACCGTGAGACACCTCAAGGTTGCCAAAGAGAGTGTGGGTTCGGTCTCAGCCTACACTTGCCGATATAAAGGAGATGTCTGCTAGTGACCTGTCCACCTTCCTGGAAAGGACAGGATGGACGATGACCTAGAAGGACAACTCCTCGGGAGGATGTACAATGGGTCACATGTGACCTAAGTGCTGTGGGTTAACACTCACCTTCCCTACTCTACAGATACAGAAAAAACCACCTTAAAAATATTGGATGGAGTTTACAATACTGCACTTCGCCTAGCACTAGGAGCTTTGAGGACAACGCCAGTGGGTAGTTTGTATAGCGAATCTGGAGAACCTCCCTTGAAGATAGAAGAATGTATCCAAGACTCACACATGCTACTAGAAACAGTTCGAACCTCGATAATGGGAATGAAAGGTCGGTGAGACTTCACAGCAAGCCAAGAACTGCAAAACCATTTCAGCACAGAATACAAACGGATCTTTTATACCTTAATCTACCCCTACAAACCAGCCTCTCACCAAGTTTTGAATTTCCTCCTCCGTGGATAGTGCAACAACCAAAAATGATAACAGATTACAAAATTACCTTTCTAGTCTGAATAACTGATGTGGAAATTGCCGTCACTGACATTATTATTAAAGCTATTGTATAATAATAGTACTTCTCACAGAGCCAGACTATCAGGCTGAATACTTGGAAGACATAAAACGGCGTCAGGGCTTCTAATATAATCAGGGTTGATATTGTTTGTACAGGAACTGTAATCTCATTTGGTCCGTAAGTAATCCTCCTAGAACCCATTCTTATTTGAATTTCTGTCGTTTGATTACACAACACTTACTTTAGAGCTTGTTTCTCTTCGCCTTGTCCTTTGAACGAATGCAATTCATTTCTATTTATGCCTTTATCGAATCCTGCGAGTTTGGTGAAAGTGTTTTTTTCTTCATCCCAGACGTAAACTAACTTCTTACAGGTGATTATACGAGCTTGTGCGAATTCTGAAAAACAACTATTTCATCACTTGTGGCCTCCAGGATGTCCGGATTCGGTCCCACTTACGTTTTTGTCTACCGTCACATAAATTGAATTCTAGCATGCTATTTTCATCCAACTGTTTGTCATCTTGCCTTTCTCTGAAAATAATACATCTTTCAAAGTTCACGATAAATGACGCTTGTACCTGAATATGTTTCCTCTCAGTGTTTTGACGTCTTTCACGAAATATGATTTGAAATTATGATACTTGTCCTGAAAAACGTGAATAACTGTACGACTCGTACACAAGTTTGTGAAATATTTCCTTACAATCACTAAGACCTTTTCGGCATTTTTCAAACTACATCGCTTGTATGTCGATCTCAGCTTCAAATGAGGATACCAGTGGAAAAATAACCTCAATGTTCCCAAAGTCAATATATAAAATATCCAAGTGATTCTATTTCTCACATTACAGGAAACGTATCCTTCAATTTCCTGAAAGCAAAAGAAATATTCATCAAACAACGGTATGTGACTAATAGAACTTAAATAAGGACTTCATCATTCAAACATTTCAAGGTCATCAAGGAGTTAAGTACGGGATTGAAAAGTATCCTCAGCAACTCGTTTTATTCATTTTTAACCACATTTCAAATATTGTACATCTCACTTCAGTTCATAACACGTAGTACATTCATCAAGCTCAACTATAGTTCAGTTGTTGACTTTAAAATTTATTTTCGATCACAATAAATCTCGAAAAGTTTAAAATGGTGAAGGAGCAAGAATTTTGTTGTATAAACTACAATGTAACATATTTAAAATCCAGCATCGAAAGTATTACTATTTGAATGATGAAATATACAGGGTGTTAAACATCAAAGGGTGATTCGTTAGGTCGTTTAAAAATCCTATGAACGTATCTCCGGAGTTGCTTCGTTTCTAATATACAGGGTGTTGAGGTTTTAAAGAACCGTATTCATAAAATACAGGGTGTAACTAAATAAGTGTAAAACATTTAAGGAGGTGATTCCTCATCGAAAATAAGATAGGATCTTTCATATAAAGAAATTTCATTGAAGCATCCCTTGTTAAGATACAGCCCTTTGAAGGGGGTACATAAAATTTTATAACAATTTTTTTCACAAGCATTGAAAAAGTTACAATATTGAAATCAACCTGACGTTTTGTACTACCAAAAAGACACTTAGCCAGGAATTTATTTGGTTTACCCTATGGTTGTAAGGGGTGGAAAACGCAACCTCTAAAATTTATTTCCAATGTAACGTTTTGTCTTATTATTTGTTTTCCATTTAAAAATTTATTTCCGATAGCCTGTTTCATTCTGAACAAAAAATGTCTCTTGGGTTTTTTGCCCAAAATAAACCAGTTCGCAGCAAAAAATTATTTTTGGAACAACTACAGAGATTCATCGTTATAAATGCGAAAATAGGAAACTAATCTATCTAGTAGGTCGCTATTAGCGATAGTGACAATTAAATTGGTATGACTCTGTCAGTTTGTGAATTTTCGAAATTGAATAAATACTAATTGTGTGTTGTTGTTCTGTTCTTATTTTTTTCTTTAATAATTCACTTGTTATTAAAATGGCATACACAAATGAGGAAATGGCTGATATGCATTTTACGTTTACGGCCTGTCGCAGGGGAATGGGTTAGAATCTTCTAGAAGATATGCTGAAATGTATCCTCAACGGCAGCATCCTTCACATAGAATATTTGCTCGACTTCATCAACGAATACGAGAATATGGTTCATTCGACAAAAAAACGCAGGATTGTGGTCGCCATCGAGAAGTACGAACACCACAGCTTGAGGAAGCAGTACTTGATTTGGTTGAAGAACAACCTACTACCAGTACTAGAAAGATTGTTTTCCAGCTAAATGCCGGTATTTCGAATTTTAAAGGAATAAATCTTATACCCTTACCATCTGCAACGAGTACAGGCACTGTTACCGTGAGACTTTCCGAAACGTCTTGAATTTTGCAATTGGATGCTGGAAATTCACAGACGAATGTAGTTTTTCTTGGGACAATATTATTAATTTTCATAATTACCACATATGGGCTGATGAAAACCCTCACGCTATTGTCGAAACTAACCCCAATTACTCTAAACTAACTAACTTGTGGTTCGGAGTTATTGGGGATGTTTTGATTCGGCCTCATATTCTACATCCTCAATTAAATGGTGAGGCATACGTTCAATTTTTAAGAGAAGTGCATCCAGTACTGCTGGAGGAAGTTCCTTTGGACGTCAGAAGGGATATGTTTTTTATACATGATGGGGCTCCCGCCCATTTTAGCCAAGTAGCTCGTCAGCATATAACTGAAACATATGCAAATCAGTGGATGGGTCGAGGAGGACCACAGAACTGGCCCACTCTATCCCCGGATCTCAATCCTTTCAATTTCTCTATTTGGGGTCATTTACAGCATTTGGTTTATCGTACTCCTGTTCGCGATGTAGAGGACTTGAGAAACCGCATCATCGATGCGTGCAGGGTAATCAGAGAAACTCCAGGAATATTTGAGCGAATACGTGGCTCAATGCGCCGACATCTAGACGCATGCGTAATGTCTGAAGGTAGACATATTGAACATTTACTATGATTTCTACATGTTGTGTGTTTTGTTATTAATAAATTAGTTTTGTTTATCACCCTTTAATCGTTTAATGCAGGTACTAACGACAAAATAACAATAAATCCACTTCGCATTTATGACGATGTATCTCTGTAGTTGTTCGTAAAATATTTTTTTGCTGCGAACTGGTTTATTTTGGGCAAAAAACCTAAGATATATTTTTTGTTTAGAATGAAACAGGCTATCGAAAATACATGTTTTAATGGTAAACAAATAATTAGACAAAAAGTTACATTGGAAATAAATTTTAGGGGTTGCGTTTTCCACCCTTTTGGTAATCGTTATACCAAAAGTTATACAGGGTTATTCTGTAATTATGTAAAGTTTCATCTAAATCCGTCCAGTCGGCTACAAACATACATTCCTACAAACTTTCACATTTATATTAGTATATATAGATAGGTAGATATAAACACATACCATTCTGAACTTTGCTTCTCGCACATAGTGATGCGATATTCTTGGATTTTTCTGGCATAACACATGCTGGTTACCCCAAGCTGGATTTACAAATTTTACAATTGTCTTTTCAAAAACAACTTTTCCGTAATCCCATACTGTTATTTTGATTTAACGGTATTCAGATGACAATTGATAAGTTAATGTTAACAAACGGCATATATTTGATTTACCTACCATTTGATCATCTTGTCCGTAATTGATAAACTGCTTCCCCTGTATATCTTCACCGCTGCTTTCATTCTCGCTATTTTTGTTATCCTCTATATGACTATCTGTAACAAAAAAACTATCATAGAAAAACTATTCTTTCGGAATAAAGATTATAGTAATTGAATTTCCAGAATACCCATTATGCAAAAACACACTTGGTATAACGACCTTTTGAGCTGAGTAACTGTAATAGTGAAACCTTCAAATGATCATTTATTATTATTCTGTGACAGGTGCAAAAAAAACATGATGAAAAAAGTATTCATGTCAAGTAGCCATCACGTTGCTCATTTCTTGCTAGCTGTTTCATGGGTTTGTCAGTTTTTTTCTTCGTAATTGACCTTTATTAAAAACATTCATCTATTGAAACAAGTTTTTAGTTGCTGATATCACGGAGGGATTATATAATAAGAATCGTGATAAATAGAAATCACATATCGCCAAATGAAACACAGTCGAAGATTGCAAAGCAAAGTCTTCCCCGTTCTGCTGTCTGTCTTTTAGAAACGCGATGAACTCAAAAAATAGCAAATCGAAATTAAATCCTTTATTTTCCTGTTTGACAATTTCATAAGTAATTGTGTTAGGAATAGTCAGTAATAGCTGAATTACAAAGCTAAATTACATACTACAATCAAACTAGACACACATCACAACATACTTACGTTAAATGATCATTAACGCTTTAAAACACATTAAAAACCAAAAGTTGAATTCATAAAATTTTGCATATAATAATAAATATGTATCATCTGGTGACGTTTTAAAGACTTTCCATTTTTTTTATCCAATCTATTTAAATCAAAACATTATAATTTGCAGTTATGATTCGTCTTTTGATGTAAATCAATTTGATATTATTATTATTGACAGTGAAAATATCAAATTGATCGTAGGTTAGATGAAGATGGATAAAGTTTTCGAAACATCATCAGATAAGTGTACAAATAGAATAGGTTTCCGCGATTTGAAATTTGAATTCTGAATTTCGGGTTGAACCGCGCTCAAAGTTTTGCATTGTTTGACGTTTCGGCTTCGATTTTGAAGCCATTTTCAAGAAGTAGAAAAGTGTGGCTATACTGAGAGACACACTTTGGGGTTTTGATGTTCTGGCCCTTTCAAATCTTCGCGACGGTATGACTCCCATAGACCCACGTTTAATCCAAATGAAAAATATATTTAACCGCAGTGCTCTGGTTTTTTTTCTGTTAAATAGTTTATTCTCCATTCTACAATCTCTGATTTTTCTATTAACATGCAAAAGGTGTACGAAACTGAAACTGCTTCAATATCGGATGTACGACAGAGAATAATAAATATTGGTAGAGATATTGACGTTACTGTGTTCGAAAATGTCTGACGTGAAATATCGGATAGGATGTTCATATGTCAAGAATTCCATTTCTAGCATCTTCTGAACTGAACTCAAGCTTATTACCTCATATTATCTAGTTAAATGTCAATATATTCAGGCAATTATTAAAAGTTCCGCCATTTTGTAGTAGTTGAAGATATTGTCATTATATTCTAGGGTTGTGAAGCATTTGTCAGGAGCTTCAAAAAGATATGTCACAAGACCCCCCCTTTCCATTTGATTTTTTCCAGATGGCGCCCAATCACCATCTTGAGTTTCATCTGTCAATTTCACTTCAAAATAAAGTATTCATGCATTAATTTCATTATTTCAAATTTCAGTTTTTTATGTTGACCTATTCAAAAAATAAAAGGGGGGGACATTGAAGAAATGCACTGTATATACTGCTGTAATTTCCCTCATCTTTACTGTCAAGAAATTGAAAGAGAACATTTTGAACAGTTACTCAAACGATTTTTTTATATAGAAGATTAATGATCACGAGGATAAAATATAATGCTATTGAAATCAACACCAATCTATTGCAAAAAATATTCATTTCAGAAATTCCGACATATGGTGGCGGAGTTGCGAAATTCATAGAAGTGAAAGTTATTATAACTGAAATACCTTTCATACGAAATGTCAAAGACCCCGTTTTACGAAAATTTTGTACGACTCTGATATGTCGCCCCGTTGAAAAGTTAAGAGGAAGGGGGACTATTCACGTCCGCATTTGCTTCATTAGAGTTTTTCACTTTCGACTGTAGAAACTTCAATGCCATCGGAAATTCGATGAAATGGACAAAGGGTTCTACAGCAAAAATATCAGAAACCATGTAGGTATTATCGAAACAAATTCGTTTTGAACGACGTGAACTTAATTATTATGATTTGTTCGAAAAACAGGATGTGTGACATTTGAAAATTCTAATGTTTTCTTCATTGAATTGTCGTGTAATTATGTTATTATGTAACAAATATAATCAATTCGAATGACAACCTATTCTCAGAAAATTACACAGGTGAACTGAGCGAAAATAAAAATATGATTAGTAGTTATATGTTTTATGAAGATGAATTAAAGTATATACAATGTGCATGTATTTTTCATAACTCCATTGGAAACCGATTTGGGAACTTTAGTGTTCTCCATACTGAAATTTGCCATTCAATTAGTTTCAATTTATTCAGTTTTGGAATGTCTGATTTGATTAACTTTCACTTTCTTCCAAACAAAAACTTTTGAACTCAATTCTATTCCACTCACTTACCAATCTATTTTTCTACTTTATTCTCACCTGTCCCAATCCGCTGTTCATCAAGAATAGTGAAAGCTTTGAAGTTCTCATGAAGAAATATTAATGAAGATTTGTGTTATATACATGTATTTATTTATGACCAATCCATGGCCTACTTCTCTCTACTTGATTATCGTCCTTTCCTTCTCCTCTATTACCAGTAATTGACTTTTTGTTTTGGCCTCCTCTACTCTCTAATTGTTGTTTTTCTAATCGACTTCAATTTTTTAACTCACTTATCTTATTTCACTAGTCTCTCGTAAACTCTGATTTTTCTATTTTCATTTTTCTTTCCTCTTCTTCACTATCTTCTTTCTTCTTCTACACAGTATCGATTTTTAGTTCACTTCCTCCAATTTTTTTTATTCTCCACTCTGTTTTTCTTTTTATTTCTGCAGTTCTTCTTTCTTCCACCTAATTGAGCTGTATTCTATTTCACTTCTTCCTCAATTTGTCGGCGTTTCTCTACTTCACTGCGAGTTTCTTCTGCAACCTTTTCTGGCTTTTGCACTCTTCCACATTGACTTACTACATTACTTATGTATCTTTTCTAGAAGGGCTGACGCTTCTCAATATAATTTAATCCCTTTTTTTTATTGTATTATATTCTATTTCAAATCTTCTGTTTCTTCTTTTCCTTTTGTTTTCTATTTTTCACTTCTCTACTGTACTCCTCATCATTTTACTATATTATCATCTATCTCACTCCTTTCCTATCGACCCACTTTGATTTTTGTCAATCTCTCTTTCTCTACTGTTCTCTTTTCTTCTTTACTTTTCTTAATGTGTGTTATTTCACTTCTTTCACCCCTTATCACTTTGCTACTTCCTTCATTCTACTACTTCTTTGTTCACTTCACTATTCCATCTACTTTCCCACCTTTTTTCATTTGCATTCTATTATTTGTTTTTCTATCTCTTCCTGCTGAGCTTCTTAGCTTCCCTCCTTTGCACTTTTTTTGCTTCTATAAGAACTTTATTATATTTTCCTTCTTCTATTTCTTTCTCTCCTACACCACTCCTACTTTCTATTTACCTACTATCAAGGCTACTTTCCTCTTCTACCTTATAGATTATTTTCACCTTTCAACGATATTCTGACCCTTGCAAAATGAAATCATATTCTAAAGTGAAAATTCAATTATAATTTCCCACGAAAATCGCCTACAATAATTGTAATCCTCTGTTAATTACCAGCAAAAATTTACATATTTCCACACTGTCTGTAAATTAGGTAATCAGACAAATGTCGGGGAATTTTCGCTGAGCATACATCATTCTTGCGAGGCTCAATCAGGAAGAGGAACGTTAAACAATATAATTGAGCAGGATTTACCATAATATCCGACCTATACGAAGCCCAAGGGCAGTGTCGTAATTGTAAAACACTGCCCTACGCTTTTGAATATTCATTCAAATAAAAACCTAATATGCAGTAAAATAGTACGAAAAAATTAACAACCGAGAGTACAAAATATATAGGGCCGCAAAAATGTTAATTGCCGCGGAAAACAGGGTCGTATACAGGGAGGGAATGAAGACCATTGCCTTTCACCAGGGAAAATATACAAACGGTAAAAAAAAGATTCCAAATACATGAATGTGTTTGCGTTGCAAACTCGTATTTCGTACTAGATCGTTAATTCACTCACAATAAACATACGTGAATGTTTTAAAAAAGTCAAAAGTTCAATTCTAATCCCAGCAAATGGTATCAGTGATGTACTGTGATGTATTAATGTGGGGTTCTTCTGTGGAGGCGAAACGTGTTTTTATTGTTCAAAAAAGAATAATTAGAACTATCTTTAATATTGCAGCCAGGGATAGCTGTAGCCAGGGATCTGGCTTTCAACTGTGGTTGAAAGACACGCCAGATGAAGCCATTGTATGGCGAAACACGTGTTGCGTTTTTGTAAAACAATTTAGTGAAAATCTCACAATAAAGTGTTTTTGGAATACTTTAGACGATCTGTCAGCAAACACCGAAGAAGGCATATGTGAATTATTTTCTAAGTATTTTAAGAGTGTATATATTCACGACCCGCTTGCAAATGATCATCCATTGCAATGATAATCTTGACTACTCTGTTAGCATTTCTGAACAGCAAATTTCTGAAGCAATTAATGATATAAACATACGGAAGTGTCCTGGTTCGGATGACACGCATTTAAAAAAAAATATAAAGAGAACTTGATACCACTCCTTTTTCAGGACAGGAAAATTTCCTAGTAAGTGGAAATCTTCTATCGTCATGCCACTCCTCAAAGGTGGTGATAAGCGTAACATTAAGAATTAAGGACCTATCAGCAAACTATGCATTTCCGGAAAACTGTTTGAAAAGATTATGCATAGAATTATTTTAGATCATGCACAAAATAAAATAATAGTACAAAAACATGGTTTTTCCCCTGTAGATCCATTGATACTAATTTAATCGAGTTTACAGATTATGTGTTAGACAGAACGCAAGCAAGCTATGGTTGTTAACGGTTACCAGTCAGAACCTTTTGTGGTTACATGAGGTGTACCACAGGGGAGTCATTTGGGGCCATTACATTTTATAATTTATAAGAAGAATATTGTTGAAGTATTTCAACATTCCAAATTTTTGTTATATGCCGATGACCTCAAGATTTATCGAACCATCAAAGAAATCCAGCACTGTGAAGCATTTGCAGAAATCTGTGGCAATAGTAGCCTGTATTTGAATCTCGATAAATGTCACAAAATAACTTTCACCAGAAAGAGAAATCCCGTTGATTTTCAATATCAAATAGGAAATCACACAATCAAAACAGTTAATGAAGTACGTGATTTGGGAGTGATAATGGATTCCAAAATGATTTTTAAGTCCCACATTGAGAAGACCGTTAATATGTGTAATCGTTCATTGGGTTTCGTTATAAGAAATACAAGACATGTCAGAAATGCAAACACTCTTCTTAATCTATATAACTCTTATGTATATAGTCGTTTGAACTTTGCATCTGTCGTTTGGAGTCCACAATATTCGATTTACCAACATAGAATTGAAAGAGTTCAAAATAAATTCGTCAAACAATTGGCGCGTAAAACTGACATTTCTATAATCAATGGAAATTTCCGTCCAGTTTTCAAAAAGTATTCTTTGTTGTCTCTTACAGATAGAAGAAAAATGTCAGATATATTAATGCTGTACAAATTATTCAATAAACGTGTCGATTGTCCTTCGTTGATAACAAAAATTTCATTGAATACACCTTGCAGAGACTTGCGAAACCATGATATCTTTGCTGCAACCCCATTTAGAAAAACCAATTCAGGAAAAAACTCTCCTTTATGCAGAATTGTCAGATCCTTCAATACTCATTGCAATGATATTGAAAAACTGAGGTTATCGTTCCTTAGATTTAAAAAGTATGTGAAATTTATTTTTGGTTATAATTAGTTATCGGTGCTTCATATACTGTTTATTTAATTTTATGTTAATATTCATTACTATCTAGTGTAAAGTACTTAGCATTTATATTTTGTTTACTCACTATCTTTCATATGTAAAATGAGGATATTTTTTGGATTTATTCTGTTTGTATTCCTGTTAGTGTAATAAATAAAATAAATAGAGAAACATGGAAAGTCACGAAATGTTATGCTTGATATTTCCAATGTCTCTGACCGTGTGTGGCATGAGGCTTTGCTGGTCAACCTTCTATGCTATGGCTTATCGGACCATTTTCGTGTATGGATCTTCAGCTTCCTTTTACCATCAACGCTGGTGTTTCCCAGGGATCCATATTGTCTCCAACCCTCTTTTTATTGTCTAGCAATGACTTATTGGAAACAACCAAGAATCCAATATATTGCTTTGCCGACGACAGCACACTTGTCTCGTCATTCCATTTGGATTCCTAGACATCGGCTAAAGAGGCACATCTTCACCGACAGCAGGAGGTTGCATATCTTAATGAGGATCTAGAAGTGATTTCGAATCGGGGTGACACAAAAACAGTGACACAAAAACCCAGGCATCGGTTTTCCCCAAAAAGATAAATGTCTCTGAACCGGACATAACAAGAAACAATGAAACAGGAAATGTTTTACAAAGATTTCAGTACAGGTAGATCTCAAAAATTAAAAGGCTACATAGAAAATAATGGTGGGAAAACTGAATTGCCGAAGCAACTCAAGTGAATATGAATAACAATTTCCAAAAAATTGTTTGGTTGACTTGACTGAATTTTTCAAGATCCAAAGAGAGGCCTGCAACCTCACAGCCCCCGCCTTGGTCCTTACTTGTTTTATGTATTTTGAAACGATGAATGAGAGCTCTGTTTTCGGTGAATTATCTTGAAAAAATATTCCAAATATCCAACGAAACCTACCTTCATCACTGAAGGAATCCACCATACTCCTGCGAGGGTGTAACGTCAGAGGCTTGTCCTGAAAAAAGCGAGAACAACCGCACTTCCACTCACTCACTCTCTTGCACAGAGTGTTGGGAAAATGACTGACCCAGTGCGGGACTGCGAATGCTAAACATTCTCATAATCATTTATGTATTTACCTACGCTGTTTGGGTACGAACGCTCGCCGATAAAAAAATTAACGAGTTCCGTAAGCTTGGTTCGCGGTGTTCATTTTCTCTACGGGGTGGTCCATCGAATGCGGATGGAGTCAACCGGTATACCGGGTGGGAACGTAAAATTTTGTCTTTCTGTTGCTGGCAGACTTGTCCAGTTCTTTCGTATCTCCGGGAAAGACTGTAGATTCTGTTACTGGCTAAAAATAACACTCGGTATACAAGTTATCGTAAAGTAAGGTTGGTTGCAGAACAACATAATCATAATTACGTGCACTGGTAGATCAGTGAAAAGCGACAACAGCATGGGTAGCGGTTCTTTACTGGGAAAGAATATATAAGGGAAATGTACATTGAATTCACAATGACCATGTCGTTTTGGTAAATGTGAGCCTACAAAATACGAAATCGCAAGTGCTAATAATGTGACCAAGTGGTCAGAAGGTTTAAAATATGTTCAACTGATGAGAAATAGAGCTTTCCATGAGGGTATAAAGCTTTATTCGGAACAAGAATGAAATTGGGTTGGAAATCATCAAATTTACCTATGAAATCTGTGGAACAGCTGGAAACAGAAGAAGAGTTAGAGCAATTACAAGAAGGAGTACACACAGCCAACACAGCCACATAACAAAGTCGCAGAAAACAATGAATTTTCCATTGAAACGTTAGATATACTTTTGGATGATATTTTATTATGCAACCAAATTGAAGACACTTGTTCAACGTCTTCGACTTGGAAGATTCGTCGCAAGCTATTTCCCACTATGAAAAGCAGAAATTAATTTCGTTTGGTCGATCCGAACAACCGATAGACCGGTTTTAGGGTGTTTGTTCCATTATCAGTACCGGGCATGGTATCTCCGGAATATCAATCATTAATCCGACACCGCGGAGTATGTTTGTGAAGAACATAAAACCAGAGAACATAAAACTCATAAAACAAGTCAATAAAGGAAACCGTATG
The DNA here is from genome assembly GCF_025532065.1 of Leptinotarsa decemlineata. Taxonomy (NCBI): domain Eukaryota; kingdom Metazoa; phylum Arthropoda; class Insecta; order Coleoptera; family Chrysomelidae; genus Leptinotarsa; species Leptinotarsa decemlineata. Next base: position 416,814 of record NW_027412547.1, read on the forward strand.
AACATCCATCCATTCGTTGGCCTCCTAGAACACCAGATGGCAATCCATTAGATTATTTCGTGTGGGGTTTCATTAAAAATATGGTTTACTCTATTCCAATAACATCAATGGAAGATATGAAATCGAGAGTTACAACTGCTTTCAATAGTTTGACTCCAGACTTGATCAGAAGCGCTACACATGACAATCTTTTGAAGAGATTACATGTTTGTTTAAGTAGAGGTGGAGATGTGTTTGAACATATTCTGAAATACACTGACGATTAAATTAACTCATTAATTTATGGGTTTATCATTTTCAGTTCGTGTTTCAGCGTTAATAAAACTATTGTTTGAAGAGAATTTTCATTCGATGGTTGAGGAGTATTTTAATAATTATCTTTTCATTGTTTTATCTGTGACTAATTGAGAAACATCAAATGAAATCTGTTTTACGAAAATGAGTGATGAACAACGAAACCATGTCAATTTCCGTTTGAAACAGTTTATCTCGAAAACGGTTCAAAATAGAAATAGTATCATCTGAACAAAGTTAATCTAAAATTGGATGTAGAGCTCAAAAATGTTGAAATATACTGGGTGTTCCATTTGAAAAAATTGAGTTCCACTCATTTTTTCATGAGATCAAAGTATCTGCATTTTTTGAAGACCCTGTTTGAGGCAAATGAAAATATGACTCGGAGTGAAGATCCTCATAGTATCACTCCACTCCATTTCAAATTTGATCGTTTTAGTGCGAGAGAGTTCAAGATTATCAGCATTTATAAAAGTTCATGTTTGGTAAAAAAAAATTCGACATTAATTTATATCTTCTAAACGGTAAAAGATAGGTATAGGGAAATAGTATATGAATTTGTAAACAAAGTGATAATGAATCATAATATGATATTATATATGAGGTGTTCCCTTTCAAAAATCAAAGAAGCCGCTACTTTATAGTAGAAGCGACAACGCCGCTTCATCTGAAATATTTTAGGCGTGTAGGTTATATTGACTTATGCATACTGTGGAATTTTCAGGTTAATCCGTTGAATAGTTTGCCAGAAACGGCTAATTAACGCTCATCATGAAAAGCCCTGTATAATAGATATATGTATATGTACATACCATACAGCCCATGGGCATGATGAAACTTCAACTTCGAAGAGCTGTATCTCTTAAACTATCAACATTTGGACTTTGGGTATAGGAACACTTTTGATCTACTAGTTAAGAACTATAATTTCCCAAAATTACAAACAATTTGGCTAAAATCCAGTTTTCATAAGGAAACTGCGGGGTCCTTTAGAAGTCATAATTCAGTTATCGAGGAACAGATACAAATCAAAGCACAACAAAACAATACACAGTCCTAGAAACAGTAAACCTAGAGAAAATCCAACGCAAAGGATGTAACCCAAATACAGGCAAATTAATCTACAGTACCTGTAGGTTAATTTGCCAATACAGAAAATACATTCTACATGACGAACTACTTTAGTACTTTGTTGAAAGAAGTCGTTAATTTGAACAGTTTCTGTGACAATTTTCTAGCCTGATGGATGTGATGCTATTACATGCCTTCCAAAAAGCACAATATATCTCATAAAGAAAATTGATCTAAAAATTTTAAAAAAAGTCTCGACATAGATATCTTCACATAAGAAATGGGAATAAGGGACAACTAGACAAAAAAAATCACATTTTCTCAAAGTTGATAAACAATCCAACATACAAACGACAGAGATATAACATAATGTATATGTGGAAACGCCATGTCACTGTCTTCAACAGTAAACAGTTATCGCAAGAATTATATTATTCAACAATTCTAAATTACTGATAAAATGGAGAAAATATATATGCGAATAATATTCCAACATTGTGTCTAATGACAACCACAATGTTTTTTTAACAAAAGTCAGTGGCGTGCTATTAAGTATTAGCTCTCCTGGGTCGATTGGATTTTGGTTCAGATGTCATAACCATATGACATCAAGCAAACGAAGTAAACGATATTGTGCACATTTGAAGTGCCGGCACTCTCAAAAGCCAAAAAAAGCAATACATAGAAATGAACCGGCATCAAGCTAAACCACGTGGACTGTAAACTGGGCGGTTCATATTGGATGATTTTTACTAACCGAGTTTTATGATTGGCTGAAATCGGCGAGGATGGTTATCCCCGTCGTGTTCAGTTGGAACTGTTCGCGATTTGATAGTAATAACGAGTGTGATAACAACGCAGACTTTTTCCTGTGTGGTGATTCCAATGGTGAACAATATGAAAAAGTACTTGAATAAGATTGAGATCTATTTGAATATTGAAAAACAGAGAGTACATTTCAATGTTTAAAAGAATCTACATCTCAAGTTTGGTTTAGAGATTTGACCGAAATTCCTTTCTCAACTGTTCGTAAAATAGTCAAAAACAAACCTTATGAATGATGTGATACAGGTTTACAAAAACCTTCAGATGTTTATCTAATAAAATCACTGAAAAAAACAATATACGATTGTTACAAAAGCAATGAGATTCCTACGACTGAAATCATAAGGAAGAAATTGAATTGCTTCGGCCATAACGTGAGCTGCTATAATAAAACTCTTCAGAATTGGATAAAGAAACAAGGATTCAGATTTAAAATAACGAACAAACGTCAAGCAGTTATGGAAAGCAAAAGAATAGTGGAATCGCGTAACACATACTTAGAACAAATAACTAAATATAGACAAGAACAACAGAAAATTTTCTATTTGGACGAAACTTGGTATGACACTCACAACACAGTTATGAAAGGATGGACTGATGGTTCGAGAATGTGTACCCACAACATGCCTGCAAATAAAGAATCGCGACTAATTACTATACATTGCGAGGGAAGTAAAGCATGGGTTCCGAATTCTTTGAAATTATGTGGAAAAAACTTGAGGACTGCAATGTTGACTATCATAAGAACATGAAAGTAATATTTTCGAAGAATGGGTTGAAATTACATCGATCCCAAATTTGGATACGAATAGTGTAGTAGTTCTTGACAACGCTTCCTATCATTCGCGACAGCTCATCGACTGTAGGAAAAATGAAATACAAAGTTTTTTAATGGATAACAATTTGTATTTTGAAGATTTCTATACCAGAAACCAACTACGTGAAGTTTTACAGACAAAAACATTCAAAAAAGTGTATGCCCTTGAGAGTATTGCTAAAAAATATGGATACACCATATTGAGACTTCCCCCCTATTTTTGTGTTTTCAATCCCATCGGGGGGTTGATTTGGGGAAAATTGAAACAAATCATTAGGCGTAAAAATAATTTTCCTAAAATTGATTAGAAGGTAATAGAGTATCCAATATTACCGAAACTTTCATATGTCGCGAACTTAATGTATGACACTGTATGTCATTACCGGCTTCATACATCATTTATTTTAGAAATGTATGTGTATCAGAATGAATTTCTCATTAAAAAAGACTAACTGATTCAAATAAATTCCAAGAACTTAATTCAATCATCTGATAAATCCGACAAAAAACGAATGCGTTTCTCAAACCTACCTGCATTATCGAAAGAATCCACCATACTCCTGCGAGTCCTGCAACAAAATAAAATCTCCTGCAACTATCTGCTCGATGTCGGTGTTCTGAAAAACACGAGAACTACTAAACTTTCACCCACACACGAAAGTACACAGACTTTGAAGTAAATGACTGGTGGAGTTGGTATTCAGTATTCAACTGTGATAGCTAAACAATTTCATAATAAGTTATTTACCTGCGCCTGTTTGAATAATAACAACGCTCGCCAATGAAAAATGAAAGAGTTCCGTACGGTGAGTTCGTGGTGTTCATTTTCTCTACAGGATGGTCCACCGAATAGGATTGGGTTGAGTTGGTGTCATTAGACCCAACTTCACGTAACTTTGATCAGAAAAAAATGGGTTTCATCTGCTCGTCTTCTCACGTGTATAGTTCGACTAAACGATATAGTGCAACCAAACACCAACAGTTCACCTTTCGTAATTTAACTGAATATATATATATATATATATATATATATATATATACATATATATATATATATATATATATATATATATATATATATATATATATATATATATATATATATATATATATGATGAGCAGTTTTCGCGGGTTTCGTTCCATGTTCTGTGTATTTTATCCCCATAAGGATTATTTTCACATTGTTTCGGCAAAGTATATTTGCCATCTTCTGGTTTTTTCAACTAGACTAGTCTAGTTGTCTGGTCTAGTGTCTGGTCTAGATGTCTGGACCGCCTGCCCGGTACTGACGATGCCCAATAGGCTGAAACAGCTGTATACCGGTGGCTCTTAAATTGAAATCAATATGGGAATGAGTTAGTTTTTGGTATAGTAATCTTCAAAATACAAAATGATATCCATCAAAACACTGTATTTCATCTTTCATTGAATTATTATTCGGTACTGTTGCGAATGAGGAAGCGTTGTCAAGAACTATTACACCGTTCCCATCCAAATTTGGGATCGATGTGTTTTCAAACCATTTCTAGAAAATATTAGCTTCCGCATATTCTAAAGATACTCAACATTGCAGTCCTCAGGTTTTTTTCCACATAATTTTAAATTATTCGGAACCCATCCTTTACTTCCTCCGCAATGCACAATAATTAGTCGCGATCCTTCGTTTGCAGGCATGTAAGGAGTACACATTCTCGAACCATTAGTCCCCCCTCTCTTAACTGTGTCGTGATGTCATACCAAGTTTCGTCCAAATAGAAAATTTGTCGTTATTCTTGTCTATATTTAGTTATTTGTTCTGAGTATTTGTTACGCAATTCCACTATTCTTCTGCTTTCCATAATTGCTTGACGTTTGTTTATTATTTTAAATCTAAATCCTTCTTTCTTTATCCAATTCTGAAGAGTTTTGCCACAGCAGCTCACGTTATGGCCGGAAGTATTCAATTTCTTCCTTATGATTTCAATTGTAGGAATCTCATTGCTTTTGTAACAGTCGTAAATTTTTTTTTTCATTGAATTTATTAGATAAACATCTGAAGGTTTTGGTAATCCCGTATCACATCGCGTTCATAAGGTTTTTGACTATTTTACGTACAGTTGACAAAGGAATTTCGGTCAAATCTCATGTTGCTTGTAATAGGTTGTTTCCTTCGAAACCAAACTTGAGATGTAGTTTCTTATTTGTTTTTTTTTCAATAAGTTGTTGATATACAATAAAAAATGATTGGAGACAATATGGATCCCTGGGGAATACCAGCGTTGATGTTGGAAGTATTCGTTCCCTGCAAGTGGCCATCGACGGCCACTTGCCGTCGTTCTTCCAGGAAGCTGAAGAGTACACACAAATGATCTAACAAGCCATAGCATCGACGTTTGGCTAGCAAAGGTCGATGCTATGGTAAAGCAAAAGAAAGTCACCTGAATATTATTGGACCAACACCAAATCGTTATTTTTAACACCTCGACACGTGTTTCGATCACCAAGTGATCATCTTCAAAGAGGACGATTAAAAATTTTACTCTTTTTTAATATTCCTCTTTGAAGATGATCATTTGGTGATCGAAACACGTGTCGAGGTGTTAAAAATTACGATTTGGTGTTGGGAAAAAACTCCAGTAATATTCATTACTACACCAAAGGTTTCAAACAGTGCATCATAAGAAGGTCGCCTGTTGAACTGTTTTTACTGAAAGCCATATTGACGAAAGCTTAAGATGTTGAAGCCTTCCAAATATTTGAGGATATGGTGGTTCAAGACTTTCTCTATGATTTTTGATATCACCAATAGCAGTTTGAGTTTCTTTTCGACACTGAAACAAGTTTCTTGTTTCTGTTTTTGAAACCGAAACTAGTACTATACAATTACAAATTTCAAGCAGATTCTCCCAAACGATTCTGATTCCAATTTTTCTAGTTGTATAGGTGATATTAATCCAATATTCAGAAGTTTCTTGAACCGTGAAGAAATAGTGAACGTGAAAGTTTGGAGAGACAGTATAAAAAAAAAAGAAATCAAAGGTAAAATAAACGCTAGTTTTGTAATATCCAGTTCTTTTTTAATTTAACACTCCAATTCGTTAATATTCAATAAGCTTTGGCTTTCCAAATGAACGTTTCTCATTCGACTCATCAGTTATGTCTAAAGGTTGCCCAGTTACAAATTGTTTCCTAATGGCATTTGTCCCATTATCGTTACAATGAAGTCTAGACACAAAATACTTGACAGAAGATACACGGAACAGGAACCATGCATTATCAACATTCTTGAAGTGTTAATTGTCAACCTAAAAATTTCGTGGATTTGTTAGTGAAAGTGAAAATGAAAAAAGTCTGGTTTAGTTCAAATGTTGGACTAATAACCTACCGAGATGTCATCGTAACGATTTATTAAATGCAATTATGGAACAATGTGCTAGAAATGTTTTTCAGCACATAAAAAATTGCAAAAGTTAAAAACAAATCAAGATGTAGCTTTAAGTTCTTTGTAAAAATTTCAAAAACTATAATGGATTGAGATATTTACATAAATATCCTTGAAGAGGGAGAAATTTCGAAAAAAAAGTACCACCTTACGAAACTCAATCTCTGTAATTTATTTTAATTTAATGTCGAAAATAGGCCTCCACGGGTGAATTTGGACATGCAGGAAAGCGAGTACGTCACAAAAAATACTTTTGTTCCTACCTATTTAATATTAATTTTAAAATTTTTCAAAATTTCGGTGTATTCTGAGTACTATGAGATTCCCGTTCGATTTATTGTTTATTCAAAAGTAATTTGGTTTTTCGTCTATTAATTTATTTTCTTGTAATTTTTTTCAAATTTTCCTTTCTCAATCCTTGAAATTGTTAGTAGGGACAATTTTAGTGATTGTAGGATAACGAATTTATGTAATTACATTGTTCCTACACATTAAATAGCCATTTACCTTGGAAATCACTGGAAAGTAATTAAGCTCTATTCGTTGCGTTTTTTAACTTATCAGACATTTTACTTTTCTGTAATATTCAAGTTGAAGGGATCAACCGAAAGAATTGAATATTGAAAGAAGCAGCTGCACATTGCAACGTAAAATTCTCCGAATTGTTGAATATTACAGAAAAATAATAGTTAAAAAAACTAAAAAAAAACAGGCTTCAATGGGAACACCAACAAAAAATAAAAAATAATTCGAAACTAATTTAAGATTGTCTCCAACATCGATAATAAGTTCTATGGCTTGATGTAACTGATGGCTTTTAATAAGTCTGAAATCAGAATAAATATATTTACAAAAAAAAAATTATTTTGTTGTAAAAAAACATGGAATGCTTCAAATTATATTTTTATTGTGGCTCCAATCTGGCAAACAGCTCATAACCAAGTATTTATAACAATGGATAATCACAAACAATTGACAGTAAATCAGTCATAATTAATTCTGATAATATGTTGTCATGAATAATTATCTATATGTCATGAATAATTATCTATATGTCATGAATAATTATCATAATTATCTAAAACTAAAAATAGCAGCCATTTTTTAGAGGTGCTACCAATTTCCTCGACTATAACAACGTTCTAAATAGTCTTTTGAGCTTCACCAAAGTCTGCACTTGTTGGACGGGTTCATTTTGCTGCCTACAGGACATTTGAACGCTTCAGAAAACTCCTGCATGTTAGAAACAACTCCATTCACTCTCCATTTTGATTGGGCGTGTACGTCAGCCTTCATTTGCTCCAAGTATTCAACTGAAGGGTTACTGCACCATGCCTGCAATACAAATGAAAGTAACAATCACAATAGAAATCATATTCAAGTAACACCTGCTGCTGGATGAAGATCTGCGAGACTAAATTGTGTGAGGTATCTTCCATAAATATAATATGTCGGGTAGAATTCAATATTCAGCGTGGTATTAGCCGAGAAAGAAGTTGTTTTCCAACAGACGTATACCAGACCATACTGGGAAGGTAGTTGAGAGAGATTAATTATCCGAAATGTTGCTTCGAAATATTTATTTTTTTAACACCTTACTGTGAAGACATTAGAAAAAATACTTGACAAGCTTATTAAGAACATAGCACTAGCTCTGAGACCACTTCATCAAGACCCATATGCCAACAGATTAAGAGTGTCGAAGGAAAGGACTTTATGGCGGATCACAGAGAGAGCAGAAGTGTTTTAACTGCTTTATTGGATATAGGGGGCGCTTTTGATAATACGTCTCCACAATCAATCATCCAGACATCGAGGAGAAAAGGAATGGACGGCAGAAGCTGCAGGTGGACAAAGTGCATTCTTAGAAATATTTTTCAGAAAACAAGCAATTAAAATAAAATAGGTTGCTGCAGCAAAGGCGAGTGAAAATTCAGAAAAAAACTTATTTTGGGACAGCGAAATAACTTGAAATGATAACCCCACATTAGTTCCTGAGTTTACTCTAATCAAATATACAGTGCATTTCTTTGGTGTTGGGAGAAAAGTTAAATAGAAAGGGGAGTTTTGAAGCTCCTGACGAATAATTCACAACCCTAGAATATGAAGTCAATATCTTCACCTATTACAAAATGACGGAACATTTAATAATGTCCTGAAGATAAACACATAAATATCGATATTTCTAGAAATATTCCTTTTTATCTGCCATATGGCAATTCCAACAACCCGATAGGGCTCGTTAACTTATTTTTTGTTTATGAAAACAACAAAAATGTCAGTATAACAATGAACATCATTGTTAGGTTAGAATATTCTCATTTAGTTTTCGGTTTTACTAAAGGTACCACGTCAACAATCTCTAAAATTTGTTTGAAGGTGGTTGACAATGGTTCCTGGTGTATTTCATCAGTGGTGACATAACTTGGTTGGAAATCTTTTAATTTTTATTATTTTTTCATTTCTTGTTAATAATATTTTTAATTTTTCAATTTTTTCAGCTTTTATTAATATTTCAATTTTTATTTGTTTGGTTGTTTGTTGTATGTTATTTCTTTACAATATCAGTTTTTTGTTTAATAATATTTTTATTTTCGGTAAATTTTTTAAATTTTTTTTTTAGGGTTATCAAATCAATATATATATTATATTAGACAATGGAAGTCCAAACTGATAAAATAAATCTCTAAAATGGTCAATTCTCGTCCATTGGAAGAAAAAATTGAAGCGATTTTTCTTTACGGTGCGACGCGTCGAGACGCGTCGAGACTGAAAGGATTTTCGAAGAACGTTTTCCAAATCGTCCTATCTGTAGAAAATATTTGAGGGAACTTGTATCCAAATTCACAACTACCGGTAGTGTACAGTTTACATTATTGGACATTGAACCACCAACACGCATACGTAGAGTGAGGACCGAAGAAAATATTGCGACTGTATCCGCCAGTGTTCGTGATGACCGTGAAATGTCGATTCGCCACCGTTCACAGCAATTGGGCCTCTGTTACTACACTACGTGTAAACTTTTGCGAAAGGATTTGGGTGTAAAACCTTATAAGATAGAGCTGGTGCAAGAATTGAAGCCACGCGACCTCCCACAACGTCTAACATTTGGTGAATGGGCGCTGGCAAAGTTGGAGGAAGATTCACATTTTTATCGAAAAATTGTGTTCAGCGACGAGGCTCATTTCTGGATGAATGGATACGTTAACAAGCAAAATTGCCGCAACTGGAGTGAACACCAGCCCTAAGCATTGCAAGAGCTACTGATGCATCCCGAAAAAGTCACTGTTTGGTGTGGATTATGGGTCAGTGGTATCATCGGGCCGCACTTGTGATGATTGACGAGTTTTTGTTGCCCAAAATGGAAGAATTGAAAATCCCTGACATGTGGTTTCAACAAGACGTGCCACATGCCACACGGCACGCGAAACAATTGCCCAATTAAGTGCCACCTTCGGTGAATAGTTTATCTCACATTTGGGGCCGGTCAATTGGCCGCCTAGATCGTGTGATTTGACGCCTTTGGATTATTTCTTGTGTGGTCATGTTAAGGCTCATGTCTACAGGGATAAACCAGCAATATTGAAGCATTTATATGCAAAATACCGGTCGATATGTTAGAGAGAGTGTGCCAAAATCGAACCTTACGCATGGGCCATCCGAAGCGGAGCCGCGGACAACTTTTTGTGTTGTTTTGAAAATCAAATCCTATACCTCTTGAAAATCACCCGTTATTACATAGCCGGAAAAATGGCCCTATTTGAAGGAAATAAAGACAGTGTGCCGTGTCACAAATCAATGAGAACGATGGCAAAATTGCATGAATTGGGCTTCAAATTGTTTCGTATCCACTATATTCTCCAGCGACTCTTTCCAGACCCCAAGGAAGTGCTCGCTGAGAAGAAATTTAGCGCCAAAAATGTTTTTCTAGGTTAGCCTACTAATTTTTCAGCTCAACTTACCTACACCACACGAATGCGTGCTACACCATACCGTTCTAGTGCTTTATAAAATAATATTTCCCTCTGAAATCACCTACAATATGGGTAATTCTCAATCGGTTGATGGTAAAAGCGTTTTTCTGATTTCTTGAATATAGTTGAGAGGAATGTTTCTGATTTACATGTAGTGAAAATGATTGCTACATATTATTGGAGAGTTTCAGTAGAGACCGTTTCACGTACTTACAGTTCCGAACCCTATGAAGAAAAGTTGTTCTGGTGTTAATCCGGCCGTATTTCCGTTTGTTCCAGTCCTTTCCAGCATTTTTTTCATGGAGTAATAGGATTGTCTAACTCCTCCATTGTCAGCCAAGTTTTCATTCAGAGTTTTGGTCCCATTGACCTATTTTAATAAGAATGATCATAATAAAAATGATATAGAAATAAAAATGATAATAATAGTAAGAAATAAGAGCCTGTCGGATCTACGTGGAGTGGATCAAAATCTGGCCTTCTTAGCGGCCAATAAAATCTAATCACGCCCTGTTAACCAATAAAGCATTATCAAACGAATACTATACTCACATATGCGTCTATTTCTGGTACGTAGTACTTGTTATATTGATCAACAAAACACTTCGTTCTCTCATCGAATGCCGCCTTGGTTTCTGCTGTCCACCAAGAGGTTAAAGTTCCGTTAGCATCATATTTTCGCCCCTCCGCATCGAATCCGTGTGTAATTTCATGTCCTATGATGCTTCCTATTCTTCCATAATCTAGGATACTGAAAAAAATTGAAAACCCTGGTGAAATTAACAAATATTATATGAACTCTGGGGACGTGCCAGAAATTCTGTGCTAGGAATCGGACGTTGATGGACACGACCTCGTTAATCCTTTGCTCGCACAAGTCTCGACTTTTCAGGGTTGTCATTCGTAAGGGAGCGACACAGCTGGTTAACGAAAAATAGTTTTTTTAACATTCATTACACAGGCAACACAGGCATATCCTATGTATATCCAGGTCATGTTCAATTCAGATCCTGGTGAATTTGTCAAATTGGATTTTAAGTATTTTAAGAATATCTCGAAATGACCCACAAAGGTTAACGTCATCGAAAATTGATGAAGAAATATAATCACTTCCGTATGTTTCATTATCATTCATTTATGAACTGAAAAACCCTTAAAATGACAGATGGTTCAGTCATCTTAGTCAAAATTAGGTAATTATCTGGGAATTTGAGATACTCAGTTATAAGCTTGTATTTTGACATCCTAAAAGTTGTCACAAAACCTACAAACCCTTAAAATGACTGATGGTTCAGTCATCTTAGTCAAAATCAGGTAATTATCTGGGAATTTGAGATACTCAGTTATAAGCTTGTATTTTGACATCCTAAAAGTTGTCACAAAACCTACAAACCCTTAAAATGACAGATCGTTCAGTCATCTTAGTCAAAAATTAGGTAATTATCTGAGAATTTGAGATACTCAGTTATAAGCTTGTATTTTGACATCCTAAAAGTTATCACAAAACCTACAAACCCTTAAAATGACAGATGGTTCAGTCATCTTAGTTAAAATCAGGTAATTATCAGGGAATTTGAGATACTCAGTTATAAGCTTGTATTTTGACATCCTAAAAGTTGTCACAAAACCTACAAACCCTTAAAATGACAGATGGTTCAGTCATCTTAGTCAAAATTAGGTAATTATCTAAGAATTTGAGATACTTAGTTATAAGCTTGTATTTTGACATCCTAAAAGTTGTCACAAAACCTACAAACGGTAATGTTTCAGGCGACTATAGTCTGTTCGGAACTGAGAGAAACTACAGCAGTATATCTATATATGTATATTAGTGTCATATGCATACTGCATTTAAATCATTCAATAAATGAATACACAAAATTTATTCTTGAAAAATTTCATTCATAACAAACAAAATAACGAATCAACTACAGCAAATGTGAAAATATGTCTAGTAGTAACCAAGACATTCTTCAACAAATAAGTATTAAGTTGAAAGGGATTGAAAAAAAATTGTTTTTGAAGGCGATATAAATAGATATGTCTTTGAATTGTATCGTCAACAGAGAAGCTGCACCCATCAATAAGACCGACTTGGCTTTTTCCATAGGAAGAAAATATTACATTATTTTCTGTTGGGAATTTAAAGGATGTGGTAGAGGAGTTAGTCTTGATCTTAGTCTTAGTGATATTCTTCAGTTTTCTTCAAGAGCGCGTTGAATAAAAAGCTATACAACGTGGAAGATAGAATTCAATAGATCGACAAATTTTAGAATTCTTAAGGAAAAAAACAGATTTTTGGAGCCGAAAGTATCCACTGGCAGAACGTGTTAGGTTATCGACGGAGAAGTCAAGAATTCTATTAGGAGTCTACTCTTTTTACAAAAAAAAACAAAATACTCACGTTAAATAGTGTTTTGTCAGTTATTCGTGAAGACAATTTTCTCCTGATATCAGAAGAACTAAATTATGGAAGATATAACAGGAGCTGATTTTCACTTTTAGAAAACAAGATAGAAAGATCATGTTGACAAAGAATCGGAGATTGTAGAATGAAGATGAAACTATTTAAGAGAAATAAAAAACCTAGAACACTGGGTAAACATATTTTTTAATTGGATGAAACATTGGTCAATGAGGTGCATACCTTCTCGAAGGTTTGGCAAGACTAGAACATCAAAACCCTGAAGTGTGTCTCTTCGTACAGCCATAATTTTCCTCTTCTTGAAACTACATACCAGAATGGTACTGGATGTAGCCTGTAAAGTCGTCAGGAGTTCGGATTCCCTTCTCTACATGGTCTGCGACCATGAGAGAGCAGAAACTGAAGCATTTCTCTTTAGGGCAGCTGCCCGAGCAGCTGATGAACTCGGTTTAGTTTTCGACGCTGGCCGAGGTCATCAACACTCTTGACACCGAGTTAGAAGCCGTTCAGCGAAAGGCCCATATAAAAGCCGCAGTGATCACCTCACTTCTGCGGCAACACAAGGATAAGCCAATGCATGTGGTCTTCTTCAATAACATTGAAGACCTTGGGTTATCAGTGCCTGACTTTCGTTTTCCTCAGGTCGAGTGGGTTAAGGTCGGAAACTGAGGGGTTCATTCAACACCTTAGTCTACCGCAGTCACGTGATGGGTATAAAGGTTCCTGACACAAGGTGCAGGGCCTGCCGCGAGGCGCCCGAGACTCTAATGCACTTGCTATCAGCATGTCCAGCATATGCGGTCTCGGCCTATATCCATCGACATAACGCGGCCCTAAGAGTGCTATACTACCATCTACGGTACTCTTACGGTATTGACGAGACACCGTGTTGCCCTACGCTCCGGGGGATATTGAATCCGTTGTGGGAAAACTATTCGTTCCCCACCCTCAGGCTCATACAAGCTAATAAGCCTGATGTAGTTCTTCTCGACCACCAGAGCAAAAGGTTATTTGTCGTGGAGTTTTCAGCTCCTGGTGAGACAAATATCGTCAGAAAAGAGGAGGAAAAACGGATAAAATATCGAGATTTTCTCTTCGAACTCCGCAGACTCTATCCAGATCACTCTGTCAAGATGGTTGTTCTGATTATTGGTGTCCTTGGTGGAATGATGTCCTCTCTACTCTCGAATCTTAAGATCATACCGGCTTGCCGCACTAAGGCAAAAATCTTAGCCGCACAAATGCAGAAGGCTGTCATTCTTGGCACACTGCGCTTGCTCAGGGCACATGAATCTCGGATCCAATGATCACTTACCCCACGGTGTGGGGAGTGGTCATTGGTTGATAATGCTGGCGCGCCCTCCCGAATGTATCGGGGCTTCGGGGGATAGGGCCTGACCAGCGCACACTTCGGTGAAAAAAAATATATATATAAAAATAATGGCAAAGTTTAGCTCACGCATAGTTATGTACATTTCGTGTATTGAAATGTATTTCAAAGAATTTCGCCTTGTTAGTTATGAACAAGTTCATTACACACCTTTAATCAACTTACCTGTTGCCAGATCCAAAGAATACTGGATTCAACATCGCTACGGGGAATGCTATCAAAAGATGATATCTAATAAACACATTTTCAACTTTTGAGATAATTGTTCACTTACTAATTTTATTATTAGGTCTGTTGTAATATGCGTTAACCTCGAAAGGAGATTTGTCCCAGCTGAAACAAAAAGAAATATTGATGAAAATGTAGTATTTGCTTTCAATTTCCAGGGAGTTAGTGTAATCAGAAGTTTGTAATTAGTTTATGAGATTGTAACAATTTTGATGCAAGTATAGTTACACTTACTATACAAATACAGTCTCAAATGAAAAGTATAATGCAGTCTCAAGTGAAGTGTTCAACATAGTCCATATATATAAACCGATTTGACACCTCTGGAATAGTTCAAATGGAAATTCAAAAAATCCGACTTCAGTACCTATATCTCTTTTTTTTCTTCAACATATAACTATTTGAACTCTGCAACGCCCGTGCTTGCTTTTATGCTGAATCTTTCATTTCAAATAAAAATATTTGTCTACAATATCAGAGAACAAGTGAATTCAATGACGTGTCCATATGATTTTTAGTCTGAACCTAGTTAGAAATTACGATGAGATGTTCAAAGCTTTCTACTCATATCTAAAAAAGTATACCACTAAAAGTCGACTGTGAATCATTCTAAATTATTACGCAAAGGGGATACAAACGTCAAATTAGTAATGATATTTCGGATAATTTCATGACATTTGTCTGTTTGTTGCAATTGTTTATATGTTGAAAACACAGAACTTGAAATTTTTGAGGTTGTTCTGTGGTTTGGAGTTGGTAATAGTTATCAGTTGGTTTCCCTTCCAATGAAATTGATTGGTGTGTTGCATATATTCAACAATTCACTTGACAAATGACGTTCTTATGTAAAAGTGGCGACCACTTAAATTTGCGGTGTTGATCGTTTCACTCTAGTCGTACAGTTTCATTCATCTATTTATCCTACTTGTAACAACATAACCTTACAATGCCCGATCTCGCTTTCCAACTTGGGACATTCGATAGGCGTTTCTGAATGCCTTGATCCTCTTAGTATTTCCATAGTTATCCCATCCGCAAATTCTCAGATTCTTGTAAAACTGGTCAAGGAGTTCTGGTTCCGGTACCAAATCCGGATAGGCCAAAATGGTTATCATATTGTCAAATTTTTGAACGGCTTTAGCTTTGCATTCGTCGTCCATCCACATGGCATTTTGGAGACTTTCCCGGTACACACTTTGCAGATCTCTAATCATTTCCAAAGCCTAGAAACAGAAAAGTTTTATCTTGAGAATTCAGTTGATATGATTCTAAAATGAATAACCTTTCCTAGCCCGTTCACGTCAAAATGGCGGAGTTGATACTCATAAGCTACAGCGAAACTCATCCCAGCTGTGTCAACGGAATCGATGATTTTCCTGGTACAATATTCCCATCTGGAATCAATAAAATATTCTGATTTAGACTTTCAGTGTGTGAAGTTTCAAGACAATGAATATGTTGAATTCCAATTTCAAACATGCACCTCTGCCGATATTCCTTCACAATGGAATCTGATAAAAACCTGTCGGAAAATATTCACCTCCCTGGCTTATACCACGACGGATTTTGAATTCCCTACTTTAAGCCTTGTTCTTCAAATGAGACGGCTACTACTTCACTGTCTCAAGAGAGATTTAGTGGGCATCGTAGATGAAATCAGTCGAGTGTCAGTGTGCACTTCTGTTTTGGTTAAATTTGTCCTGTCCTGACGAGAGGTAATAAAAATGCCATTGAAAATACAGCGTGTTCACTGCGTCGGCCGTGAAAGTTTAAGTTTCTTTGATTAACCTTGACTTTTGGAAGTACTCCGCAAGATGACGGTGAACAGTGTTCAGTGACATTTCTATTTCGGTGTCGTAACACCGGTGTGAACCCTAAATGCCTTTGGACGAAAAGGAAAGTCATTTATTTAGCGTATGGCTTATTCACATCACAAAAGTTAACATAAAAAACTTAATTGTATAAAGGCATGAAAAGGCACAGGATATTAAGTTAACAAACAAACAAAGTCACGTATATATTCAATAGGGAATATACAGACAATTTTTTAATTTTTTTTTATTCAATATTCACTTCATTTTGATATAGAAAAAAAAACATATCTGTAAGAGTAGTAATTATTTTTTCATAAAAATCTTAAAAATATTGGTTTAATTTGACAAGTTCAAACGCTCCTATTTCTCGCGCGCTTGAGGCGTGACGTCATAGGGCACGTCCCATCAGTTTACTGTTTACATTGAGAGTCAGTTTGATAGTTAACAAGGTGTTTTAGTTTAAATATCGCGTAATAATTATGGAAAAAAAAGCCATTTTATAGATATTGCATGGTACCAATGTGTCCGAACACTATAAAAAATACACCAGATAAAGTTTCATTACCTTAAAGTCCATAACCGTATTTACGTATGTCATACACTGAATGTAAACAACATGTTAGGGTAATTGATCTCTAGAAAAAGTTTTCAAAAATCGGTTTGCAAAACCACTCACTACCTCAACTAACCCCACGAACACACGGCACTGATAAAGAAATATTGTGAAACGGACAAAAAATTAGTATTCAGCCAGTCCAGCTAGCCAAGGCTTTATTCCTCAACTACATTTACTAACTATCTGAGCGACTAGGGGCCACAGGCAAGAAATGTTTATGACTGTACTCTTATTTTTATTGCCGTTCCAATTGGGAATTTATAGACTATACCAGTTATTATTTAAAATATATTGTAGAACAGTTTGGTGTACCAGTCGAACCTTGTAATGAACTTAGTCTGGAACAAAATCGTGTGAAAATTCTGTAATTTTTGTCACTTAGGCAAAACGTTATAAATTCAAACAACCAAAATAGCAAATTAATAAGTTGCCATTACTGGCAAGTTCTGCTGTTGAAATTCGAATGACAGTGCTTAACTCTTAAGGAAAGCATACAATGTCAGTTCCAGAATTGATACCTTGGTAGTATTCTGACTTTTTGGGTTGTCAGATATTCTTCTAAAATGGCTCTGGATTCAGCATCCCCGTCTGCGGCCATGAAGAGGTATATCCGCATCATAACGAAGCTTTTGACAGTTTCAGGGTTATTCATGTTGACCCAGTTCAAAATTCCGAAGAGTAATCTGCCTAAGTTCGTTGGAGTCATCACTTGGGTGTCTTCGCCGATTTTTTGTCCAGATTTGGAAAAAACCCTCCTCATATATTCTACCCAGTCGATCTGAAAATTAAACAGGAATCAATTGAATCATCTAAAGGAACAATTCGTTCAATTCAGTCTCAACTCTCTACGCTGTAGGTTGATTTACGGACACCCATCAGAAAACTACTACTTCCCTGGCTAATACCACGATAGGCGTAAATAAATAAAACTAATAAATAAATAAGATACTGGATTTTTCTGGCATCCAAAATCATAAATGTGATGGGTATTCTTTGAAACAAGTTTCGATAGCTCGCTTAGTTTGACCGATATATTTTTTGTCACAGTCCTCTCAGCTTATTTCATATCCTCCCGACTTTTCATTTTCCGATATCTTGTCTTTGTGGTTAACTAATATTTGTCGAAGTAAGCCACAAGTTTTGAAGGTTCAATTTTTCAACAATACGATCCAATACGTTAGTGTATGTTGGTTCATACGGAAGGATAATAAACTTTTAATCCATGTCTTTTTGAAATGCTGATGGTTTACGAAGTTTTTCTCTAATTCGTGTTTTTTTAATAATCTTTCTACTCTATTTGTAGAAGTGAGTGAGAAGTTTTGAAGGCTAATATTGTGTTCAACTTTTTGAAAATACGATAAATTTCGTTAGTGTATCTTAGTTCATACGGAAGGACAATAAACACTTTCCGTGAAAGTATATATAGAAGACAGACAAATCTCCAACCTTGCTTCGATGTTATATAAAGGTTGCAAGTGATGTTAGCGTCTCCAATTAGGCGGATGGCTTTTTTCTGGATGGAATCCAGTTGCTGAGGTCTGTAGTTTTCTGTTCGAAACAGTGTTCCAAGTTTTTGAGAAGCAGCCTTTGCAATTCCAGCGACATGAGTGTGCCAAGACATATTGTGTCCATTTTAACCCCCAACTAACTTATCGAAGCAGGAAGCGGAATTGTCTGTCCTGAAATTATTATATTCGGTTGGACGCTTCACTCAAAATATTCTATCTCACAAACTAATAGTCTGACAGCTGTGAAATTTGTACACGTGTCTTTTGAAGGTAGGATTCGACTGATATGGATTCAATACTAGTAGCGACATCTGTTTGTTAGCATACGAATTCCTCAGCTCCTCTAATAAATATCGCTCCGAGGCCGTGGAAAGTAATTAAATTCCCCTTTTGCTTCCATTTCAAATCTGTTCATGAACAAATTAGCTATTGGGGGGACAGTGGGCTACCCATTGCCGGGCGTTTATGATATCTGTAGAAACAGTTGTTGAACTGGAAGCAATTCTGTTCCGTGGAGATTTTTGTAATTTTTATGTAATCTTCTATAACTTCCCCATTGAGACCATTGGCCCTCAGAAACTTTTGGAAAAAAGATTCCAGTTAGTGCATCACAAGTAAAATTCGTGTCTTGTCATTTCTAACAAGTTATATAACTAGTTACTGACTGATAGGGTCCTTCCGTTGATCTCCGAGTAGTAAAAGTTCAGATTGTAAAAGGGGGAAAACCAAACAAATCAAGAAATGAATCTTTTAATTTTTGGGAAAAGGGAAACTCTGAAAAACAGAAGGACAAAACAAAAATTATTGTTTGTTTGATGGTGGTTGGGAATATGGAACCATGAGAATGCAGAACTAGACACTTTCCTGAAGCATATCAACAACGTAAGTCCTTTCACTACTTTCACACAGAAGGAAGGAAGTCAACAACGAGTTTCCATTCTGGTGAAGAGGACCGACACTAAATGGGAAACATCTGTATATGGCAAACCCACTCACATGGGACAGTATCTGAACCAGGAATCCAACCACCATCAATCGACTAAGAGAGGAATCATCAAGACTTTACTAGACCGTACTTTCGGGCTCTGCAATACAAAGGAAAGTCTCGAAAAGGAACTAGGCAGCATCAAAAATGGAAAGACAGAAATAGAAGACAGCAAGAGCTCCACAAGGAAGAGAAGCTGCCACAACCAGTACTTGTACTTCTCTACATCAGAGAAATGTCGGAAAGGATAAGAAGGATTGGGTCCAAGTATAATATCAGAACCTGCTTCAGATCCGGTAACACTATCTGTAGCAGCCTCACGAAAACCAGGCCACCAAACGCGGACTGCGATTCAAAGAATTGCATTTACCGGATATCCTGCGATTGCGGAGAATCATACATCGGTGAAAATGAGAGGCCATCGAAAGTTCGCATTGCTGAGCACAAGAAACACACACAGCGAGGAGGAATCAGCAAATCTGGAATAGCAGAGCATGTTTGAACTCATTAGCAATCCACAATGAGGAACACTGGTTTAGGAGAAATATCAAAGGAGCCGCATATATTTTGTATAACAACGCATTTAGCCAAGTTAGCGTAGAGATACGCAACATATGGAAACCACTAATCAAGCGGAACACGACGACCAACTCCCGCCAAACGGTCAGCTCCCGCTAAAAATCAATGAAGCGGAGAATGGGAAGAGGGAATAGGTGAACGAAGCCGAATGACCTAAAAATAGTCATATCTCGAAGGAATAAGTCCAGTTATCACCCGAAGATGGCTGCGGATATATATTCAGAGATTTGTTCCACTAATATATATCTATTATATTATATATCAGAGTAGCATTATTTACTGTTTCGTGAAAAAACATTATTGAAAAGTATCTAACAAAGATGACAGTAATTATTGTTACCTTCACTGAGTCTCCGAAATGTTCTTTGGTCCACTCGTTGAGTCTTCCAAGTGTTGAATATGTTCCATTGCTTATCAACTTAATCTCTGTATTTTCAGGTATAAACTAAAAAAAATTTCGTTCTACTAATCAAAAAATATAATTTTGGGTATGAGAAAATTAACAGTTAAAGCAAACTATGCGAGAGAATGATTACCGATGCTTTCAGAATAGAAAAAAATTATTTGCCAAAATTACCAACAATTAGAAATTGAATAATAATATTTTCCCCAATTCCTGGGGAGTATTTCACCATTCAAGTTGTCAATACTGAAATATTCCTGAATGTTCCAATAACCCACATCTGATACTCTACTTACCCCTCCAAGAAAAACCCCTCTCATAAAATTCGACATCACTTCAATGTTTCTCAACATGGTTTCTTGATCGATGAAGCTCTGGGTAGCTTTACGGAGTTTTTCGGCCATTTTCCTCAAGTAAATATCGAAGGGTTTCAAAGGCGGCGAACTTTTCAACGATCGCAGTTTGAACGTCTCTGATTTGGCTGAATCTAGAAAACCTCGCTCTATGACATCTTCGTAGGAACCGAATACATCGGATCTTATTTGCGAAGGAAGAGTCATGTCGGTAGAACTAATCTGGAAAAAAGTATACTCGTCATTTAACGTATAAATTCGACAAACGGAAGAAAAATTAAAACATATTTTAGAACCAGCCCCACGTTGGGCGCCAGATGAGCAAAACGGCGAATCTCACGGTTTCATTATTGAAAATGGAAAAGGCTGGCGAAGAAAATGTGAAACACTGTGTTGTATTTTTATCATCTATAACAGTTATCGAAACTCGCGTAGACTAGCAGATGGAAAATATACTTAGAAGCCATAAGGCCATAAGCCATAGCCATAAGGCTCAACTTTAGAATGTAACCGGAATGTAACAATGCTCTTCACAATGCTTTAGTCAATGAAAAAGGGGCAAATTTCTTTTCCATCGATAAGGTTGTTATAAAAACCTATGCAAAATAGTTTTAATAGTTTTTATTTTATATGTGGGAAGGATGTTGTGGCGCCATCTTCCACAACAAAACTGTAAATGTGTCATGACGCTGTAAGCTTCGACTAAGAGTTACCGAGGTGGAGAGAGGAATATGTTTCCGCATAACTGACGAAGTGACAACCACGAACCGTACAACAGTGAATCTACTTGCCACGAAAATATAACGGCTACAAGACTTTCCAAGGACGTTTTGATACACCATCAAATTCAAATTGAAACCCATGCGCAACAGTAAGAGAAAAAACAAATGTGAATAAACGCTATTAATAGTATATTATTATGATTTAATTGACAGAGTGGCATTTTTTATGAGAGATTTTTTGTATAAAGATGGAGAAGTAGGAAGCCAACACCTTTTTTACCACCATTCGATCAATTTTTGAACTGTTGGCAAGCCTTTTTCTCAAGACATAAAAAAATAATAAGAGGTTTCATTGCATTTCAACAAAAGTTCACGTAAAAATATCTGTCTCACTCACATAGATCAAATTTTGTGAAGGATCCTCATAATTGGAAGTAACCTGTATATTGAATATCAGAGGAATCCCGTACTCGCTAACTGCATCTGCGATATCATTCCATCCGAACTCTGTAGACCCCTCATGTAAAAGAGTTTGGACCAACGGAAAACCATGTTGTTGTTGTACTACCGATAGTTCTGGTTCCACCTTCAAATCGATGTAAGGGAGATCCACACAAGACTGGTAGGCCATCTTCGCCTTCTTCAAAGCTTGGGGATCCTCATCTCTCTGCGGGGAAGACAGGATTTCTACATTGGAAAGGAAAATATCAATTTCAAATGTTTTAATGAACATTCAATGTTGTCGGTGAAACGCTACTTTCAGCCGCATACTTCTGTGGTGGAACAGGCGCGCGAAGCATTATTTTCAGCGTTAAATCAAAATTATAAATAATGGAGGTACATTTACAGGAGTCGTGACTATTCGTGAATCATTTTGTTCCATTTCTTAAATATAAGACTTCCAACGGGGACCTCCAAACATGAATAAATACCTTAACAAACCGCCCCTCCTCACGCAACTACTTACTGTTGGATAGTTTTTTGAGTTTCTCTTCTAGGATGGTATACTGGTCTACAGTTAGAGCTCCATCAGGAAGAGGATGTTCCGATTTGAAGTTCCCGCAAGTATACTCGTAGAAATCTTCGCATGGATCGACTTCAAGATTGAGGTAGCGCAGAGAGGGTATTTCCTCGACTGGAAGATAAATGGACCCAAAAATAAATATGTATTCAACAAAGCAATATCTACAACACAGATGTGAAAAATCGACATTGACATCGTGCCGGCTATAAAAGTTATAAAGGACAAGGTCACGAATATCTTGCGATCTATTCAATAGAGGCCATTATAAAAAACCTGGCTAGGGAGTTAAAAAAAGATACTGCAGCCAATAACAAATCTATTACCACCTGAACCCGATGATCTACTGGACACAATCTTTTGTAATTGTACAGAAGGTTGTGGTGACAAATGTGGATACAAAAAAATTGAATAAGATATTCGAAAGTTGTAGACATTACCGTGGCCGGTTATGCTTGAACGCAGAGTCAACCAATGATGTAAATGATGAAGTTGTCGATTTGCATACAGAAATAAGCCCACTCGACGTTCTGTATTTGTATCTGTAGATTAGGGAGGGTGGGTATAGGCCTACAGCACTTAAGCCACATGTGACCCATTGTACATCCTCCCGAGGAATTGTCCTCCTAGGTCATCGTCCATCCTGTCCTTTCCAGGAAGGTGTGATGTTTAAACAAGCCAATCGCTGAATTTGATATAATTTTTAGATGGCCGTTGCTTGTAGAACTTTCGTTCCCCATGCAATGGCTCAGGCGTTAACATAGGTCTTATTATTGCAGTGTAAATCTATTCATATAGAAACTGAAGATGTCGACAATGAGTGACATGAAAATATGTTCAGTATTAAAATAAAAAATTATTAACTCTCAAATAAAAAAGATCTCTCATATATCATGGGGAAACCATGTAGAAACTCGCCTCGCATTCTAACCTGAAGATGGTGAGAAGATAATGAAAAAAATTATTATTTCAATCTCCACCTCCATCGCCTTTGTTTTTAGATCACAATCAGACGTATGAATAGAAAAACATCATAGAAATATTATTTCCTTATCGCCTAATGGTTTTTTTCGAGATAATGTATCTAAGAGTTTTAGAATAACTTCGATAAGCCGCTGACGATTGTATTTGCTAACACAACTTGATTTTCAAAATGATATCACAATATCTCGTCACAGGATCTGAAATCTAACGAAACTTACTTTGGAGTAACGTGAAATATAGCTACAATTAAAATCGTAGATTTTTTTCAATCATATCAATATACCTAATTAATCTTCGTTGTTAATTACAGCTCATCGTAATATGCTTACTCTTTCATTACCATTTCTCTTCATCCTTTAATGTATGTGACTAGTGCACAAAAATAGAGTCAAATATGAGTTAGTTCTTATTTTCACGCGGCACAATAACAATAACTAATTTAATTAATGTATAAGCATTCAATCTAAGATCAAATCACTAGATATATTCTGAAACACTATTAATATATCTCCTAGACAAGGCGTTCTATGATATTTAAGATTATTTTAATGTAGATTCAATATTTCTGTCCACTTTGAAGTGAATTATTTATATCCACTTATTACTGTTGTCTCAATATACTTTTTATTTAGCGGTTTATCCACAAACCTACATATGTTTATGTGTTTAATGACTAAGTGTATATGTTGCATTTTCGATTTTTTTTTTTGGCATTTCCAGCAAATCTTTTTTATAAAATGTACTTTATGTTTGTATTTTTACTTTGACTTCGGACAACAAAGTATATTTTTGTTGATTCATTTGATATTAATGTGCTACCGAGTGTTCATGCAGGTCAATTGCTGTCTACAGATACTTTTGGTGGTAAACAAATAACTGACAGGTGACCGTAAGGTCGGTTTCTTTGACGTTCGATGTTTCAATTCCACCCCAAAGATTTTGAGTCATAACAACTAAATTTGTTGAGAAAAATGAAATTTCAGTAGTTGACACCTACGTAAATACATTATCTAACATTTTGTCACAATAATTTGTGTATCAAGGACGTCGATTGTTGTGGTCATTATCTTTATGTTCTGGGTAGTTCTGTACTTAGGGAGCGTCAAGACTATTTGCAGTCCCGACACCATATGAACTCAGCAAAATCAACTCAACTTCGATTTTTGAAAATAAATACTTGGAAAATTACTGTTTTGAAAATGAAACAAAACACAGTTATTCATAGTAGGGTTTTCTAGGAATGATGACGTCACCAATTATTTTATGAATAAAAACACCTAAATACTTATTACCTGTATCGAACAAATACTATCATTATATATTATTAACTAGTGATATTCAAATATCCAACTGACATTACAAACTTTTATAATAAAATTGTATTCAAAATAAGTGTAATAATGAAAATATGTGGTTCAATATCGAGTCATCACAACATATAGAAAATTATCAAAAAAAAAACAACAACACTCACCATTCTCAGCCCGAATCAGTAACACGAGAATATTGATCACTAACAGATCAAACGTTGTTTTGGCCATATCACGTCTCACCTTTTTTGCGACTTTGCGTCTTTGACTGATTGATATACTGATATATTTTGCTGTCAGTCTTCTAAGAGTCTGATAAGATACTCTTTCTAATCATTTATTGTTCCTAAGTACACTTTGTAGCTAGCCGCTTTGAAGTTATTGTAAAATTTGCCGTTTCCGCGGCAAGTTTGAAGCCACTTGAATTTTGAATGGTCATATGTTGTATTACAGGTGCAGTACATTTTTCATCATACAGGAAGTATTATACATTGATATTGAAATTGAAAAATTGAGAGCAGAGTATTTTTGTGAGGAGATCGATGAAATATGCCGGTCAACAGAAGAGGTCCGAACCTGCTCAACGCCCTTCCGCTTGTTTCACCAATCACCGTCCAAAAATTAAACGAATTAAGCGTCGAAGTGTTGCCTGACCCGACATACTTTCCAGACCTCTCGCCAAGCAACTAGCATCTTCTCAAGCCCTCCGATAAATTTTTACCGGTAAAACCTTCGCCAATCAGGACAAGGCAAAAATGACCTTCGTCCACTTCATTAAATCCCGAGGACACGATTTTCATACTGACGGAATTCATCGACTTGTGTTCACTGACTCAAATGGCGTTCACCTCTAATCACTGAGATACTACAGTTTAAAGTAGACTCATGAAAACGGATGAAACTTTTGTGGATTCAATTGAAAAAGAAATTCCATTGAAGTTCTCAAATGAATGCAATCAAACAGGTCCTCAGCCATTTTGTAATCCAAGACATTCCAGAGTTTCGCTTAAAATATACACAAAACAGTTTTTATACAAAACTCTCCAAATAACCCGTCTTGAAGGCCGTCGCCATTGGGGGATGGGGGGAGCGTTCCCCCGTCCGTTTTTTTGACTTGGGAAAAAGTTGGGAAATTTTTGGCCGTGAAGATAGAAAATCTGTTTAAAATCTGTTTTTCCGTTAACTAGCTGTCGCACCCCTACGAACAACAACCCTCAGAAGTCGAAACTTGTCGAAAATCGTAAAAATAAGTTAATGAATTACAATATTTTCACAGTCTTTATAAATGTTTCCAAAGAAGAATTAAAAAATTATAAATATACATTGTATGTATATGCAAGTCTCAAAATTCTACCTACAGATTCATTCCGGCCATAGTTGGTGCAGGTGAGTGCAGGTGAGTTTTCTGGACAATCAACATTCAGACCAAGCTCTCCATTGAACCAAAATGCGTCAGGTACATTATAGTCACCACAAAGGATAATCTTGTTAGTACAGTATTTGTATACTCAATGTCATTGAAAAAATAAACAAAGAAATGAAAACTGAACTCTCATTAAATTTATTTATATCTTATTCTCAACAACAATTTTCAATTGATTTTGATTATTGCCCTCTGTTCTTCTCTGACACAACTGAAGCTTCAACAGGTCGATTCGGCGCATTCTGGTTCCTGGATTGGCGATTTGGATTCTTTCTCTTCACCACGAGGGAGGTGTCAACAACAATCTCATCGAAAGCCACTCCAAATGCAGCTGAAAGAAAACATATGTTATACAGGCAATCAAAAGATTCTCCGAATAGACAAATTATGAGGGAGTTTCTGGGGGTATTTCAAGCAAACTGAAGAAAATACTCGCTTAAACTTGAGGATAATTGCAGTTGAAGATTTTGCAAATGTATCCAAATAAGAAATTATTGTTGAATACGCTTATACATACGAATATGCTTATACATCAGATTAACATATAGGCTACAATTTACAAAGGTTTTGTGTAATTTTGGTCATAATATAACGATGAGTATCAAGTAAGTCGAAAAAATTCTTGCTTTCTAAAAGCTGTCTTGGCGTGCGGTGCCTATACCGTTGGAGTTACATGCAGATATTGTACCGTTAAGGCCCCCACACATGTCACTCTTGTTCGACAGAATTATCCGACGTGCAGAACTGTTCGGGCTTTGTAATGGTTCGGGTAATCCGGTCGGTGTACGAGGAGATGTTAAACAAGCTAACGGAAATTGATTCATCGGCGACAGTAGAAATGGTGATGATGAGAACTGACTCGATTCGACGATATGACTCTACAGGTTGCGGGTATGATGTGTCCCAAAGCTTGAAGAGATATCGTCGCTGAAAATTTCAAATCTTCGTAGCTTCTTCCGGTAGGGATAAATCACAAAGTGGCTGTCAGACGTTCATGGGGGTTATTCTTTGTCTCACGAAAGTGTCCTATCTCTTGATTAAAGTCGTTACTAACCTAAGTAGTTCAGGTACGTGTCTTCATCCATTCTCAGATAATTAAAACAATCACCTGGTTCTAACCGCAATTCCTCCAATGAATTAACGTGAGAGAATTGATTCTTTTTTAGAAACAACTCTTTTGCCAATTTAAAGAGCATATTTAACTTTCATTGCTAAAACAGCAGCTAACTCCACTGTCGTCTCCATGACAATGACAGTTTTGCACGTCGGGTAATCCTGTCGAAAAAGAACGACGTCTGTAGGGGCCTTTAGATGTTCATTTTGAATATTCCTAAATAATAAAAGCTTATATCTACATCTGGGTAATATATTGCGGAAACTTGTTAAAAATTAAGAGCAATCAGGTAATAATTACTGACTAATATCATATCTTTTTATTCGTTTCGAATTGCCCTTTTATAATTTTCAGTTAGATGTAGTTCCCTCCACAGGCTTGATGTACTTATCTATTTTAAATACGAGTTTTTATTTTATAGCCTACCTCCGTTGAAATCTTCAAAATTTGTTGAATGAATGCACTTTCCGTTCCTTAAAACAAAATCCCCAAAGCAACTGAACACCAACTTGAACAATAAATTATTTTTTCTCTCCTTGTTTAATAATCGGGAATGTCTGATTCTTTTGTAATTATGAAACCACAATTTCAATTAGGAGAAGTTTCTATTCATATTGCATATATATTTATAATTCAGAATAATATAGATCAATCATATGGTAAGTTACAAACACAAAGAGATTATGAAAACTGTCCTTGGGGAATACCAGTTCAAGACATTTAGCCTCCTCAACTGTCGTTGAATCACTGTTTGATTATTGTTACTAATTTCGTCACCCACAAACATCTTATACTCACATTTGGCATCACTACTAGCCTCGTTATTTCCTTCCAAAGGCAAACAATCGATGGCACAAATGAAGAACAATGCACAAACAACA
Source organism: Leptinotarsa decemlineata (assembly GCF_025532065.1). Taxonomy (NCBI): domain Eukaryota; kingdom Metazoa; phylum Arthropoda; class Insecta; order Coleoptera; family Chrysomelidae; genus Leptinotarsa; species Leptinotarsa decemlineata. The sequence continues at coordinate 444,975 of NW_027412547.1, forward strand.
AGAACCGACAATTTCATCTCGATCTTGGACAGGTAAAAATGAGAGTAACCGATGAATTCGTCACTGAAGAATGAAGAAACAAAACCGGACTGATGTGTGTTACGTTTTGTTCCGCGTTTGAGGTGACTGCGAAAGGTTTAACGACTATTATAACGCGTGAGCAAAATAAATTAGAATTCTTAGGCTGAACCAATACGAAACATGCAGATGTGTTTACACTAACTTTATCAAGTCAACAAGATGTTTGCGAGCCGAGTCTGTGATTTATTCACAAACACCTACAAACAAGACAGCGACTCAAAAACACTATTTCAAACTAGGTACGCGGTGCAGTCTTCAGTTTTGTTCATGTAATCCACCATTTCCACTGAATTAATCCCTGTTGTACAGGCACAAAGTACGTCTGGGCCATAGACAACTCGACATGGTGGTCCGAAAAAACGCTCAGACAGGTCGATTTTTATTGGGAGTGGGACAGTTTTTTCCCCATTTACAGCGTCGTCACTTCAATCCCGGAGCAGAGGGGTGAACAACCCTTGGAATTTTAATAGGGAACTGGGGACGAGTCGCACATCGTTTGAAAGATCTTGGAATTCTCTAAACAATGGTGTACATTTTTTTGACTTCGGACGTATTCAAAAGAGTTCTTTCCGGTAATTAACGTTTATCGATGTTGTTCAAATTGCTGTACGCCACTGCTCAGTTGGAATGTATTTGGAACTCTTTCATTTGTTTCTTACGCTACTTTTTTGTGAATTTTTTAGTTCTTCTCTGATAAGAGGACTATTACAATTGAGACATGATTAAAAATGCTGTTTCTATTTCCCATTTTTATGTTGAAAGTGATATCTATATAATTACTAGTAGTGAGTGCCGTAAAGTGTTGCTAAAGAAACAATGGTTTACACAACTGTTGAGAGGGTTGAGTTGGTATGGAAATAGACGTGCTGCGAGAGCCGCTGAACTGTTCAATCAACAACATGGAAAAAATGTGTCGCGACAGTATGTTTTCGATTTAATTGCAAAATTTCGTGCAACTGGATCTGCAGCAAATAAAAAACTGCAAATTGAACCACCAGTAACAAATGAGGCGACACCAGTGGCAATGGAAGATACTATTAATCCCCTTCTCACTGATATTATTGAAAATGACCACAATTATCGGGAGGATCTGTTAATATTCCAACAAGATGGGGCTCCTCCGCACTATGCTCTGCCTGTTTTAGATCAGACTTTTCCGATTCACTGGATTGGGAGGTGGGGTCCCAGAGTTGCCAACCGTAGCGGAATTCCGCTTCTGTAGCGGAATTCACTCGACGGTAGCGGCGTGGCGGATTTGAACATAAAGTAGCGGAATTTTCTAGATACGAATAATCAATATTGAAAAAAATATGGAAGAAGAAGAGGCAGGGGACAGCACTCAAAGCTGATAGCTGACACTTGAATAATTGAATGTACAGTCAATACGTTATGATCTTAGTAGCTGAGGCCATTACATGTTGAAGAAGAAGAATATTTTTGGATATTTTCATTCATATCTTAAACCATATAACCTCCAATATCATGAAACTAAAAGTCTCGACTGTCTCGAGTATTATAAATTATATGTAACATATTACAGTGGAAATGGAAGATAGTTCATCTGATTGTAGCTCGGCCGAAAGAGCTACAGTTGAAATTTACGGAAACGGGACATGTTCAAAAAAATACAAAAATTCTCGAAAACCAACTTCTTCTCAACATTGGTTGTCTGATTCCAACTTGAAAGGATGAATTAGACCTCTCGCGAATGATCGTTCAGTGTCAATTCGACAAGTTACTGATAAATAGAAGATTTTTCTTTGTGAAAAATACTTTTGATTTTTACGCAGTAACTTATCGGGGTAAACTAAAAAGTTTGCCCTTCTACACTTGTATAAAGTTCTCCATTATAATTTTTATATTTTTCAGATTGTGGAAGGTAACAAATACCCAAAAAAGGTCGATAAAAAACTGATTTTTCCTCCACAAAAAATGACTTTCGTTGAATATCTATTATCTACTTCTGTGCAATGTTTAATCATTTCAGTAATTCACGTTGAGTAATTATTTTTTCTACCAAGTTTTCGACAACAAAATTTGGAAGAAAGAAATAAATAAAATTATAACGTGTTGTTTAAATTTCTGAAAACTCCTCCCTTATCTATCAAGATTAATTTTTTTACATCCACCCAGTATCTGTAGATTGGCAAACGAAAAAAAAAGTGAAATTCTCGCATAAATTATTCTTAGCCGGTTTCTTGATGATAAACATGAACTAAGAAATGCATTCTCAGTCTACAACGATAACCTACATCTGGTTCAACAACGCCATTGGTTCGCAAAGTGATTTTTATTAATTAGCCATAGGCAAAATTGATGATGGGATTTCTCTATGAGTTTGTATCTGAAATATTAGCATTAGTGTACAACTTTCATATTGATATATATCACTTTTTCTTCCTTTCTTGGCACTTTTCCAAGAATTTGATGAAAAATTAACCATAATTTCTTGATTTGTGTAGTTATATTCGATAAGTTCTACGGGGTCTGTCCAAAAAATAAGGTGAATGTTCGAATTTCACGGGCTACGTATACTTTTTTAAGTTGGCACACTCGTCTTGAACCTCTGTTCACAGTTTCTGCCGTTTAGCACGTTTAGTTGTTGGTGAGAGGCATAAAAGTTGAATGTGTTTTGCGGGTTAGGCGATTTTCTGCTATTGAATAAATTGATTAAAGAATTTGCGTCAAATTTTGTGTAGAAAAAGTGAATGACGAACTCGGCCCGGACACCCCAGCACATTAACAACCGATGAAAATGTTAAGGAAATGAAGAAAATTGTTGTAGAGAATCGGCGAATTGCTAAAATAATAATAATAATAATAATAATATCGTTTATTATGCATAAAAATACATTTATACATAAAAGGAAAAGGGTTAGCCACCCTTCCCAAAAATTATACAGTGAGTGTAAGAAAGTAATCATAAAAACACTTATTTACTATCATAACAATGATAGAGAAGAGAAAAAAATAATTTCAATGCAACAATTTCATTGCACCACCATACATTGAATTTCAAATTAGCACTGAGCACTAAGCATCTGTGATTTTATTGTTTTCTTAAATTGATGAATATTATGATTCAAAAGGGGTAAAATTTAATTCAGATAGGAAGGGGCTATATAAGAAAAACATCCTTGAAATTTGGAAGTAAGGTGCCTAGGTCCTAGGTATATTGAATGAGTTAATTCTCAAATTGACCATATGTATGTCAGACTGCCTGCTGGATAAACTATATAAATAACTAGGTGTTTCAGTTTGAAGCAACTAAAACAAAAAAAAAATCAAATATTGGACTCTGTACCTCACATTCACCTCCTTCATTTTCAACAAAAATGATGTGACATGTTCACTATATGGTATACAACATACAAATCGCATGCAAGCATTTTGTATACCTACGTTGTAACTTCTGCTTGTTATATTGCGGCAAAAAATTGTAATACACCGAACTACAATACTCGATATGGGGGTAAATAAGAGTTTCATTTCTTCTGATAACTGATACTTGAATTTATATAGCGATTTGAGTTTGAAGAATGATACTTTGAAAATGTTTGTCACATGTTCATGGAAAGACCAAGAGGTATCTATGGTTACGCCAAGATTTTTAGCACTGTCTACCCAGTCATTGTCTGCGTTATCGAGAGTGAGCCTAAAGTTACACTGAGTTTCTACTATTTGTCTCTGAGACCCTACGCATAAGGCCAAAGTTTTATTTGGATTGATTTTCAGTCCATGATTCTCCGAGTATAGGAATGTTTTGTGCAAATCTATGTTTAAATTGGCCACGCAACTTTCTGTATCGGTGTTATGAGTAGACAAATATAACTGTATATCATCTGCGTATAGATGTACTTGACAATGTGATAAAAAAGTGGGTTAATCAAAAATAAACACTGAAAACATCAAGGGTCCTAAAATACTTGCGGTACACCTGAGATTGTTTCTTTTAGGGATGACCATGACTTTGACCCTCTGTGATCGGCCTATGAGATAGCTGGTCATCCATTTAAGAAAAAAGTCATCGAATCCTATGAACTTGAGCTTGCTGATGAGTAAATTGTAATTAGCTGAATCGAAAGCTTCATCAAGCAGTACTAAAATGGTGACTTTTGATTGATCTCATAATCTCGCAAGATCGTCGATTACTTTTAAGAGGGCAGTCTGTGTTCCGTGCTTTTTGTGGAACCTATACTGCTCGTAGGGGAGTATTCGATTTTCTTCAAGAAACATTTTTCTCGAATATTTTAGAGAATGAGGGCAAAATGCTGATAGAGCGTAGGTCACCGAACGTGGTAGGTGCATTCTTTTTCGGAATTAGAATTATATTAGCAACTTTCCATACTCGTTGAAAATATGTTTAAATTTATTAATAAAGTATGGTATCACTACTAAAAAAATCACCTTGATATTTATATTGTTAATACCTAAAGCATTAGATTTTATTTCTTTAATAGCAGTCAAAATATCATCATCACATATATCGGTGAGGGAAAAGTTCATAGGAGCGTTCAATTCATTATTTTTGTAGAATGAAGAAGTGTTATTATTTACTATTGAATATTCAGCCACGTTTGAAAAATAGTCATTGATTTCTTCAGGTCTACGTAGTTCAATTGGCAGGCTATTGATTTGCACACCCCAATTTGCACGATTTCTTCTCTATTAGAGAAGTTGCTGAGGATGTTGGTATATCAGTTAGCTCATGCAATACAATTTCTCCGTAAATTTTGTGCATGAAGAGTGTTGCATCGGAGTTAGTTTCAAAATGGCTGAAATTTGACTAAAAAAATTCGTCACATTAGCATCGGTCATGAATTATTGAATGATGTCACCGGCGAATAAGATTTACTTAAAACCAAAGTTCAATCATCCCAATGGAAGAGCCCAGGAAAGCCAAGACCAAAAAAACACGCCAATTTCGATAAAATGTCAAGGTTTCGCCCACTGATGTGTGGTCAATAAGAAGTAATATCTTGAATACAAAGAAAACTTGTGGGAATGCACCTGCCCACTCGTCATTACTTGTTCGTATTTTTTATCATAAACAACACCGCAATCATGCCTCATCCACCGTATTCACCAGATTTGATCTCTTGCGACTTTCTTCTGTTCCCATGATTGAAGAGACCCATGTAAGGACAGCGTTTTGCGACGATTGAGCACATACCAAATAGTTCATACCAAAACTTTTTCGAGGATTGGGAAAACGCTGACACGGGTGTATTGCATCTGGGTGGAACTACTTTGAAGAGCACAAAATAGAAATTGATGAACAGATAAATATTTTTTGAGCAAAATTACAATTTATCTTTCTTTTCTAACAGTTCTCGTATTTTCACAATCATAATATATATATGTTTAACTGCACCACTTCATAGTTTCAATAATTCTTGGTAATATATTCAAGTGAATCAGCTTCAAATGCCACCGGAAATATGCACATTAACATTCCTTGAATATTTGTTATGTTCGACGTTTTCAATGCTGTTTCCATTTTCGATTAGGTATTACACTTGTATTTTCAATATGCGATTTGTTGCGTAGCTAGGATTTTCGACGATTTGTTTACAGTAAGAAAATGAATATCAGAATTCGCACAACAAAAAATTCTAAGGATATAATAATTTTTGAATAAATTGACACTTTAAAAAAAATCCATCATCTGATAATGCCAACTAGGTTAATGTAACTCTTCGAAAGAGTCAAGTTCCGGTATGTGGAAAAAGCACTACCGTGTTGAAGTTATTTTCCAGATATGCTGGCCGTGCCTCTGAGGTTTGTATGCCTGACGTATCCTCGACAACTGCGACGGATATTTTCAAAGGCCTCACAGCGCAATTGTCCTCACTACTTGGTAGTGAGGACAACTAGAGGTCTCGTCGCTTTCGATAATGTCTACAGCAGTCGCAGACAAATCTGTTGAGATTATTCTCACAGCCACGTATTTTATGAAATAGGAGAAGAAGAAAAAGAAGAAGTAGAGTGAACTAATCTGGTAGTAGTTATGAAAAGTGGCTTGCATGTTGTGAGAATTTTCAAAGATATAGGTTTTTGACAGTTACCTCTGGCCGTCGACACTTCCCTACATGCTTTGATTAACCGCTTTCACGAAAAGGAGACATCGAAGTTATTGAGAACGTAGTGTAATAAATGATATCATTTATTCCATTAGATCTTGCGGCCTCAACATTCAAAGTACTATGAGGCTTGAAGTGTCACAGTTCAAACTGTCGATTATCTATTAATCGTTGGTAGAAACATCTTGCACCATCTGAATACCGGAGAGACGTATACTTACCTTGGAATGGAACAACGCCATTCACAACAGGTAATCTCAACGAGGAGGAGCTGCATCAACACGTCGTAAAGATCCGAAAAATGGTGCATCTTCTTTGGAGTTAACAACCCAAATCGTCCGCTTCACGATTGTACCCCTCAACAACATAAAGGCCGTGAATTTTCGAGTGTCTACATGACAGAATGGTATTATAAGGCCTGTAAAGTATTTAGGAGTTTGAGTCCTCTTCTCTGCATGAGAGAGCAGGCATTAGAGCATTCGTCTTTACGACAGCTGGCCGAGCAGCTGATGATATTGATTCATTTTTAGACACTGAACAAGGTGATCAAACTTCTATCTCGGATTCAGAACATGTTCATAAATCATAAGTAAATGTAGGTATTTCATTTATTTTATTCAATTCAGATCATGTGAGCTGAAGTCGAAAACTGAGGGGTTCATTATGGCCTGCTGAAGACTCAATTGAAACATATTTACGACACTGTGTTAGGAATCACACGTTGAAAGATAAGACCTCGTTAATCCTTAGCTCGCACAAGTTTCGAATTCTAAGGGTTGTCGTTCGTAGGGGTGCGACAGCTGGTTAACGGAAACACATATTTCAAACTAGCCTAGCTAAAGTTACTTTGGCGTTCTCTCTCCTGGGTCATATTGCCCGTTCGAATTCTCCTTCGCTGTGTCCGTTCCATTTGAAGGGAATTTTTAGGTGATTGAGTTACTCGGGAAGACTCTCAGATTCACATTTACGTCGCGCTCTCTCAACCAACGTTTTAATTACCCCTCTCTTTTGCTATGGCTGATGGTTAGAGTTTTTGTTCAAATACCTGTTTGTGTGTGTTGGTTTCCTGTACATTCTGAGGCCTTTGAACTTTTGTTCCATTGTGAATTTGATGTTTTGGTCGAGAGACTTTAGACATGATAGAAAATCGTTTAGTGTCACTTGACCACATTGACATATCACGAAAGGGTTATCAACATAATGCAACCATCAAAATGATTTCACGACCGAACAACAGGACTTAGAGCAAGCACCAAAGTAACCCCAGCTAAGCTTGTCAAGGAAAAAGCTTTCCTCTTCTATGTTTAAAATGTTACAGACCGGATCGGGATAATAAGAATCCAGCCTAATTCAACACTGCAAGTTCTATAATATCTGACAAATATCCTGAAAAATAAATGTTTTCAGTATGCTAATCACGGTTCAAAATAAAAGTGCGAAGAACTGTTCAACTTTTCATATAATTGATTTAGCGAATCCATGGTGAATTTTAAAAATTATTTCCAATCTCGATGTCATCGAAACTGGGTCAATGGTTCAACCGCAAATTCAAAATTTAAGAAGAAGGGATGCAAAGGCCATAAAAAAGGGAATAATAAGAAGAAGAAATCAAGTGTGAATTTTGAAAGTAAAAATAAACACTTCACACTTTCACAATATTGTAAACATTTGCTTAGTAAAAACCCTACATTATCTGGAAGATTGATAATGAATAATGATGAATATGAAATTACCCAAATTAAAAGCGAGGATAACTTCTCTGATGTAGACATAGTAAAAAATGAACTCTTTAGTGAAAATACAAAGTTCAATCATTTATCCAAAACTCTCTCTATTAGTGATATTGATTATGTTGACCTTAAAAATGATACCTACAACTGCCAGGACCAATATGAAGAGAAATTTCATGATATCAAACAGAACATAAACCTTGGTGAAGAACTAGCAAAACCAATTATAAACTTCATTGATTGTTCAGGTAATTAATTTTTTCCCAACTACAAGATCCTACTCAGTAGAAATTATTGAAATATTCCCAACAATACTTCATATGGGTGACTGTCAAAATGGTGTGAATTATTTTAGAAATACAATACTGTGAAAATACTACCGTTTTTTCCGCGATATTGAAATATCGTATATCCATGATTCGTCACCAGTTATCACAATTTCAAGCAAACCTGGATCTCTGTTGACGTAACTCAACAATTCCTGAGCGATGCTGATGCAACGGTTTTTTTAATTGAAATTCAGCAGTTTTAGATTGAACTTCGCTGACACCTGCTTCATAAAAAAACTTATTGTCCAAAAAGGCACTGGACCCAATTACAGGACACAGTTTACAATTTTGGGATGAAAGTATTGAATATAGAAAATATATACATATTATATATGTATTATAGTAATAATACATTCATGGAATATTTTAAAGAAAATAAAGGAAAAAAATAACAAATTTCAAGTAAGTGTTTGATGATTTGCAAAACATAATACACAGTTTTGGAATAAAAGCCTTCAATATAAAAAATGTATTTATGTATATACACGGGCAAGCCCAATTCAGATAGAAAAAGTAGAAGAAAATTAAAATGTATAAAAATATGAACTAATATAATTCTTACACTAGACACAATACGACACAAGCAGAGAGTATTAGATGGCTAAGTGAAAAATATGGTTTTTAAAGCGGGTAACTGATATATTAAAGATTTGAAGGTTATTTAAAAAGTTAGCCAATCGAAGAGTTCTGGGAATAAACTACTTCCACAGATTTATATTTTGTAGGTTTCAAGAAAGAATTAAAGTACGAAGTGGAACAAATCCAATACGATGTATCTTCCATAATACATCCACCTGTAGCTGACGAAATTGTGACGAAAACTGAAAGTGTCTCAAGTTTTTCCAGTCATGTGCCAACACACACAGTTGAGTGTAAAACGGGACAAATTAAAAGTGATATCGTTGACAGTCTAATTGTAGAAATCAAACCTGAAGTAGACGAAGACGAACCTAGCAACATCAATGTTTGTAGCAACTGTAAAGAGACTTTTGATAGCGAAGCGGATTTGGCCAACCATAAGAGTTTTCAATGTAGCTTCCGAGAGCTTAATCAGATTGAGTGTAAAGTGAAAATTGAGCTAGGTAAGTTGTGTGTTGAAGTAATTCAGTTTTTGGCAGTTTCCATTTTTCTCAGTTTGTTTCTTGAAAAACCTCAAGTCTACCCTAAAAAAATCAATGTCATGTAAAAACACGAAATAATCACTTCTCCCACAATAAAATGCAGCAAATTCCTGCCAGTGCAAATAGTAGGAAATGGAACTGTTTATTCATCAGATTACCTAGCTAGACGTTACTTGTGGAGTACCTCACGGAAGTATTATTGGCCCAACACTCATAAATGCATTAGATATAATCCTTGACAATTATTTTCTAACCCTTTTTAGTGACGATACGTCTTCTATTGTACAGGCAAATGAGTGATGAACAGCTTGCACTATTTATATTTTTATTTTTATTTCAATTGGTATGTGTTGCATTTTTTTAAGTATGTACGTCACAAGCTTTGTCTACAAGACTATGTCTTATGGTAATGAAGCATATTAATATTATTATTATTATTAAAGGATATTGCCTGATGCACCCCAAATACAGGCAAATTTAAAGAAACATCCCGATGACAGGAGGGGACAAATACCTGCACGGTATAAAAGAACAAACAAGGAGATAAAACGTTCAGTTTGTGAAGAGCTATGAAGATGATAGCACAGCCTGCTATGGAATGCACTTTTTTAAATTTTAACTATGATGTAATTCTTGACTTATCCTATCTATATTGCTCTGTTTGTACACCTAAAGGATCAATAAATGTATATCTATAGAGTACAACAAAGTTCTCTATTGATCAGTACATACCACAATACAGTAGAATCAATATTTATTGAGATATGGAGCTACAAAAGCACGTGACATTAAAATAGACAAAATCTAATAAATCATTTCATCATGAATTTTGGTTTCCAGATACTGAAACAAAAAGCGAGCACGATAGCAGAGAAAAAAAACCTTACAGTTGCAAAATCTGTTCGAAATCTTTCAAAATCCTAGCGTGTTTAGTAAACCACGAGAGAAGTCACGAAACAATACTTCAATGCGACGTTTGTTCGAAAACCTTTTGCCGAGCCAGGAATTTGGTCAACCACAAAAAAATCCATAGCGGTCTTAAACCGTTCCAGTGCAAAACCTGCTCGAAATGCTTCAATCGCAAGAGCACCCTGCGTGCCCACGAAGTCACCCACCAAACGGAGAGGCGCTTCACATGTGGAATATGCTCGATGGCTTTCAAACACAGCCGCAATCTGACAGCCCACCTGGTCATCCACAAGGAAGACAAACCTTTCCGTTGCGATATTTGCCTGAAATCCTTCACCACCAGGTAATTATTTCAATGATTTTTTTTTTGATACATATTAGAATTCAGAACCAAACTTTAGGGTTCCAAAATTAGCTCTTCATAATAATTTTATTTATTTATTTATTTATTTGCCACTGAGGTACAGTATGTACATATGGTATGTCAATAACTTAATATATATATAAATATATATATATATATATATATATATAAATATATATATATATATATATATATATATATATATATATATATATATATATATATGTATATGTCCACTAATTGTTTCATTTTTGATTTGTACATCATACACACTCGATAAAATCTTTGTATATATATATATATATATATATATATATATATATATATATATATAGAACATAATAACAGTGTGATATGAATAAAATAGGTAGGTATTTCATTTATCATATATGTGTATATACATATATACACACATACACATATATACACACCCACATATATAAACATACACACGTATATACACATATATAGACAAGACACGTATATAAATTCCTTAGTATAAATATGGAACAGGCGTCGAAGATAACACTAAATAATAGTAAGAGGAAAAAAATAAGTAAAATCATTGCTCAACGGAAATCATCTTCCAGGAATTCATCACAACTATAGTAACATTTTTGCAGCAGCAATTGCTTTACTCTACCATGAAACACTTTATCAGAGGTAATTTGTTTGATCTGCTCTGGTATAATTTATTATACAGATTTATGGTATTATACAAAGGGGACTTTTTATATTTAGTAGACTTATGACTTGGAATACGCAAAACATCACCATGACGTGTGTTGTAACTGTGCACCGTTGCGTTTGTTTCTAGTTCATGGATGTTAGATCTAGCAAATCCTATACATTTAAGAATGTATATGGAGGGAGCCGGTAATAATTTTTCCCTAACGAATACTGGTTTACAGCTGTCTCGGTGTTCAATGCTGAAAATTAGTCTAACAATGCGCTTTTGTGCTACGAATACTCTGATGAATTCATTACTGCAACCCCATGCTATGATATTGAGGGATATATGTGAATATGCCATAGCAAAATAGATTTCTAGTAGACCTGCTGTGTCCATGCATGATTTCATTTGCCTTAAAGCAAAGAATGTCTTGTTTAATTTGTTGCAGACATCTTTTATTTGTAGATCCCATGATAAGCTTTCATCCAAGTAAGTTCCTAAAAATTTTACTTTGCTACTAATCTTTATTTCGTCAATAGTTTGTAGGTCATCTGGAACATTATTTTTCCTATTATAGAAATTTACTATTACAGTTTTTGTGGAGTTTAATATTAATCTGTTTCGCTGACACCAGGAGCTAAAACTATCGATTATGCATTTTACCTTACTAAGCAGTACATCAATATTTCCCCCTGTAACTGTGATAGTGGTATCATCCGCAAACATGGTAAGGTGGCAATCTTTCAGATATTCTGACAAATCATTTGCATACAACAAAAAAAGCAATGGTCCAAGCACTGACCCCTGTGGCACTCCAAGCTTAACGTCGTTGCACCTTGATCTAACATTTTCACATTTTACAGTCATGGTACGCCCTTTGAGGTAAGATTCAATCCATTGTAACAAGTTATGGTACTTTTTCCTTACACCTACAAAGCCAATTCAACAACATATACAAAAAACTAGAAATTTTCCACCTCAGGTATATATGAAATCAGTGGTAAAACTGCGGTGAATTGTCAGCAACTTAATATCTCACATCCCATCATATCTAATAATAATAATAATAATATCTTGCATTTGCTCAGATGCCTTGCGGTACCCAACAACTGATACCACTTTGGCGAACTCGCTTCACCATAACATCTGATGAAGCAAGAGTCCAAACAGGGTGGGTCACTTTCAGAAGGGGTGTATCAACTCGACGTAAAGACCCGAAAAATGATGCATCTCTATAGGAGTTTGCATCCCAAATCGTAAGTTCCACGGTTGTACTCGGAGATCGTAAGGGTCGGTTAAATCAAGCCAAAGTTGCGTAATTTGGTACTCTTCAATATGTTGATAGATAGATAGATAGATATTTATTTTCTCCTTCATTGCCACTATTACATGGATTAGATAAGTCAGAAATACATAAAATGAAATGTAAAATGTATAAGGTATATATACTAAACACATCTTCCATAGACTTGGATTGTGAACGTCAACAAGAATATAAACCAAGGTAAGCTTATGGGAATTACATAAAATATGAATTGTGTACAATTAAATAGCATACAACAGATACAAACTTGGTACACTGGAGATAAAATCCATGTATATACTAATACACTGTGTACACCGATACACTATTTGTGTGTTAGTGTATATTATTATTATTATTATTATTATTATTTATTATTTGTTCAATTACAATGAAGTAAAATGCCCAGATGAGCGTAGAACATGTCAGTGTAATAAATATACAGTTAAAAACATTTAAAAATTGAAATCAATTAAATGTGAGACATTTTAGCAGGTAAAATCTGAAGGGATGGTATCTTTAAAATATTCATCAGTTGAGTAGTATGCTCTATTTAGAAGAAAGTTTTTAAGTTTATTTTTGAGTGTTGTTTCAGAGAGGCTTTTTAGTGCATTTGGAAGTTTGTTATAGATTTTTATTAGAGTATACGGTATATTTTTCTGAATATAAGTAAAATTAGGAATATTAGTAACCAAATCTGCTTTATTTCTTGTTGGGTAGATGTGTGCTTTATCAAAGTCGTTAAAAAGCTTTGGATTGCTTTTAATAAACATTATGCTGTCAAGAATATACTGACTGTATAGGGTCAGTACTTTCTTTTCTATGAATAAAGGTTTACAGCTATCAGTTTGTGTGGATTTATAAATAATTCTAAGGCAACGTTTTTGAAGTGAAAAATTTTTTTTAACGTTCACAGATGCACCCCAAAAAATTAAGCCGTATTTAAGTCTTGAGTGGACTTGTGCATAATAGACAGACATTGACGCTTGAACATTTATTGTTTTAGTGATGACTCTTAGGGCATAGCAATGCCTTGCAATATTTTCTGACAAAGTATCCAGATGAGATTTCCAATCCAGTCTAAAATCTAGCTCAATTCCCAGGAATTTTGAACTTTTACTAGTTGTTATTGTTGATTTACCATCCGAAAAAGTATAATCATTTTCAGCTGACTGTGAGAATTTGATTGCCTGTGTTTTATTAGGGTTCAGCTTTAGGTGATTTTGTGCAAACCAAGCTTCCAGGGTACTTAAAGCATCGAACACATTTCTTTCCAAGTCATCTCCATTTTGTTCTTCAAGGATAACGGTTGTGTCATCAGCAAATTGTATAGTGTTCAAGTTGTTGTCCATTTGTAGTTCATTGGTATAGAGAATGTACAGCAATGGACCTAGAATTGATCCTTGTGGTACCCCTCTAATTATTGTTAGTTCATCAGACCTTATAACCTCCTTTGTGATGTGACATTTTTCGACCACGTACTGTTTTCTATTATATAAGTATGATTCTATCAAGTTAGCTGAGGTTCCCCTGATTCCATAAGCCTCAAGTTTATTTAGCAATGTTTTATGATTGACATTGTCAAAAGCTTTTGAAAGATCTAAGTTAATCATTAAGCTATGTTTCTTGTTGTTTTGACTATTTATGAAATAAATAGTCAAAACAACAAGTATAACTGAAAATCGCAATCAAGATACAGGTCCAGATAACATTACAATATACCAACTGACCTTACACAAAACTAGAGTGCAGATAAACAATTATACCCACTAATTATGCTAACAAGGTTTATTCATTGGCTATGTACTACTATTTATAGTTTTTAAATAATTTTCAAATTCTTATATATTGCAGAAGCAACCTTTGTTCGTAATCTTTCTCCGTTCTTTTTTGAAGATTATTACGGACGAACATTTGATATTGTGAGGAAGCAAGTTGAAATAAGAATATCCTCTGTAGATTCCAGTTTTTTTTTAAGAATGCTTGATTAACCCTGCCCAGTCGCAAATTTTCAGAATTTCTAGTAGCATACTTTGAAATATCTCCGACTTTCTCAAAGTAATTGATGTTTGTTTTGACATACATTAAGATTTTCATGAGATATATACTAGTTAAAGTAGGGATGTTGTTCCGTATGAAAGTATCTCGGCATGATTCGTTATAGGAAAGATCAAATATTACACGAATTATCCTTTTTTGTATTACAAACGGTCTTTCCATCTCTGTGCTATTTCCCCATGACATAATGTTGTAGTTCAGAGTTGAGTGAACTAATTCATAGTATACATTTAGTAGAGATTTCATGTTCAAGGATCTCTTCAGTTGCTTAATCGCAAAGCACTGGCTACTGAGTTTTTTGCAAATGAAGTCAATGTGCATTTTGGAGTCGATGAATGTGCCCAAAAATTTTGCATCTTCACACATGCTCGTCGTGATATTGTTTATTAATATATTGTAGTCTGATTGGTTTTTATGCATTCCAGTGAATTCAATGCATGTTGTCTTACTAATATTGATTAAAAGTTGATTTCTTTGGCACCATTCATGAAATTCATGTATGACTGTAAGAGCCCTGTTATTTGCTTCTTCTGGCGTTTTGCCATGCACCACTATTGAGGTATCATCTGCATACATGAATGTCTCTCCCGTACTTATGTGTAAAGGCAGATCATTGACATACAAGATGAATAGTAGCGGGCCTAGGATACTTCCTTGCGGTGTACCCAGTTCTATGCTAAATTTTTCTGATGTTACATTTTCTGTCTGTACTACGAGCTGGCGATTGGTAACATGAATTGACCCAGTCGTTCAGCGAGCCTCGTATGCCCAGCGAGTTGAGTTTATTAGACAATATCCGCGGATTAAGTGTATCGAATGCACGTGATAGGTCAAAGAGTTGTTTTGAAATCTGTAAATTTTCGAATATTTCCGAAGAAAAAACTGAAAATGTGCCCAAGTTTTTAATTTTTTTCTCACGTTTTTTGAAACGTTTTAAAGAAACATAAAACAACTTTTTTCGTTCTACAACATGAACTGCTTAGATTTCGAAACCGACGTGTCGTTATTAAGAAACCATCATCAGCTTTGTTTTTCATATCCACTCATGTTATGAAATACCCTGTATTCGATATAGCTCTTCAAAATGAATTTAATGGTATTTCACAACCCAGTACCAAAATTAGTTTTAATATAAATTTTCATCAAGTATCTGCCAGTTCTATTCAAAGCTTTATTAACACACGAAATTATTTTTCATCCATTTTCTTCAAACTGACAAAAGTTGCTGCACAGTGTTCTATCTCACATACTAATAGTCCGACAGCTGTGAAATCTGTACACGTGTCTTTTGAAGATTTGGGTTAATCAAATACTAGTAGCGCCATCTGTATTAGCCTACGAACACCAATATGGTTTTTTATCTTTCAGCCAATGCTGTTTGCTCAGTTGATGAACTTCTACATTCCTGCGCAATGGAAATTAAAATTAAGTAACATTTTATCTTCAGAAATTATAAACGAGTGTGGTGTACCGCAAGGTAGCGTGTTAGGTCCTCTTCTATTTTTATTGTATATCGATGATATTTCATTTATAATTGATAGATGCTATGTTCATCTGTTTGCAGATGATACTTTAATATATTATGCATCAAATGATCTGCTTGATATAATTAATGTAATAAATGAGACACTAAAATCTGTATATAACTGGTGCTGCTTCAACTCGTTAAAAATTAATAAAAATAAAACAAAATTCATGATTATAGGAAATGACAAGCAATACCATGACTTCAAAAAATATAATTGCAATATTAAAATATCAAATGATAAAATTGAGTTAGTAAGAAAAATTAAATATTTGGGTGTAATTATAGATAATAGAATGTTTTTTAAGGAACATGCTTCATATATTATTAAAACAATAGCATTCAAAATTAATTACTTAAGTAGGCAATCTAAGCACTTAAACCAATGGTCGCTTTTACTTTTGTATAATAGCTTGATTTTACCTCATTTTACTTATTGTGGAACCATCTTGTACTTACTAAACCAAAATGAAATTGGAAGACTTCAGAAACTTCAAAATAGAGGAATGAGAGTAATATTATCTTGTGATAGAAGAACACATATAACATTGATGTTGAATACATTAAAATGGTTATCAGTAAAAAATTACTTTCGTTATTTAGCATTAATATTTATTTTTAAAATTAAAACTGGTGATGTTCCTGTATATCTAAGTGACAAATTAAAGTATAACTTTGAATATCATGAATACAGTACAAGAAGTCGCAATAACTTTCATATACGTCAGACTAGTAATGTCAATTCAAATAATACAGTTTTCATTAAAGGAGTTCAAGCATTCAACGAACTACCGGAGGATATTAAGAGTGCTACCTCTCTAAATATATTTAAAAGAAAATTAAAAGTGCACCTTTTAGACCTACAAAGTGTTTAGTATAGGAACCTGCTAATACAGTTTTTTTTTCTTTTTATTTTATTTATTGTGCTGTTTTTATTTATGTTTCAATGTACATGATTTTAAATTTTAATTGTGACATTTAAATTTTTAACCTAGATTAAGACTAATATTGTAACTGCATTAGCTTGTGCTAAATAAACGATACATATACTTATTTTTTGTCCAGTATCCAGTATAAATATACTGTTATACATTTTATATCTGTTCCAAAAGCTAGTCTGATAAAATCCTGTTTTTGAATCTGGTACTTTTGAAGACTAATAAATTTCTATTCTATTCAGGGGCGTTCTCCGAGACCACCGGACGATCCACACTGGAGAAGGCCTGTACAAGTGCCTGACTTGCTCAAAAACGTTCAGGCGAGAGAGCAGCCTGAAAATCCACGAAAGAATACACACTGGAGAGAAACCTTTCCAGTGTAAAGTCTGCCAGAAAGCGTTCACCCAGAAAACGCTGTTGAACTGCCACGAACTCACCCACGAAACCAAACGAGCCTACTCCTGCGAAATCTGCTCAGCCACGTTCAAGCACTGGCGCAACCTCCAAGTGCACGAGAACGTCCACAAGGAAGAGAAGCCTTTCCGGTGCAACGTCTGCCCCAAGACTTTCTGTCGCAAAGCTAGTTTGAGCATCCATGAGAAACTCCACACTGGAGACAAACCGTTCCAGTGCCAGACCTGCGCGAGATGCTTCATCTTCGAGAGTCACTTGAGACGGCACGAGAAGTTCCACACCGACGAAAAGCCTTTCAGCTGCAAGATGTGCTCCAAAACTTTTTACCGTGAGTGGAATTTGAAGGAGCACGAAAGGGTTCATGTGGGGAAGAAGCCGTTTGAGTGTAAGGTTTGTCAGAAGTTGTTCAGTACAGGAGGCAGTATTAAAAGGCATGAAAGGATGCACAAGTTAGAATTAGTATCCTAGTTGATGCCTGCAATTCATACTTGAGAAGAAAGCTAGATCCCACTTCTCATTTGTAGTCAGGTATGGTGTAATGCGCCACTTCTGAATATTATTGAGTGAATCAGTAATGGAGTATCTCAATCAAGATTGGGATTGAACAATGAGCTGAACAAGATGTAAGTACTATCAGAGATGTAATGTGTGAATGATGATTGAAAAATTAAATATTTTCCCACGACTTCCAAGTGTTTTCAATTCCTTCAGTTTCATTTGGCGACATATTTTATGCATTCCATTAACTTTATTTAGTTTTTGAGGATACCTTAAAATTATCGAAGGTGTTTCTATTACCGTCAATTCAACGCACAAATATATCCCACTTCTGATGTGCAGTTATGGTGTAAAGCCCCACTTCTGAATATTATTGAGTGAATCAGTAATGGAGTATCTCAGTCAAGATTGGGATTGAACAATAAGCTGAACAAGATGTAAGTACTATCAGAGATGTAATTTGTGAATGATAATTAAAAAATTAAATATTTTATAATGGCTCCAAAGTATTTTTATTTGTGTTCAATTCTTTCACTTTCAATAAGCAACAACAGGGACTTCCGAACTTTGAAAATTGTAACAGCCAATTCGTCAAATTAGTTGATTGACTACTGAAACATTCGATGTAATACAAGGCGCTCTCCAATATCAGTCTGTCGCCTTTTAGCCACTATCCAAATTTTTATTCAAAACGGGTAGCCAAGTACTATCATTTCTATGTTTACAATATTGTTCGCCGATGCCACTTCCTTCGCCATTCGGGAAAAAAAATTGAAGAGTCATCAGAACTAGAAAAGCGAGTTATTCAAGAAGCTACGGACTGGTTTAATGCGAATAGCCTATGTGTGAATAAAAGCAAGACACAAACAGTTATGATCTCACTGTTTCATAATCTCTCGAATAATGTGAAATGTCTTGGTATAACCATTGATTCAAAATTAACTTGGAAACCCCATATTGACAAACTAGCAAAAATTCTATCATGCAAGGTCTATGCAATCAGGCAGATAAAAAATAAAGTCGCTAATGAAGCTGCCCATACTCCTTATCATGCAATGTTTCATAGTTCCTTACTTTATGGATTGATAAACTGGGACACATCTGTTCATATCTCGAGAATATTTAAAATTCAAAAAAGAGCAATCAGAGCTTTAGCTGAAATGGGTCGAATGGAGAGCTGTAAGAATAGGTTTAAGTTCAATATATTAACTCTGCCATCATGTGTAATATACTGCAATTTGATACACATTCAAGAAAATTTACAGCAGTTTACTACAAATGGTAACAACCATTCGTATAATACTAGGAACAAGGATAATATTAGAGCACCAAGCCAAAGACTAGAAATAACAAGGAGATGTAACTCATACATATCATTCAAGTCACTGCCCCAATCAATGAAAAACGCAACACTCTTTAATTTCAAATGGAAACTGAGAAAACATCTCTCGGAGAATGCTTACTACCATGCGTCTGACTTCAGCTTTACAGGGTGACTATCGTCAATGTTGGTACGGTCTCTATGTATCTTCATTTTTACATTTATATTGTGCTTGTATCATATACAATTTTTATGTACCACCTACTCCTTTTCGATAATTTTAATTTTACCTAATTTACATTTATTTTGTACATTATTGACTTGTCATAGCTCTAAGGTGTAATAACTTGACCAATAAAAAATATAATCTAATACAATTCTCTCCAGATATGAGAATATATGCTGATTCTTTTACTTTACATAGCTTAGGGTGTATTACATCAAATGTTTCAGTAGTCAATCAACAACATTGACATAATTCACATTTCAAAACTCCTGTCGAAGAAGTTGAGGGTGTTTCAAATTCGATCCTCTCCAATGAGATCTCGGAAACTATGAGAGATACAAAGATGGTTAAGTTAGGGCAAAGTTACGTATTTACCTGTTACCCGTTACCAAAGATGATTGCAGAAGTAAAAGACGTCCTAAAGAAATGCGACAACGGAAGTTACAAGTTTCCAACCCAACGGTGTCGAAACTATATTGCCTCCCAAAAATCCATAAACCGGGAAAATCAATGCGCCCCATCGTGTCAGCTATTGGAGCTCCTACCTACCAAATAGCGAAGTGGCTCACTAAGGAATTTGAAACCTTGTCTATTGCGGAACCAGGTTTTAGTATAAAAAACTCATTAGAGTTCATACAACATACAAAAAACATGGTTCTGCAAGAAGGTGAGATTTTGGTTTCTTTTGATGTTAGTTCATTATTTCCTAGCGTCCCAATTCCACAGACCTTGCAATACCTCAGGGAACTACTAGAGAAAAATAATTTCAATAACAACAACTCTAAATTGTTAAAGGGAATATGTTTTGATTTGTTGCACGTGAATGTCATGTAATTCGTTTTTTCTAAATTTACTGTAAGGAGTTTGTGTTCTAACCAGGTTTTGTTACGACTAAAGCCTTTTTCTGCTTTTTCCTTAAGAGAAATCCAGCTCTCGTCTTCATATAATATGGCTGTGTCATCAGCAAATCCTATAATATCCCCACCACTCTCTAGCGCAAATAAACCATTTATATATATACTAAAAAGAAAAGGACCTAGAACGGTTCCTTGTGGTACACCATACTCGGTATTTTCTTCGGTACTCAGTATGTTGTCAATTCTTACTACTTGCTTTCTCTTTGAGAAATAACTTTCAAATAATTTCAGTGAATTTCCTCGGACGCCAATGTCTTCTAGAGCTAGAGAATGCAAGAGTAAGGTATGGCTTACAGTGTCGAAAGCTTTCGACAGATCTATGAATAGGCATAAGCATGCTTTATTCTCACTAACAGCTCTGTTGAATTTTTGCGTCTTCTGTGGATGTATTCTTCTTGAAGTCAAATTGGTGATTCGAGATAATACGGTATTTTTCAAAAAAAAAAAAAAATACTACGCCCCAAAGTTTCTTGCTGTCTGCAGAGTTAATACCTATTTGCAGCTTGTAATAATCATATTTGGTTTTTTGTATTGAAGACGTTAGTTTATTTCTATATCTGTTGTATTGTGTCCTAATTTCAGTGTCATCTGGATTCTTTTTTGTTGCTTTGAATAATTCGTTTTTTGTGTGAATTGATTTTACTAATGCATTCGTTATCCAAGGTGCAATTTTATAGTTTTTTTCTTTGTTTTCATTTTATTGTTGTGCAGTCATCTATCTGTAATTGAAGAGTGTTGATGAAAATGTCTGACGCAATGTTTGGATCCTTTTCAGCATACAATGAAGTACATGATATTCCTTTCAGGCGTTCCTTGAGTTTCTTGTGGTTCACATTTATGATATATTCATTTGGTTTCACAGATTTTGGTGAAGAAGCAAACATTTCATTTAATTTCAATTACTAGATTTCACCCACACAAGATCAAACAAAGTCAAACCATATAAAACCATTTAATTCTATAATAAATAAAATTATATCTTTATTTCAGTCTGATAAGTATATAACAGGAGATTCTCTTGTTCGAGGTTGCTGCTTCTGGCCTCTTATTTCATTTGTGGGGATCATTTCGATTTCATCTTCACTGTCTGATATTACCAAAACAGATTCTCCGTTGGTATTCAAAGACTTTTTACACCTAGTTCTTTTCTGTTCTAACCACTCTTCTGCATTCCTCAAATCGATCATAAGAAGTCGCCAAATCTTCAACTTAATACCAAAATCCAGCGAATGGTGTGTCAACACAGTCATCTCTTTTTCAATGTACCTGGCATTTGGTAGGCCTAAAACTGAATTGTTTGTTTTAATATAGAATCACAATGTGTTATACCATTATACAGGGCGTTCCAAAAACTTGACCAACCCTGTAAGTCAAAAACGGATGTTTAATCAAAAATTTCAAAGAACACATCAATTTTTATTCCTAGGGAGACTGATTCTGACATGGAAATCATACCCGAAACTTCACTCTCTGCGTAATAAGGGAAAGTACCTCATACTTAATAACATTTTCCTGTTTATATAAAAAAGCACAAATTTTAATTTTTTTTGTTCGACAAGAGTACTACACTTCCTGTATGTTGAAACATCATTTTTGTTGAATTTTGTCTCTGAACTACTTCGGTATATTATTACTTACTAAAATCATTATAAGCAACGTCAATCACATCCATAAAGTGACGTTCTTTAATGTTCCACTCGATTTTCCATGAAAACCTTATGAGGATCCCATTCTCAACACTCGAGTAAACTATGAATAAACAACCTTCGTCGTTAGTTTTCAAAGTTACTTTATCCTGTTTGGTCAAGACTGTATCTGTTATCAGCCTTCTACTCTCAAATAACTCAGAAAAACGAATGAGTAGTCGAAATGTGGCATTCAGGTTTCGATATCTTCTGAGAAAATTTCTGAATGTTGCAAGTTCCTTCTCCAAATGGACATCATCAGGCAATCTAGTATCAAGCTTTAAGATCTCATGAGATTTTTCCTGAAACAGTTAGGGATGAAAATGTTCATTTTTTTCATTGAAAAATTGGGAATGGTGCTCTCCAGGTAAGCTGACGGGGTATCCATGCACCAATTTTAAATCATAGTCATAATGAGTTGTTAGATCATTGATTTTTAATGGCAACATTCATGCATGAGCGTAGATATTACATTGTATCATATATACTTACCCACCCATCTCACAGTATCAGTCCCTAAGTTTAAAGTGATTACAAATAAAAAGCAGGAATTCTTACTACTTAAGACTGGTGCATGAATTTACCCTAAGCAGCTGAAATTAATATTGAATCCTATATGTTGCTCACATAGGCAAAAGCCAGAATTTTCAGAGAATATCTAATGTGATAAACCATAAATTCAATACGGTATAGAATACACAGTTTTTCTCCAAAAGCAGCTTCCTTGTTTTTATTTGGATAGGGTGTTTTACTAAATCTAGTGAAAATCAAAGGTGTCAAATTCTCTTGTATATCGAAATCTTCCTTCAACTTATCCACATAATCGTTCATTTTGAAACTAAATGAATAATAGTTCCTTATTTTCTGTATCTTCACGAAATTCGTACATTGAAAAAGTTAATTCGGGGATTTTGGGCGAAGTCAGAAGTGTTCAAAGGTCGAACTAATGAAGTATGATTTCAAACGGCGTCTACAGACAGCGATCTGCTCTCATGTATATTTTGTTATGAGAACTATGTCAACGAACATACCTAGGTTGACGAACAACGAACAGACCTAGGTTAAC
This sequence comes from Leptinotarsa decemlineata, assembly GCF_025532065.1. NCBI lineage: Eukaryota > Metazoa > Arthropoda > Insecta > Coleoptera > Chrysomelidae > Leptinotarsa > Leptinotarsa decemlineata. Next base: position 468,216 of record NW_027412547.1, read on the forward strand.
GACAGACTAATAGTGGTAGTGGTATTAAGATGATGTATTTTCTTTCATAATATTAAAGTAGTTTATTTAAATACATGTTTGTCTGATGAATACCAAGAATTTAACATATTTATGCTTTGAACATCCGCACATTAGATTGTGCTATTACTAACAGCATAGATATATTTAGCGATCAGATGTTCATTTTGCATTTTTTTCGATAACAAGTTTTCATCTTCATGATTTACTTCTTTTCATAAGTGATTTAGATTTTTTTTACTATGACTGTCACCAGCAAATAATGTTCGTACCGACATTTCAGTCTGTAGGTACTAGTGATTTTGACTTTTGAACACGTATTATCATTTCGACAGCTTCAGATCGCAAAACCATTAGATTCACGTCATTTTAACAAAACGAAAATTGAAACAATAAATAATGTAATATGTAACTAAAAATATATGCGTAGTTGCTAGCTTGAATTTCCCCATTTATTGATCAAGAGACATCACTCCACACACTAAGTTTAAACCACACTACTGAAATGATTGTTCTGTTTATTGAAGTCATTGCTGGAATAATGCCCTTCTTAGTCTAGAATCACAAGATAATACCGGTTTGCTGCATCAAAACAGAAGTCTGGGCCAAACAAATGCAGAAATCTGCATCGAACGTTTCAAAGTAGAAGGAGAGTGATTTCGTTTAAATCTTGAGTAACTAATATCTGTAAGTGCTGACTCACAACTATGCAACGGTCGCTGAAACCAGATTGTTTTCGAGTTAGCACCATTTCCTCATTGAGATGATCTAATTCCGGGATATTCAAAAGCGTTGGTAGGATACTTACTGATGGAGGTCTTTCATTGTTGAAGAATTACTTGTGTTGGGGAATAGGTTTTAGGGTGTGTTATCTAGTGCCTTCTTGTGCTTGTTAAAATTACATTTTTTTTTACTTACACTGTAGGCGAGTTCTTAAATTCACTGATGGATCCACAAATTGATCCAATGGATTGATTATTTGTTTCATTCGAAACGTTAGCCTATTTACATTTATTGAAGCATTCCATCAGATATTTCTGTTGAATTGAAGAACTCGGCTTGTGTTGTGAAATGAAACCTTTCGCTAAAAGCTCTTGCGAGCGACCTGCTGTCTCTAGGTGCAATTGTTTGTGTGTTCTACTCAGAGTCACTCTGAGGGAGGTGTGTTCTATCAAAGACAATATACAATTTCTCTATGTGTTCTATGTTCCGACAGTTGTCACTTCCGTGAATTATTCGTTGAGGGTTTTTGAATATAATAAATGAGAATTTCCATTGAAAATTATTGAAAGGATGGATAACGACAAAGATAAATTTACTTTAGAGGAACAATTTATACTCAGACTTCCTTTAGTAAGTAATTATGAAATAAACTTTCGCTTTACTAATTCATTTCTTAGGAGGAAGCAAGATATATTCGTGAAATCCTTCACTCCAAACCAGAAAAGCTGAAAAAGTTACTGCAGATCACCTACAATGTCGACGACAGCAGAATTATTCTGAATATCGGCAGATCTAGATTGTATGGCACCATGAAGAAGTTGCCAACGATTGTCGAATCGTACAAGACTAACGTCGGAGACAACAAAGCACTATTATTTAAGACTGCTGATATTTCTCATATAGCGGTGTGCGACTACGTAGAGAAACCGAAAGATAAACTTGAAATGAATAGCGGCATATGTCCCCCTCTGAAAAACGTCAAGAAGAAACGGTTCAGGAAAACTATGTGTAACATGGATTTAGCAATTGAGGCCGAAAAGGTTTCCAAAGAGTTGCATTACTTGCTGAGTACAGATGCGCAAGCGGTCAGTAAATTTCAATTCTGTTTTCTATTGAGATAAGGGTTTGTTATTAAAATATCACTTTTGATAATCTATGGAAATCGGTTAGTTGACATAACTAAAGTTGGAAAGCTGTGATAATATAAAAAAGAACTTGATGGTTGAATTGAATAGAGTATTATTTTAGGAGAGATTAATTTCGGGTAAGAAATGTTTTGGGTTTTTACTTCTCCATCTTCACACAGAAAATATAATAAATTCCCAAAAGAAGGAAGAAAGTAATTATTTTAAAAATGAACTACAAAAAAGGATTTCGAGACAAAAAATGGGAGAAAAAGCCCTCTTGCAACAACTATTTTAATATAAACATTGAATTACACAAAAAACATTTTTACTGTTCCGTTTGTATTCCAAACTTTCGTTATGGAATTGAATCAGATATCATTCACAGGATTCCTACACAATGTTGTAACAATACTAGGCATTGTAACAAACTGGCTATCCCCAGCGAAATTTTGAGAAGGGAGCTTTTACCATCAGGCAATTCAAGCATATATTTCTCTACCAAAGGACTAAAGTTATCAGTCTTCAAGAAGTTCAAGCATTTCTTTCTGGAGACATAAATGCTACTATTTGTTCAACTGCAGGCTAAGTTGAAATTTGTCACTAAAATTTCTGATGTAAATGCTGGTTATTATGAATATTTTTTAAAAACTCTTCTTAACATTGTTATTTTCAACTGTAACTTTGTAGATGATGAAACATTAATGTAATTTATTATTTCAATTTGAAATTTTAATCATTGTTAAAATCAGTAGACATCTTTTTTAGGGTAATTGAGAATTAGCTTCTAGAAAGTTCGCCTTTTTCTGTGTTCACTGTTGATAATTTTTAAAAACTACACATAAGTACTGCTTACAAAATGAAAATAGGTTTTTACTTACACAATCACACAACCAACCGAATTTGATGGGTTATATTAAAAAGGCTTCACTTTATTATATATAGAAAATTGACTTAGGCATTATGTTTGAAAGCATTTTTCAGTCTGTTCCACTGGGCATTTTATATTTGATCTGTTATTCATTTTGATTTGAATTATTTCAGGTATCTTCTACATATGAATTATTATATGAAGGGCCTTTATATAAAAACCAAAAACAGTGCGGTAAGAGTAAATTGAAGTTCATTTTCATAATGCATTAATCGTGTTTTTCTTATTTTTAGAGAAGACCTTGTTTGGTCAACTTTCCAGTGACTTTTCAGAGGTTAAAAAATTACTTGTTCTATTTTATAAACTGTTTCCTCAGACTAACTGGATTTGTTTTAATCTCATTTTGAGTAAAGAACAATGCATTAAGTTTAAAAATGAAATGTTCAGTTCAATGCTTTGATATGTAAAACCAGTCCTGTTCATGGAGGAAATAATGAAATCTTTTTTTTTTCTACAAATTAACCAGATTTATTTTTTTTTTAGTCCAGCAGTGATTCCAGTTAGGGATTCCTTAGGTATTTCACTTTTAATTCGTCGAAGTTAATTTAGAAAATCAATGTTTTTGTTTTTTAAATGATGGTTGTGATTTGTTAAGTTTTATTAATTAAAGTTTTTAATTTTCCTGTATTAATTTCAATTTTTAACTAAATTTTGTAATATTCTGATGTGTATTGTGTTAACTAAGCGAGAAGTATACACGCGTGGCGTTTGCTGTCTATAGACGGAGAGTGGTCCAAATTATCCCTCAAAGGAAGAAAAATAAATAGTTCTTTTTATTTCGTGATCTGCGTCACTTACAGGCAAGGAAGACCATATTCATTTCCCTGCAGGAAAGGGTTTACAGGAAATAACACAAGGGAAATGGTCATTCAGAAAAGGAGGGGCAATCGTGGTCACGTTTTTCTGGCTGATAACGTCATCCGGTGCAACCAAGTGTACAGATAGGCAACACTGCCAAAAACTACACATGTATGGAGTAACTAACAGAAACCAACCGCACATTTGTGGTTCCAAGCAGCTATAGTCGCCCGCTATTCTGTGTCCGGAATTTAAATGCTGCAAGATGGTAACGACAGTATTCTGAATAAATAGGAATGGGAGAAATAGCAGACATATCTCTTGCCTACGCTATACCTTCTTTCGTGGTCATGTGAGTTTTCACCTATGAATGATAGGTTTTCTCACTGAAAGCATAAATATTTGATTGGCTGCTGTTGGTGAATCCGTACAGGTGTGGTTTTCAGCAAACAAGTGTCGCCTATTTTACACACTTGACTGGCCAATAGCCAGAAACACGTTTCTGCGGTTTGCCCAGTCTTTTTTAGGTGATATGTCTACGATTTTTTGAAATGAAAATAATGGCGTTTATCCAACACTTCCGGTTATACCGAAAATTGATGCCATTCCTCAACTCAAATGTGACACTCTGTTTTTCACATTTTTTTATATCTGGCATTGATACGTCAAGAAGAGTACTTCGACCACGCCACTGAAGATGACTGCTGCAGTTACAGTTGAAACTTTTGAACACGGTAAAACCCGAAAACCAACTAGAACATTAACGGCAGTCGTGAAAGCATATTAGGTGTATGTTGTCTACAGACACTAGTATATATTATTATCATTTACTGCCTGTGTTTACATCATGCAGAAGATTTGATTAATCAATAATTTCGAAGAAAAAAAGACTTTCTCAATGATCACGACAGATGACGGTTGTGCCGATAACGATCGTACGTGAATTTCGTGGTCGGAGTGAAATCCAAAAGGTATAAGATGAAAATAAAGTGTAATCTAAAATGAAATATGGATGAACCCAGCAGATATTTGATAAAAACATGTGATGCTTTTTTGTAAAACTGTCTAGTCAAAAGTTACGTTTGAATAAATAATGAAGTGAAAGATAAAGAAATTGGTGGATCCCCTGCGCCAATTACCAGCCTGTATGTCAACGAATTTGAAGAGGTAGTCAGTTCTATATTGTGTTATTTTTATCCGAAGGCCTCCCGAGAAGGAGGCGACTAGTAAAAAACTATAGCTTATCGAATCTAGGAAGAGACTTGAGAAATCTCTATTTCTGTCTCTCGCCCTCACAGTCTTCTAACGAACGCGCATCTAATGGGAGGGACCAAAATGAAATTCAGAAAGCTCTTCCTTCATTTGACAAGCTGTAAGTGTTTCAGTTAAAATAAAAAGCTAATGAAGAAACTTAGGATGGCAGCATTGCCTCTTGTAAGACCGCTGCGCCCTCTGACGAAGCTTCTGTTAACAATGGACAAGAGGTGTCTGGTCAAATGCTCTCGAATGAGACCACGGCCATTGAAATTAGAGAGAGAGAGAGAGAGAGGGGAAGAAAGTCCAGTACCAGAGTCAAATTTTAAATTTTTATCTTATCAATTTTCCAACGGAAATATTTCACACCCTATCTTCTATTGGACTGTACGGCTAATACATGTTCTCGATTTCCGTAAAATGAACTTATCTGCCTTGGCATAAATGTCTATTTCTCTGTTGCATATTAACAAATTAACAAGGGTGTGGGCGGAGGGTGCAGGGCGCAGGGCAAAAGGACCTGTTGTCTGCATGTCTACCTGTTGAATTAAAGTCATTGCACCTAATGCACCTGTCTTGATGTGATTTTTTTCGATATAATGACTACTTCCTGGAGGAAGGTTGAAGATAAAAACGGCTTCGCGTATTATTTCAAGTAGGTATATGCTTATGATAGAAGGAATATACACTTTTTTAGAGTATTATGAAAAAAATAGCGTTGAAAATGAATCTATAAAATAAGAAGTGGCTAAGTTTACGTTACCGCGACTGTTTATATTTTTGAATTTTCAACAGAAGAATGAGAAACATTGATTTTGTTTAAAATTTTAGTGAAGCCTCCAATTGTAAACAGTGGGACCACCCCAAATTCGTTGAAATCAGACAAAGACTGGATGATTGTAACTATGTTAAATACTCCATGTACAGGGTGGCTTTGAAATTCAGAGTTTTACAAAATGCCTTACACAGTAAGTATTGTCCTTTTTTTCTTTGTATCCAACTTGTGTATATTTCTGTACCGTAAGCTCAATAATATGTAATTATTAGTTTTTCAGGAAAATAGGTGCAAGGGCACTTGTTTCTGCCCGTCCTATGAAGACATATTCAATGAACTTGTCAATTCCACTAATTCCAAATTACTTTGACTTAACTATTATGAAAAATAACAATAAACATGAATTTACAATTTTTTATTAACCATTTTACATGGACATTGTCATACATAATTCTTCCACACACCCTTACCAGCATAAAGTTGCTGCATTCAATAATTTGCTTCACATACTATTGAATATTCCACCGTCTGAGAGTAATTTCCAGAGAGAGCTGAGTTTGATCAAACAAGTTGTGGTCAACAACGGTTATAAGGTGGATATTAGAGACTCCATTTTTTCCAAAAAACTACAAAAGGAAGCCATGGACCAGGCAACCCAAATTCAAGATGCAATTACGTCAGTTATAGGACATTGTCATATTTGGGGAAACCAACCAAAAATATTGCCCGTTTTATAAAGAAAGAATGTGTAAACATAGCTTATAGAACAAATAATAGTTGTAAGTAAATTATATAAATACAATAAAGACAAAACTTCGGTGTCGGATAAATCAGAAGTATATAGTATGAATCTTATTGGACGAACATCGATTATCAGAGGCTTGCTAGGTGAAAGAATTCAATAGAAAATAACTAGAAATTAATAAATGTAGATGACTTTAAGGTGAAGTAATTTTCTGCAAAGTTAAAAATAGATTTTGGCATGGCATTAGCCAGGTTTGTAATTGTGTTTCTGTCAGCCACATGTCTGTGCAGTAGTACAATGCTAGGCTTCATAGAAAATGAAGGGTTGCATACTATTATCCTTAACAGACTTGAGATTAATTTTTGTTCTAGTGGAAGAACTACCTTTAACAACAATAGCCGGGGTCTTTGAAAAGCACAGACTAGGTGCCAATGAAAGCTCTTTGTGTTTGGAAAGCTGTGACTTGGAGGCCGTACTGTCCGACATCTATTTTGCCTCAAACAAAATTAATCACACCAATATCGACATTGACTTTGCAACAGAGCTGATGCTGAACTTTTTGTATAATATATTTGACGAGTAAGAATCTTTCAAAGCGTTAAAAAAACTATTATTTCAAGCATTATTCGGTAAGTTATAGACACTGTGAAATGATGTTGAATTATTTTTTTCAGGCATCGAGGAGGGACCATTCAAGTATCATCTACGAAAGTAGCCTTATCCATTTTGAGTAGTTGTTCAATGAAAGAGTTGTACAGCTTCATCTTCGGTTTGTGTGCTGATCATAATAACTGCGTGACAAGGTTGCGTTTGCAAGCATTTTTATCGAAAATAGTTGAAATTACCACATTCCTACATGAAGACGGTAGTTATGGATCTCACTTGGTCAACAGCGCAATGGAAAACTGCTTCAAGAATGTGAGAAGAATATTTTTTTATTGAAAGGGGGATATTTTTAGGAAAAATTGGATTGTGGCAAAAATAATTTTGGTTTTCATCTATGTATGATCTACATAACTCTGTTTTCATTTAGAACAAATCGCTTTCATCCTTCCTTTGGCAGTTACCCATTTTTGTATAAAGATGGAGAAGTATTAAACCAAAAAGCTTTTTTCTCAATATATTTTTGATATTTTGGAAATATTGGCTTCCTTTCAAATAGTCAACTGCAAAATTAATAAGCCAACAAATTTCAATTATTTTGTGCCTCCAATTTGCTACCAAATATTATGAAAAAATCCAAAACCATGCATATCTTCAAAAGAAAGTCAAGGATTTTCTTATTGATAACTGATATTACTGTTTTGAAGAATTTATGTGTATTAGTAGGTAGTTTTCATTATTTATTTTCTCCTATTTCTTTTTTGGCGATTCCTATACAAATTTTATAACTTTGTCAAAATGCAAAATAAAGATTTATTATTATTAGAAATACTTATCAATTGAAGGGGTATATTTTTACAAGAGATTAATTTTTGGGATCACATTGCATTAGTTCTCAATTTACTTTACCTTGCGAAAATGTTTTTTTAACTGTTTGTAATTTAGTCCCCAGGTTTGGTTGGAATCAATGAAAGTATGTTTGTGAAGTGGTTAGAAAGCAGCCCTAAAATATTGTCGTGGATTCCTCTTCTACATAGAATTAAAATTGCTGAACCAGGTAATTTATATTAAAAGAAAAATTTATTTTTTTTGTTAAAATAATTGATTGAAAAGCCAAGAAATAAGACTACAAAAATGTTTGTATAAAATACTGTTTTAAAAAACTTTTGACTGCAAAATCATGAAATAGTTTTTAAAAAGATTTTTGTATAGAGAATACTGTTTTAACAAAATAATAATTGGAGAACCAAGAAATAAGACTAACATTTTTTTGTAGAAAATACTGTTTTTGAAAAACGTCAATTGCAGAATCGTGAATAGATTTTTAAAATGCATTTTTTATAGAGAATAAATACTGTTTGAAAAAAATATTGCAGAACCAAGACTAAACATTATTTTCTTAAAATACTGTTTTTAAAAAACTTTTTTTTGCAGAACCAAGAAATTAGACTAAACATTATTTTCTTAAAATACTGTTTTTAAAAAACTTTTTTTTTGCAGAACCAAGAAATTAGACTAAACATTTTTTTCTAGAAAATACTGTTTTTAAATAACTTTTTTAGTTGCAGAACCATGAAATAATTTTTGAAAAGCATGTTTAATAGAAAATGCTGTTTTCAAAAAAATAATTGGAAAACAGAAATAAAGACATTTTTTTTTATAAAATACCGTTTAAATAAAATTAATTGCAGAATCTTAAAACAATTTTTTTAAATACTGTTTAAAAAATATATAATGATTGGAGAATCAAAAAATAAGACTTTTTTTTGTAGAATATACTGTTTTTAAAAAACTTTTTTAATTGCAGAATCGTGAAATAATTTTTGAAAAACATTTTTATAGAAAATACTGTTTTCAAAAAAATATTTGGAAAACAGAGAAATAAAGACAATTTTTTTGTAGAAAATACTGTTTAAAAAAACTAATTGTGGAATTTTAAACAATTTTTTTAATCCTTTTTTTATTGAGAATACTGTTTAAAAAATATATAATGATTGGAGAACCAAAAATAAGACTTTTTTTTGTAGAAAATACTGTTTTAAAAAAACATTTTCAATTGCAGAATCGTGAAATAATTTTTGAAAAGCATTTTTAATAGAAAATGCTGTTTTCAAAAAAATAATTGGAAAACCAAGAAATAAAGACAATTTTTTTTGTAGAAAATACCGTTTTAAAAAGAACTAATTGCATATTCTTTAAATCATTTTTATAGAGAATACTGTTTAAAAAATATATAATGCTTGGAGAACCAAAAAGCAAGACTTTTTTTTTTGTAGAAAATACTGTTTTAACAAACTTTTTCAATTGCAGAATCATGAAATAATTTTTGAAAAGCATTTTTTATAGAGAATACTGTTTTCAAAGAAAATAATATTTGGAGAACCCAGAAATAAGACCAGTTTTTTATAGAAAATAGTGTATAGAAATGACTTGTGGAGAAAACTGTTATCAAAAAACCTTTTTACTTTAGTCTCCATTAAAATGTAAAGAATTGAATGCGAAATTGATATATTACTTAAAGAAATATTGAGAAATTTTTTGTCAGTGTTTAAAAAAAATCACTTCACATCATCAGGGCACATGATTCTTTTACCCAATGATCATTTATTAACAATTACCGATCATTTCTTTAAGTAAGCTAATAATTTTAATAGCTTTTCATCAAAGAGAAATTATATATATATATATATATATATATATATATATATATATATATATCTATATATATCTATATATATATATATATATATATATATATATATATATATATATCAGTCAGAAACTGAGAATCAGTATATCGATCTTCTAAATGGTCTTCTGCGTCTCTTCCAGTTTTACATTCAGTAAAGTGTACAACATGCAAAACGAACCCCCTGATGGGCCTGCGCTACAAATGCATAAAGTGTCTCAGGTACACCCAGTGTCAAAGATGTTTCTTCACTGGAAGAACAAGCCATTCGCACAAACTGTCCCACTCTATGAGAGAGTACTGTTCAAGCAGTTCCGACCACAGCTACACGGTCATGAAGAAATTTTGCCGCCTTTTGAACTGCTCCAAGCAAACTACTTCCATCATAGTGGATCCCAAGCCTTTGTGGTATGTGTGACATATTGTATTGAATCATTTTCTGTAAAGTTTTATTTGAACAAGCTGCTCTATAATGATATATTTATTTTGCCACAAGTTATTATTACATATGTATTGGACTCCTTAATACAAGAAAAGAATAAAAATCACCAGCACAAAAATGCTAACTGAAATCTTATTGTTCGCTTCATACTTAAATATTCATTTAAACAATAAACACATTTCTGTTTTAAAGAAAAATTGAGAGCTTTATCATTCATGGTGTGTGTAACAAAATCATTCTCTGTTCCTTGCACGTCGTTCTTATTTACCGGAGTTATTTGTTGTGGTATAAATGTCCTTTTCTTGATTGGAGCGCCATTGTTGTTTTGCATTACCATTATGGGGGCTATCTGTGGGATCGACAAATGTAATTCTTTTGGACTCTAGCTTCATCAAGTTGTCTTTTTGCAGTAAATGCTGCAGAGAGACAGGAAACGATTCCCCATTTGGCTTTGCCATATTCTTCGATCCATCCAATAAATTTGTTAATTAGTCAAAGATGATCTAAGATCTCTAATGTTTTTTATTTTTTTGCTAGCGATCAAAACCGATTGGTAACATCTGATTCAAAGGAAGTGTTGTGCAATGTAGAGCCTTTGTCAACCCCTCAAACGCAATTGCAGTTGATAATAAAACAGTTGGAAATGCAGAACAAAGAATTACACCAAATTCTCTTGCTGGGGAACAGAAACGATAAGGAAATGCGGAGATATTTGGAGGAACACAGAATACACGTCGCTGCACAGATTCAGAAGCTGAAAAGCCTGAAGGTATTGATGACAATTGAACGATTTTTTTTTAAGTATGTAATTTCTCATCGTTTTCATTTGATGTGCTGAGGCGTCCGGGGGAGCGTCGTCAGTCACATTTTCTCGACCTTCTGTGAAAAGCTTATACCGCTCGTAAACAATTTTCCGACTCAAGAGTACAATCAACGTATGCCACTGTCAACTTTTCAAATGTTTCTCAGTGCTTAATTCCAATTTTTACACAAAATTTGATGCAAATTCTTTGATCCATTTTATTCGAAAGCATAACCCTTCTAACTTTTAAGCCTCTCACCAAAAAACTAACATGCTAAACAGTACTGTGAACATATGTTCAAGACGAGTATACCAACTTGAAAAAATAAAAATCGCCGAATGAAACTCATTTAAAATAATTCATAAAGGAGGCGATCTTGACAACTCACCTAGTAAAAAAAACGAGTAATATCCTTCCTCTAGAAAAACAATATGTTAAATTTATTTCAGTTTGGCTTTCAGTCTTCAAAAAGTATCCAAGACGCCATATTTTCACTCTTGGAAAACCTGTACACTAATCTTAATGACAGAATCTGCGACGGCCATGTTTTGTGACGTAACCAAGGCCTTCGATTGTGTAAACCACATGCTACTTTTCCGCAAGCTAAAAGTTTACGGATTTAGAGGATCTGCATAACTTTGGTTTGAGACATACCTTTCTCATCGGCGGCAGAATGTTCTATTAGATGGAATTTCATCAGGGGAACGTTTCATTGGCAGTGGGGTCCCACAAGGTTCCGTTTTGGGACCGGTGTTGTTTCTCATTTATGTCAATGACTTAGTCTATGTTGACATAAGTGGTGAATTCACATGTTTCTCTGACGACATCACTATCCTCTGGCATAGCAATACCGCCTCTAATTTCCTTGATCAAATCATTGTCGACATAAGAAGGGTGAAATCAACATCGACAAAACAAATGTGGTCACGTTTAGATGTAACATAGGGGAGGTACATTTGGAAAATGTAAAAATTGAAAATTTGGAGAAAAAATAATTTTTAGGTCTCCTCATTGATGAAAATCTAAAATTTGATTCCCATGTCAACTACTTATGTAAAAGACTAGCAGCAGGATGTCATGCAGTGAGAGTTGTTGCAAGAGAGTTAGACACTACTATCACAAGATCAGTTTATTTTGCACAAATTGAGTCCTGTTTACGTTGTGGAATTTGTTTCTGGGGAAATTGTGCACAATTTCGTTTCAATATGGTATTCTCTCTACAAAAAAGACCCATCAGATATTTATGCAAGGCTAGCTACAGGGATTCATGCCGCCCATTATTTGTGAAGCATAAAATTCTGACCTTAGTATGTCTTTTTATTTTGGAAACAGTGTGTCTCATCCTTTCCAACACCTACTCTAGCCCATACACAAAATTCTATTATTTTCAATAGCAAAAAGTTATTTAATCAGCTTCCCATTAATTTAAGGCGAATATATAATGAAAAGAAATTCAGAAAGACAGTAAAAGAATTCCTTGGTGGGAGGCCCTATTATAGTGTGGACGAATCCTACCAAGACTCTATCGAGTAATTGGTATGTAGCTTTGTGTAAACAAGTTATTGAAATCAACACGAAATGGCCATCAATGTTCATTACGCAGCATTATATATTTACATTTACTCTATATTCATATATTCATGTACTTATATTTGTATCTGTTCAGCTAGGCTCAATATTGTTCTGTCTATATACTCTACTCTTGTCTCTAAGTATCATTTTATACTTTATATTTGTTAATTATCCCATATACACGTTTTACTTTAGTAGACTTTGGCAATGATATGTTCAAATCTTGGGAAATGAAGCATGTTTTGATTTGATTTGTGTTAGGAATCACACGTTAAAAGGTAAGACCTCGTTAATCCTTAGCTCGAACAAGTTTCGACTTCTGAGGGTTGTCGTTCGTAGGGGTGCGACAGCTGGTTAACGGAAAAACAGATTTTAAAACAGAGGTTTTTAAACAGACAGATAATGAATACTTTTGGAAAGTATTCATTATCTGTCTGTTTGTCTAATTGAAAAAGTTGGATGTTTATATTCAACTCTTCCAGGACTATTTTGCCAAACCAGGCCCTACTTCGATAAATCCGAGAAATTCCCCCAGAAAAAAAGCCATGGAATCTACCCCCATGCTACAAAGCACTTACAGGATGGATAGAATTGGGAGAGAAGGCTTAGAGTTGTTCAGCCCAATCGTTTCGATACCGGAATCTCCTGGAAAAGTAAAAAATACCGACAATTTTGACGAGAAAGTCTCAAATTCGAGTGAAAATACTGCTCGTAATGACACTAGCGTCGACTATTGTATAGATGACATGAGTACTTGGATTGGAGGTAAGCACAAAATGTGTTAGTTGCATATTAGTTTCTTATTTTATTGTATTAGTAGGTAGGTAAGTAAGTACTTTATTTAACCACTTTATATACAGTTGCATATTTGTAGCAAGTCACAAAAGTTTCTTCGTTTGATAAAAACATTAAGTAGATATGAAACTAGACATGTACCACAATAGAATATAAACAGAATATACATATAAGAGTAAATAATTTAAAGATAATGTCTCAGTGAGCATAAATCAAATTATTCCACCTTGTTTCACCTTTTCTTCATATGCATCTAGCGTATAAAAGGAATTTTCAATTAAAAAAAGTTTGATAATTTTTTTGGAACAGAACATGTTTGCCTTTTTTTGATCATGTGGAAGGATATTATACAAGCTGAAATTCAAAAAATTATTTGCCGATTTGGTAAGTTTGGGTTGTTTTTCTTGAAAATGGGAGTTACTTTTCCGATTTTCATTTCTTGCGGAAAGACACCTTTTACAAATGACAGATTAATCAGATATGTTAATGGTTTTATTATCGTTGGAAAAATTCTTTTCCAAATGTACATGGGAATATCATCTGCTCCAGAGGATTTCTTATTTTTTAATTTATTCTCTAATAAGGATAATAGTTCAGTTTCAGTAAATATCATACTAGCACCAAATATGTATTACAAAGTGATACTGTAAGAATGAAATTTAGTTGTTTCAAAATCAATCACGAATAAATATATTCATCATGCACGTGTGAATGCAGGTCGCCCTACGACGTCTAGCCAACCGACAACCCTTCCTCCACCCAGGGACTTCCCCCGAAAGTCTCCCGTCCGGGAGTTACACAACGATCTTGACGAGGCTCTAGCCAAACTGCAGCAGATTCTTGCGAACAACTTCTGCTTGGACGAATCTCTGGGGCACGTCGACAACACGAACTTGAAATACGCTGTTTCGGAGGTGGAAGGTATGTTGACTTCGTTTATCGATACCGTCGAGAACAGCAGGGCCAACTCTGCAGGGTCCTGCAGATTGAAAAGCGAGACCGAAGGTAGAGAAAGGTTTTGAACACGAGGGGAGTTATAATTTTGACAGAGTGACAGGCTTTGTCGCTGGAGTTGGTGCATAAATTATTTTTAGAGGTGGTGTCTCTCTAATGAAGTTATTTTGTAGTATATTTTTGAGGTCTTCCTCATTGTTGAGATATCTAAAAGTTATTTTTTTTCAGTTTTATTTATTTCAAACTTCGAAATTTGATTTGTGTTTGGTATAAAAATGAGTAGTTGCTTAAATGTGGTCAATATTTTATTTATTCATCCATTATTATATAGTGGTAACCCCATTTTCAATTGAAATGAAAATTATAGAGCTACAATATATTAAATGTATGTAGAACAAAGAATACTAAGAACTATAAGCTTGGGAAAGAAATATTTTGGCTTTCTACTTCCCCATCTTGGTGCAAAAAAATGTGGGAATATTCCACATTTTTTTTAATAAAAATTGAGAAGTAGAAATCCAAAATCTTTCTTTCCCAAGAATTATTCTCTCCTAAAAATATACCCCTTTCTATTCAAATTGTAAGGTTGTTTCAAAAGTTTTATCCTTTTTTGTTACAGGCTTTATATTAGCTTCACGTGTATATGTATGTATGTTTGTTTGTAACTCTAAGTTCGGGATCTGTACTTGACAGAATTATCGTCATTATTGCTTGATCTATTCACGGGCAGATGGCGCTGTACATGTACATGTATTTCTTCATTTGAGAAAAGTATTTTTTTATTAACATGCCGACTTGCTGCCTTATTTGTAACCCTCCTTTGCGCGCCTGCTGCCTCGGGCTTGGTAGCTGATTTTCAGGCTCCCTCTTCGGAATCGAAAAATATCAATAGTCATTTTTCTAAACAATATACGGCTGATTGATCCCAGGTGATATTTGGCCTCTCCCCTGTCTCCTCTTGGTTTATGGCTCGGTGCAACTGATTGAACAGTTTTCTGCTGCATCAGAGGTATTCTTATGTTGCGTATCTCCACACTATCCTGGCTGAATGTGTTGTTGTTCGACATAAACCCAGCTTCTTTGAACTATCTCTTGACCCAGTGTTTCGTATTGGGGATGATTTCAGCTTCCAACCACTTGATGTTATGTTAGTGAGTACAAACGTGCTTCGCTATTCCCGATTTGCTGGTTTCGTCCTGACGGGTGCTTTTCTTGTGTTCGTCAATACAGATTTTGGAGTATAAAAGCAGAAGAGGCTTAAGATCCAGGAATACCATCCGTCCAATCGCAGTATGCAACTCCAAAAAAAAAAACAACACCAAGGAGGAACAGTAATTCAACAGAAAGTTAAAAGAAGCTACATACTTGTTGAATAACGACGCATTTAGCCTGCTAGAACTAGTGTGAGGATACGGAACATATGTAGACCACTTATCAATTAATCTCAAGAATCATGACTAGGCCAAATATCTCTTAAAGACGATTAGTAATGAAAATAACAATTGTTACATCATGAAGTACCTTGGTTTCGAATATTTTTCGATTTTTTTGAATTTCTCATCATTATTCATAATTTTATTTTGTTTTTTTCTGTACCTATATATTTGACATTTCACTTATTGTTTAACCCATTTACCAATCAATTTTCATTTCATGTCACAATAGTTTATTTTCTTCACAAATTAGCGTTTATAATTTTTTATTTTATATTGTTTCTTATTTATTATTCATTTTTGACATTATTTCTATTTCAAATAACCCATCCGAATATTTTGGTATGGTTATTTTCAATTTTAAAGGGAGGTATATTTTTAGGAGAGATGAAATAAAGATTTTTTTGGCTGTCAACTTCTCTATCTTTATACAAAAAATATGGGAATCTTCCAAAGGAAAGAAGAAAGCAATTATTTTCAAAAATATACTTTATTGAAACTATGAAATACACATCAATTCACTGAGAGCCACATTGTCTGTTGTGTAATTGCTCATATCAAATCCTTCTAGAGAAAATTCAGTGTCAACATTCAATTTGCTTCTAAGTCTTTCCGGTGGAGATATTCTTTTCAAATGGATTACTAAAATTCGGGGAAACTTATGGATTGACAGGAACTTTGTGCATTTTCATCTTTCCTTGCACCTCTAACACACAGCGGTTCATTCAGAGTTCCTCTTTTGTGAGAAATCCAGACATTGTTACTGATGAATCTCCACAGTGTATGCCCCTAATCGTGGATTTTAATTGACCAACGAAATTATCTAAAATCTTGGAGTTGTTTATACTCAAATATCTCAGCCAGGACTTTAGAAAGATGTATAGATCGTGCATAGAAGTTACTTTCAGATACAAACTGTATTTTTATCAAATTTAATGTTCGATTTAAACTTAATTTCTCCTTCTAGACCTGTAACAATATACAATCAGCTGAAAATTCAATTTTCTTAAGCAAGAGATGTATCTTTCAATAACCGATGTATTCAACCTGTGTGTTGGCTTTCATGTTCGAAATAGTCGTACACTATTATTTTATAGTCGTACACTATCATTTTTCAACGAATCCGATAGAAAGCATTCTCTTGTCTTTAGATTTTTGGAAGTTCTTCGGTGTTTACAGAAAAATTGTATTCACGTTTCTGTGAAAATTTTAAATGATGGTACTTTGCAATATATCAACCAAAAACGTTTGTTATGTAATGATGAAAGAGAGTAATACTAAAGTTTATATTTTTTGTATTTTTATATATATATTTTTATGGTTTGAAGGATAATTGTGTACATATAAATTGTTCGTATAGAAAAAAATATGACTGATTTCTATTGTTGCCAAAATTAATGTCAATTTATACGAACTCTATTGTAGTTCAAATCAAATATATACTGAACATCTTTTTTGATTCATTTCTATAACTTTATCATTTACTGATTACCTCAATTATCCAGTAAAAATATCCTGACTTCCAAAAATTGTAATTAAAATCAAGTTTGATCGAATGTTGAGGTTTTGCTCACTGTTTTCTTCGATTACCGTGACGTTGTGTATCAGCACTACGTAACAACACCACAATCATGCTTCAGCCACCGTATTCACCAGATTTGGTCCTATGCGACTTTTTCCCGTTCCCATGATTAAAGAGATCCATGAAAGACGGCGTTTTGCAACAATTGAGGAGATGAAAACCAAATCACTGAGACCTCAAGAATATTCCAAAAATTGCATATCAGAACTGGTTAGAGGTTTGGAAAAACGCTGGCACAAGTGTGTTATATATGAGGGGGACTACTTTGAATGGGCAAAATAGAAATTGATGACTATATGAATATTTTTTGTGAGAAATTAAAATTCACATCATTTTTTAAACAGGCAGCATATAGCTCTAGAGCTTTGGATGTTTTTCAAAGTGTTATGATCAACCCTAATCATATCTTTGTGATACACTGAATGATATCAGACAAAAAACCAAAAAATATACAAATAAATACATTCTTTATTGAATATCTCAGTTTTAATTACACATACAGGTTTTAATATGAACACGGCATATTAATGCCAACTGTTACTTTGTCAATTTCAATTTTTATTTAAATATATTAAATATTAACAACCATATAAAAAATTCAATAACATAGCTTCATTATATCAATTAATAACAATCGTAAAAATATAAATGTTGGTAATTCTCCTGTATAAAAATATTTCATCAATTTTGTTATTGCACTTGTTCAAAAATTGATCGTTCAATGAAACATTTCATGTGAGGGCAAGTGTTAGGGCCTGTTTCTTTTACTTATCCAGCTAAACGAATCTTACTCCTTTGGGAAAATTATACAGTAAACTTCGTTAAAATGTGAGCACCATCATTAGTCGTTGTTGGATCCAAATGGTAACGGGAAGACTTGGGTTCGCATTTAGGTATAAGAAAAGCGGAACCCCTCTCTAATAATCAAAATATTACAATTTAATTACGAGGAATTCTGTGGTATTACTGAATATTATTCGTGTTCGTATGAGGCCGCTCTGAGTCATTATTCAACATGATCTCTATGTCAAAATGTACTGGCTATTTCATATCTACATATTTGTATCAGTATGAAAAATTGTTAATGAACCCATTGGTATGGATTTTAATCTCTAGGTTGTCCATGAAAATTTTCAGCTAACAAGGTACCCAAAGGGTTTTCCATTATTAGAACCTCACTACAAGAGTGAACATTGTCTTTGAATTGAAAATAAAATTCCATGTTTAGATATTGGATTACTGTCGTAAAATAATTTTATGAATTTGATGTCAGGTGTGGGATTTACAAGCAGCAATTGGTGTCAGAGGTGGTTAGAAAATATTTGCCTGTAGAACATCATAATGTATAGGTACTTGTGTATTCTGCAACAACTAGTTTTGTAAGTAATGAGTGATTTTTGCTTGTATCTTTTTGGCAACACTGTTTTTGACAGATCACTCGTGAATCATGTCTTGTGTCATTGTCAAACTTGTTCAGTTTGGTCTATAATTTAACCATGAATCGAGTTACGAATGAACAGTGCTCGCAAATTATTGAATTTTATCATCAAAATTCATGCTCGGTGTAGAAAGTGCATCGTGCACTTCTTCCAAGTTATGGGCAGTTTCGTCGGCCTACTGAGGGAGCTATTCAGAAGCTTGTGACTAAATTTCGAACCCACTTTACATTATAGGACATTAAACCACCAACACGCATACGTAGAGTGAGGACCGAAGAAAATATTGCGGCTGTATCCGCCAGTGTTCGTGATGACCGTGAAATGTCGATTCGCCGCCGTTCAGAGCAATTGGGTCTCTGCTACTCCACTACGTGGAAAATTTTGGGAAAGGATTTGGGTGTAAAACCTTATAAGATACAGCTGGTGCGAGAATTGAAGCCATACGACCTCTCACAACGTCTAACATTTGGTGAATGGTCGCTGGCAAAGTTGGAGAAAGATCAGCATTTTTATCGAAAAATTGTGTTCAGCGACGAGACTCATTTCTGGTTGAATGGATACGTTAACAAGCAAAATTGACGCATTTGGAGTGAACACCAGCCACAAGCATTGCAAGAGCTACCGATGCATCCCGAAAAAGTCACTGTTTGTTGTGGATTATGGGTCGGTAGTATCATCGGGCCGTACTTTTTCAAAGACGACAATGGTCGGAACGTTACTGTGAATGGCGAGCGCTACCGTGTGATGATTGACGACTTATTGTTGCCTAAAATGGAAGAATTGGACATGCCTGACATGTGGTTTCAACAAGACCAAGATCGCGTGATTTAACGCATTTGGATTATTTGAGAGTGTGCCAAAATTGGACCTTACACATGGACCATCTAAAGCGGAGCCGCGGACATTTGTATGAAATCATCTTCAAACATTGAATAATATTGATCGTTCCATCGATTGTAATAAAGATTTCATCAATTTTTTTAAATTTCTTGTGTTTTTTTGAAAATCAAATCCTATACCTCTTGAAAAATCACTTACTTGTAAATCTACAATCCAGACCCAAACACTAGAGGAAATATAATACGAAATCCGAAAATATTGTATACCAATTTATTACCATGCACGATGTATGGACACCTGAGATGAAAGAGCAGTCATACGATGGACTAAATGGGAAGATTTGGCTCTAAAGAAGGCAAAGAAGGCAAATAAAAACTGTTAATCTTGAATATCAGTGAACTTTTTGCATCACTTAAGAATGATAAAATCAAGAAAACGGTGACGCAATTTTCTCCAGAAAACATTTAAACATTTTAACCCCCGAAAAAAAATTAATTTGATAAGAATTTACGGCCATAATATCTCGAACAGTTGTTTTTTCTTCCCAGTAAATCGTTTTGATATAAAAATCATGTTGAGTACTGCTTCAGATAACGTCAAAATTAATATAGTCTGGTGAAATTCCAAACGTTGCTGCATTAGTTTTCGCAGACGTTTTTCCTCAGATGAACTCTTCGTTATACATACTGTGCACCAGAACCAACCCGCTTTGAATCCGCCTCGATACCTCCCTACAGCTAATTTCTCTTGGAGGAATTTATTAAATATTTGCAACAGTGTGTGAGAAGATGCTTTTCCCCTGTCGTATCCAATACCGAAGCCATTTCCCTAGTGTAAATATCCAGCCCGTATTGTCCCTCTTCCGGAAAGCTGATATTAAACGTGACTATATCGTCTAGAATGGTGTGCGAGACGAATTTGGACAGCCGTTTCTCCTCTACGCCATTTTTGTGCAGTGTCGCCATAAAGTCTGTGAGCTGCCTTGACATCCGGAACTGCAATTCTAGTTCACGACCAGCAAATACCAAAGCGTCCTGCAAAAAATTCAGTATGTCACAAAACTCAAAAGATTACAAAAATTATGGATCATTCAAGGTACAGGTGTTTCACATTGCTTCGTTTGTCCCCGAATTACAGTCCATTCTTCCAAAAATAAACTTTTATTCGCCTGAAAGTAGGGACAGAAACCATTATAAACGACAATGCTTAAAGGTGTATTTGAATCTTTCGGAATAGTTTTTGCTGGAGAGGCATAGAAGTGACCATTCTGCCTGAATCAACGACATGACCAGAACAGCTACTATGGCTCTCCAAAATAAGGCCTATAGGTTGAAGGCGGCCTGAGTTGTCCTCCGGTTCATGCGACACGGCAGTCTCATAGGATTATTGCGTTTCCCCATTCTAACAATTATGTTCCCTGATTATTCACCTCAACAATAATGGATTCTACATAATTGCATATGCAGATGACATAGTTATCTGGCAGACCAGCAAATTTGTGAACACACTGTGCGATAGAACACTCACTGTCGATCAATCCCAAGAAGACTGAGATGGTCATTTTCACCAGGAAAAGAAGTTCATCAGGCTTAAAACCTCCCGAAATCTTCAAAAGCAAACTAAACTTCTCTGAAGAGGTGAAATACCTTGGTACTATCCTCAAATGGAAGCTAATATGGAACTCTTCACCTACAGAGTAGAGCAAAAAAAAGCTTATGTGGATTATGGGCAATGTCGCATGACAGTGGGACGCGCATGGGGTCTTTCACCCTTCGAGATCACCTGGATCTACACTGCAATAATAAGACCTATGTTAATGTACGGAGCCATTGCATGGGGACCGAAAGTTCTACAAGCAACGGACATCCAAAAATTATATCAAATACAGCGGCTGGCTTGTTTAAACATCACAGGAGCCATGAGAACAACACCAACCGCAGCAATGGAATTAATTACTGGTCTGACTCCTCTGGGCCTGTACGTTAAGGAGGTTGAGTTAATGGCCATGTTACGATTGCGCACGGCTGGTGTATACCTCGAAGTAGGAATGTGTCAATTGTCAAAATATCAGCGTGGTCCAAACAAAAATGGCTGGTATCTCAATCGCCACAAAGGAAATAACCAGGAAAGGAATTTCTGGCAAAAACATAACAATCTGCACTGATAGCAGACAGGCCCTATTAGTCTTGAGTACCACCAAGATTTAGCCAAAGCCTCGGTAGATAATAATCTGAGGTGGGTTGAAGGGCATGACAGGAGTAAAGATAATCGCATTACCGACTCTTTAGCCAAGGAAGCGGCTGGACTTATAATTTGCCAGGATCACCCTGGGATGCTGACGCCGAAGACTCGGAAAAATCTACGCTTAACAGTAGGATTTCTGACTGGCCACTGTCAACCAAGGAAACACCTCCACAATATAGGGCTAGTGGACACACCTTTATGCAGGATGTGTGAACAGGAAGATGAAACTGTCAGGCATTTCCTATGCAAATGTCCGTCAATAAGAGAGTGTGTGTTTGGCGAGTCTTGGCCTACACCTGCTGATATCTGTCTCCCAGAGATCTGTCCACCTTCCTGGAAAGGACGATGACCTAGAAGGACAACTCCTTGGGAGAATGTACAATGGGCCTACACTCACCCTCCCTACTCTACAGATACAGATGTTTCCTGTACTAGCCCGTACAGGTCTGTTGTTGGATGTACGTCATACTCTTCTGTTTGCCTCTTGTGATCCAGAGCCTCACATTCGCATAAATATGACGACTTGTTTCTGCCCCTTTGTTGCATTGTTTGGAGCTAAGGTATCCGTTGTACAATCCAATTTTGTTCAGATGCCCTCTCAATGGTCAGTCTCCAATAAGAATCCCTATAATTGTTATGAGCCGATCCCTGCTTTGTTGAATCAGTTCTTCGGTTCTCTTCTCGAACTGTCCCTTTATGAAGGTACTCTTACATATCTTAAAGACCTATTTCTCAATATGGTTCCGTACCAAAGATTTTGGTATCCCCACCATGTATACAGGACCTATGTATACAGTTAGGGATCCGCATCCGGCACACTGGTCAGCTCTTTCTCTGCCCATGATACCTAGCACCCAGTATATAGTCAATCTATTCCTGGTCACTAACTTCCTCAGTTCCTCACAGCACTTCGAGGCCAGTGTTGATGTCACTTTTAGGGTCTTCAGTATCCATAGTGCAGCTTGGCTGTGTTGCAAGGGACAGGCTTTGCCAAACAGGCATAGAATACTTGGAGTTTTAGACTTTTGTCAAAATCTACTAGAGTCAACCCGTACCGAGGCATTCATACGTCCTTACAGGCTCACTCACAGGTCCCTTTTGTCAAAATACGAAGAGGCTTGGGCTATCATAAGATCCAGTGTTCCATCTCTGTTTGGAAACCTAACCTAACCTATACTAAAACCAATAATGATTGGGAGTAGAAGTAAGCCCAGTTGACAGCAAATCGGGGGCGTGCTTATTAATTTTTGAGAGGGTTGAGAATGAAAGAAAAATTCTTAGTACAATTAGTTAAAATATTCATACACATTTTTTATTTATTTCATTAAAACTTTGCAATATCGTAATTTACCTAATCGTTGTAGTCATTAGGTGGGCCTTATGAAAACGGAGTAATAATCGTGGTAATTATAGTAGGTACCAAATAAATTAACAATATTAATAAAAAACACAATATATATATATATATATATATATATATATATATATATATATATATATATATATATATATATATATATATATATATATATATTATATAACTTTTTTCCACTATTGGGTTGCAGCAATTGATAAGTGAACTCTTTATAACTATTCTCAAGCTTTAGAGTAACTTAAACTCATCGTCAGGGGTACTAGAAAATACAAATTACAAATTTCTGATAATAGAATATAATATAAATGTAAATGTACAAATTTTCGTCTAATTTTCAACCTCAGATTCGTCACTGTTGCTACCGCTATCATCAAAGTGAATTATGATTGGTTCAATATTGTGTTCAATACGGTTGTCTACCTCCCACATTTTTTGCTCTTCTTTTAAAACATGCTGCATGCATTTTTTCCAGTCTTCTGTAGAAACAGTTCGAATAGCTTCTTGTAGGTGATGTTGCACGTCCACTAATTTAAATGTTCTGTTTTCTCGTGCCACATATCCTTTTACTTGCGCCCAGATTAATTCTATTGGGTTTAATTCGCAGTGGTACGGTGGTAACCTTAAAACTGTAATTCCACGACTTAAAGCCATTTCATCCACTGCGAATTTTTTATATTTGTCTGTGTGTAATTTTGTTAGCTGAAGTAGTTCTGCCTTTAAACTATCTTTGTTATATTGGATGTTCTTATTAATTAACCATTCTTGAATTACTGCTTTTTTCCATGATTGTTTCGGTAATGGTTCTAAATGTCGACTATGGTATGGGGCATTGTCCATGACGATGACAGACCCAGGTTTCACAAGTTGAATGATGCCTTCAAACCATTTTTCAAACACCTCCGCATTCATCTCTTCATGATAGTCGCCTGTTTTCTTAGATTTAAATATTAATTCACCATTTGGTAAAAATCCACTGTCGCTTCCAATATGCGTAACTATCAGACGACTACCTGTTCCAGATGGCTGTTTCAACCCAACTGACAAACCTTCAATAAAGGCTTGTCGTGCACTTGTTATATTACCATCCTGCCATACTTTTTTGACCGTATGTCCTTGGTTAACCCATGTCTCGTCCATGAAGTACAATTTTTTTTGAGCTTCCGAAATTCGTCAATTTTTCTTAGATAGTTTCTTCTCCACGCTATTATTTCTTGACGATCAATGAGAATGCTTTTCCTGTCAACTTTTCCGTACGTAAATTTCATTTCGTGTACAAGTTTCCTAAAAGTTTCTTTACCCATTTTTGGGACCAATTCATGATCGCTCCATGAACTGTTTGTAGTGTGGGCAGCTCATTTCTGAAAAAGAAACTGTGAATAGTTCTGCGTATACTGGTTTTGGCTTCTTC
This sequence comes from Leptinotarsa decemlineata, assembly GCF_025532065.1. Classification (NCBI taxonomy): domain Eukaryota; kingdom Metazoa; phylum Arthropoda; class Insecta; order Coleoptera; family Chrysomelidae; genus Leptinotarsa; species Leptinotarsa decemlineata. Next base: position 492,763 of record NW_027412547.1, read on the forward strand.
ATCAACTGTGATTTTTTTTCGTCCGCTACTAGTTTTTGGCGTTTGTACATCCCCATGAATGTCTGCTTCTCTTAGTATTTTGTAAATCGATGATTTTGGTACACCGGTATAATCAGAGCACATATCAACTAATTTATCTTTTGTAATTGTGGAACTTAATGATGTAGAAATGCCCGGTTGGTTATTCGGAGGTACACACGTAGAATTACAGCACATATGCACAAAGTCATCTTTTGGTGGCTGATGATCTCTTTCAAGACAGTGAAATACTCGCAGTACAATTTGTTTTTCTCTTACTGACCGAGACTCCGACCGTTTTACCTTTTTCGACGTGGAATGTCCGACCATGTCTCCCATTTTTTGAGTAGTTTGAGAACGGTGTAGAAATATAATTATGTAACGCCTAAACACTTATTAGCACTATTATTTTCACCAATTGTTATCACAACACGTCGATTGCTGACTAACTTAACTGTAAAACGTACAATTCACGCTGTATAATTCACAAACCAATGATACGCTCATGGCTGCAAGTACATTAGTGAGGACTGCAACGATGAGATGGAAGTTACGGTAAAGTGACAAAGACAGAAATATCGTTGCGTACAGCGTTGCCACTAGTCGTAATAAATATCTAACACTATACAGAAAATAATGAATTTTAACTGATCAGTAATCAGGAAATGTATAAGTATTACTCATTACAAGCTCATTACTGATTTTTGTCATAAATAATACCTTTTGATCGTACTAGTATTGTGTATTATCTATAATTTTCCACAACCTACAACTCTACTGCTTACTATATTTTGATTCTGCTATAAACTGGTAACGTAAAATTTAGATATGACAACGCGCTTTATTCTCAATCATTATTGGTTTTACTATACTGACGAACGAAAGCTGACGTTAATGACAGATGAAAGTCAATGAAGTGTGACAGATGACAAATGTCAGTTTGTGGGGTTCACACTGAAAAACAGAACTATTATCACTGTTACCTGATGTGTTATCGGTACCAGTCCAAAGAGCCGCGTAGCCTTGGTGGGTCCCCATTCACCGCTGGCACAATCTGGAAGTGGTACCATTACCGTCTGCAGGTCTTCGCAGCAGATCTTGAACTTGCAGACGCTCTTGAACTTCATCGGTTCTCCGGTCAGGTACTCTTTGGGTGTGACTGCGTTGGCGAATATGTCCAGTAAAAAGGCCCCGCTGCAGGGCGCATGGACCCGGAACGCTACCATGTTACCAACGACGGACTGAAACGAAACAGCGTTTAGCTGTAATTGATCAACACAAACATAGGACTTGATAATATAATGTTTGCGTTTTCTATTATCTTTAATTTTACTTTACATACATATATCTATAAATGGAAGATGAAACAAAGACATAATAGAATCTCAAATATCTCAGATAAAATTAAGGTGGAGTGGAATGTGAAGCTGATCTCAAAATATGCCTCAAGCAAGTAGTAGAGTTTTTCTTCCAGTAGTTTCTTTAGTTCTTTTTGAATGACAGGGTATTTGCGTAAGTCAGGTGAGTGACTGCTTAATTTGAGTGAGGATATGATTGATCAAATATCGTTTGTATTTCATGGGCCCTAAAAAGGGACAAGAATCTGTAGATCGCAACCCAAATTTACTTCGATGTTGCGCTTCTAACGAAAATCATCCTTCCTAAGTTGGGTTGAAATTACATTCTGGCTATCTCATAAATTAACCTTGGAAATTCTAGTTTTTCGCCATAACAAAACCAGGAAGTGCCCGGTTTTAGATGGATAAAAGTTCCCCATCCTCTTTAAGGTAAGCCTTTGAGAATGATCCAGAAATTTGATAGTCGTCTACATAGCTCTTTCAGTGTTGGCTTTGTTTTCATTAAAATTTATGTTCAGGCTGCTAAATCCAACTCGGCTAGATCTTTTTCTTTGCTTCAATTGTGAAAATAAGACCTTGGTGGTGTCCAACAGGATGGTATACAACAGCGTTTTTTATTGCCATGTGGAGAAAACGAATAGTACCAGAACGTATGCGAGATACTTCATTTCCATTTTTCTATAAAAAAAAACCTATAGGTAAAGTGTTTAGTATAATTATATGAAATTAGTATGATGTATAATTGTGAGCTGTTGTGAGCTGATCCATAGTACAGCTGCCGGATCGAGTCATGGCCGGTGAGACGCCCCTCCCTCAAGATGTGCAGTAGATGTGTAGAAATCTGTTAGATTGACCGAGTCAAAAAAACCAACTCTTAACTCATATGAGGCAACTGAACTGGCTGAAAAAAATCGTTGTGAAAAACGACTCGATGTCATACTTGAAGAATATTGCAGTACCTTCCACTTTCTTTTTCACACCTACGGATATCTATTGTTTGGCTGTCAGTCTTCAAAAGATACACAAGACGGTATACTTTCACTCCTGAAAAACCTGTGCAATCTTAATGAAAGAGAATCTGCGGCGGCCATGCTACTTCTTCGCAAGCCAGAAGTTTATGGATTCAGAGGAACTGCATTACTTTGGTTTGAGACGCATCTTTCTCATCGGCGGCAGAATGTTCTATTAGATGGAATTCCATCAGAGGAACATTTCATTGGCAGTGGGGCCCCACAAGGTTCCGTTTTGGGACCGGTGTTCTTCTCATTTATGTCAATGACTTAGTCCATGTTGATATAAATGGTAAATTTACTTGTTTCGCTGACGACACCACTATCCTCTGGCATAGCAATACCGCCTCAAATTTACTTGATAAAATCATCGTGGACATAAGAAGGGTTAAAGAGTGCTGTGATTCCAATCTTTCATCATTCAACATCGACAAAACAAATGTGTTTACGTTTAGATGTAACTAGGGGAAGTACACTTGGAAAATGTTAAAATTGAAAATTTGGAGCAAAACTAATTTTTAGGAATCTTCATTGAGGAAAATCTTAAATTTGATTCCATGAATAATAATTTTTAACGGACCCGTAGTGCTCTTCGGCCAAAAGCAACCATTCGCTGAAGTGTAAAAGATTATCGAATTGTCAATAGTTTGAGGTGATCCAAAAAAAAATAAAATGACATGCATATATTTCTGAAAAAACATATAATTCACTGGCATTTCCTACAAGGAACATCGTGGATTTGGTGTCAGGAGTGGGATGTGTAAACCGTAATTGGTGTCAGGTATGACCTAAAATTGTTCATGAGTTGAACAATCAAAGCTTCCACGTTAATATATAAGCAGAAGCTTTGTCTCTGATATTTCTTGTCTCAATCAAACTTAGTTCAGACCATTTCTCACCTGCATAACGAATCTCTTAAGAGATACCCCGTCGTAGCTGTCACCGTCACTGTCGTAAAATTTGAGGTTGTAGTGGAAAATAAGACTTCCTTGCATGTGGTTTGGCATCGCTATTCTCACAGTTGCTGCACCTGAAATAAATGACTCGTAAGCGTTCCAATAATAGTTGATCACTGTATTTTCAATAGTATATGTATAGTCAACGGACCGCTACCTGTTGAATCCGTGAACATGACAGCCTTGGTATTCTGATCGGAGAAGTAGAGCCCGTATCGGAAAAACAACGATCTAACGAAGGGAAGTTCCTCGAACTCCTGTAAGGTAATCGGGGTCTTCAGAAGCTGCCAGTCCGACTGTAGAGGGAAGAATTCGTAGATGAACTCTTTGGGATCGGTGAGGAAGTAATGGTCATCGTATTCGTACCTGCAATGATAAAAGAATCAACCTACTATCTTGATCTATGTTGTCGTGAAGAAATTACCTCAAACTGTCCGATTTTGCTTTGTTGCCGGCCTTAGGGGCTTCCTTGGCATTGACCAAATGCCTTGCTCCCCAGTTGCATTGAACGAATCGCCAGGCTCCTGCTACATAAACTGCATTCCAGGAGTTTCTGAACCGGTTGTCTTCAAACCGTACGCCGGGTTGATATCCCGCGGATTTTGAGTAACCTTTGATGACGACGCAGTGAAGACCGGCGTAGCTAGAAAACGACCATATTTGTGTCAACTGATTTCCAAGTACATCAATTGGATTGAAAAGTTCGGAGGCTAACATAGATTTTTTTTGTAAAATTTGATTTTATTATTCAATATAGTTGACTTCGAGGCGATACAACGATCATAGCGATCATTTTTATAGTAATATTTGTCTTTTGTCTCAAAATAGGCCTCAGTTTTGTCATTTACCTTTCCAGCGAGCATTCTCTTGAGATCTGAGAACAAAAAAGTCGCTGGGGGCCAGATCTAGAGAATACGGTGGATGCGAAAGCAATTCAAAGCCCAAGTCGTGTAATTTTGCCACCGTTTACATTGATTTCTGTCATGGTGAATTATCTTGATGTAACACCACTTCCTTTTTTTCAAATGAGCCCGTTTTTCCGCGATTTATTCTAATGGGAGGGTAAACCGCTTCGTTACGTAATTCGTTATGGCGCCAGTCTGTCTAGCTTTCCTTTCTCTCACGCATACGGCAGCGGCAGGCAGGCTGTTCCTTTCTCACTCTAACCCACAACGGTAGCCGTATTTCGGAAAGATGCTTCTCTCTCCTTTCGCGTGCGATAGACATATACTGTTGACAGTGAGGATATAACCTAAAACTATCACCGCTTTTGAAATTAATTATAAAAAATTTGATGAACAAGCAGAAGATGATCCTCGGAACATTACAGAGTCTCTTAACGAAAGGTAAGTTTATTAATATAATATAATACGATTCATCAATCACAAGCATGTAACAAGTCCATCGCCGCAGCTATTTTGAATTTTTTTGAATGATGCTACTAATTTTCCGTTATTTTCAGTATTTCAATATTAATATAAGTTACAAAACGGTTTTGAAGCTTTATAACTTCTATTCAATTATATGCGAGCGCTTTCAACAGCTGTCGTGCTTGATGATGACAGCACGACCAGCTATCATCATCATCATTTTTAACTATTGACAAATTCACAGTTCGGAGTTTATAAAGTGATTTTTTGGTACCATGCCCGACTTTACGAATGCTGAAATGGCTGATATGGTTTTTGCATACGGCTTGGCTGACGGAAATTCAAGCGAGGCCAGACGCATTTATCAGGAAAGGTATCCCCAACGCGTGGCTCCTTGTGCAGCGACATTTGTGAATCTTTTCCGGCGACTTTCCGAATCTGGAAGCTTTGAAACAAATTCTGCAGTAGGACGGCCACGAACTACAAGAACTGTAAAATTGGAGGAGGCGGTTCTCGAAGAAATTAGTGAACATCCAGAGACAAGTACAAGAAAAATTAGTCAAGCTTTACAGTTTACAGAATTTGGTAAATTTTCGTTATGTGGACACCCGGCGATTTTGAAAAAATGTTTGACTGTACTTACGTATTTTGATGCGTAGATTACGAATCCGAAAGAAAAAAGCGGCGCTCTCCCTTATTCAAAAAGTTACGGCTCTTCAAAGTTCAGAAAAGGGCAACTTTTCAGCCTTCTTTTTCACTAAATAAACTATTTAAAAACACAAGCATTTATTCACTAGGTCACCTTTACACCTTATTCCTCCTTCTTTAACACTTTTCACTTCAATAATCAACATTTTTCTTATAAAAAACTTGATTTAAAAACGAATGCTTCTCCTGGTGACATTATTCTATTTTTAGGTTAGTTACTAGTGACATTTCAGAAAAAGCGGTTGGTATTTGCCGTCGCCTACTATTTCAAATTCGTAATACACCACCAAAAACCAATTTACGATCTAAAGAATGAAGGTAAAAAAACATTTGAATTACTTCAGGAATATGGACTGCATCAGTCGTACCAACCATATCATTAACCTTAAAAACGTAAAATACAGTGATATGTAACCAAAAAGCAGCTCCGTACATTTTTTAACATTTTTATAAGAAAAATGTTGATTATTGAAGTGAAAAGTGTTAAAGAAGGACGAATAAGGTGTAAAGGTGGCCTAGTGAATAAATGCATGTATTTTTAAATAGTTTATTTAGTGAAAAAGAAGGCTGAAAAGTTGCCCTTTTCTGAACTTTGAAGGGCCGTAACTTTTTAAATAAGGGAGAGCGCCGCTTTTTTCTTTCGGATTCGTAATCTACGCATCAAAATACGTAAGTACAGTCAAAAATTTTTATCAAAATCGCCGGGTGTCCACATAACGAAAATTTACCCAGAATTTTAAAGGAACAGTAATTTTATCCTTATCATATTCAGCGTGATATACGCTACGTGATTTCCAACCACGTATCGAGTTTGCTCAATGGCTTCAAAGAAAAGTAGAACAACATACGCAAATTTTATCGAAAATCCTCTTCACAGAATGAGGCTAATTTTTCAAGAAATGGTATCATGAATTTCCATAACAACCACATCTGGGCGGAAGATAACCCATATGGATAACGCAAACTCATTTCCAAGGCAGATTCTCTTTCAATGTATGGGTAGGCATAATTGAGGATTATTTAATTGGGACCTATTTTCTCCCCTTACGTTTGAATGGAGATGCTTACCTACATTTTTTGGAACACGAGCTTCCCCAACTTATGGAAGATGTTCCCATTGGTCTCCGAAATCACTATTGGTGTATGCACGATGGAGCTCCTGCTCATTTTAGTGTGATAGCAAGAAATTTTTTAGACGTAGCATATCCCAACGATGGATAGGAAGAGGAGGCACTGATAATTGGCCCCTGAGGTCACCGGACCTCAATCGCGTCGATTTTTTTGGGGTAAAATCACTAGTTTATGCTAGCCCCATTGAAAACGAGGAAATATTGAGGGATCGCATCATAGCTTGCTGCAAAACGATAAGAAACACTCCGGGCATTTTTCAACGGGTGCGGAATTCTTTGATGAGGAGAGCAGAAGCCTGTATTACTGTTGGGGTCGTCACTTTGAACAGTTGTTGTAATAGTTGTTTCGTTCAATTTTTATATGTTTATTTTCCTAATAAATAATATAGTACTTCTCCAAATTGTTTTTTTACAAACTCCGAAATGTAGCACTTTCTAATTAAATAATTAAACCTGACAATTTTTTTAAATTTGGATTGAATAAACAGTTCGATAATGCTCAGTTTAGAAGAAGTCTGTACGGGTATACTGCATATAAAGTGTGATGAAAATAACTGAAATTGCAAAAAACTTATGACAAAAAACTACCATGTTTTGAAAAATTTCAACAATCTGTATTTCGAAAGCGAATCATTCTTTGTTAAACATTTTATAGGAAAAAGTTGTTTATTTGACGAGATCCACCACATACTTAGTTAAATATATATATATATATATATATATATATATATATATATATATATATATATATATATATATATATATATATATATATATATGTGTATATATATATATATATATATATATATATATATATATATATATATATATATATATATATATATATATCGCAGGGTACCTAACAGATATCAATCAATGCCACAAAAAGTAACGAAACGATATATTACCTGCACAATCTTTTAAATAGCACATGGTAGCTCTCAGTACCATTTTTGATGCCCCGCAAGAGCCCCATTGGCGTGTCCACTCTCAAATTGTCGTCGAAGGACATTGCGTTCAGATTCTTCACCGTTATCCATCTGAATATCGTTCTGAAATGAGGCATTATTAGTCAGTTGTAAGGTATCCTCGGCAGAATTATAATTATTATTACCTCGCCTTCTCAATGTCGGATCCGCACCGTCCAACTAGCTGCCGCACTAAATCCGTGAAGGATTTCTGGTCTTCTTGTGCTACCGAAATGGCGATTTGGTCTACGTTCGCAAATTCGGTAGGGTCGTTGTAAACCTGAAATTTGAAGATGATGTGTTCTGTGAGAAAAAATATCCGAGAAATTGTCGAAATAATGCTCCAGTCGGTTTAAAGGGGTCTTCGAAATAAGGTGTCAGAGATGGGATATTCGCTATTGTAAAAAATGAAAATCGGTGTCAGGAGTGTACCCTAAATTTTTTCTATCAACAAGAAGGGGAGTTTCCAGTAGAAAATATATTCAGTGTAGATCCAAAGTCACCAAACGTCTCGTATGATATATCTATGAATATTCAAAAAGCATATACTTTGAATATAAAATATAAATTTATCTTTCCAACTATGTATCACAAGTGACCATTACTTTTCAAAAGGGGGGCTAGGAATCATTTTGTCAAAGTTCAATTTGGCAGCACTATGACGCCATCTGTGGAAATATTGTCGAACAACTTGAAGTGAAGAGAAACAAAAGGCAGAGTTTTTTCAGCACATGTACCGCTTTCTTGCTCCAGATCAAGAGACGAGTAAGAAAACGTTACATCCGGTTAACCCGGTGTTTGTACCAGATTTTGCATAAACACCAAGTCTATTTTTCGGACAAGGAAAGATCATCGGTAACACCGCACCACAGTAAGCCCCCTCACTTGTATGGACTACCCAAAATCTACAAGAAAGACGTTCCGTTTAGACCGATCATCAGCTCCAGAGATTCGGCTACTCAAAACTTGTCTAGATTTTCACTTCCTATAATACAACCATTACAAGGAAAAACATCGTCTTTTGTGAAGAATTCAAGGCATTTTGTCGAACTATAGGGTCAATTGAAGTCACACAGGAAGATCAACTGATTAGCTTCGACGTGGAAAGCCTTTACACCAACGTTCCGGTCGAAGAAGCACTCCAAAACATACAGAGAAAGCTATCCGAAGACGGGGACCTGAAAGAGAGAACGAATCTACCTATAGAAGTTTTTATGGAATTAATAGGATGCTGTGTACGAAACTGTTATTTCCATCTGAAGGACGAGTTCTTTACACAAGATGAGGGACTGCCAATGGGATCGCCACTTTACCAGTCATAGCCAACATATATATATGGAGTGGTTTGAAAATCTGGCCATTGAAGAAGCCCACAAGAAACCTCGAGTCTGGTTGAGATATGTTGACGACACGTTCATAATATGGAACCATGGGAATACTGAACTAGACGCCTTCCTGTAACACATCAACAGGATGAGACCTTCCATCACTTTCATAATGGAGAAGGAAATACACAACGAATTGCCATACTTAGACGTTTTGGTGGAGAGGACCGACACTAAGTGGGAAACATCTGTATACCGAAAACCCACTCATACGGGACAGTATCTGAACCACGAATCCAACCACCATCAATCGACTGAAAGAGGAATCATCAAGACTCTATTAGACCGTGCTTTTGGGCTCTGTAATACGAAGGAAGGTCTCGAGAAGTAACTAGACATCATCAAAAATGATCTTCAACGGAACGGCTACTCTAAAGCGATGGTGGAAAAGACTTTGGCTAAAAGACAGCAGGAGCCTCGCAAGGAAGAGAAGCCGTCACAACCAGTGCTTGCACTTCCCTACATCAGAGGATTATCGGAGAGGATAAGAAGAATTAGTTCCAAGTACAACATCAGAACTTGCTTCAGATCCGGTAACACTATCCGTAGCAGCCTCACGAAAACCAGGCCACCAAACGCGAACTGCGAGTCCAAGAATTGCATTTACCAGATACCCTGTAAGTGTGGAAAATCCTATATTGGTGAAACTAAGCGGCCATTGAATGTTCGCATTGCCGAGCACAAGAAACACACACAGCGAGGGGAAACCAGCAAATCGGGAATAGCAGACCATGTTTGGACCCATCAACACAACATCGAGTGGTCCCAAGCTAAGATCATACACAGAGAGGAACATTGGTTCAGGAGAAATTTCAAGGAAGCCGCATACATACTGTCTAACAACGTATTCAGCCAATCAAGCGAAAATTGGCCAACTCTCGCCAAACGGCCATCTCCCACTGAACCAGTGAAGCGGAAAAAATGGAAAGCGGGGATAAACAACCCATAGTCATCTCTCGGAGGAATCAGTCCACCTGAAGACGATTGTAGATACTAACAATCGAAACGTCGTGAACTAAAGTGGCTTGGAATCTCTTAACTTTTTTTTTATTTTTTTTTAGTTGTTTCAGGGATCTCAAATAATTTTATATATTAGACAATGGAAGTCCGAACTAGTGATATCCGAAATAGGTTCTCGATTGTTTTTTATTTATACATTGCGGCAGAATCGTTTCAAATTTCTTTTACCCCAAAAACAACTGAATAGCGACGTGTACAATGTTTCCGTTGGCAGCCGGTATATTGGCTAAAGACAGGGGTTCTTAGTTCAGAATAGCAAATCCCAAGAAAAGTCACTGATTCCCAGAGCGCCACGGCAAATAACAATATCATTTATTACAAACCTACGCCTCTGGTGAGTGTTTGAAATGCATTCTCGATATTCTTTGAATATTCTTACCTGAAATTTGCTAAGTGCGGGTGGTGCGGGAGCTGGCGCTAGACTCGGGTACGGCTGGACCTCTTCTGTATAACCTTCATTGTGGTCTAGATACAGCGACTCAGCTTGCATATATTCGCTGCGTTTCTCGTTAATCAGTTCCAACATCTCGTGGCTTTGTTTTTCAACTAGTGCCGCAGTTGCTGCCCTGAAGAAAAGGAATATTAGAAAAAATACCAATTCTTGATAATATGAATCGCATCAATGTAGTTGACTGAATGGAAAATAAGTGAAAATATCCTGCCGTTGATACAATAAACAAACTGAAAATGTTTGATCAATCACTTGTCACCATACCAACTTTCTGTGTTTAGAATAATACAGGGCGGATGTAAATAGTCTCCCTCCCCTTCTTAAGTTTTGAACGGGGCAAGATATCAAAGTCAGACAAAATTTGTATGAAAAGGAATCATTTTCATAGGTATACTCTACTTCACAATTACCTTGCAGGTCAAACTTTTTCTCCACCTCCAAAAAATAAGAACGAGGTGTCATTCGATTCAGAATAGCATGTACCTAGATGATTTTTAAGAAAAATCAAGTGCCGATTGGAAAAACTGCTTAAATTATAATAAATACCTAACTGAAAAAAATATGGGATTTGGCTGAAGTTATTGATGAACATACGTTGGATAAAAAGTTATGTGAGTGATATACCTAGTCATATCTATTATATAATAAAGAGGTCTTCGAAATATGGTGTCAGAGATGGGATATTCGCCCACTGAAAAAAATGAAAATCGGTAGAGATGTGTCCTGAAAATCTTGAGAAGAAGATTGGATTAGATAATTTAGGAAACATTTGCTACATGAATAGCATTTTACAAATGTTGTTCATGACGAAGAATTTCAAGAATGAGGTTTCAATGATGAACGAAAACGAGAATGTTTCCTGCCTACACACCAAACTGAAACTAACCGTTCATGTAGCTGCAGTGAGAACGTGTCATCTTTCCCTCCAACCGATTTCCTGCAGTCTTTGAAATCTACTAGATACTCGTTAGGACAACAAGAGGATTGTTCCGAATTCTTGGGGTCCTTGTTGAATACTGTTCGTGAGCAAAACAATAGCAAAATCAATACTCCTGACCACTCTGGATTGAATGATTCCGTACAGTTTATCTCGTCTTGTATTTGTGAATCTTCTGCTGGAAAAATCCTCACTAGTTTACTATGTAGTAAATGTTCAAGAGGTAGCAAGAACATATTTGAATTTCTGGAACTTCAACTAGCGTTGGTCAAAGACGAAACGGACTGGTTTAAGTTTGACGGTGTCTTGAATTTATTGAAGCTTCTGGAGGCAGCCTATATTTTGTTTTATGAAAGAGAGGACATTGGCAGATCAAGATCTTCAGATGATGTGGTGCTGCAGGTTTTTCCGGGTTTTCCTGCAGCTGAAAAAGCAAATGCGTCACTGGAATCAATGAAGTCGCCCCGGAGCGCCAATTAATTTTCGTTGTTTTCAAGCTGTGAAATATTCTTATTGTCTAGTTCTAGCATATTAGATATCCAACCAACTTCTGTATTGAAATGTTCATGAGATATTTAATCATACAAGTATTTAGATTATCTCTTAAATACCGCATTTGTTTATAACAACCTCAGATGAAAGTTTTAAAAAATAATTTTCATGTAGCTTCTGACCACAGTAACATTAAGAAATATATTTTTAATCATCAATGGAGATTTTTAATTTTTAACCTGAGCAAATTGTTGATAACGATTCGAAAAATAACATTTTCTTCATTCTTCTAACGGGAATCTATTCTGAGACCTTTCGCCAACAGCATATGCAGGAAATACTTCTGTGAAGATTCCTGCACTGACACCTATTGAATGTAATTCAACGCCCTTCGTGGCATTAGCCAGGGAAGTTGTTGTTTTCTGAAAGGGTAATGGACTGACACGCATCAGATGGTCCAAAATGACCCCAGCGACATTACTGGTTAAACAATATGTACAGGTTGGTAGAAATCTACCTTTCGTGTTCTAACATCTTCCTTGTCAGCGATTCTTTTTTCTTATCCCTCCTTAGGGTCATGTTTTTCTCTAGGTCTTCTCGTTCCTGTTGGTGTCGAAGGGTAAGTACGTTTTGGTCATCTCGTTTCCTTTTCAGTTGTAGCTCCCTTTCGAACCGGTTCGTGAGCCTTTCTAATTCCTTTTCCCATTCATCCTGGAAAAAATAATTGAAATTTTAGTTGGTTTCATAATAATTTTAGGCATTATCGTCCAAACTTCTGTTGTCAGAGTGAGATTTGGAAAAAAAACAGTCAAAAACAAATTTATATCGTTCTACACTAAAATTACCTTTCAAAATGTTTTTATATTTCCTCAAAAATACAGTTCACAAAAATTTCAAGTTTCTTTCCTTTATTTGATATGGTTTACTTTATTCTTTGCGGTTATTTGAGTATTCAACTTTTAACAGCTGGTCTACTGCGCCGAAGGAAAGCAAATACCATAAAAAAAGAGAAGAAGAAGAACTTTCCAATATGAAGAAATAAAAAATTGATAATCGAATGTGCGTAGGGCGGGAAAATCAAACATGCACCTTATTTCTTGAACCACGTACATAATAATCCAGAAAATACTCTGACCTAACCTAACTGCGAGGTTAAGGAAACCTGATTACTTGTCAAATAAATCAAAAGTCAACATCAGGGATACAGATAATGGAGTTTAGATTCAACGGAATTTAACTTTAATGGAATAGATTCAAATTTTTGAGTCGATGTCTCATTTCTTGAATTTTAAATTTCAAAATAAAAGCTTCAGAGCAACTTTCAGTTTAACCCAGTCGTTAAAAAATACTATTCCTAAAAGTCGCGGTAGATTGATTTTTATTGCAATGGGGAATGTTCCACCTGACGAAAATCAAGTAGTTTTCATAAAAGAGCTCTAAAACAACGCATTTTAAACTTATCATTTTAACTTTTTTCTTTAAAAAATTATTTAAATACTCAAAAAAGAGAAATGAAATGATGCATTCAACATTTAAAGGGATTCGTTTCTATTTCACCATTTGGCAACATCGGTTATAGCTAATAAAGGACAATGAATCTGTTACCTGTATGAAAAAAACAAAGATGTCATATTTCAGAGGCGTGCTGTTCTGTTTATGTTCTGTTTATGTTCCGAGTTCCGAGACATTCTGTGACATATGACTTAACCTGTCTTTCTCTATATAAATAAATAACAAAACAACTGTTGTTTATGTGGCTTGTGGAGGTGGTATTGAACTATAATTTATATTTTGCCTTAATTGTTGATTTATAAAGATAATTTTCCTTTTTTGAAGTAGAATATTTAGGTACATATAAATTATTTCAACTTGATAGAGGCGCTGTTGCCAATATGTGAATTAGAAACAAATCCCTTTAAAAATTAAAACCCAACATTTGAAACATCAATTTGAACACTTGAAGTGAATTTGAAAAACTCAGGAATCAAAAACTCAACTTTATTTTGTTCAAATTTGCATTTGCTGTAATAACCCAAATTGAAGAACATTCCCCATTATCATTACTATTCAATTAAGAGTAATAGTCCAAATCTTTTAAACAACTGACATTTTGACTCCTCAAACTGAATGATAGAAAATGCGCCAGCTGAAGCGAAAAACCCGACTTGCCGGTGCAATTCTTTTTTTTTTAATTATCATTATCTGGTGAGTGATGTAATCACGGCTGATTACATTGCTCGAAGTGAAATTCCATCGAAAATAATATGTAATTCCTGATTCACGTAACTTATCGATCGGATGAAGCCTTTCACATGAATTTTAATCCGATTATAGCTATTTCAATCGGAGGTTATTCAAATTCGGATGGATGGACGGGCGGCCTCCTTTCTAGGCGAGAGAAACAAGTTTTTGATCATTACGGAATTGTCTCATTGATTTACCAACATGCTTTTTCTTTTCCAGCCCAGTCTTCAGGATCACACCGCAACGGTGTGATCCTGAAGACTGGGGCTGGAAAAACCACGGAAAAATTTAGACAACAATCCAAACTTTCAAGCCTCCGGCACCATCCGAACTTCTGGAATTAATTTTCTGCAGATGCAAGGGAAACTGTGGAAGATGTTTGGTTGCCAAAAAACAGGCTTCAACTGCTCTGCAGTGTGCCTCAATTGTTCTGGGGGAACTTGCAGTATTATCATGGATAATACTATTATTTCGCAAACATTCACCTCCGATACTGAATTAGATCCTGAACCGCAGCCTGGACCATCAAAGAAAATGAACGAATGTAACGTTTCAATGGACTATTAGAGATGCACAACAATTTGTACAATGGTTGACTTCTGTACCGGATAAACAGAAAAGTAATGATTTCGATCACGCCTAATGAATATAAGAATTAAACACGGCACCAACTTTTGATCAACCCTGTACCTCGCATTCCGTCGGTGAAAATTGAACGGTTGCATCAAGAAACGCATCGCATACCGTGTCTCAAGGGCCAAGACTTTCTACACAGAATGTGAATCTATTGTTGTTCTGAAAGCATTTAAAACTGTTTTTTTGAACCAAATCATCGTTTTGTTGTGGTCTATAAACCATGCCTAATTATTCTCATCAAGGTCAAAGTCGATAAACAAGGTAATTGGAAACATGAAACGTGTACGTTAATAGCTGTGATATTCGTATTTTTTTTTTAAGTGATAGTATATCATCAACTATTACGCATTAAATATTACAAGTTTTTTTCTGATTGATTCGTCCTTTACTTGAGATCCATAGTAATCCATAGACTTAATTCACTACGAAAAAGCTGCTGTATTACATGTCGTGATATCGGCGACGGCGCTTCATTGCTTAGACCGCCCCTCCATCCCCGCGCATCGTCCCCCGTCGTCTTACAGTAGACGCTACGCATGATGGCTTACTGCGTTGCGTCAACTCAATCTTATCGTGATAAATTTCAAACGATTCGTCCAAATTACTCGGAGTAAAAGACAAAGTTTATCTATATTGAATACTCAAAACGACAATTGTATGAATTTTTATGAGAAAAAAACAATCTTACGGTATGTTATCCGCATGTAACTCCAACGGTATAGACAGACATGTTTCAACTAGCACAGTAGCTTTTTTTTGTCCCTTGGGAGCTGTCTGACTTGATCCATCTAGTTTAACTCTCCAAAAAACACTGCAGCCTCGGGCTTATAGCGTATAGTATCAGTCAATCAGTCTCGTTCCCTGTATAGTATTTCCAATACCAATTTTAACAGCACAGATAAGGAATTCCCGCCTCGACATAGGCGTCGGCATATTATTTTTCAGTGGTAGTTTTTCAGTTACTTATTCTTACAATCATAGCAATTGATCACCCCATGAAAAAGTTATCTCAACTGAATCTTTCCACCATGGGTATTTATGAAAAACTTCGAAATTCAAGGTAGTTGATTTCCGAATCGAAAACTCTAAAATACAATGAAAACACAAATAATCACACCGAATTCTCGTCAAACATAATTTACAAAATAATAGAGGCCAACAAAATTGCTAGAAGAATCAAAATTCTTCTTCGCTATATTCGGATGAGGTGGAATCATCATCGAGTTGAATAACGATCGGATTTATGGAACTTTGCACATAATATTTGTTCTCTTCTTTTATAACGTGGGCCATACAGTTCTTCCACACATCACTATTACCTACTTCATTCACCACCCGCCTTATATTGCAAAGTACTACAGCATTCAAAGTCTGTGACTGATTACATTTCCGCAAGCTTTCTTTCATTGTGGCCCAAACCAAACCGGATTGAACACACAATAGTATGGAGGCAAAAGTAAGAGAATATGACCACGTGTTTCACACATCGAATCAATAATATACTCTTTTTTGAAATTACGTTGTTTTATGGTCGCCAGTAATAACTTTTTCGTTGGAATCTTTTCGGGTATTTCCATGTCATGATTTCGCATGAAATCAACAATATCAGATTTTTTTGTGTTATTGTTTGGTATTGTAGTCAATAACCGAGAATGATACGAAGCGTTATCGATAACAATAATCGAGATTGGAGAAATATTTGGGAGAAGCTGTTCACTGAACCAGGTTTCAAATAAAGCCGCAGTTATATCTCCGTGATAATCAGCAGACGAATCTTTTATATTTTTGGCCGACAGATACGAAACCACTTTCATTCCCGACATGCAAAATTATAACACGTTTTCCCCTTGAAGAAGGTGTGTTCAAAGCACAATACTTGGTTTCGTCTACCCAGCCATATTTGACAACATCATGGTGTCAAACCAAGTTTCGTGGAGGTAGATTATGTCGATTCCATTATGACCATCCGATTGTTCAATTTTTTATATTTGAAACCACAAGACAATAAGACACCTCGTAGAGTTTCTAAAGATTTGTAATTGTAACCGGGATAGTCGAGTAATTTATACCAAATCATTTCCAAGGTTGGTACTTAATTTTTTTGGTATATACCATAAATTGTTCGCCGAATCACATCTTTTGTAGCACCATCAACGTTTGCGAATTTTTTATTCCTTTGTTTTCGTTTCATTGCATGGTCAATGACATCCCCTATTTCAATGACTCGAAGAACTGTCGAACGAGATAGTTTCATTAACTCGCATAGTCTATTCACAATAGCATTCTGTGAAGTGTGACAGTTTTCCTTCTTCAAGCATTCATAAATATTCAAAATTACTCGCTGAACTTGAACATGTAAGTCCTTATTTTCAAATTCCGGATCCCTGTCGATTGACACAGATTCCTCACACGTAATGTTATCATTTGTTTCAAAAGGTGTCCAAAAAGCCATATTGATGAAAGTACCCAAAAACACTAAGATGTTCACAAAAATCGGTTTAAGCGAATAGATTGGAACCTTTGGTGTAAAAGTTGAAAACTTTTTCTAGAGATCAATTACCCAAACACCAAACTGATATTTTTGCATCGACGCGTGTTTCGCTAACAAGGTTAGCATCTTCAGGAGAAGCAAATTGATACTGAATCTAAAGAAAAGGGTTAGCTGTTTATATACCTAAAGTTTTTTGGTCCGATGTGGACTTTGTTTGTT
The DNA here is from genome assembly GCF_025532065.1 of Leptinotarsa decemlineata. NCBI lineage: Eukaryota > Metazoa > Arthropoda > Insecta > Coleoptera > Chrysomelidae > Leptinotarsa > Leptinotarsa decemlineata. The sequence goes on from NW_027412547.1 coordinate 510,156, forward strand.
AAATGATGATTATCCTGATTGATTTTTCGGTAATTAACAAGTAGAACCACTACCTGCAAATTAATTTGTCCGCTTTTTAATCTATTGTTGACAAATTAATTTGCAGGTAGTGGTTCCACTAGTTAATTAACGAAAAATCAATTAGGATAATCATCATTTAACAAACAAAGTCCACATCGGACTAAAAAACTTTAGGTATATAAACAGCTAACCCTTGTCTTTAGATTCAGTCTCAATTTGCTTCTCCTGAAGATGCTAACCTTGTTAACGAAACGCGCGTCGAGTGCAAAAATATCAGTTTGGTGTAAGGGTAATTGATCTCTAGAAAAAGTTTTCAAAAATCGGTTTACAAAACCACTCACTACCTCACCTAACCCCACGAACACACGGCACTGATAAAGAAATATTGTGAAACGGACAAAAAATAGTATTCAGCCAGTCCAGCTAACTGAGCCTTTATTCTTCAACTACATTTGAGATCTCCTGTACTAACTATCTGGGCGACCAGGGGCCACAGGCAAGAAATGTTTATGACTGTACTCTTATTTTTATTGCCGTTCCAATTGGGAATGGATAGACTATACTAATTTGTTTAGGTTCCGTGTTGGATGTTCGTCATATTCTTCTGGACGTAATTTAGTACGTCCATATATTGCCTGCCTCCTGTGATTCAGTGACTTACATTTGCATAAGATGTGTAGAGCTGTTTGTATCCCTTCGTTGCATAATTTGCAGCTGAGGTCTCCGTTGTACATCCCCATTTTATTCAGGTGTCCTCTAAGCGGACAATGACTGGTTAGTAATCCTGTAATTATTCTGAGCCGATCCCTACTTTATTGAAGCAGTTCTTCGGTTCTTTTCTCGGACGGTTCATTAATTATGGTTCTACTGTGTTTATTGCCAGGTACTTTTGTCCAGTACTCTGTGTGCTTCTTATTGGTTCATGTCCTAATCTGGTTTCGTATCAATGATTTTAGTACCCCCGGAGCTGGTTCAGGACTTATATATGAAGTTAATGATCCGCGTCTAGCACATTCATCAGTTCTTCCAAAAGAACCAAAATACACCGACAATTTGGTTCAATTTTTAGAAAAATTGAATATGAAAGTGGCTTCCAAAACTGCTCATACACTTTGGCAAGTTTTAGGTGACCCGAAAAACAACTCTACGGAAAAAGAAGTCTGGAATTTACGAAACAAGCTGTGATGACGTCGTACAATCATCAACGGTTTGGACGATCCATGGCAAAGGGACTTGACCGAAATGCGTCAGTCCGCTTATCCGAATCGAAATTTGAAGCTAGTTCTCGTGGTCTCCAATTGTTTTTGTAAATATGTATGGATCCGACCGCTCAAGATGAAAATCGGGGAGAGATTACAAAAACAATGTCAGATATATTGGTATAGACGCAACGTCCGAAAAACTGATCAGCGTACAAAATTTTACAATAACAATTTCATGAGGGAAATTTCATGAACTAAGCACTGGGTTTCCAATAGTAATATTATATATGTATCATTTCAGGTAATTGGTAACTGATATTGTTGGATTTAAAAACGTTAAAAAAATAACTGATATCTTACTCTGATTTCATCTCGTATTCGTTTTTCTTCTTCCTCTCTTTGTCTCTGGAATTTTCTGTACAAGTCGTCTTCCTCTTTCCTGTGAATCATTTCCAATCGTCGTTGTTCATCCCTATCCTGAAACAAAGAAAAACCAATATATCAGCATATGCTTATTTACCAAATATAATATACTAGTTGTTGCCTGACATTTGATTTTTCACATGAAATTTCGTGACAGACCATTTTGAACAAATAGTTATAGTCGAAGTAACCTGTATTGTGAATATTTAAAGCTATCGGCATCTCAAAGGCCAAAAAACCAATACAGAGAAATAATGCCGCTACCAACTAGTCCACGTGGACTGAAATTGGCAGTTCGTATTGGATAATTTTTACTGACCGAGTTTTATGATTGGCTGAAGAGTCTTAAAATAAATTTGGAGTCATGTTACGGTGACGAAAAATTTTTGTTATCTGTTTAAAATGGAGCGTCTTTGGACAAGTAATAATAGTAATAACGAGTGTGATAACAACGCAGATTTTTTCCTGTGTAGTGATTCCAATAGCGATGGTGAACAATGCGAAAAAGAGACACCAGTGAATAAGATTCGGATGCATTAGAATATTGAAACACAGAAAGTATGTTTCAATGTATATAAGAATCTACATCTCAAGTTTGGTTTCGAGGGAAACAAACTATTACAAGAAACACCAGATTTGACCGAAATTCCTTTCTCAACTATACGTAAAATAGTCAAAAACAAACCTTATGAACGCAAGACGCGATTTGATGCGGGATTACTAAAACCTTTAGATGTTCATCTAATAAAATCATTGAAAAAAACGATATACGACTGTTACAAAAGCAATGACATTCCTACAACTGAAATCATAAGGAAGAAATCGAATATTTCCGGCCATAACGTGAGCTGCTGTGACAAAACTCTTCAGAATTGGATAAAGGAACTAGGATTTAGATTTAAAATAAAAAACAAACATCAAGCAATTATGGAAAGCAGAAAAAATAGTGGAATTGCGTAGCAAATACTTAGAACAAATAACTAAATATTGACAAAAACAACGGCAAATTTTCTATTTGAACGAAACTTGGTATGACACTCACAACACAGTTACTAAAGGATGGACTGATGGTTCGAGAATGTGTAAGCCTAACATGCCTGCAAACAAAGGGTCGCCACTAATCATTGTGCACTGCGGGGAAGTAAAGGATGGGTTCCTAATTTTTTGAAATTATGTGGAAACTGTTGGAAAGTAGGTTGCACTATATCGTTTACTTGAACTATACGATAATTTTTTATTAACCCAAAACTTCAAGTTTCCAACTTCATAACTGTCAAAATTCAATACAATCTCTGAACCTCCATTTTAACCCTTTGGGGTTGGAAATTTACGCTATACAAAGAACCTACCTGCATATTTCAAGATTATGTGTACGTTAATATAAGAGCGGGCAACAGCTAGTAACTTATGGGAAATTAAGTTTTTGGCTTTCTACCACTTCATCTGGATACAAAAAAAATGTTGGAATCTTCCAAAGAAAGGAAGGAAGCAATCAATTTTAAAAGAAGTAGTGTGTAGATCATGCAAAGAAGTAACTTTCAGACACAAACTGGAACAGTTACTTTCACATAAACATTACACGAAAGAAAAAATATTTCGAAACAGATACTTTTATATGAACACTGAATCATACAAAGAACACTTTTGTCTATTCAGTTGGTATTCCAAACATTCGTTATGGAATTGAATCAGATATCATTCACAGGATTTCTACACAATATTCTGAATTAAAGGTAAAAATTGCATCATGGATCCACTTCATATACGATACCTTCGCACGAGAAAATGTTTTTCATTTCTTTCCGGTAGTAGTTGGAGAAGTAGTTTTTGTCCAACAGTCACTCAACAGTTCCCGGTGTAGAAACGTTGAGAGAGATGAATGTTCCTATTTCATTCAGTAATAATTATTTTCCCAATTTTATTTTGAATTTTAATTATTTTTTCAGTTCGTCTCAGTGAGATACGTTCTTGGAAATGAGGTTAATAAACATGAATCAACATTTGAACTGTTTCAAAGTTTCGCACGTTTATTATCCGTTCTCTAGGTGACTTCAGGCCGCAGGGTCACTGTGTGTGTATTATCTCAATTGTTTTTCTCAGAGAACATTGTTTTAATGTACATGTAGATGAAATAATATGGTCACATTCACTAGCTGGCATTTACTAGAATATATTCCCATTATTATTACATATTTGATAAGAGTTTTTTGAAAAATTAAACTGAATGCTGATTGAATGTTTGGAATGTAGGACGAAATATGCAAAGGAAAAAATGCTTGTAAATATATATGCTCTACTGCAGTGAAAGGCATTTTTTTTCAAAAGCGACATCTAAAAAATTAAATATTTCGCATTCCAGTAAAACGTTTTCTGAAAATGATTCGATTTCATACAGTTTCCTGGATTCTGTAGGCAACAAGATATATAAATTGATGGATGTAGCCGTTACTACGTGGTAGGAAATCATAATGTCTGTCTAACCCAGGGGTCTCCAAACTTTGAAGCCTTCGGGCCATAATAATTTTTTCAGTTTGTTCCAAGGGCCAATTTCTGCCCTTAACTATATTTCTAGACTAGGATAGTCGCAAAGTGCGTGACCTAAACAAACTTACGCTTTTTTTTGCATTTCAATTATTATTATGTATTGTGACACTTAACGACATCTAGTGGCGAGTAGTGGTACTATGTACTATCTTTTTCAGCTACCCGCTAGGTGGCATTAGGCGTAATTAAATATTTGGAATTACTGCGTTGGTTCGAGAAAGTTCTGGTTCTAGTTAGTGCATTCCGATCACCTCGAGATGGTAGTAATAATTGCATATAAAAAGGCTAGCGGCGCAACTGCGAGTTAGTCTGCGTAGGAAAGGCGAAAGAAGCGAAACTGTCTATTGTGAAATAAAGTAACACCCGTCAATAAAAGTATTTTGATTTGACTTATTGTTTTTATGTGTGATTTGTTAGTAACGGAAAAGAAGCGAAAAATCAACAGTGAATGCAGAACGTTCTAAGAAAAATGGAACTTTAAGTATTTTGTGATTGAGTCCAGTAATAAGGCGCTATGTTTAATTTGCAATGAAACCATAGCTGTTCTCAAAGACTATAACATTAAACGACACTATGAATCGAAACATCTTCAAAGTTACTCCAAGTATACAGGAAGTTTTCGGAAGGAAAAATTTGAAGCTTTGAAACGCGGACTCAAATCGCAGCAATCTTTGTTTACCAAAGCGAATACTGAACAAGAGTCTGCAACTCGCGCCAGCTTTCGTGACTCTTGCAATCGGAAAACGTGGCAAACAATTCACCGATGGAGAAATGATAAAAGAATGCTTGATTGCAGTAGCCGAAGAAATATGCCCTGAAAAGGTAAATTTATTTAAAAGTGTCAGTTTGTCAGCAAACACCGTGACTCGGAGGGTGCAAGACATCGCAGAAAATATATCATCTCAACTGTCTGACAAAAATGGACATCATGGGTGGTTTTCTCTAGCATTGGATGAGTCAACGGATGTGTCAGATACTGCTCAGGTGTTGATTTTTATTCGCGGAGTAGATAAAAGCTATGAAGTGTATGAAGAACTTCTTAATATTGATAGTATTCGCGGCACGACAACTGGGGCAGATATTTTTAAGGGAGTTGAAAATGACATTAATAAAAAGAACCTTCGATGGAGAAATTTAAATCTATAACAACTAATGGAGGCAAAAATATGTATGGTAAAATAAAGGAGTGGTTGCACTTGTGTCAAAGGCTGTAGAAAATGATGGTGGTTCAAAACCATTAGTCTCACATTGTATCATTCATCAACAGTCCTTGTGCGGAAAATGTTTGGATATGTCAACAGATTGGAGAAAATGATTCACCATATCATACTGTCGCACGCTGGCTTAGTTGCGGAAAAGTCCTTAAGTGCTTTTTTGAACTTCGAGCAGAGATCGAAATTTTTTTAAATGAGAAGCAGCGCCCTTTTGTCGATTTAGAAAATAGTGAATGGATGTGGAAGTTAGCCTTATATGTCGATTTGACAAATTATATGAACGAACTGAATTTGAGATTGCAAGGAGAAAATCAGCTTCTCCCTGATTTATACACCAATATCAAATCCTTCAGGCAGAAAGACTATTTCAATCGCAATTACGTGAAAAATGTTTCACACATTTTGAAACATGTGAAATATTCAGCCACACTACAGAGACTGAATTTCCTGTCAATTTTGCAATCGAAACTTTGAGTGCTTTGAAGATGAATTTTGATACTCGTTTTTCAGATTTTGATGTCATTGCGAATGAAATTAAGCTTTTTCAAAATCCTTTTGATTCTGACATTGAAACTCTGGCTCCGGAAGTCCAAATGGAAATTATTGATTTACGGTGCAGTGATATGCTTAAGAACAAATGTCAAAATTCATCTTTGTTGGAATTTCATAAGGTTCTTCCACTGGAACAATTTGATAATTTGCTCGTGGGTTGTTTTCTATTTTTGGTACTACTTACTTGTGTGAGAAAACGTTTTCCAAGATGAAGTACACAAAGAATGTTTACAGATCTCAATTAACCGATGAGCATCCTAAATCTCTTTTGATAATTGGTACAAGTAAAATTGATCCACAACTACAAAGTATTGTCGGTGGAAAATCACAATTACATAAATCTCATTAGTGTTTTTGTTTTACTGTGATTCATTTCAATTGTTCGTTAGTTATTAATATGCTTAAACTTATGTTCCACACGACAGGGAAACCTTGGTTAGTTTCATTGTCTCCATAATGATAGTAAATCTATACTTCTCTGCCTAATTAAAGTTCGTTATTGCTGTTAGTTCCTAACTTCGTTGATAACACTATTTTATTGATTAGTTATCAACCAATATTTGTTAAACCAATTTATTGTTAAATTTGAATCTGTAAATGAATTTAGTTGTCATAACCTCAATATTAATAATTGAGTAGTAGGTACTGATATTTTTCCGTGCTCAATTCATTATTGCTGTCAACTAAGCTTGGATTCAGTTTCATTCACACTGATCTACGAGCTAAAACAATACAGATTTCGAAAATATCAAAAATGCATATCCGGAACGAATTACCTAACCATAACGGTCTGTGGATTCACCTGAGACAGCCATAATTCACTGGTCTGTAAACCGTTCGTTGGTTTGCTCATTATTTCCAATGCCACAGCGATCTGTTCATCGTTTATTTTATAGTTGTGTAATTGTTGTGCGGCAGACACAGTAATACGTAATAAAGCATCTGCTGATTTAGAAAATGAATTTTAATCTTATTCAAGTCATGCTGTCGGTCTCATTTAATTAAATTTGAAAAAAGTCGAAATAAAAACATTGATTTTTGCGTCCAGGATCAGTTAGACCGCATTTTCGAAACATCAGAACTGATAAGCTACAGCTACAAAGCTACAGTTGAGGTAATAAAATAATATACATGCGTCATCAATTCGTGCATCCGATAAAATAATCGATTGTCCTCAGAAACATTTAGAAGCGGATAAAAAGGAACACCCTGCTTAGAACATACGAGGTCTGTTGCTCCGCACGAGTGCAATGCTGATACTAAATACAAATTCACCTACCGGAAATTCAAGGGCATGGAGAAACACTGATGACAAGATAAATTTGTTTTATGAACGCGCTTTTTTAAATATTCCAACGGGGGCGCCAGCTCCGAACATACATGCAAAATTTCAGCCTCCCAAAATATACTGGTATGGAGAAACAGTGATTAAGAGGTGACTTTATTTTATGAACGCGCCTTTTTCCACTGCGGCTGGTGCCACAACTGGAATATTTGAAAATCCTTTCTTATTGCACATATACAGCATAAAACGAACCTACATACAAAATTTCAGCCTCCGAAAGTTTGATGCGGAGAAACAGTGATGAAAAGGTAATTATTGTATGTAAACGCGCCCCTTTTCCTCCTACGGGGGGCGCCCCAGTTGGAATATTTAAAAATTCTTTCTTATTGCATATCTACAATATAAAACGAACCTAAATACATAATTTCAGCTTCCGAAAATATTGTGGATCGGAGAAACAATGATATAAAATGCATATAAAAGGTAATTATTATATGTAAACACGCCACTTTTCCTCCTACGGGGGGTATCCCAGTTGGAATATTTAAAAATCCTATCTTATTGCATATTCATAATATAAAACGAACCTAAATACATAATTTCAGCTTCCGAAAATATTGTGGATCAGAGAAACAATGATGAAAAGGTAATTATTATAAGTAAACGCGCCCCTTTTCCTCCTACGGGGGGCGCCCCAGGTGGAATATTTGAAAATCCTTCCTTATTGCATATCTACAATATAAAACGAACCTAAATACATAATTTCAGCTTCCGAAAATATTGTGGATCGGAGAAACAATGATGAAAAGGTAATTATTATATGTAAACGCGCCCCTTTTCCTCCTACGGGGGGCACCCCAGTTGGAATATTTAAAAATTCTTTCTTATTGCATATCTACAATATAAAACGAACCTAAATACATAATTTCAGCTTCCGAAAATATTGTGGATCGGAGAAACAATGATATAAAATGCATATAAAAGGTAATTATTATATGTAAACACGCCACTTTTCCTCCTACGGGGGCACCCCAGTTGGAATATTTAAAAATTCTTTCTTATTGCATATCTACAATATAAAACGAACCTAAATACATAATTTCAGCTTCCGAAAATATTGTGGATCGGAGAAACAATGATATAAAATGCATATAAAAGGTAATTATTATATGTAAACACGCCACTTTTCCTCCTACGGGGGGTATCCCAGTTGGAATATTTAAAAATCCTATCTTATTGCATATTCATAATATAAAACGAACCTAAATACATAATTTCAGCTTCCGAAAATATTGTGGATCAGAGAAACAATGATGAAAAGGTAATTATTATATGTAAACGCGCCCCTTTTCCTTCTACGGGGGCGCCCCAGTTGGAATATTTAAAAATCCTATCTTATTGCATATTTATAATATAAAACGAACCTAAATACATAATTTCAGCCTCCGAAAATATTGTGGATCGGAGAAACAGTGATGAAGATAATTTTCATTTGTAAACGCTCCCCTTTTATCCATAGTGGGGGTGTCCCAGTTGGAATATTTGAAAATCCTTCCTTATTGCATATCTACAATATAAAACGAACCTAAATACATAATTTCATCATCCGAAAATATTGTATATCGAAGAAACAGTGATGAAAAGATAATTTTCATATGTAAACGCGCCCCTTTTATCCATAGTGGGGGTGTCCCAGTTGGAATATTTGAAAATCCTTCCTTATTGCATATCTACAATATAAAACGAACCTAAATACATAATTTCATCATCCGAAAATATTGTATATCGAAGAAACAGTGATGAAAAGATAATTTTCATATGTAAACGCGCCCCTTTTATCCATAGTGGGGGTGTCCCAGTTGGAATATTTGAAAATCCTTCCTTATTGCATATCTACAATATAAAACGAACCTAAATACATAATTTCAGCTTCCGAAAATATTGTGGATCGGAGAAACAATGATGAAAAGGTAATTATTATATGTAAACGCGCCCCTTTTCCTCCTTCGGGGGCACCCCAGTTGGAATATTTAAAAATTCTTTCTTATTGCATATCTACAATATAAAACGAACCTAAATACATAATTTCAGCTTCCGAAAATATTGTGGATCGGAGAAACAATGATATAAAATGCATATAAAAGGTAATTATTATATGTAAACACGCCACTTTTCCTCCTACGGGGGGCACCCCAGTTGGAATATTTAAAAATTCTTTCTTATTGCATATCTACAATATAAAACGAACCTAAATACATAATTTCAGCTTCCGAAAATATTGTGGATCGGAGAAACAATGATATAAAATGCATATAAAAGGTAATTATTATATGTAAACACGCCACTTTTCCTCCTACGGGGGGTATCCCAGTTGGAATATTTAAAAATCCTATCTTATTGCATATTCATAATATAAAACGAACCTAAATACATAATTTCAGCTTCCGAAAATATTGTGGATCAGAGAAACAATGATGAAAAGGTAATTATTATATGTAAACGCGCCCCTTTTCCTTCTACGGGGGCGCCCCAGTTGGAATATTTAAAAATCCTATCTTATTGCATATTTATAATATAAAACGAACCTAAATACATAATTTCAGCCTCCGAAAATATTGTGGATCGGAGAAACAGTGATGAAGATAATTTTCATTTGTAAACGCTCCCCTTTTATCCATAGTGGGGGTGTCCCAGTTGGAATATTTGAAAATCCTTCCTTATTGCATATCTACAATATAAAACGAACCTAAATACATAATTTCATCATCCGAAAATATTGTATATCGAAGAAACAGTGATGAAAAGATAATTTTCATATGTAAACGCGCCCCTTTTATCCATAGTGGGGGTGTCCCAGTTGGAATATTTGAAAATCCTTCCTTATTGCATATCTACAATATAAAACGAACCTAAATACATAATTTCATCATCCGAAAATATTGTATATCGAAGAAACAGTGATGAAAAGATAATTTTCATATGTAAACGCGCCCCTTTTATCCATAGTGGGGGTGTCCCAGTTGGAATATTTGAAAATCTTTCCTTATTGCATATCTACAATATAAAACGAACCTAAATACATAATTTCAGCTTCCGAAAATATTGTGGATCGGAGAAACAATGATGAAAAGGTAATTATTATATGTAAACGCGCCCCTTTTCCTTCTACGGGGGGCCCCCCAGTTGGAATATTTAAAAATCCTATCTTATTGCATATTTATAATATAAAACGAACCTAAATACATAATTTCAGCTTCCAAAAATATTGTGGATCGGAGAAACAATGATGAAAAGGTAATTATTATATGTAAACGCGCCCCTTTTCCTCCTACGGGAGGCGCCCCAGTTGGAATATTTAAAAATCCTATCTTATTGCATATTAATAATATGAAACGAACCTAAATACATAATTTTAGCTTCCAAAAATATTGTGGATCGGAGAAACAATGATGAAAAGGTAATTATTATATGTAAACGCGCCCCTTTTCCTCCTACGGGGGCGCCCCAGTTGGAATATTCAAAAATCCTATCTTATTGCATATCTATAATATAAAACGAACCTAAATACATAATTTCAGCTTCCAAAAATATTGTGGATCGGAGAAACAATGATGAAACGGTAATTATTATATGTAAACGCGCCCCTTTTCCTCCTACGGGGGTCGCCCCAGTTGGAATATTCAAAAATCCTGTCTTATTGCATATTTATAATATAAAACGAATCTAAATACATAATTTCAGCATCCGAAAATATTGTGGATCGGAGAAACAGTGATGAAAAGATAATTTTCATATGTAAACGCGCCCCTTTTATCCATAGCGGGGGTGTCCCATTTGGAATATTCAAAAATCCTATCTTATTGCATATTTATATAATAAAACGAATCTAAATACATAATTTCAGCTTCCAAAAATATTGTGGATCGGAGAAACATTGATGAAACGGTAATTATTATATGTAAACGCGCCCCTTTTCCTCCTACGGGGGCGCCCCAGTTGGAATATTCAAAAATCCTATCTTATTGCATATCTATAATATAAAACGAATCTAAATACATAATTTCAGCTTCCAAAAATATTGTGGATCGGAGAAACAGTGATGAAAAGATAATTTTCATATGTAAACGCGCCCCTTTTATCCATAGCGGGGGTGTCCCATTTGGAATATTCAAAAATCCTATCTTATTGCATATTTATATAATAAAACGAATCTAAATACATAATTTCAGCTTCCAAAAATATTGTGGATCGGAGAAACAATGATGAAAAGGTAATTATTATATGTAAACGCGCCCCTTTTCCTCCTACGGGGGGTGCCCCAGTCGGAATATTTAAAAATCCTATCTTATTGCATATTTATAATATAAAACGAACCTAAATACATAATTTCAGCTTCCAAAAATATTGTGGATCGGAGAAACAATGATGAAAAGGTAATTATTATATGTAAACGCGCCCCTTTTCCTCCTACGGGGGGCGCCCCAGTTGGAATATTCAAAAATCCTATCTTATTGCATATTTATATAATAAAACGAATCTAAATACATAATTTCAGCTTCCAAAAATATTGTGGATCGGAGAAACAATGATGAAACGGTAATTATTATATGTAAACGCGCCCCTTTTCCTCCTACGGGGGGCGCCCGAGTTGGAATATTTAAAAATCCTATCTTATTGCATATTTATAATATAAAACGAACCTAAATACATAATTTCAGCTTCCAAAAATATTGTGGATCGGAGAAACAATGATGAAACGGTAATTATTATATGTAAACGCGCCCCTTTTCCTCCTACGGGGGGCGCCCGAGTTGGAATATTTAAAAATCCTATCTTATTGCATATTTATATAATAAAACGAATCTAAATACATAATTTTAGCTTCCAAAAATATTGTGGATCGGAGAAACACTGATGAAAAGGTAATTATTATATGTAAACGAGCCCCCTTTCTCCTACGGGGGGCGCCCCAGTTGGAATATTTAAAAATCCTTTCTTATTGCATATCTTCAATATAAAACGAACCTAAATACATAATTTCAGCCTCCGAAAATATTGTGGATCGGAGAAACAGTGATGAAGATAATTTTCATTTGTAAACGCTCCCCTTTTATCCATAGTGGGGGTGTCCCAGTTGGAATATTTGAAAATCCTTCGTTATTGCACATCTACAGTATAAAACGAACCTACATACAAAATTTCAGCCTCCGAAAATAGAGTGATACGAGAAACACTGATGAAAAGGTAATTTTCATATGTAAACGCCCTCTTTTATCCCCAGGGGGGCAGTTGGGATATTCAAGAATCCTTTCTTATAGCACATCTAAAACATAAAAAGACCCAACATATAAAATTTTAGCATCTACAACATAAAACAAACCTACATGCAAAATTTCAGCCTCCGAAAATATACGGAGAAAAACTGATGAAAAGGTAATTTTCATATGTAAACGCTCCCCTTTTATTCTCAGTGGGGGTGCCCCAGTTGGAATATTTAAAAATTCTTTTTTATTGCACATCTACAACATATAATTAATCTACATTGTGATAGGCATTGTTTTTTTCTTTATTCGATAAAATATACATTTATCGTCTGTTGTATTACTTAACATAGCCGTTTTCTAAGGACACTGGATCAGAGTAAGCTGTTCGAGGATTTTGTGAGGATTTTCATTAATTTGCGAATAAAATATGCATTCGCCTCAATTTCCGGAGCCGGAGTATTTTGTGGAATCGAAAATTTCGAGAAACGACTGATCGGCCGCGAATAGGCCGAAAATGACGTCGTCGTCACGCATAAATCTAGCGGCCCGGTGATTCCTTTCCGGGCCATGGCATCACTTGATTTCTCGATTGCTCGCTCGTAGGATCGATCGAATCTAGTAGGCGTCCTTTGCATAACATCCAGTTGGCGTAGACCGGAGGTCACTCGGTATCGTCTAGAAGTTCACGGGGCTTCGATTCTTGCTTAAGAACAAACGAATGTACGGAGACGTAGGTCTGAGGAAGGTCGAAATTGGGTTTGAAATGTTACGTGCCCACCAATTTTGTGTATTTTTCTACTTGCAACGAAGGTCTGGCGAATAATATTGGCAGTGCATTTAATATTTTGAAAAGTTTGTTGCAGTTCTCAAATAACACTCAATCACTACATACAATTTATCGTAAAGTAAAGTTGGTTGCAGAACAATATAATCTTTAACTTCGGTGAACTGATAAATCGATGAAAAACGACATCTGTAGAGTAGGGAGGGTGAGTGTAAGCCCACAGCACTTAGGTCACATGTGACCCATTCTACATACTCCCAAGAAGTTGTCCTCCTAGGTCATCGTCCATCCAGATATTTCTTCGGTGCTAGCTTCCCAGGGTCGCCCAAGGTGATCCTGGCAGAATTGCATCCTTTGATTCCATCCCACCTCTTTAGGGATTGAGCATGGGTGTAACAGTTGACTAGTTCCGCAATTGTCGAAGTCATCAGGCCGTAGGTGCCACTGGGTCCTAAAATTCTTACTCCAGCCGCTTCCTTGGCTAAAGAGTCGGCAATGATAATACCTTCACTCCTGTCGTGCCCTTTAACCAACCTCAGGATAATGTTATTATCTACCGTGGCTCCGGCTGAATCTTGGTGGCACTCTAGTACTAGCCCTGAGATAACACGTTGTCTGTTCAAGGCTAATAGAGCTTGTCTGCTGTCAGTGAAGATTGTTATGTTTTTTGCCGGAAATTCCTTTCCTGATTATTTCTTTTGTGGCGAATAAGATACCAGCCAGTTCTGTTTGGAGAACGCTGGTATTTTTTCCCATTTCCCACTTACTCCTTAGGCTTAGTGATCTGGAGTACACTCCACATCCTGAGCCTTCTTTGGTTTTTGAGCCGTGTGTATATGAGCGTATTGCATTTGTAGCATCTGATTCTGTGTTCTGTTTCATTTGTATTTTGTAGGGTTTATCAAACACAAATCTGGGTTCAATTGCATCACTGGTTGCCTGCAGCAGAGGTTGCGCAGTAAGCGCTTCCCGCCATAGGTCCTGCCTCAATTGACCCATTTCTACTTCGAGGTTTACCCCAGCCGTGCCCAAACGTACCATGGCCATTAACGCAACCTCCTTAACGTACATGTCCAGAGGGGTCAGACCCGTAATTAATTCCATTGCCGTGGTTGATGTTGTTCTCATGGCTCTTTTGATGTTTAAACAAGCCAGTCGCTGTATTTGATACAATTTTTAGATGGCCGTTGCTTGTAGAACTTTTGGTCCCCATGCAATGGCTCCGTACGTTAACATAGGTCTTATTAGGTTCGTTCCAACCTTGAGTCACAAACAGATTTCCAACTGTTTGTAAATCGTTGTCAACGCGCATGTCTGGTAAATATTGGTTTCTGATTAATTTGAAATTTCTGATTGGAACAGCTGATAGTTCAACTGAAGTTTGGCATGGCATTTCAACATAACCTTAAAAAATGAATCTAATCAAGTGTATTTCTGGAGAGTAAAAGAAGGTTGCAGTATTTTATATACCTATTCTATTTACTAATCAACATGGAACTGGAAGGTCACCGCAATAATTAATTTGTGTAATTAAAGATGTTCATATTTCAGGTTCACTTGAAGAATTCCTTATTTTTCCTGCGCCAGCAAATACATAATTTATTTTATAACAATATTTGCAGGTTATGTTGTTTACAAGTTGCATGAAAATAAAACAGAAAGAGTTATACGGAATACGCATGCGTCAGATTAATGGTTAGAAGATAATCCTCAAACCATTCTGATAGATTTCGAACAGGTTTGAATCTTGGATGGAACAGAAAACTGATAGTTCACTAATGGTTGGAAACTCACGTTGGAACGCAGTCACATTACTGCGCAGAATCCTGACTGTCAGAAATTGTTTCTGACGCTGGTTGGAACGAACCTATTATTGCAGTGTAGTTCCAGGTGACCACACGGGGTGAAAGACCCCATGCGTGTTCCACTGTCCTCCTTATGTGCTCATAAGCCACATATGCTCTTTTTGCTCTACTCCATGTTCCATGTTAGCTTCCTGTCGAGGTTAGTACCAAGGTATTTCACCTCTTTAGAGAAGTTTAGTTTGCTTTTGAAAAGCACCATCTCAGTCTTCTTGGGATTGATCGACAGTGAGTGTTCCTTACACCATGTCTTTATTAATTTGAGCCCATCCTGCGCTGTATCGCACAGTGTGTTCACAAATTTGCCGGTCTGCAAGATAACTATGTCATCTGCATATGCAATTGTGTAGAATCCATTATTGTTGAGGTGATTAATCAGGGTATCCAGGGTATCGACACAGGTGTAAGAGAATATAAAAACCTTACCAACTATTAAACTATATTCAAACACAAATAGATACTAACAACCTATTTTTTTTTTCACTTTTTTTTAGACCTAACAAAAGCATGAGATACTGTTTCTTCCAAATGTGTATTAAAAGGCTTTCCCTATAATATGTTGTGTTGGATAGAATGGTACATGGAAAATCGTAGTTTGGTTGTAAAATGTAATGGAATTTCATCAGTTCCTTATGATGTGAAAGGATGGGTGTTCCACAAGTATCTATGCTGGGCTCATTGTCATTCCTGATTTTTATCAATGACTTGCCTGAATTCAAATCAGATTGTCACTAAATGTATGCTGACTTAATGTATGCTGACGATACTGTTACTGGGAAAAAACGAGAATGAGTTTTCAATGAAAATAAATTTAGTAATTGACGAATTAAGTAGTTGGTGTCAAATTGATTTTAAATAAATCTAAGTCAGCATTGATGAAATCATTTGTCAGGAGCAACTTCTCGAATAGCGACTCGACGATTCTCCATTTCAATTGTCTCCACTTTCTCAACATTTTCATCGGTTGTTATTGTGCTGGGACGTCCAGTTCATATTAGAAATACGCGACGGACTGTGGCTGCTCATCGTTTTGTGATACACCTCGAGCTCCACTGTCTTAGAAATATTTCATTTTTAGGACTGCGTTTATGTGGAATCAACTTTATTCCGTTCTTTTGAATGTATTTCCCTTCACAATTTAGATGAAATTCAGAAGTCAAATCAATCGAAAGAATTTCTGAAATCATTATATTTCACTTTTTGAAAAAGTTTCACTAAAGATCATTAGAGAAGTGTTTACTACTCGTTTGGCGTATCGGCAGTTTTTTAACCTGTCAATTTACAGCTACAACTCCTCATTTGGTATATCCACAACAAACCGATTCGCTCTTTGCGGTCGCAGCTTTCTACTAATCAACTCACCTGCAAGCGTCAAAAATAAACGACTGACTAATTCGAAATCTGAATGAAATGTCTATATACGTTCGAATGTCAGCGATTCGGAATTTGCATAATGGAATTTTCATTCAGTTCGGCCAGTCGATAATTGGTTTATCAATATTCGCAGCATAGGTATGTGTTTATTGACTGTAATTACGTTTGGTTCACAGACCGTATTCAGTAGGTTAATGAGGACCGATTGTGTGTCAAAAGAAATGCCATTCTGTGGTCGGTTGTGACGGGAAATAAGTTCGAGTTCATTATCAGGTTGATAGTTGAAGTATATGTGATTATCTTCTCTTGCCAATGCGAAATTTATGATAAGTATTTTTCTTTGAAAGTTTAGAAATGAAGCATAATTTTTGTGTCAGTACAGTAAGTATGGTTGATCTGAAATTGAGTACCTAATTGAATTGAATATGGAGTTTTAATACTCAAATGGCAGATGTCTCTTTTAACACTTGCACCAGAACTGTTCCTACTGTTCCATGTTTTGATCACGGACATAAAAAACTTAAACTGAAGTCTTTGACAGATGTCAGTGCCATATTTTTTCTCTCCCTCTCTTCATTCGAACGCACATGGTTTCACACCATTATTTTATAACTTTCAACAAGTTCAAATGTTTTAATGAATAATTGTCAATCAAATAATCATTATGCTTTAGTGATAAAATAAGTTATTCTATCTTGATGACTTGTCCAACTTTACTGACATTTTTCAATTTCATAAAGTTTACACCATTTTTTATAGGGCCAACCTCAACAACATAAGTTTCAACTTTGTTCTATAAATTTCAAATATAATGCCATTACAGCCTTTACACCTTGCCCCTGATAATGGTAATGAAGATTATCGAAATATTGGAATAACTTATGTAATAAGAGTACACAGTACACAGAAATTCCATTGCTATTTCTTGCTGTCTTTCTTCAGATGTAACACATTACTTACCAAATAACAGTCGATGGGCTTCTCTCTGGAGACTTTGTAGGACTTTTGGAGCTCAGTCTGCTTGAGAGCATGCGCAATGTGAAGCGCACTCGCGTCGAATCTTCCGTACTGGTACGAGGGCGAGTTTTCATGGTGGTTGTTTTGGTACGAGTTAGGACTATAATGCGGGCTGGAATGCCGCTCCCTCTCACCGCCATACGGGGGAGAATGAGGTTGCTGGGCGGTGCCGTTCATGTGGGTACGGATGTTGAGAACTGAAAAAAATGTGTGGCTGTAATCCAAGGCTTGGTTTTTTATACAGTCGTACGTCATTGGGAAGATATCTTGTCCCTCTATTACCTCTGTATTTTTTTTTTGGAAATTGGTTCATTCGATATCGAAAAATTCGATATTGAATATTTCATTGGAAAAAAATTGCTTTCGTTACTCTTTTTGAGGAACATTGATAAAAAACAACAATAGGAGCAATAAAATAACACTTTTTATACACCAAAACAAAACATCGACTACCACTACCACTTCCACATTGTTTTTACTGAAGAAACCCCCAATTCTATCTATTCTTTTTCCTTTAACACCTCGACGACCTCCACCCAAATTCAAATTCACAATGGAAATTGAAACTAATAACTCCTTTTTATTCCTAGATGTCCTCATCACAATATTCAATAACTCCTTCACTCACACGGTCTACAGGAAACCAACACAAACATATACTTCAACCATCATCCAGCACAAACCAACTCCATCTTGAATTCTCTCATCCACAGATATATCAACCTCACAGACCACCGCAACAAACCACAAGAGTTAGCCCAACTCAAATCAGCTCTCCTTCAAAATGGATTCACAGACCATCAAATTGACAGATCCATCCGTCGTCAACAAACTTCTTCGTCCAGTCCCAAAGATCCAAATGACAATAACGTTCCTCACAAAGCTTTCCATCCCTACATTAAAGGTGTAACTGACAAAATTGGCCGAATTCTTTAAAAAATTATATAAAAACGATATTCACCGCCAGCAATCAAATTTCCACATTCCTCCATTCTCCCAAGCACAAAATTGTCAATGAATCGCAGAGTATATACGAAATTCCATGCTCCGATTGCGATAGAACATATGTTCTATCGCAATCAGAGATTGCGTATACTCTATACGCAACCCAACCGCGTACACCACGGTGTACGCGGTTGGGTACGACTGCAAGTTTGTGGTTAGTGTACGGCGGATGCCGCGATGACATCTCGGTGGAGATCAGCAACAAGTTGACTGCAGACGCCCGTTTTGACTTTTGCGAACGCCCGTGTACGTGTAGTACAGTATTTTTTATGGGCGGCTTGAGTTCGGTGGAACGCGACTGCAATGGGGAAGCAAACTGTCAATTTGTTGTACATAGAGGGCGCTAAGTGTTTGTCATCAAAAGATACATTGGTTGTATGGGAACATTTGTGATTTTTCGTTTTCATTCAGAGAAATGGGTCGTTGTGCTTCTTTCGGGTGCAAAGAAATGGGAGTTTATAAGTTTCCTGAAGGTACTATTATGAGAAGAAAATGGGAAAAATCTTTGAGGATAGTAAAGTTCAAATGTACTGATCATTCTAGGTTTTGTGGTGAACATTTCAAAGATTCTGATTTTGAGACTACTTCAAAGACAACTGGTAAGTAGCATTCATTCTACTTACTTATATGTGATAATAATTTTATAAAATTTTATAGGGTTTTCACTCCAAAGAAAATTTTTTGAAAAATCAGCTGTACCTTCCATATTTCGCTGTACTTCGAATTCTATCAGTCCACGGATGTTGAGATTAAAAAAAAGGAATGCTAAACGTGATTTAAAGCCAGCTAGTAGTGAATCATCTGAAATTTTCGAAGATAAAGATACAGCTTCCTCTCAATGGTAAGTATCCAATAAATAAATTTATTATATTGACTGCTCAACCACCACTGTATTCCATTTGATTTTCAGATATAAATTATCTAGACCTCCAACAAGAAATTGCCTAAGAAGTCACTTTCCACCCCGAGGAAGGTAATCCTGATAAGGAAAGCCACCTAATCAGCCAGTCCACACAAACACCAACTTTATTCAGATTATTTTCCAATGATGAATTTCTAATTAACAAAAAATCTGTTCTTTATTATACAGGTCTCTCTTGAGGGATATTCTCGAAATTAAAATGTCTATCATAAGCCTCTAATCTGAAAACAAAATTGAACCTTAAAACTTGCATGTTTTTGAGGTTAGAATAATGTTCATTGATTATTAGTGAAAAAACCCAAAATATGTGTTTTTTCTTCATTAATAATATTTCTTGGGAGCAAATTAGATGCAAAAAAACTGTCTTTATAATGAGAGAGTTGTTCAAATATGCAAAATTATGCACCTTTCCACTAGATCAGCTTTCTTCCCTCCTAGGGTTGCACCTCTCCTCTGCCACTCATCCTTCAACTGAGCGGTACGCCATGTAGAATACATCTTGAATTGCAAGCCATTTAAATAAGAAACTTTCAAGTAAATCAATAAATAACTGTGGAAACTTTGACAGCTAATGACCAATGTGACAAACACTCAGCGCACTCTGCCGGATGAGTTTCCCGTAATCATCCCTATTGTGTGGTCGATCCGACCGCAAAATATGGCTCGTGTACGGGCGCTCTAAGACCATCGCCACAGCGAAAAACTACAAGCTCGGATAATTGGCGAAGCCATCGAAAACGAAATTCATATTTTAAAAACGGTAACAGATAGGTAATAGGATATATGAAGAAAATTTGTCGGGTAATTGTTGTAGATTCAAAAAATAATATTATATACAGGGTGTTCTATTTCTCAAGGTTGCGGACGAACAACACTGTACAACTAAAAAAGGGGAGTGAGAGGTTATCAGAGCAAAAATAAAAATCGATCCAGCTTCAAAGGCTGAGTTTTGAGGCCTTGCGGAACTTTGCAAACCTTACCATCAACTTGCCTCATACCTTAGAATGTTCGTAACGTAGCTGATACCCGCATATCTAAATTACTCACCCTCTCCTTCGAGGCCTCCTCTGCTGGGCCCCCTGATTTGCTCGTTGACGATATTGGAGGTCTTGGGCACGTTCAGGGCTGACCTGATGCCGAAAGATGACCCATCCAGATGTCCTGGACCAATTTTGGGCACGTGGCTGTTGCAGTAAACCTCCTTGTCTTCCTGCCTGTGCTGGTTATTGTAGTACGTTTTCAAAGTCAACTTAGTCCCGCACACCGCGCACTTGAAGCACCCGCTGTGGAAGAACGTGAAGTCTTTGAGTGGGCCCACTCTGTCTACTTGGTAGACGGTTTCGTTGCACCGGAGACACGTGCTCTCGTAGAAGTTCGATCGGTACATCGCTTTGTACGAATTTTGGAGCATTTTCGTTCGGGGTTGTTCAAGAGTCTTTCGAAAAATCGTATAAAAGCTGCCGAATAGCTGTGTATTAGACCTAGGGCATAAAATAAGTCATAATGAGATTGGATATCCTAACCTCAAACTTTAGCATATGTGATTCAACACCAGTCAGAGCTGTGGTACTAGTGGCGGGCCGAATTACGCTACGGGTGCATTGCTAGAATCAAGTCAGTCTCAGTAAGAAAAGGCCAGCATTTCACCTCATGAGTTCCATCGCATTGCTGACTCTTTAGCCATGGAAGCGGCTGGACTAAGAATTTTTGGACCCAGTGGCACCTACGGCTTGATGACTTCGACAATTGCAGAACCAGCCAAACGTCACACCCATGCTCAATCCTTAGAGAGATGGGATGGAATCAAAGTATGCAATCTTGACAGGATCACCTGGGGCGACCCTGGAAAGCTGGCGCCGAAGAAATATCTAGCAATGACCGGAACAGTAGGATTTCTGACTAGCCACTGTCAACTAAGAAAACACCTCCATAATATGGGGCTGATGGACACACCTCTCTGCAGGATGTGTGAACAGGAAGATGAGACTGTCAGGCACGTCCTATGCGAGTGCCTGGAGTTATCGTCAATAAGAGAGTGTGTGTTCGGCGAGTCTTGGCCTACACCTGCCGATATAATGAAGATGTTTCCCAGTGACCTGTCCACCTTCCTGGAAAGGACAGGATGGACGATGACCTAGGAGGACAACTCTTCGGGAGGATGTATAATGGGTCACATGTGGCCTAAGTGCTGTGGACTTACACTCATCCTCCCTACTCTACAGATACAGATACCATCTAAGGGATCGATAGAAGAATCATTGATATCTCAATTATAAACGATTCTCCTAAAAACGATCCGTTTCAGAGCCAAGCTTCAATGTCGACCATAGAAACGAAATTCGTCCTCTGCATTTATCTATCACTATAAGCTTCCTAGGCAGAAATGAATATTACACACTGGGCTACAATTCTTTTATACAACAATAGTAAGTACCTAACTTTGTTGGATAATTGTGAATGCGATACTAGGTAGAATTTGTACACCATATGAGTTCTTGGACAGCAAGTACACTTTTGAATATGAATAAAATCATTGGTACAACGAAAAAAGGTTTATGCCAGATTTTCGAACAAAAACCACTTGCTCGCCACCCACTTTATAGGTGAATTTCGTCGAATAGAAAAGCCACCAAGGGACCACTTCGTTGCCTTGCCCATTCTCCGGAAGTCACTTCCATGGCTTCTTGCGATTTTTGTGGAACAAGGTGTATGAAAATCGCTACTATAGTATCATTGATCTCCAGATAGCGATAACAAATACCGTACGTAGCATCGATGGTCGTACCGTTTCAAGGCTACAAAAAAGGTTTTTGAGTGTACCTAAAAATGTATCGAGCACGAATCAGATGTATTCAAACATTTAATTTAATTTTTATTATGGAAAAATTGACGAAAAGTGAAGAAAACGCACAACTCTTCCATTTTTAGTTTCATGATAAAATTCATAATAACTTTTGAAACTCTGAAAAGAGTTAGCAATCGATACAAGTTATCTTGAATGAATTGTTGAATGAGCGTACAATCAGAATAAGCAGAAAGATTTTTCAATGTGGTTGTTATGTCCGGTTTTCGAACAACAGCCACTTGCTCGCCACCCTTTTAATAGCGATCGTATAGAAGGGCTACCAGAAGACCAGTTTTTTGACTTCCTCATTCTCCGGATCACTTTAATGGATTTTTATTTACGTGAATTCTTGAAAAAATCTACA
Organism: Leptinotarsa decemlineata; assembly: GCF_025532065.1. Classification (NCBI taxonomy): domain Eukaryota; kingdom Metazoa; phylum Arthropoda; class Insecta; order Coleoptera; family Chrysomelidae; genus Leptinotarsa; species Leptinotarsa decemlineata. The sequence goes on from NW_027412547.1 coordinate 532,834, forward strand.
AAAAATCTACAAATTCTACAAAAATCGATCGATAGTATCGACGAACATCAGATAGCGATAACAAATACAATACGTAGCATCTGTGGTCGTATCATTTTAAAGGCTACAAGAAAGCTTTTTAAGTGTGCTCAAAAATGCATTGAGCAAGGAGGATGTATTCGAACATTTAATTTAATTTTTTACGATAATTCGAACAATACATTTCACAACCAATGTGTATTTTTCAACACGCTTTTATTTGCTTCACCTGTATGTATGAATGTTTGTTTGTAACTCTCCTTGTTTGATCTATTCGCGGGCAGATGGCGCTGTACGTAACTTCCTTGATATAATTCGAACTCACTTTACATGTATTTCTTCATTTGAAAAAAGTATTTGAGAAAGATCGATTTAATACTCTGACAAGGAATATTTCCATTTGTCGGTAAAGAAATGCTACGTCATGTGTGACGTACCGGTTAAATTTTTTATTTCATTACTTTGGTTACGAGTTTTCTATATGAGCGTGTTAATAAAGATTATATCATTATGAGGGATTAGTCTTTAAAAAAATTATACAACTAGCAAATATAACAAAAACCTTGAGAACTACCTCTCAGCCGGAGTTTTTATAACTGAATTAATTGAATGGAAGATACACTCTGATTATTCAATGTTCGTTCCGTATACAATAATGGCTGGAGTTTGGATGCATCAATGCTTTAATTGTTTTTCATTAACACACTTTCCATACTGGCATATTCAACGGCTCTGAGAAAATGGACGTGATACAAAAAAATTATAATTATCATCAATATGGATCGCAACGCGCTTCCTCCAACGCAAAACCTCAAGGTGCATGGCATACAGGGTCTTCCAACGGGAATTTCCGAACAATTGATCACGGCCATCTTGTTAACGCTGCATCTGTCAAACTACTTGTCATTTTATCACGCTTTTATTAGCTTCACCTGTATGTATGTTTGTTTGTAACTTAGTAGCTGATTTTCAGGCCCCCTATCCGTAATCGGAAAATATCAATGGTCATTTTTCTAAACAATATACGGCTGATTGATCCCAAAGTTTAGATGAAATAAATATAGATTATAAAGAGTAAAAAACGCGGTTTTATAGCATACGAAACTGAAAAATGGAAAATAAATATAGTTTAAAAAACTAAAAAACACGCGTTTAAAGAAGAACCAAAAAGTTAATAATATTTTTTTTTAAATAAGCTCAAAACAACAACGAACGAAAAATACTAATATTATAGTGGAAAAAGCGTGGGCGCGTTGTCACTTTTCTCACAATAATAATAATATTTTTCGTTTGTAATTGTTTTGAGCTTATTTATTTTTTTTTTTACTTTTTAGTTCGAAGTTCTTTAAAAACGTGTTTTTTAGTTTTTTTAGACTATATTTATTTCTGGTAACAGACCAATGTGGGTATTTTCTGGGCAAGATATGACATTGAAATCTCGTATTCATCAAAATTATGAAATTTGAATCGTTTCGTTCGAATCGATAAAGCGAAAGATTCGAAAAATTAAAAAAATTGGGAAAAGTCGCAGTCACAGTAAAGAGTCCAAATATAGAGCAAAGTTATAAAATTGGGAACTGGACAACTTTTTTCTTTGACATTTTTCGACCGTTCCAAAAAAAAACTGATTTTTTGAGGATTCTCAAAAAAAAAATCGAATTTGACAGGTTTAGCGTAGTACATGACTGAAGAAAAGAGGGTGTTTTTTACTCATCATGAAAGCACCAACTGACTTTGAAGTCAAATTTTCATTTATACAGTGTTATCCCCAAATACGCACCATATAGGAAACTTCTTTATTAAGGGTTTTTCGACAAGAAGTTATGAATGATTGTTTGTGCATCTCCTAAAACTAAACATGCACCAACAAAATACAGTACAACACACGTAATATACGAGGAGCCTTCAAATATTTGATTTTGTGACAAGAGTAAAGTACTCCTATTTTTTAAGATGAATTTCCAGAAAAGTTTCTTCCGAAAAGATTATTTTATTTTGATGTTTTGTGATTTGATATTATTGAATATTGAGTTTTTGTTATAATACTATTTGATTTTGAGAAATATTCGGTGTTAACAAAAAGTAAAAAATAAATTTGAAACAAAAACTTTGAAAATTAATTAACGTTTCAAAACAATTGAACGTGGATAACAACATAGTTGTGTAATTTATAATTTTACAGGCTTTTAAAATGAACCATCGTATACAGGATGCTGTATATTTATCGTTTTAGCAAAATTTTTTTTTCGTAGTCATTTAAAAAAAATTAGTAAAAAAATAAAACTTCACTTAGATGGCCATAACTTCAAATCTAGATATATTTTTCAATGCCTAACAACTTTTTTTCAAAATAAGAGTACTTTACTCTTGTCACAAAATCAAATATTTGAAGGCTCCTCGTATATTACGTGTGTTGTACTGTATTTTGTTGGTGCATGTTTAGTTTCAGGAGATGCACAAACTTTTATCTAGAATAACTTATTGTCGAAAAACCCTTAATAAAAAGTTTCCCATATGGTGCGTACTTTGAGGAATCCACTGTATCTATTAATGAAAAAACTTCCATATGTCGCGAACTTTATGTGTGACTCTGTATATTTTTTGACTCAAGAGTACAGTCATCGTATGCCACTGTCAACATATCAAAGGTTTTTGAGCACCTAATTCCATTTTTTCCTCTCACCAACAAACTAAACATGCTAAACAGCTGTGAACATACGATCGAGACGGGTGTACCAACAAAAAATCGTTTATCGAATGTATGCAGCCTGCGAAATTTGAACATTCACCAACAGTCCACGTATACACCTGAACCAATCACAATGTCTCGCATTGGCTTACGTAACAAGATGATTTGCCCTCGTTTTTACTGTTCCGTAGCAAAATTGAAATACGACATTCCCCCAGATAGAACCGGAAGAAATAAAATATGAAATACCGACGCGTCAGAGCAATCCAACTGTGTAAAATGTCGTAATGAGATTAGAATCTTCGATGAATTGCGAAACCGCTGTGAGAAATACTCTCTGTATCTATATACCTGCTCGATGGAACGTACAGGATGTCACAATTCAGTAGAGAGTCGAAGAAGTGCCTGTTTTTTTTTCTGATAGTAGTAGAGAGTCATTTGGTTCAGCATCAACGCTGAAATCATACAGACTGGGCTATCTGAAACGTACCTACGGCCAGAGAAAAAAACGTTTCGTAACCATCCAAAAAAACGTCGAATTAATTTGTGAGAAAGACAACTTTTGACCTAAAATCAATTGCAAAACCTTCTTCAACCCTCCTATCGGAGGGTTTCATCCTCCAAATTTTTAAAAATGGTATGGGGGTTGAGTGATAAGTTATTGGGAAGTATACGATTCTCCATCTATGTACCGTAAAAATGGGGTGTTCCATTGCGAGTGGCGGATACTTGATGAAAATCCATATCAAAAAAAATAATCAATACAGTTTATTGTATGATTTTCATTATAAGGCACATACAGATGTCAAAACTCCTTTGGCATCTGTCGAAGAAGTAAAGAAATGAACAATCAAAAAGGAATACCTAACTGCGAATATATAGAATTTTATTGTCCATTTCTGAAGACGGAGGCAGAAACGTAAAAGATAAGTATTGTATTATTTCTTAACAATTTTTTTAGGCAAAATTGTTAAATACGACAAGTTACTGATAAATGGAAGATTTTTCTTTGTGAAAAATACTTTGATTTTTACGCAGTAACTTATCGGGGTAAACTAAAAAGTTTGTCCTTCTACGCTTGTATAAAGTTCTCCATTATAATTTTTATATTCTTCAGATTGTGGAGGTTAACAAATACCCAAAAAAGGTCGAGAAATAAAAGTATAGCATAATATTTTTCCTTGAGTTTTTCAAAGTTCGATGAGGAAGTGCATGCATACAATAAATGAAAACAACCAAATTCTCTATTAAACGACGGACAAGAAGGTAATCACTCACTCTTATCAAACTCGTTTTTATAAAATTCCGAGAATTATTCATCATCTATCAATTAGTTAAGTTCCGCAATGACTTTGTATAAAATGCATTGTAGAATAGTTTTAAGAAGCTATTGTGTATTAGCAAAACTTGTTTTGAGTGAAGTTCGTAGTGAGAGAGGTATTAAAAAATCTTCATATAATAGATATATAATCGAAATCGTTGGTAACATTTCCAACAGCCCCCGTAAACCTCGTAAAAGAAAATGAAACGTCCCCTGAGGCCATAAAAGCTAGAGAGAGAAAGAGAGAGTAGACTGACTGATTTCATTTTTGCGTGATCTAAACTAGAAAACATCCCGACAGGTGTGTCCTGACGGTAAATAAAAAACACGAGAAAGAAACTCCTCGCAGTCATCGCCTTGGCCAGACCGAAAGTTTACCGTTCTCATTTACTATTGAAGTCTCCGAAGAAACCCGAAAATAGGGCGAGCAATCGAGGTATCTGGCCCAAAGGGTCAGTGTCAATTGTTTCAGAAACAATAACGCCTCGTACGCGTACTTGAAAACGATGTCAACAATTTGTTTACAAAACGTAACCTTGCACAGGGTCTAATATCCGTCTGCGTCGTCCTTTGCTCCTTTACAAACCGATCCCAAAGTCACAAAGCCCTCACAGCACTTCGCGCAGAACTCACAAAACTTCGCGGAATTTCACTTGCACTGTTCGAAAGTAAGTCGGGCCGTAGCCATTTTGAATTTCGACGACCGAATCGTTCACAGTTGGCTATGGAATTACGAATGGCTCGTTCCCCTGCCCGCATTCACCTGTTTGGAACGGCAGAGACTTTGTCGGAGAAATCGAGGTACCTGTGAACGGGAGGTGCGATACGCGGTGGCCGTGCTGGACTCGCGCGCTAGTCGTTTGTTTCGCAACCGCGCGTCAGGCTTCTGAGATTTCAAATATTTAAAAAGGTATTCCATGTCAGGGAGCACCAAATTTGGATTGTTCCAAGTCGGATTTTAGGTTGATTCAAAAGTTTGGCCCGTTTTTATGAGAATACTTACTCAATTGAATCCAATCAAGCGCTATTTTACTCAGTGCACTTTTGTCAACGTAACACAAGTCAAATAAATCCTTCGACTTCGATGAAGTCGACGAATGCCTCTTCTGCCTCATATCAGTGCAGGAAAGATCCGACTCACCCTTTCCAGGGTGGTGGACAGGTCACTAGGAGACATCTCCTGTATATCGGCAGGTGTAGGTCAAGACTCGCCGAATACACACTCTCTTTGGCAACCTTGAGGTGTCTCACGGTGGCCTCCGCGAAGATTTTGGAAGGTGCAGCGACATTACTGTCGTTGCGCGGCTTCTTCAACCTTATTGGGGTTTCCTGCGTGGAGGTGCATAAGTGAGGGAGCTTTCCTGCAGGGGCAGCCGGTTCCTGGTCTTTATTCAATGCGAAGCTCTTAGCGCCCGTTGCAGGAAGTGCCCTTGCTGTTGGAGGTGGAGTTGGGGAGGAGGAGGGTGCACTTATGTTGCTGCCAATCCTGCCTCCTACGTTCTCTTTCTCCTTTTGGCCTCGGCGCCGTAAATGCGCTTACGCCTTGGCCTTACGCCTTGCTGGCTTACGGTAGATTGGGGTGGACATTTCTGTTCATCCGCAGTCACCGCCTTAAATTGAGGTAAGCACTTCTGTCCAGCCTCGGGACTAGTTTTTGTTATTTATGTTTTTGTGTTTGTTTCATTCATGTGTGGTCCCACGAGTAGCAAGGAAAGAGATTTCGTCACCTCTGGCAGAGCCCCGCATTACCAGAGGTAGGCCGATTACAATGAGGTTTCGCCCAAGGGGATCGTTTGTAACCACATATCACCCTACGGCCATTTTTAGTTGTCGGCACGATTCCTTACACCTTATCTATGGTAGGCTGGTCCACGGTGGCATGTTTCGCATAGGCTTTTGGGGAGTTTTAGTTCCCCTCACCCTACTTATATCTGCCACTGACCAGGAGTCCGGCGACCCCGTCCGTAAGGCCACATTGGCTTCCCGAACAAGGCGTCCAGTCCCCTGGCCGTGCTCTTATCCGCCACCTGGAGACGCGCCCGATAAGTAGCCCAACCCACGGGAACATTAGGTCTTATTGACAAAGCTGCAAATTTTCATATGTCATCATAAACATAAACACAGACACACATATTTGCGTGAACGCAAATTCACACCACCACCCAAAACAAATTCACGCGGTGGCAAAAACACTTATTACACGTTCGAGGAGGCTGTCAGATAACGATCATAGACAACTTTACAAATGAATAACTACTCAGAAAAAAGTATAAAAGCGGCTTCCAAGACAACACGGAAACAACAGAAAACTCGAGATACACCGGTCATAACCACACTACCATATATTGCAGAAACAACAGACAAAATCAGCAGAATTCTTCGCCGACACAACATATCAACTTCATTCGTACTAGAATGGACAATAAGGTCCATGCTCCGTAACTGCAAGGATCAGATACCACTGGAGTGACAAGAAGTGTATGAAGTACCATGCCACGATTGTGACAGGACTTACATCGGCCAGACAAACAGACGAATCAACACACGCAAAGATGAACACAAACCAGCAGTGAAGGGAAAAGTCACCACGTCTTCTCTCTTTCAACACGTACTTCAAACAGGACATAACATCAATTTCGATATATAACACAAAAATACTAGCAAGCAATGAAAACTTTTACTCGCGAACAATCAGTGAGGCTATCGAAATTGAAAAACGACCTAATAATATGCACAAGCAATCAGACCGCTCAACCCCAGAAGCAAAACTCGGTACTGCAGTTTGCAGCAGTTTGAGGAGTGCCTAGAAGATGACTGTACGACCAGCTGTCGAAAGCGCTCGCAGATAATTAATAGAATATATATAAAGCTTCAAATGAAAAAATTCACATATGCACGGTGTCACCAACAGGAGCTAACAGCGCTGATGAGGCCAATAGCCAGAAACACGTGTCCGCGGTTTGCCTCCTTTTTTTGAGTGTTCTGTCCACAAATTTTCCCTTTTGATTTATATCATACACACTCAATAACATCTTTATCTCTGTATTTATATCCTGGACCCGGAAGTCACGCAGGTAGCTATAACTGCCTACGTGGTGATGTTAGATGATGCCTGGGAATTCTAGGTCTTTTAATTGAAACCACAAATGTGCGGTTGGCTTCTGTTGTTGACTCCGTGCGTATGTGTTGTTTCCTGCTTTCGGCAAACAAGTGTTGCCCATCTTTACACTTGGCTGCACCGCGCTGATGAGGCCAATAGCCAGAAACACGTGTCCGCGGTTTGCCTTCATTTTTAGAGTGTTCTGTCCATAAATTTTCCCTTTTGATATATGTATATATATATATATATATATATATATATATATATATATATATATATATATATATATATATATATATATACAGCAACGCAGCTAAAGGGAAACATCCATCCCTATAAATTGAGACACAGAGTTCAAACTAATCAGTCTGGTTGAAAAAAACAGACATCACCAGGTGATGGTGATATATATATATATATATATATATATATATATATATATATATATATATATATATATATATATATATATATATATATATATATATACCAGTACCATTCTGATCATTCCCATATTGATTTCAATTTAAGAGACACCGGTAGACAGCTGTTTCAGCCTTTTGGGCATCGTCGGTACCGGACAGACAGTCCTCGATTGAAGACAACATGTGAATAACCAAGAAAAATACTTAATAAAAATAACTACGTAAACGCAAGCGAAACATAAGTGGAACCACCTATTGGTGTGACACCCAAGTCAACTTGCCAAGTTTTTATGTCAGTGTTGGTGGTTTGACCAACATTTCTATTTATCTTTTGATTTTCATGGAATTATTTTCCAGCAGCTTGACTGCATTAACCTTTCTCGATTATTATGATTATGTTTTGCAACATACTCCCCAGAAAGGAATTCCATACCTTGAATGCGACCCATTAAGTGAGAAATAAGCCGATTAAGCCACTAAGACTGAGAAAGATTGTTAACTAGTATAACAGCTCCGTCTCGTGAACAAAGCGAGATTTTATTTCGAACTATTTATTTTCTAGTACCTACGTTTGTATTTCTCCTTCATACAGTCTTCAGACAAGGTTTGATGTTTAAAATGGAGTTAGAATTTATTAAAGTTCCAAATTCAAAATCGGAATAAAGTAAAGTTTCAAGTTTGAGATCTAAATACCTACAACAAACTGTTCATTCCAAACACAGGAATTGATAAAACTAGAAGTGAAACTTTAAATTTGAAAAATGTGTCCGAATTCATCGGGATGAAATTGATAAATCAAAATTCAACAAAATTCCAATATCAGAACGGTAATTCAACAAAAATCACTGTTCAGAGTCAGAATGTAGTAATATTCAAAACAGAATTTGTCAATACCATTTCCGAAATTTGTTCCAGCTCTGAAGATCCATCTATTTGTGCTTCTGAAGTCACGGAAGTTATCATATCCTCCATAGATGCATATATTCCTATTTCAATGAAACGACATTTCGGCGGCAAACCTTGGTTCAACAAAAATTGCGAGCAAGTTGTCGCCTTCAAAAATTTCGCCTATCAATTGTCCAAAAAACTCAGTGCCGAAAACCGAACTAGGTTTGTTAATGCTCGCAACAGATGCAAACTAAGAATAAATGAAAGCAAAGAACTTCACAATCAGAGAATCACGGATGAATTGCTTGCCAATCCCAACGGGTCTACGAGTCATCTATCAATTAATAGTCGTTATATCCTAAAGTACTTAGGTAGATACGCGATACAACTTCAGAGATGGAGGAAATCCTGAACAAAATTCATGATGTCGGCAAGAAAAATTCAAGAGATGCGATATACTTGTTATATTAGCGGCGACATTAGACACAAGTCACATAAACAACAGTTGTTTTGTTATTTATTTATATAGAGAAAGATAGGTTACGTGCACAAAATGTCATATGTCACAGAATGTCCTTTATTAGCTATAAACGATGTTGCCAAATGGTGAAATAGAAACGAATCCCTTAAAATGTTGAATGCATTATTTCATTCCTCTTTTTCAAGTATTTAAATAATTTTTCAAAGAAAAAGGTTGAAATGATAAGTTTAAAATGCGTTGTTTTAGAGGTCTTTTATGAAAACTATTTGATTTTCGTCAGGAGGAACATTCCCCATTGTAAATACACTATATTTTGCTCAATTTTGATTGGAAAGCCGCGTATTCTTGGTGTTGCATACTTTTTCGGAAAAGACATATTGGTATTCACTTTGAGATGTAGAAATATTCAACAGATAAATTTGATTGTGCTCGCTCTTATATCCTCGATTTCCTCTAATGAATACATAGAGTGAGAGTACCATCTCCACTATCAAAAACATAAAAAAGCGACTCATGATTCCAAACTTCACTCAGTATCTACTAGTAGTAGTATTATCTAAGGATTTTTCTCCTTGATTGCATCGGTACGACGACTGAAAAACTGCCTAGAACTCTGTTTCAATTACACCTCTGTATGTAGACTTATATACAAAGATAAACCTGTGCCTACCCAGCCACAGTATAGCTAAACTAACATTCTACCTTTGTATATAGAGTCTTTATACAAAGACTCTACTGTGGACCGGATCAGGATCAATTTTGCCAACTGACCGCAAACGTTAACGGCTTCGTAGAGAAATTAGATTTATTTGATTGGGTTTGAATGGTTGGAGGCCACAACAAACCCTTGCGGGTTTTAGTGTGGAGCCGTAGAATAAGTTTCCAAGGTTTTCTTGGATTTTCCTTAAACTTGGTCGGTGCTGCCATCTATTGAAAACTCTTGTATTCAAAAGTACAGAACTTTCTGAATGATGCAGTTCGACTTGCTTCAGGAAATCATTTATAGGTGACGATAGTAGTTGATGTAGTAATTGTATTGAACTGAAACTTAGTGTTCTATATGAAATCGAGTTGAACCTACTATTCAGTCTACGAGTGGGTTTATTAGATGCATAAACATAACTTAATTGATAAATATAAATTTATAATCAAAACATTTTCCTCAGTTGAAAACTGTCACCTGTCACTTCATTCATATCAGAAATTTTTGTTTCATGATTCAAGAATTAAAAAAAAATGAATGTTAAAGTTTTCAATTAAGGGGGATAGAGGTGCAATTTACTTTACAAGGTTATGTTCACTATTTAATTCTTCAAGTTACGCTCATGCCTCCGATAAACCGACTCTAGGTTCAATATTCTACAATTTTCTATTTTTCAACTTCAACGTTTCATCTCCCTCTATGATCATAGTCTATGGTTTTAGTCCTAGGAAATGATTAAGTTTTGTCACAGATTAATCTGTGGTTTTGTGTTTATTTCAATGTCAAATGCCACGTGCTGCTGTCAATTGTCAATCATCTATCAATTTTATAGTTTTATAATGAATCAGATTTTATTGTGAAATATTGATATTATAGGCAATTACTGAAATACGATAATGTATCTTAGACTAATTTAGATAAGAGTACAGTTGCGAGAAATCTTGGTTTTATTTCAGTTCGCATTCAGCCTTTAACCGAGCTAGTGAGTCTATTATATAAGATAATTTATATATTTAAAACGATGTTTCTCCTTTAAATTTGATGGCCATGGGAGCCTAGAAGACGTAATATTAGATAATTGACTAGTCAGTAGGAATGTTGGAGAAAATGGTGTACAACATCGACTGGATAATTCCGAAATTGCGGAATCCCACAAAATTATGGAACATTGCCAGTACTTTAACTGTAGCAGCAGTAGGACTATTCAGTAAAATTTTAATCCGTAATAGTACATCGTTTGAATGATTTACGAATTCGTTATAATTCTCTCCATTTTCAGATTGGCTTAACCGAAGCAGGATACACAACAGTGATGTGATAACTGATCTTTTAGACAATAGGCCAAAGCATGTACCTTTGATTACGTATTCAAATCACCACTCTTGCTTCGATGATCCTGGGCTGTGGGGTAAGTGAATTACTCTATTAGTATGGCACAAATCATCAGTTCTGCAGTACTATTTTCTGTTTTCTGATAGTAAAGAGTAATAAATGCAAAACGCTAACAAACTGATTTTGTTATGATTTGCCACAGTCGATCTTTATTTCTAGAAATATTCTTTTTTTTCTGCCATATGGCAATTCCAACAACCAGATAAGGTTTGTTAAGTTACTTTTTTGTTTATAAAAACGTCAAAAAGTGTCAGTACAATGAACATTATCGTTCAGTTAGAATATTCTCTCATTTAGTTTTCGGTTATAATAGTAGAAAGGTACCACTTCAACAATCTCTAAAATGGTTAATTCTCGTCCATTGGAAGAAAAAATTGAAGTGATTTTTATTTATGGTGCGACTTGTAACTTTCACGAGAATGAAAGGATTTTCAATGAACGTTTTCCGAATAGTCCTATCTGTAGAAAATAATTGAGGGAACTTGTATCCAAATTTATAACTACCGGTAGTGTACATTTGTATATCACTCTTATCAGAAGCATTTTGGAATATGCTTCTATTAACTGGTGTCCTCAATATAATTGTCACAAGTATAGCATAGAAAGAGTTCAAAACAAGTTCCTGAGGTATCTTCACTTCAAAGAAACGGGTAACTATGACCTTGATATTTCCAAAGTAGTGCTACTTGTAAAGTACAACATACAAACCCTCGAGAAAAGAAGAGTATTTGCATACTTAATATACTTGTACAAGATGATACATGGTGAAGTGGATGATCCCTGTCTTCTATCAAAAATCAATTTCAATGTACCTGCTTATGAAACTACATTGTTTCGCACATTTTATATTGAATTGGCAAGAACAAATTATTTTCAAAATGCTCCATTAAATGCTATGTGCAATGTTTTAGTGTCGAATGTACATTTTTTTCAAACGGCGATGTTCAGAGAAAACCTTTACGTTTTCCGGGAAACACATACCCAACATCCAGGAAAAAATTAACGTTTAGGCAGGAATATTGGGAAACCATATTGTAGAACCTCTATTTATTGATCAAAATTCAACAGGGGAACTGTATTTGAATATGCTGGAAACTACTGTTGACCCTCTCATCACTGAAATCGTCGAAGCGATATGGATATTGCATCCCAACAAGATGGAGCACCACCACATTACTCCAGTCAAGTAAGAAACTATTTGGATACTACTTTTCCCGGTCGTTGGATTGACCGTCGAGGTCCTACAGAATGGCCAGCTCGCTCGCCAGATTTGACACCTTTGGACTTTTTTTCATGGAGCTATTTGAAGCAACATGTGTACGAAACTTGACTTGGATATACGGCAGAGAATAATAAATATTTGTAGAGATATTGACGTTACTGTGTTCTAAAATGTTCTGTTCATATGTCAAGAAGTCCAAGGCAATCATTTCAAGCATCTTCTGAACTGACCTCAAGCTTATTACCTCATATGTAGTTGAATGTCAATATATTCAGGCAGTTATTGAAAGTTCCGTCATTTTGTAGTAGGTGAAGGTATTGATTTAATATTGTAGGATTGTGAAGTGTTCGTCAGGAGCTTCAAAAAGATGTGTCACAAGACTCCCCTTTCCAGGTAATTTTTTTCCCAGATGGCGTCTAGTCGCCATCTTGAGAGTTTCATCTGTCAATTTTACTTCAAAATACAGATTCATGCATTAATTTCATTATCCCAAATTTAATGTTTGTTGAGTTGACCTGTACAAAAAATAAAAAGGGGGGGGATATTAACATTTGTTCACAAAAAGGATTTGAAGCTTCAATAACTTCTAATTATTATATGCAAGCGCTTTCGATAGCACCATCTTCATGGCTCTACTCAAACTGAACGTTTTATCTTCTTGTTTGTTCCTTTGAAAAGTTAGAACGCCTTAATACAGGTATTTATCTTCTCCTTTCATCCGGATGTCTCTTTAAATTTGCCTGTACTTGGGTTACGTCAGGTAATATCCTTTGTGTTGATATTTTTCTAGGTTCATTGTTTCTAGGAATGTGTATTGTTTTGTGGAGTATATTGAATGTTTGTTGATGTTGTGTTTTGATTTTTATTTGTTTCTCGATAAGTGAATTATGACTTTTGAATTTATGAATGTTTAGGTTTTCCCAGATGTCCATACGGTTGTGAAACATCTTTAGGCTTATCGAGTATTGTGATACCTGAAGATGGTATTGTATAATACTAATAATAATAATAATTATTATTATTAGTCTCAAGAAACACACAGTTTTTAGACACTTCAATACAATTTCTAAAATAGATTTGAGAAGGTAAGATTTGTCAATATAGTTTTTAAAAAATGCTTGTAGATAAATTAGATTTACAAAACAAAAATACCAGGTAACAAGATAAAATTCCAATCATATAAGACTTGACTAAAATGTAAAGCCATGAGCTTTTACAAATTATAAACATATAGCTAACGTATTATATATATTCAAAGTTGAGTAAAAGTTCGGGAGGTGACCACAAAAATGTCTCTTTCTTCTTGGATAACTTCGAAAAATTGATCAATTTCATATAAAGGATGTTTGGTTAATATTTTCTTCAATAAGTTTTTGAATCTTCTAAATGGCAAGTTACGAAATTCGGCAGATAAGGCATTGTATAGCTTAATTCCTATATTATCTGTTCTTTTCAACCTATTAGCTGTAGGAACAAGGTTTGATTTATTTCTTGTATCATGTTGGTGTATATCCTTGTGAGCAACTTCATTCAACAAGTTTTGTTGAACAAGAAACAGATTTTCATAGACAATAACTGAATATAGGGTCATTATTTTAAGTTTTACAAATATTGGTCGACACGTTTCATCATAATTGGCAGAGATTATGCTTCTTACTGCAGATTTTTGAATGACAACTATTCTATTAAGATGTACCTTTGATGCATTATTCCAATTGATTATACCATACCTAAGGACTGAATGAAATAGAGAATGATATGTTGCAAGTGCCGCACTTTGATTTACTATTTTTTTGATTCTTCTGATAGCAAAAACCGTCTTACTAAGTTTACTACACATGTTATTTATGTGGTCTATCCATTTCAGGTTGGAATCTATTTGTACTCCCAAAAATTTGGTAGAATTTTTGTTATCTCAATTCAAGCAAATTGTTTCAAAAGTTAGAGTTTCTGTTTTTTGTTCATTGAGAATCAAGTCATTTGGTGTGATCCATGATCGAGCTTTCTCTATCTCTCTATCTATTTCATATATTTTTTGCCCAAGGTTGCATCATCTGCATACAATATAGTTTCTATGCTTGACGAGTTCATCACGTGAGGTAGGTCGTTGATATATATTAGAAACAGAAGTGGCCCCAATATTGACCCTTGTGGCACTCCTCTTAATATTTTTCTTTTTTCACTTTTGGTATTTCCTAGATCAACAATTTGATATCTTTCGTTAAAGTATGACTTCATCATGTCCAGGTATAGCGAAACACGTGTCGTAGTTTTGTAAACTTTCAAGTGAAACTCTCACATTGAAGTGTTTTTTGAATACGCCAGATACATTACATTGTTGCATTAATATTCAACTTTGAATATACTGAGCCCTTACTTGATGAAAATCGATAGTAAGTTTCATAATAATTTAATATTATAGGTAGACTTAGTATTAACATTATTCGACGAATTGGGGGAATTGAAAAATCGTGCTCGCAAGCATCATGATAAATTAATAGCTGTGATATTAACCTCTTTGCATCTAATATTGTTTCTGATATCCTCTTGCACTATATTGATAAAGATAAGGTTTCATTGTTGAATCAATTGAAATCCTCACTGCAATTAAAGTGATGAAATAATTTTGCCTTGGAATCATTTCGGTTGAGGTCTTGTTAATTGCCAAAATTGTTTATGAAAGTGAATTTTGTTTATCCTTACCATAAAAAATAAAAGCAAACAACTTGTATTAGTTTCCTGCAGTGTTTACAGTTCATTTTCCAAACAAAGATAATTTCATCTTATTAGTGCTGATTAAAAAACAACTTTAATCTCGGATATTTCTAATATTTCTATGTTTATTCCTTTCAGATATCAGATTTCTGGTTATGTAAACCATTTTTATTGTTTGTTATAATCGAAAATAAGTAATGAGGAGAGATACATACGAGGTCTATTCGAAAAATAAAATGAATGTTCAAATTTTTGAGCTATGTACGTCTCGAACATCACAGCGTTCGACAATTTTCTGCTATCGAAAAAATGAATCGTGCAAAAAATCGATTCTATTATGGACTATGCGTCAGACGGCAAAAAAAAAGATTTTTGTGACCTTTGGTTCACAGATGGATCAAAAATACCTTCCGGTTCTGGTGCAGGACAAAGTTATCTACCTGCCTAGGAACTTATGCGACTGTATTTCAAGCGAAAATTTATGCTACTGAATTGTGTGCGGAGAAATTTGGATACATCCAACTTCATACACAAGTCAATTAAAATATTCTCGAAAAGTCGGGTGTTGGGAGCTCTTGGCTTGATGAATAGGTGTGAGCCACAATAAACCCTTGCGGGTTGCGGTGGAGGGTCGAATGGACCCACTCACTTTAGACCTAACCTAAGTATATACATGGTGTAACTGAATAAGTGTAAAACATTTAGAGAGGTGATTCCGTATCGAAAAAAAGATAGGATCTTTCATATAAAGAAACTTCATTGGAGCATCCCTTGTTAAGGTACAGCCCCTTAAAGGGGGTACATAAAATTTGTATAACAATTTTTTTTACAAGCACTGAAGAAGTTACAATATTGAAATGAACCTGACGTTTTGTACTACCAAAAAGACACTTAGCCAGACATTTATTTGGTTTCCCCCTGGTTGTAAGGGGTGGAAAACGCAACCCCTAAAATTTATTTTCAATGTAACTTTTTGTCTTATTATTTGTTTACCATTTGAAAATTTATTTCCGATAGCCTGTTTCTTTCTAAACAAAAAATGTCTCTTGAGTTT
Source organism: Leptinotarsa decemlineata (assembly GCF_025532065.1). Taxonomy (NCBI): domain Eukaryota; kingdom Metazoa; phylum Arthropoda; class Insecta; order Coleoptera; family Chrysomelidae; genus Leptinotarsa; species Leptinotarsa decemlineata. Next base: position 548,842 of record NW_027412547.1, read on the forward strand.
TTTGTCCAAAATAAACCAGTTGGCAGCAAAACATTATTTTACGAATAACTACAGAGACACATCGTCATAAATGCGAACTGGGTTTATCGTTATATTTTAGTTAGTACCTGCAATAAACGGTTAAAGGGTAATAAACAAAACTAATTTATGTAGAAATCATAGTAAATGTTCAATATGTCTACCCTCAGACATTACGCATGCGTCTAGACGTCGGCGCATTGAGCCACTTATTCGCTCAAATATTCCAGGAGTCTCTCTGATTGCCCTGCACGCATTGATGATGCGGTTTCTTGAGTCCTCTACATCGCGAACAGGAGTACGATAAATCAAATGCAGTAAATGGTCCCATATAGAGAAATCGAGAGGATTGAGATCCGGGGATCGAGCGGGCCAGTTCTGTGGTCCTCCTCGACCTATCCACTGATTTGCATATGTTTCAGTTAAATGCTGACGTGCTACTTGACCAAAACGGGCGGGAGCCCCATCATGCATAAAAAACATATCCCTTCTGACGCCCAAAGGAACTTCCTCCAGCAGTACTGGATGCACTTCTCTTAAAAATTGAACGTATGCCTCACCATTTAATCGATGAGGTAGAAAATGAGGCCCAATTAAATCATCCCCCATAATTCCGAGCCACTCGTTAAGAGAAAACTGTTCTTGATGGTTAGTTTCGACAATAGCGTGAGGGTTTTCATCAGCCCATATGTGGTAATTATGAAAATTAATAATCTTGTCCCGAGAAAAACTACATTCGTCTGTGAATTCTATCGTCTTCAGAAAGTCACAATTTCTTGATGAAGTCGAGCAAATATTCTATGTGAAGGATGCTGCCGTTGAGGATACATTTCAGCATATCTTCTAGAAGCTTCTAACCCATTTCCCTGCGACAGACCGTAAACGTAATGCATATCAGCCATTCCCTCATTTGTGTATGCCATTTTAATAACAAGTGAATTATTAAAGTAACAAATTAAGAACAGAGCAACAACACACAATTAGTATTAATTCAATTTCGAAAATTCACAAACTGACAGCGTCATACCAATTTTATTGTCACTATCGCTAATAGCGACGTACTAGATAGATTAGTTTCGTATTTTCGCATTTATGACGATATATCTCTGTAGTTGTTTGTAAAATAATTTTTTGCTGTGAACTGGTTTATTTTGGGCAAAAAACCCAAGAGACAATTTTTGTTTAGAATGAAACAGGTTATCAGAAATAAATTTTTAAATGGTAAACAAATAATAAGACAAAAAGTTACATTGGAAATACATTTTAAGGGTTGCGTCTTCCACCCCTACAACCATGGGGTAAACCAAATAAATTACTGGCTAAGTGTTTTTTGGTAGTACAAAATGTCAGGTTAATTTCAGTATTGTAACTTTTTCAGTGCTTGTGAAAAAAATTGTTATACAAATTTTATGTACCTCCTTTAAGGGGCTGTATCTTAACAAGGCTCCAATGAAGTTTCTTTATATGAAAGATCCTATCTTTTTTTCGATGAAGAATCACCTCCTTAAATGTTTTACATTTATTTAGTTACACCCTGTATATCTATCATATCTTGTTGCAGGCACCCTGAAACTTCGGCACCTTTTGAATAAACATGTGATGAGATGGTCTCTAGCAGCTCATGACATATGCTACACCTGTGCGCAGCATGCCACGTTCTTCAGTCTGGGGAAATGCATTCCTGTCATTAGAGGAAAAGGAGTGTTTCAAGATGCCATCGATTTTTGTATAGAACAGCTAGCGAAAGGAGGATGGGTCCATATTTTTCCTGAAGGTTTGTTTACGATTATATCTACATTTTTTTTAAAGAAGCACTTGATAGAAACTTAAACTCAATCAGTCGAAGTATGGTTTTTCGTCTAAGATACACTCTTACTAAAAAAGCTTGTATACAGGCTGAACCAGATACCGGATCACCTTGAAAATCCAATGGAGAGCATATTTGGACATTCTTCAGCCAACTACGATTTGATCTTCGCAAACTTCATTTGAAAAATATATCAAGACCTGTTTCTCTGCACAGTAGCTTCTTCAACAGTGATTTGAATACTAAAAGTTGCTTCTTACGCTAATATTGATATACCAAAAGTAACTAGAATTGGTACTACTTCCATCAAATTACCTAAACCTCTACAATTGTTATATACGTGAGGTACCTCTTCAATTATGATTACCTGAAGCATAATTACCTCACTTCTACATCAATAATAATACCTCCTCGGTTTTTTAAGAAAACAAAAGTTCAATAATGGTGATCTATTCAAATCCAGTTGGTCATTCATTACAATATTTGAATTTTTAAGTTTATTAATTTCCATTGCTTCCAAACGATTCAGTTTCAAACCTTTATTTTCTATGTGCAAAATTTCGTTGAAGATATTATTTTCTTCTAAAAGATGAATTGAATATGTTGAATTTGTTTTCTTATTTACATAGCTCGTATGATGTTCCTGGATTCGATTTCTAAATGTCCTGCCAGTTTGACCAATATATACCTTAGGGCACGTTCCACACTTCAATTTATATACTCCTGATTTCTTGAATTTGGATGTTTTGTCTTTATTCCAATGTATTACTTGTTCTATATGCAATTTTAATATCTCGTTTCCTCAAAAATGAAGCCACTTGTTCTGTTGTTTGTCTGAAATACGTTAAAGCTCTATAATTTCGATTAGCTAACTTATAAATAGGAAAAACGTCTCGATTCGCTTTTGCATAGACAACTAAAATATTTTCGACAATGCGGTGTTGCCACTTCCATTCGAAAGTAGTAGCAACTTTGATTTTTCAAATGGATCACCCTGTATATATATTATGGTATCGAAAAAAGATTGAGTTTATTTTCTATAGAAATGTCAGCCTGGTCAACAAAATATACAATGAAAATTCAAATTGAAAAATAATAAAATCGTTGGGCATAGCTCAATCTGAGTAAATATGTGAATACTATGCACAACTATTTTATTATTTTTTCATCTGATCAATACCGTAGATTGTTGAGGAGAGTGGTGTGATGGCTGCCACCTAGGCCCTTCCTAATTATTTTCAGTGTTTAGCACATTATCGACATCATTATTTTTTTTTTTTTTTTATAAAACCGTTTATGATATTTTTTTTTATTATTTTTTTTTCAAGTTTTTAGTTTCTAATTTTTATCCACCCTGATTCCACACAGTTCTTGGAACGTTTGAACCTTTTACCTTAATTTGTGTGAGAGAAACTAATTTAATACAGTTTATTGTACGATTTTCACTATGAAGGGTTTGTTTATTTACATACTTGCTAACAGGTTAACTTTCAAATCTTTATTTTGGAAATGCAGGGGCTTGTATTCATGGTTGAACTCATGTCCCTCTGTGATTAAATGAGTGGCATATGTGGAATTTATGTCTCAAAACTTTTTTTTCTTAGAGCCACCGTTTCTGAGATACGACGAGTCAAAAAGTTGTAAAAGTTGTAATCGTCATTATATGCACACGTTTCCACGCCACCTATGAGGTAGTGTACTTATCGCGTTTTTTTAACGTGGTTTCCCCAGTAGGCCTATTCCACATGTCTGTTGTGATTCTGTCAAATAGAAAACTTGCATAATAAAATATATCAGGAAGGGTTGGAAATTATAAAAGCGATTGAAATTAAAAAAATATGAAAATTTATTCATCTAAGTCATAACCTTCAAATACTTCTTCTTGTCGTTCTTCTTCTTGGTCTTCTTCTTCTTCTTGGTCTTCTTCTTCTTCTTGGTCTTCTTCTTCTTGATCTTCTTCTTCTTGATCTTCTTCTTCTTCTTGATGTTCATCCTGGGTGTAGGTAAACTGCGTCAAGATTGATGTATCGCATGTTTCCTCGTTGATATCAAATGAATCCTCCACTATTGGTGATTCAGCATTAGAACATGACTGGCCTTGACAATGTGTACATGCCAGAGAACACAACAGTGCAACTTTTTGACAACCACATTTAGCGCTGCATCCCTTTTTGCAGTTGCAAAAAATTGTGTTCAGCAGTTTTTCCGGCGCAGGTGGGAGTAAAGTCTGATTAGGTTCTGATGCATTGTCGACCAACTTCCAACCCCAATCTTTTGGGTCTAGCTGATAACCAAGCCACACTTGAACTTGGTAATATACCCGGAAAAGATGTTGATGAGCAGCAACTGAGGTTGGAGGAAGACAAGCTAATTGCACCTGTTTCTTTTTTAAGATTCATATCGATACTTATCTAAGCAGGAGTTTTTTCTCGGAGCTTTGTACATAGAAAGAAAAACAATTTTTTTCGAGATCTTTGACCTTTGACCTCGAATTAATTTTTTTACAGGCATCGCAATCATTCGTAATTTTAAAACCTTATTTTTAACTATATTTTGAAGAATTACACGCATTTGCAGCTTGTTGTAAATTTATGTACCTTCACTCTTATTTTTTAGTCTAATTTGACCGGACTATGTACCGAATATCAGATCAATCTGTCAAACTACTAAATTTGACTCAAACAGACAGGGAAAGCTGAATAAAACTGTATAATAAACTGAATATTTCTGCTTACATCTCTCAAGCATGTGCTTTATTGGCAGTTATTCACATTTTGTTCCATTCAACTCTATCTTCACCGCCTCATTTCAAACTGTGTTCTGACAATGCCGGTCCTGCCCTTTTCTCAATTTACTAAGAACAATAATGATCAATATAATTTTTTTTCTTCCACAACCGTTTGATTTCCAGGTAAAGTGAACATGACGAAAGAAAACATGAGACTGAAATGGGGCGTCGGCCGGATGATCTACGAGTCGCCCGTCACGCCGATCGTCGTCCCGATCTGGCACGTCGGCATGGACGACGTCCTCCCCAACGAGCCCCCCTACGTCCTCAAGATCGGCAACGAGTTGACCTTCAACTACGGCCGACCGCTCGACCTCACCGAGTTGGTCAGTGACTTGAAGAGGAGGCGAGCGACGAACGAGCAGGCTCGCAAGGAAATCACCGACTTTCTGCAGGAGACGCTGCTCAAACTCAAGGCGGAGACGGAGGAGTTGCACCGGAAGAACTTCAAGGCGCGGTCGTGATGATGGCCGAAGCTCTCCTGACGCGTGGTGATGTAAGTTGTCTTCGTTAAATGTTAGGTTAGGTTTTTCGGATGGAAGGGCGCCTGCGTGTGTTTGTGCGCGCAAATATCGAGATCACTTCTCGAAACCGTATTTCACTCTATTCGAGTATTTCCCAAAACTCTGGAGGAAATTCAACCGGCCTATTTCTGACTTCGTACGCTCCTGACATTTTTCTTCAAGTCAGCTAGTCAAATAAACTGCGAATATTCATCGCACTACTGAAATCCCCTCGCGACCCAGTATCTTAAAACCCCTAGCACCTGAGTCCCTTCAATAGATTTCCCAGCAACCTCCTCAAAGGGGCGAACTGCCCCGGGCAAGAGCCCCTAAACGACCCTGAGGTCCGCGCACGACTGACTTAATTCTCTCCCAAAAATTTCCACCTCAACTCTATTAGGGGATGTAATTCAAATAATCTCATGAAAATTCCCACCAATCAAAAAGTCTGAAATTATTTCCGGAACTGGTACTCTTAACGTCCTCTACATGTCCAGCGGATAAGTCCGCAAGAATTCATGTCTAGTTCCCGACATTTCTAATGTCGTGAGTCTGCTACTGATATATAGATGTCACTGCAAGGGTCAGTTTGATATTTTTGCTGTTTTGAATAGTGGTATGTAGACTATGCTAGACATTAATTTTATCATGTCGTTAAAATTAAGGGTGACACTCTAATCCCTCGGAACATAAATTTTAATATTTATTATACGTTTAATTGCTTTTTGGAGTTTTATTCTAAATGGGGTATACAGAATAGATGACATATTTTCGACCCTTAACGAAAGATAATGAAATGAATTATGAGGTTGAATGTTTCAAAATATCGAATTTCTTGGCATCAAGCAGTTAATTTTAACTACTTTTCCTTCAAATGGCTTGGCTCTGTTGGCCTTAAGGTTATTTCTGAGAGATGATAAGGTTCCCTTTTCATACGAAAACACATGTGTTTTGGTATCTAAAATTCAACGAAAAATATAATATATCCAAAACCTGACGTTTTGTACTACCAAAAAGACACTTAGCCAGAAATCTATTTGGTTTACCCCATGGTTGTAAGAGGTGGAAAACGGGGGAAAAGGGGTAAAAATACTAGTATTTTCCGTTCGTTATTGTTTTAAGCTTATTAAAAAAAAATATTTTCAACTTTTCAGTTCTATGTTCTTTAAAAGCATGTTTTTTAGTTTTTTAAACTAGATTTATTCTGAAACACGTCTAAAAATTTTATGGTGCACTCACAATTAGATAAAGTGGTTCCCGAGAATTTTCCTGAAAAATTGTTAATGAAATTTCTTTTCATCATGTTCCATTGATATTCCATGATTTACAGAATCCACAATTGAATTCCTGCCTTTTCCAGGTTGTGGATACTCTTTGGACTCAATTTGGGAACACCACCATCCATTAGAAACCTCTGATGACCTTCAGGCAAAAATAATAATGTCATATCCCAAACAGTTACCATCCAATCCCAAAGGCTTTAATGTCATTCTCTTTTTTCACTCAGCTGATGCTAAAAAGCCTACAAAAATATATTAAGCGCGTATTATTTATAAGACTATTCAACATTAGATTTTATATCGAAGCACCCAAGCTGTGAAATATCTAAAAAATCATTGCGGAGAGTGTGACAACCCTTTGAACGGTGGTGTCCTGCAATAATTTTGACGTTACAGTTACTGCTTTTGCTGTATCGCTCGTTTCATTCCAAAAGGTATTTGTAATTTTTTATGTAGTAGAAAAAGGAATCACTTTTCTTATACAATCAGTGTAAATGGAGTGTGACACATCAATGTTCCGCTGTATTTTAGCCTAATTTTTAAGTTATTTTAGTGGTAATTTTGTGAATGTTTTATTTGTTGAATTTATTATGGTTTTACTCCTGCTATATATGTGAAAAAAGTTGTTGAAAGTGTCGACCGGTATGTTGCTTTTTGACTTCTCTCTAATAAAGGCAATTTGTTATCGAATATCTCTTTGTTTTTGAATCCACTCCCACAAAGATTCGAGAAATCGATAATTTTCCACCAGACGTCACCAGTACTGTACTATATTTATAATGGTTGTTTATATCATTGAAGAATTTGACTAACAAGACCCAAAAATTTCATCAAATACTTTATTATACAGGGTGGGCCATCGAAAACTTGACATGTAGGTTTTGGGTACTAATCTTGTAAATCCTAAAAAACGCTCAGACAGATTGGAAGGGGGACATTTTTTCTCTATTTAGAGCGTCGTCACTTCAACCCCGGAACCAGGTTCAATTCAGTGCCACAAAAACCCAGGCATCGGTTTTCTCCAAGAAGATAAATGTCTCCGGATATAAAAATATCAGGATGGAATGAGTATCGATTACGTCACACGTTTCCTTCCCCCACTCCCGTTTGAGCCAGAACATACATTGTTCATCTACTGGTTTGAATTTCCCGCTGTATGCGCGGTAGCTTCTGATTGGTCGACTGGGTAATGACGAAAAGTGGAGGTGGGCTTTGAAGGCTAAGGCTCAGTTCACACATAATGGACGTCTGGCAGAGACGAGGCGCTGACCTTTGCCCCTCCCGTGTAAAGTGGGCCTGAGGTCCAAAAAAGTCCAGAATGAACCTGCTCAAATTTTCACGTGTTTTTCCATAAGGAATGGCTTAGAACTCCTACAGCTATATTACTCACCTCAGCAACTTTTTACGCTTTATAAAAGCTCAGATCAAACCTTCTTTGGAGTATTTTTTTCATGTATGGAACTCTAAGCATAACTGGGAAACTGCGTTTATGTGGAATAAACTTCCTGAGGACGTTTTTTCAAGTGGATTTAATCTCCAAATCTAACGTGAATTGTTACTTTCGCACAGATCTTGCAGCGCCTTAAGGATTTTCCTGTAGTGCTTGTCTTTTGTCCTTAAAAAACATGGTTTTGACACAGTTATATCCTGGAGTGTCAGTTTAGATTCATTGAATGAATGACGATCAATAAAAAACAATTGATGTTGTAGAAATATTTATTTTAATAATGTAGTTAAATATAGTTACCGACAACCTATCAAACGTTGTGTAAGTATTGATTGATCTCTCGTTTCTTCTCGAACACTGGACGTCCTGAAAATATGAATAACTCAAAATAGATGATCATGATTCTTTGCACAAGAGTCTGGTAATTGCTACTGATAATGGAGGTTTTGAATCGGTATGTATCAATTTACTGATCTCTGAATTGAATATAATTTCTTCAACTTCAGAGATGTACATAAATTTAAAACAATCAGAGCTCATACCTGTTACAATCTCATTTTTCATACTATGGATTGTTTATGAGGTAATTCCTTGAGGAGTACCTCCTATTCTAATTATAAACTTTGGAAAGACTGCGGTTGTGTTGCATATACTTTAAATTTCACGAATCCCCACAAAAATCTAAAAGCGTCGTATAAGGTAATCCAGCAGGTTTGGATTATTGTCACTTTCAAACCAGCCTAATCCTGCTTAAAATGTAAAACGTTATCAGTTGATAACTAATTTGGGTTTATCAATTATCCAAACCGGCAGACAAACAGACATGGTGCCTTAGAAAAAACCACTAGATCACCTGATATAACGCCTCTAAAGTCTATCCAAATCCAAGATAGAGTAAAACAAAACAAAACCGAAGCGTGATGTTCACGTGATCGCCCAGTGTCAGATGGAAAGGGCAGCGTTCATTGGTGAATTCGCCTTTTTGGTACGAGTTCGGTACCAGCACAGGGTTGTAATCAGTCGTTTGTGTGGCTTGCGTTATGGTATATTGTTTAAAATTGTTTTCCAAGATGTCCAGTACAAACACTGCTGATGACACTGTGAGCTATCCTCTGAGTCCAGCCAGGAAACGATCCAAAAAAAGACATTTGAGTGTTGGGATGAAAGAAGTGATTTTAAATGTGTTCAAGAAAGAGATGGAAGAAATTGAGACATCGACTGTCGACGAAGTCGTATCGAAAGTTTCCGATAAAATTGGAGTGTGTTGCGTTTCGATTTACAATGTTTTACGGGAATATAAACAAAATCATACATTTTACAAACCAGAATCGTCAAACCATAAAATCATAAAATCAAAATGATGCTGATAAACATGCAATCAGGAGGAAAGTGCATGAGTACATTTTCAGAAATGAAATACCCACGATAGACAAAGTACTCACAGAAATAAATGAAGATGCATCCCTAAATGAGAAAAATTAACCCTAGCATGAAAAAACTTCACCATAATAACTATTTTTTAAAATTGAAGTAAGTTGGATCCGTCAAACTATCATCAGATCAGCTTATCGTGCCTTTCCTGCAAATGTATGGAGAGAATAATAACCGAAGAACTAACTATTTCTTTCTTAGAGTGAATTTGAACTTTTTTGTGCGTGGTTATGATGAAAGGCTGAGAGGACACCCATTTAGAATAGTGACAGAAAGATTCCTAAAACTGTGTCGCCAAAATTTTCTGTTCAACCGTGTTTTTTTCCACTAGAATGGCCTGCCTGAGCATGAAGTTTGTGCTCTATCAATTAATGATTTTGAAAATGCTCTGGATAATTACTGGAATTGTAAAAAGTTACTTTTAATTATGGAGAGAACCGTCTGAATATCCCGGCAGCCATCTTGATTTCGAACAGGTTGGGCCTAGTACCCTAGCTCTTTCGACTAGCATTTGTCGGAGGTACAAATGAGTCATGACTGAATAGTTGTGGCGGTATGAAATTCCTCAGACATCAGTACCGCCCTTCACTGGGTACCCCTACTTGGCTAGGGTAGGATGGATGAAAAATCTATTCGTCCGTTAACGGGGGACATAAGGGCCTCTTTCGAGAGAGTGTCGGGGCCTTCTATTTCGGGAGGGGTCGTCTACAGCATAATCTATAGCTTCCTTAACTAACAGTTCCGAACAAACAGACCAACGTCACCTTAATTTCGAACATGTTGGAGCCTGGCTCCCTTACCCTTACGACTGGCCCGAACAAACACCAAGTTCATCCTCAGTTCATTCAGGTTGCAGCTGATTTTCGTCAGAAAGACAAATGGGTTCGTGACTGAAGAGATGTGGCGGTATGAACGTCCTTAGACATCAGTACCGCTCTTCACGGGGTCCCGAACAAACCTCTGCCTGCACGTCGTCTTGATTTCATCCAGGTTGGAGCCCAGCTCCCTTACCCTTTTAGGTGATTTTTGTCGAAGAAGGACAAATGGGTTCATGGCTGAGGAGATGTTGGCGGCATGAAATCCTCAGACATCAGTACCGCCTTTCACGGGGTACCCCTACCTGGCTGGGGTGGGATGGATGAGATATCTGTTCATCCGTTAACGGGGGATGTGAGGGCCTCATTCGACAGAATTTCGGAGCCTTCTATATCGGGGGGGACGTCTACAGCATAATCTATAGCTTCCCTAACTAACGGATTTTTGTGAAGGCAGCTGCAAATCTCTGCGGATGACTTCATTCCGCACGAACCAAGGAGCATTCACAATCATCCTCATTAACTTGTTTTGCAATCTCTCCAGAATGGAGATATTATACGTCGCCGCTTGTTCCCAGACGCCTGAAGCATACATGATGACAGGCTTGAACATCGTCTTGTAGATGGTAATCTTGTTCTTTACACTCATTTTGGATTTTCTGTTGGTACAGACTAGCTATCCGACCCTCGATCTTTGACTTAACGCACATAATGTGCGGGTTCCAAGTGAGCCTACGATCTATTAGAAAGCCGAGGTACTTTACCCGCGCTTGCCAGTCAATCTTCCTTCCAGAGATACTCACTTTTCTGGCCGGAGAAGATAGCAATCTTTCCATGGTTATCGCCTCAGTCTTGTCCGGGTTCACTCGGATCTTCCAATCGAGGTACCAGCGCTCGAGGTCGTCCAATGCATGTTGCATATAGACGACGCCGAGCTCTCGACCCATGGAATAATCGCCGTGTCATCTTCAAACGCTCGGGCCTCGGAAGGTCACTGGTGTAAAGTGAATACAACGTCGGAGAGAGCACGGGAGCGCGGCCCCCTGTGGCACTCCAGCGAGGATCTCTCTGTTGTCAGACAGAGAGCCCTCTATTCTAACCTGAAATGTTCTGTCTTTCAGGAAAGACCCAATCCACCGGATCAGGCCCCGAGGCAGGTCGAACGCGATTAATTTGTGCAGAAGACCTTCGTGCCATACACGGTCGAAGGCCTTCGAGATGTTAAATAAAAGATCATTTGTGATGCACTGTTTGGAACCTCAGATCAGAGGCTACAGATTTTTTATCCAACCCTCGATCTTTACCTTTACGGTTGTGATGTGCGGGTTCCAGGTGAGCCTACGGTCTATTAGAAGGACGAGGTACTTTACCCGTGCCTGCCAGTCGATCTCCCTTCCAGATATCCTCACTTTTCTGGTCGGAGAAGATAGCGAGGATGTCTCTGTTGTCAGACAGAGAGCCCTCTACTCTAACCTGAAATGTTCTGTCTTTCAGGAAAGACCCAATCCACCGGATCAGGCCCCGAGGCAGGTCGAACGCGATTAATTTGTGCAGAAGGCCTTCGTGCCATACACGGTGGAAAGCCTTTGAGATGTCTAACAGTACAATGTGCCTTTTTTTTTTAGTGTTCAACTCGTGGATGGTGTTTTCGACCACCGAACAATCAGTCATAAGCTCTTTCTGCAGTTGATTCAGTAGGATGTACCACTGCGCCACCTGAAGGCAAAGTCCGGAAGTAACTCCACAAACACATACTGAAAGTGTTTCTGCTAGCGGAAACAATGAATTGTCATGTTCTATTGATTGATTTGAGTCTGAGACAATTATTACTTTTCTTGCCAACATTACATAAAACCTCCAAACTACCAACCTTTCAACATAACGCCGCACTTGCGCCCACCACGTGATAAAAGGAACTATTACTATTATTTTAAGTATTCTTTTAAGCAAATATTTTTTATACTCACCGAGTGGAACCGAACGTCTTCGATATGCTTCTAGACTGTTTCTTGGTGAATTCTGGCTGGATATAGATTGTTCTTCATGCGATAAATCTTTGATTAAATATCTGCAAGACAGAAAACAATTGAATTTCAATAGCGACATCTGTTAACTGTGGTAAAAACGGGAAAAATGAAATGTTAATTCCAGGAAGTCACGAGTTTCCGTTTCAATTATTATGGTCATTGAAATAATGAAGTTGGTCTGAAAAATAGGCGTTTGTTTTCTGATCAGACGATCCTTACTCTTTTGAAGTACCTTTAAGGTACCCCTCTCCCCTTGTTAGCAAAAGTAAGCAAAGCTCTTACCCCCCTCCCATGCTTACGTGAACATTATTATATGCATTTTTCGTTTTTTACACATAGACAATGCGTGGGATGCCATATGTGCCATCTAGATCCCCCGCCCCTATGTCATCAAAAATAAGCAGAACAAAGACCCCTCGGCTCCCTATCGTTAGAGTTAGTATTAATTATACTGAATTCAGACAACTACAACTTACAGCAAAAAGCAGCGTTGCTAGTGATTGACATATTGAAATGACATTCGTACAGTAAACTGCATTACCGACATTAAGATATTTGCAGCATTAGAGATGGGCGCTATTATCAGGGCTGCTCCTGGCTATAGAATTGTACGAATTGCTATACAATTCAATATTTTTTCGTACATGCATACCACATTGACAAAAAGCATACATTTTGACTTCAATTGGTTTTGAATTGATTCGAACAAGGCCATGGTATATATTTACAAATTTCAATCACTTCGTCCTTCGATAGTCCAGTAATCTATTTATGTCTTCCGTCTCATTATGATAGGCGTGTCCGTCTGTCATAGAACTCATAGATCACGAGCACGTCGATCATAGAGCACTTATTTTTCAGATCAGTCAAATCTGTCGAAAACCGCTGACGCTAAAAGAAAAATAAATCCACAGTGAGAAAAGAGAAATGACGAATTTTAAATAAATATTTATGAATGGTAGTTGGTAGTTCACCTAACCCCTCTTGATTTTTATTTTAGGAGACTTTGTGTTGTCATTTGATTTGATACATAATATAAGCTGAAGCTAGATTAGTGAATGCAGAATTTTCAAAAAATATTAATGGAAATAGTAATCAAATCAATAAATTTGCAATAACCACTGCAAAATATTTAAATTTCACATACGATGGAGTGTCTGCGCATGCGCTAATCGCTTCATTCCATCTTTGCATCATGTGGGAAACTGTCACTTGTCAATTATTCTGATGACAGTGTTGGCGACCATTGATGCTATACAATTATAGCGAAAAGCATACACTTTCATTTGTCATTTTCGTACAAAATTCTTTTGTCTTGGAGAGCAGCACTGGCTATTATTCTTCGATAATATTAACACCTATAGTGATTACGTAGGATTTGAACTGCTTCTTCTCAAGTCATTTTTCAGACTTGGATGTAAGTGTTTATTTTTGTTACGCAACAATCCAATGACAAATCCTATCCTATCCTAACAGTTCTAAAACATTGAACTATTTACAATGTACTCCATAGCTAATTCAAAACCGTCACCAATTATGCCAGAAATTCCTTTTATAATAAACGAAACCTTGACATCAAAAAAACTAGTACTGATGAAGGTTTTGTTTTTAGGGATGAATCACCACTCTAACTCAGCCAAAAGCTATAGGTCAGATAGTTTACTGTCAGTAATACAAAAACTCATTGATAAAAAAGCGTATCGGCATTTTCATGAATATTTGGAATGATTTTTTTCTTAAGCGACCATTAACACTATTTCAAAGGGAATCTTAAACTCGGGGCGTAATTTAACGCCTCTACGAATACTACTGTTCAAACGACACATGCTGGTGCATTTTATTCCGCTGGCATCAATTGAGTCTTCTGGAAAATCGAATGTGTGGGAGTGTTTTATTTACCGCAACGGATTCTTATATGAAATGATCAGTCCTACAATTATGACCAAAAATTTGCTTGAAAAAAGCAGTCTGAGGATGCAAAAGGCCTCTCTATTGTCTTTTGTTACAGCTGCGACTTGAGAAAACTCCACAAAAAAGTCTACAACTGATTTGACAGATGTAGCTTCAACAATATGGCTGTTATCAATTATCAGAGTTCGTTAGTCCCTATCTTCCCGTTATAATATCTATACAAATTAGGTGGAATTTAGTCAGGACGAACAGACCCGAGGAAACTATTATATAGTTGGAACATGTGTTGCGGTTTTTAAACTATTCAATGGAAATCTCACGATAAAGTGAATACGCTATAGATTTTCCTCAAGTATCGGCCAATTCCAACACAAAACTTACGCAGAATCTACTTCGTCCGCATCTCGGTTAACGCTCTCGATGACGCTTCTTCTTCTGATAGCTCCCTGTTTGGGGGCCCCGTCATTTGAGGAATCCGACTGTTTCCTGCTTTTTAGCAGCCCGAACCATTTTTTCTTCGAAGGGGCCCTATGAATTCATATCATGCATTAAATTGTGAGACTTCTTGCGTATAGATAGGTGACCAAATACAGTTTTTGTTGGTTTTATATCTACTCTGTATTCGAAATCAGGAGGGAACGTTCGATTAGCGATTTTTTATTTTTATATGTTGGTTCTTCCCCGACAGTTCCGATAACCAGATCTGTCGGAGTTTGTACTTATATTTTTCGCGGAGAGAGTTATTCACTTAAGCTACCTCTTGTGAGTGGCGTTGTCCCCTACGTCTCTCTGGCATCCAGATGGTGCAGGATGCTTCTCTCTACGGGCTGCACATCCTCTCCGTAATCTGCGCCATCATTCTATTTTGAGATAGTCCGTTGTACATTAGTCTATCCCAAATTTCATACCCTTAAGGACTGACGGAGATACATTTCTCTGGAGTCTAAGATCACTCCATCTGAAAGTGACCCGATTTATTTAGACTCTAGCCTGACCAGATGTTATGGTGAAGCGAGTCCTTCAGACTGGTATCAGTTGTTCAAGGCATCTCAGCAGGTATCTGAGCAGAAGCAGGATGAGCTCATGACATGTCAAACCCTGCCCGACGTGGATCATTGACCATTGGGTCCAAGAATCGTGATCTATTTTTTAGACGAAGTTTGCGCTGGTCAGATCCTATCCCCAGAAGCCCCGATACATTCGGGAGGGCGCGCCAGCATTATCAACCAATAACCTCTTCCCGTTGGTCCAAGATTCATGTGCCCTAAACAAGCGCAGTGAGCCAAGAATGACATCCTTCTGCGTTTGTCCGGCTAAGATTTTTTCATAAGTGGGGCAAGTCGGCATTATTTTGAGATTCAAGAGTAGAGAGGGTATCATTCCACCAAGGACCCCAATAATAAAAAAAACTATTCCGACAGAGAGGACTGAATAGAGTCTGCGGAGTTCGAAGAGAAAATCTCCGTTTTCCCCTTCTTTTCGGACGATATTCATCTCGCCAGGAGCTGAAAACTCCACGACAAATATCGCCTTGCTCTGGTGGTCGAGAAGGACTACATCAGGCTTATTGGCTTGCATAAGCCTGAGGGTGCGGAACGAATAGTTCCGATAAATTCTGCACTTCTCGTTCCCGTAGGGCAACACCGGTGTCTCGTCAATCCAATTCCTGCTCTTTCATGATCGCGGACCATACTCAGAAGAGGATCCAAACTTCTGACAACTTTACAGGCCCCATCCATAACCATTCTGTCAGTATAATTTTTTCATTATTATAATTACAATTACTGTATAGTGTCTCCGATGTGCCAACTGGTATATAGACCTGAGAAAAAGTTTTACCTTTCCGTAGGACTGACCAGCGATCTGCCTCTCGGTCTGTTGACTGCTTCTTCGTTTTTCTTCCTCTCTTCTTTGACGATATTCTCGAAGAAAGAATTCTGGGTCATTCCTTTGCGTGTTGCTTTTTGGAAATCGGAAGAGGAGGATGGGCTGCCTTGCGAATCTGATTCCTTTTCTCTGGGTACATTTCTAATAGTATCCACGCCGCTCCAGCTTATAGCACTTACTCGTCTCTCTAAAATGATTATCTCAAACAAGTGGATGTAATAGTGTACCTAACGTGTTTTTGATGGAAGTTTAAAAGGTATCAAATATCAGGGAAGTGCCGAGAAAAAATACTCCGTATGATTGAGGAATGTAAGCTTTAACGGCAGAGATAACTACGACAAAGCTGTTTTTCGGGTTTCTGACCAAGGGCTGCAGGACTGATGTTTCAACTAATACTGCGGTAGATGTTATCAAACGCGATTAGGTAACGGTCGAAGTGCTCGATCTGCAGACCACAGCAAAAAAACGGAAAACAGCTTTCACACAACAGTCCGGGTGTTTAATAATATCCTTATACATGCAAATTCGTTTATTTCGTTCTCCAGATAAAATGAATCATTCCACTTGTGGGCCAGGTCTGTAGATTTTATGGAAAAAAAGAACGACGGGGTAGATTCTGTGAACAGCCTAGTATTTTCTCCACTGAAGACTTATATGATTTATATTCATATTTGTCGAATTTGATATGAGTACTACCATCGACATAACGTTATAAGTTATAGGTTATGTCGGTGAGTATTACTCTAAGAAATAGGTGCGTTCTGACTTATATATGTGTTCCGTGTTCAGAACAACGAACAAGTGTTTGTGATCTGTCAAGTCTAGGCAAATGTTCTATCAAGTGAAGTTAATATAAATTCAATAAATAAATTCTACAATACTTGATAATTATATCATAACACGTTCTAGTATAAAAACTAATTTTTTTTAATAGACTTTATCCTGGAACTTTTCTTTCGGAAAATTTTTTCTCTGCCTCTAAACTTTGTGAAACTTTTATTATACTATATTTACCTGCTGCTATTATAGAGATATATTTATATAAATCACATATTTCTTTCGCTTAGACTAACATATAGTTTGACAAGTGTGCCAATTTGACATAGTGCTTACCTTGATTGAGACATTCAGGGACTGGTCCCTTCTCTCACACTACCGACCGAATGAATATCGGGAAATAAGAGTAATGTAATGTTACTTTTGTTTTCTTCTTAGCAAACCCTTTCATTTGTACCCATATTATGAGGGCGCATAAAAATCTAATCCGCCATATTGGATTTAGAAGGAATTGATGTTATTTTCTGTGTACTTTTCAGCAAACCATTTCATTTGATACCCATATCATGGTACACCGCCCATTTTGGGCGGGGACTAAGTGGGACTAATTTGAAGGGGAATACATTAATAATTTTTGGAGATACATGAAAATTCATTTTTTCTTTTGAACAGACATCGTACATTGCAAGTTGAATGAAAGCTTGCAACTTACCTTGATGATTGCTGCTTGCTAGTTTCACCATTTTCGTTGCAGGATCGATCGCATCATCCCATATTATGCTGATTCTTCTAGAGTGACCATGAGGTTCCAGCATTTCTGCGAGAGAAATCGGTTCTGACTCAGTTTTGGTGGTAATGGTCCGGTCGGAGACTCCCTCTTTCTGCAGATCCATTGGATCCGATTCACGGGTAGTGTCACGTGACGGTTGTTTCAATACGAGTGTATCTGAAGAGAAAAAATCCGGTCTATAGGTGGAAATGGAATCTTTGCTGTGAAATTAATTTATTGAAAATAGTTTTCTCACACCAGAACAAACGTACTTATCCGATGGACTGCGACTCAGTCAAGCTAACGCCCAGACCCACTTTTGTCACTCGAAATTTCTAGAACGCCGCCTCTGTTCGAGGATTGTTTAATCGGCTTCTAAAGAGTTCCATCGAGTTGACGTGAATGTTCAAATTTCCCGAGCTACGTATATTCGACTAACGATTTTTAAAAATATTTTTATATTGGTTCACGGTTTCATCTGTTTAGCATGTTCAGTTTGTTGGTGAAAGGCATACAATTTGGACGTATTTTGCGTTATCGGCGATTTTTTACTATCGAAAAAAATAGATCAACGAATTTGCATCAAATGTTGTCTGTGTTGATGACGCATGTCATCAACAACTTTGCCACAAGTATAATTCTTACTATCTGATTGCTTCTGTGAATCCATGCCCGATTCTTGAGAGTGACGTGTTGGGAGGTGGAAATCAGAAGGCGCCTTGAGTTGTGGCTCAGTCTGAATGAGTACTTCGGAAAATATGGGGATGTTCGATCTTTTTTGGTCGCGAGATGTCACTTCGTCCGCTAGTCGTGCAGATTTTTTGTTCACAGATTTGACATCTTTCGGTTCCGGAACGTCAGGAATCTAAAAATGAAAAACGAACAGTTTATATATCTGTATGTAGGTCTTCAAGAAATTAAGAAGACCAATTCTATCCATGCGTTCCACCTTTTGGAGAACGATCACGATTTCAACACTATGTACGACATAATGTAGAAGCTGAGGGCAGAAGTTGAACCTGCTGGAGTCTCTGAAAATAAATAAGGGGAAACGTTCGGATTCCTGCTGAACGACCAACAGGATGTTGACCACTCACCATTGTTAAACATTTTTCCATAATACCAATAAGTTTAGTCATATTCAAAAATTCACCTGTTGTCGAAAGTGTAATTAGTTTACAAATTCTAGTCCAGCACGGCGCCCTGCTATGCTGGACATACTATCGTGACCCCTATGAAATGGCTGAAACAAAACTGAGAAGCGACTCAAGCAGAAGAAGAAATGCAAAATCCATTTGTGAGAAAGGACACGATCCAAAGAACACCTCCAGAAGTGAGAACCGTACCCTTTCCGGAATAGAGGAGCTCAGTAGTCTTCAAGAGAAAGTGAATAGCAGCCAGACAAATAAAAGAAAAAAAAATATACACAAAAGGACTTGCCACTAGGAAAGCACCAGGCCCGGACCAAATTCCAAACCGAGGAAGGGTATAGCGACAATGACGAGCATCATTGATGTTGTACTCAGACTACAACATTTTCCATATCCCTTCAAGGACGCAACAGTCATTCACATACCGAAGCCGAAGAAAAACCACTTATTTCCAGATAATCTTCGGCCAATAAGCTTAACTCCTCCGTTGAGCAGTAAGCAAAACGAGTCATATGGAAAAGACTAGAGGACCAAACCATCGAACGAACAGTTCGATATCAGATCTGAACACTAAACAGAGCTACAAGTCCTGAGGGTAGAAGATTATGCGACTGAAGGTTTCAACCTGGGCAAAAGATACCACATCGGAGCGATATTCCTAGACGTCTCCAAGGCGTTCGTTAGAGTTTGGGCACGACTGACTATTTGCCAAAATGAGCAATTTTGGCTATTCGAAACAAATGGCAACACTAATCGAATCTTTTCTAGCAGACGGATGATGCCGTTGCAGAGTAGAACACGAACTCTCTACCATGCGACTTCTGGAAGCAGGGGTCTCACAAGGTGCAGTTCTTTCCCACACCATACACAGCAGACGTGCCCAAGCCAGAGAACAACTTCAACAAGTTGACACTCTACGCGGACGACACAGCTTTACTGACGAAATCTACTAGCCACGCGCAAGACACCAGATACTTTAAACAGCAAGCGGACAGATTAGTGGAATGGGTCAATCTTTGGAAAATCAGTATAAACCCTGACAAGAGTCAGGCGATACTGTTAATCCAGAGGCTGGTAATCCCGAAAGGGAACGTTATCTCAACGTACAAGAGATTCCGTGGACCAACGAAGCAAGATACCTGGGAGTCACCCTCGACAGGAGATTAACCTTCAGGTCCCACATACGGCAGAGGATAGGGCTGGCGAGATCCGCCAGACAGAACCTCAATCCCATACACGTATCTTTTGGAGGTTAGGGTTAACCAAAAATCATATGGATTCAATACCAGTGGCGCCATCTGTATCATAGCCAACAATCTTTTCAGACCACACAATAATAGTTCTTTGGAAAAAACCTTTGTGACTTTCCACTTTTCACTGATGACTCCATGTCTCTAAGAAAATCAAAATATTTTTCCTCTCTAACTAGAGTGAGCTTTGAATGCATTTTTATCAAAATTATGATATTTATAGTTTGTTTGCAGATTAAAAAAAAACCTCGTATATTCCAGTATAGTGATACTCACTGCCTCGTTCAATAGCGTAGATTTGTCCACCATCAAATAATGATACTTCTCGTCGCCGAATACTGTACCGTGCGTCTTTTCCATTTGAAAAATGAACGCCTCGCCGGATTCTTCGTCTGGGACTCCACAATGGCCTTGTCGATCATTGTATAGCTTAATGACGGCATCGGGTTCGGAGTGACACATGCGCAGAAGATCCTTCAGGCCACACTTGAGGGTCTTGCAGCAGGTGGCGCACTCTTTGATGTCCGCTGCTGTTTCGGACACGACAAAAACGATTAGTAATTGACGTTATTAAGTGATGCGACCCCATGGTTTCCAAATGCGTTAAAATAATGAAGTTTGACAATTGCTAATAAATAAATAACCTCTCTTTCTGAGTTCCTTCTGCATTTTTGTTTTTGTTAAATGAGAAACTGATTTCCAGAATATGTCTGAAAGAGATTTCCAGTCGTCCTATATGAAGTTGGGGCTCCAGAATGAAGAATCAGCTATGAAGAAATATCAGATGGTCTGTCCCAATTATGTCCCAAAGATGAAAATGCATAAGGAACTCAAGAAGATAGGTTAATTATTCATTAGCAAATGTCAAATTCTCAAATGTCATTATTTTACCGCAGTTGGCAACCATGGGGTCGCATCACTTAATAAGGTCAATCGTGCGTTGAAATAGTAGTTTTCAGATTACTGAATACATTTAAGTGACTACGTAGAAAAAACAACGATGTTTGTCTTGCAATAACGTGTTCTGAATTCATATATAAATCGACGGTTATTCCACCATCAGTATTCAAAATTACTGATAGTTTATGCAGCAACCAGCAGAAGCAGTGAAATTTGACAGATTTCACCGCTCGAGCAGTAATGGCTTTAATCTGAGTCTAATTTACTTCACAATTCTCCATTCAAAATTACAGTAATATTATTCAGTATATTATGTGGAACTGATTCAATTACATCTTTGAAACCACCAAGTAGTTAACAAAATAATTCCTTGAATTGCATTCTTCATCTAACTTTTTTATAACCAATTGAAAATTTATATAAACCATAGCGTTTACTCGACATGAATTCTATTTATAAATTAAAAGTTGAACATTCGCTAGACAAAGAATAAAACACATTCCACAATGGAATATACAGAAAATAGTTTCAAAAGTTTTGCCGTTTGAATGTCATGTGTTTTTGTAGCTCCATATCTCAATAAATATTCATTTTACTGTGTCGTGGTATAGTTAAAATAAACGGCACTGTCACTGGTCAAAAAAGAGCCAATATATAGAAATGAACCGGCTGCAAAATAGCCCACGTGGACTGAAGAATTGACGGTTCGTATTGGATAATTTTTACTAACCGAGTTTTATGATTGGCTGAAAAGAAATAAAATTAAATTTGAAGTCATGTTACGGTGACGAATAAAAATCGGGAATGCGGTGATGGTTATCGCCGTCGTGTTCAGTTCAGCAACTGATCGCGATTTGAGTGTTGAAATTCGATATTGGTGCAGTTATAATTACTTAAAATTTTTGTTATCTGTTTGAAATGCGGCGTCCTTGGATAAGTACTAATAATAATGAGTATGATAACAACGCATACTTTTTCCAGTGTGGTGATTCCAATAGCGATGGCGAACAATGCGAAAAAGAGATACCAGTGAATAAGATTCGGATGTATTTGAATATTGAAACACAGAGAGTAGGTTTCAATGTATATAAGAATCTATATCTCAAGTTTGGTTTCGGGGGAAACAAACTATTACAAGCAACATCAGATTTGACCGAAATTCCTTTCTCAACTGTACGTAAAATAGTCGAAAACAAACCTTATAAACGCAAGACGCGATGTGATACAGGATTACCAAAACCTTTACGCAATGTTCGACGTTGGTCTGCGAAATCTCCTTCCAGAGATTTCAGCATCGAAGATGAGCCCCTAAGTGATTCAACTACAGTTATCACTTTATCTTTTATCGGTATGTGAGGCCGTTTGAATCAATTTTGTCGCGCGATAGTTTCAATTTTGCGATAGTTCCCAAGATTAATTGAAATTGTTTAATACAAAGGGCTATTCTAGCAATAAAATTGGTTTACTGTCCTCACAAGATAGACATTTGCCATCTGTGACCAATTCACACACAACAACAATGAGTAATACAATATGAATATGAGAATTCGTTCGGTAGTTTGAGTTTATGGCGTTCAGACAAACAGATGAAGCGGGGAGACTCTTTCATATTATAATGACGGTGGAATACCTTGAACTGCTTTGTATTCATCAGCAATATCATCGGGACGAGCTGGTTGTTCAAATTTGTCTATTTTCAGCGCAGGTGAATCAACTGACGTTGATTCAGGGTCTGCCCCAAGTGATTTTTGTTCAGTTGGTTCAGACTTGGGACCTGGTATTGATCCATGTTCAAGCCTAGGAGTCCCCTTCGTTGCGGCGCATGCGTCTACTGCAGATTTCCTAATATAGATCACTCCATCAACCAGTGCGAAATCACTGGGTTTATCTTCTTCGTTCAGTTTTCTTTTCATGATGACTTTTTCTTTCATGGTTATACAACACCGGCTGGCAAGCTCTGGTTCCACTCTACCTTTCGACATGCATGGCTCGTCTTCCTCCAAAGTTCGATGATCGGATTGGAATGTAATTTTGTGTGGAGGCGAGTTTTGTATGCTTATGGAATTTTCATTTGAAGTCGATTTGTGTCTCTTCTGTGAGGATTGCTCTGAATTTCCTGAAAGCACCATAAGTTTGAATAACAACTGAAATATGGTGTCTACTACCTGTGCTGAAAACTCTGTTGGGCCTAATACATAGATAGCGCTAGTCTTATTGCATTAACCGCTTTTTCAGTTAGTACTAACCTTCAAAAGAAAGCTATTGAAATTTCATGATATTCTACTCATTAGTGTTTGAATTATTGTGCTAAGAGTGACAGTAATTTTGCTATTATCAAAACAATAGATCAAAAACGATTTCATATTTCAATTTAATTGCTTCTTGATGGGAAAAAATATCGTTCATCAGAAACAACAATTAAACGTTGGTTTACCGATTTCAAATGTGGTAGTAGAGACACCAATGTCATCAGTGGACATCTAAATGAGGAAGTAACACCAGAAAATAAAAAATACACAAAATCGGCAAAACTATATGAATTGAACTTCGAATTGCTTCCATATCCACCGTATTCACCAGATTTTGTTCCCAGCGACTACTGGCTGTTTACAGATCTCAAAAAAATGCTCACCGGTATGAAATTTCACTCGAATGAAGAGGTTGTTGCTAAAACTGATGCCTACGTTGAGGCAAAAGTTAAATCGTTCTGGAAATGTGATATTGAAATGTTAGAGCAACGCTTGAATGACCGATGTGGCTCTTGATGAAGATTACGTTGATGAATCAAGCTAATTTTGCACAAAAAACACGTTTTCTTTCTTAGGCACGGGATTTTTTAGCCCATGTGTTAGAATTCACCGCTCATACCAACTACAATAGGTTTAATGATAGATTTTCAAATACTGTTTTATAATGTTGGGAAACATATCATAAAAAGTACACTTCAATTTATGAGTTTCAAATTCGAACCAAAACACTTCAAAGTGCCAAAGCGTCGCTTGTGACGTCACGTTCGTGTAAACTGCATGTAAGCACTAGAAGCTCTTCCGTAAACTATTATTTGGTGTGAATTCCTTCGATGTATTAATAAATCAATAAAAACTCCGAACGAGTTATTTGTGTTCGTCCGTACAAAAAAGCAACGCGAAATAAGTGGCTTAAACTCGCAAGGCGGATTCAACGGGAATATAACCCAGTATTCATTTTCGTGAAGATCACTTTGAAGTGTATGCGTAAAGTTTTAGATTACAAACCAGTATTAGCTCGGCCGAGAAATAAATTCGAAATTGAACTTTTTGAGGTTAGGTTTCATTTTTCCTATCTTTCACCTTGTTATGTTATCTTTTAGTGTACACAGTTTTCTTTCGCGTTTTAACATCGCCATTAGATGCCCTGGAGGACCTGAAATTAATAAATCAATGTGTGTGTGTGGTTAGTATGTAGTTTTAGAAATATCATTTCAATAACATTACCTCCAATGTTAAACTACAATTATCTTTCAAAAGCTTTGGACTTATTTTTATTATTTGTTTTTGAAAGATTATTATCGTACTTACATGAAACTTTCAACATTTCTGAAGACAAAAGTCTTTGTTTGACGCCAGAAACTCTCCCAGCATCAACAAGTAAATTCTGAGAACATAACCACCCTTTGCCTTTGTAAATCCTGGTTCCATGGCATACGTTATTTCACTTTTGATTTATCAAACAAAAGAAAGCAGTCACTATCACGATATTAAGTCGTCAAGAAAACCAGATATTACATTAATGATTTTTACTTAATTTCATCATACCTATTTTAAGGAAGCCAGTCAATGCAAGGCAAAAAATTATACTGAGAACTTGGAAGCAGTGAGCGTTTCCAATTGGATTTGCTCATGTTTACTTACATAACCACAATTATTGTTCATTTGATATTTTACTATACCTACTATAAACGAATATAAACAAAAATATTCCAGTAGGTTCTTAGTAGGTACTTAGTCTTGGTCGAGTTTCCATAAATGCTTTTATTAATTTGTCATAGTTGAACTCTTAGTTCTTAATCTTAGTCTCAGGAGGTGTGTTGCACAAACCCGTTAGAAAAAATAGTTCAGTGCTAATGTTAGAGCAAATAATAATAATTATTATTTTTCCTTCACCATGAAAAGTACAATAAAAACAGATAAAAAAAAGAAGAAAAAACTTTCAGTATAAAGATGAAAAGGGGGAGTATCAGCCAAGGCTGGTTTATAACTTAGCAGTAATCAAATAAAACAAAAAAGTCGAGTGGATAGTGAAACTTTGATGACAAGATCAGAAAATTAGTCGATGCAACGGCTGTAGAGAATTCCTTTTTGTTTTGCCAAGGTCGGGACGGGCAAAAGAGCAGACAGTTAAGTCTCAAGTCTATTTTTTGAAGTTTTCAATTGAATGAGATTGAAACTCACAGGGTAGTTGATTATAATGTTTGGGTACATTACACAGGAAACAGCATGTGAAGATGGAAGATTTGTAGTGAAACTAATAATTGTTGACAATATTCTAAGCTTCTGGTCCAAAATTGTGAGCGAGAATTCATGAGAAGTGTATGCGGCGTGAGATCATTCAGTCTGATCATAGGATGGGTCATATAGAATCGGATACTGGGTGTGATCATGGAGTTATAAGATAGCAGCATACCGAAAGGGCATTAGGCCGTATCTTAGTTAGCAAATCAGATCGCTGTGTGCAACACGTGAAATGAAAGGAATGCAGAATTTATCGACAGAGAAAAAACAAAGAGGGTGCAACATGTCAGAAGAGCACTAAACCGCATCTTCGTTAATAATAGTCGGATCGTAACGTGCAACACGTCATATGAAACGGAGAGGAAAAAACAGATTATGCTAGAAGGGCACTAAGTTGTATCTTCGCTAATAATAGTCACATCATCAAGTACAGAACATCCAATGAAAGGAAAAGGAATGCAAAATTTATTGATAAAGAAAAACAGAGATGACGCAATACGTCAGAAGAGCACTAAGCCGCATCTTCGTTAATAATAGTCGGATCGTAACGTGCAACACGTCATATGAAACGGAGAGGAAAAAACAGATTATGCTAGAAGGGCACTAAGTTGTATCTTCGCTAATAATAGTCACATCATCAAGTACAGAACATCCAATGAAAGGAAAAGGAATGCAAAATTTATTGATAAAGAAAAACAGAGATGACGCAATACGTCAGAAGAGCACTAAGCCGCATCTTCGTTAATAATAGTTGGATCGTTACGTGTAGCACATCAAATGAAAGGAGGGAGGTGTAGACTTCATTAAAGAAAAAAAAACGAAAAGGTAGCCAAAAGGGCACTAAGCCTTGAATCACTATTTCGAATGTCTCATGAAATAAGTATGTGAACATGGCTTATCAAACTAATGATAATTTGAAGATGCATATGACGAAATTGGAGTTTGGTGTCAGATGAAGCAGGCGTTAATAAATTATCGTTTGGATCGTGTTCGAAATTTTACATATGTCACAGTGGAAAAACATTCGAAGTTCACGTAAAAACGCAGAAACATTTCAGAATGTATGGAAATAAGTATGGAAATCAATACGTGCAAAAACTACCAAGATATCACAGATTGATTTGAATAACTCGCCTCTGCTTACTAGATAATAATTATTATCTATGTGATTATAATCACACTTACTATGTGATATTATGTAATAATCATTAATTTACTGACCTGATTCCACAAGCATCCAATAAATTGAGGATGGTATCCTGTCTTTTCTAGAAGGTGATGTTAAAACTCAGATTTCTGTGGCACCTATCGAAGAAATTAAAAAAGTAAAGCAGCTTGCGATAAAACTGCAAAATGGCTAGTTTTCAATTCTAAAGACGGAGCCAGAACCAAGTCTCCTAAACAACAACTGTTCTAAAAATTCTTACCTTTTATTTTTGATAGGCAAATTTATTAAATATAACAAGTTTCTGGTGAGCAGAACATTTTTATTATTGATATTTTTTTCAGGTTGTGGAAGGTGGATACTCCCAGAAAAAGGGAGATTAAAAATACGCTCGTGTAAACGGAGTAATTACTTGGATAAAGTATTTTTATATCCAAAAATGTTAGTGAGTGTGTGTATACCTGGAGAGCTCAAATTGATGTCTTCTGATTTGTTAGTTCTTTCGTAGGAAGTGTTATCTTCTGTTGAATATTTATGTTCATTGGTCGCTTCATCTTCACTCACTAAAAATCTGGAGGAACAACCCACAAAATCTTGTGATGGGCATATCACTTTCACGGGGTGGTAGTCCAATTTCGTTTTTTTTTTTGTCTACCATGGATTTTGTTTGTTTTTTTGAACAACTGGTGAATTAGATGGACGGTATGATGCAGGGAAATGAGATGCAAAGATGACACTGACAACTGGCTGTGGCTATTCCGGAGTTAGTACAGTCAAACAAGGAAAAGCTACAGAAAACACGATCAGGGTGTTTACTCCGATAAATTCCAGTACCACTTTGTGGTATTAATAACGTTCCCATATTTATAACGTTACTTTGAACCTTTGAATGGCTATATTGATAACATTTTCGAAAACAATGATCAAGAAATAATAGATTCCATAGAATTAAATATACCACATGGGCTATCAAACTAACGAGCTTTAAATATAGGGACTTCCGAACTTTGACGATCGACCAACACCCGTACGTCGACGAAATGCAAAATCTGCCGAAAAAATCGCCGCTGTCTGTGAGAGTGTGCAGGATAATCCGAGGCAGTCTCTAAAACTTATTGAATTACGGTTGAAGCAGCTCTGATGCAATATTTTCGTTTTTGCAGCAAACCTAGGGCAATGTTGATTCAGAACAGGCAACCGCAGCGGTGTTCTGTTTTTCATCAAAAGCTTTTGACTGTGTGAATCACAGAATACTGCTGAGAAAGCTCCACCACTGTGGAATAAGTGACAATGTTGAGGATCGCAAACAATATCTGAAGGCCTGCAATTCAATTTCTAGCATACTGGATGTAAGGACAGGAGTACCCCGAGGTTATATCTTGGGGCCACTTCTATATATTTGATATATATCAATGATCTCATTTAATAATTTTCAAAAGTATACAAACCAATATTGATTACTCTTTATTGGTATAAAAGAACGTTTCATAACAATTCAACAATCACCAAATTCAAAAAATGTACACGAGAGATTTAATCAACTTATGACCTTTTCGTTCTCGAAATTATTTCTCCAACACTGAATTCTTTGGAAGATCTGAAAATAAAACGGAAAGTTATAAATTCAGCTATTCCCTTCTTGATTGGAGTTTATTTCACAACATATTCGAGGTGAAAAGCAAAAATTTCAATACAACTTCAAAAAGTATTCTTTAAGAGTTAATTTTTTATGGAGGAGTGAATGCTTCTCATTGTTTTTAGGTGGTTACCAAGGGCGAATTGATAAAGAATCTGCTGGAATGGCAATAAAGGGCAAACTGAAAAGTTATCTTTTTTTAAGAACAAAACACAAGCACTACAGGTGTGAGTTATGAATCATTTTGTCTACTGACCCAACAATAGTCAAAAAAAATAGAATATTCTTCAACGAGCGAGTGATGACCATATCTTTTCTGTAACTTATATTGGCAATATTTCAAAACGATATTTTTTTCTGAGGGATATCCCGAAAGAGAGTAATATCATTTTCATAACAGGAGACAAACAGAAAAGCATTCAAAACTAAGTTCTATTATTGTTATTTCAATAAATTTCGAAAATAGTTTAAAAATTGGATGGGTTAAAAAATTAAAATGGCATCTGACAGTATGAATTCAACTCAGAACTCTGGTTTACAAGTGTTCTACCAAATACTCCACAAAGGATCTAATATCGATAAATATTCTGTTCTGAAACCAGTACGCACCTGACAGACATTGTAGCAGATGAACTATTTTCCATTTCGTCCCTCATTTCAACAGCAGACCTTGGTCCAATCTCGTAATCGTCTAAAGACATCTCCGTCTTCATAAAATTTCCTCCAGCTATTGTTCCGCTATCTAATGACCCGTTGATGCAATAACTGAACGATTTGACAACGTTATTTTTGTCCGAAGAAATCGTGTAGTTTCTGAATTCGTAACTGTCATCTTTGACGGATTCGCTGTTGGACAAGTAATAAAAGTCGAGGTTTTGTAAAGGTTTTCCTAAAAAAAAAGGAAAGAATTTTAAGCTCTGACTACTCTATATAATTCTTAATAACCAAATTGCTAATAGGTAGAATTAAGTCAGTGTGAACACGCCTGAGGAAACTATTATGGATTTTAATCAAGCATCAGTCAATTGCATGACATAAAACTACATTTTTTCAAAATCGAGAATGAAGTACTTTTGCAATAAGCGTATATCTTTGATGAGAAACTGAGAATTCATCGAAATACTAAAAAATGGGACTTCTACTTGAAAAAGTAACACGTGTTTGAATTGGGCCACAGTTTTTTCGAGCAATGTTTTCAGATACTTTCTTACGTATTCCATGAGTAAGATGGCGAAATAACCCCAGATACATTCAAAAATAAAATATAACAAACAAAAACGACCATTTCAAAAAAGTATAACTTATTTTCAGACTTCAATAAAATTTTGTTAATTTTATCCAATAGTCTGGCTAACTGGACGAAATTATACAAGTTACGCCCACTAGGGACAATATAACTCACCTTCAATCGATTCCCGTTTATTGAATAAAGCGTATTTATCCGACAACAACAAATTACTCTGCTCCAATTCAGTACCAACATTGGAAAAACTGGTAGATGCGTCTACTAAAAGATGGTGGTACTTGTCGGTGGTGCTGTTGTCTCGTTCCGGTGTCAGGTCGTAGTCAGAGCTCAATAATTTCGTAAAATCGGTTTGCTTCGCGTGAAAAGAGTCGTCTCGGTTGAGGCTTATGTCTGCTGCGTAGTCAGATAAATCGAGAGATTTTTGGCTTCGATGAATGAACGACGACTCTTTTACGGACACGTCTTCGCTTTTATCTATCACAGGAGACTGGATTTTTTCAGCAATAGGCTGAAAAATGATTACTCTATGAAAAGTATCATCACCTTTTCTTACTACTCACTAGCTCCATCCGGTTGGGCGACTTCGGCGACAACGTATCATTTTTTCTCAATGCTTGTTTCGAAACATAAACTGGTGACTGTATCAAAACGTACTCCTCTTCGATCTGGTGATTTTTCAGTATTACTTCACTGCTCCCACACTTTCTATCGCACTGTATAACGTTCACTTGGGTACCTTTGTCATCTTTAGTATTTATTTGGTCATCTAACGACTCGGTGGTAATTGGTTCAGCTTGCGTATCTGCGTCCTTCATTAGAATAAGCGAATCCGTGGTTTGAATATATTTGCTCTCTGTGAATTTCAAATTCAGCTCATTCACGATATTTTGTGAGAAAATGAAGGCTGGCGAAGAGTTTTCGTTATTTCGAGTCGATATTTTCTCTATAACGTCGAATTGGTGGGCTTTTATACTTGTCTCCATCGCATCACCAAAGCTTGCATTGTTATTGTTATTGAGTTTTTCGAAAATAATTTCTTCTTCGGTAGAAACTTTTCTCTCTTTTTCCGTGAGCGATATATCTGTAATGAACCTAGTTTTATTTTATTCATAGTATAGTAATATTACTGAACAATTATATGTTATCAAAACACTGAGTCTTTCTGCACTGACAGCAGACAAGCCCTATTAACCTTGAACAGACAACGTGTTACCTCAGGGCTAGTACTAGAGTGCCACCAAGATTTAGCCAAATCCTCGGTAGATAATAACATTATCCTGGGGTGGGTTAGAGGACACGACAAAAGTGAAGGTAATCGCATTGCCGATTCTTTAACCAAGGAAGCGGCTGGACTAAGAATTTTAGGACCCAGTGGCACCTACAGCCTGATGACTTCGACAATTGCGGAACCAGCCAAATGTTACACCCATGCTCAATCCCTAAAGAGATAGGATGGACTCAAAGGATGCAATCTTGCCAGGATCACCTTGTGCGACTCTGGGAAGCTAGCGCCGAAGAAATATCTGGCTATGGTCAGGAAAAATCTACACTTAACAGTAGGATTTCTGACTGGCCACTGTCAACTAAGGAAACACCTCCATAATATAGGTCTAGTGGACACACCTCTATGCAGGATGTGTGAACAGGAAGATGAAGACTGTCAGGCATGTCCTATGCGAGTGCCTGGAGTTATCGTCAATAAGAGAGTGTGTGTTTTGGCCTACACCTGCCTATATAAAGGAGATGTATCCAACTGGAAAGGACAGGATGGACGACTACTTAGGAGGACAACTCCTTGTCACATGTGGCCTAAGTGCTGTATGCTTACACTCACCCTCCCTACTCTACAGATACAGAGAAGAATGATACATTAGCTATATACAAGTGTAGTGAGACCCATAATAACATATGGTGGCTAAACATGGTGGACAAGAGTGTCACAGGAGCCATGAAAATGACCCTAACTGCAGCTCTTGAGGTTCTGCTTGACCTTCCACCATTTTATATCTTTATTCAAATAGAAGCCCTAATAGTGTCATCCAGGCTGATTCAGAAACCAATTCCGATCAGTCAGTCGCACGGGAAAAAACCTGAAACTGTAACTGGAGGCAGATCCAATACTGCGAATGCCAGTGCTCCAAAAGTATCACACCAAGCTGAGACTGGGAAAACGACCCACCGGTTGAAGCGGGGAAAACTTGGTATACAAACGGCACAGAAACCCAAGAAGGACTAGGAGCCGGCTTATATGGTAGCAGAGCAAATACGACAATCACACTTAGCCTCGGACAGAACGCAACAGTGTTTCAGGCAGAAGTTGTTGCTAAACACTACGTATTGTTTCTCCGATAGCCAGGTGGCAATTAAGGCCAATCAATATGATTTCATATTTTATTTATCTCTGCGAAAAATTCAATTTTCACATACCCTCTAAGTACCAAAAGTGGCGAAAAAAAACTATTCTAGAAATTATATACAATTTTGTTAGCATGTTTGAAAAATCGCATTGAAAGTGGTACCTTGTAACACCCCACATAATGAATGTATATGATGATACTGATTGAAGAAGTGTCACTAACTACAGACTCACCATCACTTTTTCTAATATTGAAATTTTCGTCTGGCGAAACCCTTTTAACAAACTTCAAATCGTCAGAGGTATTCACCGTATTATACAAGAACGGAGTTTCTACATTTCCGACATTGGACAAAGTATCGTTACCCAGAGTGGAAAGCGTTGCCCGAGAAGCAAACCTCGAAGAAGGATTCAATATGGTTTCTATCGAATTCGATGGTTCTGTACATTCGGTAACCTGTAATGAACTAAGTTAGTAAGGATGTTAATGTTAACTCCTCCGTATTTTTTGTAATACAATATCAAGTTTGTTTCCACAAAAACAAAAATTGAATTGAATATGGATGAGACTAATACTCAAGGGAGACTTTACCTATAGTACAGGGCACCCCCTAGTATCCATGTTCGTTGAAACCGGGCGCCGGGTATTAGTGACTGCCGAGAGTCCCT
The DNA here is from genome assembly GCF_025532065.1 of Leptinotarsa decemlineata. Taxonomy (NCBI): domain Eukaryota; kingdom Metazoa; phylum Arthropoda; class Insecta; order Coleoptera; family Chrysomelidae; genus Leptinotarsa; species Leptinotarsa decemlineata. The sequence goes on from NW_027412547.1 coordinate 581,165, forward strand.
TGCAACACTTAGAGTTTCAACTGTAACGCTACTCACGCAGGGTGCCTTCCCATATAAAAACGAATTGGGTGCGTGGCGGGGTTCTAGGAAAATCGCGCAGGCGCCCGTTACGTTTAGCCGCTCGCTTACAGCGTATACCCATATAGCCCATAGAACATGCTGTGACGCATGCCGGTAGCTGTTTTGATTCGTTTGAAAACAGAATACTTTTGAATTAACAACAAAGTTATTTTTCAACATTTTTGTAACCCCTTCTTTCCTCAAAAATACTTTTTACTCGTGTATGGACGGTGAAGGGCATCAAAACAATCAAGTTTCCTGGAATACCCCATAAATTTGATTTTCAACTATAGCATTACATTAAAATTTGTTTATACCACTTGATTGGTAATCCATGAATGCCAGTATGTAAGCTGCAGTAATAATGTTCACATCGCTAGAATAAAATAATTAGACTTTGTGGCGCTGTGATGTTTCGCGCGATACTCAACGATGTTTTGCTGTTATGATATGATGTTCTGCAGGACGGTAGCCGGCTAGGTTGGCATGAGTAGTTTCTTTCAATTATTCAATCGACAGCTAGATGAAACGTTGGTTTGAGCCACAGGCCGGACGATCCATTTTCACTGCCCTTTTGAGACTTTTGAGAGTTGTCGTTTCTAGACAAGCGACAGCTGGTTAACGGAAACACAGATTTCAATAGAGATGTATGTATCTAGCTTTGAAAATTTTCTAGTAATTAGTGGGACAATAGTCTTAATAACTTGTTGAAAAACCGAACACAAATTCCGATAAGACTTAAAAAATCGTAATCTTTGGAAATAGACTGTTGAAAAACATTTCATACGTGAATATATTATGTGAGGATTCATTGACTTTAGCACGGTTTTAAAGATATGAATTTTTGCCAATTACTCATCAAATGGTTATTTTAAGTGTCTAACTCTGATTAAGTGGTAAAATGTATAGTATTAGCTAGGAATTCCAAGGACTCGTGCAAATAAAACCTATGAAGATTTCTTTCACCGCTCGAAGGGATCGGTCATGACAAGTGGTGTCAGGTGTGAGGTTTTTGCACATGATACCAGGAAAGATAAAACTCTAGGTAATAACACACCCTCCCGAGACTTCTCCTGTTGATAAACGTTTCTTCGGATTCGGCAGGTTTACAGTTATCTCTTCCGTAGCATTCCAACTCTGCTCCGAGCGACAAGTTCGCCGAAACGTCCAAAGCGCGCAGAGATGAACATTCGGTACAGTTTTGAAACGGATCGATGTTCACGATTGGAAGCGGGTTCACGACTAAATTGGCGAGACTGAACTTGTTCTTTTTGGCTTCCTGGCTGTTGTAGGGGATGTTCAGCTCTGATGCTAGATCTGCGACGTGTTCTTTCATTCTTTGCTGGAACAAACAGACAAAAAATAACCCTTGTTACTTGTCAACTATGTAAAATATGTTTGAAAGCAAAAATTACGTTATTAATTGTTTATGTCAAATAATCATGATAACGAATATTCCTTTGATGACCCTCCCGTGCGTATTAATTGTGCAACTACTAATGCTTCACTGTTACCATTGTTTACACGCTTTCACGCTCAAGTGGAAGGCGGCAGCCACCATCTTATTTTCGGTAAAAAACAATTAAAGGATTTGTTTCTGCCATTTTTCAAAAACGTCTCATATTCGTATAGTTCACTGCATATTTCTCGACCAGTGATAGAAACAACAGAAATTCAATCAAATAACCGAAAAACGTCAAAAATGAGTGTCTGAATTCACTGATGTCTTAAGTTAACGGAAAAAACAGATTTCAACAGATTTTTTTAACAGATTTTTAGTATTACTCACCATGTCCAGTCGGCCTTTGTTTAATTCGATGTGATTTTTAAACACTTTCTCAATATCGATATTCCGAAAATAGTTGTTGACTATTATATCCTCAGTAATCCTCAGTAAAAACTGTAAATACTCGTGCTCTTCAACTCTGGAACAAATCATATGTGGATTGAAAGTGTTAAAAAATAATATTGACCGTATTCACCTAGAACTGGAGTAACTACTATCTGCCGTGTTTCTACCGGAGTTTTTCTTTTTATTATCATCTTTTGTGTTGTGTCCTTCCGTCTCTATTTTTTCGTCTACTACGTTGTTGACTCTCGAATAGATTTCATCACCGCATAAACACAGTCTGTTACTTCTGTTGCTGGACGTTGTGCTTGAAGGTGTCATCTCGTTGGACGGAGGCAAATTCCTACTGATTCTTTCGTTTTTGCCGTTTTTTTTCGATTTGGATTGAAGAATTTCTGATGATTTTGCTGTACTTTTTTTCTTAGGAAGCGCTACCGTAGGCTGCGATCTGGATTTGCCCTAACCTTACAAAGATCATTGATGAGAATTCCAGGAGAAATTTAAATATATTGGTATTTGAAAAAAGTTCTCACCTTAGTCTTTTTGATATATTTTCAATATTTGACGGATACATCAATTTGAATATACCCAGAATATTTTAAATTCTAACAAAGAGTATTTTGATGGGAAAATCAATCATAGTTGAGTCGAAAAGAATGCATATTCATCGTTTGCTCTTGCTTGGGTGATAGCGCTACACTCAGTACATCAAAGACACATAATTATACAAATGTGAGTTAGGTTAGGTTAGGTCCAAAGTGAGTGGGTCTATTCGACCCTCTACCGCAACCCGCAAGGGTTTATTGTGACTCACACCTATAAACCCAGCTTCTCAACGAAGCCGATTAGTTTGTATGGTAAGTGGTCTTTTAGGTCTGATGGGTAAGAGTACGGCTCTGCTGAACTCTACAAACCTGATTCGGTCCCCAGCGGGACAGCCAGAAAGTATGTGCTCTGCTGTTTCATCATTTTCCAAACAGAGGCGACACAGACTGTTTTACGACAGTCCGAGCCTCTGCATATGATGATTCAAATGACAGTGACCTGTAAGAAGGCCTAGAACCAACACTTGGACAGGATAAAGAGGAAAGCGGAGGTAGCACTGATGCGCGCCAGACGCACCTATGGAAAAACATGGGGGCTGAAACCAGACATGGTATATTGGCTATACACGATGGTGGTTAAACCCATGATAACATACGCATCTCTGGTCTGGTGGCCAATGATGAAGCAGGCGACCGCCATCAACAAACTAGGCAAGGTGCAAAGACTTGCATGTTTGAGAATGACGGGAGCAATGAGAACTACCCCAACAGCTGCATTGGAGACACTCCTGAATCTACCTCCTTTACACTTTGTGATAATGGGGGAGGTGCACGGACCACATGTCACCGAAGTACACCTTTAACACAAACTTCACGGCCAAAATAATAAGCCGTGAAGAGTAGAAGACCATTAGTCATCCCGAAAACATGTTTGGAAAAAACACCTGGTATACAGATGGATTGAAGACCAAACATGGAACGGGAGCTGGAATATACCGAGCGGATAGAAATTTAAACTACAGCTATCTGCTAGGACTATACACATCCGTCTTTCAGGCGGAAGTGTATGCTATCTTGCAGTGTGCAAGGCTTATTAAATTGAGACCTCAAAGAAATGAGCGGACCAATTTTTTACAGACAGCAAGAGCGCACTAGAGGCTCTGACAAACCCGAAGGTGACATCAAAACTGGTCTGGGAATGCCATGAAGAACTGAATGAACTTAATGAACTTGCAAACAGGAACAAATTAACTTTGTACTGGGTGCCAGAGCATTCAGGAATCACAGGTAATGACAAAGCGGATGAATGCGCTAGACGCGGATCATCAACTTCATATATAGGTCCTGAACCAAAATCATTGATACGAAACCAGATTAGGACATGGACCAAGAAGCACACAGAATACTGGACAAAAGTAACTGGCAACAAACACAGTAGAACCTTCATTAGGGAACCGTCCGAGAAAACAACTGAAGAACTACTTCAATATAGTAGGGATCGGCTCAGAATCATTACAGGGTTACTAACCGGTCATTGTCCGCTTAGAGGACACCTCAATGAAATCGGGCTGTACAACGGATACCTCAGCTGCAGATTATGCAACGAAGGGATAGAAACAGCTCTATACATCTTATGCGAATGTGAGGCACTGAATCACAGGAGTCAGGCAATATATGGACGTACGAAATTACGTCCAGAAGAATATAATGAACACCCAACACGGAACCTGTACAAACTAGTACAGGGAACGAGACTGATGGAACAGTACTTCATAAGGCAGTTCGTAGTTGACAGTTGGAGGCATAAAGTCAGAGGTCATGGCTGTTACCAACCAATGTATGACGTTTACTATCATTTGACAGTTTTACATCGTTTATTTGATGTTCATGGATAGGATTTTTTACTGAATAAATGATTGTTGTCACAACTGTCTATCGTAATTCATAGAAACGAAACGATACATTAATAACTGAACACGCATCTATTTGCGCTAATGGCTACGCCAAGATGGAATTAATATTTGTTTAACTCCTCCTCACAATAGCGAAGCATATTTTTTGATAGGGTAACATTATTTTTCGAGCATGCCTCATAGTTTTATTTCTTCAGGTATGTTTTGTACGCACTAATCTTATTCAGATTTGTCATTCCTGCTAAAAGTTATTCGCTCTCTCTATTCGGTCAAAATACATCGACAAGAGTTAGCTTAAATCGGGAATAACTCAAATAGGTGAAAACGCCATACCTTTACTTCTCATGTGAACCTACTACTTTGTAGGTATGTGTAGCAGATGGTTTTATGAACCATAAGAAATCAAACTTTCTATGTTTTCACCACTTTTATTTGTAACTATCGTTACTGCAGTTTCGTCCTATATGGACTAAAAACTGGTTTTACTTCAGATTTCTGCGCAGCATAAGTTGTTGTTTTTCCGTTGGATCGGCCTTTTGGCGTCGAGGGTGTATGCCCAAAAATATCCAGACCGGAATCATCCAAACAATCTGGTTGGTTTTTTGCTACATGAATTTCGTAGGACTGGAAGTGTAGCTTATGAAAAGGCAAATAGACAAGAACCCATCGTTGGAAATGAGAAAAATTAATTTCTCATAATGGGATCAATCATAGAAAACCCTCATACGAGTCAACGTAAGATCGAGACAGACGAAGCATTTCTAGGGTATTAAAAAAATACAAATGTCATCCGTACCGTATTCAGATGCACTAGGAATTATATGAAATAGACTTCAATCGACGAATTGAGTTTTGTCTATGGGTTCTGGATAAGTCTATTGAGGATGAACATATTTTGGATTCCATTTCATTTTCTGATTAATCTACTTTTCATAACAAAGGATTCTTATTTCCGCACTCTGGATTACCAAATTAGATGGTCTGTCAACGTGTGGGGAAGAAGAACTATTTGAAAAAGCAAATATCTGAAACACTATTTAGGTTAGGTGTAGGGAATCCCAAAATGAAAGATAATTGAATTTTATATCGTTCAGACCCAAAAAATACAGTGTGTTTTATTTGAAATAACATAGTTATCTTTGTTCGAAATTTTAAAAAGTGACAATGATTTTTCAACATTCTGTATAATATTTAGAAACGGGTTTTATCGAAATCAATAGCCCAAAACCTCTTTTATGCTTAGTCAGAATTCGAAGGGATGATTTCTATACATTTTAATGTTATTCAATTTCCTACTGTATACCCAGCATTTTTATAAAAAAATCAATAACTCGAGATCGGTTATAATTTCGGTACATAATATCTTTTATGACAGCACATTATTTCTCCTGCCCTATTTAAAAGTGTAACGAAATACAGGGTGTCCCATAAAAAAACACAACTTTGATACGTCACCCTTTTTTGAGCCACCCTGTAGACTCCAACATTTTGTTACGTACCTGTAATTTTCGAGGCATTTCATAAGGGTTCCGCCTTGTTGTAGGCCTAGGGGGCAAACTTGCAGATTTCAAAGATCCGACGCTTTCAGTCTTTGGAGATTCCAGACAAGAGTGCTTCTTCATAAAATTACTGTGATTTGGAATGTGAGAACACGTCTTGGAGTGACTGAAAGAAAATGTTTGCACGAATTATAATGCTTATAGTGACATGATTATTCTCATACCTATGATCCATGGTACACATCTTGAACGATCGTTCAGAGTTGGAGGAATTCGAACAGGATCTAGCGAAACCTTTGGGAGGAGAAAGATCGATTGTACTTTTAACATTTTTCAACTTCCTGTAATGGTTTCGCATATGGAAATAAATATTTATGTCGTCGAAGTAGTTTACAGTCATTTCCGAGTGCTAGTATTTACAAACATTGGTCGTAAAAAAATAAAAGGTTTCAAAAGGATTTGTTTGTATTTACGGATTCGGATGAGAAAAATGGCGCGTATTTTCAAATTCGGATTTATAAAGAGGGGCGATCCAACACAAGACATCTTGCTGCCTATTTGAATTTATAACTTACCCATAATTTGAAAATTTGCATTCACATATTAGTATTTAATTTTTCAATGTAATCGTTAGATTGATGGCACAAATTTTGATTTGCCGCAATGTGACATACAGTCCAATGTTGTCAACACAAAGTCATTTGGACGCGAAATGGGTCACAACATTTTTAAAGGTCTGTTATGTCAGCAATCATTTTGAGGATTACCAGTTTTTCCAAAAAGTTACTTTTAAGAGATTCATTACTATAATTTGCCTGCCCCACCTATTCAATCCGCTTGAAAATATACTTTACCATTTACGTGCCATCTATTAGTCATTAGCTCAACTGTTTGCTTTTTCAGTTTTACGTTCTATGTCATCGACATAACTTATGTCGGTGTTCTATGTATAAATGTCTCCAAATTTGCTGTTTGAAATTATTTGTGAAAGCTGCATAACTTTGTATCTAGGGATAGTTTATTGTATACAAAGTGCATAAAAACTCTGGCGTTTGTTCAAACAGATTCGCTATTGCTTTGTGAAACGCGAGAAAGGAGATTCTCCTAACTTTGTACACATGTTGATAGATGAAGCATGAATCAAAATTTGTCACTCCTATTTTACTGATTTTTAATTTATGAACCATATGTTCCCGAATGTGAATATCATTGAAAATGGATATCAATTTGACGTGAAGCAGTGCCACTTTTGAGTGTACACAGCACGTCTGTAAATGGAAGGCTGAAACTTATAGGAACTCATTATAAAAAAACTAAAAAAACACGCTTTTGAAGAACATCGAACTAAAAAGTTAAAAATGTATTTTTTTAAATAAGCTTTAAACAATAACGAACGAAAAATACTACTATTATTGTGAAAAAAACGTGGGCACTTTGTGCCATATTTTTTGTACTTTGGGACCAATCAGCCGTCTATTAAATAATATGTGTTCGTACAACGCCATCTGCCCGCGAATAGATAAAGCAATAATGTCGATAATTCTGTCAAATACAGATCCCGGGCATTCAAACGAGAAAGAAGAGGTACAAACATACAGATAAAGCTAATATGAAGCGTGTGAAAATATACAGAGATTCAATAGTTTTACAAAAAGGCAACTCGTTTTCCACTATACAATGGCTTCTTCGGGCTATTTTTTTACTCAAGTTCATTTTTAATAGCCTAGATGTGAATCAAAATTCACATAATTTAAAAAAAAATATCAAATTTGTTTTCTCTCAAAAAAACGAATTGAGAGCTCATAAACAAAAAAAAACAGAAATAAAACAAAATTATTTTCTTTATTAAACATTGGGAATGATAAATAACAATACTTTTTCACATCTTAAAGATAGATTGTTTCAATGGAAGATCGAAAAAGCATAAAATTCTGAAGAGGTAGATTATTAACCAAGAACTTTGTCAGAGTAGAAAAAATATTGAAAAAAAAATCAAAACTGTTGTTTCTGAAACTTTCAGTACACTATAGAATGTTATGCTCTGTCGCCTTCTAATTGTTCAAACAATCTGAGAAAATAAATATTAAGTACTTGAAGGAATTTTAATTTTCATTCAGGTTTCCTCCATACCATGTATACTATAATATCAATAGAAAGTACAACAAAACTTTTTGTACAAATCTCCATCAACGTTATTTATCACAATTTCCACTACAATCGCACGTTTAATTTACCAATACTCATAATTCACGTTTCTAAGTTTGCCATGCGGCATCTAAAACCAGAAAAGATTCTATATACAGACTTTACCTAGTATACATACTATTGAAACAAAACCAGATGTCATAAAAATTGAATAAAATGTATATTCAGATGTAATTGCTAAAATGTAGACAAACAAAACCTTAAGGCACGATATGTTAGTAAAAACAACAAACAGAAATAACACTGTACCCAACAGTCACAAAAACAGTGTAATCATCTACCAAAAAATGGAAAAATTGGCCGAATGTTGTCAGTAAGATGACAGTCTACAAGAAAATTATATATATGCCGTTGAGCCGAATCGGTTCAATACAGTTCAAGTGCACAATTCTTGTTGAGAATCGTCAATAATAAAATATATTGGTCGAACAAGGCGATCTTCAAAAAACAGGTTTAACGAACACCTTTGCCTCAAAGAAAAAATTAAATACAACCATCAGAACTCTTTGAGACATAGATTTTTCTTAAAGTTTGACTCTACAAGTATATACTGAAAAGTACCATCTATATTAAAATAAAAATAAACTCTTTGAATTGTATTGAAAGAAATCTTGTTTTCATTCCTAATATAGAAATAAATAGATAAAAATAAATGAAATGAATGTCAACATAGCCATCATAGTCGACTGATACTTCAGTGAATAAAAACATCCAACGAAATATACATTTCAATTTATGGAGCAGAGTGAGCCATGGAAATCATCAATTCCAATACTTTTTCAAAAGTCTTCAAAGCTTGATTCAAAGAAATAATCGAGTTTCGATGAAATTTACAGTTAACTAGTTTGGCGATTCAATAATTTTTCTGAAGAAAGTTTGGTTAGGTAACAGGATCAGTTTTTTCGCCAAAAAAACAATTGTTTCATTGCCGACGTTTCGAATTCATTTGAATTCTTCAGGGCTTGAAAAGTAGTTTTTTCGTGTTGATACTATTACTATTTTAGAAACCATCAGACATATTAGATAAAATAAAAAAAAGACATGAAACAAAAGAATAGTACCAACACGAAGAAACTACTTTGCGAGCCCTGAAGAAGAATCTGATATACATTCTATTTATTTTAGCAAGTTAATGGATTGGGCTGAAACGGGTTTATAAGATAAACAGTTGCTGTTGTATGGCAACCCTCATATATCTTCAGAAGACCTGTACAAGCAAAGGATTAACGATGTTTACCCTTTCAAAGCGGAATTCCTAGCAGTAGAATGATTATTCGTGAGTCCAGTTACAATCACATAACAAAATAGTGAATACTGTTGTGAATGTGATGAATTTATGCCTTTTTATAATTCAGATCTCTCTAACCTACCTCATATAGACATCGTTTTATTTGAATGTCTTCTCCGCTAGAAATATTTTATTCAATTTCAAAAAACACATTCAACAATGGTCGAAAAGTTCTGACTTTTTGAATCATAACGTAAAAGTTGTGAAAAATTGTGAAAAGTAAGGAAAAATTGAGGATTGAAGATGAAAATACATAAAAGCATGTGCATTAGTTATTTGTTTTAGATTTGAACTCAAGAAACAATTAACCTCTATAAGTGACATCAATAACCAGAAGTTTTTTGTGAACACTGAAGCAATTTCAGTGGAATGGACAAAAAAATGTTAAAAGACAATGCAAATGAGTTGACGAGCAGAACAAAAAAGATAAGCACAGAACAAAGTAAAAAAGATAAGCACAGAACAAAGTAAAAAAGATAAGCACAGAACAAAGTAAAAAAGATAAGCACAGAACAACGTAAACAAGAAGACTAAATTTCTGTTCACAGAAAAGTAAAAGGAAGCAGAGGTTAAAAAGACATTGCATTTCTGTCAAATCTTAGAAAAAAGAAGACTCATAAATGAAGTAACAGAAGAAAAAAGGTACATCCAAATGCTCCCAAACACTTCATCGCTAGATTAGTGTCCAGCGTTGCGTCAAAGCAATTTGAGACGTAAACCTTCAACAAGCATTTCGCGAGAGGCGGCACCAAGCACTGGAGAAAACACTATTATATACAATGTGTATCGTGGGCTCCGTGAATGGAATGAAAATATGTTAATCTGTGATTTAACTGAAGTGTCGACGCGACCTGTTCACAGAATTCTCAAAACATTGAAACTGAAGGAAGAAATCAAATTCAGCTTGATGATTGGTTGCACCAAATATGCTATTCGTAGGAAATTTCATTTGTTCTTTTTCCGAAATGAAATCCCAACCTTAATAAAAGTCGCAGCCAAAATAAATTTTGATGAATCAATGGCCAAAATATCACCACGTGTTTTATTGTGCACATTAAAGCAAATGAACATTCAATTTATGAAAAGAGATAGGAAAACAACAGGAATAGTTTGAAGGCATTTTTTTGTCCGTTTATTCCGTTGTATTGTTTGAATCCAGTATATTTATTCATCGGTCTATTCCATCACTCTTTCAGTACCAATTTTTTCACCTTTTCATCATGACTCATTATTCTTATCAGATTTTTCATTATTTCCATGGATCACCCAGCACACAGAAAACCTTTCGCAATCTGTACACCGCTATATATACAATTACAACATAACCTGATCCTTTAGTCATTTCTTCCTCGAAGTGCCGGTCCTACCTTTTGGCGCGATAAAGTCCAGTTCCGGTAACACCAACCCAGAAACGACTCCTTTGCCAGAAACCCTAGTAGATACTAAATGACGCGGATTTGTAATGATATTAGTACCGGTGCTCCATCCACTCGCCTGCGGCGCATGCCCGTTTTGTTGCTGCGGAGGCAGCGGACTGGATACGAAGTCACCCCACTCGTCATCGTCCTGAGCTGCTTGGCTGGCGAAACTCCAATTACGATTTGTAGAGTTTGAAGTCTTCGAAGGGACGCTATTTTGGTTCTTGGACGCGAACGAAGCAAAATTGTATGCCTGGTTGACAAACTGGTCGCTTATAATTGAAGGCGCATGCGCCGCTTGTTGCGCATGCGCTAATTGTTGCGCTTGCGCGAACGCCGCTTTGGAGTTTAGCGCGTTTCTCGGTTGATTTTTGGGGGAGGCAGTGACCGGTAGCTTCGTCTGAACCAAGCCGTGGGGGGTAATGACAGGAACGGGCTGTTTCGCTGGTTGGATGCTCCCCAAATTGAACACGGACAGCGGTAGATCTGGACTGGAAGTCCTCTCTCTTTCGTTCGCTTTCAATTTGTGAACCGGCGAAGGTTTTTTCACCGAAACGAAATCTGTCCACTCTTCGTCGTCCAGAGAGGGTTGCTTCGGCGCTACGGGAGGTTTCTTGGGTTCTTCCGTTTGCGCAGGCATGGGGCGCGAGAAAACTTCCTCGAATTTCTTTATCTCGTCCTCGGTTATTCCCGGATCCGGCCAGTTTATCTGAGCAGGGGTGGTTTGAGGGTAAACGGGCACTGGTTTCAATGGTTCCATTATTGGTGCAAACACCGCACTGGCAATTTGAGGTTTTGACGACTGGAAATCGGTGAACTCATCTTCCTCTTCTTGCTGTGGAAGATTCTCAGCTCGTGACGACCCAGTTGCTGTGACAACTTCTTGATCATTTTGAGATCCCAGACTACTTAAATCTATAAAACCAGCTTCTGCGCTGCTAGACCCCACACCTGACACCAAGTTTGAAACGTCCTCGGTCTTGACACCTGCATTGAAGCCCGAAACGAAATCGAACTTCAGCTTGCTTGTATCCGCTGCAAGCGACTTACTCTCAACTTCAACAACTTCCGAGCTACTAGTTTGAAAATCAGCAAACTCTGGCGAGTTTTCTTCGTCCACAACCGAAGCCTTTCTCGGCAATTCAGGGGTGACGATGGTGGATTGCAGCCGAGCTACTACGTCCGAGCTACTAGTTTGAAAATCAGCAAACTCTGGCGAGTTTTCTTTGTCCACAAGCGAAGTTTTTCTCGGCAATTCGGGGGTAACGATGGTGGGTTGCAGCCAGGCTTCGATCGATTCAGGCGTCGTGTTGGATATGTAGGTTTCTCTAAGGGGTAAGCTGTTCGTCCAGTCCTGAGTTTGCTGAATCTCCGAACTCTGATACGAGGTGAAATCATCGAAGTCATCGGCATCTTCGGGTTTGTTATCGGAGACGGTTTCAGAAGTGGGATTGGGGTGATCGAACAGAATCTCTGAAGTTTTGGCTGGTATTTCCAGGGTTTTGGTTGGATCACAAAGGTTCGTGGTGGTGGCGTCTTTAGGTAGAGCTAAAGAGATAAGAAAATTCATCAGTAGTGAAAATGGAGGAAAAATGCAAATATAAAAAAAATATGGAAACACTTCAGAAGCAGTGCAGTAACAGCGAATGAAATGAAGAAAGCGTGAGGAAAATTGAAAAATGGGCAGTGAAACAATATACAGTGCTTTTCAGATAAAAGTATCCACCTTTAATAACTTTTGTAATAGTGGTATTTAGGAAAATCCAAAAACACGTCAATTTATGTTGGAAGGGGCAAGCATTATGGCTTATTTAAACTTACTGGAAAAGCCACCCCCTCACCCCTAGCATCATCCCTTTTTTTTTTAATTACTTCTCATATTTTTTATGTAAAATTTGGATACTCCTCTTTGAGCTGATTTCAAAAATGTATAATACTTGTAGGTTAAAGTGGTTAGTTTATAAGATAAACAATTTTTCTTTTAATAGCACAAATTTTACTTATTTTTTACTTTCAACCTTATTTGCCTGTACTAAAATGCGTTGTACAACAGTTCAAACTCTTTAATCTGTTTAACTGTGCTATTTATTCTACTTCAAAAATCCAAACAACAAAAAACTCTACTTTTTATTAAAGTTTGACATTGTCAACTAGAATTTGTAGTAACTATTGATAGTGTACTTTGATACATTATTTATTTTGTTTCGCTGAAATGGTTTACTCTTTGCAAGAAAGAATTGAAATTGTAGATTTATACTACCAAAATAATAATTGTGCAAGAGCTGCTGCTAGAATATTTAACGAATTACATGACGGAAGACATGCAACTCATAAGTATGTAATTCAACTGATGGAGAAATTTACCAACAGGGTCTGTTTGCAATAAAGTGCATAAGCGAGAGGGACTCGTAAATAACGAAGCAATCCAAGTGGCAATTTTAGGATAAGTCAGCTTAGAGGCTCAACAACCCCAATCGTTGTCAACAATAAGTAGAGCGATCGGTGTTTCATCTTCTACAGTTTTCCGAGTTCTACATAAATTCAACTACCACCCATACAAAGTAAAGTTGGTGCACGAGTTGAATGAAGATGATTTTGATCGTCGTCTAGAGTTTTGCGAATCAATGACGCAATTTATCAATAACAATCCACAATTGTTAAACAATATTTGCTTTTCTGATAAATGCTCATTTTCATTAAATGGCTTAGTAAATAGGCATAATTGTAGATATTGGGCTGAAAGTGATCCACATATTATGCGTGAATTCCATACACAACATCCCCAAAAGTTAAACGTTTGGTGTGGTATCCTAGGTGACCACATTGTCGAACCTTTCTTCATCAACGGAAATTTAAATGCTGAATCATATCTTGAGTTACTCAGGGAAGGGTTGACCCACGTATTACAACAATAATAGAAAATGATGATAACCTTTCCGAAGATTTACTGGTATTTCAACAAGACGGAGCTCCCCCACACTATGCTATGCCTGTCCGACAGTTTTTAAACGAAACATTCCCCGCTCGTTGGATAGGTAGAAGAGGGCAGATGATGGAGTGGCCACCTAGGTCACCGGATTCAACACCCCTAGACTTCTTTTTCTGGGGGTATTTAAAAACAAAAGATTATGCTACCCAACCAGAATCTCTGGATGATTTACGAGAGAGGATAGAAAATGAATGTCGACAATTAAATCCAGCCATATTAAGCAATGTCAGAGAGGCATTTCAAAATAGATTATACCATTGTATGGAAGTGAATGGTACTCATTTTGAACACTTATTGTAACTTCATAATAAATAGCACAGTTAAAAAGATTAAAGAGTTTGAATTGTTGTACAGCCCATTTTATTACAGGCAAATAAGGTGAAAGTAAAAAATAAGTAAAATTTGTGCTATTAAAAGAAAAATTGTTTATCTCATAAACTAACCACTTTAACCTACAAGTATTATACATTTTTGAAATCAGCTCAAAGAGGAGTATCCAAATTTTACATAAAAAATATGAGAAGTAATTTTTAAAAAATGGATGATGCTAGGGGTGAGGGGGTGGCTTTTCCAGTAAGTTTAAATAAGCCATAATGCTTGCCCCTTCCAACATAAATTGACGTGTTTTTGGATTTTGCCTAAATACCAGTATTACAAAAGTTATTAAAGGTGGATACTTTTATCTGAAAAGCACTGTATAACCCTGATTATGAAAGAGAAGAATGGAAAAATGAAGTTATAGGAGACAGAAAAATAATGGAGTGATGGAAAGAGTATTTTAAAGATATACAAGACAAAATAAAGAGAGAAAAACGTAAAAAACTCTGAATTGGAGAAAAATAACAAGAAAAAACCAACAGCTAAATAAAAAAGCAAAGAAAAAGTAATAGCATGGAAAGAAATACACAATGAAGTAATGACGATTTTATTTTCAGGATTATAAGATTCAATTTTGTTCCGACATATTTATAGATAGTAGTATTGGCTGTTCAATGTCTTGATCTGAGGTTTTTTTGTAAATGCTTGAATTATGACCCGAAGACAAGATTTAATATTTAGGTAAATCCATAACTGATATCACTGCGAAGTCAGAATCAGTTTCAGATATATTCCCTCTCGTGAAACAAGTATTTTTATAATTATGTATTACTCCGAGACAAATATACTCACATTTCAACCACAGTTCCCAATCATCCTGCTCGATGTTGGTAGGTATCACTTTCTTGGGATGGGTGGTATTGATACAATTAGGGATGTCTAGGGACGCTACCAACTGCTCTAAATCTAACAGAGTGGTTTGTGTGCCTTTTGACGAACACATGGGCCAAATTAACGAATTACAAGGTGTAAGAAAATTATCGGTCATTAGGTCAATAGGTTTCGCAAGGGATTGATGGAGATACATACGAGGGAATCCGTAGCAAGCATGAAAAATATTCATCGAGAATATTAGGGATCAGAAATGTACTACAGCTATAATTTTGTACTAAGATGTAAGACAGGTAGTCAGTTGATGAATACTCACAATCCAGAGGATTCACGAGACCGGACCCCATCCAATCAAATTGGGCACTGGGAATGTCGACATTCTGAGGTTGAGGGATGGATGGACTTGGCTTGAGAATTGAAGAGGTAGGCTGTTCTGTTCTGATGGGTTCCAGCGGTTGCAGTCCCAAGTTAGCAGCGAATCTAGGCATTGAAGGGTTCCAAGATGGACCATACAACTAAAAATCATACACAGATAGATGATTTCATTTGTTCACAAAAAGGATTTGAAGCTTTAATAACATCTAATTTGACCCTACTCAAACTGAACGTTTTATCTTCTTGTTTGTTCTTTTATACAGTTACAACGCCTTTGTGCAGGTATTTGTCCTCTCCTTTCTTAACCTAAAGACATCTGGATGAAAGGAGAGGACAAATACCTGTACTAAGGCGTTCTAACTGTATAAAAGAAGAAACAAGAAGATAAAACGTTCAGTTTGACTGTTTTCTGAGTTTGATGTTTTCTGGTGGGGGAAAGCTATGTTTGTTTTGTAAGGAGGGGACAAATACCTGCACTAAGGCGTTCTAACCGTATGAAAGAACAAACAAGAAGATAAAACGTTCAGTTCGACTGTTTTATGAGTTTGATGTTTTCTGGTGGGGAAAAGCTATGTTTGTTTTGTAAGGAGGGGACAAATACCTGCACTAAGGCGTTCTAACCGTATGAAAGAACAAACAAGAAGATAAAACGTTCAGTTCGACTGTTTTATGAGTTTGATGTTTTCTGGTGGGGAAAAGCTATGTTTGTTTTGTATGGAGGGGACAAATACCTGCACTAAGGCGTTCTAACCGTATGAAAGAACAAACAAGAAGATAAAACGTTCAGTTCGACTGTTTGATGAGTTTGATGTTTTCTGGTGGGGAAAAGCTATGTTTGTTTTGTAAGGAGGGGACAAATACCTGCACTAAGGCGTTCTAACCGTATGAAAGAACAAACAAGAAGATAAAACGTTCAGTTTGAGTAGAGCCATGAAGATAATAGCACAGCCTGCTATCGAATATAATTAGAAGTTATTGAAGCTTCAAATCCTTTTTGTGAACAAATATTAATATTAAAATTTTGAGTTGGGAAGCCTTTGGATAGTTTAAGTTATTTTATGGACTGAAACGCTGTGCAATACTAATACTTACAATGTTCCTGGCATCAATGTTGAGAGATTTCAGAAGCGCCTTCTGTCCTGAAGATTTCGACCACTGATACTTCAGAGCAGGGGTGTCTGTCACGTCCTGCAACTGCTTAAAAATAAAATCGTTTTCAGCCAGTTCAAAATAGCTGAAGTCTTCCACGACATCCCCGATAGCTGGAAACATTTCTTTGACGGCTTGCTCAGCCTTGGCGAATGCTTCTCTTTCATCCAGTAATGAAATAGTTGAGTTGGAGGATTGTGAGAAGTCGGCGAAGCTCTGAAATTCATCTTCTTCAGTTTGGAAGACTGTAGAGGGTTCGTTATCACATACGGTCGAAGTGAAGTCGCCAAAGTCTTCGAAATCGTCCTGTTTGTCATCCTGGGATGTTGTAATTTTATGACTAGGTTCCGGAAAGGCTTGATGCGAGGTGAAATCTGCGAAGTCGTCGTCGCTATCGATATGGGGTTCTTGTGGTCCACTATCCTGAACAGGTTTTTGACTAGGGGAACTTTCTGCAAGTGATGTAGTGTTGCCAACGAAAAAGTCAGATAATTTTTCGTTTAATTCTCCGATTTGGGGCGTATCACAAGTTTCAAGTGTTGAAACAGGATTTTGCTCGAGGTTTTCGAGTCCGCTAGAAAAATCGCTAAACTCACCAAATTCTTCTTCTGTTGAATCAGTTTCAAATATCCGATTTGTTTCCTGGCTCTTTTCACAGCCAGTATCAAAACAACTTTGGTTTTCTAATTTGCTGTCATTATTGAAACCTTGAGGTTCAAACAATGTTTGGGGGAAAATATTTTTTATACTGTTGTCTTCAAAAACCCCATTTTGGGTTGAGTTACCACCTGAATTGTTTCTATCCGAAACTGAACTAGGAACCGATGCAGTAAAAATGTCCTCCACTTCTATATCTGTTGAATCATTCACTACTATATTTCCTTCTCCCGGGTCATCGTCTTGATTAAACACAGACTTTTTCACCTTTTCTGGATATTCTGTATCGTTTTTACTTGTGTCCGGATCCAAACTATTCGTGCTATTTATTTGGTCCGAACAATTTGAAAATACTTTTCCAGAATCGAGTGGGTCCACGACATCCTCAGTTTTCAACCGTTCACTGATTCGTAGAATCGTAATATCGTCCGCAAATGTGAATTCAGGGTTACCCGAAGGATCGTCATTGTTGTTGAGTTTAAAATGACCGTTTTCCGCCGAATCAAGACTATTACAAAAAGAAAGTTTTTCGTCACAATTGGAAAAACTCAGACTATCAAAGTCGATAACTTTCACGTCATTTTCACTAATTTTATCACCGAGCAGCTTATTATCGTTATTTGAGGTCTTATTTTGATTTGAGCAATCACAGTTGGATAATACATCGTTTTCCTGGTCACTTTTCTCGCGTTTTTCCTTATCTGCACTTTCGTTTGGGATTCTGAAAGGGGAACCTTGGTCTGGCGAAAGGTCTGGAGATGGTAACGGTGAGAAACCTGAAAAGAAGATGTTGAATAAATTCATTTCTGGCGGGGTTTTTTTCTTACTATCACAGCCGTAAGATAGATCGTTGGCTACTGTGAAATCTCCGAATTCATCATCTTCGTCTTCCTCTGGAGACGGGGACGGTGGCGGAGAATTACTCAAGAGTGGAGGTATTATGTTAGACATCTGTGGGTAATAATAATGATCTTTTATTTCTACGAAGACAAAAAAATTGTACAGGAATGGTCATTACAAAAAATAAAAACGATAGATAAAAACATACCACCTCTGAATTTAATTATTTATTTATTTATCGGTCAAGTACACTAGCGAATTGTTCTAAAATCCCAAATGGTACATCAAGAAAGTTTCAACTGTAGAAACCAGTCAAGCAATAGAGTTCAGTTATGAACGCAACAAGTGAGATCCTCGAGATAAACTATTGTAATTGCTTAAAAATAATTAAACTTATTTATTTTTATCAGTCCAGTGCACCACAAACTATTAATAATATTTCAAATGGAACATAAAAAAGAAAAAATATTAAAAAGACAAGCATAAAGACATTCAACACTAATGATCAATTGAATTATAAAACAAAACGTAACTATGTCAAGTACATTACACAATGGGGAATGTTCCTCCTGACGAAAATCAAGTAGTTTTCATAAAAAAGCTCTAAAATAACGCATTTTAAACTTATCATTTCAACCTTTTTCTTTGAAAAATTATTTAAATACTTAAAAAAGAGGAATGAAATAATGCATTCAACATTTAAAGGCATTCGTTTCTATTTCACCATTTGGCAACATCGGTTATAGCTAATAAAGGACAATGAATCTGTTACCTGTATGAGACAAACAAAGATGACATATTTCAGAGGCGCGCTGTTCTGTTTACTTAAGTTCCGAGTTCCGAGACATTCTGTGACATATGACATTTTGTGCACCTAACCTAGCTTCCCCTATATAAATAAATAACAAAACAACTGTTGTTTATGTGGCTTGTGGAGGTGGTATTGAACTATAATTTATATTTTGCCTTGATTGTTGATTTATAAAGGTACTTTACCTTTTTTAAAGTAGATAATCTAGGTACGTATAAATTATTTCAACTTAATATAGGCGCTGTTGCCAATATGAAACATCAATTTGAATACTTTTCGAAGTGAATTTGAAAAACTCATGAATTAAACTCAACTTTATTTTGTTCAAACTTGCATTTGCTGTAATAACCCAAATTGAGGAACATTCCCCATTGTAACAAAGTCCCAAATGTTACATCAATGTGCAAACAAACCCTAGAGTCAAGTTATTATTTCATAAATAAAGGTATGCATTTCATTTGTCAAGTAGTACATTATATAATTGTAATAAAATCCAATGGCAAGTCAGGGAAGTTCGAATTCAGATTAAAAAAAGACATGTAGAAACACTACAATAAATTATTATCATTAAAAGAAATAATAAACGACTATTCAGAAGTTTAAAGAACAATATCTGGATGAAGTCGTCTGTTTGCCATTTTTTTAAATTTTAAATGTGACAAATTAAAAAGATCAAGTTCTGAAAGGTATGTATTGTAATTTTTCTGAAGTCTACAACTTTATGCCATCGAGCCATAGTTAGTCTTGTAGAATCGCAACCCAAATGACAAAATGTGATTACTTCTTAAGGATCTTGAGTTAACAGACAGGCAAAGGTTATCTAAAATAACTGAACAATTGTAGTGGAAGTTTATTATTATTTTTTGTAATAGCGTATTTAATATCAAACTTCCCATACCAAACTGAACATTAATCAAGGATTCCATTTTTATAATGCTGGAAAATTATTCAATTACTTACGAGTAGACATAAGGTCTGCAAATCTAACCAACGTACAATTCAAGAAAGCAGCTAGAAATTTGCTAGCTGTAGACCCTATTATAGCTTACAAGAGTATTTTAATTAATCATTTAAAAAAAACATGTATACCATTTTACTTTTATTGTACATGTTTTATTCAAACTGTTGTAAATTACCAGTTTTTATCTATACACCATTAGTTATGTTTATATTTATACTTACAAATCTTTTTCAATGGGATGCAAAATCTTCTGACAGTAAAGTATATTTTGATTTGATTTGATATCAAAGGCATATTATTTAGTAAAAAAATATTTCGCTGATAGACTTTTGAGTTGTCTGCCAAACACACTGGAAGTAGGTCTAGGAATCTCAATATCATTGTTTTTTTTTCAGTGAAGCAATATAATTACTTTTAGGTGGATTTATTAAATAAATGTAGATACAATTATAAATAAAATAGAATAAAATGAGAAGTGAAATAACAATGTACCCCTTTATAGAATAAGCTAGATGGAAAATAACTATCAACCTAGCAGCTGAGCTGAAAACAAGTAGGTTTGTAGGTTTTTTTTTTAATCAAATTTTTCGAATTTCAAAAGAAAATGATTGATAATGAGGGGGTTTTCACACACAAGACTGTCAAACCTCCGAATAACTGTGACATACAGACACATGCCCAGAGAAATTTATGGAATAAGATATACCTAAAAGTTGAGCAACTTTTAGCTCACTGCATATTTCTTATTCATAAGCGTTCTCCCCAAAAGTGTATATTCAACTTTCTTATCTCTCTTTATTTCATTTTCCCTTTTATTAGGAACCCGCCTTGTCTTTATTGTTTATGTTTAACAACATTTGGTAACTTCATTTTGCTTTCTTTCAAATCTATTAAAACTTTTAACGTTTTTGTAATTTACTTATATATGGTGATCACCTGTAAAGTGCATGCATGATGCATATATAAAGAACCCTCATTACCTTACCTATATTCTCAAAACGACAGAAATAGATATTATGGTTATCTACATGAAATAGGGGAAACAAGAAACAAGTCTTTGTATTTTCTTTCTCTCAGATTCACATTTAAGACAAACAGAATAGGGGCCAGAACTGACCCTTGTGACACACTGAAAATCTATAAGAATTTATTCTACAGATATCGTTCTTAAAGGCAAGCAGTAGAAATAAATATTGATTCTAATTTCGAAAACTGATAGCCAGCATTAATTGCCGATTCAAAAGATTATTGTCAAAGCGACCTTGAGGTGTTGGTATTTTAAACATTACCTATGATCATTGTTTCAAATGACAAAACATATACTCACCTGTTTAATAGTTATGAGTTGGAACAGACATAAAATTAACTACATATGTATGGTTCCTACGTAGACTTTTCGGTTGAAACTTCAAAGGTTACTGAGGAATGGTTAGACGGTGGCTGCTGATTCGACGGTTTTAATATTGTTTCCACTTTTTATTGAATATAATTTGCATTTTAAAATTGGAATTGGACAAAAACAAGACAGGTGGCCATATTGATTTGACAATTCTTGACAGTCTTGACGTTTACTTGTTGTCCTGTCAGAATTTGGCCAATGTCATAGCATGTCGTGTGTCAGCAATCAGCAGGTGTTGCGCCCAGGGCTTCAATAAATGGGGGGTTACACAATGTTAAATATTTCGGACGCCATATTAATGATGTAATTGGAGGAAAATAGCACTAAATTCAAACTGGTACAGTATACATATAAAATCCTGCAGGAATTTGAAATACTGGTGGACGAACTAGGTTGTGGTGGCAAAAGTTGAAAGTAATTGAAAAAACACATCAAAACTTCGTCAATAATTCTATCAAAATTGCAACGTGATTGTCCTTTTCTAAACATGATAGCAATATCAAACATATTACAAGGTTTTATAAGAGAACTGATGTAATCACATACGAAATTTTTTGTGGATGTAATGAAAAATTTTATCAACCTTCTTTGGGTATTTTCATCTTCCACAGTATGAAAAATATGAACATTTTTATGGTGGATTTCATGTAGAAAGGGAAAACTTTTCAGTTCAGTTTCAGTTCTGAATTGTATTTCCAATTATCCAAAGTTGCTGCTTTACCTCTATGACAGGAGAACTGTTCAGGCTGAATTTTGATTGACCTTTCAAGATAAGATTTGAAATAAAGTTAATGGAGACCAATATGTGGAAAGAATAGGTTTCTGATTTGCTTTGCCACACTTCCCCTGTACTTCCCTTCGCCGTTTACTTCCAGGTGAAAAGTTCGGCTACCCTCTGCATTACCATGCTAACAAATGGTGGCCTCAACCGAATGTACTATTGTGCAATAGGACGCGCTTACATATAGTAATATAGTAGATATAAGTAGGTACCCAAAACAAGCTCTGATAATGTTTTTACGTTCAGTTAATAAATTAATAAATTTTTCACAGAAAAGCGAGAAGATATCTAGGTCTGGCGTTTTAATTGTGGTAGTTTTGAAAAGTTCAAAGTTTTATTTAAAAAAATTGAATTATTTCTTATCAGGGGTGCAGAAAAGCAAGGATATACCTTGAGGTGACAATTTATTGGATTTGAGTATCTTAAATTTGACTTATTCGATTGATGACCTATTTATTTAGTATAAATTCATATTGAATATAGGATAAAGAAAATAGCTTTTGTCTGATTTCTACTACGATTTTATTTGTTACTGCATTTTCTTATTTGGGAAAAACACTTTTTAGCTTTCTACTTCCCCATTATTGAATAAGAAATATGGGAAACTCCCAATGAGAGGAAGAAAGTAACTACAATTACAATATATAATAGCTGAATAATTTAAAAAATGTATAAAAATAAAAACACATTCAAAAAATTCTAATAAAAATTTGAATATGACAAATCATCGGAATATGTTAAATTGACTCTGAATAATGCATTTTCTCAGTTTTTTTCATGTCTATCAGTTCTTGGCTGGTCTCTGATCCATTTAATTATTTTGTTTTCCATCTTAAAAGTGAGCCGTGATAATTTACCTAGTTCAAAATTGTTCACTAATGTCAAACTTGACCTGACAATTTTCGTTTCAAAATAGTTTTAATTTAGTTCGGAAAATAACGACTGCAGAGGTCTGTTACCAAATAAATAGAAAATAAGTTTTCATATGCAATTTTCATGGATTAGTGAAAGAACAAAGGTGTGAATGCGGGTAAGAAGTTTCCCGCAATTTTGTTTGAAGATGGAGAAGTATAATGCCAAAACGCCCTTTTCCCAAAACCATCATTTCAGCCTCGCGTGTCAAGATTTTCTACCTTTCCTAGATTCCGTCCCTTGCAAATACTAAACCGGCGTTTCCCAGGCATTCCAATTCTACCTATCAGAATAGAGGATGTTTTTAGCATAGTCACTTTTTCGGTAAGAGGTTTCCAGCAATTTTGTTTGTAGATGGAGAAGTAGAAAGCCAAAACGTTTCCCCCCCAAAACCATCAATTCTGCCTCAGCGTGTCGAGCCCACAATTCACAAGAAGGATATTCCGCTCAGACCGATTATTAGCTCCAGAGATTAAGCCACTCAGAACTTGTTCAGATTTTTACTACCAATAATTAAACCATTGCAAGGTAAAATATCATCTTTTGTGAAAAATTCAGGCATTTCGTTGAACTACTAGGGGAAATCGAAGTCACAGAACGGGATCAACTGATCAATTTCGACGTGGAAACCTCTACACCAACATCCTTGTCGAAGAAGTACTTCAAATCATACAGAGGGAGCTTTCCGAAGATGGGACCCTGAAAGATAGAACAAACTTACAGATACAAGTAACCATGGAATTACTAGGATGCTGTGTACGAAACTACTACTTCCAACTGAAGGACGAATTCTTTACGCAAGATGAGGGACTGCCAATGGTATCGCCACTTCCACCGGTTATAGCCAATATATATGGAGTGGTTTGAAACTCTGGCCATTGAAGAAGCCCACAAGAAGCCCCGAATCTGGTGGAGGACACCTTCATATATGAAACTGAGGGAATGCAGAACTAGACACCTTCCTGAAACACATCAACAACGTAAGTCCTTCCATCACTTTCACAATGGAGAAGGAAGTCCACAACGAATTGCCATTCTTAGATGTATTGGTGAAGAGGACCGACACGAAATGGGAAACATCTGTGTATCGAAAACTCACTCACACAGGACGGTATCTGAATCAGGAATCCAACCACCATCAATCGACTAAGAGAGGAATCATCAAGACTCTACTAGACCGTGCTTTCGGGCTCTGTAATACAAAGGAAGGTCTCGAAAAGGAACTAAGCATCATCAAAAATGACCGCCAACGAAATGGTTACTCCAAAGTAATGATAGAACAGGTTTTAGCTAGAAGACAGCGAGAGCTCCACAAGGAAGAGAAGCCGCCACAACCAGTACTTGTACTTCCCTACATCAGAGGATTATCGGAAAGGATAAGAAGGATTTGTTCCAAGTATAACATCAGAACCTGCTTCAGATCTAGGAACACTATCCGTAGCAGCCTCACAAAAACCAGGCCACCAAAGAAGGACTGCGATTCCAAGAATTGCATTAACCGGATACCCTGCGAGTGCGGAAAATCATACATCGGTGAAACTAAGAGGCCTTTGAATATTCGCATTGCCGAGCACAAGAAACACAAACAGCGAATCAGGAATAGCAGAGCACGTTTGGACTTCCACAAGGAAGAACACTGGTTTAGGAAAAAAATCAAAGGAGCCGCGTATATGTTGTCCAACAACGCATTTAGCTAAGCTAGCGTAGAGATACGCAACATATGGAAACCACTAATCAAGCGGAGCACGACCAACTCCCGCCAAACGATCAGTTTCCGCTAAAACCGATGAAGCGGAGAGAGGGAAAAGGGTATAAGTGAAAGCACTCGAAGGACCTATAATCAGATCTCGGAGGAATAGGTCGCCCGAAGACTAACTAACTATCGAAACGTCATGAATTAACTTGGTTTGGAATCTTTTTAATTTTCATTTCTTGTTAATATTTTTTTTATTCTCATCTCCTGTTAACAGTTTCATTTTATTTTTGATTTTTTGGTTGTTGCTTGTATTTTATTTCATTATAATTTCAGTTTCTTTGCTTAATATAATGGTTATTTTCCAGCTAATCCCTTTTTTATTTTTACAGATTCTTTCAGGTGTTTCAAATCAATTTATATCATATTAGACAATGGAAGTCCAAACTAATGAAATACACCAAGAAACATTGTCAACTACCTTCAAACAAAAGCTTTTCTACCTCTCCTCAGTTCCGTACCTCGCAAATGCCGGACCGGCATTTCCCTGAACCACATGGCAGAAATCGTCACAAGCGACTGCACACCCATCGCCCATTTCGTCGATGAGAGAATGTTTGTATCGTAAAACAAACCACCCGACCCCGACGCATCATGAAAATCCAATAAAAGATGATCCTCCAACCGAGCAACGTCGAGCTCACGAAAGTTCACTACTACGGCAAGAACGGCAACGACAGAAACCTCCGGATTTCCACGATTTCCCGGGAAGTGTACGAGAACAGCTACAACAGGAACGTCATCATCAAGAGGAACATCTTTGGCCAGAGGTGGGTGTTGAGGATAAACGAGAGGGACGATTTAAAGAAAACACACAAGTATAGGATCGCCCTGTACGTTCTGGTGTTCTGCTCGATTCTTTTGGCGGTCGCTTCGGGGATTTTCTTCTCGCTGGGTGAGTTCTCTAGGTTAGGTCCAAAGTGAGTGGGTTCATGCGGCCCTTCGCTGCAACACGTGCGAATTTATTATGCCACACATCTATTCAAACTCAAAAAATGAATCCAGACATAACGAAGCTTATTAATTTACTGAACCATTTCGTTCATATGGCAAGAGTGAAATTCTCACAGATTTTTTGTAAAAAGGAATCATTTTGCCACCGAGCGGGTGCTATAAACTTTTTATTTCAAATGGAAAGGTGGTCTTGTGACATTTCTGATGAAAGGTGTATTAATTCTCTATGCAATGCCTCTAATTTTTTTCAATTTCGATAACCGGTTGCGGAGTTATCGATGTTTGAATTTTGAACTTGGAATTTCGCCACCTTATGTCAAATTTTTCGACATGAATGTTCGTTCGAAAGAGAAATGAATTCTATAGTGTTATTTTTCAGGACACAAAGGGATAGCATTATATTTCAACCTCGTTGCTAGTTACCTTTAGAGATAAAACAACCATTTGTACAAATGAACTCTTTGAAACTCCTGACAATAAAACAGTCAATTCTTGAACTCCTTTATAATATTTTGGAATGTTTTCGGAGAACAAGTTTCGGTAATTCTATCTTTTGAGTTTCCGTATTTTCCCAGGTTGTGTAACATAAACTTTCGATGTTTTGGTCGGTTTCCGGGTTTTGTCGAGGTCTTCTTTAAAGAATATTACTGCAGTTTTTTCCCAACACCAAACCGTTATTTCAACACCTCGACACGTGTTTTGATCAGCATCACTCCAGTTCTATTCATTACTGCACCAAAGGTTCCAAACAGTGCATCACAAATGATCTTTTATTTAACATCTCGAAGGCCTTCGACCGTGTATGGCACGAAGGTGTTTGTTTCGAAAGTAATTGACTGCTGTTTCGAGAGGGTTTTTTTCTTCCAGTTTGTGGCTGAAAGTTACGTCTTTGCGTGATCTACATATCTTTGTATAGGTTGAGTTAGGTCTAAAGTGAGTGGGTCTATTCGACCCTCCACTCCAACCCGCAAGGGTTTATTGTGGCTCACACATTCTCAACGAAGCCGATTAGTTTGTATGGTGAGTGATCTTTCAGGTCAAATGGTGAGAGTACGGATCTGCAGGACTTAAAAAACCTGATTCGGTCCCCAGCGGGGCAGGCACAAAGTATATGCTCTACTGCTTCATCATTTTCCAAACAGAGGACACACAATTCATCAGCTTATATAAATATGATGAAATATTCATTCAACAAAAAGTAACACAATAAAAGAAGTATTGATTTCAAATTTATATCTACATATTTCCGAAGAAAATACTCTTCGTAATAAAGAGTAATTTACACAGATATTTAGATCAATTTCTAACAGAAATTTGTTTTTTCAGACAAACTGATATTCAAAGAAGACAGCAAAACGTCAAATAAATATAAACTCCAAGAAGCTGTGAGTGATACACATACAACAAACAAAACTCGCGAAGATCGGCTTTTGAATGCAACACGCAACGAAAATCCAGCAACAGTATACGAGATGGTGAGTTCCTGGTGTTTACTTTGAGAATCCAAAAAAAGGCAAGCTCTTTAGGAATTATTAGGCTATACCTAAGGTATTGATGTTTCCAGTGTCACTGTTTTTCGAGTTTGAAAGCCGTGGATTTGGAATTTCTTCCAAAAATCCACGGCTTTCAAACTCGAAAAACAGTGACACTGAAAACCTCAGCCGCGAAAGTCTAAACCATTTTTTGTTGATGTTTGATGTTCGCCTCATATGAAACACCTTGTATTTTCCGGCAAATTTCACCGATTTTTTATTTTTGATTTCACCAAACATTTTTTGTATACGTATGGAAAAGTTCTGTTTTTGTTTGAAGGTGATTGACAATGTTTCATGATGAATTTCACTAGTTCGAACTTCCATTGTCTACTATATAAAATGATTTGAAATCCCTGAAGCAACTAAAAAAGAAGAATTAAAAATGAATAGCTGAAAATAACAATTATATTAAGCAAAATAAACCTGAAATGAAATAATACATAAACTACAAGTAAAAATATAACAATTGAATAAATAAAAACAAAATAAAAATAAAGGAATGAAAAAAGAAAATAAAAATGGAAAAGTGTAGAGATTCCAAGTCACGTTAGTTCACGACGTTTCGACTGATAGTATCTACAATCGTCTTCGGGTGATGACTGGACTGATTCCTCCGAGAGATGACTATTTATAGGTCGTTAAAATACTTTCACTTATCCCTGCTTTCCATTTTCCGCTTCACTGGTTCCGTTGGAGATGACCGTTTTGACGGGAGTTGGCCATTTTTCGCTTGATGATGGGTTTCCATATGTTGCGTATTTCTACGCTGGCCTGGCTGAATACGTTGTTGGACAACATGTATGCGGCTTCCTTGAATTTTCTCCTAAACCAGTGTTCCTCTCTGTGCAAGATCTCAGCTTGAGACCACTCGATGTTGTGTTGATGGGTCCAAACATGGTCTGCTATTCCTGATTTGCCGGTTTCCCCTCGCTGTGTCTGCTTCTTGTGCTCGGCCATGCGAACATTCAATGGCCTCTTAGTTTCACCAATATAGGATTTTCCGCACTCACAGGGTATCCGATAAATGCAATTCTTAGAATCGCAGTCCGCGTTTAGTGGGCTGGTTTTCGTGAGGCTGCTACGGATAGTGTTACCGGATCTGAAACAGGTTCTGATGTTGTATTTGGAACCAATTCTTCTTATCCTCTCCGATAATCCTCTGATGCAGGGAAGTGCAAGCACTGGAGTAGCCATTCCGTTGAAGATCATTTTTGATGATGTCTAGTTCCTTCTCGAGACCTTCCTTCGTATTACAGAGCCCAAAAGCACGGTCTAGTAGAGTCTTGATGATTCCTCTCTTAGTCGATTGATGGTGGTTGGATTCGTGGTTCAGATACTGTCCCGAATGAGTGGGTTTTCGGTATACAGATGTTTCCCACTTAGTGTCGGTCCTCTTCACCAAAACGTCTAAGAATGGCAATTCGTTGTAGATTTCCTTCTCCATTGTGAAAGTGATGGAAGGTCTCACGCTGTTGATGTGTTTCAGGAAGGCACCTAGTTCAGTTATTCTTTTTTAGTTGTTTCAGGGATTTCAAATCATTTTATATATTAGACAATGGAAGTCCGAACTAGTGAAATTCAAAGTTCTGTCTTGCCCACCATACTTTCCAGACTTCTCGTCAACAGACTACCATCTTTTCAAACACTTCCATAACTTTCTCACCGATAGAACCTTTGCCAATCAGAACCAGGCAAAAGTGGTCTTCATCATCATTTCTTGGCATGCAACCACAAGTTTCCGAATCTAAGCGATACGGAAATTCTGCACTAGGCAAGGAAGGGTTGCAAACTCAATTATTTAGAATCCTTGGAAATTCACAAGCATAAACATTGCGGGTGCAACCTGTTAAATGACCAAGTCGATTTAATTTACTCTCCGGTTTTTAAATTGGCACATGCCCATTGTGAACTGTAAATTCAGGTACTCAATCAAGTACCTGAATGGTATATATTGGTGAATGTAATGAATCATTGTTAGTTTATTGTTCAAGTTTGAGAATGTCCATATAGGACGAAACTGCAGTTAACGTTAGTTAACTCTAAGATAATCGAATATGCCATTTACACACAACTTGTTGAATTTTTAGAAGTCAATGATATTTTGAGTCCACGTCAATTTGGCTTCAGAAGAAAGAAATCAACCTCTGATGCTATAAACTCTCTCACAAATTACATAAAAGATGCATTTGACAATAAAGATAAATATATTGGTGTATTCACTGATCTCACTTCGGCATTTGATTGTGTGAATCATAAAATCCTCTTAGACAAATTATACTGGTATGGTATTAGAGGGGTGTGCCTAAATATGATAAAATCATACTTGACTGAGAGATTTCAAGTGGTAGAATACGGAGAATCTCGTAGTCAAAAAATGAAACTGATAAGAGGAGTTCCTCAGGGCTCCATATTAGGACCACTTCTCTTTCTTATATATATTAATGATCTACTACATTTCTTCAATTCATTAGATATTAAGACTACCATGTATGCAGATGATGCAACCTTGAGCAGAGCAGTGGACGTACTTAAAACTCCTCAACGTACCCTAAATAATATCCTGGACAAAGCACGATCTTGGTTTGGATCAAATGAACTGATTTCAAATGAACAAAAAACAGAAGTACTAACTTTTGAAACAAGAAACTCAAACCAAGCTGATAAAACTGCAGTTAAATTTTTAGAGGTTTATATTGACACACATTTATCGTGGGTAGAACATATAAATAACATATGTACCAGGCTGAGTAGGTCAACATACGCAATTAGAGTAATTAAAAGTTTTGTGAAGCAGAATGCAGCCCTCACTACATATCATTCTCTTTTTCACTTAGTTCTAAGATATGGAATAATAACCTGGGGCAGTGCATCAAAATGTCATCTGGAAAAAGTGTTTATCCTGCAGAAATTCGTTGTAAGAGGTACAACTTCTGTCAGATGGGATGAAACTTGCCGTCCAATATTTAAAAATCTCAAAATAATGACACTGTATTCAGTCATTGTTTATGAAAACCTACTACATATTCGACTAAATATAAATAATTACACCTATCGTACAGACATACGCCATCATGATACTAGAAATAAATCAGACATCGTCATGCAAGCAAATAGACTGAAAAGGACTGACAATATTGGCCTTAAGCTATACAATATTCTGCCACTAGACTTTCGCAATTTGTCATTCAATAGATTTAAGTACTCTCTGAAGTTTTTTTAACTGAAAATCCTCTGTATGATATCAATGAATTTTATGGAAGTGTCCAATTGAATAGAGATGCCTTCAATGTGGACACCTTAATAATGGGTGTGTTCCCATTTGACTAATATGTATGTGTATTGTAATTTAAATCAAATGTTTGTACTGAACTTCTTAACGATCTTGATATTCTTGATGATCTCAATATTATTTTTTTCAACCTTATGATTACCATCTAATTCTCAAATTCAATCATGTAATGTAATTTGTTTTAATGAGTATGTTGATTTGTTTTAATGAGAATTTCTTCGTATTTTTTTTTTTCTCAATTCATGACCAACATTGATTGTGGAATCTTAAGATGTATATAGCCTGATTTTGATTGCTCCATTTGTTTTGACATGACTATAAACCTTGTGTTTCTCAAGACGAATAAAGATATTATTATTATTGTTATGATGATTATTTTCGTAGGAAAAGAAAACGTACTCTCCTCCGTTTTGCAATGACTGTATTTCTGGTGTGGAGGTATGTTTGAAAGTTGAAGAAACTGGAAAGCCACGCTGCGTTCTGGCTGCCGACTGGAACGATCCTACAGGTTGTGGAGGACTTTGTAGCATCAACACGCACTTCTGTCAAATCCTCGACGCCAGACTGAAAGTCTTCCAGTGTTCGCTTCTGACAGATACTCTCAAGTGCCCCAAAGGAGCTTTCAGCTGCGGAAACATGTGCATATCGCAAGAGAAGAGGTGTGACGGGGTCATGGATTGCTCGGATCTTTTGGACGAAAAAAATTGCGGTAACTATTAACGTGTTAGGAATCGCACGTTAAAAGGTTAGACCTCGTTAATCCTTAGCTCGCACAAGTCTAAGCTTCTTAGGGTTGTCGCTCGTAGGGGTGCGACAGCTGGTTAACGGAAAAACAGATTTAAACGGTTTTTTTTTAATGGCGAAACATTCCGGTGTGAGATTTTACACATTTTTATAACTCGACATGAATGTTTTGAAAAAGGACTTAGTTGTGAAGGATATCTCGAATGAGAGTTCGTTAAGAAATGTTTTTCGTTAACCAGTTGTCGCTCCCTTAGAAGACGAAACTTTTGCGAGCAAATGATCAATGAGATCTTACTTTTTAACGTGTCATATCATTAAATTTCATCACAAGAAGGTTTCGTTGACTGAAAATATCTATAATCATATTTCGAACGATTCCCATGAACAAAATAATTTTTTCAGTGTCACTATTTTTCGAGTTCGAAGGCCATACATTTTTGGAAATTCCTCCTGACGTTTCGCTGGTGCAAGTAGCAAGGTTCGTCAGAGGTTTATACATCCTGAGTCTTTTTTCTCCGGGGACTGATACTCAGGATGTATAAACTCTTGAAGAAGCTAGCCACTCGCACCAGCGAAACGTCAGGATTGTACATCCTCCCGAGGAGTTGTCCTCCTAGGTCATCGTCCATCCTGTCCATCCTGCATAGAGGTGTGTCCACTAGCCCCATATTATGGAGGTGTTTCCTAAGTTGACAGTCAGAAATCCTACTGTTAAGTGGATTCGGTCTGTTCACCTCAAGAAAGGAAGGCCTACCTTCTTTGGAGTCGTTTCCAGGAATTTCCCTCCCGTTCTCCGGTATAATTCTTAGCCAGTATTTTCTCGGTATAGGTGCTAGCCATTCGGTCTTCCATATTGCATCTGAGACCTCTTTGCATTTACTCTCCAACTTGCTGGAGGTGGTGTGCTTACCATATATCGCTCCGTCGAATCCCCTTAAGGATATCAAACAAAATCCAAGACTGGCAAGTCTAGGACCATATCTCAATGTCAAACCACCGCTGGCTTATCTAATCCACTGTAAAATCCCGTGACCCGAAGAGGACGGATGTAGCTCTCTACAATCGACTCTTAAGAGGAGCTCTGCGGGAAACAGAGGTCCTGACTCCTGGCAACAATGAAGAACTGGAAAGGTACACGGTATCTGTCCACAACAAAATAGACACTGCCTACAAGGAATCCTGTCCGAAGAGGATGGTTCAAACAGATGGCACAACCAACACATGGTGGTGCCCTGAATTGGAACACCTCAGAAGACAGCGAGAACGACCTTCAACAAGGCAAAACGTACAAGACTCAAAGAGGACTGGGGTATACAGGGTGTCCCTGGACTTCCTCTTTTCCTCTCGGGAATGTATAGATGGGGTCAAAATAACACCAGTACTTCATATAACTTTTTTTCCTAAAATCCTTCGTTACCAAGTAACGGGCCCTCGAAGTTACAAAATGAAAATGTTTTTCTTCGATAACTTTTCAAGTGAATATTTAAAATCATCCAAATTTTGGTAATTGACTAAACAAATGAATTCCTTCGATGAGCTTTCATGCAGGAGTCAGTTGTTTTGCTACAAAGTCAGGAACGGAGTACCCCCGATGGTCCACACCCCAAAACTTTGAAATGACAGATATTTTTCAATATTTTTCAACAAATTAAGGTTACTTGGACAATTTTATGAATAAAAGTACTCGTGTGGAAAGTCGATCGGAGCAACGAGTCTTGATAAAAATATAGTTTCACTCGACGACATCAAACCCGCTCGTCCACCATTATTTGAAATGAATAATTATCAAAGCAGAAATAATAATGATAACGTTAATTCAACAACATTTATCCTGAGATGTCTACCATTATTCGAAAATATTAGTTTTTAAGGAAAATGGAAATGATAGGTAAAATGTTCATAACGAATTTTTATAATGCAAACACGTTTAACTAACGAAACTTAAGAGCCTCAAGAGCAAACAGAAATGAAAAATCCGCTACAGAAACTGCTCGATATGACCACCTTCTCTCTCTATACATTTTCTTAGTCTGCGAAGACACCCTCTCTGTACTTGAAATAGCATTCCAGGGTCGTTTCGTATGGCTTCACAATGTAATGTTATTCTATTCAACAATGCATCTCTTGTGTGAATAGGTGTAGCGTAAACAAGGCTTTTTAGATGCCCCCACAGAAAGAAATCCAATGGATTTAAATCCGGAGACCACGATGGCCATGAATATGGCCCACCTCTACCAATCCATCTATTGTGGAAAATATGGTTCAGATGGTCACGCACAATCAAACTAAAATGAGGAGGAGCGCCATCATGCATAAACCACATATCTCTTCGGGTTTGCAATGGAACATGTTCCAAAAGTCCATTCAAATCGTTCTGAATGAACTCCAAATAACGTTCTCCATTCAATCGGTCCTGTAGAACGAATGGTCCTATAAGATGGTTTCCTATGATACCAGCCCAAACATTCACGTTGAATTTCCGTTGGTGTTTGGTTTGCAATATCCCATGGGGATTTTCTTCGGCCCATATATGGAGATTATGAGAGTTGATTACTCCATCTCTACTGAAACCTGCTTCATCAGTGAATAAAACTCGATTAATAAAAGTCATATCCTCTCTTTGCCTATCCATGAACCAATTGGCATATTCCAGTCGTGCTGGAAAATCTTGAGGTGTCATGGCATGTACCTTCTGGATGTGAAATGGATGGAGCAGTTGTTCCCTAATTATTCTATGAATAGTGGACTTGGATGTATGGAACTGTTCTGATAGATTTCTGATGCTCATTGAAGGATCATCAGCGACGGCTTCCAAAATATTTTCCTCCAATACAACGGTACGTACAGTCCTAGGAGCGCCCTCACCACCACGTTTTGGCAAAACTGTACCTACAATAATATCGAAATAAAACAACGTGCTCAAATTAATTATCAATTATTACATACCTGTCTCCCTCAAGCTGCGATCGACACGCTCGAATGTTTCTCTTGACGGTACCGTTCGATTGGGAAAATGCTCGGAATACAGATGACGAACTTCTGCAGCATTACAAAATGCTCGTCCATAAAATACATGCATATCTGCATATTCATTGAATGTAAACTGTTCGGCCATATCAAAAAAATTCAAAATATCCTATAGAATATTGACAATACAATGATAGTCATATGACAACGCACCACTCAACAAAACAAAATCGCATTCCAGTTTCTCATTTTTTATCAAAACTTTCTAAAAGGTTTTTTTGTCAACATCTGTGAAAGAAATGGAACATAATTATTCCCTGGATATTTTTCACCTGATCATGTGCAGCCGTTTTTGTAGTTCATTCGTTTGCTTTTTATTAGTATAGTAAATATTTTTTCCGATGTGCGTTTTTTCAGCTAAATTTAGATTCGTGTTAAAGAATTTCTCCCTTAAAATTATAATTATCAGTGAAACTCCTCAACAGTTTAGCTGTGAAGAATTTGAAACATTCGAATGTTGAATTTCATGAGATTCAGATAACTGATCAACACGAAACGTGATTATTCCACACGTATTATGTACATACAAAATATGGAATGAATTCGATATTTCATAGTAGAGTAGCTTGTTAGTTTAAAAACACCACGAATCTACAGAACTTGATATTTCTTTTGAAAAAATATCTGCTATCACAATTGTGACTTAAACTTCCATATAGGTACTGTACTTTTTGTTTACGACTTCATTTTAGCATACTTTGTATTATTCCTGTTATAAATGTTGTTGAATTAACGTTATCATTATTATTTCTGCTTTGATAATTATTCATTTCAAATAATGGTGGACGAGCGGGTTTGATGTCGTCGAGTAGAACTACATTTTTATCAAGACTCGTTGCTCCGATCGACTTTCCACACGAGTACTTTTATTCATAAAATTGTCCAAGTAACCTTATTTTGTTGAAAAATATCTGTCATTTCAAAGTTTTGGGGTGTGGACCATCGGGGGTAGTCCGTTCCTGGCTTTGTAGCAAAACAACTGACTCCTGCATGAAAGCTCATCGACGGAATTCATTTGTTTAGTCAATTACCAAAATTTGGATGATTTTGAATATTCACTTGAAAAGTTATCAAAGAAAAACATTTTTCATTTTGTAACTTCGAGGGCCCGTAACTTGGTTACGAAGACTTTTAGGAAAAAAGTTATATGAAGTACTGGTGATATTTTGACCCCATCTATACATTCCCGAGAGGAAAAGAGGAAGTCCAGGGACACCCTGTATATCAAGCCAACCTCAGAGAGTTCAAAAAAGTCTGCAGACGAAAGCAAAGAGAAGCCTGGAGAGCCTATTGTGTGGCAGTCGAAGACTTTCCACTAGCTTCTAGGCTCCAGAAGGCACTCTCAAATGACCACCATAAGAGTATCGGCATCCTGACGAGGGAAAGTGGCGACAAAGCCGCCAACCTCCAGGAGAGTGCCGAGATTCTTATGGAAACTCACTTCCCAGGTTCTGTCTTTCCTGGAACGACGAACTGGACGGATGTACCAACAAAACACTGACAATACGACTGGCTATCTGCTAGTGCAGTAATTGATGAGGACAAAATAAGATGGGTTATATCGGGCTTTTCCCCCTTCAAGTCACCAGGACCTGACGGTATAAGACCAGCCCTACTTCAGTGGGGACTGGACACTCTTATGCCGCACCTGGTTGGAATATTCAGAGCCTCTCTAGCTCTGAGGTATATTCCCAGTAAGTGGAGAGAGGTAATTTCATTGATAAAGTTGTATTAATTTTTCTAACAGTGTTTCTGTTGTGTCGATGTCATACTCTTGCATACACAGCATACTTTCTAATGATTTCTACATTGTTAGGAATCACACGCTAAAAGGTAAGACCTCGTTAGTCCTTAGCTCCCACAAGTTTCTTAGCTTCTGAGAGTTGTCGTTCGTATGGAGGCGACAGCTGATTAACGGAAAACCAGATTTTGTTGTCGTTTTTTCTAGCAAACTTTTGAGTAAGTGACGGTAGTCTTTCCTCGATAGGGATAATACCAGTGAGTTGGTACAGCAGAGGGTTTGAAGGGTTGTGTCTGAAGTTATTGGGATGCCTTAATGTTGTTATTTTCCTTATAGCCGTTGTTTCAGATGCTTTAATTGTTTTCAAGGCTCTTTGTTTGATATTGAGAAACAGTGTGTGTGAGTATTTAATAAGTGGACGACAGATTAGTTTATATATTCGGCTTGCTGTTGATTTGTTTGTACCTGCTCCTGGGTTTGTTAAACTTGTGGAATGTGCGGCTCTTGCAATCACTTTTTTTTTTTGGTTATTGACGTGGCTGTTGAAATTTAGTCTGGGATCAAGCATAACACCAAGCTAATTAACTGTCGACAACGAATTCACATTCTTGTTCTTTGTCAATCCAAGAAAATTGTACTGACTGAGATTTCACTATCTTTACAATTCTGAGAGAAATTTAATCTACGCCTGTCGCCTCTTTTGGATCCACATTATCAATAGCATCCTTGATTTCTGTCATACTTTCCCAATGAAAACCTTATCAATGATTCCAAATGATATGGTTATGGTTCTGCAGTAAAAAGTAAAGTAGATAAATTATATTTCAAGTTACTAAAATCTATCTAACATAAAATCTTTTCAGATTGCAACTTGAAAACTCATTTTCAATGCGGAAACTCCACGTCCTGTTTGGACCTAACCAAGAAATGTGACAAAAGAATCGACTGCTGGGATAAGTCAGATGAAATGGAGTGCAGCACAGGTAATTTTCTTGACGGATGTCTACTTTTAAATTTGATAATTGCGTTTTCATTTCGTAGTACTGGCTCCAGAGTTGTTCCTTGCGGTTCACAATCACAACTCTGCAGATATTTCCGCGTTAGCTTCATATAAACTTATTTTTTCAGCAGTAACCTGTCTCAGTAACGAACATCCTTGCCAAAACAACCAATGCCTGGCCAAGGAAAAGTTTTGCGACGGTACTCCCGACTGTTCGGACGAATCTGATGAACCAGAGGGATGTCGAAGGTGAAATTAAATTCAGAGGGTTTGTAATAGCCACATTCTGTATTTTTTATATAAAATCAGCCTATAAAATAAAAACAGCCACTTGGTCGAGACACTTAGTCAATAAATACATAAAAACAGTTAAAAATGTTCTCACAAATCTGGACAAAATTCAGCGAAGAATTCGACCAGTAACAAAAATTTACCGGCGTCTCCTCCTTTCTGTCTGTAGTCTTCGGCGAAACACCGGAAAAAGTAACAAACATCTTCCAAAACAGTCTAGTAAAAGAAAAAAAAATAATAAAATGTTACAAACACTAAACTGACTCTTACTTACCCTATCCCAGTCCTTTTTGAAAAATCCCGTACACTGATGCTCGAAGTTATCGAGAGAGAGCGCATTGTATTTGATTAACAGCATGACAAACTTCGAAAACGCCTTCCAAACTGCTCTTCTGTCGCTGGATTTTCCTAATAGCGAAATGTTTCTGGGACACAGTAGATTAGCAAAAAGGTCCTCTGTGGTTCCGTAATAAAACTCCCAAGACTTCATAAATAAGTTCATTATATTCTCTGTACAGATGTTATCTTTGTGAATAACTGAAAAATCAGTAAATAAACCAATTACAACGTTGAATGAAGTTTATGAAGAGGACATTTCCTGATGAGGTTTCATGATAGTTATATGGAGAACCAAACAAAAATTTTACCACGTATCTATAATTTTATTATTTGAAAAGTCGATACTGTTCTTGAATTATTTCTATCTGGCGTTTTTATTCAAGAAAAGCTATTCATTACTATTGTATCATCCCTAAATAATCTAACTGTTGCTTTCAAAGTAAATTTGTTAGTGACCTGATGGAAATTTAATAAAGTTGTAGGCCAATAATAGCTTCTTATGGTAACCCAAATTTTATTTTATTCATTTATCCACAGGATCAAAACCCGTACAATAAAAAAAATAATGAATGAGAGCCAATATGAAACAATGTTTGGAAATACGTCACTAGCTAGTAACGAGATTTGGGGGCAAGGGAGATTACGACCTCGTCCTCGAGTCATGTAAGAACAGTTCCAAGTGATTCTTAAAAATGGCTCCGAAACAGGAGCCGAAAAGATGAAAATTACAGACGCGGTTCAACCCGGACAACAGTATATCAAATTACCGACCGCGGAAACCTATCTGAACACATATCTATATACATTTACACAAAATTTAGTAATTTTATGTCTACCTATACAAGATTACATTTTAACAAACATACTGTTTGTATATGTGCACATGTATATATGTACTTAACAATTTATTAATATTTACAGTTATTTTTTCAACAGAAAAATGTCTGTAGGCAAGATGTATTTCTAATGACATTAAACATATATATCTCTCTCTCATGCCATGCAATTTTTTTGAAAATTTTGGAAACGAAACGTGTGGTAGCGAAATCGATATTGAAAATTATAAATATCTCTCCAGCGTTGTTGAGGAGGTGTACCTTTTTTACTTGGAAAAGGTGCGGGAATTAGGTTTTTTCGTGAAAAGCACCAAAAGTTTACTGTCAAAAAAATTAGGGCAATTTGAAATAAATAATGACAGCGGACGCAGCGCCCTCTAGATGTTACATGAAAATCAATACGAAATTATAATTTCCCACGTCAAAGAAACCCTGGGTACCAAATTTCGTGCAAATAACTTACTTTTTGCTAGTCATTTTTAAAAACCAACAAATTTAATTTCAACACTATGTATGTCCGAAACGAGGCATTTTCGGGCACAAGTTCATATTGACTTTTTTTCTCAAAATTGTCTCAGGCAAATGTCACTTAAATATTTTAAAGTACTTGTGTTACGCCCTGTATAGGAATTATTATTATTGATAAGTTGGTTGAGGCTTTCACAGCCAAGATTTTCAGTGTTACGATCTTCGTTCGGGTTTGAAGGCCGTCGTGGTTTGGAACTGAATCCTAACGTTTTGCCAGCACGAGCGGCTGGCTTCTTCAGAGGTCTATTCATCCTGATAGTTCACCGATGACTAGTGATTTCTAGTTCGTAAGCTGTATTTATGTTGACACAGGTAGCCCGCCTTTCTAGTTGGTGCGTTGTTATTGGCCGAAGTGTTATTACCTGTTACATTGCGTTGCACTGCTGCCACCTTAGCATCTGTGGCCGAAGTGTTATTACCTGTTACATTGTGTTGCACTGCTGCCACCTTAGCATATGTAGCCGAAGTGTTATTACCTGTTTCACTGCGTTGCACTGCTGCCACCTTGGCATCTGTGAGCGAAGTGTTATTACCTGTTACATTGTGTTGCGCTGCTGCCACTTTAGCATATGTGGCCGAAGTGTTATTACCTGTTACATTGCGTTGTACTGCTGCCACCTTAGCATCTGTGACCGAAGTGTTATTACCTGTTACACTGCGTTGCACTGCTGCTACCTTAGCACATGTGGCCAAAGTGTTATTACCTGTTACATTTATGATGCACTGTTTGGAATCTTTGGTGTAGTAATTATTATTACTGTAAATAACGATTTGGTGTTGGGAAAAAACTCCAGTAATATTTATACCTGTGACATTGCATTGCACTGCTGTCACCTTAGCATCTGTGGCCGAAGTGTTATTACCTGATACATTGCCACCTTAACATCTGTGGCCGAAGTGTTAATACCTGTTTCACTGCATTGTACTGCTGCCTCCTTAGCATATGTGGCCGAAGTGTTATTACCTGTTACATTGCGTTGCACTGCTGCCACCTTAGCATCTGTGGCCGAAGTGTTATTACCTGTATCACTGCGTTGTACTGCTGCCTCCTTAGCATCTTAGGCCGAAGTGTTATTACCTGTTACATTGCGTTGCACTGCTGCCACCTTAGCATCTGTGGCCGAAGTGTTATTACCTGTTACATTGCGTTGCACTGCTGCCACCTTAGCACCTGTGGCCGAAGTGTTATTACCTGTATCACTGCGTTGTACTGCTGCCTCCTTAGCATCTGTGGCCGAAGTGTTATTACCTGATACATTGCCACCTTAACATATGTGGCCGAAGTGTTATTACCTGAATCACTGCGTTGTACTGCTGCCTCCTTAGCATTAGTGGCCGAAGTGTTATTACCTGATACATTGCGTTGCACTGCTGCCCCTTTAACATCTGTGGTCGAAGTGTTATTACCCGTTTCACTGCGTTACACTGCTGCCACCTTAGCATCTTTTAGTTGGCATTTCAAATCCGATTAAGCGTTATCGCCTCCTCTTTTCTGTTGTAGTTTTCTGTACATTTATGGATTACTATGGTTTCCCGTACAAGCCGACTATGGTATCCATGATCGTAGGCAAGTAGTTTCACATCTTCAAACAGTATCGTATGATCTCCTTCACTAAATTGTATTTTCCTGGTGGGCTTAAACAGGCAGAAATCACTAGTCATCGGTGAACCATCAGGATGAATAGACCTCTGAAGAAGCCAGCCACTCGTGCTGGCGAAAAATATAACTCAGGAAAATTGTACATACCCAACAACAACGAAAAATCGACAAGAGCGGTGCATATATTAGCGGTGATGACTTCATTCACATCACAACGTTCGTTAAGAGTCGCGGGTGCATCCTGTAGCAGCTTCAGAACAGCCTCTTCTTCAATACTCGAAGGATCATCGATGAGATCGACCGACAAGTTCTGAAAACAGAAAAGAAACTGATTCGCTGAAAACGAGACATCAACCATCAAACCTTTATCTTTTCCAGCAAGTGAAACCCACTCAGAGCGTCCTCATTGTGGTTTTCTTTGCTTCCTAAAGCTGGCATCGCGAAAACCGCTTTATCTTTGGCTGGTTTCTTGTTTTCGTGGTACAGTGATTTCTGCACTTCGCTGTCGAAGTCTCTAGTGAATATGGAAATGGTGACGTGCATGCCCAGCCACTGCTTCACTCTTTCCTTGCAGGTTTTTGCAGCTATCGAGACACAGGCGGATTTCGTTTGTGGCAGCGAGTCTATCGCTAACAAGGCGTCTATGGTCGCCGGCAATTTTTCGCTCAGTATAGCAGACACTTCCTTGTGGCACTGCTTGTGAAGAGAAGACAAGCTGCATTGCGCTATTTGGGCCGCTTTGGTTCTGAGAGTGGTCTTAGAGTACATGTGATGTTGCGGAGATCGAAATGATGAGCACTTGTTCGAGAAAAAGGCAAAACTCATTATCCTGATTTTTAAAGAAGGTGATTTCAATTAATAATAGTAATATGCTTTATTATCATAAAACATCATCTTGTAGAAAAATCTTGGGTAGTAAATACTTTAAAAATGCAATATATACCAAATGTAATTAAAATAAAAATGGTGCATGGGTACAAATTATGTTAAAATAGAGGATATAAAAGATATGTATATATATACTAAAACCAATAATGATTGAGAGTAGAAGTAAGCCCAGTTGACAGCAAATCGGGGGCGTGCTTATTAATTTTTGAGAGGGTTAAGAATGAAAGAAAAATTCTTAGTACAATTAGTTAAAATATTCATACACATTTTTTATTTATTTCATTAAAACTTTGCAATATCGTAATTTACCTAATCGTTGTAGTCATTAGGTGGGCCTTATGAAAACGGAGTAATAATCGTGGTAATTATAGTAGGTACCAAATAAATTAACAATATTAATAAAATACACAATATATATATATATATATATATATATATATATATATATATATATATATATATATATATATATATATACTTTTTTTCACTATTGGGTTGCAGCAATTGATAAGTGAACTCTTTATAACTATTCTCAAGCTTTCGAGTAACTTAAACTCATCGTCAGGGGTACTAGAAAATACAAATTACAAATTTTTGATAATAGAATATAATATAAATGTAAATGTACAAATTTTCGTCTAATCTTCAACCCCAGATTCGTCACTGTTGCTACCGCTATCATCAAAGTGAATTATGATTGGTTCAATATTGTGTTCAATACGGTTGTCTACGTCCCACATTTTTTGCTCCTCTTTTAAAACATGCTGCATGTATTTCTTCCAGTCTTCTGCAGAAACAGTTCGAATAGCTTCTTGTAGGTGATGTTGCACGTCCACTAATTTAAATGTTCTGTTCTGTTTTGGCTTCTTCATCAACTGTGATTTTTTTTCGTCCGCTACTAGTTTTTGGCGTTTGTACGTCCCCATTAATTTCTGCTTCTCTTAGTATTTTGTAAATGGATGATTTTGGTACACCGGTATAATCAGAGCACATATCAACTAATTTATCTTTT
Organism: Leptinotarsa decemlineata; assembly: GCF_025532065.1. NCBI lineage: Eukaryota > Metazoa > Arthropoda > Insecta > Coleoptera > Chrysomelidae > Leptinotarsa > Leptinotarsa decemlineata. The sequence goes on from NW_027412547.1 coordinate 623,562, forward strand.
GTAATTGTGGAACTTAATGATGTAGAAATGCCCGGTTGGTTATTCAGAGGTACACACGTAGAATTACAGCACATATGCACAAAGTCATCTTTTGGTGGCTGATGATCTCTTTCAAGACAGTGAAATACTCGCAGTACAATTTGTTTTTCTCTTACTGACCGAGACTCCGACCGTTTTACCTTTTTCGACGTGGAAGGCCCGACCATGTCTCCCATTTTTTGAGTAGTTTGAGAACGGTGTAGAAATATAATTATGTAACGCTTAAACACTTATTAGCACTATTATTTTCACCAATTGTTATCACAACACGTCGATTGCTGACTAACTTAACTGTAAAATGTACAATTCACGCTGTATAATTCACAAACCAATGATACGCTCATGGCTGCAAGTACATTAGTGAGGACTGCAACGATGAGATGGAAGTTACGGTAAAGTGACAAAGACAGAAATATCGTTGCGTACAGCGTTGCCACTAGTTGTAATAAATATCTAACACTATACAGAAAATAATGAATTTTAACTGATCAGTAATCAGGAAATGTATAAGTATTACTCATTACAAGCTCATTACTGATTTTTGTCATGAATAATACCTTTTAATCGTACTAGTATTGTGTATTATCTATAATTTGCCACAACCTACAACTCTACTGCTTACTATATTTTGATTCTGCTATAAACTGGTAGTGTACTTGACCGATAAATAAATAAAATAAATATGTATGTTTGTTTGTAACTCTAGAATTATCGACATTATTGCTTGATCTATTCGCGAGCAGATGGCGCTGCACATAACCTCCTTGATATTTCTTGATCTACTCGCGGGCAGATGGCGCTGTACGTAACTATCGAGATTATTGCTTGATCTATTCGCGGGCAGATGGCGCTGTACATAACCTCCTTGATGTAATTCGAACTCACTTTTTAGCTTTTTAAACTATATTTATTCTAACTATATAGTCTGATAAGTTTTATACACGCATGTATGTTTGATGCCTTGTAAAATATTTGATTGATGATTACATTTCATTATCATATCCCTCACAAGTTAGTTTGTATGTTTTAGTCGGCCACAGGGGTGCTATTTGTACTATATGAACTTGAAAATGACATTGTCTTAAATGAATGTTTTAAAAACCGTTGTTTTCCATGGCTGATCTTGACTATGAAAATCATGGTGAAATAAAAATGTTTTTTTCAATGGATGCCCATGTAAGAGTTGATCTCAATGCAGTAATTGATTATTTTTCAGAATAACCATCACTTCCTGATTTTGTAGCAAAAACGAAAGAAAATGTAAACAAATACCTACATTCTGCTGCTTTTCCCTCGCCGGAGACAAATCCTGCAAGTCCTTTCTCTCCGACTCCAAAAACGATTTGAGTTCCTGCAAAGCAGCTTTTTTGGCCGCAGGTACTATCGAATGACATATGTGCTTAACGCAAGCCGATGCGACTCTTTCACTCACAAACTCGACCGTTTTCCTGACAGAAGAGGGCTGGCCATTGAAAAAAGCTTCCTCCAATAAATGCTGCAAGAAAAATCGATACGTCACGACAATATATCTTCAGCTACTAACAGATTTGTGGACCTACTGCTGAACGCTTCTGGAGCAAGACTTCCGAAGACTCCCTGGAAGTAACTGGAGTGATATGCCTAACTGTGGTAGCTCTCTGCGACGAACTGCTGCTTAGTAACTTCTTAATTTCGTCCAGGAAGGGGCAACAAGTGTACAGCACATTCTGATCCACTATATTGCAATTGTCCAGAGTATTTCTCTTTGGTACCTGGCAAGTTGGACTACTAGTTTCGGAGTAGAAGTACTCGGCATCAGGAAAATGGGACAGTTCAAAGAGCCAACCCAAGGAAAACCTAACCAATGAGATGTTGTAGTTGTATGACTTCTTTGGTGTGGATTGGTCGTAAGAACGGTACAATTGAAACAAAGTTCTGTATACCGGGATGTAATAGGGCAAACGTAGAGTCACATGGTCAAGCATCGCGAAGTACTTCACCAACCAAGGAATCGTTAGCACGATGGTGTTTTCGGAGATTGATCGAAGCAGTAGCTGCTTGATATCGAAAGCAGGAGTAATCTGAAACATATGACTGAGTTACAGTATAAATAATGAGTAGTTCAAGTGAACTTTTTACCTGACTCCTTAGTCTGATGTGGGCTATCAACAACTTCTCTGACATGTTGATTTCTGATTTGTAAGGCAACGATTCGATGAATCCCAAGAACTTTGCGAGGACCCTCAGGTATTTGAGGGTCGAAGCAAAGGACTTTATAGTTAATGTGTCGATATCGGTATCTGGAAAAAAAAAATAACAAACAAAAATTCCGGATTAATTTGAAAAGATATTCATTGTTTTTATAGATATATCTGATAAGTGCACTTATATTCATGTTGATAATAATGTATATGTGTGTATATGTATGTATATTTATATTTTCTTCAAGTTTCAGTTCTGATTTTTTTTGTGTGCTCTGTTCGTGCTAAGTTACTATATAGTTCTTTTTGAATTATTGTTTTTCCCCTGCTATAAACATTGTGTTTCTCGGGAAAATAAATTGTTATTATTATTAAAATATTTTCATTGGAGAAATATTTGAATAATCAAAAGAGAGAGTGACTATATATTTCACAATCTATTGTAATGAATCTAAAGCCGGCCCTGACCGTTATCTCAGACACCAAACATATGACTCACCGCGACAACTCTAGATGAGTGCCGAAACGACGAGAGAGATCTGCAGTGATCGTTGCCGCTATATAAAGCCGGTCTCCCGTCCCTATAGGGAGGGAGTCTGTACTTAGAAAGTGAATCGTGCGTTTAAAGAAAGAAATCTAACTGTTGAGATAAATTAAGCGTTAGTGTTGTATATAAATTATTTGTGATAGTGAAATATTGTTAAAATAAGTTTGATTAAGACAGTTAATTCACATATATATATATATATATATATATATATATATATATATATATATATATATATATATATATATATATATATATATATATATATATATATATATACAGTGTGGTACCTTTAACTGGAATAAATTCAGTAGAATTGTAGCAGAATGTTTCTTGCAAAATTCCTGAGACAGGTCGATTTTGTTTTCAAGAGAGATACATTTCTACATTCTAATGAACCAAATTACATGCATCCCTTACATAGGGTAGCTACCCCCTAAATTTTTTTAAATAGCAATAAGGGTTGATTTGTATTAAATTTTAAAGACATATTATTCCTCTAAACAGCAGTGCTCGATTTTTAAAATTTCTTCGATTAGTTTCCGAGATACTATAAATTTAATAATTTGCATAAAAAATTAGCATTTTTCAAATTATCCTCATGTCTTATGAAAAATGCGCAGCTTTGAAGAAAATGTTTAAACAGGTCGATTTTGCCTTCAAGGGATAAACATTTTAACAATGTTATAAATCAAATTACGTACACTCCTAAGCAGGGTATGAGGATAATTTGAAAAATGCTAATTTTTTATGCAAATTATTAAATTGATAGTATCTCGGAAACTAATCGACGAAATTTTAAAAATCGGGCACTGCTGTTTAGAGGAATAATATGTCTTTAAAATTTAATACAAATCAACCCTTATTGCTATTTAAAAAAAATTAGGGGGTAGCTACCCTATGTAAGGGATGCATGTAATTTGGTTCATTAGAATGTAGAAATGTATCTCTCTTGAAAACAAAATCGACCTGTCTCAGGAATTTTGCTAGAAACATTCTGCTACAATTCTACTGAATTTATTCCAGTTAAAGGTACCACACTGTATATATATATATATATATATATATATATATATATATATATATATATATATATATATATATATATATATGTTAACTCGAAGATTCTCACGGATAAAGTATGATGAGCTGTTTTCTCGGGTTTCGCTCCGTGTTCTGTGTATTTTCTCCCCATAAGGATTATTTTCACAACGTTTCGGCAAAGTCTCATTTGCCATCTTCTGGTGATGTCTGGTTTTTTTCAAAATAATCCTTATGGGGAGAAAATACACAGAACACGGAGCGAAACCCGAGAAAACAGCTCATCATATATATATATATATATATATATATATATATATATATATATATATATATATATATATATATATATATATATATATGTATATATGTATGTGTGTGTATATATGTGCATATATGTGTTATATATGTGTATGTATATATATATATGTGTATGTTATTTTGTGTAATAGTATTGTTTTCATATGCTTTGTCAATAAGATTTTTTTCTTAGACAATAAAGTACAGTGATTGATTGATTGATTGATTGATTGATTTAATTCGTTATACTATCAATATCTCTATAAATCAATACGAAAATAATTCTGGATGCAGATATAAAATGAACTTGTAATAAAGGAACACACTACATCAATTTTTTTTAAATGTGTATTCGAGACTCTACCTCTATTAGTGAATTCCATTTTTTCATTTATCATTATTATCATTTTTTGTTTCTTACACGAGTCACACATTTACATATACATGGGCTGTTCAAGAAATAAGGTGAAAGTTAGAAGGGCGTGACGAATCAAAGGATTTGCATCAAATTTTGTTAGATAGATAGATATTACTCTACATATTACTAGAGTTTTATTGCAACACCAAACAGTTATGTTTAACACCTCGACACGTGTTTCGAGCACCAAGTTATCATCTTCAAGGGGAAGATTCAGGTTAATCTTCCTATTGAAGATGATCACTTGGTGATCGAAACACGTGGGAAGTAAAACAGGCTGAAACTTCCATCTGTTTGTGTAAGTGCAATTTGTTACCATCCATTTAAAGTAGAACTCTTGTGAATGGTATCTGATTTTATTCCATAACGAATGTTTGAAATACAAACGGAGTAGAGAAAAGTATCTTCTGTATAATTCAGTGTTCATATAAAAGTATTTGTTTCGAAAGAATTTTTTCTTTCGTGTAATTCAATGTTTATATGAAAGTAGCTGTTTCAGGAGGACTTTCTTCCAGTTAGTGTCTGAAAGTTGCTTCTTTGCATGATCTACACATCCATGTATAGTTACTTATTTTCAAATTGATTACTTCCTTCCTTTCTTTGAAAGATTCCCACACTTATCGTTATATTATGACCAAAATCACCAAAAACCTTCGTAAATTGAAGCCTACATGTTATTTTGATATATAAGCTGTATATATGTAAAGTTTCATCTAAATTCCTTCGGTCGTTTAGGCGTGAAAGAGCCGCAAACATACATACATACATTTATCCATCCTCACGAACATTCACATTTATATTAGTATATAGAGATAATTTATTCACCGGATTCATTTAAGTCTGTGCAGCTAAACTTGGTGTCGTTGAGTTCGATAATCTCTGAAATGAAAGTATCGCACAAATGTCGGTTGAAAGCATGGTTAGCAGCTGTCAGTATGAAATCTTTGTAAAACTCTTGGTGTCCTGTAAAAAGTGGAAGAGAATTCAAACCGCTGGAAACTTGCTTAGTTACCAGCCGATTTTTCAAGAGGTTCAGTTTGTTCGAGTCTATGTTTGGTAGAGATGACAGAAAAGGGAGCTGTTCCTCAGAGAAACCCTCTTCCTGGAAAAATAATTATAATTTTTATTAAAATAAAACAAGCTATCCAATTATTTATGCAGATGACACTAATTTAATCATCACTGGACACTCAAGGGGGGAAATACAAGACAAAGCTGACGAATCTATCAAAAACATAACCCAATGGTGTGGTAATAATAACATATCTCTGAATATAGACAAGTCAATAGCTGTTTACTTTAATACAAAAAATGCCACTGTGAACCAGAGCATACTACTTAAAACTGAAGAAACATCATTAGAAAACTCGACCTGTACAAAATTTTTAGGGGTGCGCTTGGATCAAAAACTCACATGGAACGATCATGTTGAACATACATCCTCAAAACTGAGCTCATATTGCTTCATTATTAGAAACTTGCGTAACACAGTGTCAATGGAAGTACTGAAACTACTATATTTTGGCCTTATTCAGTCATGCCTGTAATATGGTCTGATTTTCTGGGGAAAAGCCCATAATAGTGGTCAATTATTTATCACTCAAAAAAAAATTATAAGGTGCATGCTGAATTTATCTAGCAAAACATCTTGTAAAAACCACTTTGTTGAGCTGGGTATTATGTCATTACCAAGCTTGTACATTTACTCAATAATTGTTCACATCATAAATAAACATAACTCTCTCAAAACAAGAAAGGATGTTCACAATCATAATACGCGGCAGAAGGACACCATCAATTTATGTTTCTCTAGATTATCAATCGGACAGGAGAATCCCAATTATATAGGAATCAAATGCTACAATAAAATATGTGAAATTAAGAAATTTAGAGAACTCAGCACAAGTTTATTTGAAAATTATCTAAAACAGTTTTTAGTACAGAAATGCTATTATTCAGTTTAGGAGTTTTTGAATGAAAATTTTGACTCGGACCACGTGAAACAGTAGTCTTTTGATTCAAATTTTTAATAAATAATCCCAATTAGTATTGATAAACTTATATTTCATTTATTAATTTTTAAAGTGTGTACATGTACCTATTTATTTATATTAATTTATTTTATTTTATGACCAAAAAGTGAAATTGTAATATTATTATAACCTACTTATTAGTGACGATTCCCATAATGTATGGTACTTGTAACATTCAGTGGAAAATAAATTGTCTTGTCTTGTCTTGTCTAACTGAACTTCGAATGATCTGTGATGATAGAGTTTTCAGAATTCTGTATATATTGCTTGTACGCAAGTTTTATATCTGTGTTCATAGGGAGAGACTTGAGCTCTTTCAAAGAATATCAAACATTGCGTTTAAAATAGTGATGTGCTAATTTTCATAATGTTTTGTTTGAAAATCTGGTAACGAAATTATTTTTCTGTAGTTACCGTAATATTCCCAATATATAACAAAAATTTACTGATACGGTGATGTTCAAAACATGTTCTCCAAAGAGATTGTTATTATTGTGGAATTAATTTGAAAATGATGAAAATAGGTGAAAGTCCGAAGCATGCATTTGTGGAAAGAAGGTGGTCTTTTATGAGTTTTAATAGCCACAAACAAATCGTTGAAAAATCGGTTTTTGGACATTTTCAAGATGTTATTAACCAAGTCCTTCTATTTGATAATTACCAAATTATTGTAAGTAGATGTAGTAATTATATAGTTTTTTGTTGCAATGGGGAATGTTCCTCAATTTGGATTATTACAGCAAATGCAAGTTTAAACAAAATAAAGTTGAGTTTTAATTCATGAGTTTTTCAAATTCACTTTGAAAAGTATTCAAATTGATGTTTCAAATGTTGGGTTTTAATTTTTAAAGGGATTTGTTTCTAATTCACATATTGGCAACAGCGCCTATATCAAGTTGAAATAATTTACAGGTACCTAGATATTCTACTTTAAAAAAGGAAAATTATCTTTATAAATCAACAATTAAGGCAAAATATAAATTATAGTTCAATACCACCTCCACAAGCCACATAAACAACAGTTGTTTTGTTATTTATTTATATAGAGGAAGATAGGTTAGGTGCACAAAATGTCATATGTCACAGAATGTCTCGGAACTCGGAAAATAAATAAACAGAACATCACGCCTCTGAAATATGTCATCTTTTTTTGTCTCATACAGGTAACAGATTCATTGTCCTTTATTAGCTATAACCGATGTTGCCAAATGGTGAAATAGAAACGAATCCCTTTAAATGTTGAATGCATTATTTCATTCCTTTTTTTCAAGTATTTAAATAATTTTTTAAAGAAAAAGGTTGAAATGATAAATTTAAAATGCGTTGTTTTAGAGCTCTCTTATGAAAACAACTTGATTTTCGTCAGGAGGAACATTCCCCATTTTCTTATGAAGTTGATTTTTGGAGTTAACTCACCCTTTGAGATTTTCCACAAGTACTCAACAGCTGTGCTTTAAACAGCCTCGAAAAGTGCATAAAGTTCACCGAGTTGCCCTGCAAAACAAACAGCGTCTTTATCTTACCCCCCAGACTCGCTGAAAAATTCCACCCCTGAGACAAGTGATTGGTCTCCCATATCCTGATAATCTCGTAGAAAAGATCTCTCTGCTTCCTAAAAGAATGAAAACAAATATCATTTGGGAAATTTTCCCTATTGTCAGTATCGGAATTGAAACAGACATTCGTCTGGGAATCATAAGATAGTTCTATAATTCTTTCTGTTTTCTTTGTGGATATCCTCGCCAATTTTTCGGAGAACTTTCTTGAAAACTTTTGCAGCCTGCTGTTGAGTGACAACAAATTTAGCGTTGATTTGTCATAGGTTTTCAAGACTTCTAGCTGAGACTCGAGACACTTCACAGCGAAATACACTATATTATGGATACTTTCGAAAATATCTGAGCAATTCAAGGCTTTCTCAACCAATTGTGGTTTTTTAAATTCGCTATTCAGAAACTCCACACCCAGTGAATCGTCAAAGGACTCTGAAACATACCTCTTGCTCAGGAGCAAGGATATCAGGTAGTAAATCTCACTAGTGATATTCAAAACCAGGTAGTTAGTCAAAATTATAGTATAAACAGATGCCACTCTGTCAATTGAAGTCCGATAAGTCACCAAACATAGTTTCGGTTCTATTTCTTGCCCCTGGCCAACTGATTCACCTTTCTTTGCAATGTTGACAACCGGAGCATCCTCCAAACGTTTCGATAAGATTTTCAGACGCTCTTCGCTCAAAAAATTTCGATTCTCACTCACATTTTCTATAGAAACCTCTTTCGTTTCAAAGTTATTGAAGCTGTTGAGGTTCGTCTTGAAACTTTCGCTAGCTTCCACTTCGTTGATACATGTCGGAGTGATTCTCTTGCTACTCTTTTCTGGGGTCTTCCCTTTGAAGTGTTTTTTTTTCGAGGATGATTTCCTTTGTATAATGTAATCTCCTAGGCAAATGGGAGACGACCGCTTTGTTAAACTTTGGTTCCTGTTTTTGGGAGTTGCAAACTTGTTTTGGGTTTCATATAGAGGTGATACCGGACTGTAGTAGCTATTACTTAGTTCTGCATTTGGTTGTATCTTGGAATACTTTGGTGTGCTACAATTTACCTCGACTACTACTCCTGTAAAGCTCTTTTCTGAAGGTTTGTCTAAATTGTTCTTTGAGTTGTCGCCGATTTGGCTAATTCTAACAGCTGGGCTATCAACGAACTTGTTCTGACTAAAAAAAAACAAAAATATTAGGTTAATGGATATGGACAATATTTCGCTATTTACTTACCACGGTACCTCCTCGTGTACGAAATTGAGAAAATAAGTGAGAAAATCTGCTCGAGAACACTTCAATTCAGGATATTCCTCCTAAAAGTAAACTAGGTTATGGTTGTATTTATTTTTTATTTTTGAAAATACCCCAGATAAAAGCCATGTCCTGAAACTTTCCAACTCAATATCATCGTTTACCAATTTCATTAATAGAGTGGCAGGCATTTTAAAGTGAATTACTGAGTTTGAACTTGAACATAATTTAAAATCATTGAGCGGTAAAAAGTTTAGTTTATTGTCCTAATACGCCCTCTATCAAAATCAAAATATAAGAACAGCGTTGCCAATGGAGAATTATCAAATTCCTCAATTTCAGGATCAAATTCCAAAACACACACATATTTTTTTAATATTTTGATTTCAACAGGTACATTAGCATCAATTAAAATGTGTGTACTGGTTGCAATTTCAAAATGAAACTTTGAGTTCTAGATAATACTCAATTCAAAATGACAAACTTTATATCCACCAAAAAAACGTTCCTCTGGCGGTATTTAGTGAATAATGAATCGTTATTTCTCTCAGTTTCTATCATTCACAGAGTGGACCTTCCATTTGTCAAAATTTAAGAATCGGATGCTTTCTAAGGATTGACTTTATCAATATTGTTGAAAACAAGGGCAGATTTATGGAGGGTTTATTAATCCACCGCTACATCAACATTCAATACTGAAAGGATAGGTAGAACTAGAACCTCTGGCATCTTCAGGAGATGAAGTACACTAATTTATAGGTCCAAAACTATCCTCTATTCATTTTTTATTAATAAAACCGCGGAAAATTTTCTCATGAAAGTTTCCGCTGCTTTCAACAGAGCGATTCATATAAAGATAAAGAATGCACTATTTGAAATGGTACCTTTGTCACTGTTCATAGTTCTTATACCACACTTTGCTATTCCCAGATTTTCGAAATCATTTAAAATTCCAGTGTATGTAACAATCTCAAAAATTTCAGAGTTTTCATTTATTCTATGTCCATTCTCCAAGGCGTTTTGAGCGACACTAGATTTTTCTGGTCTCCAAAAACGAATATATACTACACATTCTTTGGAACGAATTTTAATAGCTCACTTATTAGTCTTACCGACGTTATTTTTGTAACAGTCCTCATAACTTATTTCATATATCCCTGACTTTTCATATTCCGACATCTTTAGGGTTATCTTGCTACTTTTTATGTCACCTCAATCGACCAAATTCTTGGTATAGAGTTGTGAGGGAATGCGAAATCGAAGATTATTATTGTGCATGTCAAAATTGTTATTATTGTCAATATTTTTCTTGACACTTTTGTGGTATGAGAAATTCTGGCTGTTCTATGGATACAGAAAAAACACTACTATAGATAATTTGAATTCAAAAACTTGTCAATGTCAACTGTCATTTTGATTTTGAACCGTTTGAGTTTGGAAATTTATTATTTACCTTGTTTCATTATTAATTTAAATATTTTTTTCTATGGGAATCAAATAGACTAGTGGCGTCAAAACTCTCCAAAAATGGCACATTTTAATTTCGTCATACCTGGAAACAAAGCCGATTTATTAAAAAGCTCTGTTAGGGGCGAATATTGGGTACAAAATGTTTTAATCCAAAAGGAGATCCCCACTGTACTAAAAAGTAAGTTTCATTAATCATCCACGATAAAATATCATGTCCACCGAATAATTTCAGATTCAAGAGCCTTATTGCGAGAAGAACGGGGAGAATTCATTTTGGGAACCTTCGACACTTACTATTCCGTAATCCACCATGGCGACACCATTGCCTTAGATATTGCCTACAAAGCGTACGAGGACCTCCACAAGGGAATCTCCGAACTGCTCCAGGACATCGATTTCAAATTAGAAGACAAAGAAAGCCTGAATGATGAAATTAAATTGAAAACCGCTAATATTCTCAAAATGTACCTGTATATTTACACGCAGATAGTCTTACTGATAGAGCAGCGAAACGCAGCTAAAAATGAACAGTTACTCAAAGGTAAACATGAAAAATTAATTTTTGTCAAATCACTCTGGATAAATTATCAGGAATATTTGGCAATCAAAAATCCTGCTTAGATCATATATTCATAAGAATCAAAGAAAATATTGATTATGAGGAAATAATAGAGGTAAATATAAAATAAATATGTATAGAGACTTATTATATATTAATGTGGGGAATATTATCACTTTTTCATTAAATACATGAAACAACAACAAAAATATGGGGGTCAGGCATTTGAATTAAAAGTTTTTGTTTCCAGTTTGTTTGACTAGCTTTTACATTTGTTCTGTATATCATGCAATGCATTTTTATTAATATTATTCATTTATTCATCAAAGGCAGGAAGAAGAGTTCAAAAAGCACTGACGACGACTTCACCATCGATAAGAAAAGTGTCCTGCTGAATCTGAACAGCATCATCCAACGAGAAATCTCCATGTTTTGGGAATCGCAAGCCGTTGAAGAGGCGCTAGTGAACGTAGTGTCCGGTATCTGCTACGAGTTCCTACAGAATCCTTCGATCAAGAGAGAGAAGGAGGAATTCGCCGAGATATTCAACGTGCTGGGGCATCTACTGAAGGCTTACAATCACGGCATGACGTTCGTCGTTCGCATTACCCAACTCGTGAAGCTGCACGAGCATCTAGTACAGTGCTTGCCGAAGGGGATGCAACAACTCGTCCAGAGTTTCAATTACAAAAGCTTGCTGCACGAGTTGGTTGAGGAGTTGACGGAATGGCAAACTGATGACAGGCATCAGGATAGTCAGGTCAGATATCATTTATTCATTCATTCAACGAGAGAACCCAATTCACAACATTATAAGGAAAATATTAAAACAAATATGAAACAGGAATCAATCAACATTTGATAATTTTACATAGAAATACAAAACTAGCAAAAGTCATGTTCTAAACTAACATCCTGAACCCAGATCTCAAACCCGAAAACATCGGACAGATAGATAGATAGATATTCATTTATTCCTACAGAGTATATGTAAATCTTGTAAATGAGTTAAAAGAAATACTTTGTTCGAGAAATACGGCAGTGAACAAAATTACAAAAGATTAATAAGATACAAAATTTGAATACAACACGTCACATACACATATAAGTATAGAGTTGATAAGATAAAATTTAACATACAGTGTTGAAAATTTCATCTACAGTATAAGGCTCTATATTGCATAAAAATTATTTCACAGACTTCAGAAAACCGCTGGCCAACCCGATGTCTCTTATATCCTGTGGCAGAGAATTAAAAAATTTAATCACACTGTATACAGTATTTCTTTCATAGAAATTTTTTATGTATCGGATATAAAAAATCATTCCTGAATCTTGTTCCATACTTATGTGTTTTATGATGCTTTTCAAAGTAGCTTGGTTGATTAACTAAAAATATTAATGACTCAAAAATGTATATCCCTGGTACTGTTATTAATTTGTTCATTTTAAAGGACAATTTGTTAACATCTCAAAATAATGATGATGATAACTGTTTATTGTGTCAAAAAATACAAAATTGCACACATTCAAAATGATATCAACCAAGCTTAAAAAACAGGTAAAAAACATATGATACAAAGTGACAGGATTAAAATTTGGTAAAATTTATTGTCCTTTTGGGGGGTATTGTCTGTGCCTACGGTTTCTCAGTATTTTTTTTGGGAGTAAGGAAATTTACCAAACTCTCGTTTTCATATTTTCAAATTGTTCCTGAATATTGAACACTTTGCTTCGATAATCAAATGATTCACTTTATATTGTAGGGAGCCAGACATTGTGCCACAGTTCTATCTTCTTTAGCTGCTCTAATGCCAGATTTGATGATGCCTGAGGTTGTACAGCTGAACAGTTATTTGTTTCATGATGTAAGTATCGTTTATATTAATTGCAACTTTTATAACAATATTTCATATTAAGTATGTCTAGTAATACCTATAAAAACTGTATTGCCCTCGACAAAAGTATTAGTTTTAACAACAAAATATATTTAACCCAGAAAAATCTTAGAAAAAGTTCTTTTTAATACATGATAATAACAGAGAGAAAACAAACGAATGTATTAGTGGGAAAATTTCCAAAGCTGTTTCAGAACTTGTTTCATATCTGGTACTTCTTATTGATTGATTGATTTATTCATTTAAGTACGACAATCCTAATTTACAAAAAATAAAATAGTTAACATACCTATTTTTCAATAAATATAACTTATCATAACTGTAAGTATAAAGATATATAATAAATTTGAGTATAAATATACATATACATACACATATATACACACATATACACTATATGATGTACTCTGCCTGTTTACATATAAATGATTCTGGCCTCCAGTATTGTATGTGTGGATTTGATTTACAGTTATAATAAACTTACCCATGTATGCTGGAGTCAGTTAATGTATCATTTTATAGATATAGATCATAGTTATGTAAGTCAGTCTTTGCTCCACAGTAAATAACTGTAAAGTTTCCAGTATCAATGATATAGGAGTTGACCTACTACATCGCAATACTATTCTCATTGCTCGATGTTGTAGCTTTTGTAATTGGGATATTTTATTCAGATCAAAGCAGTATAGTAATGTAAGGCAATATTCAAAATGAGGTTGAATGATAGTCTTATACACAGTTATTCTGGAATTCAGACTTAAGTTTTGGGACACTCTAGAAAAGAAATACAGTTTTTCAAGATTTTTTTTTTGATAAATTCAAAGTGGCTACCAAATAATAAATGATTATCCAACATAAATCTCAGATATTCAAATTCCTTTACAATTTCAATTCTTTCATTGTTTATTTTTATGTTAATGTTACTACTATTTATTTGTTTATATTTATAAGGTGTAGTAATTATCATTGCCTTACTTTTACTTACATTTAACTTCAATTTATTCATTTTCAAATATTTATCCATATATTTCAGCACATCATTTATTTTGATCACTGCTCTATCAATATTCCCATCACTTACTGACATCAGAGTATCATCTGCGAATATATGAATGTAGTCACATTCAACATATTTTTCCATATCATTAATATACATCTAAAACAATAGAGGACCCAAAATACTACCCTGAGGAACTCCATGATTTACTGTAATAGCTGACGACATCACATCACAAATTCTTCTTGTCTGTTTTTTATTTGTAAGGTATCCTCTAATCCAATTGAATACTTTACCCTCTGTACCATATTCATTTAGTTTTTTTAATAATATTTTTACTGTTTATTTACTGTTTTAAAAGCCCGTTTTAGATCCAGTGATACTGCTATAGTGTACAGGTGATTACTCATTTTTTTCCTTCCATTTTATATTGCGAAGGAGCAAAATGTATGAGGTATGTTCAAAAAATAAGGTGAATGTTCAAATTTTGTGGGCAAAGTACATTCGATTAGCGTTTTTTTTTTACGTTGGTACACTCATCTCCAACATATGTTCACATTTTCAACTGTTTAGCATGTTCAGTTAGTTGACAGTGGCATACGGTGATTGTACTCTGAGTCAGAGAAATAAGATAATATTTGAGGGAAATATGTTTGATTACTTACCGTGTATGTATATTACTGTCTCTTTTCAGCCTCCGAGTCTACGTATGTCTGTCATAATGGTGATGGTGGAAGTCATTTTGAACAATCTTACCAGCCACATTCTGGAAAGCGAGCAAAAGCAATTCAGAGACGATCTTTTCGGTATCCTGATAGAGCATATTGATGATAACTCTGCTTTAGTTCGTGCAAAGGTAAAGAGGAATATTTGAATCTAGTTTTTATGAGCTGTACAATAATTTCACACAACAGAACTGTCTCTCTTTTTATTTGCTTCACTGGAAGTGTTCATTTATTTATTGGTAACCCCATATATAATACATTTGGAATTATATATCTAGCATATATTTAAAGTTACATACACCTAAGAATAGTAAAAGCTACTATTGACAAAACTGGTAATTTTGCGAAAAATTTTGGGTTTTTACTTCTCCATTTCCATACAGAAAATGTGGGAAACATCCAAAGGAAGGAAGAAAGAATCAGTGCAAAAGTATTGTTACTTTGTTACTAAAAATAATAATGTCTCTTTAGGTCTTCCAGCAGTGTGCAAGGCTCCAAAACGAATCGGCCATACCTCTGAAATTCCAACGGCAAATATTGGAAAAAGTTGTCGAGCACCTCTACGATAAAGGAGCCATTGCGAGGAAGTCTGCAGCCAACTGTGTCACGACGTTTTTGTCTTTCAACCTCTTCAGTGCAAACGTAAGAAACTACTATTTACTTCACTTGCGATTACATAAAAAATTCTGTTTGTTTCGCTATTTTCTTGTTTCTTTATTGTTACTATTATTTCTCTAGCTTGCCAGTTATATTTCGGATTTGTTGGCTGTGGTCTGCATGATTTTATGTTTATTGTTCTCGTCTATGACGTCCGTAGGCATTGTTAAAGCTGATGTGTAACGTTTGAACCGTTTTGGGTTCTCCTCAAAGCAAGTTTGGGAGTCTGGGTTTATTCTGCTGGTGCTGAGTGTGGCTTCTTTCCTATTGCTTGAGTTGAACAAGAGCAATAAAGTGCAGGTAGCCAGATTTTATTATTGTTAACTAAATCACGTCACCTGTTGCCCCAACGTCTTTGGTACTGTCTTGCGCAGTCATAGACGAAACTTCGGACTTGAAAACCTGTAAACTATGGCTAACAATCTCGGACAATGGTTCCAACACAGTTATCTCTGGACCTGAAAGTATACATTTTTTTATAGCTCAGTTTATCAAAGATGAAAGTAGAATTAGAAAGAAATAAAGAACTTTTGAAAACTGTCAAGGAACAATTCAAAGACCCTAAAGTGGAAAAACTGATGGAATTGCAAGCGCAATGGGACAAAAAAGTAAACACACTAAAAGATGTTGTTACGAGTGAGTTGGAAAAAGGCAAAGGTAAGCTTCTAATAGTAGTAAACAAAATAAAATGTCTATTGAGTCGTCAGTCCTGCTTTTGGGGTGCCTCATGGATACCATATCAGGCCTCTGTGAGTAATATCGTATTTTCATACAATTTTTTTTTTAAAGAAAATGAAGACTACGATAACCAAGATAAGGAAAATCAAATTCCCACTGACGAAATCCCTGAACTAATCAGAATTTATCTACAAGAAGACAAATTCAAAGAGGCTTTCCAAGTTTGCAGGGGCGCAGTGAAAGATTCGAAATTTCTGGAGAAGTTCAAGTAAGTTGATCAATCCTTTACCTCATCGAAATTTTCGTTCATAAAAATATTCATATCATTTTTTGAAACAGGGAATTGCAACCTTCAGATGACATTGACTCGTCTCTCTATATGACCATTCTTTACACGACTTTCTTCGACATAACGAAGGTCATGGAGCAGATGGAAAACAGCGAGTTTATGAACATTTCGAAGGAAGACTACAAAAAGGTCGAAGCGCTTGTGAAGCAAGTCGAGTTTTTCGAGGACTGTGTCGCTTTTCTGAACCTCATCGATAAGGCAATCGACACGATGATCGAATTGTTGGATACGACTTCTACCAGCGATATGCACGAAGCGATTGGGTTCTTTATTGCCGCCTATAAGTTTGATATCGACAGGGCCAATGATGGTATTTTAGGTAAGACAGAATTGAACCTTGTGGAGCGTCACTTTCAACATCTCCTATTTATGAGTTGATTAACTATTTTCACTTTTGCAGCAATGCTAAAACAAATGCAGAGGAACGAACAGGAGAGGAAAGACGCTGTAACAGAAGCCTTCCGAACAATCTACTTGGTCTCTGAAGCGTCGAATATGGCGTAAGTGAATTCAAGATGTATGTGTATCGCTATTCGCTGAAATTCAGATTCACTGTCTTTCTTGCAGAAGAAGAATAATTTTCTATACTTTGTGGTTTTAAGAAAATTGATATTTGGATTATACATTGGAAACATTCACTCATTTTGAAAGTTGGAGGTTGGAGAAAATAAAGGAAAAACATGAAGTATTAAAAATACTCAGTATTCTTTAGATGCAAGTTCGAACCTTTAACATTCCCCAAAAACATTGTTAACCACATTCAAACAAAATTCTTCCGTTTTTACACTGTATGTTCTGGCAAATGCCTGCCGGAAAAACCACTTTCCAGGTTAATACCACAACAGATATTGAAATACATCTTACAGATATTTCAATAATTGCATTTTATTTGGAAATTCTGATATACATACATAAATGTATCAATTACAATTTCTCTTGTTCTTGAGAGAAGATTCTGAAGAGGTAACAACATTGTTTCCTTCCTCCTTCGTTTTGTTCACTTATTGTGCTGTACACTTCTTGTTTCTTGAAACGTTCCTTTCGAAAATTATTGAGTAGTACATTCCATGAATGAAAATATCAAAATGACTACATGGAATATAGTGTCTTTCAGTAAGAGCTTCCTATCTTCAAATTTGAATAAAACAAAGTGTGTATGAGATAGCATCGAAGTTTTTTATTCCTTCGAAAGACCTATGTCCTCCAATGTCCAATTTGCCATAACTCTGGCGCATAAATCAGGCTGAATTTGACCGATGGCATGGGTTATGTTGGGATTGAGGATCGCTGTAGATTGTGGCTTATTCGTATACACCCCACAAGAAAAAGTATAAGGGGGTCAAATATCACGATCTTGGTGGCTAGTTCACATCACATCCACGTGAGATGATCATGCCCTCTGATCGCTCATGCAGAATATCCAATGGGGCATGAGCTGTGCCTTCCTGTTGAAACCACATGTCGTTGCTGTCTAGAGTCTAGAATCATCTAATTCAGGCCAAAAGAAGGCTGATAATCATCGACCTACAGTGCTCGCCATTGACAGTGATGGCCTGGCCAACGTCGTTCTCACATGTCTAGAGTCTAGATTAGTCTTTCTCAAAGTGGGCGATATCGCCCACGGTTTAGGGGGCGATGGCTAATTTAAAAATGTTTTTTTGCTTTCAACACAGACTTTACCGCTCCTTTACGCTTAACGCGCGATTCCTCGTGTAACGCCATGTAGGGTACTAGACAGTGACTATTTCCTGTCTGATAGTTGTCAAAGTGTACAATAGATGGCGGTAAGCTTCAATGCGAAGCGAGAAGTTTCTAGTCGCCATTCTCGAAAGTACTAGGCCCGCCCGCTGCCTCATATAAAAGCGCGCGCGCCATCCAGCCAATAATGTCATTCGACGACATTACGAAAACAAGTGAGTTCAGTTAGCGACTAGCTAGTTAAAGTGCTGTATGTGCGGTGATAAAAACTGTGAGTGGTGTCATTAGCAAGTTTTTAATACCGGATTCTTTACTTCGGTGTTTTTGAAGACAAAATTATGTTGGAAGCAAAAAAGAAGAAACGGCAGTATAGCGCGGAATATATAAAATATGGATTTATTGAAAATCCCACAAATCCATGCATCTTCGCCTATATGCCTTCTTTGTCAAAAGTGTGACTTATTTTCAAGAACTGGTAAAGAAACACTCAGCTCAGCCAACAGCGGCTTCTAAGCAAGACGACGACAATATCTTCTTGCTAATTGCTCAAACAGGTAAACCTCACACTATTGGAGAGGATTCAATTTTACCGGTTTCATAAACCAGCGGCAGATATTATCCGAAAAATTCCTTTGAGCAATAGTTCCGTGCAAAGACGAATTGATGAGATGGCTGAAAACATTTAAGAGTCATTGTGCAATCATCTGAAGATTTCTAAATTTTCCCTCTTTACCAACCAATGAAGCATCGCTGAAGATGATTTTTCGATGAAAATTAGAGTGAGTTGCCAACCTTCAGTTCCTGGCACAGTTGAATTTCGTACGGGTGACGACGCAAAATTTGTCAAGTTGTGGTCCGCGAAAGGCCGAGTTCTTGTGAGCGACTGCCTCGGATTTTCCTGCACACTCTCACAGACAGCGGCGATATTTTCGGCAGATCTTGCGTTTCGTCGACGTACGGATTTTGGACGATCGTTTATTGAACCAGTGGACTCAAATTTATCCACCACAAGTCTTTTCGGTAAGACAATAATGGCGAGCGTAAAAAAGCTTAGTCTGTATCCGTCCGTGGTGATTTGGCAAAGCAGACTGAATAAATGACAACCGATTTGATAGACGTAGCTTCAACAAGATAGCCGTTATCAATTGTCTTAATGACATAAAATGTATCTCACATTTCAAATCCGCCTTGAAAGTTTGTCTACTACAGGGTTATCACCTAATCGGATCTAACTATATCAACCTCTTCTTCATTTGACTGATTCTTTTTAAGTACATACATATTTTCTTATATACAGGGTGTCCCGGTTCTTGACGATAAACCTTGAGGTGGTGATAGCTGACGTCATGACTAGCTCATAACAGGAAAAAAGTTTAGGTAAAAGTGTTTTCGTCTTCGAGATATCGGAAACTTTCTTTTTTTCTAAAATCGGCGACTCGGTTTAGTATTTTTAATGTTACGTCATAAGAACATGACTTATCCACAGCAAAAAAAAACTATTTTGTATAGCTAAATAATATCCGCACATGACAGTAATACCAAAAACTTGCGATCATTGGAAATAACTGGAAAAAAAAAAATAAAATAAATTTTGAAATGAAACAAATTTTTTGGTCAACTTTGACCTATCACAGTGAAAAAAAATGTACTGTGCTTGGCTGAAAAGTATTTCAGAAAGTTGGCGCATTTAATGGAGATTCCAAAATGGTGATAATTGATATTGCCATTTATTCTTGGATTCTTAATACCTTTTTTCTTCTAGCTTCAATATTTTCTTGGAGGTCTGATAGAAAGTTAACTATTACACCATTTTGGAATCTCCATTAAATGCGCCAACTTTCTGAAATACTTTTCAGCCAAGCACAGTACATTTTTTTTCACTGTGATAGGTCAAAGTTGACCAAAAAATTTGTTTCATTTCAAAACTTATTTTATTTTATTTTTTTTCCAGTTATTTCCAATGATCGCAAGCTTTTGGTATTACTGTCGTGTGCGGATATTATTTAGCTATACAAAATAGTTTTTTTTGCTGTGGATAAGTCATGTTTTTATGACGTAACATTAAAAATACTAAACCGAGTCGCTGATTTTCGAAAAAAAAAATTTACGATATCTCGAAAACGAAAACACTTTTACCTAAACTTTTTTCCTGTTATGAGCTAGTTATGACCTCAGCTATCACCACCTCAAGGTTTATCGTCAAAAACCGGGACACCCTGTATAATCAATATCCAATGAATATATTTATGCAAACTCGGTTTTTTCCTTTCACTTTTTTTATTATTCTTATTAGTATTTTTTTTTTATTTTATTCTCTCTATCATCACAGAACGTTAGAAGTTGAGCAGAAGAACAAGTTTTGTGGGCTCTCCACCCACAAAAATTGAACTCCCCCTCTTACTTTCAATCAATGTTATGTGCCCCAAATTGTAATTTATACTGTGTAGATTGGAAGTAATGAAGATAATTGTTACTATTAGTTACTACCATTATGATTTATCGAAAACTTCTAGAGAGCACTGCACCATTATCGTCCATCGTCTGATAAATCTAGTGAAGACAGTCCCGGTGCACTACGTCGACGACCTGGAGGAGATCATCGCGAACTGGTGCAAACAAGGCACTCTGGACAACGCCGTCATCGACATGCTGTGGCAGTTCGTTACTCAAAGGGTGTCCGTCGACGAGGAGACCCAGAGCGCCGCTTTCGAGCTGCTACGTATGGCAGCTCTCGGCAGGAAGACGATCATCTCCAGGAACTTGAATCTGGTGATGAATATCGCCACTGGAGAGAGGTGAGTTGATTTATTGAGTGGTTATTCATTTTATTTTACTTTTTTTCATTCAACTGGACAAGCCCAGTACAGAACATGAATAATTAATTACAGATTATGGCAATCAGAGAGAGTGGTAACAAATTTAGCAATAATTTTGAGATGCTGAGCTATTAGATATCTGGTTATACATTTCATAAGTGATGAGATGAAATAGTACAATTTGCACATCAGCAATTAGATGAATAGCTTGCATAAGCATTATGAAATTATTTTTTATTAGTCAGTGGACTATGCTTTAAGACAGGCAGTAAACAAATCTAAAGAAATGAACTTTAAACCTACTGTGTAGGTATATCCGAGACTGGCTTGAACATTTAAAGTTCCATTTCTTTAGATTTGTTACTGCCTGTTTTCAAGTATAGCCCACTGACTAATAAGAAAGTTTTTCTTCCTTATTCAGAGGAATCGGGCAAATTTCGGATATGCAAGTTGATTAGTACTTCGTCCACTAGATGGAGTGACATTTTGTTTGCTCCAACTTAGGACGAGGAATGAAATACTCTGAAAGAATTCCGATTTTCAATTATGGAATATTATTGACTTTAGGTCGATGATGGCCACTATCTTGCACTGACGAGTGGCTAAGGAGCCTGAAACCGGTCTGCAAGTGTGCCCGTTCCAAAATTGAAGGTCGACTCTTTCAGTTGATTGCCAATTGCATATACAGGACATTTTCTGTGGAGATTCCTGCACTGACGCCTGTCAGATATAATCCAACGCCGTTCGTGGTCTTAGCCAGGGGAGTAGTTGTTTTATGATAGGTATTTGTTCATTCAACCTACTGTGTAGGTATATTCGAGACTGGCTTAGACATTTAAAGTTTATTTCTTTAGATTATGAAATTATTTGAAATCGAATATTAGATTGATAAATGTAGCCGTTACTACGTGGTAGGACATCATCATGAAAAATGAGAATTAAAACTTTCTGTTTTTTTATACCACTTTTATTCATAACTAATGCTACTGCAGTTTCTTCCCACAAAGTTATTTTCAAACCAATACAATAAACTGAAATAATTACCATTCTTATTCTTATATACCTATACACTATACCTTATTCTTATACAGAGTGGTCCAACGAAAAGTATGCACCTTGCTTTTCTCCTTTTTTTGTAATTCAACGCAAAAATGCTCGGACAGGTCAATTTTGCTTTTGAGGGGGGCACATTTTAGATGTATTTTTCTACCTGTGCCATCAACCCCCTAGCGAGGGTGAGTAACAACCCTAAAATTTTAAATGGAAAGTGGGGTCGAGTGATAATCATTTGAAAGGGCACAAAATTATCTTTCCAATGATACCTAATTTGTTGTATTTCACTGAAACATGTAGGTATTATTAAGAAAAACAACTACAACCCAGTACTTTGAAATGTGTAATTGACTTAGTAGAATCCTACTTCAGCAAGTGCTGAAAATGTGACCCATTTGCTTCCATACAATAATACAGATTTTGTTCAAATCTATTCCTAACATTCTGTAGCATATCAGGTGTTATACTTCTGCACTCTGCTGTAATTCGTTGGCGAAGATCTTCTATGGATTCGGGCTGCGTAGCAAAACACTTATTTTTCAAGTGTCCCAAAGGAAAAAGTCTAAAGGCGATAAATCAGGTGACCTGGCAGGCCATTCGATGGGGCCTCTCCTTCCAATCCACCGTCCAGGAAACCGGTCATCTGAAAACTCTCTTACCGGAGCAACATAGTGAGGAGGTGCTCCATCTTGCTGGAAATGAAGCCGATCATCATTATGATTTTGGTCATTTTCAATTATTCCTGTTATGAGAGGATCAATTGTATCTTCAAGCATGTTCAGGTAGACCTCACCAGTTATATTCCCAGGAATAAAAAGTGGCCCTACGATATGACTACCTAATATGCCACACCAGACATTGATTTTTTGAGGGTACTGGGTATGGACCTCTCGGAATAAGTGTGGGTTACTGTCATCCTAATAACGGCAATTATGCCTATTCACAGCTCCATTTAAAAAAAATGTACTCTCATAGGAAAAGCACGTGTTGAATGATAGGTGCGGATCATCAATTAGTAGCTGGCTCAGTTGTTCACAAAATTACAGCCTTCTATCAGGATCATCTTCATTGAGTTCCTGTACTAATTTAATTTTGTACGGATGAAATTTATAGGCTTTTAATATCCGTATTATGGACGAACGGGAGACACCTGAGGCTGCAGCAAGCTGACGGGTACTTTGAGTATGATCCAATTCAACATGTCCCAAAACAGCGACTTCCACTGCTTCATTTCTGATCGGTTTCCTTGGCTGGTGTTTCACATTACAGACAGATCCGGTATCAACAAACTTTTGGACTAACTTGGCAACGTACGAATCATTCACATTTTTCCCGGGATGACTGTTATTAAAGAGGCGAGCAGTAAGTCTAGCACAACTATTATGTTGATAATAAAGTTTAACAATTTCAACTCGTTCAGGAATGGAATAAACCATTTTTACAGTAAAGTTGAAATAATTTCAAAAGCAATCGAACTGAATCAATGAACGTTTGCCTAAATTCTTTTTGTACATTTATCTGCTGTTGTTATTTGAACCAAAAAACGCACGAGAGAAATTGAGGAATGTAGTAGTGATTAAAATGCGGTTTTTTCCGCATTTTCATTAACACCAAAAATATCGAGTGAATGTTCTTGTTTTTTTTATAACTATTCAAGTAAATACAACAAATTAGGTATCATTGGAAAGAGAATTTTGTGCCCTTTCAAATGATATATCACTCGACCCAACTTTCCATTTAAAATTTTAGGGTTGTTACTCACCCTCGCTAGGGGTTGAAGGCACAGGTAGAAAAATACATCTAAAATGTTTCCCCCTCAAAGCAAAATTGACCTGTCCGAGCATTTTTGCGTTAAGTTACAAAAAAAAGGAGAAAAGCAAGGTGCATACTTTTCGTTGGACCACGCGATATACCTATACACTATACCTTATTCTTATATACTATACAACTACAGACGGTCCTTAAGGACTTTATTACCTGAATTTTGTTTAGATTCGGAAACTCATGATTGCATTCCTAGGATATGGACATGTAAAATAATTTTTACTTAGCCTATTACACTCCGGACACTTAGGCTTATAAACTCCAGATTTCTCCATCTTGTCTACTTTATCTTTGACATCAAACAGGAAATTAGACAACCTGGTACGTGGCCTGAATGCCACTTCCACTTTTATTTTCAGAAAAATCCCGTAATTCTCTGTGTTCTTTTACCAAAATATGTTGAAGTAACAAATTTCTTGATTTCTGATTGTCTGATTTGGAGGTATATCAATCTATACGTAAATTTGAGGCTATGGAAATTAAAACAACTATGCAGATAGGACAGAATAATGAAAATTGGAAATTTATAAGCATATGCACTGCGGACACTACCTACTAAATGATCAAATGGGGAATATTCCTCAATTTGGGTTATTACAACAAATGCAAGTTTGTACAAAATAAAGTTGAGTTTAATTCATGAGTTTTTCAAATACACTTCGAAAAGTATTCAAATTGATGTTTCAAATGTTAGGTTTTTATTTTTAAGTTGAAATAATTTATATGTACCTAGATATTCTACTTCAAAAAAGGAAAATTATCTCTATAAATCAACAATCAAGGTAAAATATAAATTATAGTTCAATACCACCTCCACAAGCCACATAAACAACAGTTGTTTTGTTATTTATTTATATAGAGGAAGATAGGTTAGGTGCACAAAATGTCATATGTCACAGAATGTCTCAGAACTCGGAACATAAGTAAACAAAACAGCACGCCTCTGAAATATGTCATCTTTGTTTGTCTCATACAGGTAACAGATTCATTGTCCTTTATTAGCTATAACCGATGTTGCCAAATGGTGAAATAGAAACGAATCCCTTTAAATGTTGAATGCATTATTTCATTCCTCTTTTTTAAGTGTTTAAATAATTTTTAAAGAAAAAGGTTGAAATGATAGGTTTAAAATGCGTTCTTTTAAAGCTCTTTTATGAACACTACTTGATTTTTTATTGCCCTTATAGAACGAAACTGCAGTAACGTTAGTTACAAATGAAAGAGGAATAGTCAATCTCTGTGTTTTTCCCTCAAAGATAATGTAGGATGATTAGTAAGTTGCTCGGACTGCTGTTGATCAAGAAATATGTAACGTTTTAAATTGACGTAATTTAGAAATCTGTGTTGAGCTCGTTCAATATTTTGTGAATGGATGTTGTAATGAGGGTTCCAAACAAGAAAACTGTATTTGAGGTGGGGTCTGACTGAGACGCAATATAAGGTTCTTGAAAAAGGTTTTTTTTCTCAGGGCTAGGAAGAACATGGCTCTTCTGGGTATCTGTTGCAATCTGTTGTCGGTGGCATTTGAAAAAGTCGACATCAACGGCAAAACTCCTCCCTTCAAAATCAAGTCGGACGATGCGTTCTTTAAGGAACTGGTAGATATTTTGAGCGAGCAGTTCTTCAAACCTGTGGAATTCTACTACAAAGCTTTGTATGGCGGCATAGACTTCATTTACAAGGTACCTGAAATTTAGTTTGATCAGTTCGATCAATGAATGTTTCACTGTTTTTCAGAAAAAGTCTTGAAGATTGTATTAAAGTGAAGAAAATGTATGCACACTATTTAATGTAGGGTGAATAATTGAGAGTTTTGATGTGAAACGTCAGTATATTTCAAATCGAAAGGGGAATATTTTCAGTTCTGTCTTTTCAAATAACGGAGATTTTTCCTGTGGAAGACACCGCATATAAACTGTACTAGGATTTTTCCCTAATAGTTAATTTTCATACCATTAGATGTGTTCAGAGCCTGAAACAGTCTGCGAGGCGCTCTTCTCGAGTATAATCCCCAAACTGGCGAGGCAACAGAAAGACCCGGACGCCACAATTCCCGAGTGGGCCATGATAAGGCTGTGCCAGATGACGGGTTACGTGGCCATCAAGCATCTCGTCTACTTGGACGACACCACCTACAAAGAGCTGAAAAGACGGCAGAACATCAGGGACGAACGCAAAAAGGTCAAGACCGTCATCAGGGGCAAGAAGAATAACAAAGAGACGAACATCAGGAAGTCTTTGACTGCAGCTACGGCCAGCGAAGCGTCATCAATGATGACGTCTGTGGCGGTAAGTCGATGACGAATAGGATGTAAAAAAAAATTATATATATATTTTGATATTAACATTTGTTGACAAAAAGGATTTGAAGCTTTTAATAACTTCTAATTATTATATGCAAGCGCTTTCGATAGCAGACAGTGCTACCATCTTCATGGCTTTACTCAAACTGAACGTTTTATCTTCTTGTTTGTTCTTTTATTTGGTTAGAATGCCTTAGTGCAGGTATTTGTCCTCTCCTTTCATCCGGAAGTCTCTTTAAATTTGCCTGTACTTGGGTTACATATCATTACATGTTACAAGACCTAACATTCAATATACTCCACAAAACAATATACATTTCTAGAAACAATGAACCTAGAGAAACACCAACACAAAGGATAACGGCAATCTAACCGTATAAAAGAACAAACAAGAAGATAAAACGTTCAACTTGAATAGAACCATGAAGGAAAACTAGTAAATATAGAGGAGTGTTTTTTTTCTGTATTCTAACTGTATACACAATAATGTATATGAAAAACTGTCATCCTATGGCGGACATTGATGTTTCAGAATAGGAAGCTTGTCTTATTGCCTCTAAGCACCAATCCGGATAAAATTACAAGATGAAACACTCAGTTCTTTCATAACATTACAACTAGGTATCAAAGTAGATCAAAAAATGACATGGGATCCTCATATTAATGATCTAACAAATAAATTAAGCACAAGTTGCTTCATCATCAGGCAATTGAAAGGTACAATATCTCTGGAAACCCTTAAACTGGCTTATTTTGGAATAGTGCAATCGACAGTAAGTTATGGAATAATGTTTTGGGGTAACTCTGTACATATGAATAGAGTTTTTGTTATGCAAAAAAGAATTATCGGATGTATGGCAGGAGTGCACTCCAAAACATCATGTAGAAAATGGTTCAATCAACTGGGAATTCTCACAGTCCCCTCACTTTATGTGCTGCAGATCATATTATACGTTAAAAAAGATGAAAATTATTTGAGGAAAAAAAAGATATACATAATTACTGTACAAGAAACGGTGAAAGATTATACCAGCCATACTCACGATTAGGAGTTGGTCAAGACTCCCATGTATATCAAGGTATTAAATGTTATAACAAACTCATGGCTATTCATCCTGAGTTAAGTTTGATGAGTAGGAATGAACTAAAATGTTGGTTGAATGAATTTTTAAAAAACAAGGTGTTCTACTCTCTTCAAGAATTTTTAAATTGTTGATGTTCATTGTATATTTTAATATTTTACTTATCAAAAATGTATATGTATAATCTTGTAAATTTTAATTACTTTTAAGCTCTCTTTGTGACTAGTCCAATAAGTTTCATGTATTTACACTTTTTTTATGTTGTACATGTGAACTTTAGTGATGAATAAACTTCTATTCTATTCTATTCTGTATGACGTGGATGAGTTAAATTTTCTCATAGTATGTAATGACATTCATTCACTATTTTTGTTTAATCGCAGTTTGAATTGAAAGGGGTGTATTTTCAGGAGAAAAAAATAATTTTTGGGAAAGAAAGGTCAATATTATAATAACTTTTTCGACTACCCTCGTATTATAAAAAAATTAATTACAAATGTTATGTAATGCTTGGTGGCGATATTTTTTGCAGATTGACGAATCTACTCTTGATGGAGCGCAAGCTGAAGACATAGATGCCGAATTTATATTGAATGTTTTAGAAAATGACACAGTAACCGGTTCAGGTTTTCTCGCTAAGCTTGTACCTTTTGTAACGCACATTTGCTCACGACCGGATATTTATAAAACCCAGGAGATCCAGTTTGCAGCTCTCACCTCGCTTATGAGGTAAGAAAACGTATTCGAAAGAGTTTTATATTTAGTTATGAATCTAGAAAAAAAAAAAGTTTTCTCTAAACTAGACATTGGTGAAGGCTACCACAGAGTATGGTATACTAGCCATTGTCACTTAAATTCCACCGGTGACGACGGAATAAGTACAAATATACTGAAAAAATGCATAAATTTTATAGCAGAACCTCTTACGTACTTGATCAATTGCTCCTGAGTGCCTGAAGACTTCAAAAGTTGTGCCAATTCATAAGAAAGGAAATGACACTGACATACAAAATTTCAGACCAGTTTCTCTCTTCCTGGTGTTGAAAAAAAAACTGAACTCTCACCTTTTATTTACCTAGTTTTTTTTTAATTGAAACTTAATATTGGTTGTGAATTTTTGGTAAATAATAAACGTATTATTATTTACCTCATTAGCCCATTCTCAAAAGTATATGAAAAATATGTTTCAAGCCTAATGATAACTTTTTTTAATAAAAAGGGGTCTATTTAATGTGAACCAGTTAGGTTTTCGCAAGGGATTGTCCACAAGTCAAGCGATTACACAGTTTTTTTTTTTTTTTTAATATACTTTATTGTCTGAAGAATAAATTTTTATTGACAAAGCCTTGTGCGAAATATAAATAACATATACATGAAATCACAAAAGTAAAATCACTAAAAGTAGGTTATAACATGAACTGAAAAGAGACATGTAAATAATAACAAACGTTCGGGATATAAGAACATGGTCAACAAAATGTAAATGAATCAATTTAAACTAAATTGAATGAAATGAAATCAATAAAATACCGTAGATATTACAGTTGGTCTTCTCAATTAAAATTATCATCATAGAATTCTGCTAAGCTATAATAAGGTCTCCCAGAGAGCAAGTCTTTCAACTCTTTCTTAAGAGCTCTAAGGTCATTTATGGTTCTTATAGCTTGAGGAAGGTGATTGAACATTTTAAGACCGTTGTAAATAATGGAATCTTTAACTAGCGACGAAGAAGGCAGCGGTAATTTAAAGCTGAATCTTTGCCTGGTTTGATACATTGGCGCGTCCAAGTTGTTAAACAATACCCTATTTTTGAAGACAAGGCAGATTGTCTCGTATATAAATAGGGAGACCACAGTTAGGATTTTGTTAGAGGCAAAAAGAGGTCGACAAGAGTCCCTAGGCTTGGCTTTGCATATGCATCGTATTGCACGTTTTTATATTAGTAATACTGATTGAAGGCATGTGGTAGAACACACACCCCAAAAGCAAATACCATAACGGAGGTGTGGTTCAAAAGGGAATGATAAACCATTCTAGCTTCTGTAGATCCGAGCTCAAATGCAGTTACTCGTATGGCATACGAGTAACCGCAATGTGTATAGGGAGTTGGATGAAGGTAAAAAGAAGCTAGGGATTTTCATAGACTTGAGCAAGGCATTTGATCTGGTAGATCACAAAATTCTCCTAACAAAGCTTGAAATATATGGAATCAGGGGAATAACCCACAAATCGTTTGAAAGTTACTTAGAGGGTAGATACTACTAGGTAGAGTTTAGCAGAAATAAATCAGAATCGAAAAATTGTTCCCTCGGGGTTGCTCAGGGGTTGCTCAGATCCACAATAAAACATACGATGAAATATAAAGAAACCAAAAGTGGTTCTCAGACAATGGTCTATTGTTGAATGAAAGAAAAACTGTGCCTTTACGTTTTAATCGTTCAAGAACAACTCTAGATCACAGTTTACTAGTAACGTCAATTAATGGATCAATTCAACAACAGGAGAAGACAAAATTTTTGGGTTTGAGGATAACAGAAGGACAAGTTGCAAACTCATCTTCAAAAATCTCTGAATATTGACTGTTACAATCAGTGACGGCTCGTGCATTGGAGAATAGGGGAGGCTAAAGTCATAAAGACTATATACACACAAAAAAGCCCACCGGAAGCACGAAAATTTTTATGTTGTTGCACGCTCTGCTTAAGACTAAAGTCAGGGCATGGGCATGACAATGCGTAAAAAGTGCATGAGGAACTATGGACTTATTTCAGTTTGTAAACCATTTAAATGGCCGGCCATGACTGCAGCCCCATCATAGGTTTTCGCAATTAATTTTTGCCTAAATTTATAGGTCTCACACGTACGAATTAAAAAATTGAACAAATCGTCAGCTGTGCGCCCAGATGAAACATCATGAAAACCCATAAAACGTTCTACCGCATTACCATCTTTGACATATCTAAAAACGATTGAAAGTTGTGATGTACAGGTAATATAGGTAGTTTCATCAATTTCCCATGCAAAAAAAGAAACACTTTCAATCTCCTTGCTTATATTTTCCTTAATAATATATGCCACACTGTCGTATAAGCTTATCATCCCGTCCTAATAATTAAATAAAAAACAAACGCAGTCGTACACTAACGGAGACCAACTGGAGGCTAGCCTCCTCTAACGCTATAATTTCTGCAATTGAAATTACAAATCGGGACGTATGTCGCTGGTTGGATCGGTCTCGTGGGACCTGTGTTTCTTAAAGCGGTCGGAGGCTTGGCTCCCTTGCAACGTATGTCATTTATTATTTCGGGTTGATGGGCGGTGCGTTTGAGTTTTATTGATGCAGGATACAGTGTGGTACTTACTACGTAGTGAGTGATAGTGTTTTTTTCTGGCATATTATGTATTTATATTAAAAATTAATGGTAAAGTAATGATAACCAAGCATTTTTAGAAAAAAATAATCATAATTATTTGTCAATATATTTTAATTTATTGCGATGAATAGCTTCAAATTTTATGGGGAGGCTAAGCCTCCTCTGACGTGCCGCCGCTGGTTACAAGTACATACAT
The DNA here is from genome assembly GCF_025532065.1 of Leptinotarsa decemlineata. Lineage (NCBI taxonomy): Eukaryota > Metazoa > Arthropoda > Insecta > Coleoptera > Chrysomelidae > Leptinotarsa > Leptinotarsa decemlineata. The sequence goes on from NW_027412547.1 coordinate 654,593, forward strand.
ATATACATTTATGAGATATTAATATATGTAAAATCGTATGTAACCAGTTTTCCTACTCTCAATGGTGATGAGAATTATACCTAATACTAGATATTCCCTACAGATTAGTTGTATCTGAATCATTTCCCAGGCTTATGGCCATTAAATTGTACAATAAACTTCCAAATACAATAAAAAATCTGGCTCTAAAACAGTATAACTATCAAATCAAAGAGTTGCTCCTGGATAAATCCTATTATTCTCACAAAGAATATATGGATGATAACTTATGACCTTGTATATGTGTAACACTTTAGGAAGATTTTGATTATTTTTGGTTTTGACTATTATATATTATGTACATGTCCAACATTTTAGGCCGATTTTAATAACAATGCTGTTGTATAAATAGCAGATTATTTTAGGTTTTGACTATTATACGTCATATTATCTATATAAATTGTATATTGTGCCACTAATTGCACAGAGTTTGTATTGTTAATTTTGTATTTGTACACGTTTTGACATACTCAATGTCATCTATAGATGATCCAACTGAATAAACATTATCATTATTATTAAAATTATCCATTCTTCAAGGTTGATGCTGGTTTCAAGTAAATTCTGCGAGAATCACATAAGACTGATTTTTACCATTTTTGAGAAGACCCCTTATCCCGAAATCAAAGCCAATGTGCTGATCCACGTTTCGGACTTGTTGAGTAGGTTTCCCAACGTCATCGAACCTTGGACGCCCAGGATTTTCCAAAGGTGAGTTGGTGTATTACGAAACACTTTTCAACCAATTTCAGCTACTCAGTCTCCGTTGACTGATATTTTTATACAGGGTGTAACTTAAGTGGTGACTTCAGTTTCGAAAGGGGTGATTGATTGTCATATTTTATGAAATAAAGGTCATATAAACATTTGTCCCGAATCAATTGATGGATATCGGCGTTACTACATGGTATTTTTATACCACTTTGTATTTGTAACTAACATTACTGAAGTTTCGTCGCTTAAGGACATTTTCAAATGAATACAATGAACATAAATAATTAACAATGTACACCCTTATACAGTGTATTTCTTTAATGTCTCCCCCCCCTTTTATTTTTTGAACGGATCAACTAAAAAAATTGAAATTTGGGATAATGAAATTATTGCATGAATACTTTATTTTGAAGTTAAATTGACAGATGAAACTGTCAAGATTGCGACTGGGCGTCTTCTGGGAAAAAAATTAAACGGAAAGGGGGGTCTTGTAACACATCATTCGTCAGGAGCTTCATTCATTCATATTGTATCCTTTCAGTTTGAAGGATCCTCTCCCGCAGACTCGAAAAGCCACTTTCTTCTCACTCTCGAATCTCATCTTGCGCGACATGATCCGCGCTCACAGCCACATCCCCGAGATGGCGTCCTGCTTGGCCGACGAAGATCCAGGAATGCGTTCCATGGCGAAGACTTTCTTTGCCAAACTGGCACACAAAGAGAACAATCTCTACAATGCGCTGCCGGATATATTTACGCATGTTATGGGCCAGGAGAGTGTCGATGACGAAGGGGTGAAGAATACTATGAGGTAGGGCTGTAGCATCATTTGAATATTATTAATAAATAGGAGTAGCTTGTTAAAAAATGAGACCTCGTTATCAATTAACACTTAATTGGGAGATTTTTCACTGGACATTTTATAGAACCGCACATCTTTGTAAATATCTCATTTCAAAACTAAATGCTTTCTTCCTTTCTTTGTATAAAGATAGAGAAGTAGAACTGTGATAAACTAGTAATACAATACAGTGTGTCAATTTGAAAACTTCCCACCCTCAATATCTCCCTTCCAGTACATAATATGAAAAAATGGTCAGACAGGTCAACTTTATTTGCAAGGGGGACACTCTGAATGAATATTTTCAACCCTCGGGGTTCAACCCCCTAGGAGGGGTGGATGTTACCCTCAGAATTTCAAATGGAAAGGGGGGTCAAGTGGCACATCATTTTGAAGGGCATTCAATTCGCTTGCCGACGGTGCCCTCATTTATTATTTTCCGATCAGCAGTATCCGAAAATGTAGTTCTAAACTAATAGAAGTAATTAGAATTGGCCTATACTAAAATGCCTGGTTATCAAGTTAGTATGCAAAGAAATACAATTTATTGACTCTCTTATAAGTAAAACTTGTGATGACGGGTCAGCTTTTCAACTTTCCATCAGGGGTAAAATTAGACAAGCCTCAAAAAATTTACATTAATTAGTTATCTGATTTCGGTGACTTTCATTTGGGTTTATTATCGGATTTAAAACTCTTATCCCTTTTTTGTTACTTCTGCTATAAAAAGTATCGTTTTTTGAGCAAAAAAGGTGTTCATCGCATTCAAGCCATTTGGTAGTACTATCATTTCAGTTTCATTTGTTGAGCTGATCAGCGATACCTTAGAAAGTGTATAAATTGTAAGAATGGTTTACACTATCCAAGACCGAATTGAAATAATTTTCATTTATGGAGAGGTGGGCAAGTGCGCACGAAGGGCGGCATCTCTTTTTAATGAAAGAAATCCAAATCTTAATATAAGTCACCGGTATGTGCTTGATTTGGTGACAAAGTTTTCCGAAACTGGTTCGGTGAAGAATAAAAAAAGGAATAACCCCAGAGTACTGAATGAGGATGCTCAAATTGAGGTGTTGGGAACATTTGCTGCAGAGCCGACTAGCTCCTTACGATCAGTAGCAGAACAGACGGGAATGTCACACGAGACTGTAAGGAAAGCACTGAAAATGCACAAATTTCATCCATATAAAATGCAGATTCTCCACGAGCTCCATGAGGATGATTATGACAGAAGAATAGAATTCTGTGAAATCATGACTCTTCGAATCAATGCTTTACCTAATCTTCTGTTCAATATCTGTTTCAGTGATGAATGTTCATTTTTCCTGAATGGCAATGTTAATAGGCAAAATTGTCGATATTGGAGTGACGAAAACCCTCACAATTTTCGAGAAGGACATACACAACACCCACAAAAAGTTAATGTTTGGGCTGGTATTCTTGGAAATGCCATTATCGGACCTTTATTTTTTGAAGAAAACTTGAATGGTGATCTGTACCTAGATATGCTTCAAGCACCTATCGATCCACTTATAACTCACGAGCTCGAAACTCAAATTGATGCACACGGTAATTTACTGTTGCAGGAAGATTTGTTACATTTCCAACAGGACGGTGCGCCACCTCATTATTTTCGCCCCGTCCGACAATGGTTGAACGAGCGATTCCGGGAGAGATGGATTGGCAGAAGGGGATCAATTGAGTGGCCACCGAGATCACCGGATTTGACTCCATTAGATTTTTTTCTTTGGGGATATCTCAAATCTGTCGTTTATAAAACACAGCCCACTGATATGGATGACCTCAAAGGACGAATTACAGCAGCATGCCGGTCAATTAGTGGTGAAGTTTTCCAAAATGTTCGAGAGGAGTTCGATAACAGACTGTATTACTGTTTAGAGCAGAATGGACAACATTTTGAACATATTATCAGATAAAGCGTAACAAGATGGTTGAAATTTGTTTTTTGCAATTTAGTATTTTTTGTTTGCACTCGATGCGTATTTCGTTAACTAAGTAGTTCTACATTCCTCTCACATCCACGAATTCGAATATTACTCAAGGGTTGGAACGATGCTACCTAGTACGATGCTCACCTTTTCCAATAGTCCATTACAATCATTTGTTTTGAATACCAACCTGAATACCAAACATCTAGTGCGGGCGAGTTTTAATCATTTATTCTTATTCACTTCTAATCACCGTTCGTTTGGAACGTTATTTTTCAAAAACTGCTCATCAAAAACTAATGAAAAAGGTATCATTGGCAAGAGAATTGAATGCCCTTCAAAATGATGTGCCACTTGACCCCCCTTTCCATTTGAAATTCTGAGGGTAACATCCACCCCTCCTAGGGGGTTGAACCCCGAGGGTTGAAAATATTCATTCAGAGTGTCCCCCTTGCAAATAAAGTTGACCTGTCTGACCATTTTTTCATATTATGTACTGGAAGGGAGATATTGAGGGTGGGAAGTTTTCAAATTGACACACTGTATAATAATAATATTCAATATTCTTTAATGTCTAAAGAGCAATATTGACAAATCTAAATGATAATGTTGAAAGAAACAACAATATATTGTCATATTTTTTTATAATTTCTGTAGTTTTATAAGTGTGATAATTCAGTTACAAATACTTCAGTTAAAACACCAGAGTATGAATATGCCCGAGGAAGATATTGTGTAGTGACACAAGTGTTGCTGTTTTGTAAACTGTTGAGTGAAAATCTTCTAATGAAGTGTTACTTGAATACCTCATGAATTTTCATCAAGTATCAGTCAATTCGTGTAAATTTATTTAATTCACATTCCACGTATGAAATTTTATTTGATTCGTGGCTTCATTGTTTGTTGAATTCCGACTTCAAACTTCGGAATTTCACTAAATTTGTTTAGAATTTTATTCCTCTCTGATTTCAATTACGGAATTTTTGTTAAATTTCGACTTTGAACTCAGAATTTTCTTCAATTCCGACATCAAACTCAGGATTTCAGTAAGTTTTGTTTTGAACACGAAAATTTAATACAATTGGTGGTCTGACTGAAAATTTCATTGAATTCAGACTTCAATTTCGGAATTTTTGCTGAATCCCGATTTTGAACTTGAGGTTTTCTTGGATTCCAAAAATTAACTCAAAATGTTGGTAAATTTCGCTTCAAACACTAAAATTCAATAAAATTCGGTTTTCAGACTATAAATTTTATTCAATTCAGACTTCAATCTCTGAAATTTTGCTGAATCCCAATTTTGTCTTGAATTCCCACAATAAACTCAAAATGTTGGTAAATTTCGCTTCAATCATTAAAATTCAATAAAATCCTGTTTTCAGACTCAGAAATTCATTTTGATTTTGAACTCAGGGTTTTCAAAAATGCCGACTTTTAAACTCAGAATTTTGGTAAATTCCGTTTCGTACAACTGTACGAGTACTGTACAATTTCAGAAATTTTGTTGAATACCGATTTTGAGCTTAGGGTTTTCTTAAATTCCGATTTTCAACTCAGAATTTTGGTAAATTTTGCTTGAAACAAGAAAATTCAATAAAATTTGGTTTTCATAGTCAGAATTTCATTGAATTTTGACTTCAATTTCGAAAATTTTGTTGAATACCGATTTTGAACTTAGGGTTTTCTTAAATTCCGATTTTTAAGTTAGAATTTTGGTAAATTCCACTTGGAACAAGAAAATTTAATAAAACTTAGTTTTCATAGTCAGAATGTTATTGAATTTCGACTTCAATTTCGGAAATTTTGTTGAATACCGATTTTGGACTTAGGGTTTTCTTAAATTCCGATTTTTAACTCAGAATTTTGGTAAATTCCACTTGGTACAAGAAAATTTAATAAAACTTAGTTTTCATAGTCAGAATTTTATTAAATTTCGACTTCAATTTCGGAAATTTTGTTGAATACCGATTTTGGACTTAGGGTTTTCTTAAATTCCGATTTTTAACTCAGAATTTTGGTAAATTCCACTTGGTACAAGAAAATTTAATAAAACTTAGTTTTCATAGTCAGAATTTTATTAAATTTCGACTTCAATTTCGGAAATTTTGTTGAATACCGATTTTGAACTTAGGGTTTTCTTAAATTCCGATTTTTAACTCGGAATTTTGGTAAATTCCACTTGGTACAAGAAAATTTAATAAAACTTGGTTTTCATAGTCAGAATTTTATTAAATTTCGACTTCAATTTCGGAAATTTTGTTGAATACCGATTTTGAACTTAGGGTTTTCTTAAATTCCGATTTTTAACTCGGAATTTTGGTAAATTCCACTTGGTACAAGAAAATTTAATAAAACTTGGTTTTCATAGTCAGAATTTTATTAAATTTCGACTTCAATTTCGGAAATTTTGTTGAATACCGATTTTGAACTTAGGGTTTTCTTAAATTCCGATTTTTAACTCGGAATTTTGGTAAATTCCACTTGGTACAAGAAAATTTAATAAAACTTGGTTTTCATAGTCAGAATTTTATTAAATTTCGACTTCAATTTCGGAAATTTTGTTGAATACCGATTTTGAACTTAGGGTTTTCTTAAATTCCGATTTTTAACTCGGAATTTTGGTAAATTCCACTTGGTACAAGAAAATTTAATAAAACTTGGTTTTCATAGTCAGAATTTTATTAAATTTCGACTTCAATTTCGGAAATTTTGTTGAATACCGATTTTGAACTTAGGGTTTTCTTAAATTCCGATTTTTAACTCGGAATTTTGGTAAATTCCACTTGGTACAAGAAAATTTAATAAAACTTGGTTTTCATAGTCAGAATTTTATTAAATTTCGACTTCAATTTCGGAAATTTTGTTGAATACCGATTTTGAACTTAGGGTTTTCTTAAATTCCGATTTTTAACTCGGAATTTTGGTAAATTCCACTTGGTACAAGAAAATTTAATAAAACTTGGTTTTCATAGTCAGAATTTTATTAAATTTCGACTTCAATTTCGGAAATTTTGTTGAATACCGATTTTGAACTTAGGGTTTTCTTAAATTCCGATTTTTAACTCGGAATTTTGGTAAATTCCACTTGGTACAAGAAAATTTAATAAAACTTGGTTTTCATAGTCAGAATTTTATTGAATTTCGACTTCAATTTCGAAAATTTTGTTGAATACCGATTTTGAACTTAGGGTTTTCAATTTGATAAATTCCGCCTCAAACAAGAAAACTTAATAATAACCTAACTTAAGTACCCACATAAATAATACAATTTCGAATCTTCACCATCTTACGTTCAATAATCCTCGATTTTTTTTATATTGTAGCCTCTTGTTTGATCTCGTGGAAAACTCCAAACACATGGAACCTATCGTGAGCCGGTTCTGCGGCAAATTCAAAATAACAGAGGACATCCGTCACCATAGAAACATTTCTTACTGCCTCACTCTTATTAAATACAACGACAAGGCATTGAAAAAACTCATCGACGAGTTCATCACGTACAAGCACTTGCTGCACGACAGCGACGTATACGCCAATTTCAAAACGATAATGAATATCTGCAACAAGGGACAGGTTGGAAAGGCCGATCTTAAGGTAAGAGGATTGATATTTGTTTATATGTAATATGATAATAATGTTCATTCATCGTTCATGATGAATAATATATGTGTGGCAAGTTTTTCAATTTTTTCGCACCTCTATGATAATTTATTCAGCACAAGGCTTAATTCATAAATAAAAAAATTTAATTCTATACAGTGAATAACGAGATATTGTACTTTTTGTACCAGTGAATAAAATTTCATATTGAGTGACAAGAAAGTACTGTACAGAATTGATAGAAGCAAAAGTATGTTGATTCTACTTGATTACTCCAAAGCACTCAATACCTGGAGACATGATATTTTTCTCTCTATATTACACTTCATCGGATTTTCAGCAGATGCTTCTTCAATTATTGAGCCTTATCTATCTGGTTGCAGAGCAGAACTCTTGAGAAATCATCACTGGCAATTATTGTCGAGGTCATAAATATATCCACAATGGATCAACCACTTGGGCCTTTGTCTTAATACATGAAAGTCTTAACAATGGGTACCTACTCAAAATATCCCAAGTGGCGCCTGTCGTGCTAAATATCCACGTTTTTCGGCAATGAATTTCTGGGCTTTCAAAATAAAAGAATTACCATAAGCAGATGGATATTTTGTACGACTGTTCGATAATAGACTTATGAAAAGTTAATTTCCTAACAAGAATTTATAATATAAAAATAAAAATCGATAACGAAATAAAATGTTTCTAAACTAAATAGTTGTAGGTAAAACCCTACATGGTAAATCCTGTAAATGGTTTTCAACTGTTGGGTGACAGATGCTCTGACTAACTTATCAATAAATGACTACACACGTATAACTCTAACCACAAAGAGTTGTATAGACAACATACTTACAAATTATAAAGGAACTTATGAGGCAAAAGTTATAGACATTCACATTTCTGATCACAAAGCTCAAATATTAACGTGGGAAATGGCAAATAAAAAGATACATCATCATACTTTTAATAGAATTTTCTCTACATATAAGGTAATCGAATTTAGTAACAAACTCAATACATTAACTTGAGATGAAGTGTATTTCTTAGATAGATCAGAGGTTGATAAGCAATGGAATACTTTTATGAGAAATTTCATGATATTATTTAATGAAAGCTATCCGATTAGGTCTGTTAGAACCAGGAATAAGAATAGTAAATATTTCAACAATAATGAAATTGCTGAATAGAAACGCACTTTGGATGCCATGGTAATTTTATACAGAGTGGTCCAACGAAAAGTATGCATCTTGCTTTTCTTCTTTTTTTGTAACTCAACGCAAAAATGCTCGGACAGGTCAATTTTGCTTTTGAGGGGGACACATTTTAGATGTATTTTTGTACCTGTGCCTTCAACCCCCTAGCGAGGGTGAGTAACAACCCTAAAATTTCAAATGGAAAGTGGGGTCGAGTGATATATCATTTGAAAGGGCACAAAATTATCTTTCCAATGATACCTAATTTGTTGTATTTCACTCAAACATGTAGGTATTATGAAGAAAAACAACTATAACCCAGTACTTTGAAATGTGTAATTGACTTAGTAGAATCCTACTTCAGCAAGTGCTGAAAATGTGACCCATTTGCTTCCATACAATAATACAGATTTTGTTCAAATCTATTCCTAACATTCTGTAGCATATCAGGTGTTATACTTCTGCACTCTGCTGTAGTTCGTTGGCGAAGATCTTCTATGGACTGGGGCTGCGTAGCAAAACATTTATTTTCCAAGTGTCCCCAAAGGAAAAAGTCTAAAGGCGATAAATCAGGTGACCTGGCAGGCCATTCGATGGGGCCTCTCCTTCCAATCCACCGTCCAGGAAACCGGTCATCTAAAAACTCTCTTACCGGAGCAACATAGTGAGGAGGTGCTCCATCTTGCTGGAAATGAAGCCCATCATCATTATGATTTTGGTCATTTTCAATTATTTCTGTTATGAGAGGATCAATTGTATCTTCAAGCATGTTCAGGCAGACCTCACCAGTTAAATTCCCAGGAATAAAAAGTGGCCCTACGATATGACTACCTAATATGCCACACCAGACATTGATTTTTTGAGGGTACTGGGTATAGACCTCTCGGAATAAGTGTGGATTACTGTCATTCCAGTAACGGCAATTATGCCTTTTCGCTGCTCCATTCAAAAAAAATGTACTCTCATCAGAAAAGCACGTGTTGAATGATAGGTGCGGATCATCAATTAGTAGCTGGCTCAGTTGTTCACAAAATTGCAGCCTTCTATTAAGATCATCTTCATTGAGTTCCTGTACTAATTTAATTTTGTACGGATGAAATTTATAGGCTTTTAATATCCGTATTATGGACGAACGGAAGACACCTGAGCCTGCAGCAAGCTGACGGGTACTTTGAGTATGATCCAATTCAACATGTCCCAAAACAGCGACTTCCACTGCTTCATTTCTGATCGGTTTCCGTGGCTGGTGTTTCACATTACAGACAGATCCGATATTGACAAACTTTTGGAGTAACTTGGCAACATACGAATCATTCACATTTTTCCTGGGATGACTGTTATTAAAGAGGCGAGCAGTAAGTCTAGCACAACTATTATGTTGATAATAAAGTTTAACAATTTCAACTCGTTCAGGAATTGAATAAACCATTTTTACAGTAAAGTTGAAATAATTTCAAAAGCAACCGAACTGAATCAATGAACGTTTGCCTAAATTCTTTTTGTACACTCATCTGCTGTTGTTATTTGAACCAAAAACGCACGAGAGAAATTGAGGAATGAAGTAGTGATAAAAATGCCGTTTTTTCCGCATTTTCATCAACACCAAAAATATCGAGTGAATGTTCTTGCTTTTTTTATAACTATTCAAGTAAATACAACAAATTAGGTATCATTGGAGAGAGAATTTTGTGCCCTTCCAAATGATATATCACTCGACCCCACTTTCCATTTAAAATTTTAGGGTTGTTACTCACCCTCGCTAGGGGTTGAAGGCACAGGTAGAAAAATACATCTAAAATGTGTCCCCCTCAAAAGCAAAATTGACCTGTCCGAGCATTTTTGCGTTAAGTTACAAAAAAAGGAGAAAAGCAAGGTGCATACTTTTCGTTGGACCACTCTGTATATTTATGAGTATATGTACTCTTTTTCTTTTTTTTTGTTGTTAACATTATTTCATTCTATGTTGTCTGTGTACAAGCTGTAATAATCGGCATATTTTTGAAATAAGATTATTATTATTATTATCTGAATTTTTTAGTTCAAGAATTTTTGTTTTTTCATATACTTCAATCATCCTCCCATAGTCATCAAATCTGCTCACATTTATTTTTGCTACGTTTTGAATAATTTGTTTTTTTGTAGCCAATCGTTACTGAACTGGAAAATTTGATAAAATCCGTCTTTGAACTCAACGAAAACGGCATGATGCCACCACCACCTCCAAAATCTGCAAAGAAACGGTCCAAACCAAAGAAGAAGACATCTTCAAGGAGAAAGAGACGTAGTGAGAGTGATTCTGATGACTCTGACTAGAGAAATTTTTGAATTACTAGGGTTATTACTACTGAGCAGACAACCGATATATTTTTGTAGAATATTATTATTAAGGAACAGAAAGTTGATGAGAATCAGATGAGAGTGGATAGCTGGCCACTTTATAACAAATGTTTGTTCACGCGTACCTCTAGAAGTTGTGTACATGGTAGCGATATTTACTGTATAATTTCTTACCATTAAAGTGTTCGCTAAAGAAAACAATTGCTCAAAGAACATATTTTTATTGACTCTAGTTTTCTAGTATCCAAAAAAAAGTACAAATTGGAATTGAATGTTATTTTAACCTATATTGAAACATCTGGAATCACATGAACCTTTAATAAAACAGAATTTGAAAAGGAGCCTGGCCAGTGATATTTTTTTTCTTCGAAGTGAAGTACCAAAAGCTACAACGTTTCTCCGGCTCGAAGGACCACATGCCAACTGTCTCGAACGACCATAACTTATCGAAAATATCGTGCCGACTATTAGTGATCTTAAAAGATGATCACACAAATATAGTTTTTCCATAAATTTGTATCCGGTTTGAAATATATCTAAGGTGCCTAGTGCCGATGAAAATCTGTAATGTGGTCCTTCGAGCTGGATGAAAATCTGTAGTGTGGTTATTCAAAAAAAATATACTTTACCGCGACAAACCTCATAAAACGGCAAAACGTCAACGCCATTCTAAGAAATAGATTCCACTCTGACGCCCTCTCCTCCCAGTTCAGTAGAGATCACACCAAACCCGTTGTAGACGAGAGCTTTTATCGCTCTATCTAGAGCGATCTCGTCGAAACCAGGCGGTATTAGAGCGATGGCATAACCTCCTCCTCCGGCACCGGTCAATTTTCCGTGTAGGCCTTGCTGATTTAGGATGGTTACAGCTTCGTCGAGTTTAATGTGAGAGGTACCCAAAGCACTCAGCAGATTGTGGTTCATTGAGAAGAGTTCGCCAAGTTGCTCGTAGCATTGTTTCATGTTTATGGCTTGGTGGTCCTGGATTTTGTCTCCACTGGCTAGAACAGAAACAGAAACAAAAATGGTTTCTAATAAAAAAAAGGAAAGTGCTCTCTAATGTCGTTGGCAAGTTCCGGAGAAAACCAGAGTGGGTGTTGCCATCTACGGAGTAGGATGATAGGAACCTCGGGTGTAAAAATTGCAATGAACAAATACCTGCCGAGAGACTTTCAAAGCAAATGGGGAATGTTTCTCCTGACGAAAATCAAGTAGTTTTCATAAAAGAGCTCTAAAACAACGAATTTTGAACGTATCATTTCAACCTTTTTCTTTAAAAAATTATTTGAATACTTAAAAAAGAGGAATGAAATATTGCATTCAACATTTAAAGGGATTCATTTCTATTCCACCATTTGGCAACATCGGTTATAGCTAATAAAGGACAATGAATCTGTTACCTGTATGAGACAAACAAAGATGACATATTTCAGAGGCGTGCTGTTCTGTTTACTTATGTTCCGAGTTCCGAGACATTCTGTGACATATGACATTTTGTGCACCTAACCTAGCTTCCTCTATATAAATAAATAACAAAACAACTGTTGTTTATGTGGCTTTTGGAGGTGATATTGAACAATAATTAATATTTTGCCTTGATTGTTGATTTATAAAGATAATTTTCCTTTTTTAAAGTAGAATATCTATAACCATAATTTATGCTGACGATACAAATCATATGATATCACAAGGTAAACTGGACAAAAGCATTCATCTAAGCAATGTATGCACTGAGGAATTCTTTCAATGGTGCCTGAATAATGGATTGATTTTAAATGCTTCCAAAACATTCTTCATGGTTTTTCGACAAAAAAATATCAGCAGTGACGCAAGTCCTCTTGTTAAAATAAATCATAAGTCAATTGAGCAAGTATCAAACATAAAATTTCTGGGTGTAACAATTGATGAGAAACTGACATGGAGAACTCATATCAAAAATCTGGTAGGGAAATTGAGTAGTATAAATTTTATTATCAGACAACTGAAGGACACTGTATCATAGAAGTTCTCAGAATGGCATATCATGGTCGGCACTCACATATGGCTTGATCTTCTGGGGTAATTCAACACATATTGATAAAGTATTCATTGCTCAGAAGAAAATCATAAGATGCATGATGGGAGTTCAAAATAATGTATCTTGTAAAGCTTATTTCAAGTCACTGTCAATTCTAACTTTACCATCACTTTATATTTATCTTCTAATTATGAATATCAAAAAAGAGCAAGATAGCTACATGAAAAGTAGTGAAATTCACCAACACCAAGCACGGAATAAAAATGACATTCGCTTACCATTCTCTAGGCTTTGTGTGGGACAGAATTCTCCAAAATACCAAGGAATTCTATGTTATAACCGTTTCAATAGGATCTTTGGTGAAATAAAAACATTTAATACCTTCAAAACAACATTATTCAATTACCTTAATGAAAATACTTTTTATACAATAGAGGAGTACCTCACTGTTTGATGCACTGTCTGTGAGTTTTTCCTATTTTCTTGTGAGCTCTATAACGTTTTTATAAGTTGTAATACTATAATATGTTTTGACTAGTCTGATAAGTTTTGTACCATTGTGTAAAAAACTTCAATGATGAATAAATTATCTGTATCTGTATAAATTATTTCAACTTGATATAGGCGCTGTTGCCAATATGTGAATTAGAAACAAATCCCTTTAAAAATTGAAACCCAACATTTGAAACATCATTTTGAATACTTTTCGAAGTGAATTTGAAAAACTCATGAATTAAACTCAACTTTATTTTGTTCAGCATTTGCTGTAATAACCCAAATTGAGGAACATTCCCCACAATCGTTAATAGACCATGTTTTAACTAATTCAAATAGACAATGTGAAATTTAATTAATGGATCATAAATTGAATGATTATAAACTAATAATGACTGATATATGTGTAAAAAATGACTCCAGGAAAAACTAGACTTCAATAAAAATGTTATTTTCAACAAACTTGGAATTGAAGAAAATCTAAATTCTCTCAATGATGACTGAAATATTTGACGATCCAAATCAATTATATAATCAAATATGAGAAACTTTTAGAAATTGTTCCTCAAAGAAATCAGTGCATATAAAAAAAATAATAATAATATGCTGTATTATCATATGACATAATCTTGTAGACAAAGCTTGTTTAACTATGTTAAAACGGAGGAGATAAAAGATATGTATATATAAAAGAGTAAAAGTCAAGTTTGTGAAAGAGTAGACATAAAAAGTAACAACTTAGGAGCTCCTCAATAAATAAAGATAAAAAATATGAGTAAGTCAGTTAAAAGCTATTGTTAAAATATTTATCTAAAGTATATTAGGGTCTATCAGACTAATTTCCTGAATTGGAAGTCATTTATATTGGCAGATCTTATGTCCATAGGCAAATGATTGTACATTTTTCCACCGTTGTAAAATATGGAGTCCCTGGTAATGTTTTTAGTTGGCACAGTGAGTTTCAGAGTGTGTCTGCTGTTTAGGGTGTTATAATGGAAACAGGATGCAGCAAAATTTAATAAATGCTCATTTATTAAACACACAGATTCCAGTATAAATAATGCAGTTACCGTTAGAATATTATGTTTTTTGAAGAAGGTTCTACAGGAGTCTCTTGGTTTAAGGTTTCCTATATACCTTAATGCCCTTTTCTGTAAAATTAGTAGATTTTTGAATAAAATTGGAGTCCATGCTCCCCAAAACGGTATTCCGTAGCATAAGTGAGAATCTATGAGTGCATAGTACGCTATCTTTGCAGTGCTAAACCCCAATTCTTTATAAATCACTCTAACCGCATAACAGCCAGAGGAGACTTTTCTAGTGAGTTGTTCAACATAATCCACAAATTTTAAATTCTGGTCAATGAACACTCCTAGACATTTAGTGTTAATTTTAGATTCCGGTGATCTGTCTTCAAAAAAAAGTTCGTTGATTGAGCCTCTAAATGATATTAAATTTGTTTTAGTTAAGTTGAAAGATGAAATGTTTGAATCACACCAATCTTTAACTTTTTTCAAGTCGGCAGAGATTATTTTGTGCAACTCACAAGTGTTTTTATTATTCCAAAGTATGGTAGTACCATCTGCAAATAAGGTGAACTTCCCAGAAATATTTAGTTCACTTTAATAGATAAGGGGAAAAATAAATATGAAGAAAAATTCATTAACCCTGCTCCAAAACGTGTATGGAAATCAATAATTTGACTAAAAATTCATAGAGATGGACTGTGGTTTTTTGCTGGATTAGTCTGTCACCCCCCAATTTGAAAGCCATGAAATCAACCTTAAGAATCGCGTGAAATTAATGAATTACCTTCAAGCTCCGAAAGAGCCTTGATAGTCTGCAAAGCATTGAAGGCTAGATCATCCATGGCATTGAGTATATTGTTGACCAAGTCCGGATACTTGTCGCGCAACTTCGCCACATTAGAGACAATCACTTTCGTCTCCCTAGGAACTTTCGTATTGATGAGCAGTAGCTTGAAGAGGCAATTTATTCCTAACGGTTTCGCTGGTAGACCCTTGCGGAATTCCACTATGGATCCATAAGTACAAATGGAATTGTCCAGACCTGGAAAATGTTTGAATTGAAGGGGTTATATTTTTAGGAGTGGTTAATTTTTAGGAAAGAAAGTTTTTGGCTTTCTACTACTCCATCTGATACCGTAAATTCATGAATGAAGTGTGTGTATTTTCTATAATGTTATCCAATTTGGTACTGAAGAGCCTCAGGGCAAGTGTCTTAAGGCGAAACATCGGTGTATACCAGTGAGGATGACAGTGTTCCATGTAAGTGCAATTTATTACCATTCACTCAAAGTAGAACTCATGTGAATGATATCTGATTCTTATTCCACAACAAATGTTTAAAAACAAACTGAGTAGAGAAAAGTATCTTCTGTGTAATTCAATGTTTATATAAAAATAGCTGTTTCAGGAAGACTTTCAGTTTGTGTCTGAAAGTTACTTCTTTGCATGATCTACACATCCATGTATAGAGTTACTTATTTTCAAATTGATTACTTCCTTCCTTTCTTTGGAAGATTCTCTCATCGCTTTTTTTTGTATCAGATGGAGTAGTAGAAAGCCAAAAACTTTCTTTCTGGAAAATGTTGTTGTTGAAAACATTGCATGGATTTTCGTTTAGACCCAACAAAAAATCGATAAATGTGAACATTTTTTGGATCGGTTATGTTTATTTCTATATACCACACACGTTTTAGTTTTTTTGAGGGGGCAGACCTTGGAACACTAAAATATTTCAAGAATTCAATAAATGAAATTACAAAAGTTGAACATCCCATAGAAAGATATGAAAACCTTTGGGTTTTTGGACGTGATCTCTAGGTTTAAATGCCTGCCGTTTTGTCTAATACTGCGGGAGATTTCATCAAAGGCAATGAGGTAACTGTCGAAGAACTCGAGTAGTTCTCAACCAGAAACTGCAACGCTGAAATTTGTTTTCGATTTTATATCATCATAAGTGGGTGGGATTACAAGGTCAGGTATTTTTTTTTCAATCGCAGAGGATCTGCAGTATGACAGCTTTTTCTCTAAGTGCAATTGCCCAAAATATGTTTTTACCAAATGTATAAAAAATAAATGAAATGTTTTTTCTTTTGAATCTCCCGCCTTACAAAATATAATCTCGAAATGCCTACCAGAAAACAAAACTATCCTTGGGGAGTGGAATCTATCTTCATTAATTAACAGATAACATCAAAAGCATTTCAAAACTTCCAGCGGTGGAAGGTTACGTTCTTTTTTTATCCTTTGAGCCAGATTACAAGAGAATGACACAGAAAATTAAAATACTGAGCGAAAAAAGCAACCAGATAATGTTAGAATAACAAATTTTTCAGATAATAACTTATCTAAAGGAATCATTCTCTCGAAGGTGAGGTAATTTGAATGGAACTGTAAAAAGCTTTTTCTTTTATTAATAATAAACAAAACACTTTCCTGAAGATCTGTGCTTACAAGTTAGGTCTAAGAAGGAGAGAATACGCAAACAACAACATTAGAGATCAGATGAATCTATTATCTTTGAAGAATAGAAGAATTATTTTAGATGTATGTTTTTTAAGCAAAATTTTAACTTTCTTATTAGTCAGTGGGCTAATGCTTGAAGACTGGCAATAAACAAATAAAGCAAATGGAACTTCAAACGTTCAAGCCAGTCTCTATATACCTACACAGTAGGTTTAATGGACTGACGCCTATCAGAAAACAACTACTCCCCTGGCTAATACCACGAAGGGCGTTGGATTATATCCGACAGGCGTCAGTGCAGGAATCTTCACAGAAAATGTCCTGCATATGCAATTGGCAATACAACTGAAAGAGTCGTCCCTCAATTTTGGAACAGACACACTTGGCAACATCAACAGTGCGGAGATTTTATCTTTGATTAATTTGAATGTCAACAGACAGACCAGAGCCAGTACCGAAACATTTAAAATACCGTTCCACTCCACAAATTATGGTTTTTTCGCTCCTGCCACTCAAATGCTCAGAAATGGGAATATGTATCAACAGGTTGATATCTTTAGCAGCTCCACAAATACCATCAAAATTTAATTGAGTCACATTATTTCCTGAAACATTTCCTTTAAATATTCTTTACTATTTCATCATTATATTGCTTTCTTTATATACTATATATCATATTATTATTATTGCGCTATGTATTTATTATCTTTAGTTCAGTTTAAGATTCTACAATTTTTTTTCTTTTTTCTTCATGACAAAATTGTACTGTGATTTTTATCACTATATTATTGTATTGCTATTTTTATATTGTGTTAGGAATCACACGTTAAAAGGTAAGACCTCGTTAATCCTTAGCTCGCACAAGTTTCGACAAGTTTCTGAGGGTTGTCGTTCGTAGGGGTGCGACAGCTGGTTAACGGAAAAAACATATTTAAAACAGACAGATTTTTATTATGTATTTATTGAATTTATTATCTTTAATTTAATTAAGATTTTACAAATTATTTTTTTATAACAAATTGTAATTGGGACTACCCGTTAAATAAATTAATAAATAAATATTTATTGATTTCTTTAGGACATCCTAATATACATACATTATTTTAAAAATATATAAATAAATGACATAAATAACAAAAATGATGAATATGATAGAAAAAAAAAATGTTTCAATGATTCCAGAATGGTTTCACCATGAGGATATACATAATAAATATATTATCATACAGAAAAAAGAAAATCAAGGATGATATTTTATATGGTTCATGAGTTTTTTTTTGAATTGGAAAACATTTATTGAATCTTTCAACGAAAGTGGGAGTTCGTTATACTCATTCAAACCTTTATATTATAAAGACTTCATGGTACTAGTCAAATTAGTTAGAGGAAGGTGGAATTTTATTGAGTTAATGGAAAATTGTGGTAGTGTCAAGATGATGAAATATCAAAAGTGAATAACAAAAAGAAAATAAAATCTTACCAGACGGTGTCCCATGTACGATTTTTTCTGCACAATAAGCCCAGTTGCAAATCATATCCAACTCTTTCTTGCTAAAATTGGAAGAGGCATTATCTAGAAAGCTCGGTTTATAACCAGTTTTCGAGATATTTCCGGATTTTCTCTTCAATTTAACGTACTGAATGAAGGCCGCAGACACACTCACCAGGTAAGAAGCAGAACTCCCAGTACCGGCTCCTTTAAACATAATAAAAAAAAATACAATTAGCTGTAGTATTCCACAAGGTTCATATGTTAGCTCTGGTACATTTTCACATGAGAAGTTTTATTAAAAAATGAATCTGATTCAAACAAGAAATAGCGAACAGTAAATATTTCACTATATTTCACAAAATATTAATAATAACAATCCATTTCCCAATATTTATACTAGGGAAAAAATAACAATACAGAGAAGAACAAAAGAAAGTTTAACTAAGCTCAAATAAAAATGTATGAAGTATGGAAAATGATATAATAGTTTATAACAGAAGTTTTTCTTAGATTTTTTATTCTATTCTGCTGACATTTTTCAAAGGATTTGGCATATTATTATATAATTTAATGCCACTCCAAAAAATATCTTGTTTACCAATATTTCATCTGGTGTTCGAAACCCTAAGATTTTTTGAATACCTTGCCGAATATTTATGTTGGTAACTATTTTGAATATTACTGGAGATTTTTCTTTCCCAACACCAATCCGTTATTTTAACACCTCAACATGTGTTTTGATCACCAAGTGATCATATTCAAGAGGAAGATCAAACTAAAACTGAGTTTTAGTTAGATCAAACTAAAGCCGAGTTATATTTTGACCTTCCTCTTGAAGATGATCACTTGGTGATCGAAACACGTGTCGATGTGTTAAAATAACGTTATTTCAACACCTCGACATGTGTTTCGATCACCAAGTGATCATCTTAAAGAGGAAGATCAAATTAAAACTGAATTTTAGTTAGATCAAACTAAAGCTGAGTTATATTTTGACCTTCCTCTTGAAGATGATCACTTGGTGATCGAAACACGTGTCGAGGTGTTAAAATAACTTTATTTCAACACCTCGACACGTGTTTCAATCACCAAGTGATCATCTTAAAGAGGAAGATCAAACTAAAACTGAGTTTTAGTTAGATCAAACTGAAGCTGAGTTATATTTTGATCTTGAAGATAATCACTTGGTGATCGAAACATGTGTCGAGGTGTTAAAATAACGTTATTTGAACACCTCGACACGTGTTTCAATCACCAAGTGATCATCTTAATGAGGAAGATCAAACTAAAACTGAGTTTCAGTTAGATCAAACTAAAGCTGAGTTATATTTTGATCTTCCTCTGGAAGATAATCACTTGGTGATCGAAACACGTGTCGAGGTGTTAAAATAACGTTATTTCAACACCTCGACATGTGTTTCGATCACCAAGTGATCATCTTAAAGAAGAAGATCAAACTAAAACTGAGTTTTAGTTAGATCAAACTAAAGCTGAGTTATATTTTGATCTTCCTCTTGAAGATGATCAGTTGGTGATCGAAACACGTGTCAAGTTGTTAAAATAACGTTATTTCAACACCTCTTTGATCTTCAAGAAGAAGATCAAACTAAAATTGAGTTTTAGTGCATCATAAAAAACTATTTTGAAAATGAAATTCGAATGTTTCAATTCGATTTTTTCCTGATGAATAAAGAGGCAAAGTTTGAGTTTATATGACACTGATACATCGAATATAGTTTTTGTCTATATAAATTAACAATCTCATAATCCAATTCGAAAATATGTTTCATAACTTTATTTTGAAGTGTTTTCACTGCTTTAAATGAAGAATTTGATGTTCCTTCTCAAACTGATATCAAATACTGCAGTTACGATTATCTCCCAGTTTGTGTCTGAAAGTTACTTCTTTGCATGATCTACAATTTTTGAAATTGATCGCTTCCTTCATTTCTTTGGAAGATTCCCATTTTTTTTGGATTGAGATGGAGTAATAGAAAGTCAAAAACTTTCTTTCCCATAGTCTGCGAAATTTGAACATTCATCTTATTTTTTGAAAAGCCCACGTATATCAGGGCGAACTACTTCAAAATTAAATTGAAAACGAGAATGTTGACAACTTACCGATATTCAATTCAGAGTTGACCTCTAGTAGTATGGAGGGTAAGTCGATGTCGACGGAAGAAAAAATCCCAGAGACCAGGTAAAGTAAAGATTGCAGAGCTATGAGTTGATTAGTGTTGAAGTCAGACATTCCATTGTAGATAAGAAAATTTTCTATCCTTTTGAGGAGCGATTCATGATGAATTATGTCTGGGTTTTCCCAGCTGAATTCCTCATTGGGCGAGGTTAGACAAAGGGCTGGTTCCAGGAGATGTTCTTTGATCGCCTAAACGTACGTTTTTTAACAAAAATGATATCCTGATTCAAACAAGTACAGAAAAATATGAAAACATTTGAACTATTCCCAAACTTTAATCATGAGTCACTTCTGTTAACTATTAAGCCTCTGCAGTATTGAAAAAAAAATTAGTTGAATTTTAATCTTTCCATGATATTCCTCAACTGACATTTTTATGTGTTATTTTTTTTCTTTTTATGAAGATACTATTTAGGAAATAGTAGTGACTGGAGACAAAATGTTACCATTTATTGTATTTTCTATTATCCCAAAAAACTTTAAATGTTTATGAACAGTGATTAGCTAAGTCAACTAAAGAAACGAATTTAACTAAATAATGAAATATTGAACAAGAAAACTTAAGTAATTGATATGGGCAGTCAATATGAAGTTTATGAATTGGTATTAAAATCTAAAATACAAATTTAAATTATAGAATACTGAATAAGAAAGCACATGTAAAATAATTAATATGAGCAAACAGTCAAGTGTGAAATTATCCATATTTTATATAATAAATATAGTTTAAAAGAACCAAAAAACACGCTTTTAAAGAACATCGAACTAAAAAGTTAAAAATAATTTTTTAAAATAAGCTTAAAACAATAACGAACGAACACATCAAGCAACCAGATCAAGCAATAATTGATAGTTACGTACAGCGCCATCTGCCCACGAATAGATCAAGAAATATCAATGAGGTTACGAACAGCGCCATCTGCCCGCGAATATATCAAGCAATAATGCCGATAATTCATTGTTTTGGTAAATTTGTATCTTCAGTTAATTTAATTTATTCCTATTGATAAACATTCAATGGGATGATAAAGAAAATACAATACAATATCGATACGTTGTAATTCTTCACTATTGGTGTTATTATTATTATTGTTCAAACCTGAAACGAAGTCACCCACAATTTGTACCAACTCACCTGTAAACTAAAAGTTTTGGTAATATCCAAGCTAAAGCACTTCACAATAACACTATCTGGATTGTCAATTTCCGAAATGGTTAGCCTTGTCCTTAGACCAAGGCTAGCTGCAAGGGCAAGCTTTCCATAAACAACAGAATGTTCACCATGTAAAATAACTTTGCCAGGAGATGAAACTGTAATACTTAAACCTGAAAAAATAGTATTTGATTAAAATGTTCCTGAAGGCGGCTACAAAAAATTAAAACGTCGGAAAAATAAAATATTCATCATTTACTTTATTTCACTTGATGATATAATAAATTCTTGCTTAGAACAATTAAGGTACATACCTATTTTTTTTATAGTAGGAGGTAAATTAGTTAGAGAGCTAATGTTGTTGGACATGTTACTTCTGTTGTTCCCACTGTTCCGGAGTGTAGGTTTTTTGAGAAAATGCGTGGATGCTTTTCAGTTCTTCCGACAGCACTGAATTAACAAGTCTGAAAAAATTTACGTTCGTTGCAATTAAAACTGATTGATGAGTCATAATTTGGAAAATCCGGTGGTTTTTATGATTCTCTTCCGAATTGATTCCAGAAGCCATTAAAAAACTAGCAGAGAGTTCATATGATTCATTTTGTCAACGTTTGTAGAATCTTCAAACTGAATTCGATGGTAATTTTCGCCTCTCGAAGCGAAGCAGTAACTCGCCTTGATAATGCCATCTGAGATGATGGCGAAACGTCGACTATCGAATAGTACACAACGGATGAACACCCGGAAAGACAACACATCATATATATATATATATATATATATATATATATATATATATATATATATATATAATCAAAATGAGCATGGAGAAATAAACGATTATCCACCATGAAACCTGAGTATTTGAATTCACCTACAAACTCTATTACATCACCTGCAATTTGCAATCTTATGTTGAGATTGTTGATGAGCGACAGCTTATAACCAGTTGATAAGATCATATATTTTGTTTTGGAGGTGTTGAGTTTTAATTTATTGTTATTCATGTACTTGAAAACATTTCTTGGTTCATTATTCATTTGATCAGCTACTGTTTCTATATTATCTCCTGAAATTGATAACAAAGTGTCGTCTGCAAAAAAGGTTCATGAAATCACAACCATGGATGGTATCTATATCATTCAGGTAGATTAAAAATAATATAGGTCCCAAAACACTCCCCTGAGGTACCCCGAAAATGACATCGCGAAATGATGACACTGAATCCTTTATTTTGGTTACCTGTTTGCGTTGTGATAAATAATCAGTCAGCCATAACAAAACAGTTTCCCTAATACCAATACTTTGCAGTTTATTTAGTAATATGTAGCGACCAATTGTCTCAAAAGCTCTTTTAAGATCTAAAAATACGGCTAAAATATAATGTCCCTTATCTATTGATTCTTTCCATTTTGATATTGTGACTTGTAATGTAGACTCACATGAATGATGTTTTCTGAAACCTGACTGATATTTCAGTAAAATATAATTATTTTCTAAATATTTAATGAGTTGATTATAAACTGCGAGTTCTAATATTTTTTCAATACAAGGTAAAGTGTTGATTGGTCTAAATTCCCAGGATTTATTTGTGTTAGGGACTTTCTGAATTGGCACAAGGACTTTGGCCTTGAACTCCTTCGGGAATCTGCCAGTGCTCAAAGATGTATTTATAAAATACAACAATGCATGTCCTTAAACACCAAACGTTTTTTTAATAAGTTTGTAATTGAGTATTTCACTGCTGTATTTCATTTCCACTCCGTTGATCAATTTAGACAGATCTGCTAACTCCAACACTTTGAATTTCTCGAAGGAGTTGTTAATTGATATAACATTGTTTTCATGAAGTGAATCAGATTGATCACCCAGGTTCTTGTTCAATAAATATTCCAAAATACAAATGAAACAGAACACTTGTCTCAAAACCTACTTACCGGAGAATGCCAGCAACTACAAACATTCCAAGATCAAAGGTCACAAAATAGATTTTTTACACATTTATTACAAATATCTCGTTTCCTGTAGGTTTTATGCTATTTGTATTCTATATAAATATTAAACATTCTTTTCATATCTTGCAATAAATGTGCAAAAAATCGATTTTTGACCTTTGACACCCTACGATAAGTAGGTTTTTGAGACAAGTTTCAGGGTGTGAAAATAATGATTTATAGCTGACTATTTCTCATTCCGAAATGAAACCCCTAATATTCCTGGTGTATATGTTCAGTATGACATCGAATACCTATAACTCACCTATGCCGCTGCAAAAGAGGCTTTCCTTTAAATACTTCAGAAACTATCACGCAAGAAAACTTTCCTCCGCATCCATCTGATTCGTCTATAACTTCCTGTAAACAAAAGTTCGTTTTAGTATAATACATTCAAGGTAATCATCGAAAATGCCATCAAAAACCTGCCAGTTTGAGTTATCAGGAAAGATAAAATACATAAAAAAGATAATGTACTACTTTATGATCCATAAACTAGTATAATGTTTTCATAGCCGTGATCTACAGGTAGATCATAGCACGGTAGACCATTTCGACCGTTGTCGCATCGCCTTTGGAAATGTCTGCCGCAGTAGCAGACGAAACGTCAGGTATAAAAACCTGCAGACCACGGCTAATAAAGCCGAAAACATCGGGCAATTTGTTAGACACCGGCGGTGAAAGCCTACACACCATAATTTTATTGTTTGTTTGTATTGTTGTTAATTATTCCCTGAAACGAAATGATGCCGGCCGCCGCTGGTCTTCAATCGATTGTAACTTGGCCAAGGTCACACTCAACTCGACTTGCGATCGTTGTAGATGTCGCGTTGCTTTGAGAGACTTCCATTACGATATATAAACTCTGACAACACGCAGATCGGGGAAGTTTAGTTAAAAGTGCAATACGAAGTGATCGAATAAGGCGACAGTCATTTAAGTATTAATTTGAAGTTTCAGTTAAAGAGTGTTTGTGTTGTATTGCCGGTCTAGCAGTGGAATGAAGGTAAGTTTCATTGCACAGTGTTGTCAAATATTGGCAAACCCAAGGGAAAAACGTAACAGTATTGTTACGTTTTTTTCCCGTGGATTGACCAATAATTGATTACACTGATCAATCAAACTCAACTTTATTTCATTTTAAACACAACAAACACTTCAACAACAACTTCAACTAGTATTTGAATGTCTATAACCTTACTAGATCATTTCGCGTACCGCACTGTAACTGCCACTTGACTGTCTCGATATGCTCGCGGCTAGCGTTTATATATCGTGATGGATTTCTCCACAAAATTTCGCCGAAATTCCGTCGAAATGGCGAGGAATCATCGTAAATTCGTACGCTCTTAGCTTCGTCACCACTGGTTTATGGCTACCAGTGGCGGCCGGCGTTATTTTCTTTCGGGCATGGTTTACAACAGTATTTTGCAATTGATAGCCAGAAGTCGGACATATTTTCATTACACAGAGGGATCCAAAAGAAGGTACCAGATAAGTTCATAATTAGTTTAATTTACGTGACTATGTCAACTTATTCACCTTCAACCTCATCAAAGTAACTGCTATCCCTCAAATTTGTTAATGGTATCGATGGTTGTGTAATAAATTGAGTGAAGGGCATTTTTCTAATGTCTGAACTGAAAGTTGAGTTAAAAAATCCAACTATAACTCATAGAATCAAATATGCTCTGAAACAACAATATGATTCCAGATATTTTGTTGAGTATTGCGAATTCAAAATTAGATGCCAGCGCCATGGTAGCGAAAATGCAAAACACAGATGTCTACATTGAATCTAGGTTATAGGTTCAATTATATCTACAAACCAGTGTGTTTTGAACCTCCGTTTTGAAATAGCTAAACTATCTTTAATGGATTGATGCATGTAGCCGTTACTACGTGGTAGGAAATCATAATGAGGAAAAGAGAATTGAAACTTTCTGTTTTTTACCACTTTTATTCGTAACTAACGTTCTGAAGCTGTCGCCCCACCCCCAAACCACAACTCTCAAAAGTCAAAACTTGTGCGAGCTAAGCACTATCGAAGTCTTACCTTTTAACGTGCGATTCCTAAATGAATTATCTTTTGACCCTGATCGCTATTCAAATTTTAGAGGTGAAATTCACCCTAACTGAAGGGCCTGTTCCATTTATGTGTAACAGATTTTTTGCCTCTATCTTTACCAGAATGACAAGTTTTTTGTTCACAGTTAATTGTAGCTGAGAATTCGAGAAATAACTTTCGTCCTCACAGTCAACTCACATACCACTGATGATGTCTGCCTCAATAGCGGACTCTGACCGTGAAAGCTTATGTTCTAATTTTACTTCTTCGATTGACGACTTGTTTATTTTGTGGAAATCCATGTTCACTGAGGATACACTACAAAAACACACTTTTGTCTATTTTCCACTATATTTCTTTATTGTTGACCGTTTTCGGCTATTATACCATTTTCAAAACTGAAAATGGTATAATAGCCGAAACCGGTCAACAATAAAGAAATATAGTGGAAAATAGACAAAAGTGTGTTTTTGTAGTGTATCCTCAGTTATGTTCTAATATTGTTGATTATTTTGTTACTGTAGTTGTACAAAAATTGTGTACTTTTAACTATATAGGTTGAAAGCGTTCCTGGGATGAAGAAAAAAAACAAACTATTCAAAATTGTATTGTCAAAAACATTAACGAAATTGTATTCTAAAAAAACGTTAACAAAAATGTACACTATTGTTGAAATATCAACATATTGATTTATACAATACAAAATCACGAACTACTACCTGAAAACAAATGCTAACAATTCTTCAATTTCACATTCTTCATGGCTTCAAACTGCTGAGGTATCCGTAGTTGTTTAACATTGAAATAAATGAAGAAACCTATGAAATGAATGCAGGAATATGTGGAAATCAAAAGTGGATACAAATCAGGATACCGAGCCGGCGGTTTAAAGACCAAACTGGCAAAAAACAAGCACGTGGCTACAAACAGAGACAGAAACATAGTAAAATGAAATACCAGCGTTTTTATTGCTTCAGAATTTCTTTTGATTTGGTTGAATGTAATTTTGATGATGTTATTCGGCTTCGATTTCTTGTACTCAATATCCAGAAGGGTATGTAGAAGACTCCTGTAGTACTCAGCTAAACCATCCTGTGTATTTAGAGAACTCCGATAAGCATGTTCAATGGAAACACGAAAAGATACCGTATAAAGGGTCATCAGAGCTATGACGGCTATGGCCAAGTTGTCTTTTATCAAAAGAGGTGTCATACTGAACACTGACATGCACAGAAACCAAAAACAGGGAAATGGTGAATAGGGAAAGTACAGAAGAACTGGAGTGGAGACCAGCAATATGCTTTTCTCGTGCACTTGAAAACTAAAAAGAAAAAAGGCAAGGGATGAGTTGATGAGAGCCAGGACGAATTTTCTCAAGTTAGGACGGAGGAACAAATCAACAGAACTGGGAAACAGAGCAGATAAGGTTGCAAACAAACAAATCCTCATCATCTGCATGTTATCGAACCTAGTTTTGAACTTGAAGATCACATTTAAGGCACACCAGACGTTGGCCACTTTATCTTCAAAAACTCCTCTCGCTATAGGGAACTGTCTGTGCAAAACCTGCAACATGTCTTCCAAACGGTACAAAAAGGGGGACCAAATGATTCCGAAGCTTACTAGGACAGTAAGTCCTATTGTAAACAGTTTCGCGAATCCCGAGATGGCTCCCTGTCCGGGCTTAGGAACACAGCTGCTCAGCAAGTAGAAGAAAAAGGGCAGGGCATGGTAAAGCTCCATCTGCTTGTAGTTCAAAGCCAAACAAAAGAGGAAGGAAGCAAAAATGTTCCTCTCGTGCAGCAAACAAGTCGTAGCCATCACCGCTAACCCCAGTGAGACACAATTGTACTGAAAGTGGCCGTGGTCAATTAGAATGATCCCTGGGTAAAGCAAAGCCAGCACCGTCGACAGAGACACGCTCATAGGCTTGATTTCGTTCAATGTCTTTTGCGCTTTGAGCTTCTTCTTCTTGATTTCGTTGTGCTGCACTTCTCCCAAACCAATACTGGAGTAGAAATAGAGTATCAGAGTAGGGATGTACAGCGTTAAATCGCATATCAGCACAGTGTACCTCATAAAAGTTTTGTGAGGCTCGCTTTCGTATCCCCTGGAATCGTGCAGCTTTGTGTAGTTCTCGTTTAGGTAACCAGCGATTTTTCCGCAGACGTACATGTGGTAGGCAGTCAATGGAGGGTAGTCGAGGCCCCAGTAGTTCAAATCGTTGTCTTTACTCTGTTGGTACCACTGACTTACTGGGAGGTTAGTAGTGACTTCCATCCAGTGTCTTTGCGCTTCATAGTCCCCATACATAGGGGGCGTAGCCTCACCGGAGTAGGAGTGGAGTCCGGTGGAAACCCGCAGGAGTATTGCTAGGAGTGTTCCGAATATCACTAACCATGTTTCACAGCTTATTTTGCAGTACATTTTGGAAATTTGTTGGTTACTTCATGTTGAGTTTTCACAGACAATCAACTGTCACTCGTTCATGGTCGCACTGCTTTGTTTTGATTATTTGATTTCTAGTTTAAACAAGAGATTTAAACGGTTTTTTGGCAACAGCTGATGTGGCAGAAGTAATGCAAGGAAAAGCGTCCAATCAATACGAGGTTATGTTGTTCTGACAGGTTTTTCAAAAAATGTTCTAAGCACTTACCACATGAGAGGCTTCCAATTCTTTTATCAGCTTATTTCTGAGGTGTTCTTCGGTGTAGGTCATAATGTTAACGGTATTATTGGCGAATAATTTCAAAAAAGGGGAACAAACAGTAATGCATTGACAACAATCATCTGCGACATCTGTGAGTTATCGGTTTAAGTATGAAGTTTATGCAAACTGTGAGATAGTTTTTTTACAGAGTTCTAGTTGGATTGGTTCTAGTTTGAACGGCAAGGAAATCGTTAGGTTTGAGGTGAGGGTCGTAGAATTTGATAAAAATGTTTGAAATTCACGTGTATGCCGTTATTTCAATACTTTTTCACACAATTAAAACCCATAGGCACTACATTATTCAAGATTATCATTGAGTAAGTGATATCTATATTTTATAATTTGATTGTCAAACTTAAGGAAAACGGTGAAATTTTCTTCAATCAGAAACATTGAGTTGTTTGATTCATTTATTGTAATGTTCGTTATCACAAATATGAAAACGAACTCTCTATTATGAATGGGATATTTGAAAAATATATGTCTCTTATTTTCCATTAGTAATATAGGTAGTTTCCTTCGAATCTGTTTTTCGAATAAATGAACTGAACTAACAAACTTTCCATGAACACCAGATTTCGTTAGAGTTCTGAAAATGTGATATTTTGAATGATTAATTTCACCTTTCAATGGTTCATTTAACCCAACAATGTCCAAAACTTAAAAATTAAGAAGAAGATACAACGAACGACCTAACCTCTGATTATAAAATTTTATAAATATATTAACGATAAAGTTAAGAAGTGCAAAACTACAGTCTTCAGCATTCTACTGTGGCAAAACTATGTGAAAAGTATTAGAGGAACCTCAATAAGTGATTGACTCTAGCGAGAACAGTATAATATTGACAGTAAAAAATTTTATTTTCAATCTACTCTAGGAGCTATATTCCTAAACAAATTATGACTGATTCTCAAGAAAAACGACAGTTTACCAGCGAAGAATGGGCCTACCTGACGAAATACTTCATTGGAAACAACTACAGATACAGGGAAAACATAATAATACCTAAAAGTCTCGGACCTGTCCAAATCAAAACGAATGAAGAGAAAATGGTCGAGTCTTTCTTTGAAAGCTGCGCGTTCAAGTCTGCCATGAGTTGTGTAGTTGGTAAATGATTATATGGAATTAGTAAAGCATTATACGCGATATCTTACTGCTTTTTATAAAGGTTATGGACTAGGCGCAGCAATAGGTCTTTTTTCATCTAGTATGGGTCCAGCTTCTGTTACGGACACCGCAGAGCCCCAGACAGCCCGTCAGGTATTCAGAGAGATGAAAACTACAACTTTAGGTTACGCCAAGAATTTTGCCCTGATTGGAGCCCTATTCTCGGGAGTTGAGTGTGCTATAGAATCAGTCAGTAAGCAAATAATAATATAACAATCTTTTAAAATTTTGTTTGTAGGCTAGAGGAAATCAGACTGGAAAAATGGCACCTATGCTGGCGCTGTAACAGGAGGAATGATTGGATTAAGAGGTAATTAATGACTAGTTTATTTTTGGCGATATAAAGTTCATTCAAAGGTTTATCGGTTAATAATTTCAATTTCCTGATATTCGTTCTATTCATTTTACTTTTCTTGTATGTGAAAGGTAAAACACTTACTACCCAAAATCATTGACGTGTGTCAGAAAGTAAAAGTGTAAATTTTTATATATGAATAGAGACCATTTTCGGAGCTGTGTGAATAAGTTTTATTCATCTCCTGAAGACGTCAACTTGGTTGGTAACGCGCGTCGAGAAGAGTGTGGCTGTTTTGAATTTTCTTGCATGACTGAATATAGTAAGATACGAAAATGCACTTAAGAAACAAATTGCATCAAAGGAAACTTGCCTTTTTACAAAATTCTACTAATTTTTTGGTAAATAAATTTAGTTACAGTGTGAGAAGAGAGATGGCAATACGTAATTACGATGGCCACCTACTTGACAAAAGTGTAACTAGATTTATATTGATCCTCAGATTTATAAGGATCAATGTAAATTGAGCTACTGTGAGATAGATGGCTGCATGTATCTATAATTGTAACGGTTTTCTAGAAAGGCCCTATTCCCTTATTAAAAGCTTCCCTCTTTGATGTGTCCGAAGAAAAACTTATTTTCTTTCAAATTTTGTAGTTTACATGAAACTTGTTTTATTTTCCAGCGGGAGTCAGAGCAGGTATTGTTGGAGCCATGGGTTTCGCAGCATTTTCCACAGCCATCGACTATTATATGCATTCAAGGTTTTGAGAAAATAGTTGATCCTGTTTATGCCAATGGTAGTTTCCATGCAATTCACCTCACTGCAGACATCCTTTTTATTATTGTCGACTAATTTCGAATGAGGACATGGGATGTAATTATTCAATGAAGCAAATTCAACTGTCTAGGAAATAAAAGATGTAGACCACTTCTTGAAGTACTTTTTTAAATTGTAATTATAGTAGTTAGTTAAATGAATGCCTGTGGAATAATTGGGTGGTTAAATAAATTATATTCATTGTTTTTTCTTTTTATGTAATCACCATGAAAAATGCTCATGTAAAAAACATTCCAAATTTTTCCCAACTCCCCATTTGATCATTATAGTTTTGAAGTGATGTTACAGGGTGTTCTAGTATATTATAACACTTCGGCCATAATTTTTTTTAGTCCAGGAAGTGAACTTGGTGAACTCCTGATAAGAAAATCCATATTTCTCTGTTCATTTTTCAAGTAGTTTAGACTACAATATTTGACAATGAAAGTTGTCCTCTGAAAACACAATTTGATCTCGATAAACATGTATAACTTGGAGATCCCATACTTTGAAATTCTGAGTTGTTTGAAAACTTCCAAAAAGTTTAATTTCTCACAAGTAAGAGAACAGTCCATAAATTTTGAGTTAGCGTATGGCTCTGTGTTATGGAATCCAGTTCACCACTACCAAAAAACATAAATTGAGAGCGTGCAAAGGAAGTTCCTAAAATACTTATGTCTAAAAGTCGATAGTCAATACCCCACGAGAGGCATCGATCATAACATTTTATTGACACGATTTGATATGACATCTTTGGAAAATAGGAGAGTTATCCTTGGTATAAGATTCCTGCATAAATTACTAAACAACAATATTGACAGTACGGTTCTTTAACTCGAGATCAATTTCTTAGTACCAAGAAGTGAAAGTCGGCACAATCTGAAATTCTATTGCGAAGCATCACGCACAAATGTTATGCTACGATCACCATTGAATTATATGTGCAGTAGCTTCAATAAAACCTGTGAACATTGCGATATTCATTTCAAGTCTCTGAACGCCTTGGTATCATATATCCACAATCACTTTTAATAATACTATAAATAACATTTGTGTCATTACTGCTACATTGCATGATTTGTAACTTTCTGTGTTATATACCCAATTTTTCATTCCTCTTTTGAAATTCTACTTATACGAATATTTTATATATACTTTGTTTTAGCATTTACTTTTATACATTTCTATATTCCATTATTTTTAATATTTATTTCGTATATACCCTGTAATAAAAGCATTTCCTATAACTGGGTACTCCTGTTAGAAATAAATTGCTTTTTTTATGAGTGCAAACAGAATTTTAAAATCTTCCGGCAACATTACTAATATTAACCCAATAAGGTATCATCTACAGACAAAGTATATTTCTGATTGCCTATAAATAATCGGACAAACCTTTCACTCACCCCCCGTATAGTCCCTTCACTATCACCTTAACCCGTACGAAAACGAGAAGAAAAAGTCGAGGCGTGCCGTCCTCTCCATCAATCTGCTAGAACTAGTAGTGTACCGTATATTACAGTGACTTACAAGAGTCAGTTTCAGTGATGGAGCCGCTTCCAAGAAACCAGTCCCTCCGTAATTAGGAGCAGCAAAACAAAAAGAAAAACTCCGGTCGCTCCGTTCAAGTACCGCCTATCGAAAACAATGCCGACCGTTCGCTAGGTAGTACCCCGACAGAAGTTCTACCTCGATAACACCACGAGGAGGTTTAAAAATAAGCGATCAAAATTATCAGACAGAAAAACTGTTTTTTTTTTCGAAGCAAATCGGCGTTTTTTTTCGACGCGTGTCGTGAGTGCAAATTGCTTCTGCGGGTGTTAACAGTTTTTGTTCCTGATTTGAATGAAGAAGGTGAGTAGGTCGATTTGCATTTGAAAGGAGCATCTTTCTTTGAATAGTACAGAAATCTATTTCTGTACTGTATTTTTTATTATTCCTATTTATTTCAAGCTGAAAAAAATCGTGGTAGCGCTAACAGTAGCTGCAAATGAGAAGTAATGGAATGAAGAACAAAAAAGTGAAAGGGGTATATTTTTTACGAGAAATTAGTTTTTGGGGAAAGAAGCTTTTAGCTTTATAGTCTAGTTCATGTGTTGAAAATGGCGAAAAATAGAAATAGTGGTCGGAAAAGTACGTGGGATGGCTCACTTGATCTGGAATGATATCTAGAAAAATGTGCTAAAACCGTTTTTTAGCACAAACATTGCAAAAGTGATAAACAAATTAAGATGTAAAAAAAGATACTTAGATTCAGGCAAACATTTCAAAAAACTATAAAGAATCGAGAAATTAAAAAAAAGATCCTTGAAAAGAAGAAATTTCACAAAAAAATCTCTCCTCCCGAAACAACGTTGAAAATTGGCTTCCGCCTAATACTGAATACTGTAAAAATGATTCTCATTGGGAAAAATCTCAAAGTGAATTATTGAAAAAGCCAGATAATTATTCAACAATATTTTACTTGACTTGTGTCTTCATTGAAGACTACAAAAAATGTTTGAATAATTTTCAAAAAAAAAATCGCTTCGTGGAGATCTTTTAATCAGTGTACGTTATATAAGTTGAAAAAAATTAATATTTTGAATAGGTATTATAATTTTTCATAGTTACAAAAACGGAATAATCGACTTATCGTAATATATTTTTTTATATGTATCATCATATTCCCGTTTTTGTATGAAATAAAGACATTCGGTGAGTTGTAAAAAATATTTTTAACGCCATTTGTTTAAATTGTTGCTACAAAAGTTGCATGAAGCACCCGATTTGTAATCTAAGAAATTTTCATAACTTTGAAACTATTAAAGATATGAAAATAATCATTGAATACATTTTCATAGAGAATCGATAGATATTTCAAATTAGCTTTTCAAGAAATTTGTAACTATTCTTAAAGAGTTGTTATTTGCATTTGTTTATGAAAATAACATGCATTTTTCACGTTTTTCGCTATTTTTTTACTTGTAGCATGATAAATAATGCAAATAAGTTAATATAGCTTTAGGGAAATGTCGTTTATTGATTCAATCTACATATAACCGATGCAATTGTTTATTTAAAAATAATTTGGTCTTTCATCTACTAATTTATTTTCTTGCAATTTTTTGAAAAATAATGATAATTCATTATTAATCGGCTATATTTGAAATAATTTTATTTATAAATGATTTGAACTGCAAATTATTGGTATAAATCTTTCCATTATTTTCAAAAATAGTTTAAGGTTCTAATAGTAATGTTAAGTATACTTTTAATTATGATTAATTAGGATTTTTTTTACCTGAATAAAAAAAATATTAATGATAATAGTAACAGTGTTTCATTATATACCTAATGCATTTTTGAAATACCTAAAACTTATTAACGCGGTCAAGTTAAATAAAACCTTTTTAAAAACGCAACGTATGACAAATTATTTATTTGCACAAAAATGCAAACGGGGTGTTGGCGTCCAGTTATAGTGATGATGATAATTTGTGCTTTGAAAACTATGAGATCAGCAAAATTAGTTCGTTGAACTTCTTGGTTTACCTATTTCTGCAAAACACTGAGGATATTAATTCCATCTCATGTTTCAGTTTCATCCAACTCTTTAAATTAACCTTCTTTGAAACAAGAAGCTTGGGAGTTAGTTATTCAGTACATACCGACAGCAAATGCATCGCCCAGTAGAATAAGGATTTACAACGCAAAAATTTTCATTGGCAATTTTTTTAGTAACTCTTTGGGAGGGGGCACTGACAGTTAGAATTAAAGTTCCCGGGGTACCAGACCCTTTGGGCAACCGTCATCTTGAATTTCAGTTTGTTGTTTGAATTTAAATTTACTACAACTTTTGGTCCTATCAATTTTTTTCTAGGACCGATATTTTTCGATTTATACCCGAGAATAGGAAGGGGTAAAATATTTTCATTGTATTACCAGGTTTATTTTCAAGTTTAAGAGAAAACTTGTGATGAATTAAGTTGTTTGAAATTAATTTTCATAAAATTTAATTTTTTACCAATTTTTTCGTAGGATCGATATTTTTCGATTTATAGCCGAGAAATGGAGGGGGTGAAGTCTTATCCAGACATTCGAAAGACTTTTAAAAGTGTACTGAAAATGAAATAAAAGGTAATATTGTTCAATTTTGAAAGTTGTACTGTTCGAAAAAATGATGATTAAGCGTGCGTTCCAAAAATATTAACCTTAAAAAAAGCCGGCAGCATAATTGTAGCAAATTAGATTATCAGCACACCAAGTTTTTATAAAATTTTCAAAGACAATCAACAAAAAACAAACAAAAAGAATAATTATACGAAAACATCAATAATAAGGCGACAAGAGAATACTTAGGTTCACCCCCATCTTTACTGGTATGAATAAAAAAATAACTATCCCAAGAAAAAATTGATGAGGACCAGAATTGTAGAAAATTCAATTTTATACAACTTTGTTCAATACAATTTTTCTCGTGGAATTGAAAATAAACGTGATAATGCAGTGATCAGATTGACCCCTTCTTTTTCACGGGTATAAATCGAAAAATAACTTTCCTACACTTCTATTATTCACACTTACCCATTCTAGGTGAATCTGAAGGAAAACATTCTCACCGCACCCGGTATATCCCAAAAGGAATTAGATAACATGGAAATAATTTAAAAATACTTATAAATATCAAACATGTAAACTCATGCGTTTTGCTTGTACCTAATTGATGTAATCGCAGTTCTAATTATCTGTTATTAAAACCTCGTGGCGGTATTTTTTATTTCGGAATTCATTCGGACGTCACTCTAATTTGTGATTTGCAATCTTTGGAAATTAACATGCGTGATTAGGCATTTAAAATTAATGCATATATCTGTGTTGAAATGAGTCTGAAAGCTTGAGTCGAGTGGTAGTGGTAACAAAAGTAAGAAAAACAGAATAGAAATTCAACAAAAGAGTACTTTTTGGCTTGGGTAATGCTGCTGCCACTGCATCCTACCTGTATACTAAAAACGAAACCATTAATAATTATTATCCTCGTAGATAATCGAGATCGGCCGATATTTATTATGACTGGGGGTTCTCGCTGTAGCGCATTGTTGCCAAATCGGGATTTAAATATTTCCCAGATCTCGGTGAGTTGAAATTATTAATGAAGTTCGAGTATCAGCTTTCATAAGCTCATGAAATTATGGAAAATTAGTACAGCAGAAGATTAGAACAGAAATAAATTCTAATCAGATTGATTGCGTTGAAGATATATAGTTATATCAATTACATCGATGTAACAAAGCTAAAACACTTGTGATGCACTATTTGGAACCTTTGGTGTAGTAATGAATATTACTGGAGTTTTTTCCCGACACCAAACCGTTATTTTAACACCTCGACACGTGTTTCGATGACCAAGTGACAAGTGACCATCTTCAAGAGGAAGATCAAAATCAAGATCTTCCTCTTGAAGATGATCACTTGGTGATCGAAACCCGTGTGGAGGTGTTAAAATAACGGCATGGTGTTGGGAAAAAACTCAAGTAATATTCAAAGCTAAAGCAGTTAACAAACATATGTTTCTTGCTGTTTTTTTTTAATAATAACCCTTCAACAATGTGAAAAATATCTCTGAATCAATAGGGAATCTGTTAAAGTGTAATAATGACTGAAAAGTTACTGCGCGATATAAACTACTGGATAGTCCAGATAATCAGTAACTTCTATTCACAAATTTTTCCTACAAATTGAATAATCTGTAGAGAATCTTATAGCTTATAAACTTGGCTTTATTAAGATGGTTAACGGATGAAAAGTGACACCTTTCGTTCTCAAACCTAAAAAGTTCCCCTGTACACCTCGGACCAAAACTTGGACTCTCCAGTGGGTCATATTATGACAATTCAGTAGATTTCCTGTAGTAGTAGATACTGTTTTGAAACAGTAAAAAGTAATATATGAAAGGAACTAGTTGTTGCGGCTTCGCCCGCGTAGAATTTAGTTTGTCACATTAAGTTTCATGACAGACCATTTTAAACAAATAGTTAAATATTTTCCAACAACCCAAAACTTCAGGTTTCTAACTTCAATATTTCTGTCATTGATGTATGAGTTGTTTGACAAATTGTTACAGTGTTTCACACTGAATATACGAAAAGGGCTGTCTTTCGGCGTAGTGAGAATTCGACGTAGTGATATGCACCTTTACCTCTTAACATACGGTTTCTATTACTGTCTGTTTCTAACGAGGTTTTACCTCATCTTCTATCTCAATATTTCTGTCATTGATGTATGATTTGATTTAGCACACTGTTACTCTTTTGTTGTACTTTGAAGATTGTACATTATAATTTATGAAGCATTTTTGCAGGGTCATCAATATGGTTTAATATAATTTGTGAAAGCATCCATTTTTTGTCCCTTGAAAAGTAACTGTTTGCTACCTCCAAGCAAATCATTAATGAAAATTATGATAATTAGCAGTCTAGGGATCTCACTTCCAGAAGCATCTAACTTGGTCTCGGCTGTTACCCGAAAGATGGACTGATTTTCATCTTTGCTGCCTTTCTTTACTCACAATAACATATGGAAATATCCCCTCACTTCACATTCTGTCAATTTTTCGTAGAGCAAAGAGCGATCCAAGCTTTCGAAATCCTTGGAGAGGTCTAAAAATAGTTCAACGGCCAGATCACCCTTTTCCAAAGCCTTAACAACTTTTCCCAAGAAATGAAAAACAGCTGTGGTAATTGAACTATTCTTCAGAAAGCCCTGCTGAAAATCATTCAATAGTTTGTTGTGAGAAAAATAACTGTTATCTTGTATATGCTTAAATCTTGAGAGTAACGGTAAAATCGGTGAACATGACAACGTCGCAAAAATTGTCGCACTAACCGTGTCCCGAAAAAAGGCAGCCGCTGAAGGTGAAACAGAGACGAGAATAGGTCGTGGAAGGGGTGAATGAAAGGCATGATTGTTGTGCCAAGTGCAGGTGCTTGTACGAGGCTTTGAAGCGAAAAAGTCATCTAATATCGAAGAAGTAGGTGGCCTTGGCTAGAGAATTCGACCCCCGAAGCGGTCTAATGAAATACGTTCGAAAAAAAAAAAGATGGATACGGTCATTGATTATTATGTGTCTATAGATTGTAAAAGGGGTTAGACATAGGCGGGCGATGGAAATATATAGCTTTTTGTTGGTCTACAAAAACACAACAAAAAAAATGGCAAGATTCATTATCTGCAATGATAAGTCAGTCAGAGAATGTTCTTCCATACAATCGCAAAAAAAACTAAAGAACTAAAACTAGGTATATCTATTAAAGCACTGTCAATCAACAAACAACAATAATCGTTATAGGCTGTTCACGTTAAGAAGAGAATGACGTCATTTTTGATGATTTTGTATATCCAACATAATGTTAAAATTCCCACTGAAATGCGTTCAACAGCAATTAAACTAGTAACATTTCATTTTGTAAGTTGCTCAACTGATAGTAAAATTTCAGACGTTGCCAAATCGGAAAAAACTCGAAAACTGTCAGCCTGTCTTTTCTTTTCAGAACTAATCATTTCTTTTGATAATACCTGCGTATATTCAATATGCCTAAAGCATTGTCGAAATAGTCTCAACAAATACTGAAAGTAAAAAGGATAATAGCAATAAATCATATCAACAGTACAAACATATTTGAAAGTTCGAAATAGTGCACATGTTGGCAACGCCGTAACTTGTCATCTTGTGACGTCATTCTCTTCTCAACGTGAACAACCTATATAAGGATATTCACGTTAAGAAGAGAATAACCCTGACGAGGTATAAACCTATAGCAGGGTCCCAACAAACATCCAAATACTTTGTAAACTACTAAGCCCTTAATAATGAATAAACGTAATCATACAAGAAGAAAATGACGTCACAAGATGACAAGTACGGTGTTGCCAACATGTGCACTATTTCGAACTTTCAAATATTTTTGTACTGTTGATTTGTTTTATTGCTATTAACCTTACTTACTATTAACTTACTCAGTTGAGACACAAATTTGTTTAGACGGTGCTTTAGGCATATTGAATATTCGCAGGTCTTATCAAAAGAAATGATAAGTTCTGAAAAAACAGAAAGACCGACAGTTTTCGAGTATTTTTAGATACGGCAACGTCTGAAATTTTACTATCAGTTGAGCAACTTACAAAATGAAATTTTACTAGTTTCATTGCTATTGAACGCATTTCATTGGAAATTTCAACGTCATTCTATTCTTAACGTGAATATACTATACATAGAAAAGCGACTACCAGTTAAAAGAAGATAATAGTCATAATAATAATACCTTAATAGTACGAAAAAAAAAATATGAAAATATATTTTCAAACGTTGGTAACAATTACTGTTGACCGTTGAGGAGTTACCTGGTTTGGCGCCAACCCTGAAGGTGGCAGCAATTTCATGGTGGACCAACTAACTGTCATCCATACTTCAATGGATGTGCAAAACTTCATGTCCCTACTGTTAACCGTTGAGTTTCCTCGTCTGGAGCCAATCCTGACAACAGCATATCATATGCTTATTATAAACATGCATTGTCCTCGAGATTGGACCAGTATGTAAAATTTCAGCTTAATCGGACACCGGGAAGTGGGTCAAATTTAACTTGCAAGATTCCACCTTCACATACAAACATATTAATCGGTGTGATATCACGAATCGAATGATACCTCAATTATAATTTCCGATGAATCGGACTGAAATTACATGAATAATGAATAAATTAAAGCAAAGAACTTCACAATCAGAGAATTAGGAAAAAACTGCTTGCCAATCCCAACGGGTCTATATCTATCTGATCGGTAGCTAAAGTTGTTTATACAAAATCCACAATTTCATCACTAACACAAACGGATGGTTCAATTGCAATTGCAAGTTTGAAAATGTCCTTATAGGACGAATTTGCAGTAACGTTGGTTACAAATAAAAGTGGTAGAAAACATAGAAAGTTTAATTTTTCTTTTCTTCATTATGATTTCCTACCACGTAGTAACGGCTACATCCATCAATTAATTGATTAACTAATCATCATCTTCATCACGAACGAGTCTCTGTGACCAGCTGTGATGGCGTCATGGCAACAGAATTCAGACTGGGGACGGAGTGAGAGAGTAATAGATAGAGAAAAAGTGAATAAATAGAGGAATAGAAACTCGGAAAGGGAAATATAGGTATCACACAGCTGCCCGCATTAAACTTTATCGACGAATTTTTGTTATTTCGGCTTGCGGAAATCGTCAGATTATATATTTTTCGTTATCCTTGAATTATTTTCTTCAAAATAAAACAAAAAAAAATAGCTACGCTCGAGAATGTCGAATTGATGTTATTTTTTTACAACTTTGCTACCCTCCCCTTTCTTTACGTCAGTCTCAAATTGTCAGATTATTGGAATATACACTTTTCAGCAGGTAATTAACTCACCCTACCTTAATCTGACGCGCTCGAGAATTTCTGATGATCCATTTTTTTAAACTAATCTGGTCCTTTATCCCTCACAGGCGGCATTAACCGGGTACAAGGTATCCCCCTGTATATTAATCTACCGCGCTTTAGTAAATCCCGAAATCCTCGCTTGGGCTCCCCTATTATTATATTTATCTACCTTGACGATGCTAAATCTCTTATACTGATAATAAGTAAGTAAATTGATTGATTGAACGTGAATCGCTACTTTCGCACTTAGCGCGTCTAAAGAATTTTCTAGTAGTGCATTTTTGAAGACCCGAAACGAAATTTGTCATCCAAATCGAAGAGCCCCTGTAAAACAAACACAATGCGACTAATTAATAACGAAATGGATATTTATGTGTTATCACCTTTTGTTTCAGTTGAATTCATTGATGAAAGACGTCGTGGCGGTGGTGATCGTGGAATGGTGTCCTTTACAGACAAGTAAAAACAAATTTCCTGGAGCTCTACGCTCCCCCAACATGGCTGTATAGTGGTCAGATGAGGAGGGAAATAGTTCGAGGAACTTAAGGTAAGGAAATATTATGTGACAATTATATATTAGGAGACAAAAAAGTGATTCCATCGAAATGAAACTATCAACAAGCACTTTTGCTCAATAGTCCAATGCCGATGATTTTTAAAACCAACAAAAACAGTATTCGGATGAAAATCTTAGGAAAAGGAAGAAAATATGACCAGAAAAAGGGCCATCTAGGCAAAGTTGTAGGTAATAAAAAGGCTACAATATTCGTACCCACACTTTTTCCACCTTTTTTTATCTTCTACAATTTTGTTTACCAACTTTGGTGAAAATTTATGTTTTCATGTCCCAAACACACTGTTTTTTTATTTACAGTATTAATTTTTCCTCTTTATTTTGATTCGATATCGAAAAAGCACCCTAATTTTCAATCGAAAACTTGTCAAAATATATGTTTAAAAAAAATCGGTATGCTTTTTGTTCGTGGAAATCTCTACTTTTTGATTGTGTGAAAAAATATACATCATTGTTGCAAATCTTCTTATAAAATCTAAAAAATGAAGAGACTTGAATCTTAAAAATTTTTACTTTAGTTACTTGAAAAATGTAAGTTCCATGTTACATTGATAAACAAAAAAATTTCAAATCAATGAAATGAAGAGACTGCAAAAAATACTGCAAAAAATGCTAAAATATTTCATTTTCTGAATATTGAAAATATTAGTACCTGAAGAGAACTTTACCGAATTTCAGTAAAAAAGCTGGTTTAGTGAATTCTAAGTGAATTTATGTTATAATATATAAATATGCATGTCATTTCAATTTAAAAAAAAATATGCTCGAGATTGTATGATAGAATTCAAATACTTTATACTGGCTACGTTATTCATTATAATATTTTCAAATATATTAATTTTGTTTTGTGGGACAGAAAGTTTTTGGCTTTCTATTACTCCATCTTGATACAAAAAATGTGAGAATCTTCCAAAGAAAGGAAGGAAGAATTAACTGTGTACATAGATGTGTAGATCATGCAAAGAAGTAACTTTCAGATAAAAACAGGAAGAAAAACTCTCCTGAAACAGCTACTTTCATATAAACATTGAATTACACGAAAGAAAAATTCTTTCGAAACAAATACTTTCATATGAACACTGAATTATACCAAAAACATTTTTTTGTCTACTCAGTTTGTATTCCAAACATTTGTTATGGAATTAAATCAGATATCATTCACAGGATTTCTACACAATATACTAAATTGCAATTGTTTACCAAAAATAAACCCTCAATGTCAGAGGTCTCCTAGATACAAATTCTAGGAATGTGGACGAAACTTTTTTGTTTAGTGAGTCAGCAGAAAACGATGCATCAATGAACTGTGACCCGTTTGTCTGTTTCACATGCTTGTCTTTTCATTTATGCGAATAATTTAGCATGAACAAAACCTTTTCCATTATCGAAATGTCAGCCAACAAAGATAACACTAATCTTTTATACCTCGCAACTTGAGAATCTTGATGCTTCATTGAAATGAAAGTAGTTTCTGCAAGTGTGAACAACTCTTTCTGAACGCAACGCTATGATTAATTTCTGGGGATCAGGGGCTTTCAAAAATGTATTATTTTTATATTCCTAAAGTTAAAAATTAGTTTCAGCCTTCAGTTGTTACGGAATTGCAAAGAGGACACATATTTTCTTGGAAATAACGACTTACTTACAATTACTACTCAAAATTACTAACTAGTAATTGAGTAGTAATTTTGAGTAAGTAGGGATTCAAAAAATAACAGGGTGATAATTGAAAACACTTCTAAATACTACTTACTCACATATATATTCAATCGATCGCTTCAAAAACACTTTACTAACTTTCTTCAGAAGCTTCTGATAATTCCTCTTCCATATTCTCTGTTTCACTATCACTATCGTCATTTAAATCAATAATGGATTTGTTTCCACCATTAATATGAAAGTGTCTAATCTACACATAGTTTTTTTCAACTAAAATTACTTTTTTAATCCTTTTTTGCCAGTCTTCTTTGGTAATATTAGATATTTCTTCTTTAATTAACTCTATGACCTTCTTATCAAATTTTGTCATGCTAGGCGTACTCATTCTTGAACCATCAGTCCACCCTTTCGTAACTGTGTCGTGAGTGTCATACCAAGTTTCGTCCAAATAGAAAATTTGCCGTTGTTCTTGTCTATATTTAGTTATTTGTTCTTAGTATTTGTTATGCAATTCCACTATTCTTCTGCTTTCCGTAACTGCTTGACGTTTGTTTATCATTTTAAATCTAAATCCTAGTTTTGTTTTGTAACATCAGCTCACGTTATGGCCGAAAGTATTCAATGTCTTCCTTATGATTTCAGTTGAAGGACTCTCATTGCTTTTGTAACAGTCGTATATTGTTTTTTTAATGATTTTATTAGATGCACATATAAAGGTTTTGGTATTCCTGTATCACATCGCGTCTTGCGTTCATAAGGTTTGTTTTTGACTATTTTACCTACAGTGGAGAAAGAAATTTCGATCAAATCTAATGTTGCTTGTAATTGTTTGTTTCCCATGAAACCAAATTCGACAAATTCAAATTGGATTTGACAAATGACATTTGTCAAATCGAAAAAATCCATACATGTTTAACTTTTTTGGTCAATTTTATGTTCAATTCAATGTTTTTAGCTCATTTTTACTGCCCTGAAGTAGCTTTCCATTAGAAGCGAAAACTTGGCAAAGTAAACCAGAGTTTTAATTTTTTGACTGAGAGACCCCGTTAATCCATTTTGCTTTATATATATATATATATATATATATATATATATATATATATATATATATATATATATATATATATATATATATATATATATTGTTTATTGCTTTAGTTTCAGTGTTCTGACTGGTGATTTTATCTCATTTTATGTATTGATGTATATGAGTACGGCAAGCGAAATTGACATATTTTTAGTTATTATTTTATACGTGTATATGTAAGTTGATGAATGTGTATAATGTGAATAAATAGTGATCGCTGTAAAAGTCTGTTTTGATTCAGTCTTTTCATTATTTTTTCGCTTTGAAGGAAATAATGAAGTTTTGAGGTGTTGTGGAATCACATTCGATAAAATGCACAGTTTTGAGGGAAATCATAAAAAACTTCATTTTATGCTTTACACCCATAAAAATTAA
Organism: Leptinotarsa decemlineata; assembly: GCF_025532065.1. Classification (NCBI taxonomy): domain Eukaryota; kingdom Metazoa; phylum Arthropoda; class Insecta; order Coleoptera; family Chrysomelidae; genus Leptinotarsa; species Leptinotarsa decemlineata. The sequence goes on from NW_027412547.1 coordinate 698,314, forward strand.
CCCCCTACAAACCCTATACTGATCTCCGAGGAGATTTCATATAATATTTTCTTCCCTTTCTGACCATTTTCATCTTGTAAGAAACTTTTTTGATGGAAAATAGTATCTATATGTCATTATTGTGACCTATATTACCTCGTCTTTGTTATTATTTTTTTTGGTTTAAAGGCGTCGACTACGAGATCATTCGCTTTCTACTATTAGTTTGATTATCATTTGTTTCCTTGTTTGAATTTTTGAGTATAGCCCTACAGCTTTCATAAATTTTATAATTTTATCCAGTTTTTCTTTATGATCTTTCAGACATCAGTTCAGAGAATTTGTTATTTCAAATCGTTGTCTAGCTTCATCACTGTGAATAGTACAAATTTCATCAAAATAGGTCTAATAATTCCCAAGATATGAACTAATATGGTCAACTATCAGAGTCGAAGAGAAAACATATTAAAACCTTGGTCAAATTATGTTTTTTTTTCAGAAAACCCATGAAAAAAATCAACAAAACTGTTGAAGCTCACATATAGGTGAGCTTTTCTGCAATAGGCAAATCAGATGCTGGTTGGATAAATACGTTTGGTTGTTTTTCGTTTGTCACAGTACATTGCATACCTCTGATTCATTGCAGTTTGCAAGATAAAAGAAATTCCAAGTTGAATCGGAGTTTTTCAAGGATAGCGTTATCGAAATTCGTTATCATTTCGTGAAAGCCAGTACTGCATACATGTTTATCCACACAGTTTTGTGGATTATCTAACGCGTTCCAACATTTTTTGCTGTCGTTTATTTTTTACTCAGCCTACGAAGCAGTTCAACCACGACAGAGATTATTGGAATCTTCGTGACGATTTATGACATGGATGATAAAAACATCTGCTGCAAATTAATGTTTATGGTTTCCATGCAATAATAATCGGCCAGCATTATATATTAGGTTGTTTCAGACGATTTGTGCTCTTTAATGTCGTGTGTTTGTAGCTCTATATCTTGGCCTACACCTGCCGATATAAAAAGGAGATGTCTCCTAGTGACCTGTCCAGCTTCCTGGAGAAAGTCAGGAGAAGAAAATTCAATTTTCTTCTCCTGAGGATGCCAACTTTGTTGGCGAAACGCGCGTCGAGTGCAAAAATATCAGTTTGGTGTTAGGGCAATTGATCTCGAAAAAAGTTAGTCAACTTTCACACCAAAGGTTCCAATCTCATCGTTACTTCGTATTTATTGTTTAGCAAAATGACCTTTGATATTTTTCGATTCCGGAGACAAATCAGAAATACATGTTAAGTGAGTTCGAATTATATCAATGAGGTTACGTACAGCGCCATCTGCCCGCGAACAGATCAAGCAATAATGTTGATAATTCTGTCAAATACAGATTCTGAGCTTGAGAGTTACAAACAGACATATACAGGGCTTTTCATGATGAGCGTTAATTAGCCGTCTCTGACAAACTATTTAACGGATCAACTTGAAAATTTCACAGTATGCATAAGTCAATATGACCTACACGCCTAAAATCTTTAGACGAAGCGGCGTTGTCACTTCTACTATAAAGTAGCGGCTTCTTTGAGTTTTCAAATGGAACACCCCGTATATAATATCATAATATGATTCATTATCACTTTGTCAACAAATGCATATACTATTTTCCTATACCTATCTATCACCGTTTAGAAGATATAAATTAATTTCGATATTTTTTTTACCAAACATCAACTTTTATAAATGCTGATAATCTTGAACTCTCTTGCACTAAAACGATCAAATTTGAAATGGAGTGGAGTGATACTATGAGGATCTTCACTCCGAATCATATTTTCATTTGCCTCATACAGGGTCTTCAAAAAATGCAGATACTTTGATCTCATGAAAAAATGAATGGAACTCAATTTTTTCAAATGGAACACCCTGTATGTTTCAACATTTTTGAGCTCTCCATCCAATTTCAGATTAACTTTGTTCAGATAATACTATTTCTATTTTGAACCGTTTTCGAGATAAACTGTTTCAAAAGCAAACTGACGTGGTTTTCTTGCTCGTTTTTTTGAATTCATCACTTATTTTGGATATTCAACATTTTTTTTATACTTAGTAATATTTCTTTTTGATCCAGTTTTTTACCTGTCTCAGATCAGTCAATTCGATCAGGTTACAGTAATGAAGATTTCTTGAATTTATTAATAATTTATGGTGAGTGCAATAGAATTGCAAGAAGAACATGCCGAGTATTTCATGAAAGATATCCACCACTCCCGAAGCCGAATAATAATTTGATAAATCGACTACTAAAAAACTGTACGTTGAATGGAACCTTCCGTCCAAAAATCATTCGTAAGAAGACTAAAGTGGATGATGATGACAATGGTATAGCAGTTTTGGGATACTTTCATGCATTTCCAAATGCTTCTCTGCACGAGGCTGAAAGGGAGATAGGTATACCCTACGTGACAATTTGTCGAATTCTTAATAAGCATAAATGGCATCTCTATAAGTTCTACTGTGTCCAACATTTGAAAGAGACTGATTTACTTCGTAGAGTTTTCCCCCATCTTTCTTGAAAACCCCAAAGGGGTTTTCAAGAAAGATGGTTTTATGATGATAATTTGAATGCATTAAAATATGAAGATTTACTGAGGAATGGAATTCAAATGGTTTTAAATGATAGATCAGGAAGAGAACGTGTATGGTACCAAATGGATGGTGCTCCACCCCATAATTCTCATTCAGTCAGCGAAGCTTTAACCGAAATCTTCGAAGACAGATGGATTGGTAATAATGGACCTTTTCGTTGGCCTCCTAGAACACCAGATGGCAATCCATTAGATTATTTCGTGTGGGGTTTCATTAAAAATATGGTTTACTCTACTCCAATAACAACAATGGAAGATATGAAATCGAGAGTTACAACTGCTTTCAATAGTTTGACTCCAGACTTGATCAGAAGCGCTACACATGATAATCTTTTGAAGAGATTACATGTTTGTTTGAGTAGAGGTGGAGATGTGTTTGAAAATATTCTGAAATACACTGACGATTAAATTAACTCATTAATTTATGGGTTTATTATTTTCAGTTCGTGTTTCAGCGTTAATAAAACTATTGTTTGAAGAGAAGTTTCATTCGATGGTTGAGGAGTATTTTAATAATTATCTTTTCATTGTATTATCTGTGACTAATTGAGAAACATCAAACGAAATCTGTTTTACAAAAATGAGTGATGAACAAGGAAACCACTCCACTCTTTTTTCATGAGATCAAAGTATCTGCATTTTTGAAGACCCTGTATGAGGCAAATGAAAATATGACTCGGAGTGAAGATCCTCATAGTATCACTCCACTCCATTTCAAATTTGATCGTTTTAGTGCAAGAGAGTTCAAGATTATCAGCATTTATAAAAGTTCATGTTTGGTAAAAAAATATCGAAATTAATTCATATCTTCTAAACGGTAATCGATAGGTATAGGGAAATAGTATATGAATCTGTTGACAAAGTAATAATGAATCATAATATGATATTATGTTCGGGGTGTTCCATTTGAAAAATCAAAGAAGCCGTTACTTTATAGTAGACTTATGCATACTGTGGAATTTTCAGGTTGATCCGTTGAATAGTTTGCCAGAAACGGCTAATATAAAGCGTGTAAAAAAAATAAAATATAATTCGATTGTGTTCAACATCGATAAGTTCTATGGCTTTATGTAACTGATGACTTTTAATAAGTCTGAAATGAAAATAAATCTATTTACAAAAAAAAAGTTGTATAAAAGCGTGGAGTACTAAATATCCATTGTTATAAATACTTGTTTAGGGCGGTTCGCCAGATTGGAGTTATAATAACAACATAATTAATTTGAGGTTATATTGCGAATTAATCCACTGCAGATGTAGAAGTCGTGCGAGAGGAACGTTGCATTCAGTGTTACCAGGTTTTTGCAGTCATTCTCCTGTTTTGGCTACTAACACAATTTAAATTTGAAATGTACCGTCATCAAAAATTAAATAGTGATTTAAAAGATTTTTATTAGCTGATTCCGTCACTTTCATGCAAATTTTATTATGAGCTGTTTTGGGGTTATCTGCGAAAATAAAAATGAGGTCTAACCTTGACTATCCCAATTAATTGAACTGATAACACATGTAACAGCTGATTGCAGTTCGATTTGTTTACAAAGTATCGCATCGAGTCTTGATTTATTGGTTTTTGCCATCTCATGTGAATGTTTATGGCAGAATAACGAGATCTTTGTTCAGTCAATAGTCCGAAAATCCAGAATAGTCTGGCCTTTTGAGAATTCTGAGAAGAGCGATCAGATAATCGTGGAAAGGAAATAAATATAAACATATCAATGCAGATTTCGCAATAAAAATGCCAAACCAAAATAGAAAATACACACATTTTCATAATAATATATTTTACTACAATTTTGTATACCTTGACTTGCCCTATAGCTTCTTGTATGCTCATATTAAGGACAAATAAACGTATTATTATTATTATTACCCAAAATATCCATCTTATCTGAAAGCAGTATTTCACCACAGGAATCTAGCCTTATCCGGAAATATATTTGATGTGATGAATTCCCTTCAATTGATTATACAATTTTACATAATTTATCGAAAAATCACGGAAGCGTAGTTTCTTGGAAATTCGACTGTGAAGTCGAAATTTCGAGTTTAAAATCAAAATTGTGAAATCAAATTCGAAATTTTGAGGTTATAGTCTAAATTTCGAGTTTTCTTGAATAAATTATGGATTTTCATTAGGTATTGGCCGATTCCATTACATTGACATTTCCAAATTAAAGTTGACATCTGGAAATTCCGACTTCAATCTCGAAATTTGAATTTTAATCTCGAAATGTCGACTTTGAACTCAAAATTTTGACTTTAATCCTGAAGTTTCTATTTTAATCTCAAAATGTTAACTATAATCCCGAAATGTCGACTTTTATCTCGAAATATCGACTATAAAGTCGAAATTTCGACTTCAGTCTCAAAATTTCGACTTCAATCCCGAAATTTCAACTTCAATCGCTAAATATCGACTTTAAACAACTCAAAATTTTGACTTTAATCATGAAGTTTATATTTTAATCTCAAAATGTTAACTTTAATCTCGAAATGTCAACTTTAATCTCGAAATATCGACTTTAAAGTCGAAATTTCGACTTCAGTCTCAAAATTTCGAATTCAATCCCGAAATTTCAACTTCAATCGCGAAATGTCGACTTTAAACAACTCAAAATTTTGACTTTAATCCTGAAGTTTCTATTTTAATTTCAAAATTTGGACATCAGTCGCAAAATGTCGTCGTTGAACTCAAAATGTCGACTTTAAACTGGAAATTCTGGCATTAATCTCGAAAATTCGATTTAAATCTCGACATTTCAACTATAATCTCGAAATTTCGACCCTGGTCTCGAAAATTTGACTTTTAATTCAAAATTTCGACTATAATCTCAAAATTTCGACTATGATCTCAAAATTTCGACTTGAGTCTCAAAATTTCGACTTCAATCGCGAAATTTCGACTTCAATCGCGAAACACGACTTACAACTTAAAATTTCGACTTCAATCCCGAAATTTCGACTATAATCTCAAAATTTCGACAATAATCTAAAAAATTTTGACTTAAGTCTCGAAATTTCAACTGCAATCGCAAAATTTCAACTTCAACCGCGAAAAGCGACTTAGCACTCAAATTTTCGACTGTAATCCTGAAATTTTGACTTTAATCCCGAAATTTCGACTTTAAACTTGAAATTTTTACTTTACTCTCGAAATTTCAGTCGACATTTCCAAGAAACAAAAAAAACTACGTGGCCCTTTTACGCTTCCGTAAAAAATAAAAAAGTTATTCAAGATAAAAATCTGTTGAAATTTCGAGGCGATAGTTTTTATACCTTTGAAACCATCAGAGGTCTTAAAATACTCTGAAGTTCATTTACTCTTCCATTTCACGTTACAAGTAATCAAAAGACTGGAATTGGCACTTTTCCCAATTCACTTTGCTTTTATTTTAAAAAATTGGCAACTGCACCAATGGATACCTACAACATCATGATCTTAAACGACTGAAAAACCTCCTACAAGCGTCCGTAGTTGCATGAAGAAACGAAAGTCAACATCAACACCATATAATTATTATCTCGCCATTATTTCTGCAGGCCGACAAAGAATTATTGAGGCGAGTCTGTTCTCATTGGAAATAACGCGTGGTGCGATTTCTAAGCGAATGCGTTTTCTTCGACAGATGGTGGAAACGCTGAGCTTTCCTGGAAATTATGAAATATTGTGACACCGCGGTCTCGGGTTTTCCTGAGGTGTGAAGAAAATTTCAGTGATAGTTGTCTAGTTGTGCCACGATCAGGGGTTTTTCGGTAAGTAATGCATTTTTTTGTTGGTTCGTATTGAAAAAAGACATCGTTTGTCATAATCTCTGGTTAGAGATTATTTTGGCTTCTGAATCTAAACTGATCTAAATTTTGTAACGTTTCCATTCTCGTTTCTGGATCTTGATCATGAGAGCGGTACATTTGCCCACTTGGAATGGCTAGCTCTCGATTCGCGGAGGCAACTACAGATGTTTCTAGAATTACTGTACCCTTTTCAACACCTGTTTCTGTAGACCAACTCAGTTACACCGGGATAAAAGACACTTCAAGAAGACCAATAAAACAAGGGATATGGTTTACTTGAGAGTTTTGATAGGGACGAGTAAATTAAACGACGTACTATATGATCATAGTACTCACTATTACTCACCAGTTTTACAAGAAAAAGGGGTTTTTCCTTCTTGTTCAAAGATTGTTCGCGTTCATCCTATTCCCAAAAAGGGCAAGAAAAATCTCCCAAACAACTACAGGGTGTTAATTAGGTATGTACCATAAATTTAACAGACGATTCTTTAGGTAATTTAATAATTATATAAATAATAATAAATCGGCTTTATTGATAATACAAAAAAAAACAATACAAAGATATATTTGAAAATGAAAATAGTTTACAGGAGATTCTGGTACTCCTTGGCGAAGTCTAGCTCAAAGCTACTCTAACTCAACCAACAAGCACCACTCCATAATGCACGCAAACATACAAAAATAAAAGCAATTAACAGTGATGGTACCACGAAATGAGAACCGTAAATAAAATAATAATTTGTGATTACCTTCTAAAGATAGTTGATAAATAATTTAATTGAATTGATCTGTTGTCTAAAAAGTAAAAGTTGACATTACTGACTATCATAGATATAATTTTTATATTTGTATTTGAATTTCCTGATATTGAATCTCTTCAATTGCTCAGACAATGAATTATAGAGTTTTACAGCACCAAAAAGAAATGATCTCTGAAACTGTGCAGTGCGATGTTGTGGCATAGTTAATTTGTTTTTATTAGCTCTGGTTTTTGAGATACACAGTACTTAATCTCAAAGAGTAGTTATACTTTTTTTTTTTTTTTTAATATATTTAATTATTTTGTGACACAACTAGAAATACAAATCAATTCAAAGAACTATGATTATTAAGAGAAAAGGAAAGAAGAAAAAAAAAGGAAAGAAGAAAAAAAAAAAAAACACACATCAAAGGTGCTGCTTCGTTCCCTCCTGTTCATAAAAGAGGACATATGCCTCATTGCTCACAATTGATTTTGGCGAAATTGGGAACACCTGTGAATCGTTGTATTTGTTTTTTTATGTTTTTATGTCTGATGTTTCTTGAGTGAATATTTTCACGCAGAATTAGTTTTTGTATTAAAAGAGGAGAGTGGGGAAGGGTGATCAATTTATGGACAAAACAACCCAAATGATGAGTCATACGGTTTTTCATATTGAGCCAGCGGGAGTTTTTAAAGGCTTCAGAAATTGAATCATACTTACGAAGTCCATGAATTAGGCGGCAACAAGAATTTTGCACTTTTTGTATTCTTTTTTTATCTGAATCATATAAGTATGGCCCATATATGAAGTCACAGTAGTTGAAATGGCTTAGCACCAAACTATCACAGAGCATTCTTTTTAGAGGTTGGCTCAAAATAAAACGATTACAGTATAACAGTTTCAATGACATATAAGCTTTTTTCATTAAATTTTTAACATGACTAGTAAATCTAAGATCAGTGTCAAGCATGACCCCTAAGTTTTTAGCTGTATTGACAGGAGTCAACATAGTATAACCTAGTTCTAAACGGAAATTGTTTTCTGCAAATTTACGATTCTTCTGCGATCCAAAGTGCATCATCATTGTTTTATTAGGATTAATTTTCAAATCATGTTCACTTGATAGCCCATTGATCAAATCAAGATCAGTGTTGAAGAGATTTTGTGCCTCAGCACACTCATCTATTTTAAAGTTCATGTATAATTGTATGTCATCAGCATACGCCTGTATTTTACATTTCTTGATGGACGAGATAATGTCAGTAGTATAAATGATGAACAATAAAGGTCCCAAAATGGAACCCTGTGGTACTCCTGATAGAATATCAAGAGGTAAGGAGTGATGACGAAATGTTCATATAAACATTGTTCCGCAAATTCTTCGTTCTCAAGATACAGGGTGTTAAAATAAAAATAAAAAAAAGTTATTCATAAATATCTTAAAATCCTTTTCCTGATTCTGTTGTAATTTGGCAATGGTATTTATATGGTGATTAGAATTGGGGTGAAAGTAACCAGTTTCAATTTAATGCCTCAAAAACCCAGGCATCGGTTTTCTCCAGGAAGATAAATGTCTGCGAACCGAATAGGTCAGAAAATTCCGCTTTCTTTCTGCTTCGATAAGTTTGTTGGGGGTTGAAATGGACACCAATCACGTCGCTGAAATTGCAAAGGCTGCTTCTCAAAAGGTTTGAACACTGTTCCGAACCAGAAAACCGTACTCACCTCAACAATTTTTGATGTGTTATAAAGCTCAGATGAGACTTTCTTTTGAGTATTGTTCTCATGTATGGAGCTCCACCCCCAAACACCATAGTTGTGTAATTCGTAATATTACAGGCTTTTAAAATAAACCATCGTATACAGGATGCTGTCTATTTATCGTTTTAGCAATTTTTTTGTAGTCCCCATTTTTAAAAAATGGGTAAAAAAATAAAACTCCACTTAGATGGCCATAACTTCAAATCTAGATGTATTTTTTAATGCTGAACAACTTTTCTGAATAAAATTTCCCGAGATTTTCCAAAATAAGAGTAATTTACTCCTGTCGTAAAATCAAATATTTGAAGGCTCCTCGTATATTACGTGTGTTTTACTGTATTTTGTTGGTGCATGTTTAGTTTCAGGGGAGGCACAAACTTTTATCAAGTATAACATTTTGTCGAAAAACCCTTAATAAATAACTTTTCCATATGGTGCATACTTTGGAGATGACACTGTATAACCTAAAGATGATGATATTTGTGCCACGATATTAATTCTTATGCAACCAAACAGTTGATTATGTATATGTAAATTGTTCGATGCGTATCTTTCATTCAGAAATTACGTGGATATCAAAAGGTTGAAAACAAAAAAAATTGTTGCGGTAAGAGCGATCAGCTGTTTGTTATATACACATTCTTGAATATTACTGATCTCTGGGATCACATGTTTTAGTTTATTTTCTGATTGTCAATAAAACACGATATATCTGTTATAATATATCGTTTAATAATCCAGATTAACAGCACTGGTCGAATATCAACAAGCGAGAGAAAGAAAGTGTTGCCACAAGCTTTCATCGAGGTAGATTTCTGGAAGGGAATGGGGTAGAACCAACCACAGTGACGCATTGACGTATACCTATGATTGTCGTTCTTTATTCTATGATAAATTTGACGATCGTAATCAAAAACATGTCACATGTCATCGCATCCAAATTTGGGATTGATATGTTTTCAAACCATTCCTCGAAAATATCAACTTCCATGTTCTTATGATAGTCAATATTGGAGTCCTCAAGTTTTTTTCCTAATAACTTCAAAGAATTCGGATCCCATCCTTTACTTTCTCCGCAATGCACAATGATGAGCAGTGAGACTTTGTTTGCAGGCCTGTTTGGCGTACACATTCTCGAACCATCAGGCCACCCTTTCGTAACTGTATCGTGAGTGTCATACCAAGTTTTGTCCAAATTTAGTTATTCGTTCTAAGTATTTGTTACGAAATTCCACTATTCTTCTGCTTTCCATAACTGCTTGACGTTTGTTTATTATTTCAAATCTCAATCTTAGTTTATTTATCCAATTCTAAGAGTTTTGCCACAGCAGCTCACGTTATGGGCAGAAATATTCAATTTATTCCTTATGATTTCAGTTGTAGCAATCTCATTGATTTTGTAACAGTCCTGTTTTGTTTTTTTCAATGATTTTATTAGCTGAAGATCTAAAGGTTTTGGTAATCCTGTATCACATCGCGTCTTCCTTTCATAAGGTTGCTTTTTGACTATTTTACGTACAGTTGAGGAAGGAATTTCGGTCAAATCTAATGTTGCTCGTAATAATTTGTTTCCATCGAAACCAAACTTGAGATGACATTGAAACATACTCTTTGTGTTTCAATATTCAAATGCATCGGAATCTTATACAGTGGTATTTCTTTTTCGCATTGTTCACCATCGCTATTGGATTCACTACACGTTATGCGTTATTATCACACTCGTTATTACTATTATTACTTGTCCAAGGACGCCACATTTTAAAAAGATAACAAAAATTTTAAGTGAAAATCGCGAACAGTTCCTGAACTGTACACGACGGCGATAACCAAAGGCGGCATTTCATGATTATACACTACTATACATATAACTAAATTTACATCACATATCTGTTGCCAACCCTGTAAGCGTATAACCTCCAATATTGTTCATTTTTTAATCAGCAGGATCTCATCTTTGATCAATTGTTGTTACGTCACTTTCTCATGCATAACTCACGTTATTATTGACAATAATTATTATTATTACATGAAAGTGATGTGCTTCAATGAATAATGCAATGCAATAGAATAAGAATCGTGATTTGCTGTGAAACATTGTTTTCATAAAAAACACGTCGAAATGGATTACTTCTCTATAAACATTTCGATTGGTTGTTTCTGCTGAAGTTCCTTCTGCGGTAGAAAATGAATCTGAATTCTCGAAGCCCTTGTCTCGACAATTTTCTTGAATAGTTTGGGTAACAATATCCTTTTTTTGGAACTTCTGTCCAACAACTATATATATATATATATATATATATATATATATATATTATATATATATATATATATATATATATATATATATATATATATATATATATATCTGCGAGCGCTTTCGATAGTTGGTAGTACTGTCATCTTCTAGGCACTTGAGGAGTGGAAGCTTTTTTAGTATGCACCATTCATGTATCGAATTAACTTCTTTCTGCAGGATAAGACAGTCCTCGGTTGATTCAATGGGTCTGAAAATCTTCAAGTCATCAGCAAAGAGAAATATGTTACTAGAGATATTTGAAACAATATCATTTATAAATAAAGAAAATAAAAGAGGAGCTAGATTACTTCCTTGAGGAACACCACTAGTTGAAGTGAATTCTGTTGATTTGTGTCCTTTGTATTCTACAAATAGCGTACGATTATTGAATAAATAAAAAAAATATAAATTGAAAAAAAACGTTTTTCAGAATATTAAAGAGAAATATAAATTATTAATAAAAAAAAGTTCTTCAATATTCATATTTAGTAGCAAAAAATATTGTTAATCAACAAATGCGTTTTTAAGCAATATTTTTTTAAAAGAAACGAGTTTGTTTTAAAAATCATAATATTCATCGCTGATAAAAATCCCCCCAAAAAAATTTCATATATCTTATAAACAATACATTTGTTCATAACAATTTTTTTAAACAAATAGAGCTGAAAATTATGAAAAATCATTTTTATGTAACTTTGAATAGTAAGTATACGAATAAATTTGAATATTGAAAAAAATTCATTGCTTTAATTGAATTTTTCACTATTTAACGTCTTTGATTATCGATAACAAATTGGAAAATGAAATTTTTTTAATTTCTCCAACGGGAATCTTTTTTGAAGGCTTTCACCAAAAGCTCCAAGAAGTGAACAAAATTTGACGTTTTTAGTTTAAAAATTATCAGGGTTTTTTATGTAAATTTAAAACCTGTAAAAATTAAAACTAAAGTAGGTATATCTAATAAAATTAACACGGGAAAAATTTTTTCATGGATTTTCGTTTATTCATGTGTTTAGAAGTTGTTTCTTTTTTAATAATGACATTTAATGGGTTAAAATAATTTTTTTGTTCGCTTTTACCGCTATTTTCGCCTCTAAATTGAAATTATAAATATTGGTGATACAGTTCCAGGACGAATCTTTACCGTCGTAAGTACAGTGTAAAATCGTTCCATAATTTAGCCGCTCCCTGTATTTTTGGCTAACAATAAAACTCTTTTTCGTAAGACCTCCGAGATGCGTATGAGACCGGAACCACCAGTAAAAAAGCTTCTGCAAGGATGACCCACAAATCTCTCGGCCGTCAATAAATGAATTAATCGCAATAAATAGATACAATTATTATTGAATCACAAAGTAGGAACACCGATAAGCCAGATCGAGCGTATATAAAGCCTGGCAGACGGTCAGCCACGTCCAATCGAGTTAAAATGCGCATGGTATTCGAAAAGAAAATTCGAAAATCCGGTCTCGCTGAAATCAAACTGCGGTGGACAATTTTTTGACGTACCGAAAACAGAACTAGGAAAAAAGTGGTGCAAGTTAGTGACGGACAGAAAAACAAACGTTTCGTGTGATATTTTTGAAACTGTGATTTAGTTTAGTTATTTAAAAGTGAGTATTTTAGATTTGAATTTCCAGCTTTTATTTTTCAATAATTTTTCTAAAATATACAGTCTGGTTCACATGTACTCGATTTAGCGAAGGAGCGAATGAAAAAGACAAGTATCAAGGTAAATTGAAAAAACACATAGTTACTTTTATTATAGAACAAAGTATTAAAAAAAATTGTTAATAACAATTTTTTTAAATAAACAATTATAAAAAGAATAAAAAAAGTTTTTTCAAAACCTTAAAGAACAATAGAATTTATGATTAAAAAAAAACGGTTCCTTAATTTTAATATTTAGTTGCAAAAAACAATTGTTAATTAACAAACGCATTTTTTAGCAACAAAGAAATTTATTCAAGAAACCATTTTCTTTCTAAAAATCATGATTTTTTTCAATTAACATAATGCAAAAAAAATTCGAATTGCTTGTAAACAATGTATTTGTTTATAATAAATTAATTAACAATAGCTGTAAAAAATTTAAAAAAATAATATTAATTAGTGTTTAGCCATGAGACATTGAAACAATACAAAATTGAAAAAAATTATTGTAATGTATTTTTTATAAAATTATAATTTTCAATTGTTAATAAAAAAATAGAAAATAACAATTTTTTATTTTGGCAACAGTAATCTATTTTTTTTTGCCTATTAAGGATAACTTTACCAAAGGAAAAAAATGCCAGGGTTTTAGTTTAATAATTATAGGGATTTTTATATTAACTTTCAATTCAGAAAAAGTTATTAATTAACAAATTTATAATTAACGTTAAAATTGGAATAAAAATTTTTTGACTGCGGATTATTGTTTATTGATGTATCCCAACATTACATGAATTTTTTCATTCCTTAATATTTACATTTAATATGTTTAAATAATTTGTTTTGTTTTTATGTCAGAGTGACGAAAGGCGCGCGTAAGCCAGACTACCCGCTTTTGGCTCTATTTTCAGGGCTCTGTAAAAATTATAAATAATCGAGATACAGTTTCGGGAGTCGGGAATTTTTTTACGCAAATTCATTGATCTTTTCAAATCTTTTTTCAAATTTCCAAAATTTTGAAAATTTTTCGAGATATTAAGGAGAAACTAAAGCCCCATTTTTTTCACTTAATTGTTTATAACTTTTGTAATTTTTATCGGGGCGTTTTCGGAACTTTTCTTAAACTTTCTAGGCAAAAATACGAATCGAATGACACCTTGGTCGTAATTTTTGGACAGGGCTGAAAAATGTTACAAAAAAAAGTACATGTGAACTAGACTAATACAGGGTATTTATTAAACATGCGGCAAAAAATTTTGCGAATATTTCTAGGACTATCCTGAGGATATTTTGTCCTATGATAACTTTTGATACGGCGCTTTGTTTCAAAGATACGGGGTGACAAAGAATTTCGACAATAATAATTCTGGTAATTTTTAAATTATTACCCCTGTAATAATACCAGGGTGTACCCTGTATACCCTGGATTCGAAAATTCATTTTTGATGATCAAATTTCCATTGAAATGAAAAAAGTATTGGATTTTTCCTCCCTCCTTTGAAAGCTCTTGATTTTTTGTATCGCAGTGGATTTCTGCCATGCAGATTTGTCAGAATGACGGTATCCTCTTGAATCATTGTAACTTCCAACCAAAATTCAGTCTATGGAATTCATATGACTTAATTAATAAAATAGAGAACATACCTCTACCAGACATCGCAAAATTACTATCCTTTGATGCACAGAATCTATTTTCCAGCATACCTCCTGATGGTACTATTACTTTAGTAATAGACTTATTAGATAAAAATAAAGTGAACCCAGTCATAAAACGAGAAATAATTGACCTTCTCTCGTTATGTCTCAAACAAAATTATTTTCAATTCACCAACAATATTTATTCCTCCATTAAGCCCCTTACTTACAGAAATTTTCATGGATAATCTAGTGAAGTCGATCTTTAAACATCCTTTGATTAAGAATTTCTTGTATTGGCATAGATATGTGGATGACGTTTTATTATGTTTTACAGGTACTAAGAGGCAATTAGATACTTTTCATAGAGATATTAACAACTCAATCAATTTCTTGGACTTAACAATTAGTAGAATGAACAACAAACATGATTTTTCAATTTATCACAAACCGTCATATACAGATATTACTATACATTACGATTCTACCCATCCATATCAACACAAAGGTGCAGCTTATAATAGCATGATTCACAGATCAGTCAATGTTCCTCTTTCAATAGAGATTTCAATAAAGAACTTAATACCATCAAGCAAATTGCGGTTGACAATGGGTTTAAAGCTGAATTCATAAACAAAATACTTGTCAAGAAAGTCTACGCAAAAGCGATTCGAGACGTTTTTTCTACTGATAAGGAAGATAATCGAAATTATAGAGCTGTAGTTTTTGAAAAGACTGAATTCAGATCACCAATACAAATGATACCCAAATACAGCTCTCTAGTGGGGATAAAACTGAGTAGAAAGATTTCCAATGAACGTTCAGAATTGGTCAATATCAGTTCGGAAGGTCCTCAGGGGTCAGTGCTTGGTCCTTTCCTATTTTTGCTCTTCCTAAATGACAACGAAATCACGTATTTCAGGAAAATTCACAATTTTTGCCACCGTTTCATGGCATGGTCAACCAGAAACGACCGCAGCCCAAGAAATTGATGATGTGAAAACTTGGTGTCACTCAAATTATCTTTGTTCCAATGTAAAGAAAGGAAACATGATAACCTTCGAGTTCAAATTCGATAAGCTCGTCTTAGATGAAATTCAAGTTGGAAATAAACCCTGTACCAAATTTTTGGGAATTCGTATTGATGATCAATTAATACTTGACGAACATGTTTGGTCACTGTATAATGAAATTATTGCCAAAAATAAATACTTATCTCTTGTAGTTTCTCATATCAGATACGGTATAGCATTTGGGGTTTCTGCAATCAACATTTATTGAATTCGGTATTCATATAACAATAAATAATAGTTTAAAAAATTAAAACAACAAGCTTTAATAGCAACACAAGGTAAAAAAAAAGTATTCAGAATTAGTTTAAGATTGTGTTCAACATCGATTATAATTCCTATGGCTTGATGTAACTAATGACTGTCAATAAGTCTGAAATCAGAATAAAACTGTTCACAAAAAATTATTTTGTTGTAAAAAAGCTTCGAATTATATTTTTTATTATGGCTTCAATCTGGCAAACAGCTCCTAACCAAGAATTTATAACAATGGATATCCAGCACCCCACGTTTTTTACAAACTGAACGTTTTATCTTCTTGTTTATTCTTTTATACGTTTAGATCGCCTCAGTGAATTTGTTATTGTTGTTGTTGGTTCAGTAATTAGGGTTTGGGCAGGTATTTGTCTTTCCCTTTCATCCGGATGTCTCATTAAAGAACAAACAAGAAGATAAAACGTCAGCACAACAAGAAGATAAAATGTCAGCACAGTCTGCTATCGAAAGCGCTCGCATATAATAATTAGAAGTTATTGAAGCTTCAAATCCTTTTTGTGAACAAGCGTTATTGAAGTTTCAAATCCATTTTGTTAACAAGCGTTATTGAAGCTTCAAAATCTTTTTGTGAACAAGCGTTAATAATAAAACATATAAAAGATTTTTCAAACAAAATTTAATGCAAATACTTTGATCCATTTTTTCGATAGTAGAAAATTGTCGAACACGCAAAATAAGCTAAACTGTGTTAGAGATGAGCGTACCGACATAAAAAAATGCTAATCGGAAGTACGTATGCCGCGAAATTTGAACATTTACCTTTTTGAACAGATCTCAACGTGTTTGAACAAATCTCCATATTAATCATTCAATGACATCGTCAAAAGTTTATCAGCACCACCGATCACATGAATAATCAATTGTTTCCGATTCGGAAGCGGACCAAAAATCATTTCGATTTTCCCATACTAATAACCGCATTAGACCTTCTTATCGGTGATTTATATTCCCGTTGTATAGTCTAGAGAGATCACGCCTGCTAAATCTGCAACCATGAACGAGGTTGCTGATAGCGTTTTTTGAGTCGTCGACGATATTTGGCGTTATCGATGAACTAATAACGAATTTCTAATTAGTTCCAAGGCAGATTTGATAGAGGTCGAGAGAACGAACAAGGTGAAGACGGTGACCTCAACCGTATCAGAGAGATCTTGGGGTCGTTTTTGCCCTGTTCAATGTCATAATAATATTTGAAGTGAAGAGCATTCGTTTTTATGGCTTACTAGTTGTTGTCCGAGGCTTCGCCTGCGTAGAATTTGGTTTTTTAATCCAAAACCCAATACAGTCCGTTGTAACTGCCTACACTGGACTCGGTTCGACCCGATAGGTTAACAGTTTAAAGTTGTGTTTTGGGGTTAATTATGAGTGACTCTGAAGATAATTTTTTGTGGTGGCTCAAACAAGAAAAGAATGTTCTCCTTAATAGGAGACGTAGGAAAAAGGTATGGGTGCATCAGTTTGTGCTTGCTCGTCCTCTGCCTATACTAATTAATATCTGCTTAAGATCGGTTACAATACCAAGGATCTGGAAATCATCAAAAGTCTGTCCCATTTTCAAGAAAGGAGATAGACGTGATAATTCAAATTATCAGCCTATCACTATTATTATTTGCAACTTTGCAAAGGTTTCTGAGATTCTGCTGGAGCGAGTTATATATCGGCATGTTAGTTGCAATATAAGCATAAACCAACACGGTTTTATGAAAAATCGTTCAACGGTCACCAATCTTCTGACTGTAACCCACCATATTGGTGAATCTATTGACAATAGGGCCCAAACTGATGTTATTTACACAGACTTTTCTAAGGCCTTCGACAGGCTTGACCATGGCATTCTACTGAACAAACTAGTAGCCTTAGGACTATCTCCATCCTTAATCGCACTCTTTCAGTCCTATCTATGGGATCGAAAACAATATGTTCAGCTCAATGGTTTCAAATCTACCTAATATAGTGCTTCTTTCGGTGTTCCACAAGGTTCAAATCTGGGACCGTTGCTCTTCAATATATTCATTAATGATATTGCAGATGTTATAGATGTGTATTTCCTTTTATATGCCGATGATCTAAAACTGTACTGCCTCGTTGAGAACATAGATGATTGTGTGAACCTCTCAGCAAACGTAGGACGGGTTGGAGAATGGTGTTATCGAAATAACTTGTCACTGAACCCGGATAAATGTGAGGTCATGTCCTACAGGTTGAAAACGAATGCTCTTTGATTATTCAATAAAAAACGTTTCCCTGGTGAGACCAGAAATATTTACTGATCTTGGCGTCACATTTGACACTGCACTATCATTTAATAGGCATATCGATAATGTTGTAACCTCCTCCTGTCGTTTGTACGGAATAATTGCACGTAACAGTAGTGATTTCAAAGAAACTTCGACCTTAAAAACTTTATTCTATGCTTTCATGAGATCAATGTTAGAATACGCGTCAGTTGTGTCTAGCTCCTTTTATCAATATCACATTGATGGAATAGAAGCAATTCAACAACGTTTTTTGAAACTGCTGAGCCTAAAAACCGATGGCATTTATACTTCAATAGGAACAACCCACTCTGAATTGCTATAAAAGCATAACTTTTGCAGTCTCGAAAAAAAGGCGTGAATATTATAGTGTTGCACTAACCTATAAAATTATCAAAAGCATAGTTGACTGCCCAACATTACTGGAAAAGTTTATAATTTGCATTCCTAGAATTTGTTCCAGACACCCGAGTACTTTCTATATAAAAACATCTTGCACAAATGTTCTGGAGAATTCTCCGATCCATACCATGTTTTGTAGTAGGTGAAGATACTGACTTCATATTCTAGGGTTGTGAAGTATTCGTCGGGAGCTTCAAAATTACGTGTCACAAGACCCCCCTTTTTAGTATTATTTGATTAAAAAAACCCAATCATATGACATCACTCACGCAGAGAGGGCGCTACCATTTTTTTTCTTCACAAGGGAGTCTTGTGAGTCTACTCTCGGAAGGTATTTTCAGTTTTATTAGTTCGGACTTGTCTATTGTAGTGGAAAGCCAAAAACTTTCTTTCCCAAATGATATATGATTTGAAATCCCTGAAAGAACAAATGACATTGAAAATTAAAATGAGTAACTGAAAATAACAATTATATAGAAAAGAATCCTGAAATGATATTACAATTAAATTTTAATTTCTGATCATCTAATGATATTTCGGATTGGACTGTGAATATTGAAGTATAATGTAATTTCAATCAATTTGGAGAAATTGCTCAGCATAAAATCTAGAAAGGTTAATGCAGTCAAGCTGCTGGAAAATAATTCCATGAAAATCAAAAAATAAATAGATAAGTACTCTTTGATCATTCCCATATTGATTTCAATTTAAGAGCCACCGGTAGACAGCTGTTTCAGCCTATTGGGCATCGTCAGTACCGGGCAGGCGGTCCTCGATTGAAGACAAAATGAGAAAAACCAAGAAAGTACTTGATAAAAATAGCTGCGTAAACGCAAGCGAAACATAAGTGGAACCACCTATTGGTGTGACACTCAAGTCAACTTGCCAAGTTTTTATGTCAGTGTTGGTGGTTTGACCAATCAACCGACAACTGCGGTAGCAGAAATTTGGGAAGCTAACCTGAAATGCCATCGGAAAACGAATCCACATGTTTTTAAAAATGATATGAAATCTAGAAAGGTTAATGCAGTCAAGCTGCTGGAAAAGAATTCCATGAAAATCAAAAAATAAATAGATAAGTACTCTTTCATCATTCCCTGAAACAGCTGTCTACCGGTGGCTCTCAAATTGAAATCAATATGGGAATGATCAAAGAGTACTTATCTATATATATATATATATATATATATATATATATATATATATATATATATATATATATATATAAACTAGTTGGTAAACTATTTGTGCAGTTACCAAAAGGTAGTACATGGAGAGAGGTCAGATATAATTTCAAATTTTATCAACCACTCTTTCTTTATCGATTCCTGGATACGGCCACACACCTTCACAAGTAACAGAATAATAAAAACACAATAAGTTGCCCATATTTAGTGTAATATTTTTTCTGAGAATAATAATCACCAGATAATGTACTATATTCGTAGTAAATCACTCTCAAGATTTATTGGAGTTATGAATTTGTCAGCCTTCACAAATACAGCGCGTTCACAAAAATTATTTTGTGTTTAAGGTCGTGCAACAAAAATTCTCTTGATATATTCTAAATATATTTCATGTCATACCCGTTCATTATTGTTTACAATAATACAAAAATCTATTTTTGGGAAAGAAAGTTTTTGGCTTTCTACTACTCCATCTTGAAAGTAGAAAGCCAAAAACTTTCTTTCCCAAAAATCACTCCTAAAAATATAACTACTTTATTCACGTGCTGATAAAGACAAAAAAGCAGTTTCTAATTGATTTTTCAATAATGTTCCCTTGTTGAATTACAAAATATGTAATTAAATACCCACTTTACGTTATTTGGTCGAATTCACATAAAACTGACGATTCTGGAAAGAACCTGTGATAGTTGAATAGGGTGGTGATTTATTTATTCATTCATTCGTCTCTCAACGGTTCAACCATTTCTAAATGATAAAATAAGAATATTATCAACATAAATTCAATAATGAAATGATTTTAAATCAACCAAACTCCCCTCCACTACACTTCTTCATTCAAATTTTACACTGCTCAAAACAGTGTTTAAGTGATTTTCTATAAGCATATCAATAGTGTCAGCCGATTTCTTCTTCACACTTTCCACTGCATCACATGTGATTATTTTCAATGCTTCTCTCACTTTCTGGAACATGAAAAAGTCAAACGGAGCTAGATCTGGTGGGTACAGTGGATGTTTCAACACAAGGATCCGATTATTTGCCAAAAATGACTGACAATCAATGTAGTGTGTCTGTAGCAGTTTTTATTTTGAGGACAAAACACAACCACTACAGAAAAATCTTTAAGGCGCTCTAAGAACGGTGCCTATGCGTTGGATTTGAATCGCTGGAGGCTAAAATCATTTGTAAAAACGTTCTTAGGAAGTTTATTCCACATAAACGTAGTTCTGCTAAATGATACAGGAACTCAGTTTTTCAGTGTTTTTATCCATGTTTGGAGTTGAAGGACGTCTTGAGCGTGGATCATCTTCAATGTTTTTATTATTTTTTACTTCTGCAATAATGTTCAATTTCACTTAGAGATGTCACGATTACAGAAAAAATATATAATTTTGAAGAACCGTCAATATAGTTTAATTACGCTTTCCAAAGTATTTATACGTTATTTGTGGCATTAAGTAAGAAATACAATAGACATGAACAAAGGCGGTGGCCCAACTGAATAAACTACTGTCATCCAACCGGCTGCTATGTGAAAAATAAATGTCATTCGACTCGGGAATATGGCTTGACTCTGATACTAGGACTGTTTAGGTCACAGTTGAAAAGTTTGGAGATTATAACCAAAGAAAACCACGGAAAAACCCGGAAGAAAATCAAAACACTTCATATTTGTTGTTGAGACAAGGCACAAAATCCTATATCTTACTACTATTGGTGTAAAAAAATTCAAGTACATCGTCGACGTATCGGATTTGAGTCTGTGGAAAGTAACTCAACTAATCCCTCGCTTCCATTTCGAATCCCCTCATGAACTGATTAGACATGGAAGGTGGCAGCGGATTGCTCATTTAAAACAGCGATCTGAAAGCAGTTAGACGCACGTCGACAGACAGTATTTTATTCTGATGTGGGGCAAAAGGTTTTTAATAGATGAGTAGGTTGGT
Source organism: Leptinotarsa decemlineata (assembly GCF_025532065.1). Lineage (NCBI taxonomy): Eukaryota > Metazoa > Arthropoda > Insecta > Coleoptera > Chrysomelidae > Leptinotarsa > Leptinotarsa decemlineata. The sequence goes on from NW_027412547.1 coordinate 719,960, forward strand.
TTTGCTGGATTCTCTGCCATGGTTCTAGTTGTTTCCTATTTTATTACTGCTTTTAAAGCCTACATCGATACTTTCAATTAAATTGTTATTTTATTGCTGCATTCGTTCCATCAGTCCTTTCTTAATTTGTGGCTTTAATTTTCTGTAACCTACATAGGACGTTATTAAAGATTGAGATACAAGAAGATCCCCCACGTATTTGATTACAGCTCATCTGACTCTATCACATCACCAATTCAAATTCAGCACTTAGCTGGACATATGGTAATGGAATAATTTCAACTTTATCTCCGTAGGTGGGTTTTTACGCTTGTATGTCTTTTAAAATGATATTTAGGACACACAACGTATCAGTTTTGCTAGTTTACTCAATTCTTGAACGGTAGCTTATGTTGATCAATATTTTTTGTGCCTCTATGTAAACCGAAACTCTCTGGGACCTCGAATGCTATGTACCCACCGTTATCATGATGGAATCACCTGATTTTTTTTGTCTACCAAGATAGGTACGTCCTAGAATCGCCCTTGTTAACATCGTTTCATTTTATTTCAGTGAAAGCCTTCGATAGTATTACATCCACGGTCGCCATGTTGCTCCAGGCCGTGAAGATCTACTGGAGGACGTTGTTCGTCTTCATCTACCCCCTGGTGCTAATGCCGATCTTCCTCACCAATAACACCGCGGCTTTCAGATGCCTCTTCGTGGTGCTCTTGATGGCAGGTGAGTAAGATTTGAGTCGATTATAACTATAACAATTTTCATTTGAAGGTGACTCATTAGCAATCTTCTTACCAGCTCTGCAGAGGCGTACCAAAATAATATTTTTATTTATTTAAACACATAGGTAATTACGTAAAAATTGTTATAGTAGGTGGCGCTACCTGGTGTCAATGGTGAAACTGATTACATTTTCTTATTATGCCTAATGCAGTACTTAAAAAAAACTGAATAATTTACAAAATAATTCCCAGTCACACTTGAATCCATTATTATTTGGTCGAAAACAGTGTCTACCATCCCGTCCAATCTCCACATTTTCTCCTCTTCCTTGATCACATGGGCTACATCATTAGCCCAATCTTCTTTCCGTATCCGTTCCACTGCGAGTTCTAATAAACGTTGGACATCAGAAATTTTATGTCACGTTTTCACGAGCTACTTAACCCTTAATTTGAGCCCAGATTAATTCTATCGGGTTTAACTCGCAATGGTGAGGAGGAAGTTTCAAGATGGTGATTCCTTCAGCACGAGCTATTGTATCCACCACATGCTGGCGATATCTGTCACGATGCTGTTTAATGACACTCATAAGCTCGGCCTTAACCATGTCCTCGGAGAATGGAATTCCTTTTTGTTCTAACCAACTCTGCATGTCTGCTTTTCTTGTGGTCATAGTTGGCAGCTGTTTTACTAATCAGCACAGAGCTCTGCCAGTACATATGAACCTTGTTTATCAGATCATAAATGTATAAGTTTTCAATATAAAAATAGTTGCATTTCTATTGGGAACAATATTCTAATGAGACAGAGTAATAAATACAAATAATATTAATAACTACAAACTAATTTTGTCAAACCGTGATTGGAAAGAATTTTATCAAACTAACAATACTGAGGTGATGTGTAGCATCTTGTCAAATAACATTATTAATAGCTATGAAGCAGCTTTTCCCATCAGAGAAATAAAGAAATTTGAGAAACCAAGAATAAAATATAGTGAATACATCGTAGAACTGAAAAACCAGTTGATAAGGTGGAATGAAGTCACTAAAAATGACCCCTCTATGAGGAAAATATATAGGGAAATGAAGAAGCGGTATAGACTAGCAATTAAGACTGAAAAAATATCACACAACTCACGCCTAATCATGAATGCAAAGAATAAGCAAAGAATGGCATGGTCACTCATAAAACCTACTATGATCACTTCTCCTAACCCCCAAATATTGCTGGATGACTTCAATAATCACTTTTGTAACATTGGCAAGGAAATTGTCCAAAAATTAGAGTCTAATGGCGATACATATATCGAATCAATACAGAATAACAGTGTAGCCTTTTCATTTTACTTAACTCCGGTAACAGAACTAGATATAATTACCCTGATTGACAGATTAAGCACATCAAAGTCAAGAGATATATATGGGCTAAATAGCGACTCACTGAAATTTGCAAAAGACGAATTAATTAGCCTCATAACGTTTTTCATCAATACCTGTTTCGCAGAAGGTGTTTTTCCAGAGATTCTTAAACTCTCCAAAGTTATTCCGATTTTTAAAAAGGGTAACAAAAATAATATCAGTAATTACCGACCCATCTCCCTAGTTCCTATTCTATCAAAATTGCTTGAATTGGCTTATAAAATCAGACTGATCAACTATTTAGAGAGAAAAAATGTACTGAACCCTTAACAACATGGATTTCGTGAGGTAAAGTCTACTATAACTGCACTTCTAGATATGATTATTCACATCACAGATGAATTTGAGAAAGGAAATGTGACACTAGCATTTTTTTGGACCTTTCCAAAGCTTTTGATTGTGTGTCACATGAACTGTATTGAGTGTATTTTTTAAATTTTCGTACACTCTACAGACAATCTGTTTTTCTTCTAACGACATAAACTTCCGCTTTCTTTGTACATTACTTGGACTTGCTACGGCATCCATCTTGATACTATAAAAATAACAAAATTCAATCACATTATTCAGCTATTTGTCAGTTGTTTACTTACCTCAAAAACTATTTTGAAGTTGATGTATTTTGAAAAACACTTTATTCTGAGATTTTCACTAGAACAGATTAACAAATTCGCAACACGTGTTTCGCTGCACAGTAGCTTTTTGAAGCGTGTTCACTAACAAACTGAATTCTACATACATTGTGATTTATATATACTTTTTGAAATATTACCGTCTTCCTAGAAACTAATAATATTCTAGGAACTAATTAATGATAGTTATACCTGAGTTTAATGACTAGGTCAACTAATTATCTCACAATAAAGTGTGAATGTGATGAAAATCTACGATAATGTATTTTGAAAAACAAGTATCGGCCAACTCTATCTTATATTTTGAAGTTAATAAATATAACAGTCTATTTAATAAATATAATAAAATATATTTAATAAATACAAAACAAAGTCACCTTCACAAGAAAAAGAACACACTACGCCTATGCAGATAAGGACGCTTGATAATGAAGAAACCGAATGACTAGTTATGGCATTTTAAGGACGTAAATATAATAGACCTGCGAAGTGTTGATCAGTTTACCGATGTTTCAAAGTATTTAACGAACTGATTCACCTATTCGCTCGTACATCCTATCGATATGCAGAAGCTATCTTGTTACGGGGGGCAAATTTTATGGAATCATCTTACTTTTCAATTATGTACAATGGCGATGCATAGACAATAAAAATGTCCCCGTTAAGAATTTAGTTCTAACATTCAACATTGTTGCCGTTAGCTCTCAGTTCAATTTGTATATGAGTTACCTTCAATTGAAAATTGTTATATTTATAATATACACTGTACCTTTGTACAGTTAAGATATTATGTAAATGGAAAGGGGATAGTTTTTGGAGAAATTAGTTTGTGGAAAAAAACTTATGGCTTCTACTTCTCCATGAAGTAAAATAAGTTTAATATCTGACAGGAACTTCACTGAATTAGATGGACGAAAAATCACAAACATGAACCCCTCCTGCACTAAACTATGTGGCCCGATTAAAACGCATAAACAAGATAACCCCATAAGACCGGTAGTTTTGTATACGAAACTGTGCCACCCCTGTAAGTCAGGAACGGACATGTAATCGGATATTTCAAAGAACACGTCAATTTTTATTCCAGGAGGGCTAACTCTGATATGGAAATCATACCCGAAACTTCACCCCCCTGCGGTCAACAACTGCCCCACCTATTTTTTCAATGGCATGGGGGTCGTGTGATACATCATTTTGAAGGTCTTTTGTCCCTCCATCAATTTTGTAATTTTTTTAGAAATTGGTTCATTCGTTATTGAGGAATTAAATGTTGAACGTTTTATTTAAGAAAAAACAAAAAATTCCCTGTAGCTGATTTTATTGAGGAAATCAACAAAAGTGAGCAGCACAATCAACGGATAAAGTGTTCAAAATGACCTCCATCTAGTTCCATACAATAATACAGGATTCCTTCCAGGCCATTTTGGCCAGGAATCCAGGCCAGAGACAATCTGTTAAGTCTTCCTATCGAGGAGAGTCTTTTTTGGCAGTTTGCTACCAATTCAGACGTTGTTCGGTAGGATCCATCTGTGAACCAACAACTATCTGCTCTTAATATTTCCTCATTCAGGAGTTGCGTTCGCAGATTAGGGACGTGACCTGAAAACTTTACAAAGCAACAAAAATATACATTGTAGAAGTCAAAACTCGACGTCTCCCAAAAAGAATCCACTTTTTATCAACCAAGGTTTACTTGAGTTCAATAGGAAATATTTTCAAGAGAGATTAGCTTTTTGGCTCAGTACTTCTGCATCACTGAGGAAGAGATGGGGGAAACTTCCAAAGAAAGGAAATTTCTTCCATGTTCAACTAAGGAGGAGTAGGAATCCAAAACGTTTTCTGCACAAAAATATTATGTCGACTTATCAAGAATTTGGCACTTCGTGAAAACTCTGAATGATAATTTCAAAATACTGTTTGATTAAATCAACATGGATGATTTTACCTTTGACTTTTTCGTTCCAGGGTACTGGGTATTCGAAGTTCTCCCCTTAGCAGTAACCTCCCTGCTACCAATGGTCCTCTTCCCCCTGATGGGCATCCTCGACACGGACCAGACCGCCCTCTGCTACCTCAAGGAGACGAACATGATGTTCGTGGGCGGCCTCATCATAGCCATCTCCGTCGAACACTGTAACCTGCACACGCGCGTCGCGCTCCACGTCATTCGGCTGGTGGGGTGCAGCCCCAGGAAGCTCAACATTGGTCTCTGCTCGGTCACGATGTTCGTCTCGATGTGGATATCGAACACCGCCGCGACGGCGATGATGATCCCCATCATCGAGGCGACGCTGGCCGCCCTCGAAGAGCAGGGCATCGGGCAGAAGTACGAGAGCGACGACCTCGATGAGGAGATCGTACACGAGAGCGCGGAGGAGAACAAGAGACCTACGAGGACGACGATGTGCTACTTCATCTCGACGGCTTACGCGGCGGGGATCGGGGGTGCGGGTGCATCATAGGGTCGGGTACCAATTTGACATTCAAAGGGTTGTACGAGACGCTGTTTCCTGATAGTCCAGGTGAGTGGGAATATAGTATACAGTGTGTAACAACTAAAACTTAACAGAGCCGTTTTTGAATATAAACAGTGGGATTTTTAAAAAAAGCTTGGACACGTCGATTTCTAATTGAAGGGGGACACTTTTCTAGACTGATCAGATTTTTTGTAGTACGCACCCCCTCGGAGGGGTACGTCCGACGACCTTTATTTAGATAGGAAAAGTAGGTCGAGTGGCACCTTGTTTTAAAGGTCTTTCGAATACCTTCACAACTCTGTTGAAAGAAAATTTTTGTAACGATTATTTTTCGAGATAATTTGAAGTTAAAATTGCCATGTTAATAATACATTAGACAGACCACTCGGTAACTTGTATGCCTAAATAAAAAAAAATTTCGAGCAGTTCTTCTTATCAGTTTTTTGTTAAATTAAACCCCTTTTTTGAAATCAATACCCACTCCTCTTCTTCCAGTTTTCATTAGTACATCGTTCGATTGTTTTGTTTAAACGGGTCGTGTATTATTATTTGTTAACAAATGCCTTACACTACTGCTGAAAGGGTTTCAGTTACTGCTTTATTTTTTGGCGAAGACCAAAATGCTAATAGTCTGTTAAGTCTTCCTATCGAGGAGAGTCGTTTTTGGCAATTTGCTACCAATTTAGACGTTGCTCGGTAGAAGCCAAGAGCTACCAACGCCGCTTGACTGTCCGAGAATATTTTCATTGACTTGTGTGTAGGTTGGATTTATCCAATCTGTCCGCATATAATTCGATAGCTCAAATATCCGCTGTGAATACAGTCACATAAGTTCCTAGGCAGGAAGATATCTCTGTCCTGGGTCTGCGACTAAAAACACCTGCACCAGAACCGGAAGGTGTTTTTGATCCATCTGTGAACCAACAACTATCTGCTCTTAATATTTCCTTCTCCCGGAGGATCCAATCCTCTCTACTCGGGAATAGTACTTTATAAGGCAGTTCGTAGTTGACAGTTGGAAGCGTAAAGTCAGAGGTCTTTTACAGAATGCAGTGACTTCCACTGTCAACCAACAGCCTGTTGCACTCTGCATTAAATTGATTTGTGCAATTGGCAACGTGCACAAGTCTGTATGCAGTCCATCTAGCCTCTCTCTCCAGAAAAATGTGGAGAGGAGGTAGATCTAGAAGGATGTCCATGGCCGCTGACTGTGTGGTACTGATGGCACCAGTGATAGCCAGACAAGCCTGTCTTTGTGAGCCAGAGAGCTTCGCTCGGGCCGTTTTCTGTAAAGCCTTCGGCCACGAGGCAATTGCACCATAAGTGATCATCGGTCTAACACTCATCGCATAAATCCAGTGGATTTTTTTGGGACCTAAACCCCAAGTTTTACCACAAATCCTTCGACATGTCCATAGAGACAGTCTGGCTTTGTGTAAAACTGTTTCCAAGTGAGCGTTCCAGGTGAGTCTTCTACCAAGGACAATGCCAAGATATTTCACCTCCGTTCCAAATGGAAGGACCTCATCACTGAGGGAAAGTGGCGTTAGATCGTCCAATTTTCTCCTTCTGGTGATTATCACAGTTTTTCTGGGGTTGACAGACATCTGCTCCCTCAGGCACCAACTGTGAACAACGTCCAATGCGCTTTGGAGGAAATACAAGCTACCCTTTCCGACCAGGATGACAGGATGACAAGGTCATCTGAATAAGCTTGCAGATCAACTTTTCTTCTGTCGAGGGCATCAAGCAGACTATCCACCAGGAGCGACCACAGAAGGGGAGATAGTACTTGAGGTCAGCCCCTGGTGACCCTGAACCTATGTATGATCTGAAATGCTTCATCAATAGAACCGTCTGCCCCGATTTGTTCTGTGACTTCGATTGTCTCCAATTACTCGATAAAGTGCAACTTCTTTTCGTTTTCAGGCGTGGAATTCACCAAATGGATGCTGCTCAACGTCCCCATCATGCTTATCATAATGTATGCCGGCATCGTATGGATGCAGTACTGGTTCATGGGTCTATTCCGTCCCAACTCGGCGGACGCGAAGAAGATCAAGGTCGGTCAGCAAGGCGAGGCAGTAGCCAAAAAGCTCATCAACCATCAGCTGGAGAAGATGGGGCCCATGTCGTTCCACGAGAAGGCGGTTGGCGTGTGTTTCATCATTTCTATCGCGCTGTGGTTCTTCAGAAAGCCACAGTTCGTACCTGGATGGGCCGAACTCATTACCGAACACAAGGTGAGGCGAAAGTTTTTCGTTAAACTCTATCGAAGAAATTTTGTTTCTCGTGCTTATGGTTTATATTCAACCCTTATGTGAACATTTTTGATTATTTTCATTTGCCATAAACGTGCATGGTTGTTGGGAAATAAAAAAGAGGTTTGTTTGAAGGTGATTGACAATGTTTCATGATGAATTTCACTAGTTCGGACTTCCATTGTCTACTATATAAAATGATTTGAAATCCCTGAAACAACTAAAAAAGAAGAATTGAAAATGAATAGCTGAAAATAACAATTATATTAATTAAAATAAACCTGAAATGAAATGATAGTGAAATAAAATACAAGTAAAAATATAACAATTGAATAAATAAAAATAAAAAAAGATTCCAAGTCACGTTAGTTCACGACGTTTCGATTGTTAGTATCTACAATCGTCTTCGGGTGATGACTGGACTGATTCCTCCGAGAGATGACTATTTATGGGTCGTTTGAGTACTTTCACTTATCCCTGCTTTCCATTTTCCGCTTCACTGGTTCCGTTGGAGATGACCGTTTTGGCGGGAGTTGGCCATTTTTCGCTTGATGATGGGTTTCCATATGTTGCGTATTTCTACGCTGGCCTGGCTGAATACGTTGTTGGACAACATGTATGCGGCTTCCTTGAATTTTCTCCTAAACCAATGTTCCTCTCTGTGCAAGATCTCAGCTTGGGACCACTCGATGTTGTGTTGATGGGTCCAAACATGGTCTGCTATTCCTGATTTGCTGGTTTCCCCTCGCTGTGTGTTTTTCTTGTGCTCGGCAATGCGAACATTCAATGGCCTCTTAGTTTCACCAATATAGGATTTTCCGCACTCACAGGGTATCCGGTAAATGCAATTCTTGGAATCGCAGTCCGCGTTTGGTGGCCTGGTTTTCGTGAGGCTGCTACGGATAGTGTTACCGGATCTAAAGCAGGTTCTGATGTTGTACTTGGAACCAATTCTTCTTATCCTCTCCGATAATCCTCTGATGTAGGGAAGTGCAAGCACTGGTTGTGACGGTTTCTCTTCCTTGCGAGGCTCCTGCTGTCTTCTAGCCAAAGTCTTTTCCACCATCGCTTTGGAATAGCCATTCCGCTGAAGATCATTTTTGATGGTGTCTAGTTCCTTCTCGAGACCTTCCTTCGTATTACAGAGCCCAAAAGCACGGTCTAATAGAGTCTTGATGATTCCTCTTTTAGTCGATTGATGGTGGTTGGATTCGTGGTTCAGATACTGTCCCGTATGAGTGGGTTTTCGGTATACAGATGTTTCCCACTTAGTGTCGGTCCTCTTCACCAAAACGTCTAAGGATGGCAATTCGTTGTGGATTTCCTTCTCCATTGTGAAATTGATGGAAGGTCTCACGCTGTTGATGTGTTTCAGGAAGGCGTTTAGTTCAGTATTCCCATGGTTCCATATCATAAAGGTGTCGTCAACATATCTCAACCAGACTCGAGGTTTCTTGTGGGCTTCTTCAATTGCCAGAGTTTCAAACCACTCCATATTGGCTATGACTGGTGAAAGCGGCGATCCCATTGGCAGTCCCTCATCTTGTGTAAAGAATTCAAATCATTTTATATAGTAGACAATGGAAGTCCGAACTAGTGAAATAAAAAAAAGATTGGTTACTGGTTAGGCGCTTTACCTGAAGCCCCAACTCATTCGGTTTCATGCTACTGCCAGTGACTATGGAAATCCTTTCAGAACCAAAATCTCTTTGAAGAGAGAGACTAGATTGACAAGAGAATTGTGCATATTGCCAGTTGATCTCGAACCACTCTATAAGAGGGTCTAGCTCATTTTTTAATCTCTTTAGGGTTGATTTTTGCCAAACCCAGATATAACATATCGGTATAGTCGAAGTAACCGGGAATTGTGAATAGTAAAAGCTATCGGCTAGCTCAAAGGCCAAAAAAACCAATACAAAGAAATGATGCCGCTGTGATATAGTCCACGTGGACTGAAGAATTGGCGGTTCGTATTGGATTATTTTTACTAATCTAGTTTTATGATTGGCCGAAGAGTCAGAAAATTGAATTTGAAGTCATATTACGGTGACGAACAGAATGCAAGGATGTTTATACACTTCGTGTAGTCAATTTTCAGTTCAAGAACTGATTGCGATTTGGGTGTTGAAATTCGATAATGGTGCAGTTATAATTACTTAAAATTTTTGTTATCTGTTTAAAATGTGGCGTCCTTGAACAAGTACTTGAACAGAGAGTTTGTTTCAATGTATATAAGAATTTACATCTCAAGTTTGGTTTCGAGGGAAACAAACTATTATAAGCGACGTCAGATTCGTCCGAAATTCCTTTCTCGACTGTACGTAAAATAGTCAAAAACAAACTTTATGAACGCAAGACGCGATGTGATACAGGATTACCAAAACCTCTAGATGTTTATCTAATAAAATCATTCAAAACAACAGTATACGACTGTTACAAAAGCAATGAGATTCCTACAACTGAAATCGTAAGGAAGAAATTGAATACTTTCGGCCATAACGTGAGCTGCTGTGACAAAACTCTTCAGAATTGGATACAGAAACTAGGATTTAGATTAAAAATAATAAACAAACGTCAAGCAGTTATGGAAAGTAGAAGAATAGTGGAATTGCGTAACAAACACTTAGAACAAATAACTAAATATAGACAAGAATAACGGTAAATTTTCTATTTGGACGAAACTTGGTATGACACTCACGACACAGTTACGAAAGAGTGGACTGATGGTCTGAGAATGTGTACGCCTAACATGCCTGCAAACAAAGGATCGCGGCAAATCATTGTGCACTGCGGAGGAAGTAAAGGATGGGTTCCGAATTCTATGAAATTATGGATGTTATTTTTTTGTTAAAAAAGTTGAATAATTCATCTAGTGTTGGCAAATCCAGGAATTCGAATCGAGACGAGCCGGGGATTCACAAGTCTAACCGAGCTCGTTCAGTATCGTGTCGAGTCCTTTCGGTAGAAAATACACACATCGGAAAAGTCTAGGGATATTTTTAAAAATGGCAATAATTTTTTTTAGATCGCTTTAGGGAAAAAAAAGTTGACGGGTGATTATTAAACGAATGTACCTTACAACAAAATTTATTAAATGGTCAAAAATACTGAGTGCGCATATAAGCAAAACTAAAAAAAATATGGCTCTTGGCACCCCGAAAAAAAATCATAATACAAAAAAAAATGGAATCAGTACAAAGTATGGCCACCACGCTGGTTTATTACGGCCCTACATCTATCGTGCATCGACAAAATGAGATTGTCAATGTCTTGTTGAGGTACATTTGCCCATTCAACGATTAAAAGCTCTCTCAATTGAAACGTTGTGTGAATGTTCCCCATATGCGGAGTAATTCTTCGTTGAAGCATGTCCCACACATGCTCGATGGGATTCAGGTCCGGTGATTGTGCTGGCCATGGCAATACATCAACCCCTTCGTTGGTGAGCCAGTCAGTCACTAGACGCGCGACATGTGGACGAGCATTATCGTGCATCAGGTGGAAGTTTTCACCAACAGCATCAGCAAACGGACGGACGATAGGTAGAAGAATGGTGTCGAGGTACTGTCGAGCTGTGAGGGAGCGATTTGGAAAAGCGAGATCGGTTCTGCCGCCGATCATGATTCCGCCCCATAGCAATACTGTACCACCTCTGTATGTGTGGACTTCCTGGACGTGTCTCAAACGTTCATTATTTCCAGGTCGTCTCCAAAGTCTTACTCGACGAGAATCTGGATGAAATCCAAATCTGGATTCGTCTGTAAGCAAAACTGTGGCCCAATCATTTGCATCCCAGTTTTGATGTTCTTGATACCACTCTAATCTTCTACCGCGATTGCCTCTCGACAAAGGTGGACACCTAAGTGGCCTTCTGTTGTGGAGATCTGCTTCGTGCAGTCGATTTCTGACAGTATCACGACCAATGGTTACCTGGTGCGTCTGCTGCAACACGTTAACCAACTCAGGTGCTGTGATTGTCGGTTGTCTTCTTGCGGTTAAGATCAAAAATCGGTCTTGAACTGCAGTTGTAGCGCGTCCTCGCCCTGGATGTTGTTCGGCTGGACTGCCAGTTTCACGGAAACGCCGCCACAATCGACTGATAACACTTTGGGAGACCCCCAAACGAAGAGCTACATCATTTTGTCGCATGCCACCTTGAAGAAGCCCTACAGCTCTATTCATCTCAGCCAATGGTAAGTGATGGCGTTCCATGTTAAAGCACAATATTTCCAGTTTAATTGCTGAGCAAGAACTGCATAGAATGTACAAACTCGACACTTTCAGATTATTCATTTTAGCCGAAAACCTACAGTTTGTAAAAAACTTGATAAAAGATTAGTTACCGTTTTTGCAGGCTTTGTTCAACCCATAGAAATCTACAGGGTGGTCGAGTGTACCAATTTAATCGAAATTAAACGACCTCATGCATTTATTTTTATGATATTTAGTATGTTATAAAAATATCCCTAGACTTTTCCGATGTGTGTATGTTAAGATAATTGGTGTGAGTTTTTGCACTCCACTTTAGGTAATATACCATCGTTGCCGACGATCACTCTGTTGTATGTTATTACACGCCAGACTCTATACAGTTTTATGAGAATGGATAAAAGTATTTCCAGATCGTTTTGAGGCAGAACTAGGAATATGCCATTCTCTTCGGGAGATTTGAAAGGATCAACTGATCAAATCACTTATACAATAACTTTCTTAGCAACCTGCCGGTCAGGAGGTCGCTAAGAACGGTCTGTATCTGCAAATCAGGTTCAGCGTAATATCAATCTCATTGACTTATATTATCCGAAAAACAATTGGGGGAATGGCATTGACTCGTGTCACTTCACCATTCGATTGCAACATAAACAAATTAATGCTGATTTCATTCAATGAAAACAGTTTTGTTTCCTCGTAGCTGATATCATGTTATCTGTTGGTAATCGCGTCATTTGGGCCAATTACGAGATGAGACATTGACGCAGATGGAGTTAGTAATAGCGAATTAAAACTAAACAAATAATCGAGGCATTTAACAATTAATGTAGCAATTAATCAACCGCATAGAGTGGTGCAATCTAGATTGTTTGGCTTTTGGTCGGTATCTGTAAATCCAAGCATCAGTACAACAAAGTTTGTTTTCTTTTTAAATTTAAGAGAGCTTTACTTATTCCTCGTGAATAGTGAGTTATTTAGCTTCAAATAACTTGTGACAAAAAAAAGTTTTGACTTTCTTCTACATCTTTATACAAAAAAAGGTGGGAATCCTTCAAAAAAAGAATGGAAGCACTCAATATCTAGAAATTACCTCTATACAAAGATGCGTAGATCATGCAAAAATTAACTTTCACACACAAACTGGAAGAAAAGCCCTCCCGAAACAGCTACTTTTATATAAACAATGAATTACACGAAATAAAAACAGGCACTTTTGAAACAAATACTTTTATATGATGAAATTGGCCGATACTTGATGAAAATCCATAACTAACGTATTCAAAAAACACTTCATTAAGACATTTTCACTAAACGATTTTACAAAAACGCTACACGTGTTTTGCCATACAATGGATTCTTCAGTCGTGTTTTTACGTCTGAAGAAGCCTTTGTATGGCGAAACACGTGTTGCGTTTTTGTAAAACTGTTTAGTGAAAAACTAACAATGAAGTGATTTTTGAATACGTCAAATACTTCTATATGAATACTGAACCATACAAAAACACTTTTGTCCATTCAGTTGGTATTCCAAACATTCTTTATGGAATTGAATCAGATACCAACACTTACCTGAACTTGACACAACTTTCACAACCGAGTTTAATACATATTCCGCAGATAAAATTCTCCTTTCTCATTGCTTTTTCATTATATTGAGATTTTATCATAATTTTTATACACATAACTGTTATTTGATTTTATCATGTTACTATATTGAAAATTCATAATAATTTTTATAGACCTATTTAAATTTAATTTCATGTTTGTGTATTGTTATAACGAAACAAGTACTTGGGTACTTATCATTTACTGTTTTGTTCATTTCCTAATTATTTCAGAATGTATTTATATTTTGTATTCTGTACAGCTATCTGTTAAGTGAATAAAGTTACTATTATTACTGTCATCCTCACTAGTGGACGTCCGATGTTTCAGCATAAGACACGTGCCTTATTGCCTCTTCAGTACCAAATCTGATGTAATTGATAAATGGTATAATTCAGGCTAGGGGCACGAAAATCGCGACGGCCAAGCGAGGGTGTCCACGGGACTGCACGGTGCGATGACACTGTGCGCGGGCACAGTAGAAAGCTTATAAAGTCTTCTGTATCCGTAGAGTAGGGAGGGTGAGTGTAAGCCCACAGCACTTAGGCCACATGTGACCTATGTACATCCTCCCGAGGAGTTGTCCTCCTAGGTCATCGTCTATCCTGTCCTTTCCAGGAAGGTGGACAGGTCACTGAGAGACATCTCCTTTATATCGGCAGGTGTAGGCCAAGACTTGCCGAACACACACTCTCTTATTAACGATAACTCCGGGCACTCGCATAGGACATGCCTGACAGTTTCATCTTCCTGTTCACACATCCTGCATAGAGGTGTGTCCGAGGTTATACGCTGATGATGTATTTTGACGCACCCTGTACATTTCGACGCCATGTTTGTTTTCAATTATGTATTTTGGGATACCTTGTAACATTGAGGGATCGCACTTTGAAACAATACAGCCTCATTAATCTGTAATGTTTTTTAAAAATCTGATTCATTATTATTAATATATCACTTTCGCGCTTCCAATTTTCATCGAGTCGTTCACGATTGATTTCAAAACCGGCAACGCTACATTGCCCCATAAACAATGATTTATTGTACAACCGGCAACGCCGAACCTACCATGCATCGGCAGCGTATAACCTCGATACCATCTCCATCTCTCTTTGCCTCGATTACGTCATACGCGTCTCTCGCTCTTACACACACATACACATTTTTATATGAAATATTATTTATTTCCTAAATCTAAGTATATTTTCATATCTTCAACATGATAATCACGATTACATTCTAAGGAAATAAAAAAAAATGCTGTCAAGTATATAAAATGAGTCAATTTCGGTCCTGACAAAACTAACGCTATAAATACCCATCATTCGCAGTTACTTTCAATATTTTACGTTGGTGTAGAGGACAATGTCTACCACGCGGACGATCCAGGTTCGAATCTCGTAACTATAAACTTTTTTAATTGAAATCACGTGACAAGGGGGCCTGAGCGGTGATGCGGAGTCCCAAGGGGACCGAGGGCGGAGTACTAAGGAAGCTGATAGGTGAGGCGAAGTACCAAGGGGGCCGAGAGACGGAGTTCCACGCTTGAATCGCTACGATACTTATTCCATCCTGCGTCGATGACGTCACACGTTTCCCCCACTCCTGATTGAACCAAAAATTGCAAAAAGTTTAGCTCCATAATAAAATACATGGGATTTTGAGCCAGGAACAAGTTTGTTCATGTACTGATTTGAATTTCCCGCTGTATGCGCGATAGCTGATTGGTTGACTGAATGACAGTAAAAGTGGAGAAGTGGAGGTGGTTCGAAGTGGGCTTTGAAGGCTAAAGCTCAGTTTACACATAATGGACGTCTGGCAGAGACAAGGCGCTGACCTTTGCCCCTTCCGCGTGAAGTGGGCCTGACGTCCAAAAAGGTCCAGAATTAAGCTCCATAAGAAAATACATGGGATTTTGGGCTGGAATTCCTGTTGCTTAATTACTCACAACACTACTGTGATCACGAACAACCTAATCACACTAGTTTGTTCTCGTCGCTTTCGCGCCGCCGTTGCTCTCTTCCCGCTTGTGCATCGCTCCGCCCCGCCACCGCTCGTTTCGTGAGCATCACATATACTGTAGATATTGTATGCATCGTCGCCGTTCCGCCGTCGCTCGGCCGTCGCGATTTTCGTGCCCGCAGCCTCAGCGTTCATATAAAAATATTTGTTTCCAAAGTATTTTTTCTTTCGTCTAATTCAATGTTTATATGAAAGTAGTTGTTACGAGAGGGCTTTTTTACGGTTTGTGTCTGAAAGTTACTTCTTTGGATGAACTACACATCTCTGTATGGAGTTTGTTACGAATTCCTTCCTTCTTGTCTTTAGAAGATCCCCACATTTTTTGTATAACGATGAAGAAGTAGAAAGCCAAAACCTTTCTTTCCCGAAAATTTTATTAGTCATTTTGCTTTTTGGGCGGAAACAAATCCAAACAAATTGAGCTTTAAATAGTTTACTTGATCCAATTTTACACTTTGGTTTTCATTAGATTTCCTAACAGCTCAGGTCGTTGTTCTTCTGTATCTGTAGAGTAGGGAGGATGAGGGTAGACTCACAGCACTTACGCTACATGTGAACCATTGTACATCCTACCGAGAAGTTTTCCTCCTAGGTCATCGTCCATCCTGTCTTTTGCAGGAAGGTGAACAGGTCACTAGGAGACATCTCCTTTATATTGGCAGGAATAGGCCAAGACTCGCCGAACACACACTCTCTTTGGCAACCTTGAGGTGTCTTGCGGTGGCCTCTGCGAAGGTTTCGAAAGGTGCAGCGATATTACTGTCGTTGCGCGGCTTCTTCAACCTTCTTGGGGTTCCCTCCGTGGAGGTGCACAAGTGAGGGAGCTTTCCTGCAGGAGCAACCGGTTCCTTGCCTTTGTTCAAGGCGGAGCTCTTGGCGCCCGCCGCAGGAAGTGCCCCTGCTGTCCAGCCTCATTCCAAGCGGTGGATTAGGGTGGACATTTCTGTTCTTCCCCAGCCACCGCCTTAGATTGAGGTGAGCATTTCTGTCCAAACTAAGGAATGGTTTTTGTTTTTGTTGTTTCGTTCATGTGTATTCCCACGAGTAGCAAGGGAAGAGTTGGTCACCTTTGGCAGAGCCCCGCATTACCAGATGTAGGCTGATTACAATGAGGTTTCACCCAGTTCCCCAAGGGGATCGTTGGTGACTGCATATCACCCTGCGGCCATTCAGCTGTCGGCACGATTCCTTATACCTTAGCTTGGGTAGGCTTGTCCACTGTGGCTTTTGGGGAGTTTTAGTTCCCCTCCTCCTCCTTATTTCTGCCACTGACCAGGAGTCCTGCGACCCCCTCCATAAGGTCACATTGGCTGCCCGGACAGAACCCCCAGTCCCCTGGCCGTTCCCCTATCCGTCACATGGGGACGCGCCCGTAAGGTAACCCAACCCACGGGGTCGTTGTTCTTTGTATGTGTTCCTGAATAAATAACAGTTCATCCCCAGCCTTGATTGATTAACTCACTCGTCGTCTCGCTAGTAAATTATATTTTGTTTACTTTTTCGAAGAGATATCTTGATTGCAAAACTACACTGACGTCACGCTTCTTAATGGTGACCCAATTTGAACCCTGCCTTGCACTTTATTTCCATTCGTTCGAGGAAGTCCGAAGTTCTACTCGTTGATCTTTCAATTGTGTCTTTTGTTTATTTATTAGATACAAAGTACAGCTGGCATAATGCCCTCGTTAGTTTCGTCATACGCTGCATTCAATGTTCCATGTGTAGGTATTTTGTGTAAATTACGATTACATTTTTTCTTCGTAATATACCTGTTAATACTGACTCTCGATAAAATTCACTAAAAACCCATTGGTTTTTCCGGGTATTTGATCCGTGTATGTGATATTATCTCTAATTTCACCGACGTTTCGACAAAATCTCATTTGTCATTATCTAGGTGTGCTGTTACGTGTTCAGAAGTTAGTTGACCCTGCTCGACTCACTTCTTACTATACTGGTAAAATGGTATTCGTTACGTGTTCAGCGATAGAGTGTCCTTAAACGCTCTACTACCTAATACTTAAATGTTGTTGAGTTTTACCTGAGTTCTTCTTCTTCTTAGTTGACCTCATCTCCCCGTTAAGGTATCGAATGTTAAATCTGAAGTTTTCGCGGATAGGACTATGCTGTTATGGGCTTGGTATAACACTATTTTAAGAATACACATAGGTTTTGGTTTTGAATGCCCTCTCCATTTCTAGGTGAAAGACTCTACTGCCGCCCTGATCGTCGTCCTCATCCTCTTCGTATTTCCCTCCAAACCGGACTTCATCTACATGTTCAGCAAGGACGAAACCAAGAGGCCTAAGGTCGCCTCCCCGGCTCTCATCTCGTGGAAAATCGTCCAGCAGAAGATGCCATGGGGATTGATCTTCCTTCTAGGCGGAGGGTTTGCCATGGCAGAAGGCTCCAAAAGCAGCAAGATGAGTCACATGATCGCCGAACACTTGAGGGGGTTCACGTCGCTGAACAAATACTACGTCATGATGATCTCCGGTAGCATGGCAGCTTTACTAACCCAGTTCTCCAGCAACGTGGCTTGTGCGAATGTTATCCTGCCCGTCTTGGCTGAGATGTCGGTGGTGAGTATTTTTTGCAAACTCATCATCCAGCGGAGATATCTTCGAAATATATCAGAGAAAAACTGTTAATATTCAGTTAGCAAACTTTACAATGAATCATCTGTCTTTACAGCATGTAGAATTCAAAAATATAACTTTTCGTTACTCAACGAAATAATAATTTCATTATTTACCGTGTCTTCAAATCATAATGTTGTAACTGAGGACCATAATATGAGGTAATAATTACACGAGTTTTGGCCCAATTTTTCTCAAAGAATTCATATTGAACTAAAGCACTGTCGAGACAGCTCTGCGCTCGCGCTGCCCTCTATCTCAAAAACGATTCAACGTATGAAAAAATGTTTAAAAACAAAATTTGTAGAGAATTTAATTCTCTACAATATTGATAATGAATACAATTAGCATAAAACCCATTGGAAACGTGCAAAAAGTCGGTGTTTTTGACTTTTGACCCCAATTTTTGAAGTTGCGGTCGTCGAATCATATGTGAATTTTGAGAATACTTTTGTGATACCAAAATACAAAGTTTATACAAATTTACAGCTGGGTATAACCACTTTCCTAGGCAAACCCCTTAAAATGACTGGACTATTAGGTTTTTATTTATTATAGCTCTGTGTACACTCATCATGGCCAGACCATTAAGGCGTTGCCATGTTGCTTCTTAGCCATGTTTTCAGTTTTCTGAGGCTGCTAAAGGATCGCTCTACTGTACAGGTCGTGCATGGTAAAGTGATCAAAATTTTTAATGCTTTTTCCGTTACTGGAACGAAGGAATTTGTTTCTTTTGGGATATCAACAACTGTAAGATATGTTAGATTGAGTCTATCTACGATTGTTGCCAAAGTTCGATTTCATTCTTTATGTAAATCATAAAACTCACAACTTTGTTTCAGAGTTTCAGTTGTCATCTTTTGCATCTGCGCCGGATGTAATTTAGATAATGCAAATTATGGCGTGTTTTCTTCAGCAAAACGTTCTTCAAGGGAGGTGATAATTGAATCCAAGTATGGTATTACTAAAGACCTCTTTCAGTATTCTGAAGAGCTTTCTGTTGGATGATTGCTTCTATGACGTTGCCCCGTAATACGCGGCATTGATGTAATGTCCTCCTCCAGTCCGACTTTCTCCGCAACAGCAGTAGCTTCCTTTATAATTTCGTCTGTCACTTTCTCCGGATTTTCACGGTGGTCTTTAATTAAAAGTAAAATCCTTTTAACGTGTCCAAAGCTACAGATTGGAGTACGTTGACAACGGTTTCCATCAAAGCCGAGAATTTGGCTACCAACATAATCCCGAGAATGAAAGAAATTCTGGAAGTAGCCGCATGCAGTTGGAACGCACTTTTTCGAGTTGCACTATTTCCTTCCTGAGATAATGTTTGTAAGGCTTCCAGAATTGCTGGAAGATTTTCTTTAAAAACTCTGATGGTTTTGAGTTTCTCAATCCATCTCACTGATTCTCGAAAAATGTTTATAGTATCTTTGGTGGTTCCCATGGCAAATCTGATATACCTAGTTGGGATGATGATGGCGGCGATTTTAAAAACGGATGTCAAAATCTTAATGTTATTCTGAATATCTTAATACTTTCTACAATATACATTTATACAATATACATTTACGTTTTGTCATGCGATGCGGAATTTATTAATAGGTAAGGAAGTCAATTTCTCGCACTCTGAGCTACATTTGGCCCTTGAACAGAATTCAAACATATCGGTCTCTAATTCCGATTATCGTTATTATTACGAGATTTTCCATAACAGCTATCTTGTTGAATCTACATCTGTCAAATTAGTTGCCATTTATTCATTTCTGTTTTGCCACATCACCATCAACAACGCGTGCAAATAATAAAATCCAAGGCTGATTTCTCTCTAATCGATTATAATTCGTAATATTTTTATAATTCTCAATCCTGGAAGTAACGAATTTATCATCAGTTTTTGGTCAAATTCAATTATTGTATAATTTGGTATGATCAAATAGCCTCTCATAGTAAATTATGCAACGATTATGTAATGATGGTTATTAAGACACGAGCATTAACCGGGATACGAAACGAGCCGAAGCCGAGTTTTGTATGGTATATGCGAGTGTATTAATAACCATTACATGAGAGTTGCATACGCTATTTTTTCTAAACCCGATAAATAATGAAAAACTATAAATATTATATTTGTATTGAACACATTTACAGTAATTAACTCATATTTTTTTTTTTAAACACAAACTTAATGGTATTATCATGGATATATGAAAACTATAAAGATTTTAATTATATTTATATTGAATATAACAACTGTAATTAATCTGATCTTTTGAAAATGTTGGAGTCGATGGTATTCCTTCTATATCGCTGTTTTCAGACATTTTGATAATATAGGTAGGTAATATGAAAACTGATTTTGACAAATAAAGCAATTAGTTACTTAGGTTAGAATCTAGGACAAACAAAGTAACAGGATTCTTGATTGAAAAATTATGAGTTTCTATTGGTTGATCGATTGGTATCATTATGAAAAATCTGTATCATAATGGATATCATTATGAAACGGATTATGGACATGTAAGTGTATTGTTAGAGTACGGGTGTAGAAAAATTCATTTACCATCTTAAACGCGTAGATTTTGCTTGGTTTCTATGGCAGGAAAAATCAATGCTTTGTTGATATCTGTTGAGAACTGTCAGACGTTAATGAACATATCAAAGATTTGAATTGAAGGGGTTATATTTTTAGGAGTGATTAATTTTTGGGAAAGAAAGTTTTTGGCTTTCTACTACTCCATCTTGATACCAAAAAAGTTGAGGGAATCTTCCACAAAAAGGAAGGAAGTAATCAATTTGGAAATAAGTAACTCTAATACATGGATGTGTAGATCATGCAAAAAAGTAACTTTCAGGCACAAACTGATAGAAAGTCCTCCTGAAACAGCTACTTTCATATAAACATTGAATTACACGAAAGAAAAAAAATATTTCGAAACAAATACTTCTATATGAACACTGAATTATACAGAAGATACTTTTCTCTACTCAGTTTGTATTTCAAACATTCGTTGTGGAATAAAATCAGATATCATTCACATGAGTTCTACTTTGAATGAATGGTAACAAATTGCACTTACATGGAACACTGTCATCCTCACTGGTATACATCGATGTTTCGTCGTAAGACACTTGCCCTAAGGCTCTTCAGTACCAAATTGGATAACATTATAGAAAATTATTTTATGTTGCAGGACGCCAAAATCCATCCGATGTACCTCATGATGCCAGCTGCTTTATGTTGTTCTTACGCCTACTGCCTGCCAGTATCAACACCTCCGAATGCCATCGCTGCCGCTCCCTGCAATATGCCGACTGGCGAAATGGTCAAAGTCGGTCTAGGCATGACAGTCATCTCCTTGGTGGTTCTCTTTACGATATTCCCTTTTTACGGCGGCCTCATCTGGGACTTCGACGTTTTCCCGGAATGGGCGGTTTAAACAATAATTAGAAGAAGAAATAAACTCGTTCGAAGACGATATCTGATATTCAAATATCACGCCCGAGAATAACGATTACTTCGAGTCAACTACTGGAACTGCCACGAGAACAAAATCCTTCAACTAGTTTTTTATTAATATTTTTGTCACGATTGTGTGAAATAATTGATGATCAAAACAGTTGTTTCATTCCCATATATTACATGTAAGACAGGTCCCAAAACCGCTCCTTGGGGAACTTTATTCATCCATTTCAATAGTCACTGGTGAAATGAGCTCTAGTTCATTTATTTTTGTAAGCCATACAAACATGAAGCTCGCTTTAGTATATTTCTCTCATTCTCAAAAATATCACAGGAGTGAATCGTATGAAAATATAAAATTCCTACTATATTCATATTTCCCTTCGCGGTATTATTCAGTTTGAGTTTCTCCCAATGACTTTTATCACGATTTGATTTAGTCGAATGAATAGAAAATTTGAATATTTATTAAAATGTGAATGTTTAGTATTGTTATATAAGGACAATGTATTTTTCAAAAAAATATGTGAATAAAAGTGTTCAAGATACCATATTGTTATTATTTTATTACTTTACCAGAGTAGACTTTGGAAGTTTATGAAACTCATTAAACAAATAATTCTCAGAAACACAAGAGAGATGATACACGAGATTTTTTTGATATTCTACCAACTTCACTTCCATCAAAATTATCAAAAACTTTTTGTTACGAGTTATGAACCCGAGTTCGCTGACCGAGCATCACTCAGGGATAGAGTTACATCCGCTGTTCCAGACGTGACTACATGCTAAGTCCTTCAAAACCGAACTTATAAATTATTGTTAATCGTTGTATTTGTTCAAAATAAAGTATTTTCGTATATCGCATATGTAACGCGTAACGGCGCCAGTCTATCTGGCTTTCTATTCTCTCATGCATACAGCAGTGGCAGGCACGCTCCCTCTCTCTCGTCGGACAAGACGTTTCTGTCACCTTGTCGCATGACTCAGTGTTAAATGTGCGATAGATTATTAACGCTTTTGAAAGTGATTATGAAAAATTTGATGAAACAAGCAGATGATCCTCGGAATATTACAGAATCTCCTAACGAAAGTGAATTATGACTTTGGAATTTATGGATGTTTAGGAAGACAAAAGAAGAAGACAAAAACCTGAATGAAATGTGCAGCATACAATGCTCGGACTGCAACAAATTCTATGTCGGCCAAACCAAGAAAAAACTGATCCAAAGGAACAACGAGCACAAAAAAGCATACATAAACACAATAACATATAAATCAAACCTCGCACCACGAGGCAGGTTAAGCTACCTGCATAACATCAGAGTCCAGTATTGGATATACAGGGTGTAACATAAGTACGTTAAAATATTCAAATGACGCATTCCTGAGACAATTTTAAGAAAAAAAGTCTATATGAACTTGTGTCCGAACATGCTTCGTTTCGGTGATACTGGGTGTTGAAATTGAATTTTTTTTGTTCGCTTTTAGAAAACAACTCTTGCAAAAAATAAGTTATTTGCACGAAATTTGGTACGCGGGGTTTTTTGACGTGGAAAATCATAATTTCGTATTAATTTTCATGTAACATCTAGAGGGCACTGCGTACGCTGTCATTATTTATTTCAAATTGCTCTAACTTTTTTGACAGTAAACTTTTGGTACTTTTCATGAAAAAACCTAATTCTCACACCTTTTCCAAGTAGAAAAGGTACACCTCCTCAACAACGCTGGAGGTGATCGTTTTCGAGAAAAAACCCGTGCAAATAACTTATTTTTGTATATGATATACCGTACTGATGACAGGTAATGAGCTAGAAACACGCTAGAAACAGTTTGCTTTCTATTTTTTGAATGCTTCCTCCAAGAATTCTACCGCTTTCGATTATATCAAATTCATTAAACAAATTATCATATTGTAACGAATCTAAAGCCGCCTCTAACCGATTTGCCGGTCAGCGAACAAACACATGACATCACCGCAGAAGGAATGCAGTCGGCAACCGCCGGTAAAACTCTAGTTGAATATCGAACCGACTACAGATTTCTAGAAAGAACCGTTACACTATATAAGTCCGGCTTCCCGACCCAAGAGGGAGTTCAGAAAGTGAATTAAGCAGTTAAACAAGGAATTCAAATAGTGGAAATAAATTGAGCGTTAGTTGGTAAGTGTTGTAAATAAATTACTTTGTGATTAGTGAAACATTATTGGAAATAAATTTGTTTAAGACAGTTGATTCTTTAAATTGTTACAATAAATATCGAATACTGGACCTGGATGTCACGCAGGTAGCTAAAGCTGTCACGCAGGTACCTGAAGGAGCAAGAGCTCCATATGGGAGTCCGCTCTATCTGGGGCCTATTAATTTTTTAAATTGGTAAAAATGTTATAGAATAGTTGGTCACTACTATTTTATCCTAAAGCTATTCGATTTAATGAAAAGTTAATTCGAAATATACCTTGATTATTTGATAATTCTCACATAACCATTGAAAAAAAATGTACAGGGAAATTTTCTTGGGGCATTAATTGTCCAATTAATGTGTGAAGAAATCAAACTTCGAGTTTTGGCCATGAACTTTATTGTCGAATGCAAGAAATAATATATATTCAAAACGAAACTTTATTTTGATAAATTAAAATAAAATACTAATTCCTTATATGAGAAGTCCGTGGTCCTTGTCTTAACATTTATACAGATAATATGGAAGAATATTTACAATCAAATAATTAATATTTTGCGAATAAAAACTGAACAACATTCGTCAAAATAAACTGAGCTTTATCTTCTAAACAGCCCAGAAAGAAGTAAGCTCAAAATTTTCAATCATTTGGGTGACAATCAAGGTTCTGAAGAAAATACATTTATGATTTGATAAAACAGTAACTTGTGAAACTTTGCAACAGTGATAACAATATAACAACTTCACCTGGTACATGACTGAGAGCACATTACTCAGCCATGACAGTGAGACATTGGGAGGCTTAAAAAGGTCATTCTGTATTTCATATAAGTGAAACTCACCAATATTGAGATTGTGACTATCAATTATCTATTTTGGAGTGGCTGTACACAGGGAGTTTTGTTGTAGAACAGAAAATTTCAACTGTATTCGGATTTGTATCTCAAAATTTCAATTCTAAATTTCAAATTTTGACTAGATTTCTTTCTGGTAATTTCTGCTTTAAATTTTCAACTCTGACTTTTGTTTAGAAATTCTGAATTTGAACTGGCTACTTCTACTTTGCTTCGACTGCTTTTCCGAAAACCCTCGACTCAAACAGGAAATATAGTTTTTGAACTGAAAATTTCAACTTTAATTTCGGATTTATGATGCACTGTTTGGAACCTTCGGTGTAGTAATGAATATTACTGGAGTTTTTTCCCCAACACCAAATCGTTATTTTTAACACCTCGACACGTGTTTCGATCACCAAGTGATCATCTTCAAAGAGGAAGATTAAACTGTGTTGGGAAAAAACTCCAGTAATATTAATTTCGGATTTTGAATCTGTATCTCCCAATTTCCATTATTAATTTCGCATTCTCACTTTGGTCTGGAATGCAAACATTAACTAGTTTTAAACCAGGAACTTCGCCATTGAAATGGAAATTTCAAATTCTAATTTTTTATTTAAGAATCTCGAACTGGAAATTCAAATATTTCTAACGTCTTTCTCTTGAAATCCGGCTCCAACTACGAAAGTTCTTATTTCAACTCGCAATTTTTACTTCAAGAGTTCGAATTCTGATTTTTAACGCCAATTTCTGAAATTACACTTCCATTCATCTGTTTTTGGGAGTGATGGAATTGAACTGGGAATTTTCTCTAGAAATAGGAAATTACTTTATCTTAGAATTTCGATTTCTAACTAGACATTCCAATTTGTTCAGATATTTGTTCAAATAGAAATCAAGAAAACTTGAGGAATCATAGCTTTTATACCACAATTTACACAGGTTGTCTAGAATTTCGACCCTGTACTACGATTTTTGTTAGGTTAGGTCAGAGTAGGTAAGTTAAAATCGTATTTCTGAAATTTTGGGTTCAATTCCGTGTTAAAGTCAGAATTGCCCATAAGAGACAAATTTTCTTATCAAAACACAAAACTAATGAAGAACTGAATACATATTCTTTTAAAGACTTTTTTGTGGAAGATCAATACTTCCTACTTTCTTTCAGGTATACAGTGTCATCCCCAAAGTATGCACCATACTTATTTATTAAAGGTTTTTCAACAAAAAGTTATTCTTGATAAAAGTAAAAGTAAAAGACACGTAATATATGAGGAACCTTCAAATATTTTATTTTGAGACAAGAGTACAGTACTCTTATTTTGAAAAATCTCGGGAAATGTTATTTAGAAAAGTTGTTTAGCATTAAAAAATACATCTAGATTTGAAGTCAAGTTTTATTTTTTCACCCATTTTTTTAAAATGAGGCCTACAAAAAATGAAAATTTACTAAAACGATAAAGAGACAACATCCTGTATATGACGGTTTATTTTAAAAGCCTGCAATATTACAAATCACACACCTATGGTGTTAAAAACGGTCAATTTTTTTTAAATATGAAATCATTTTCAAAGTTTTCGGTGCAAAGTTATTTTTATTTTTTATTAACACCGAAATTTACCCAAAATTGTGCAGTATTATAACAAGAACTCATTATTCAATGATATCAAATCACAAAACATTAAAATAAAATAGGTATTTTGAAATAAACTCATTGATTTTCTGGAGATTATTTTGGAGAATTATTTTGGACAAGATAATCTCCAGAAAATCAATGAGTTTGTTCCGAAATACCTATTTTATTTTGATGTTTTGTGATTTGATATTATTGAATATTAAGTTCTTGTTACAATACAGTATAATTTTGAGTAATTGTTGGTGTTAACAAAAAATGAAGATAACTTTGCACCATAAACTTTCAAAATTATTTTACTCTTCAAAAAATTTACCGTGGTTAACACCATAGTTGTGTAATTCGTAATATTACAGGCTTTCAAAATAAACTGTCGTTTACAGGATGTTGTCTATTTATCGTTTCAGCAAATTTTAATTTTTTGTAGTCCTATTTATAAAAAATGAGTAAAAAAATAATACTTTGCTTGGATGGCCATGACTTCAAATCTAGATGTATTTTTTGATGCTCAACAACTTTTTCAAATAACATTTCCCGATATTTTTCAAAATAAGAGTACTTTAGTCTTGTCTCGAAATAAAATATTTGAGTTCAGTTTTAGGAAATGCACAAACTTTCATCAAGAGTAAAATTTTGTTGAAAAATCCATAATAAATGAGTTTCCCATATAGTGCATACTTTGGGGATGAAACTATATAACCTTCCACAATCTGAAAAATAAACAAAGCTTAATCAATCGATATTGCGTAATATAAATCAATGAAGAGCCCAATTAGTCAGTAACTTGTATTCATACATTTTGCCTACAAATCGAAAAAAAAATTAATATTTATACTTAGCTTTCTTTAGATGTCAACGTTTCAGAAAACAACCTTATTCCATTTTCAAAGTCTGAAAATCACTATAAAGCTTTCACCTCCAATTGTGCTAATCCTTTTGACATTTGTCATAACCATCCCAGAGATGATGGTAAATAGTACAGATCTATTAAACAAAACTAAGGATTGGTTCAATAAAAATAAACTTATACTAAATGAATCGAAGACACATATTATTTTGTTTAGAACAAACTAAGACAACATTGATTATCCAGTTAGGGTGGACCTTCAAAACTCTTCTTTTGAACTGTCCCACAACACCAAACTTTTAGGAATCCACATCAACGAGAACATGAATTGGTATTCTCATATTGGTAGCCTCGCAAACAAAGTAAGCGGAATATCGTATGGAATTAGAGTTACATCAAAATATCTGGACAACGAGGCTACAAAAACAATATACACGGCTAACTTTTCAATCGGTTTGTCAATACGGAATTATTTTTTGGGGTAGCAATCAAAATATCAAAAAAATATTCATAGTTCAAAAAAGAATAATAAGAGGAATCAACAACTAAAATTATAACCAAACTTGCAGAACAGTATTCAAATTCATTAAATTCGGCAAAGTAATGACATCAAACTCCCACTGCCTACCACGTCTCTTGTATATGACTCTTTTATCTACAAAGGTGGCAAAATATATAATCACTTACCACTTGCAATAAAAACCATTGGATCCTTCTATAAATTCAAAAGAGCAGTAAAAAATCTATTATTAGACAGAGCCTATTACAGTCTGAATGAATACTTTAGTGAAACACTAGAATAATCCTTATTTAATTTCCATATGTCGCATAGTGTTGCTCATCTTTTATTATGTATAGTTGTGTAGATTTATATAGTATTAAGTGTGACATGTTACCTTTTATTAACAAGTTTAATTGTTGTTGACATATTTTCTCTGGTATCAGTGCTATGTATATTTTATATTTTTTTTTTATTTTTTAACTTTGTAACCATGATGTTATTCATGAACAATAAAGTATTTTCTCTCTCTCTCTCTCATATAATGACAATCTACGCGATTTATATCCGTGTTAGGAATCACACGTTAAAAGGTAAGACCTCGTTAGTCCTTAGCTCGCACAAGTTTCTCAACTTCTGAGAGTTGTCGTTCGTATGGGGGCGACAGTTGATTAACGGAAAAACAGACTTTTTTTTTAAACAGAATGCCTAATGTTCATTTATAAAAATTCACACCTCCTCACTGAGAATATACCTGCTCATAAGTATCCCACTAGAACAAATGATTATATGTATCCCCTTCATAGACTAACAGTAACTAATATTACTGGAGTTTTTTCCCAACACCAAATCGTTATTTTTAACACCTCAACACGTGTTTCGATCACCAAGTGATCATCTTCAAAGAGGAAGATTAAAACTAGAAACTAATGCGACCTAACCCTATTTATGCTATATAGGTATCCCATACAGGTAAACCAACCTAAATTAATTTTACAAATTTTGCCTTATCTATTATTTTACAATATATGTTTATATAAAACAATTTTCAGCTATATAAAAATTAATTTCACAATATTGCCTATCCTATATTGCCAAAAATTAATTTTTATATAGCTGAAAATTGTTTTATATAAACATATATTGTAAAATAAAAGATAAGACAAAATTGTAAAATTAATTTAGGTTGGTATACCTGTATGGTTGGTACGTCTGGATGGTTTACCTGTATGGGATACCTATATATCATAAATAGGGTTAGCTCGCATTAGTTTCTAGTTTCAATCTTCCTCTCTGAAGATGATCACTTGGTGATCGAAACACGTGTCGAGGTGTTAAAAATAACAATTTGGTGTTGGGGAAAAAACTCCAGTAATATTCATTACTACACCAAAGGTTCCAAACAGTGCATCATAAGTAGCAGTAACTAAAAAAAGCGCCCACTAAATGTCAATTAAACTTTTCAACCATCCTCCTAACAGAATAAAACGAACAAAGAAAATTGAAGTCTTCAAAAGAGAACTGAAAATACTTCTCATAGACTTAGAGCCCTATGATTTGAACGCATATCTCACTGGAACATTCATTTAAAAATATTTATATCAAACAAAATCTGAACCTCCTTGTTTGACGCCATTTCATTCTATGTTACCGACAATAAAAGTTTGTGATCTACTCTGAAATAAAGCTGTTCATTATTATTATTAATGAAATGTCCAGATGCCACACACGACTGTCTACATGAACAAACATACTGGATGTTTTTTGAGAATTCAGTTAAGGTTCATATTTCCTTTTCCAACTTCTTTTCTTTGTAATGGAAACCCAGATGATATCAAAGTTTTCTTGAATTATCTGAACTCAAGAGAACCACAGATAAAATTTACTTTAGAAAGGGGAGTTCATAATCAACTTTATTTTCTCGATTTTATGATCAAAAAATCGTTTATTGTGGAAGGTTATATACCCAAAAAACAGTAGAAAAGCTAACTACAGTTTTCATGCAGTATGGCCTCTACATTAATGAAGCTTCAACTCCCATTCTGGTGTAAATTTTCACTAAACTACGGGAAAAATCATAAACTCTATTAATGAAAACAGCAATATACAAAAAGCTACATATCAAACGCCCACACCCCCACCGAGGCAACTCTCAAACCTCACAGCGCCATCTGCAATCCCTCACCCGACGCCATCGT
The DNA here is from genome assembly GCF_025532065.1 of Leptinotarsa decemlineata. Lineage (NCBI taxonomy): Eukaryota > Metazoa > Arthropoda > Insecta > Coleoptera > Chrysomelidae > Leptinotarsa > Leptinotarsa decemlineata. Next base: position 749,605 of record NW_027412547.1, read on the forward strand.
CCTGCCTCTGCGAATGAGCGCTTTTCTCATGCCTCCTGAGGTGACTGCTCTGCGTGTACCTTCTCGAGCAGAACTTGCACTGGTGCGGCTTCTTGCCGCTGTGTATGATCAAGTGACCTTTGAGGTGTTCGCTCCTGACGAAAGCCTTACCACATACGGCGCACTTGTGCGGTTTCTCGCCAGAGTGCTGCTTTATGTGGACGTTGAGGTGGGAACTGGTGACGAAACGTTTGTCGCACTGATAGCAGCCGTAAGGGCGCTCGTTCTTATGGAACCTAAAAAAAGTTTGTTGGTAGTACCATTACTAATGGTAGGGTTGATGAAGGTGGAAGTAGGGTTTGTATGGGATTGATATTTGTGGTAATAGGAATTATATACTTGTGATAGTATTGAATATTCTTTTTGAAAAATGACAATTGAAATTTGTTGTCACAAATAGAAGTGCTGTGAAACATAGGAAGTTTTAATTCTCATTTTTCATGATGATCATCTGCCAAATCATCTAAAGTTTAGATGATTTGATTTATAGCCATTCATAGATTCATACCTGACCTTTTCAGGTAGATTCTTCATTTGGGTAGACGAGTATGTACTAGGTTAGAGTATAAAATGGTTGTAATTTAGAAGTAACTCCCAGTTTGAGCCTGAAGAAGCTATTGTATAGCGAAACACGTGTCGCGGTTTTTGTAAAACCCTTTATAGTGAAAATCATACAATAAACTGTATTGATTAGTTTTTAAATATGGATTTTCATCAAGTATCGACCAGTTATATTCAATTAAAAACTCAAATCTATCTTTTTATTGATGGAAAACTACTTTGATACTTACCTCATGTGGGTGCTCAGGTTTCCGGCGTTTTTGAATCCTTTTCCGCATACAGTGCACACAAAGGGCTTCTCTCCACTATGAGTTCGTGAATGATTCACTAGCGTGCTTGATTGTCCAAAAGATTTTCCGCACACCACACACGTATGTGGCCGCTCTCCCGTATGAGTCCTCAGATGAGCCTTCAGAGAAGCATACTGGATGAAGCGCTTCTTGCAGATCAAACACTGGTGGGGACGCTCTCCTAATGTTCCACAAAAAAAGAGAATTATCAATGATTTTTCAGCCATAACTAAATCTAACATGAAGTCTATAGATAGTGAATATAAAGTATCCAATTGAAGACATGAATCAGTTGTTCATAACTATGCTACATGAAAGAAACATTCATTAACTATTCCAAAACATAACGTAGCCTCGAGATATTAAAGATTTGCGTATCATACCATTTGAAAAATGAATAAAGGAGCTATTAACTAATAAAGGATATTATAGCGTAGAAGAATCTTTAGAAAGGGATACACCGTTATGATGATTATTGCTGTCACTGTATTTCTTTCAACTTACACCAATATTCATTTATTCTTCCTTGAATATATTAATCCTACTATAATTTGCACCAATGCTACCTTGAATAAATCAGACCTATCAAATTCAGGCATGAACATAGCAATACTACTACAAAAATTATCAATCCTACCAACACGATTCTCATTACTAACTTGAGGATTTGAATCACACCGAAATGTTAATTGATTTTTCTATAATTATACAAACCCAATCCCAACAAACTGTTATAAATATACCAATACACCACTACCACCATTATCAATCCTACTAACACACTCATCAATCCTACTAAGTACCACAAATATCAAACCTACAAAACCAATTACTACTCCTATATGAATCATACTACAATATCTACTCATTCTTCCTGGAATATATTTATCCCACTATAAATTACACCCATCCTACCTTGAATAAAACAATCCTACCAAATTCTGAATTAAACATACCAATCCTACCGCCACAATTACCAATCCTACTGCCACAATTACCAAATCTACTGTGAAAAAAACTGAAGCAAACTAAAAAAGTATTCAATCCTACTGTTATCATTTGCACCATCTACCACTACCACTCCTAACCTGTATGAATCCTCTGATGGATCAGAACATGCTCTGCCTTGGAGAATTTTTTATCACACACATTGCAAGAGAAAGGTCTTTCTCCAGAGTGGACACGATGATGATTGGTCAAGTTACTCCTGCAGCTCAAGATTTTTCCACAGATGTCACACTGGTACATAGGTTTCTTCTTCTTTTTGGGTTTATTTTCCTCGTCATCTCCATTTAACTTCTCGCTCTCTCCATCCCTACTCTCCGATTCTTCATCAGAAGAGTCAGAGTCGGTTACGAAGGTTAAATCGTCAGGTTTTATTTCGAGAACTTCGGATTTCGATTCTGGAGGTTTAATAACAGGTTGCTCTACTTTTTCAACAACAATTTCTTCAGTTATGAAGTGATATGTTTGAGGGCCTACTTCTACTTCTTCTACGTTGGTGTTTACCATCAGAACTGAATAAACATCTTGCGCTTTCTTCGCTTCCTCCTCTCGCTTCATCTCCAGGGCCTTACGTAGTTTGAAATCGTTTTCTATGACGGTCACTTTGAAATTGTAAAAGTTCAGGAGTTTCTTTAAGCAAGTCGAGCATATCTTTTCCGGTAGTCCATCATCTTTACTGACCTAGAATTAAAAATAAAATCATTATACCGAATTTCTACTCAAAAAAAAGAGGACATTACCTGGATAGAAATGCAAGATCTTAGAATAGAAGCGAACTCTGAAGAAGTAGGTTTATGTTGGTCAAATAAGTTTTTCTCGCCCTCTTTTTTTAGACAAGTTCGACACATTAATTCAGAGAGTTCTAGTCTCTCTTCTTGGTCCATAATTTTCTTGTTTATGGTAAAAGTTTACTGTTTATTCATCTCAGCAAATTACTATATGTGAGGTTACGTTATTTTCAGTCAACAAGGTGTGTTCGTTTGAAAACACCAAAAAATGAATTTTGGTCTGTGATCTCTTCTGACATAGGTACTTGAAATGAAAATTTCAATTGGCGAACAAAAACAATAGAATTTACTCCATTCACTCGAAACCTTCATTGTAATTCAATGTGGAAACATATTGTCATTGATTGTCTACTTATTACAGCATTTACTAAATGGAAAAAATATAAAAATATATATAAATATATATAATATATATAAAATATAAATATATATTTTTTTATTGTAAGTATTTATCCAAATCCGAATATGCTGTATGAATATTGTATTTCCATTATGTAACTCAGATCTGCATCGAAGAACATGTCAAACCTGATAGTTTCATTAGGCATTAATTTCTTGAGGGTGTACGCATGAGGGTAATTTTGTCATGTACTAAACGATAATATGTTCCAGTTGAAATCTCCTTACATGTTCATTTCAATTTGTATGTATCTTACGTGAAAAATTAAAAATTATCATTACATCAAATGAATCAAACGACTAATATTTGAATGTTTGAATAAGTTTTCTATTTTCTATTATTTTTCTTATTTTTAACGTTCAAATGATGAAATCTAGATTTCGTCCCCAGGATCGTTTTGATATTAATTAATTATACAAATTAATAATACAAACGAACATATCAATACATAACCTACAAGTTTATGTGAAAGCTGTTTTTTTAGGAATGAATAGTGCATTATTAAACGAATCAAATGATTGCAACGTTAATAAAGTTGCTTAGGACTGAAAATTTCGATTATGTTTAGGAGCGTCTTCATTTCAACCAACAATAATTTAAAGACAGCCCAAAGTGTTTTTAGGTTAAGACAGAACTTGAACCAAAATTCGATCAGAAAATCAAGTCGCAACGCAAACGACGCCAAGAAACAGAACATCAGATCAACTTTGTATTATGTAACAGCTGCAGGGGTGGCCACCATTGGATTGAGCTATGCCGCTGTGCCCCTCTACAGGATGTTCTGCCAAGCATACAGCTATGGTGGCACGGTATCAGAGGGCCACGACGCCAGCAAAGTAGAATCTATGAAAACCGTTAAACAAAAACCTTTGAAAATCAAATTCAACGCCGACACCGCTGCCAGTATGCGATGGAATTTCAGGCCCCAACAAACCGAGCTCACAGTTTATCCTGGCGAGACAGCGCTGGCTTTCTATACGGCGAAAAATCCCTCTGATGTGCCTGTCATCGGAATAAGCACCTACAATGTAGTTCCATTCGAAGCGGGGCAGTATTTCAACAAAATCCAGTGTTTTTGTTTTGAGGAACAGATGTTGAATCCCCACGAGCAAGTAGACATGCCAGTGTTTTTTTATATTGATCCAGAGATTACGGAGGATCCGTATATGGAGTATGTAAATGAGATTACATTGTCTTATACGTTTTTCGAAGCAAAGGAAGGGCTCCAGTTACCGTCCCCTTTCACCAAATAGTTAATGTAATTGGGAACAAAATATTCTTTGGGCATCAGTAGTTGTTTTACATGTTTTATTACAAATAGCTTTTTCAATATAGACAAATTTGTACTTATTTTTTCCCAAAGGTAATTGTTTCCCAAATTTCAAGATACTTTTTTCCACCCATTTGAAATAGAAGCACCTTTACCAAAAATATATTTTTCAACCGTTTCAACCGTTTTTTTTTTTTTTTCTAATTAGGTAGACATTTTCAAGATACACGAAATTTTAGGAATTGGTGTTTGTCTCCAGGGTCGACTTTTATCATTATCCAATGTCAAAAATAAAAAACAGTCAATTTAAAAGAAATCGGATCCCAACACGATTCAGTTTTGAGTGTCAAAATTATGTGGCCTTGAAAAAATTATAGGCGAAAAAATAATAAATATGCCATTCAATTAATTCTTCAATATTGCATAAAATATTCATTTTATGCAATAATTACACCTTTCCAATATATTCTTCAAATTTCGGCTTATAGGAAATGGCTAATGTATCTATAAGTAAACGTCAGTTGCACCCTGAAAACATCAATGAATTCAGAACAAGACTAGGCTCAATTGATTGGACCTCACTATATTTCACTGATATGAATTGTGGATTTTCTTATTTTTCTGAACAAATTTCCTGGTGTTATGATGTTTCTTGTCCTTTTAAAAGAACTAGGCCTAGGGAAAATAAATCAAACTTATGGATCTCAAATGATTCAGTCAAAGAGAGCAAAGCCTTAAGAGATTTGTTTTGGTTAATTTCCACTAACTGTAATGTGGACCATCAAGCTATGCAATTGTATAAACAAAAAATTAAAGAACACAAATTAAATAGTGCTCCCCACTATTTAATACAACAAACTGTTATAATAACTTGCCGGCATCTATTAGGAAAATCGAGTCAGATAAACTTTTTAAAATTGAGGTGAAGAAACTTCTCTTACAGAAGTGTTACTACAGTCTTGAGGAATTCTTGCACGACACTTTTTCATGACATTTTGAGAGTATTTGCTAGAGCTTCTCCTATTTTTTATATAATACTTCTATGTTGTGAAAGTTTGTGGACGTGAACCATATTTATTGTTTTTGTATTGTTCAACTTCTGTAGTTTTATTTTTGTTTTTTAATTATGACTTAGCACATGTACTCAATGTACCAAAGTGTCAAATAAATAAATAAATAACAATGACACATTTTGACATAACATATTTCAAAACTATAAGAATCCTGATATTGTGGTCAGATTAAAAAAAACACCTTTTTTTTTGTTTTTGACGTCTATCTAACGAAAAAAAGCGAGTATGCTTGGGACCACATGAGTGAAGTAAAACTTCTTTAGCTTGATCTATATGTATGTGCATACGTTCATTTATATATGTATAATATACACATGTATATACATAAAGAGCTTGTCAAATCTAGAAAGCAACTTCAAAGTCTTGGCTTAGGACTTCCCATAAAATGTGCATTCGTTAGGAGACTGTGTGAGAGAGTGAAATAGAATTCTCAAGTCTCTCCCTAGTTCTGATAAGTTGTACGTATGTTAAATTACCACAAGTATTTAAATTTATTATGGGTTCATTGATAAATTAACGTTTTTGAATAGATTTCTTATTTTTATTATTGGATACATCTGTAATTACTGCGATTGATTGTAAAACCAAGGCAATAGGCTTATGGTATGAGAAATAAAATACATATGTTCTTGAATGAAAACTAGAAAGATATCTATAGAAAACTGCATCGATTGTTGCTTCATGTCTTGTGGTATAATCATTTTGGTTATTATTCATTTGAAATGCAATTAATTTTGTAGAAAGTTGTCTATCTTCGAATGTGAAATCAACATTGAAATCTCCTGCTAAAACTAGTGGCAACGTGTAATAGTTTTCTCCCAATTCTTCAGAGCTTACTCGATTGTTTGTGCTCGCACCTCTCTCTCTTGCCCCTACAGTTATATACGAAACATAACTCTCTCTCTTTGTATCACACTTTTTTGAAACGGGTTGGACGATATAAAGTGAAAATCGATCGTTCAGCCTGCGGCTTCAACTACCAACTCACACATTGGTTGAGTGAGTGAGTGAACAAAGCACCCCTGTCACATTGGTTTCTGGAAGTAATTTTCTTTAAGCATTTTGTTTTCAATATTCAATACTCTTATATGTAATTTTATTAGCTGTAATGTCTTAGGAACATTTTTGTATCATCTGATAATCTAATTTGTGCTACTTAAAACTTATCACACTCCTTAAAGACCAATATCTACCTATCTATATCATAAAGATTTATTGAGTTTTCCTCCTTTTTCCAGAACCAACTTTATGGGTTAATTATCATTTTAAAGGAAAAATCAAACTATATTTTGAACTTTTATATTTATTACAAATATGTTATAAATATATTCAATAAATAATCAAAAATAAAATGATTCACTGTGAATAAGACAAAAATGTCTATAATTTTGTACAATTCCTTACAAAAAATAAACTAGTAAACATGCACTGACCATTTTTAAAACCTGATTATTCAACAGAAAAAATCAAACACTCTTGGAACATTATTTTGAGGTAAAAAAAGGATTCTCGGACAGCTGTGATACACATTATAAAAATAACTCGTGCAATATTGTGTGGGAGGTAAATTCACAAAGTTAATTTTATTTTGAACGAAACTCATTTGGAACTGTAGGCATCAACAGATAAAAGCAACAACTACAGCAAAAACGGACTAATTTTCTCAAAAAATTATTAAGCAAATTGAAAAAATCAATAGCCCTTTAGTTCATTATGATATTGTTCCTCCCATACAGAAATATTTGATACTACATTCAGATAATGTATATCACGACCGCTATCAAGGTAACAACTCAAAAATTATTTTTTCTTGCAGACACGGTATCTCACTTGCATAAGGGCATTAACCCCTCAACACTAAATTCCAAATAAAGTCCTAACTTTGCTTTCCACAGATCCTAAAACCCACAGTCTCTAACAAACAAAAAGAAATTACCTAAAGACGACTTTTGGGACCATATGGAAAGCTAATCAAAAAATTATCTCTCTAATCACTATCTACAATTCTGTATGCTTAGGTTTCAGTTCTTCGATCCGCTTGAGGTATTCGCTTTTTTCGATACACCCTGCGCACTCCTCGCCCCAGTCATTGAGGATTTTCTTGAGATCCCTGACCTTGAGTTTCTTGAGGTCGACCGTCTTCAAGTCGATTTCAACGTCGAAGCGGAGCTCGCAGATTTGAGCATCTTTTTTCTTGAGCTTCTCACAGATTTTGTCAGAGGGCATCGACCATGACATGGGTTTTGACATTTCACCTAGGATGCCCGTCGCACTCTCCTCTAGGCCACCCAAATAGTAACACTGAAATTCGATAATATAGTAATCATGAACTCTACAACGTTGTTATTTGTAGATGATTAATTTATGATTTACACAATTCAAAGCTCTAGAAAAATCAATGAATGGATATATTTGTAGTTTGATATCACGTTCGTCGAGTTCATACAGAACTGTTTCTGTAACTATATCTTCCATAAATTCATGCTGATTATAAGTGATGATTGTGATAAGTAAGTGTAGTAAAAAAAAATTAATAATTGATGACAGTCAAAGAATATACTTACGAATCTATTTTCTTTATTTTTAGACCCCTTGCAAAACTTTCTGAACTCAGTTTCAATTTTTTTGGGGTCTTTTTTCACATCCCCTGACAATGTGGCTGCGAATTTGTCTAATGTCTTTATACACACTGCAAAATAATGTTATTAGTGATTTATGAATTCTTTGTTCAAATGGTAGGTTACCTTCGCATTCTCCTGGTTTTAAACTATTTACAGCAACCACAGAGGCTAAAAATACTGCTAAAAGCAACTGCAATTCCATTTTGTCTCAGTTCTTTGGTGCCTAAAAGTGAGAAAATCAAAAGTTCCGGTGGGCGATATAGGTTAGGTTTATATTTCGCTGACGTATTCAATGAAAATCGGGATAATTTACTTAAGAATCGTTCTAGAATCACTACTGCAGCTTACCTAATACTAAAAGTATCAAAATTAATAATTTCAAACGATAAAACCAGCACAATTTTCCACGTTGACAAATCGAACAGGGAATAGAAATCTATGGTTATTAATTGTTTCTCGAAAAAATTATATATGGGATCTGTCAGTTGGTGGTGGCGCGTTCTCATTGGACCACGTTTTTGGTGACAGTTGGATGGTAAGTGGATCTTTTCAACTACATATAGGCAACTTCTTTTACGATTTGTCGTTAAAAAAGCTGCATAAGCAAAGAATAAATCTTCAAGGTTCCAAAATTGCAATGTTTAGAGTTTAAGTGATAGGCCAAATCAAAACCTTAAAGGTGTATATAACTCTTCTGTGCATTTCTAAATGTGGAAAGGGGAAAGACAGGCTTGCCAAAGAAATATTTTGAGTTTTTTCATAAACTACACCTTACGGTTTGATTTTCACAAATCTTATTTTCAAAAATATATATTACTACCTACATGTATCGTTATCACAGTAGCTTTTTCGTAGTGAATGACACACTGAAAGTTAATTCTATTATTTACTCTAATTTTTATACGCCCCCACGTAATTGTTAGTGAGAGATAATCACTCAGGTATTTCTTCGATCGATAGTAATAAAGACGTTTATTATTATTATTTTGTTATTGAGGATGACAGTGTTTTATGTAAGTGAACTTGTACCATTTTCGTATGCTATATTGTGTAGCAATCCTGTGAATGGTGTCTGACTCAATTCCGTAACGAATGTTTGGAATACAAACTGAATCGGATTTTTTTTTTAATGCATTTTTTTCTTTCGTGTAATTCAATGTTTCTATGAAAGTATATGTTTGTGTTTGAAAGTTACTCCTTTGCAGGATCTACAAATCTATGTAAATAGTTCATCTAAAAATTAGTTGCTTTCTTTCTTCTCAAGGTACCCACATTTTTTGTATGACGATGAATTGGTATGTCGAAGTAACTGATGTAATAATTCTCAAAGCTATCGGCGAATTCAAAGGCCAAAAAAACCAATACAAAGAAATAATGCCGCTACGAATTAGCAGCATTATTCCTTTCTCAACTGTACATAAATAGTCAAAAACAAACCTTATGAACGCAAGACGCGATGTGATGCGGGATTACCAAAAACCTTTAGATGTTCATCTAATAAAATCATTAAAAAAAACAATATACAGTATACAATCTACAATATATAGGAAGAAATTGAATAGTTCCGGCCAGAACGTGAGCTGCTGCAACAAAACCCTTCGGCATTGGATAAAGAAACTCGGATTTAGATTTAAAATAATAAAGAAACGTCAAACAGTTATGGAAAGCAGAAGAATAGTGGAATTACGTAACAAATACTTAGAACAAATAACTAAATGTAGACAAGAACAACGACAAATTTTCTATTTGGACGAAACTTAGTATGACACTCTTTTGTATTTTCATTCTCATAGGGTTGATTTAGGGAAAACTGAAACATCAAAATTTGATAAGGGCGTGAAAGAGTTAGTTAAATGCCAATAGCCAGAAACACGTGTCTTGCCTCCATTTTTTGAGTGTTCTGCCCACAAATTTTCCCCTTTTTGATTTATATCATACACAATCAATAACATCTTTATCTCTGTATTTATATCCTGGACCCGGAAGTCACGCAGGTACCTACAGCTCCCTACGTGGTGATGTTAGATGATGCCTGGGATTTCTAGGTCTTCTAATTGAAACCACAAATGTGCGGTTAGCTCCAATTGGTGACACCGTGCATATGTGAAGTTTTTCATTTTTGGTAACCAGTTGTTGTCCATCTTTGCAATTGAATGATGCAACTAATTTTCCTTTATTTTCAGTATTTCAATATTAAATTTTACAAAAAGGATTTGAAGCTTCATATCTTCTATTAATTATCTGCGAGCGCTTTCGACAGCTGGTCGAACTGTCATCTTCTAGGCACTCCTCAAACTGAACTTGTCATCCTGTCGTCTGCCTCTTTATACGGTCAGAGCGTCTCAACTCAGGTATTTCAGGTACTTTAGGTAAATTTGCCTGTATTTGTACTGCATCAGGTACTCACTTTTCTTTGTGTTAGATCTTCTCTAGGAATGTGTATGGTTTTGTTTAATATATTGAATGTGAGGTCTTGTTGTGTTTTGATTTGTACTTGTTCCTCGATAAGTGATTTATGAATGTTCAAGTTTTCCCAAATGTCCATGCGGTTTCCCTTGTTGATTTGTTTTATGAGTTTTATGTTCTCTGGTCGGGGGAAATTATGTTTGTTTTGTATGGCGTGTGTTGCGAGGTTTGATTTATATACCAATGGATTTATGTATGCCTTTTTGTGCTCATTGTACCTTTGGGTCAGTTTTTTCTTGGTTTGGCCAATATAGAATTTGTTGCAGTCCGAGCATTGTATACTGTATATATGTATAGACATATATGTATATATGTCTTCTTCTTTTTCATAGTTGTTTATTTTTTGTGTTATCTTTGTGTTCGGCTTGTATGTGATGTTGATGTTCAGTGGTTTGGTGTCCTATGTACGTAAATGTTGTCCATCGTTGTGTTGTTTTGTCTGTTGGGGTGGCTTGATCCTTGTTCTGTTAAACATAAATAGAGTATTTTGGTTTGACAAATGTCATACTTTCACATAAATGACATTTAAAATCTATAAGTTTGAGCGATTTTGAATATTTTTCACGAGTTCGCAGATTAGAGGGGTGACAAGTTTTAGCTGGGACACACTGTATATGGAGTACCTATTCAAATGACTTGATGCTGCAAAATATACTCCTACTGTGTCGTTGACAATTTTCAAGAAATAACAAACAAACTGTATTCGAATAATTTTTCTTCAACTTCTTCTCTTGTAGGTGTCGCATACCCATAAAATTTAGCCATTTAGATGTAAATGACCAACTGCTGTCTAGTCCAATTAATAAGAGGAAAACAAATCAACAAGTGACGTTTGAAAAACGACCTGTCTTTATATTATGGTAATTCTGTTATGGTATCAAATTACTTTGTTTACCAAACAAATTTGGCGCCAATCTGATGGATCGATACGCAAAAAGTTTATATATCGATTTAAGATCGAATTCAGGGTTTTTTGCATTCCTGCATACGTAGGAACGTTTAATCTTTCCTACAGTCACAGCTAAATTTGAAGCTAGAAACATAAGCTCAGGTAATTCAATTCATTACAAACTCAGGTACAAATAAAACATTAAATGAAGAGGTAAAACTCAGGTACTTGAAATGTAGGTATTTAAGCATTGAATATGTAGAATATAGTTATAATATAGTTATATATAATAAAGACACGCCCGAAGAAGTCATTGTAAGGCGAAACACGTGTTGCGTTTTTGTAAAACTGTTCAGTGAAAATCTCACAATAAAGTGTTTTTTGAATACGTTTGTTATTAATTATCTTATGTCTTCCTTGAACCCTTTGACAGTGAAACAGTCTATTTTAGAATTCATTTATGACATTTTGGAATATTTTCGGGATAATGTTAGCATAAGTTTCAGTAATTCTGTCTCTAAGTTTCCGTTTTGTGCCAGATTGCGTAACATAAACTCTCGATTTGATATATCCCTAGAGGAAAAAATCGAGCGAAGTCAAATCCGGCGAACGAGCAGGCCATTCCAATGGATCACCCCTACCATTCCACATGAGGACGCACCATCTTGTTGGAAAACAACTGTGATTTTGGATTCATTTTGATTGTTGGTCTCAATTTCTTGAATTCGTATGCGAATGAAGTTTTGAAGAATTTACAAATATAAACCACCAGTCATGATTCTCCTCTAGATATATGGGACGAACAATATCACTTTTCAATATTTCTGAATAGACATATATTTTCTCGGGAGTTTGAATGATAGATAGATAGATATATTTTTATTTAATCACGTTATGAATATACATTTGTGACAAGTCATAGACAGGTGGTACAAATTATTGTGCAAATAAAGAGAACAATATAAAAGCAGCATTAAAAATGAATTTTGAAAATGCTTTAAAAAATAATTTACAAATAAAGAATAGAATTATTAAAAAAGATTTTTAAATATATAAATAGTAATGTTAAAAATATATATATATATATATATATATATATATATATATATATATATATATATATATATATATATATATATATATATATATATATATATATATATATATATATATATATATATATATATATATATATATATATATATTTGCATGAAATCATGAAGAGAATAAAAACAATTTCGTATAAGGTACTCTTTGATTTTCCTTTTGAACAAATTCAAATACAATTCAGTCACATTATATGGAAGTTTGTTAAATAATTTAACGTCCAGAGCATTTCGTAATGACATTTCAAGTCTAAATCTTGGCTGTCTGAGTTGTCCCGCATTTCTAGTTTCATAATTATGATGAGTGTTTGGAGAGTAGTATTATGTTTTTATGTATTTCTAACAGTGAGACGAAAATCAACATACAGGGAAAAGACATTCCCAATTTTCTAAAAAGTGGTTGACAGTATGCATCGAATGGAGCTCCAGCTATAATTCTGATGTCATTTTTCTGCACGCGAATAGTTCTGATCGCGTAATTATATCTACCCCAAAGGAGTAAGCCATATGACAGGTGACAGTGAAAAGAGCAATGATACGAAATGAGAAGTGTTTTATGGCTCAATGCTTTCTTCAACTGGCGAAAAAGAAACAACTGTGTCGAGAGTTTTTCACAGAGATGGTCAATATGTGATTCCCATCGAAGCGACTCTTCCGACAATTTAACTTGAGCTTCGATTGTTACCCTGGTATCAGAAGATATAGTTATTTTCTGAGTTTTTTCCTGTTAAGTTTCACTTTGTTGGGTGTAAACCAGTATTCTGCTTTGTCTTCGGTTTCTTTGGTATTTAAAAGTAAATTTGAGAATTACAATTTGATTGTAACATTGTGGTGTCGTCGGCAAAACAGATTACTGTACTGGGTAAAAGTAAATGTAACCATTTCGAAACATGAATGGGTTTATGTCCGACCAATATCGCACATTTTGGCGGTTGACGTTTCCGTTTGAAGAAAAATGCATTCGTCACTAACACAAGTAATTTTTGTGCAGTTTCGATTTGGGATCAAACGTTCAGACATTAACTAACAAAAGTATATTCTTCTGCCAGGGTCATCTTCATTTATTTCATGTCATTTCATTAAAAAAAATAGTCAACTTTGATATGCCACTCTTGTATTGAGTACCCTGTATGTTGGGGAAAATTTTGAAAAATCACATTCCTTTATTCCACTAATGGAAGCCTCATGTGACACATTTACAACAACCTTTTGTGCGCCGACACCGTACGTTGAGTTTCATCAATAAATCATTTCTCAAACAAGCAAACTTTTCGTTTCTTCTGTGGAATGTTAATATAGAAAAACCTTCTGAATTACCGTCTATAAATCAATGCAATAAATGCCCTCCAAGGTAAAATGTCAAGGGGTCAAAAATTGACCTGTTCATTGAAGTTACAAACTGTTTATATTAGCAAAGTTTTTGAACATTATAATAGTTTAACTTATCCGTTTTCAATTGCATCAACATTAATATTGATTATCTGACACTCCATATCTGATAATTGTATTGAATGTTGCTAGCCGTGAACTCAAAAAATATTATGATTTCGTGAAATTCCATTAGTATCTCCTATTCCCAACGGTTGAAGGATAATTATAGGTTGGTTTTCTCATGAATGATTGAATACATTTCAATTATTCCTAGAAGTTTCTTTTGTTGAATTCAAGAAAGTGTAAAAGAAATATTTTGACGGCAATCGTCCGGGAAGTACCCACATTTTCTTTGGGAAAGTAGCTTTTTTCCGGCCTAGTAGAGGAGTTGGTCCAAATTCGGGCTACCGTTTACTTTCTTAACCATAACTTTGTTAAAATAAATATAATTAACTTAAACTAGGAATAAATTGCACGTTTAAAAGGTTTTATTTGAGTTCATTATATTAAAAAACTACAAAATAAAGCTATTTTAAAGATTTTCATCGAAACAAATTATACCTATGCCAAAATCTCATATTTTTGAAGTGTGGTCTAAATTTGGGCTAGGCCCAAATTTAGGAGTACCTGATACACTGGAAAACATAAACAAAGCCTAACGGCACGAATAGCGAATAGCATTCCAGTTCTTCCTTTTATTCTTAGGTGTGTACTTGGGTTTTTTCCTCGGCATTCTGTAATGCAAACGGTAAGAATAAGAAATATTGAATAGATGGCCCACTGAGCCTGAATTTGAGCCTTTGCTATGGCGTACGTCGGTTTGAGGTTAGTTATACACGAACAAATAAAAGAAGAGGTAAGAACTATGTTTATATTAAAACCTTGATATATGTATAATCAAACTCATTAGTAAGAATGCTCTTGTCATATACCTAGATTATTTAATAAAATGCAAAAGTTTTCAGATGTTCAAATTCAAAGAATATTTCACTACGCATATGCGTGTCACGGAACAGAACTATCCCTCTAACTGAGCAATGGGAACGACCTTGAACATTGTTTTACTTTCTCTCCGCTAGGTTCCAGCACCTCCTTATACTGAATATCACGCTAACCAGAATTTAGACCCTAGCCCAAATTTGGACGTTCTCCTCTACGTACTTTTCGAACTAGGCCGGGAAGAATCACATCGTTGTTGTCATTGTAAATATGAAAACCTTAATAACGGAATAACGATTGACAGCTATTTGACAGTTGACATTTTGGTTTTGATGAGGTTGCATGGTTTTTATTCGCAATTATCGAATAAAATATAGAAAGCAGCAGCTATAGTGAGTTTGAAACTATGCCTTACGAAATTTCCAACGCCGCTGCTGCTGCTATAATAGGTACAATTGTTGCTGAAAGATCAAAGTCCAGCAGGTAAGATTTGTTCTTGAGATGGATGGAAATGAAGAAATGCATAACTATTACAGATGATGTAATTTTGGATTATTTGGCGCAAATGAAACTTGAAAATTCAACCGTATCATGAATGAAGTATTTATTTCTGACAATGCAGAAGATGTTTCTTAAATTGATCTTTGAATTTTCGGCATTGTGGATTCTAGTGGAGGAATAGTGCCGGTATGTTATGTGATTCCACTATAATTCTGCTTTATAGATCTGCAATATTAGCCAGCACATTTTGATAAACCTTGTCTTTCATATATCCCCAATAAAAATAATCTAATGGCGTTAAGTCTGGGGATCTTGGCGGCCATTCAATTGTACCACGTCATCCAATCCAGCGTCCTGCAAATATGTCATCGAGATATTCTCTGACATTAATACCAAAATGTGGGGGAGCGCCGTCCTGTTAGAACCAAAGTGTTTCAGTGGGGATATCTGGATTTGCTTCATTGGGAAACATAACAGCTAAAGCAGGGACTAATTCAAAGCGTAAAAAGTCTAAGTAGCGTGCAGCTGTAAGTTTTCTTTCAAAAAAGTGTGGCCCTAATATTCTGTTGTTGATGATGCCTGCCCTTACATTTACTTTCTGAGGACGCTGCGTACGAGCTTCGCATATCCAGTGTGGGTTTTCCTGACTCCAGAATCGATAGTTGTGCTTGTTATATACCTACTCCATGTTATTAAAAAGTAGCTTCGTCCGAAAAGAGTATGTTGAGTGGAAACCCATTATTCTCGACACATTGCTTCATTATTTCCTCATAGAATTGCAAACGCCTGTCATAGTCATCTTCCAAGAGCTCTTGGACAGGACATACCTTTTTATGTTTTCAAAAACCTCCCAATCGTACGTCTAGACGCAGGATTGTTTTGGGCTAATGAAACCTTTGACAAATGTGGACCTTCTCGCAGAGATAAAGCAATGTCCAATTTTTGATCTTCGTCTAAAACATGTGGCCGGCCACTTCTGAGCAAGACCTTCACTGTACCATGTTCTTCAAATTTGTGTAAAATCTTACTCACAGTAGCCTGGGAAATGTGATTTTCCGGATATTTTGCATTAAATAAAGTACACACCTCACTTTGACTCCGCATTCTATCCCCACATCCTAACAATATCAAGACTTCGATACGCTGCCTCTCTGACAATACCATTTTTGTTTAGCAAATTAAAAAAGAACACTTTGAAGGTACCCAATTAATACACTAAACATACATACAATTTCAATTTCACCCAGAAATGCCACAATTTTAAAACGGAGTCAAGAGTCAAGACAATAGTTCTTATCAGGGCATTCATTTTGGTACAAAAAATGCAACAACCTTTTTCTCTGTTTGAGGTACACTGGTCAACAATTGCTTGGGATGGAACTAATTTTATGTGGTAAGGTTTTGGTGAAAAAATAAAATCCACAGAATGTTCAGTTTTACACATAAATCAACAAAAATTGTTGTGGTGCCTGGCCCGGTTGGTCTGTTCTTAAAATTTGTAAAATTTTAGAAAATAGGTACTGGTGATCCTTAGCAATTGTTGAGCAATGTACATCATCACCACTTATTTGTTTTTTACAACGTTAATTCACCTTTAGATAGCACTACGTAGGTAATTCTAACTTTTTTGGTTTTGAAAGAGTTTTTTCTCATTTCGTGGTAATCACATGAGTAAAAAAAATAAAGGGTATGGTCAGATTCTATTTTTTACGAGCTTTTCAATGAGCCCATACACGACATAGGGTTGCATTTGAAAAAAAAAGTTGGGGAGGGTTGCAGCAAAGGGGTTGGAAAAAAATATTTCATTTTATTGCCAAAAAATGCGTACAACGTGAAATCAATTGAAGCGTTTTTTTCCTAAAATACTGGTTAAAAAGATATTAATTTTATTCCGGACTTTTGTGCACCCCTGTATACATGTGATCAATATGGTGAATAAACATTATTATTATTATTATAATTAGGCTCTGGCGGTTTTAATGTTCAATGAACCAAATCTTTTCCAAAGCTCTCTTTTTGTATGGAAGATAGCACCAACTTAGCTCTTTCATGAAAATCAAATGATATAATTGTACAATGATGATTACAATTGCTCTTTCTCATGAATCTGTTGTTGAATACTTGTTGTTTTTACTTGAAGACATTCTAGCTACATAAAAAACTCACAGTTACCCAAAAACGGGCAGAACAATTATGAAATAAATAACAATAACACTGCATCATAATGAGCACCGAAATGTCAAGGAAACGATAAATTTTTCAGTCCGCTGAAATTTGATATGGTGCCTTTCGCATATACATATGGAGATCAACGGAATATTATACTAGATCCCACACGCTTTTCGGACACTGTCGAGAAACCATGTTTGGATTTTGTTCGACTCCCCATGAGATTATCTAAAAAAAATTATGAATACCAAGTATGTCGAATGTTTTATTTATTAAATCATATGAAAAAAAATTAACATTCTTTATGGATTTCAAAATCTGAAGACGGTCGACATGGAATATGAATCATATTTTGGCAGAGGCGGAGCGAAAGAAATTATTCGACAGGGTGGAATTTGATAATTACTGCAAGCGGAATTGTCAAATGGACTGTTGTGTCCAGTTTGGATTATTGTTAGGCCCATTGTCGGTGCAAACAAGGCGCTAATGGAACAAGGGAGTCGCATAGGAGTCTACAGTCACAGAAGATTACAGTTTGTTCTTGCGCAGCCAAGCCATCATTTCATCTGACGAATTTCTCATTGGTTGAAGCAGACAAACAGCAGAGGGCAGTCCGTTTTGGAAATTTTGATCAGAGAATAATTTACTGGCCTATATTACATATTAGGTATTATTATTATTATTATTAGTTCAAGTAAACTGCCAGTCTGCTTTGGTAATATTAGATACTTCTTCTTTAATTAGTTCTATTACCTTTTTATAAAATTTTGGAAAAATGTTTTTACTCCTGATGCTTTGTTTCAATTTTCCCCAAATCAACTCGATGGAATTGAGAACACAAAAATAGGGGGAAGTCTCAATATGGTGTGTTCATACTTTTCAGCAATACTCTCAAGGGCATACACTTTTCCAATTGTGTTTGTCTGTAAAACTTCGAGAAGTTAGTTTTTGGCATAGTAATCTTCAAAATGCAAACTATTGTCCATTAAAAAAAGTTTATATTTCATCTTTCCTTGAATTTTCATTTGGTACTTTGATGAGCTGTCGCAAATGATATTCGCATCCAAATTTGAGACCAATATGTTTTCAAACCATTCCTCAAAAATATTAGCTTCCATGTTCTTATAATAGTCAACATTGCAGTCCTCAAGTTTTTTTCCACATAATTTCAAAGAATTTGGAACCCATCCTTTACTTCCTCCGCAATGCACAATGATTAGTCGCGATCCTTTGTTTGCAGGCATGTTAGGCGTACCCATTCTCGAACCATCAGTCCACTCTTTCGTAACTGTGTAGTAAGTGTCATACCAAGATTCGTTCAAATGGAAAATTTACCGTTATTCTTGTCTATATTTAGTTATTTGTTCTAAGTATTTGTTACGCAATCCCACCATTTTTCTGCTTTCCATAACTGCTTGACGTTTGTTATTATTTCAAATCTAAATCCTAGTTTCTTTATTCAATTCTGAAGAGTTTGGTCACATCAGCTCACGTTATGGCCGGATGTTTTATTCAATTCTACCTCATGATATCAGTTGTAGGAATCTCATTGCTTTTGGAACAGTTGTATATTGTTTTTTTTTCAATGATTTTATTAGATTAAATCTACAGTCCACGTTGACTACTTTTGCTGCTGGTTTGTTTCCATGTATTTGGTTTTTTTGGCCTTTGAGAGTGCCGCCAACTTTAACTATACACAATATCGTTTACTTCGACTATACTGAAATGTCCCCATGCTCTTTTTGACCATGCTTCCACCACTAAGTATTTCCAGTGAAATAAGTTATTTCAAAAGTTACGTCGATTTGTTCTAATAAGATAGTTAAATAAATTGTTATATAACAAAAAACTATGTTTTTTTATAAAAATATCAAAAAGTAGAGCTGCTAGCAAAAATCTGAGTACAGATTTGGAATCAGTGCAATAGATACAGAAAAAAAAGAAACGAGAAACAAGAGTTGATCTATAGGGAATGTTCCTCCTGACGAAAATCAACTAGTTTTCATAAAAGAGCTCTAAAACAACGCATTTTAAACTTATAATTTCAACCTTTTTCTTTAAAAAATTATTTAAATACCTAAAAAATTGGAATGAAATAATGCATTCAACATTTAAAGGGATTCGTTTCTATTTCACCATTTGGCAACATCGGTTATAGCTAATAAAGGATATCGAATCTGTTACCTGTATGAGACAAACAAAGATGACATATTTCAGAGGCGTGCTGTTCTGTTTACTTATGTTCCGAGTTCCGAGACATTCTGTGACATATGACAGTTTGTGCACCTAACCTATCTTCCTCTATATAAATAAATAACAAAACAACTGTTGTTCATGCGGCTCGTGGAGGTGGTATTGAACTATAATTTTTATTTGGCCTTAATTGTTGATTTATAAAGATGATTTTCCTTTTTTAAAATTGAATATCTAGGTACGTATAAATTATTTCAACGTGATATAGGCGCTGTTGCCAATATTTGAATTAGAAACAAATCCCTTTAAAGATCAAAACCCAATATTTGAAACGTCAATTTGAATACTTTTCGAAGTGAATTTGAAAAACTCATGAATTAAACTCAACTTTATTTTGTTCAAACTTGCATTTGCTGTAATAACCCAAATTGAGGAACATTCCCCATTATAGCTATGCAGGGTTTTTCTAGAAGTACTTAATTTAGAAACACTTTATTTCTTTATTGATTTTTATTTTGTATTATAAATTTTTGTTAGAGAAGTGACTTTTCATAACTGTATTATCGTGCAGTCGTCTAAAATAATTACCTGCTTGGGTCTTTATGTTAATCCTTTTATTTTAATTTTTACTTATCATTTTCGTATTTTTCATCACATACTATTGAAATGTGATCAGAACGTTTATTGCCGAAAAACAGATGAATATTTAGAACGACACCAATTGGGGTGTTTCGAGCAGGTATTCATTGTTAACACTTTTATGGATTACGATAAGGAATTCGGGCCCAAGTGGTTGATCCTTTTTGACTATATTTATGACCTCGACCATTTTTGAGTGATACTTTTTCGAGTTACTTCGCATACATTTCTTAGCCGAGGAGTTAGTCTATATACAATGGCCGAGGCATACATTCTGTTCTGGGATTTCGGCCAGGAACTATTTCTGATTCAGGGTTTCCCCCCGAGAACTGAACCCGCTCTACAGTTTCCTCGCTGATCGAGGAAATACTTAGCGTTAGTTCCTCGAGGTTACCCTGTAATTTTCTTGTTCGTGTTTTGTTTGTTATCATTGTGTTTTGTTGTTAATAAATCATTTGAAAAATTCACTAGATTTGAAATTTTTCAGTTTTTGCCTAAGAGTGAAGATATGTCAGAAATCTAGAATAGTTGAAAAGATTTTGTTTCAAACAATTACTCTATAAATTTACACAAAATAGTTTGGAGTTTATTATTTATCTCGTCTCTTTCTGGA
Source organism: Leptinotarsa decemlineata (assembly GCF_025532065.1). Taxonomy (NCBI): domain Eukaryota; kingdom Metazoa; phylum Arthropoda; class Insecta; order Coleoptera; family Chrysomelidae; genus Leptinotarsa; species Leptinotarsa decemlineata. Next base: position 770,538 of record NW_027412547.1, read on the forward strand.
AATTCAGAAAAGTCGACTTTTTATGATCAAATTATACTGTGAAAGTCGAAAATAATTTTATTTCAATTTGCTTTATTTCTCGAAATTTACACTCAGTTAGTCATGAATAATTTTACCAAGACTGTTTTCTCCTAAAAGCGACTCCTGATAAATCGTATATTTATTTGAACTGGTGTTGTTCAAATGAAAACAATTAGAAATAAATAACGGTGAACCATATAGTTAATCGCCAACAATAATAAACAAACCCATAAAGTATCAATTTGTGGTTTTCCCACAAACGATTAAAGAAGAGGCGTCCCATAGTCCAAAAGCCAGTGACATCTTTTTCTCTGTTGTTTTGTCCAGGAATAGAATGTCCCAAGTCACATAAAGGTATTGTGTTGCATGTACTGCTGATATCAACAGAGGGTTTTAGTTTTCCGCTTAATTCGTCGTAAGGTTTGATTGTAGGATATGGACACTTACCTCAAGAAAAAAGTCTTTAGCTCTCCGACTATTGCGAAACTGAATACGAACGTGAATTGTCGAATAATTGTGTCAAAGTAGCCATTAGATAATAAACTGGCGCCGTTTCAATTAATTGTTTAGGTACATTGTCAAGGTGACGATGAATTATCGCCTTAAACTGTTGGTTTTTCGTGTCCGGCCATAAATTCGATTTTTCTCGAGGGAATGATAAATGTCTTGTTGGTATTTCCAATTCACGACTCCGGGATATTTATCACAAGTAACATAAATTATTGTCGAGCACAAAGTTGGATTTTTCCATCGTACATTGATCATTCGATTCCAGATTGCTGATATCAAGATAAATATTCTTATACAGTGAAGTATTCGAGAAATATCCATCGACGACTACTTGCAGGAAACATTATTTCAGGAAGCTGGAGAACCATGCACAGAAATGATCTGACAAGCATCGAAGATTGGCCAGCAAACTCTCATTACACACACGGTCAAAGGCCTTAAGGTACGTTTTCCTCCTCGGCCGCCGGTCGCCGACGACTACGACCAAGTAGTGACGACTGATTCGCCAAAACATCTGCAATGCTTTTTAAATGCGTCTGTTTTCCTAGTGGCGACTATCTCGCTGCTACCAAAATTTGGTCGCCCGACTTTGGAATATTGCTCACATATGTGAAATTCCGTCTTCAATCATATCATGAGGCTATCGAATTCAAAGAAACCTTAACAGGATACCAAAAGAAAAAATGAGAATGAACCACCAAGACATATCTAAGTTACAGTAAGACTTCAAGGGTTGAGTGAAAAATGGTTTTAAATAATGTTGAGTTGAGTGGTTGATTGTTTTGATTCTGATGAGACCTATGGCGGGTCGAAACACTGCTGCCTGGTGTTGAATCATAAATGCGTTGTGTTTGGCTCTGGTTTTGAACCATGTGAGAAGATTCATCATTTAGTTGTTTGACATTTCTCAGAAACGACTAATTATGTGAACTATTTAAATTTTAGTCAAACCTCAACGGATCTTTAGCAAAAATGTTGGAATTAATAGGGTTAATGTACTAAATCGATAATTCCGAGTAAAAGAAACTTGAAACTATAATTCCTAAGTGAATATAATGTACGAGTATTTCAATCTGATAAAACTATTAATTTCTTTGTTTCAATTGATGGTTATAAATGAAGAAGAATCTATTGAAGTGAATGATTATTTCTGTAATCAAGACATGATTACCTTTCAGTAGATTCATTATCTCGAGAGACCAAATGCCTTGCGAAGGTGAACCTCAGTTAGCTCTCACAAAAAATGAGGAAGTAGGAAACGTCTTTGATTATTATTTTGGCCGTGAACCATGACCTGTTCCGGAAAAAGCACGATAATTTCCATTTGTTAAGTGTTATTCTGATAATTTGAATGTAAATGCGAGAAACAATATAAACAAAATGTTTATCGGTTGCTTTGTGCTTGTTGAAAATTGTAGAAAAAAAATTATTTCTGCTGACAAATTTGAATATAACATCTATAGAGCGCGTTTAACCTTTTGTCTTTCTTTATATAAGAAAAATAAGACTATAGAAATCACTGTAAAATAAAAGAATAGTATTTATAGTTGAACCTCACTCATTACATGATAATGCTTTCCTAATTTATTATTTCAATGAACTTTTTAGATTGTCAAAAAGTACTGAGTATATAATGATAATAATAGGTCATTCTTGCCCCCAAAAAATGAGTTACAGTCCTCGTAGAACTGGTTCCCTTTCAGTGGAAGAGCTTCATGAAACAAGAACCGAATCGATCCCTCTACGAAACCCTTCTTCATTTGGAAGGATCGATCGCAGCTTGAGAAATGGTTCTTTTGGAGATTCTGTGAAACATGTTCTTCCTTACGAATCAGTAGATAGTTGCCCGGAAAATCTAGAGAAGAAAATTGGATTGGATAGTTTAGGAAACACTTGCTACGTGAATAGCATTTTACAAGTGTTGTTCATGATGAAGAATTTCAAGAACGAAGTTTTAATGATGAACGAGAACGGAAATGTTTCCTACTTATTCATCAAACTCAAACACCTGTTCATGCAGCTGCAGTTTCGTAAGAAGGTATTATCTTTCCCTCCAACCGATTTCCTGGAGTCTTTGAAGTCCACTAGATACTCGTTAGGACAACAAGAGGATTGTTCCGAATTCTTGGGGTTCTTGTTGAATACTCTTCGTGAGCAAAACAATAGCAAAATCAATACTCCCAGCCGCTCTGGACTGAATGATTCCGTACAACCCATCTCGTCTTGTGTTTGTAAATCTTTTGCTGGAAAAATCCTCACTTGTTTACTTTGTGGTAAATGTTCAAGAAGTACTGAAAACTTATGTGAATTTCTGGAACTTCATCTAGCTTTTCCTAATATGACTAATAACCAGTCCGTGCAAAGCTTATTGTTAAATCATCTGAAAATGGAATTTTTAACAGGTGATGATCGACTGTATTGTCAAAAATGCGCCAAACTAACTGACTGTTATAAGGAAACAAGTATAGCTGAGGCACCAGTCAATCTAATAATAACACTGATGATTTTCAAACAAGACTCAACCTCTAACGGAAGCAAGAAACTCTTTGGAAGGTTCGAAATAGATGAACATTTCAACCTAGCAGACCACTATTATAATATTCATGCAGTCATTGTTCACTGTGATTCTGGCGTTGAATTTGGTCATTATTACGCCTTGGTTAAAGAAGAAACGGACTGGTTTAAGTTTGACGATAGTCGTGTCACGAAGTGTTCTGGCGATGCATTGAATTTATTGGAGCCTCTGGAGACACCCTACATTTTGTTTTATAAGAGAGAGGACATTGTTAGATCAAGATCTTCAGATGATGTAGTGCTACAGGTTTTTCCGGGTTTTCCTGCAGCTGAAAAAGCAAATGCGCCACTGGAGTCAATGAAGTCGCCCCGGAGCGCCAATTAATTTTTATTGTTGTTTTTATTTTATTTTTATCATTGTTTTAATAATAGAAAGGTACAGGGCAGAAGGAACTAAGACATAAATCAAAGTACCTACTATATAATGATAATAATGGGAAGATACATAAAATCAATATTACTGGAGTTTTTTCCCAACACCAAAACGTTATTTTTAACACCTCGACATGTGTTTTGATCACCAAGTGATCATCTTCAAGAGGAAGATTAAACTGGAAAACTTGCCAAGCTAACCCTATTTATGCTATACAGGTATACCATACATGTATACCACACATACAGGTATACCACACCTTTGGTGTATTAAATTAATTTTACAATTTGCCTTATCTACTAATTATACAATAAGTCCTCATGTAATGTTTAAATAATATAGGTGTATATAAAAAAAATTTCAAGCTATATTGTGAAATTAATTTTTATATAGCTTGAAAATTGTTTTATATACAGGGTGTAACTGAATAAGTGTAAAACATTTGAGGAGGTGATTCCTCATCGAAAAAAAGATAGGATCTTTCATATAAAGAAAATTCTTTGGAGCCTCCAATAAAGTTTCTTTATATGAAAAATCCTATCTTTTTTTCGATGAGGAATCACCTCCTTAAATGTTTCACACTTATTCAGTTACACGCTGTATAATTTGTGAATCTATATAAAAAAAAATTAAAAACTGAACTGTCAGTTAGCTAAGAAATGTCTTTTGATTTGTATAATCTGACAGTTAAATATATCTAGGGCATGACTAACAGAATTAGAGGTATCGCACATTGTATAAATTGGAGATTTTTTCATTATATTATTACGCGGAATATTGAGATAAAATCTGACACTATTCCTAGATGACCGTCTAGGAACCCAAAAATTCAACATATGTAACAGTTGAGAGCAGGTGATGATATTGTTTATGGCCTTGAATAAAAATAGAAATGAATAATATTTACGCCTTACCTCGAGACTACAGGGTATTCCTACAGTAGGATACGTGAATTCAAGTTCAAAAGACATATATTTCAGGAAACGTCTCAGTAGGGCTTCTAGTTGATTTATATGAACCTGATAGTAGGGACTCCACACGACAGATGCATATTCCAGCCTAGATCGAACAAAAGTGAAATAAAGTAATTTCAATGTTGAAGCTTTTTCGAAGTCTTTTGTATTTCTAACTAAGAATCCATACATGCGATAAGCTGCTGTTAGAGTAGTGTCAGTATGTTTATTGAGAGAGAGGGATGAATCAAAAGTAACACCCTAGATCAGTGAGTGTGTCAGGACGCTTCAGAACTTGATTGTTTATGACGTAGTTGAGTTAATTCAAGTTCGTTTTCAGTGAGTAAGATAGTACATTACATTTGAATATGTTGAGATTATTCTTCCGACACCATGTAGCAACGCGATTTAAATTCAGGGCGAGATGTTCGCAATCATTAGAACATGTTATATTGTCATCTGCCTATAAAAGGAAACCGACATCAATCTCAGCTCCGATAGCATTAATGACCATATTGAACAGTAGGGGTCCTAGATTTGATCCTTGTGGTACACCAGATGTGGCTATATATTCGATAGACTTGAGGCCACTGAGTTAGACGTAGTGTTTACGGTTGTAAAAATACGATTCGAAGAGGGTAATTAATTCACTGGATAACCCAAAACTCGAAAGCTTGTTGAGCAGGATACTATGGTCGAGTCTGTCGAAAGCTTCAAAAAAATCAGTGTAGATGACATCAGTGTGTTGACCAGTCGGCAGTGTTGACCATTGCTCCATTTGCGATCGATTCAAGTCCAAGAGGATAAACGATTATATTTTTCATTTGTTTCGTTGCCAAATTCCTGGTTCATTTTTCGGGCTGTTTTGGCGGCCTTTCGGTTCAATTTGACGTATTCCAAAAACACTTTATTGTGAGATTTTCACTAAATTGTTTTACAAAAACGCAACACGTGTTTCGACATACAATGGCTTCATCTGGCGTGTCTTTCAACTAATGGTTCAATTTGAATTCGTAGAGAAAAATGGGCTGGAAAGCGCTTAAGACAACACAAAATAATTAGCTTAAAAAACACAAAGAATTGAAATTTGGAAAAATATACAGTATAGAGACCGAAATTCTGTATCGAACAGTATTTACTGCGACACAGTAGACTGAATATTAATTGAGACATGGCATTGAGAGTAATAAAACTCTTGAAACAACTTAATAATATAATGACTGGAATATTTTATTATACATTTATGCAGAACCCTCAAAAATGTATAATTATGAATTTTCATGAATAAATAACTATATATCTGTCTATCACACTTCAGTCTGAGAATAGGATGTCCTTTTCTAATTCTTTTCACCTTTCTCTTTCGCAAAAACAGTTGGTCCACGTCAATATTTCTTTTCAAAATTGATTCCTTTCTCTTCAAATTATCGTTGTAAAAAATTCCACACTAGATATTCAAATGTGACTTACTAGAAACTTCCAGGAATCTGGCCCGACCAATATTAAAAAAACACAGCAAGTGACATTTAAAAAAATGAGACGTTTTATGTAAATTTTGTTATGCTTCTGGTTTTCCAGTCATTTTGTTTAACACATAATTTCGGCGCCGATTTGACCTAAAATTCTCGTGAAGTTTAATTTAACAATCGGATTTATGGCAAATATATTCAAAGTTTGTTCGTGACTCGGGCACGGCAATTAAAAAATGGTTCTGATTCACAACGGTGAATTCAGATTATTGAAAATTTACAGAATACATAAGCAAATAAATATAGTTAGAAAACTAAAGAACACGCTTTTAAAGAACATCGAACTAAAAAGTTAAAAATTTATTTTTTTTCAAATAAGCTTAAAACAATAACGAACGAAAAATACTAGTATTATTGTGGAAAAAGCGATGCATGGGCGCTTGATACACAAAATATATGACATAAGGCGCCCACGCTTTTTTCATAACAATGTATTTGTCGTTCGTTATTGTTTAAAGTCTATTTATAAAAATATTTTTAACTTTTTAGTTCGATGTTCTTTAAAAGCGTATTTTTTAATTTTTAAACTATACAAGGTGTAACTGAATAAGTGTAAAACATTCAAGGAGGTGATTCTTCATCGAAAAAAAAGGATCTTTCGTGTAAGGAAACTTTATTGGAGCATCTCTTGTTAAGACACAGCCCCTTAAAGGGGGAACATGAAATTTGTATAACAATTTTTTTCACAAGCACCGGAAAAGTTACAATATTGAAATTAACCTGACGTTTTGTACTACCAAATAGACACTTAGCCAGTAATTTATTTGGTTTACCCCATGATTGTAAGGGGTGGAAAACGCAACCCCTAAAATGTATTTCCAATGTAATTTTTTGTCTTATTATTTGTTTACCATTTAAAAATTTATTTCCGATAGCCTGTTTCATGTCACATAGACAAAAAATGTCTCTTGAGTTTTTTACGAACAACTACAGAGATACATCGTCATAAATGCGTACTGGATTTATTGTTATTTTGTAGTTAGTGCCTGCAATTAACGATTAAAGGGAAATAAACAAAACTAATTTATCAAAAATAAAACACACGACATGTAGAAATCATAGTAAATGTTCTTTTTATATAAACTTTTTTTATAAAAGTTTTATCTTCCTCTTTGAAGATGATCACTTGGTGATCGAAACACGTGTCGACGTGTTAAAATTAACGATTTGGTGTTGGGAAAAAACTCCAGTAATATTCATTACTGAACCAAAGGTTCCAAACAGTGCATCATAAGTGGGCAAGAAATTATATAATAATATCCCGCAGGATCTGAAAAGACAAGTAAGATATAAATATTTTTAAAAATTATTTGTTTTCTAATACCTTCTCAATATTTTAAAATTGTTAAATAAAATAAAACAGTAGGAGTAGAATGGGGAAAATAGGAAAAGAAAACAACTATATCTGCAGTCAAGCTTAATGCTTTGTGTGTATACAGTGTGTCTCATTTCTCATGGAAACACCCCGGTATCTTCCGTAATATTCGAGGTAGAACGATGAAACTCTCAGGACTGATGGAACTGCTCAAAATGCACCTACCACCTGAATGGGGTTGGCCAAAGTGATATACACTGTCCGCCACTCGCGATGGAACACCCCATTTTCACGGTAAAACATATTAGGGGGCAAAATAGGCTCAAAATTCATTTAGATTCGTGATCAGGACTACCAACTTACTACGATTACACTTTTTTTCTGTCCTTTGTTACTTGGCCGCTGCTCATGAATAGATTATATATTTTATTACAGTTCCAGGGTGTACAGCTACCTCTAGCGGGTGTCTTCTATTAAATTCAGTGACAGACGTGCCATGTTGAACTTTGTGAGTATGAAGATTAATTTTGTTTCGGATGGTAAAATGTTTCCTCAATATTTTGATAAAGGACCCCGCACATTTCTTATGAGAAATGGCTTGCCTTGAATTTTGCCGAAATTTTGATATGTTGTAGTTCTTGATGTGCTGATTGAAAGTGTCCACAGCCAAAGCTCAGAATTGTACAGTTTTCGAGATGTGAACCTTTGAATATAGATTCTTTCCATTTTTTGCAGTTTTTGCTCATCAATCGAAAGCTCTCACTTCTGGTTGGGATAGAATTTGGATGTTCAGCAACCAGAGTTAGTTTAACTTACGAATAATCTTCTTCAGTTATAATAGATGCCGCCATCGATAATTTTTCATACATTGCTTCACACTATCACGATAATCTGAGAATGTGGTGCTGTGACATTTTCCTCAGACAAGCTCAAAATGGATGATAGCATCTCACAGCATCTGTATCTTCCATACCTGAGAGTATTCTCTAGATAGAATGAAGGGGTTCAGGTATTGGAAGCGAACTATTTTGCGCCGTAATATGTTTTACCTAAAAATGGGTTATTCCATCGCGAGTGGCGGACAGCGTATATCACTTTGGCCAACCCTATTCAGGTGGTAAGTGCATTTTGAGCATTTCCATCAGTCCAGAGAGTTTCATCGTTCTACCTCGAATATTACGGAAGATACGGGGGTGTTTCCATGAGAAGTGAGACACACTATATGTTGTTTAGTTGAAAATAATCTACAATATTAATGTAATTACATAAATATTTTTGTTGTGTTTTCATTCAAACATTTACCAAATGTATAAATAATGTCTATGTTTTTTTTGAGAATAAATATCTATCTATCTATCTGTCATTCCCTGATTAGGTTACATACGTTTCTGGAACATCGTCGAACTCTTGGTATAGTCTTTTGCATAGCCTTTCGAATAGTCTCTTGCATTCCAAATCGGCCGAATACCAATCTCGATTAGCATTTAATCTGTATTTCGCGTTATTATGTAATAAAAGTGAGTGATCTGGCACGTTAAAATCCCTGATTTGAAATTATAATCACCAGATCTTCTCTGTGGGATGTCATATTTTATGTCGCGTCTAACTCCAATTCATATAATTAAAAAATAACACATCCTATTCGATGCAAATTACGCAGTCTGGACATTTCCACATTCGAGCTCACTACGTCGCAGAAGTTGATTCCCAAAAATTGTAACCTTCAGCTAGTCCTGTAAATCAAAACTCGATTGATGTTAATCAACGGTTGGTTAAAAATCGGTTTTAATTGGATTTTTAGTTAATTAACTCGTTGTGGCGCGTTGTTTATTCATCTAGATTTCAAGGGACACGTGTGGAACCCCGGGGGATACTGCGAACACGTTGATTTTGTTTTTTCTCTATAATTTACGGCCCTGGAAAAATTTAATTTCAGAGGTTCTGTGACGTCAATTACGAAAATATAAAAACTACATCATTGTGTAAATATTGTCTGAATATCAGTTTTTATCGATCTTTTTTGGGTATTTTCCCCTTCCACAATTTGAAAACAAAAATTGTAGTAGAGAACTTATACAGGTGTAAAAGAAAAAAAATTGCATCTGAGTCAATATCAGGAGTAGTTTCTAAGTATAGTTCAAGTAAACTGTATAGTGCAACCTATCTTCCAACAACTACCCTTTAATAATATTGTTAGGGAGCTAACTAATTTCGTTATTCAATAATTCGAAAATTCACAAACTGACAGCGTCATACCAATTTAATTGTCACTGTCGCTAATAGCGACCTACTAGGTAGATTAGTTTCGTATTTTCGCATTTATGACGATGTATCTCTGTAGTTGTTCCTAAAATAATTTTTTGCTGGGAACTGGTTTATTTTGGGAAAAAACCCAAGAGACATTTTTTGTTTAGAATGAAACAGGCTATCGGAAATAAATTTTTAAATGGTAAACAAATAATTAGACAAAAAGTTACATTGGAAATAAATTTTAGGGGTTGCGTTTTCCACCCCTTACAACCATAGGGTAAACCAAATAAATTTCTGGCTAAGTGTCTTTTTGGTAGTACAAAACGTCAGGTTATTTTCAATATTGTAACTTTTTCAGTGCTTGTGAAAAAAATTGTTATACAAATTTTATGTACCCCCTTTAAGAGGCTGTATCTTAACAAGGGATGTTCCAATGAAGTTTCTTTATATGAAATATCCTATCTTTTTTTCGATGAGGAATCACCTCCTTAAATGTTTTACACTTATTCAGTTACACCCTGTATTACACTATTCGCATCCAAATTTGGGATCAATGTGTTTTCAAACCATTCCTCAAAAATATTAGCTTCCATTTTCTTATGATAGTCAACATTGCAGTCCCCAAGTTTTTTTCTACATAATTTCGAAGAATTCGCAATGATTACTCGCGATCCTTTGTTTGCAGGCATGTTAGGCGTACACATTCTCGAACCTTCAGTCCATCCTTTAGTAACTGTGTTGTGAGTGTCATACCGTTGTTTCTGCCTATATTTAGTTATTTGTTCTAAGTATTTGTTACACAATTCCACTATTCTTCTGCTTTCCATAACTGCTTGACGTTTGTTTATTATTTTAAATCTAAATCCTAGTTTCTTTATCCAATTCTGAAGAGTTTTGTCACAACAGCTCACGTTATGACCGAAAGTATTAAATTTCTTCCTTATGATTTCAGTTGTAGGAATCTCATTGCTTTTGTTGTATATTATTTTTTTCAATGATTTTCTTATATGAACATCTAAAGGTTTTGGTAATCCCGTATCACATCGTGTCTTGCGTTCACGAGGTTTGTTTTTGACTATTATACGTACAGTTAAGAAAGGAATTTCGGTCAAATCTGATGTTGCTTGTAATAGCTCAGTAATATTTTTGGATATCAGCAAAAATAGCAAAAGCAGAAACAAAAACTGGAATCAATAATTTCTGATTTTTTCGCATCATCTCAAAAACCGGACCTGATACGTTCGATTTATTTTCACCAGTAGCAAGTACAAGCAAATACAAATATACCACGAAAAACAAAAGTTTTTGTTTAGGCGTGTGTCAATATGGTCTTCATATAAATACGTTTTTGAGATACAGAATATTTAAAAACTTCTAATCTTCCTATTGAAGATGATCACTTGGTGATCGAAACACGTGTCGAGTTGTTGAAAATGACGGTTTGGTGTTGACATAGAACACCAGTGATATTATTCAACTTCTGAAATGTCCAGGCTATTTTTATTGAAATGTTTTAGTAGATGCCGTATTTTTTGTCAATCATCTTCTTCTCAACCAAGGTTTCAACCAATTTAAAAATCGTCAAATCTGTAAACTCATCGTATGGTATTTCTCATTGAATATCTTGACGCCAAAACCCGGATTTTTGTCAAAGAATCCGTCTGCGATTTTGAAATTCCTCGAATATTCTTCAACAATCGAACGGGTGTTATAAATAAAGAATGCAAATGTTATTGTTCGAGAAATTTACTGTAGAATCGTAAAAAACTGGTTAGAAGATATTATTAGTGAAATTTTGTGGACACAGAATATCATTCGATTTAGTATATTTTTATATTTCAGAGTTGTTTGTATGCGGAAGTTTGAAAAAAGATTTCTCTATGACTTCCAAAAAGCATTTCAATTATAATAGTTATTTATTATACAAGGGAAAAAAGTATTAGATTTTAGCTCGAGGTTGTGTTGTCTCCCGACGCTAAGCGGACTAACTAACCGGAGTTAGTAGAAGCAGCGAAAGTAGGGTCACAAAAATTATTGCCAGCTAAATCGCGGAAAATTCATGAAACCGTGTATTCAAGATTCATGGAATGGAAGACATGCAGTTCTTTCTCGGAGACGGTGTCATTGGCTTATTTTTTGGAACTGGCACAACAACAAAAGCCATCAACAGTGTGGTCGAATTATTCACTGATTAAAAGTATGTCACAATCCAATAATAATGTAGACATTTGAAAATATTTCAAACTAATTACATTTCTGAAACAAAATGGGAAATGTTTACACGCCCAAGAAAGCTGTGATATTTACGAGTACACATATTAGTGACTTTTTAAATAATGCTCCCGATGAAGTTTATTTAATGGCCAAGGTTGTTGTTGCATTTGGGATTGCAGGAGCTTGTCGAATTTGTGAAGTCAGCCAGGTAACATTAGATGATATTGAAGATTAGGGAACGATATTAATTGTGAAACTCAAGCAAACAGGAGATGTGGGTAGCAATCAGTTTTGAAATGTACCTGAAGCAGTGGCTAATTTTCTTCAACTTGAAAATGCCAATTCATATACAGGTCATACATTTCGAAGATCGTCTGCTACACTTTTAGTTGAATCTGAAGGAGACTTGATGACACTAAAGAAACATGGTGGTTGGAAGTCATCAACGGTCGCTGAAGGGTATGTTGCTGAATCGGTAGCACACAGGACAGAAATAGCTAATAAAGTGTTTAGAACGTTTGGCAGTGCTAAAATAACACCCACACCCGATTTGTGACCAGGAACATCAACGGCAGTTGTGTCCATGACAGAAAAAAATATAATTTCAACACAAGAAAATTCGACTGTTGTACCGAATAGTTCAAGGAACATATCATTCATACAATGCACATTTAATAATTGTACTTTTGATATAAAGGAAATGTAACTTTTGTATAAGAAAATATTTTAAAATTAAATTTCTACCTTTACTGCCCAATAGGCTGAAACAGCTGTATACCGGGGGCTCTTAAATTGAAATCAATATGGGAATGATCAAAAAGTACTTATTTATTTATTCTTTGATATATACAGGGTGTCCCTGGACTTCCTCTTTTCCTTTCGGGAATGTATAGATGGGGTCAAAATATCACCAGTACTTCATATAACTTTTTTTCCTAAAAGTCTTCGTAACCAAGTTACGGGCCCTCGAAGTTACAAAATGAAAAATGTTTTTCTTTGATAACTTTTCAAGTGAATATTCAAAATCATCCAAATTTTGGTAATTGACTAAACAAATGAATTCCGTTGATGAGCTTTCATGCAGGAGTCAGTTGTTTTGCTACAAAGTCAGGAACGGACTACCCCCGATGGTCCACACCCCAAAACTTTGAAATGACAGATAATTTTCAATATTTTTCAACAAAATAAGGTTACTTGGACAATTTTATGAATAAAAGTACTCGTGTGGAAAGTCGATCGGAGCAACGAGTCTTGATAAAAATGTAGTTCTACTCGACGACATCAAACCCGCTCGTCCACCATTATTTGAAATGAATAATTATCAAAGCAGAAATAATAATGATAACGTTAATTCAACAACATTTATAACAGGAATAATACAAAGTATGCTAAAATGAAGTCGTAAACAAAAAGTACAGTACCTATATGGAAGTTTAAGTCACAATTGTTATAGCAGATATTTTTTCAAAAGAAATATCAAGTTCTGTAGATTCGTGGTGTTTTTAAACTAACAAGCCACTCTACTATGAAATATCGAATTCATTCCATATTTTGTATGTACATAATACGTGTGGAATAATCACGTTTCGTGTTGATCAGTTATCTGAATCTCATGAAACTCAACATTCGAATGTTTCAAATTCTTCTTCACAGCTAAACTGTTGAGGAGTTTCACTGATAATTATAATTTTATGGGAGAAATTCTTCAACACGAATCTAAATTTAACTGAAAAAACGCACATCGGAAAAAATATTTACTATACTAATAAAAAGCAAACGAATGAACTACAAAAGCGGCTGCACATGATCAGGTGAAAAATATCCAGGGAATAATTATGTTCCATTTCTTTCACAGATGTTGACAAAAAAACCTTTTAGAAAGTTTTCATAAGAAATGAAAACTGGTATGCGATTTTGTTTTGTTGAGTGGTGCGTTGTCATATTACTATCATTGTATTGTCAATATTCTATAGGAAATTTTGAATTTTTTTGATATGGCCGAACAGTTTACATTCAATGAATATGCAGATATGCATGTATTTTATGGACGAGCATTTTGTAATGCTGCAGAAGCCCGTCGTCTGTATTGCGAGCATTTTCCCAATCGAACGGTACCGTCAAGAGAAACATTCGAGCGTGTCGATCGCAGCTTGAGGGAGACAGGTATGTAATAATTGATAATTAATTTGAGCACGTTGTTTTATTTTGATATTATTGTAGGTACAGTTTTGCCAAAACGAGGTGGTGAGGGCGCTCCTAGGACTGTACGTACCGTTGTATTGGAGGAAAATATTTTGGAAGCCGTCGCTGATGATCCTTCAATGAGCATCAGAAATCTATCAGAACAGTTTCATACATCCAAGTCCACTATTCATAGAATAATTAGGGAACAACTGCTCCACCCATTTCACATCCAGAAGGTACATGCCATGACACCTCAAGATTTTCCAGCACGACTGGAATATGCCAATTGGTTCATGGATAGGCAAAGAGAGGATATGACTTTTATTAATCGAGTTTTATTCACTGATGAAGCAGGTTTCAGTAGAGATGGAGTTATCAACTCTCATAATCTCCATATATGGGCCGAAGAAAATCCCCATGGGATATTGCAAACCAAACACCAACGGAAATTCAACGTGAATGTTTGGGCTGGTATCATAGGAAACCATCTTATAGGACCATTCGTTCTACAGGACCGATTGAATGGAGAACGTTACTTGGAGTTCATTCAGAACGATTTGAATGGACTTTTGGAACATGTTCCATTGCAAACCCGAAGAGATATGTGGTTTATGCATGATGGCGCTCCTCCTCATTTTAGTTTGATTGTGCGTGACCATCTGAACCATATTTTCCACAATAGATGGATTGGTAGAGGTGGGCCATATTCATGGCCATCGCGGTCTCCGAATTTAAATCCATTGGATTTCTTTCTGTGGGGGCATCTAAAAAGCCTTGTTAACGCTACACCTATTCACACAAGAGATGCATTGTTGAATAGAATAACATTACATTGTGAAGCCATACGAAACGACCCTGGAATGCTATTTCAAGTACAGAGAGGGTGTCTTCGCAGACTAAGAAAATGTATAGAGAGAGAAGGTGGTCATATCGAGCAGTTTCTGTAGCGGATTTTTCATTTCTGTTTGCTCTTGAGGCTCTTGAGTTTCGTTAGTTAAACGTGTTTGCATTATAAAAATTCGTTATGAACATTTTACCTATCATTTCCATTTTCCTTAAAAACTAATATTTTCGAATAATGGTAGACATCTCAGGATAAATGTTGTTGAATTAACGTTATCATTATTATTTCTGCTTTGATAATTATTCATTTCAAATAATGGTGGACGAGCGGGTTTGATGTCGTCGAGTGAAACTACATTTTTATCAAGACTCGTTGCTCCGATCGACTTTCCACACGAGTACTTTTATTCATAAAATTGTCCAAGTAACCTTAATTTGTTGAAAAATATTGAAAAATATCTGTCATTTCAAAGTTTTGGGGTGTGGACCATCAGGGGTAGTCCGTTCCTGACTTTGTAGCAAAACAACTGACTCCTGCATGAAAGCTCATCGAAGGAATTCATTTGTTTAGTCAATTACCAAAATTTGGATGATTTTGAATATTCACTTGAAAAGTTATCAAAGAAAAACATTTTTCATTTTGTAACTTCGAGGGCCCGTTACTTGGTAACGAAGGATTTTAGGAAAAAAAGTTATATGAAGTACTGGTGATATTTTGACCCCATCTATACATTCCCGAGAGGAAAAGAGGAAGTCCAGGGACACCCTGTATATACAGGGTGTCCCTGTTCCTGACTTTGTAGCAAAACAACTGACTCCTGCATGAAAGCTCATCGACGGAATTCATTTGTTTAGTCAATTACCAAAATTTGGATGATTTTGAATATTCACTTGAAAAGTTATCAAAGAAAAACATTTTTCATTTTGTAACTTCGAGGGCCCGTAACTTGGTTACGAAGAGTTTTAGGAAAAAAGTTATATGAAGTACTGGTGATATTTTGACCCCATCTATACATTCCCGAGAGGAAAAGAGGAAGTCCAGGGACACCCTGTATATATATATATATATATATATATATATATATATATATATATATATATATATATATATATATATAGCAATTGCAACACTAACGTAACAGTCTTATTATTTTCTCTATACAGGGTGTCAATTTGAAAACTTCTCACCGTCAATATCTTCCTTCCAGTAAACAATATGGTCAATTTTATTGTGAAGGGGGGCAGTTTCAAAGACAATTTGTAATCCTCGTGGTTCAACCCCCTAAGAGGAGTAGATGTTACACGTAGTATTTCAAATGGGAAAAGGGGTCAAGTGACATATCATTTTTATTGGTTTATTGCTTCCAATGGTACCTTGACTCATTATTTTTTGATGAGCATACTGAATCTAGAATCTGGAAATATACAGTTAGGTTCTTTGTATAGAAAGGGTATCAGGAATTTCCACCCTCAAGGGGCTGGATTGTATCGAATTTCGTTAGTTTTGAAGTTGGAAACCTGAAGTTTTGGGTCAATAAAAAAATATACAACTATAAATATAACTATTTGTTTAAAATGGTCTGCCACGAAAATGTGACAAACCAAATTCTACGCAGGCCAATCCGCGGCAAACAACTAGTACTCTATAGTTTATATTTCTTGTTGTGTACCGAATATTTCATTCAAACAATTTGTACCTCATCAATCAATTCAATCACGGTCTAATTTCAATTGAAATTAACAGTCATGTGATAATTGAAATTTAATGAGTATCTGCTAGTTCCTGTGGCGTTAATTGATTACGTAATATCTGACATAATTTAGTAACCATCTACCAAAATGCTCGTTACTAGTTGGGTAAAAAGTAATGATTCAATTTGACACGACCAATTATAAAATGCAAAATTTTGATAATTGAGTTAATTGGGACCTCACGGCAATTATGCTGTGTAATAAAAAATAGGTAGTCTAGACAAAACCTCAGCTAGAAACTCATTTAAAGTTAATATTTTTAGGAATCTTCAATTACTGGATGATATCACCCAGAATGAATCAGAAAATTTTGTATTGGTTATTATTAATTGAAGTATTTGGCCTTGTCCATTCTATTTGAAAGTTATTTGGATCGTTGATTTATCTATGACAAATTAAAAAAAAACTCTAATCTACTCATAACTTGTTCAAACACATCAAAAGTAAAGAAAATATAAAAAATGTTTTTGAAAATAAGGCAAAATTATTGGCACTTTGCTTTTCCCTATTTATTGTAATAGAAGTCAGATCTCCCCTAGATCGAGAGAAGACTCTCCACACGACAGACAATCTGTGACACTACCTTATATCAAAGGTGTGACCGACAAAATCGGGAGAATACTGAGACGTAAAAACATTCGGACAACCTACAAACCGCACAAAACGATATCCAGTTGGCTGCCCAGACCGAAAGAGAGAATTTCCCTAGAAAACCAAGGAGTATATAGCATCACATGCGAGGACTGTGGACAACAATATATCGGTCAGACCAACAGACGTATATCTGCCAGAACCCAGGAGCACAAAAATTCGATAAGAACAAAACAAACCTCCTCTGCCCTCATTCAACACCATCTACAAACAGGTCACAAGATTAATTTTGAGTCCACAAAACAGATAGCACAGGTACAAAACCCAAGAATTCGACAAATCAGGGAAGCTATCGAAATCGAAAAGCAAGGCCTCATCAACAAAAGGGATGACTCACTAAACATCCCAAGTATTTGGAAAACAATAATTAAAAACAACCACCAAAGACAATCACAAATTGATAATGAACCATCGCAGGTAGGAGAACCGCCAGAAGCCATTAACAACCCTCAGGTAGAAAAACAGGTAGGAGAACTACCAAAAGCCATCAACAACCGTCAGGTAGGAAAACAGGTAACAAATCCATACAACTTACGCAAGCGAAACCATATAAAAACACCACAAGAAGAACCTAACATCAGTTACACCTCTCGAAGCGAAGCAGTAACTCGTCTTGATAATGCCATCTGAGATGATGGCGAAACGTCGACTATCGAATAGTACACAACGGATGAACACCCGGAAAAACAACACATCATATATATATATATATATATATATATATATATATGTATCGTTTATTTAGCACAAGCTAATGCAGTTACAATATTAGTCTTAATCGTCTTAATCTAGGTTAAAAATTTAAATGTCACAATTAAAATTTAAAATTTAAAATCATGTACATTGAAACATATAAATAAAAACAGCACAATAAATAATATATATATATATATATATATATATATATATATATATATATATATATATATATATATATATATATATATATAACTATGCCAAACTAACTGACTGTTATGAAGAAACAAGTATAGCTGAGGCACCAATCAATCTAATAATAATACTGATGATGAACAAGACTCAACTTCTGACGGAAGCAAGTAACTCTTTGGAAAGTTCGAAATAGATGAACATTTCAATCTAGCAGACCACTATTATAATATTCATGAAGTCATTGTTCACTGTGGTTCTGGCATTGTGTCACGAAGTGTTCTGGCGATGTATTGAATATATTGGAACCTCTGGAGACACCCTACATTTTGTTTTATGAGAGAGGGGATATTGGTAGATCCAGATGACGTGGTGCTGCAGGTTTTTCCTGTAGCTGAAAAAGCAAACGCACCACAAAAAGCTTTCTTCGAAAGCTTCTGATAACTCCTTTTCCATATTCTCTGTTTCACTATCACTGTCGTCATTGAAATCAATAATTAATTTATTTCTACCATTAATCTAGAAGTGTCCAATCTCTCTTTTTCAACTGAAATTACTTTTTTAATCATTTTCTGCCAGTCTTCTTCGGTGATATTAGATATTTCTTCTTTAACTAGCTCTATTACCGTCTTATCAAATTTTGGAAAGTTATTTTTACGCCTGATACTCTGTTTCAATTTTCCCCAAATCAAGGGGGAAGTCTCAGTATGGTGTGTCCATACATTTCAGCAATACTCTCAAGGGCGTACAATTTTTCAAATAATGTTTTTGTCCGTAAAATTTCAAGTAGTTGGTTTTTGGTATAGTTATCTTCAAAATACAAATTGTTATCCATTAAAAAACTTTGTATTCCATCTTTTCTCGAATTTTTATTCGGTACTTTGATGGGCTGTCGCGAATGATAGGAAGCGTTGTCAAGAACTATTACACTATTCGTATCCAAATTTGGGATCAATGTGTTTTTAAACCATTCCTCAAAAATATTAGCTTCCATGTTCTTATGATAGTCAACATTGTGGTCTTCAAGTTTTTTCCACATAATTTCAAAGAATTGGGAACCCATCCTTCACTTCCTCCGCAATGATTATTCGCGATCCTTTGTTTGCCGGTATGTTAGGCGTACACATTTTCGAACCATCAGTATACCCTTTCGTAACTGTGCCGTGAGTATCATACCAAGTTTCGTCCAAATAGAAAATTTGCCGTTGTTCTTGTCTATATTTAGTTGTTTGTTCTGAGTATTTCTTATGCAATTCCACTATTCTTCTGCTTTTCATAACTGCTTGACGTTTGTCTATTATTTTAAAACTAAATCCTAGTTTCTTTATCCAATTCTGAAGAGTTTTGCCAAAGCATCTCACGTTATGGCCGGAAGTATTCAATTTTTTCTTTATGATTTCGATTGTAGGAATCTCATTGCTTTTGTAACAGTCGTATATTGTTTTTTTCGATGATTTTATTAAATGAACATCTAAAGGTTTTGGTAATCCATTATCACATCGCGTCTTGCGTTCATAAGGTTTGTTTTTGACTATTTTACGTACAGTTGTTATAACCATCCTCGCATTCTATTCGTCACCGCAACATGACTTCAAATTTAATTTTATGACTCTTCAGCCAATCATAAAACTCGGTTAGTAAAATTCATCCAATATGAACCGCCAAGTCTACAGTCCACCTGGACTAGTTGGCAGCGGCTTTATTTCTCTGTATTGTTTGTTTTGGTCTTTGAAAGCGCCGACAGCTTTAACTATGCACCATACTGGTTACTTCGACTATATTCTCAACCTTCCTTTTTCAGCAAAGATGTCGCTGTGTGAATGAAATGTCAATTGAGTCATATTTTTCACACTAACTGATTCGTGCGAAAGGAATTCGCACAGGTGAATAGAATTAGTCACCTGCAGGCTTTGTTTTAAGTGTGTTTATGGTGGAAAAAGTATATCGAGTCGTCTTCCATCTTTGCGGAAATTTCCCATCACGTTTCAAATGCCTAAAGAGAAAATGCACCGAGGATAATAGCACTTTAGAAGCCATTAGCGTTTTTCTATGAAATTACCACGCATTCGAGTAACAAAGATATGCACTTAAGTGCACTTGGTAAACTTTCAAGGAGAAAGTTGAATCATCCAACAATTACGTCTTTTACTTTTTTCATACAAAGACATGGTTCTGATGAGCCATCGATTCATTGAGTAGACTTGACTTTCACGATTATTACTATCAGTTATGGAATGTTGATTTCAACGATGTGTGTACAATGCGTTTCTCAAATAAACAATCCCAAGTTTGTAAAGAATGTTTCAAAAGCTTCATGAAAAATTATGGTTGCAAGACATCAGACGACATTTTAGTATAATATTGTTACGTGACTATTGAAATAATATTCAATAAAACACCAATCAAATGTATATGGTATGTAATGAAAAAGAATATATGATTCTATAACAAAATGATGATAAATACGAGTAAATTCAACTGAATAGACACTGATGAACCTGTTAGGATAGCCGATGTAATGGTTGACTGCAATGGTTGACTGGTTCTGTGTAGTTTTTCCTGGTGGGTCTGTCAGAGTTCAATACATTGGGCTACTATATTCATCTTTGTACTCCTGGGAGACGGCTAAATATGGATTCGAATGCCAGTATATTAGTTGAGAACCACCGTAGGGCTACTATGTTCACCCTTGTACTTCTGGGAGATGACCGAGTATGGATTCGAAGACCAGTAGATTGGTTGAGAACCACCGTAGGGCTACTATGTTCACCCTTGTACTTCTGGGAGATGACCGAGTATGGATTCGAAGACCAGTAGATTGGTTGAGAACCACCGTAGGGCTACTATGTTCACCCTTGTACTTCTGGGAGATGACCGAGTATAGATTCGAAGACCAGTAGATTGGTTGGGGATCACCGTAGGGCTACTATGTTTACCCTTGTACTTCTGGGAGATGAGCGAGTATGGATTCGAAGACCAGTAGATTGGTTGGGGATCACCGTAGGCCTACTATGTTCACCCTTGTACTTCTGGGAGATGACCGAGTATAGATTCGAAGACCAGTAGATTGGTTGGGGATCACCGTAGGGCTACTATGTTTACCCTTGTACTTCTGGGAGATGACCGAGTATAGATTCGAAGACCAGTAGGGCTACTATGTTCACCCTTGTACTCCTGGGAGATTATTGGGCATAGGCTTGAAGGTCAGCAGCTCAGGTATGGCTCACCATGGTAGTTATATCATAAAAACGATATGAACTAATGACTATTGGACCAGATAGACGAACACTACACTTAAACCTTGGATGACTAGTTAAGAATGGAACTAGTTAATAGTGGGGCTTTACAGTAAATGAAAGAGTACCCTTTATAGTTTGTCCAAGCTTTCGGAAATTTAATAAATTGTTTCCATCATCAGGGATGCTACAAAATTAAGTAATATTAAGATATAAATGGATGGTTAGACTTACAACTTTGTTGAGGATGTTTCATACGATGGTTATGTGAAATATTGAGCACCACATAGTGTTGGATGATCATTGATACAATACATATACAAATATTGTGAAAGGATGTCTAATATTAGATTAAATATTTGATAAAATACGTTGCAGTTTAATTTTTTTTTGAAAGAGGATAAGGTCCACATGTCGAAATTTCACAAATCGTTTCTATTGGTTAGGATTGACAGACAGTTGTCATGACATATGTCACTGATAATAGTGATGAAAGAACTTTTACAATTTGAAGTTGGCTCTACTCAAACTGTTTGAGTAGAGCCAAACTGTTGAGATAATCTTAATAATTCATTAGTTAATAGGTGTGAAATACATAAAATCCATATTTAATATACAGTAGACCACCGGAAATCTGAACCAATTGTGACCGTTCGTAGTTCGGATTACCGATTTTATTCGGATTTTCGAACATAATCTAGACATGCCGCTGAGACCCTTATTAAGCCTACAGTATTAAAATACAGTTCTGGATCCAGTACAGTACAGAAAATAAAAACAACGTTGGGATTACCTATTCTTTCAGCAATATGAATAGATTGATCGATGTAACCCTCAGCTACTGTTGTAGACTTCCATACTCCGTGCCTCTCAATATCCGTTATATTTGCTCTTGATTCTGCTAGCAAAGAAGGTTCCGGAAGGTTCGGAAACTCAGCAATGGTAGAGGACATTTTTCCAAACGTGCTAATACCAACTGGATTGGCCTAGCATTTATAATTTGAGTATTTAAGACAAAAACGTTGATGATTGATAGCAGAAGGGCGTAATGCAATGTATAGATAACTAATAAAATTGATCAGAATTAGATAGTAGGTACTCATGTCTTTTGCTTGTGTGTTTATTAGTCAACCAAAGTTTAGCGATTTGATTTGTTTGAATTTAATAAATTTTGCCTAGACGTGAGATGCCGTTTCACATCTGTCACCAACAGCTGCCATATTCATTATTTCCAATCCAAAACCTTCATTGAACTGGAGGTATGTTTGGAAAAGAGGTTCGGATATGAATACAAATGTAATTGTACAAAAGAATTTGCAGGAAGTAACTTTTAACAAAGCTATAAGGTCAAGGATAATGATATTCACTTCCCATGAGTGTTTCCTTCACACCGGCGTTGAAAAAAAGGCACGATCACAATCTTGAATCACGCTTGTACATTATTGACTGGAGGTATTGTTGATATAACGATTTTATATCAGTTGTTGACGTTTTGAAAAGTTGAACACCTTCGTCACTGAAGCTTTCCTAGGCTCAGACATGTACATTGTAATCATTATACTAATTGAAATTTGTTGACAACAAAACTACAATTGTTATTGAAGAACTTGGTGATTCTACTTGAATAATAATTACTTCAGCAACAAACAAACAAATGTAATAATAAAGTCGGGTCATGAAAATAACAAATACGAAAAATTGAAAAGAATTACTTTGAAAAAACAGTACAATAATAGTTATTTATAATAAAATAATAATAATAATTAAAAATACTTTCAACACTACTTTGTAAACATCATCTTTTAATACTCTTGACAACCATTAAAAATGTAACTTTTAATGAAAGTTGTACAAAAAACAATTTATGGCTTTTGCAACACAATTATGTACCTGCTCTCTCGTCATTACTTGTACGTTAGTTTTTGGCCAAAAACAACATCGCAATCATGCCTCAGCCACCGTATTTACCAGATTCAGACCCCTGCGACTTTTTTCTGTTCCAAGATTGAAGAGACCCACGAAAGGACGACGTTATATCAGGTATTCATTTTATTATTATAACTTCACACACATGTCAACTGATGAATTATTATGTGGATATTTGGCTATTTCTTAATGTACATTAGTAACATTTTCTACTCAATAACCCACTTATCCATTCAAAATATAGTGTATGTTTGTAATTTCAATTATTCATTCACTATTTCTATTGTATATCTATTCTACCATCAGTTATAAATAACCTGCCTTTTTTGTTTCGGTAAACTCTTCTGCTCAATGTATTCTCGAAACTATACCAAGAAGAATGCAGTGAAACAGCTTAACAGAAGACAGCTAAGAATGTTGTTTGTTCCAGTGAAAAAAATATGTTGATCGTAAAAATTCCATAATATTATCGTCTGCAGGAGAAATGTTAATATTCCATCGAATTTTGATATCGCAGGGGTTTTTCCTGAACACCTCCAAAATATTCGACGTTATTTTGATGGAATTAATAGCGATAGCACTACATTATTATGATTCTACATTCCTCTGGCGAAGTCATCAATAAACCCAGTGGCGTACAGTTGATAGGAATAGTGACGTAATAGTTTACGTAACAAGCCGGGAAAAAATGTTTTCGCGCTTGTTGCATACTTTATTTTTTCGGATACCGTGTAAAATAGCAAAGCAATGAGACACATCACTAATATATTTGATCTGTGTAATTAATGACTGTTTCTTTTGTGGAAATTCTTTCCTAAAAATTAATATCTCCTTGAAATATATCCCTTTCAATTTCTCCAATTATACTTCTTATTTTTCGTATTCTGTCAGTTCTCAAATGTTAACTATTCTTTCTGTTCTTTCCCCCCATTGGATTCTTTTCTGACCTCTTATTTTTCCAATCTTTGATTCTGCTTGCTTTGTCTATTCTTAAATCACTTATTCAAAAAAAACCCAAAGATAAATTTCTGCGTTTCTATGCGGGGTACCATTTATCTCACTCCTAAGACCAGTGTTTTGCCATTTGGTATAAATATGTGGTGTGTTTATTGATAATACATTTTCTACCTTGTATTGACGAATCCAATACAATTTTTAATTGTCAAATTATCCCCCGAAGACCCGATACATTCGGGAGGGCGCGCCAGCATTATCAACCAATGACCACTCCCCACACCGTGGGGTGAGTGATCATATTATTATTATTATTATTACCTAACAGTTTCCTCTTGCAGCATCCACTTCGTGGGTTGTTTTCGATCTCCTGCTCATTTAATTCTTGATTCTCCTTTGCGTCAGCTACTGTAGGTTGTTCTCCGCGTTCCTGTTTTCCTAATTTCGAAAAACTCGAGGAAACCTTTGGCGTATTGCTTCTTGTTCCTCTAATTCTTGGCTTTCTGTTTTTGAATCTATTCACATCATTATTCATGTTCTCGTTTCACTGATTTCGAAAAATCCAGGATGACACCTGTACACAGTACTAATGATTCCACCACCATAGTTTTGTTTTTGGGCAAACCTACATTCGATATATCATCTTGTGCAAGTGAATCTCGTGACATACCCGGAGCCACTTAACCTCAATTGAGGAGCAACCGAGGAGAAAGCATACTTCCTGAAAAAACCTACAGTCTTATAAAGGTTCATACCCTGGTGGATTAGGGAACTGGCTGAGCTCAGAAAAAAGTTGGACAACACTTCTATAGAGCTGAGAGTCTAGGAAAATAAAGAGACTACAAAGAAGCTCTTACAAAAAAGTCAGGACATCCAAATTGAGAACTTGAAGGGAATTGTATGGAGGGATCTTTGAATTATCCTTAAACTTCCTCAAAAAGTCCTCTCGAAGAGACGTTTCAGCGGCACCGGTTTAATGAAAAAATCGAACGGGGAATATTCCTTCAGCAATAATGAAGTGTTAAAGACACAGTTTTCTGGCTCCTAGATAGTTGAGGAAGAAGATTTTGAAAGTTCTCAGCTAGAAGGGTCTTAACAGATCTAGTGGAAGCCTACTTACAAAATACTTCAATAATAAAATTCCTCGAAAGCTAGTTTTGAGAGGCGCTGTTGTGGTGTTTACACTAAAGCCTGAATGACATCCAATGGAGGCATCAGGGTCACATTGCCCTTTCCCCTGAAGACAATGGAGAAAATAATACATATCCACATTAGAAGTGAATCTACCAGACGAGCCATTTCTCAGAAAACTAGAAAAATCTACGGTTTTTCCTCTACAGTGCATTTTCTATAGGCATTGAAAAGAATTTGTAGCAAAAGAAGTGGCTCTCCGTGCTTTCATTGATGTAGGTAGCTTTTGATGTCCAATAGGAGTCCACCACTAGAGGAATGGGACATAAGTTTTTTTATTGATCACATAGGTGCAGACTTGCTAATTTTGAAGAAGAAGCAGTTCATGTAACCGTGAAGAAGGGCTTGCTCTCGACAATATAATAGCAAAGTTGGACCATTAGAATTCCACTACTTAAGGTTGGCCGCTGACTTGAGGTTAATCCACAACTCATGTTGAATTGCAAAGAATTCACAGTCAATTCCAGCTAGCAAGTGCTAGTTCTATTTAATAAACGTGTCTGAAATATGCATTTTTAGACCCAGTTTCACCTGGAATTGATTATCGATAAAAAACTGCCTCCGAAGTACTGGTCATATTGAACGATTTAATCAAACCTATAGTTCATCTAGGCCTCATTGATATGGAACAACCATCAGCAGAAGTTGAGTTACAGAGATTTCATCGATTGCGAATCCTTGATGTGGATGCTTAGGTCACAAGCTAATTAAAAGGAAAGGGAGTTGGGGAAAGGACCAATGCCCCTTTCTCTGTACTGAAACTTTTCTAAGGACTCTCGAAAAGCCACATCAAGGAATAATTTCAGTAATAAGAACTTGATGATTCAAGATATCTGTAAACAGTATCCCGACAAAGACAAGTACAGAATTATCAGCTTATCCAAATAGAGTCAACAGCTACAAGTTTCAGCCAAAATCCTGAGATTTATAACTCCTCACAGAGTATTGCCCAGCTCCATAAAATGGAAAAATAGGCTGCTGGAGTTGCTTTTTTAAGTTAATCGGAGGGCAAACTAAATAACTTTTCTAGAAGTCGGGGTTCGAATAGATTAGAGTTATATACAATAGGTCGCAGTACGAATAATTGCAATTTGGCTCTAAAAGTTATATGTTAGATTCAAAAAGCCGTACATTATATTCGTATGGAAAAATTGACAGTTTTGGTTATTTTTGGTCGACACGAAGTCTGCCCAAAGTTGCATTCATTTGTCTCAAACTGCGTCAGGGTGAGACGTCTTTCAGTTGGTCGCCCCACATTGCCTGATTTTTATCATTATTACTATTATTGTCAATATCATAGAGCCTGTCTCAAAAACGTGATTTATAGCTGTAATGGAACACAGGTTATATAAAAATTTGTTCGGCTTGTTCCAAAACTGGGTAAATAAAAGGCCAAAATATGATTGGGCTTTCGTGTCCCCTTCGACGGGTGAATCGGCGCCGCCACTGTCGAAAAACATTCGAGGATCGTCATTCGGGCGCCAGATTCCCAACAAGGTCGTGTCGCGGCCTTCTGACATCCGCGTCGAAGTTCGATTGTCAGTTGTTTTGCGAAGGTGTTGCGAGTTCAAATGATGGACGACGGCCAGCTGGATCTTCTTGCTGGTGATCAATGCCAATCTTCGCATTTTTGTGTTAATTACCACTGTTGCCGGTGTCAGGGTTTAGTATATACTAAGTATAACAAAAACTAATAAAATATCACAGAAAATACAGTGGAAAACATTACTCCTATTTATTCGAGGGTATCATTACCGCTAGGTGGCACTGCAAAACTCAGGGATAACAAAGGAAATTCGTTCTTGTATTGATAAAACTAAAAGATATAGAAAAAAATGTCGGTCGAAAGGCAAAGTTCAAGTCCAATTCACAGAGACGTTTTGTTCCTCAACTCAACCATGAAACATGGATATCAAGTGGATCCAAAGAAGGGGTGTTTATTGGTGTATTTTTTTTAGTGATTAGACTAAAGTAAACAAACACATCTATAAGTAAGATGTGAGTGAACTAAATCGGTAGAAACAAACCATCATCAATAAAAATTCTATTCATATATGATCAAAGTTATTTTGAAAATCCAAATGACATCTCATTTTGAATCAGAAAATCTCTTTGTTCAAGAACAATTTAGTTTCAGGAAGAATCATTCAACCACATCGGCCATTGGTAGAGTGACACAAATAGTGAACAAAGGTTTCCAAAACAATTATTTCATCTATGCACAATACCTGGACCCGACAAAGGCGTTTGGCTGCGTTTCACATGATATTCCACTCAAAAAACTTCAATATTACAATATTCACGAAGCAAGTATCAACTCGGTGAACTCTTACCTAGAGAACCGAGTCTAGTTCGTTCTCTTCCAAGATAAAAAATATTCTCTACTCAATATACGGTGTCTCCCAAGAGTCCATTTTAGGACCACTGCTTTTTCTTGTGTTTATAAATGACTTGCCCTATTCATCTTCACTATCAAAGTTTATACTATTTGCTGATGACAGCACGTTCAATCAGGAAAATAATTAAGTAACCTGATTACCACAGTTGAAACTGAAAAAGAACAAATAGAACAATGGTTCCTTTCAAATAAACTAAAAGTCAATGAATCGAAAACAGCATATGTTTTTCAGTGTGAGAAAACCTGGCAAAATTAGATTCACATCCAAGTGTACCAAATTTTACAAATATGTATATATATATATATATATATATATATATATATATATATATATATATATATATATATATATATAAATATATATATATATATATATATATATATATATATATATATATATATATATATATATATATATATATATATATATATATATATATATATACAGTGTCACACATAAAGTCCGCATCAAATGGGATTTTTTTTTGTTCATCTCTTCAAGCAACTTTTGATTTCTCCATTAGGTTGTGCTTTGAAAATGATGCCAAATGACATGCATATGACCGATCAAGTGATTTTTCTTCCCTGTCCAATTTGACATTTTTTCCAAAAAATGCCAGTAGATTTAAACTTAGCTATTATCCTACTAACTGTTGACTGATGAATATTTCTTGCAGGATGTCTGGCATTGAAAATATCAGCTACTTGTCGGTGACTGGTATTCTCGCCGCATATTAAAACGATTTCAATTTTCTCTTGAAGATTCAGCATTTTTAACAACACACTAGACAACGAATAAACTATTTTAAATCTAAAACTGATAAACACTATTTTGAGTTATTCAACAAATGTCATATGACAATAAAATATTTTGCTTATTCAGTTCAGTTCATTTGTTTCCACAGTACTCTTAGTTTAATTTCGTTGTAATTTTTCGTAATTAGTAAATCAAAGTTTAACTGTTTGAAAAGCGCGGTAAAGAATAAATTATTGACTTTTCATTGATATTGTTTTTTAATTATGCTTATGTATCAAGCTATTTCGCAAAAAGTAGAAATAAATTGAAATATTTATCTATTTTTAAAAACTGTATCAACTTTTTTGGCATAATTTTTTCTGGTGTTTTAAATTTTTGCGAAATAAGTTGTATTTAGAATTGCAATTGGTAATAAAAATGCGTTGGAGAGATAAGTTAGGCATAAAGCACTAACTTTGTTGAGGTTTGGCTAAATTTGAGAAATCGGCAAATGTCAAATTTTCGAAAAACTGTAAAAAAACTAAATTTGTACTAGAGAGCTAAAAATTGGTATATGGGTAAAAATGAAAAAAACAATCATCTTTTCTCTTTACCGATTTTCGAAATTTCGAGCAATAACTGCTTTTCTGAACATTTTTTGGAAAAAATGTCAAATTTGACAGGGAAGAAAAATCACTTGATCAGTCATATGCATGTCATTTGGCATCATTTTCAAAGCACAACTCAATGGAGATATCAAAAGTTGCTTGAAGAGATGAACAAAAAAAAATCCCATTTGATGCGGACTTTATGTGTGACACTGTATATATATATATACCCATTATTTTTTTAATTGTTTATGCACAACTCTGAATGACTTGTATAAATATTCTTGTGTCCTAGCACCAATAAAGAATTTCAATTTAAAATTACGTTTGTGTGAATTCTCTCTGTTGAACTAGTTCATTTCAAGATTTCGTTCAACTGTAAAAGAAATAACGGACTTTCGCACAAACTTGCTGCCATTGGATACACTTGAAAAACTCATTAGACATGCCATTATGTTTGTTCAGCAGCTAATGAACTTGACATTACATGCACTTCTTCATTTGTGAGAAGAGTACCGTTGGGTTTCGCTTCTTACCTATTGTTAAGTAGGGTTTAATAATAATAATAATAATGATAATGATAATATTAATAAAAAATCATCTGACAAGAGGTAACAGTATTGAAGAACTCTCTCTGCGGCAAGTATTAGCTCAAACTTCGACAGATCTGGTCATCGGAACTGTCGGGGAAGAACAAAGTTGCTGCAACAAATATGCTTGCCGTTCCAATCTTACTCTACTCGTTTGGAGTAGTGAAGTGGACTCGGGAGGAGCTGTATCAACTCGACGTACAGACCCGAAAAATGATGCATCTCTATAGGAGTTTGCATCCCAAATCGTCCGTTCCACGGTTGTACTTCCCCCAGCAACAGGGAGGCCGTGGACTTTCGAGTTTGGAATGTCTACATGACAGAATGGTGCTGGATACAGCCTGTAAAGTCGTCAGGAGTTCGGATCCCCTTCTCTACATGGTCCGTGACTATGAGAGAGCAGGAATCGGGGCATTTCTCTTCAGGACAGCTGCCCGAGCAGCTGATGAACTCGGTATAATTTTCGACACTGAACGAGGTGACCACAACTCTGTGACGGGTTGGAACCCGTTCAGCAAAAAGTTCAGATAAAAGCCGCAGAGATCACCTCACTTCTGCGGAAACACAAGGATAAGCCAGTGCATGGGGTCTTCTTCAATACCATTGATGACCTTGGCTTATCAAAGCGCCTGACTTTCGCTTTCCTCAGAATGAGTGGGCTGAAGTCGTAAACTGAGGGGTTCATCATGGCTTGCCTGAATGGTGTCTTCAACACCTTAGTCTACCGCAGTCGCGTGACGGTTATAGAGGTTCCTGACACAAGGTACAGGGCCTGCCGCGAGGCCCCCAGACCCTAATGCCCTTGCTATCAGCATATCCAGCATATACGGTCTCGGCCTATATCCATAGACATAACGCGGCCCCAAGAGTGCTATATTACCATCTATGGCAGTCTTACGGTATTGACGAGACACCGGTGTTGTCCTACGCTCCGGAAACGAGAAGTGCCGAATTTATTGGGACTATTCGTTCCCCACCCTCAGGCACATATAAGCTAATAAGCCTGATGTAGTCCTACTCGACCACCAGAGTAAGACGATATTTGTCGTGGACTGCTCAGCTTCTGGCGAAACGAATACCGTCCGAAAAAAGAAGGAGAAACGGATAAAGTATGGAGAGTTTCCCTTCGAACTCTGCAGACTCTATCCAGACCACTTTGTCAAGATGGTTGTTCTGATTATTGGAGTTCTTGGCGGAATGATGTCCTCTCTACTCTCGAATATTAAAATCATACCGGCTTGCCGTACTAACGGAGAAATCTTAGCCGGACAGATGCAGAGCTTGTCATTCTTGGTTCAATGCGCTTGCTCAGGGTACATGAGTCTGGGACCCAATGATCACTTGCCCCACGGAGAGGGGAGTGGACGTTGGTTATCAACCATATCACCGATACATTATCAACCCAGCACATACTGCGGTGAAAAAAAATTATCTTTATTCATAGTGGAGGAGTCAGAGTCAACAAATTACGAGTAACTTGATCGTGGGGGCTCCTTTCCTGTGGAGGCCCCGACGCAGTAGCCCCGCCTGCCCTCCCCTAAATCCGGCCCTGATGCCATCAGTTGAATAATGAATAGAGAATAATTTCAAAAGATTTCACAATCCCGCAACTATTGTCTCCTTTCATCCTGTCAGCCTCCGATAACACATTTTCGATTTTTCATGTACACCTTCATTTTGACACATTCCGTCATCGCATCAATATTTCTTTGTGAAATATATTGTGAAATCAATCAAAAAGCAACATGATTACTTCCGAAAGATACTATCAAAATAGTCGTGATCGAACAAAACCTTGACCAATATTTCTATGGAATGATTGATTCGACTTGAAATTAAACGTGGTTCACCTATGAACTTTACGCTCAAAGGCGAGTCAATTTTTTGTTAACACTGATTATTTTTTAGTTATAGTAAACTGTTTTTTCAACTAATTGAAATCTTCAATTCGTTATTCTGGTAACATTTTTTGTCTGCATTCAGCACAGAGTTGCCTCTCAGAGTAACTCTCAAGCTCGAGATCTGTATATTACTGGAGTTTTTTTTCCCAACACCAAATCGTTATTTTTAACACCTCGACACAAGATTAAAACAATTTTAATTTTCCTCTTTGAAGATTATCACTTGGTGATCGAAACACGTGTCGAGGTGTTGAAAATACGATTTGGTGTTGGGAAAAAAACTCCAGTAATATTCATTACTACACCAAAGGTCCAAACAGCATCATAAGTACATAATGTCGGGATCTGTATTTGACAGAATTACCGACATTACTGCTTAATCTATTCGCGGGCAGATGGCGCTGTATGTAACGTCCTTGATATAATTCGAACTCACTTTACATGTATTTCTTTATTTGAAACAGGAAAAGTAGAACATACTTACAAAAACAAGGAAGTACTTTTAGCTGCTTTCTTGAACATTGAAGGCGCATTTGATATTACGTTGTTAGAATCAATCATCCAGGCGTCGAGGAGAAGAAGTATCGACAAGACAAGCTGTAGGTGGATAGACTGCATGCTTATGGGGGAAACAGTCGTGGCATGGGTAGCAAGGAGCTGTCCTCAGGGAGAAGTTCTATCCCCTCTGTTATGAAACCTTGTAATGGACGAGTTATAATGTCTCTTGGACCACAATGGATATAAAGCACTGGGCTATGCAGACGACTTAGTCATCTTAGTTCAGGGTAAATACAATCATAGTAGCATTCACCAAGAGGACTAAAACGGAGGGTCTCGAACCTCTAAAACTTCTAGGTGAAGAAATACAAGTGTCGGAGGAGGTTAAATCTCTGGGAGTAATCCTAGATTCCAAACTGTCCTGGAACCAACACTTGGACAGGGTAAAGAGGAAAGCGGAGGTAGCACTGATGCTCGCCAGATGCACCTATGGAAAAACATGGGGGCTAAAACCAGACATGGTATATTGCCTATACACGATGGTGGTTAAACCCATGATAACATACGCATCTCTGGTCTGGTGGCCAAAGATGAAGCAGGCTACCGCCATCAACAAACTAGGCAAGGTGCAAAGACTTGCTAGTTTCGGAATGACGGGAGCAATCAGAACTACCCCAACAGCTGCATTGAAGACACTCCTGAATCTACCTCCTTTACACTTTGTGATAATGGGGGAGGCCACGATGGGCCAATTCAGACTGGAAAACTCACCGAACTACAAAAGACCGGACCGAACAGATAGACCGGACCGAGCGGATAGAAATCTAAACTACAGCTTTCCGCTAGGAAAGGTGTAAGGCCTATTAAATTGAGACCTCAAAGAAATGAGCGGATCAATATTTTTACAGACAGTAAGAATGCTCTAGGGGCTGTGACAAACCTGAAGGTGACATCAAAACTGGTCTGGGACTGCCATGAAGAACTGAATGAATGAATTTCGTAGGCAATAGACTATTTTTCGCTTCATTTACTGGAATAGAAAATTGGAGAAAAATTCCCAACCCCTCAAAAGTTTTTTTTCATTTTCGGCGGAGCTTCTGGAACGAAAATTAATTCGACACAAAATATTGAAGACGCAATTCACCTGATGATGATAGCGGCTATAATTGGAATCATTATCGTACGCTATATTTACAGATCAATTATCGAGCTGACGAACTGCGACTGACCGTTGGTTGTTTTTGATGGGTATTTCCAGATGACAGCGGCTTCACTAGCGGAACGTGTTCATAGAAATTTGCAGGTTTAATATGGAATTTTGTTGTGTCATCGAAGACAAATTTGCATATCCGTGATGCCTCACGATCTGAACCTGCGAGATCTATTTTTTTATTCAAATGACGACAGTGGGTTTTTGTTGGAACAAAGAAGGTATCTTGAGAATTTCCAGTTAGTTTTAGGAACAGGATATTTCAAGAGACCATAAAAATCGCTTGTGGAATTTGAAAGCATCACCTTTGTATCATATTTCAATTCGAATAATGTTTTTCTGGCGAGTCCTGAAAGTCTGCGAATCTGAAAAAACTGTTTTCTGTATGTATATGTATATATATATATATATATATATATATATATATATATATATATATATATATATGATGTGTTGTTTTTCCGGGTGTTCATCCGTTGTGTACTATTCGATAGTCGACGTTTCGCCATCATCTCAGATGGCATTATCAAGACGAGTTACTGCTTCGCTTCGTTACACCTCTCGAAGCGAAGCAGCCGTCACAACCAGTGCTTGCACTTCCCTACATCAGAGAATTATCGGAGAGGATAAGAAGGATTTGTTCCAAGTACAACATCAGAACCTGCTTCAGATCCGGTAACACTATCCATAGCAGCCTCACGAAAACCAGGCCACCAAACGCGGACTGCGATTCCAAGAATCGCATTTACCGGATACCCTGTGAGTGCGGAAAATCCTATATTGGTGAAACTAAGAGGCCATTGAATGTTTGCATTGCCGAGCACAAGAAAAACACACAGCGAGGGGAAACTAGCAAATCAGGAATAGCAGACAACACAACATGGAGTGGTCCCAAGCTGAGATATTGCACAGAGACGAATATTGGTTCAGGAGAAAATTCAAGGAAGCCGCATACATGTTGTCCAACAACGTATTCAGCCAAGCCAGCGTAGAAATACGCAACATATGGAAACCCATCATCAAGCGAAAAATGGCCAACTCCCGCGAAACGGTCATTTTCCACGGAACCAGTGAAGCGGAAAATGGAAAGCGGGGATAAGTGAAAGTACTCAAACGACCTATAAATAGTCATCTCTCGGAGGAATCAGTTCAGTCATCACCCGAAGACGATTGTAGATACTAACAATCGAAACGTCGTGAACTAACGTGACTTGGAATCTCTCAACTTTTCATTTTTATTTTATTTTTTCATTAATTTTCATCTATTTTTGTTCAATTGTTCTATTTTACTTGTATTTTATTTAACTATTATTTAATTTCAGGTTTATTTTGCTTAATATGATTGTTATTTTCAGCTATTCATTTTTAATTCTTCTTTTTTAGTTGTTTCAGGGATTTCAAATAATTTTACATAGTAGACAATGGAATTCCGAACTAGTGAAATTTACCGTATAATGGGTTTGTGTTATCGGTTATAACGATAACGAACGAGGAAATGAAAATAAAATTCAAAAATGGATACCAAGAATTTTGGCTACAAAAGCCAATCCCGCAATTGTATCCTGGATTGTGGTCCATAGTTCAACGTTTTTTGATAGCATTCCTATCATTGTATTTGTATGAACGTGGATTCAGTGCTGTAGCAATGTTGCTAACTAAAAAGAGAAATCGGTTGCAGATTACCGAACGCGGTGACTTACGGCTGTTTTTGAGTAAACTCGAGCCTGATATTAACGAACTTGTTGAAAATAATCAAATTCATCCTCCACATTAGATTAGTTTTAAAATTCAAATGGAAATATTTGTTTTAATAACATGAATACAAGTTCTAATATTACAAAATGGTGTTTTACATTACCCTCATTAGAAAGTCTCATTTTCACATGACACACATAATTTAATTATTAAAAGAAATACTGCGATTGTGATTCTTAAGATGTAGTGAATTAAAAAAAATTCGGGTATGCTAGAAAATAATTAATTCTCGAAGTGGGCGGTAGACAAAATAAGTTTTAGAACCTCTGCTGTAGAAATATCATAACGAAGTGTTTTCCCATATTCTGTTAGTATCTAATCTAATGATTTCCAACCAGTGTTTTTTGTACTTCCACTCTTTGGTTAAAAACCAATTTAGCTCATAGCTGTCTAGTTTTTTCTGACAATCTACGAGGATAAATTCTGATGACAAGTGATATATCTAAGAGCCGGAGGCAGCAAACCAGCCGCCTCATATCTCGAACCGGTTCGAATTTCACGGTGGGATCCCGGAAGTACCAGATATTTTTTGCTGGCTTCGACCGGGCTGGCTGCAGGTCGTTCATTTTGTTTTCATCCTTCAAAATTTCTTTAGAAAGTACGAGAGATCAATGACTGCCGCTCGGAGGTCGAGGAGAAAAGAAAGTGCATGCGTTTTCGTTTGTACGGATTGAATGGAATTGAGGCGATTATGTTTTTCTCGAGGCGAGGTATATACAGGGCGTGTCGCCAAGAACTTGATCCATATCTTCGCCGTCCAATTACAGAATACGATTTCTCTGAGAAGGTCAAGGAACTGCAATTCGAATGGTGGTGTAGTACAAGTTTTTTTATGTTAATGACACCATCGCGTGATTTAATAGTTTCCATAATTCCATTATGGAAGATTACGTCTAATTGTCCAGTCATTTTAGGTCGATTCAAACCTGTATTTCGGAAAGTTGACATACCCAGCTGTAATATTGTATAAACTTTGTATTTTGGCATCATAAACGTATTCTCAAAATTCACATATGATTCGACGGCCGCAATTTCAAAAATTGGGGGGTTGAAGAACAACAGAGTAGCACTCTCCACTGTCGAGTTGAACTTCGCCCTTTATTTTTTTAAATATATTTTGAAGGATCATTTTTATTTAAATGTATCAAAAGAGGAAATAATAAAGTCGTTATTAATTCGTCGTTATACATTCGGAAGGGCGCGCCAGCATTATCAACTAATGACCACTCCCCACACCGTGGGGTAAGTGATCATTGAGTCTGAGAATCATGTGCCCTGAGCAAACGCAGTGAGCTGTTGAAAGCTTCAAACTGCGCTAGGGCTGAAGTGTCTAAGTTGAGTGGCTGCGGGTGTTCATGGATATCCTTCCAGAAGGTTTCCACCTGATCAGCGGTCGGCGGATTATCCGCAACACGTGGAGGCTCTTGGAATAAGCGAGGAGGTTTCTCGCGGAACCTAAGGTTTTCCGCGATACTTCTCGCTCGCCTCACTAGTGACTTCTTAGCAGCCACTAGCATTCGTATCCCATCAAGGCAGTGCTGTTTGGTGGTCAGCAGCACGCTTTGGCTTAGAGTGTGATGGATACGTCGTAGATTGGCGGGTATTCGCCGCACTGCGGGCGTGAAAGGCTTATTGGCCGCCCTATAATCCATTACACATTGGATACGAGACGCGTGTTGTCTCGCTGACGTGATCTTAGCCTCCATCTTGTGTACACGCCGTTCAATCTTCCGAACCGCAAGGCCGGGATTTCGTCCTTCCGATTCGGACACCGATTGGACGACGCTATACACGGCGGTGTTGATTTGCCAGATGTCAGCCTCTTCTGTTAGAACACTATGAACCTCCGCATCCAAACGAGCCTGTTCTTGTGGCTTCAGGGGCTTAATCTTGTGGAGCGCCCTGCGTGTTCTGATTGTCGTCTCCATTGGTGGTATGGTGCGAGTCTCCTCTCCAGCCGTGCAAACGGGTGGTAGAACTGTCACTTCTACCACTTCGTTAGCAGGCTGGGAAGGAGCTAAATAGCCTTGGCGCCGAAGATAGGATACGTAATCCCTGAGATTTTGGGCGGAAAAAAGCGGCATGCTCCGGATGTGTTTCACACCACAGAGCATGCAATCTCGCCATGTACCCTCTTCGCGCGGGCTCACTACTCTCGTAGCAATGCATAAGTCTATCTCTCAGCTCATGCGTCCACTCAAAGCGTCCGTTTTCATTGCCAAGGTTGTCATTAGTAGGCATATCATCGTTATGGGCCCCAACACCTTGCCACTGACCCCTTCGAGCGGGTCGATTGTGGGGGCCCCTTCCTTGATCACTGGGAACCAAGTGTTGGGTCCACCGGGTGGTTAGCCTTGTGGACCCACCGCCGGCACCGGAGGGAGAATTGAGTTCTCCTTCCCGGGTGCGCCTGGGCTGCCGGTCCGGTTTTGCACCAGTTGCTCGGGTGAGTGGTGTCGCAACTCACAAAAGGCCTTGGGTGTTAGTGACCATCCCTTCGTTATTATTATTATTTTCCCCCCGTAGCGTGCGCTGGTCAGGCCCTATCCCCCGAAGCCCCGATACATTCGGGAGGGCGCGCCAGCATTATCAACCAATGACCACTCCCCACAACGTGAGGTAAGTAATCATTGAGTCCGAGAATCATGTGCACTGAGCAAGCGCAGTGAGCCAAGAATGACAGCTTTTTGCATCTGTGCGGCTAAGAGTTCTGCGTTAGTGCGGCAAGCCGGTATGATTTTAAGATTCGAGAGTAAAGAAGACATCATTCCACCAAGGACTCCGATAATCAGAACAACCATCTTGACAGAGTGATCTGGATAGAGTCTGCGGAGTTCGAAGAGAAAATCTCGATATTTTATCCGTTTTTCCTCCTCTTTTCTGACGATATTCATCTCGCCAGGAGCTGAAAACTCCACGACAAATATCGTCTTGGTCTGGTGGTCGAGAAGGACTACATCAGGCTTATTAGCTTCTATGAGCCTGAGGGTGGGGAACGAATAGTTCCAATAAATTCGGCACTTCCCGTTCCCCATAACGGATTCAATATCCCCCGGAGCGTAGGGCAACACCGGTGTCTCGTCAATACCGTAAGACTGCCATAGATGGTAATATAGCACTCTTAGGGCCGCGTTATGTCGATGGATATAGGCCGAGACCGCATATTCTTGACATGCTGATAGCAAGTGCATTAGGGTCTCGGGCGCCTCACGGCAGGCCCTGCACCTTGTGTCAGGAACCTCTATACCCATCACGCGACTGCGGTAGACTGAGGTGTTGAAGACACCATCCTGGCAAGCCATGATGAACCCCTCAGTTTTCGACTTCAGCCCACTTGATCTGAGAAAAGCAAACGTCAGGCGCTTTGATAAGCCAAGGTCTCCAATGTTATTGAAGAAGACCCCATGCATTGACTTATCCTTGTGTTTCCGCAGAAGTAAGGTGATCTCTGCGGCTTTTATCTGAGCTTTTTGCTGAACAGGTTCCAACTTGGTGACAGAGTTGTGGTGACCTCGTTCAGTGTAGAAAACTATACCGAGTTCATCAGCTGCTCGGGCAGCTGCTCTAAAGAGAAATGCTCCAATTCCTGCTCTCTCATGGTCACGGACCATGCAGAGAAGGAGATCCGAACTCCTGACGACTTTACAGGCTGTATCCAGCACCATTCTGTCATGTACACTCCAAACTCAAAAGTCCACGGCCTCCCTGTTGTCGGAGGAAGTACAACCGTGGAACAGACGATTTGGGATGCAAACTCCTATTGAGATGCATCATTTTTCGGGTCTTTACGTCGAGTTGATACAGCTCCTCCCGAGTCCACTTCACTACTCCAAACGAGTAGAGTAAGATTGGAACGGCAAGCATATTTGTTGCAGCAGTTTTGTTCTTCCCCGACAGTTCCGATGACCAGATCTGTCGAAGTTTGTGCTGATACTTGCCGCGGAGAGAGTTTTTCACTGCAGTTACTTCTTGTGAGTGGCGTTGTTCCACCCCGAGGTAAGTATACGTCTCTCCGGCCTCCAGATGGTGTAAGATGCTTCCATCTACGAGCTGCACATCCTCTCCGTAGGGCCCGCATCGTCCTCTTTTGAGATGGACCATTGCACATTTGTCTATCCCGAATTTCATCCCGATAGCATGCGTGTACTCTTCCACCACCCTCAAGGACTGATGGAGATCCTCCTCTCCAGAGGCATAAAGTTTAAGATCATCCATATAAAACAAATGGGTGACCTTGTGCCTCCGGTTTCCGGGGGTGCCACAGTTATACCCTCGAGTGTTTCTGAGCGCAACGGATAATGGCAATAGTGAGATGCAGAATAGAAGGGGACTGAGGGAGTCACCCTGAAATACACCCCTTCTGAAAGTGACCCACCCTGTTTGGACTCTTGCTTGACCAGATGTTATGGTGAAGCGAGTTCGCCAAAGTGGTATCAGTTGTTCAATGCATCTCACTATTTTGTCGGGTACCGCAAGGCATCTGAGCAAATGCAAGATGAGCTCATGCGAAATTGTTTCAAATGCATTACGGTAATCGATCCAGGCCATAGAGAGGTTACGCTTATATTGTATCGAGTCTTGCGTTACACATCTATCGATGAGCAGGTTCTCTTTACATCCAGCGACTCCTCTCTTCGACCCTCTCTGCTCATATATCCGTTCGAACACCCGGTCAACTGCGGTCAGTATTCGTGTGTATAAGATGCTTGTAAACAACTTATAACACGAATTCAAGCATGTTATCGGGCTGTAATTCTTAGGAATCGACAAATCTCCTCTTTTGGGGATAAGAACGGTCCGCCCCTCGACAAACCAATCCGGAATCGGCTGCTCTCCATCCAGCCATGAGTTGAAAACTCTGGCCAGATGGCGGTGGGTACTTGGTAGTTTTTTCCACCAATAAGTGTTCAGCCCATCTGAGCCTGGAGCAGCAAAGTTCTTGGAACCAACAAGGGACCTTCGAACGCCATCCGGGGTTATCGGGTTGCGCAGTTCATTGGGCTCAGGCTGTCGAAGCTCTCTGTTGTATTTATTATCAATATTGTAGATAATTAAATTCTCTACAACTTTTGTTTCAAACATTTTTTCATACGTTGAATCGTTTTTGCGATAGAGGGCAGCGCGAGCGCAGATTAAATATTATTTGAAATCAACTGGTTATCCCGATCGAAATCAGTGTAGATTATGTTTTTGCCAGAAATTCTTTTCCTGGTTATTTCTTCTGTGGCCACTGAGATACCAGCCAGTTCTGTTTGAACCACGCTGGTATTTTTCCCATTCACCACTTAATCCTTAGGCTTAGTGATCTAGACTCCACATCCTGAGCCTTTTTTGGTTTTTGAGCCGTCTGTATATGACAGTGGTTTTTTTGACTTTCGCAGATCTAAGGCTATGTTGTATTTTCCTGGTGGGTTTGAACACTGTTTTCATTTTATGCTTCCCTAAGATGTTTTCGATTCTGTCTGTAACCCTGTAGGATGTACTGTAGAAATGCACGTGCTTTGAGTTTCCTTCCTGAAGAAACTGGACTCGTGCTGGCGAAACATTAGGATGCAGTTCCAAACTACGGCCTTCAAACCCGGATGAAGATAGTAACACTGAAAATCTCGGCAGCGAAAGCCTTATCCAATTTAGGTAGGACTTTTTTGGTAAATTTCTTCCACACAATCGGATATTAAAACTATTTTTGATATCTTGATTTGGAGGCCTAAAACTTTCTTTACAATAACTCATTGTGATTCTTTATTCGCCGACATTTTGTCACTATTATCCTTGAATGCTTTGCAAACCATGATATTCGCTTCACTCGTGTTATTTTACTGCTCTTTTTTATCACCTTCAATCGACTCCCAAATCTGGCTGAACCCACCAAAATTCCTATCATTTGTATATCGATAATGATTTGAATCGATTAGTGCCAACCAAACTCTCATTCTCGGTGTTTTTATTTTTCTAGAATCTTCGCCAAACGAAGATTGATGTTCCGTGGTCATACTCTGTAATTAGGACTACCTGGTATGTTTGATTACGTAAGAAAATTAACTATACTGAATATACTGATTTGAGCTCATCATGCTGTAATTACTTATATTTTTTTGAAGATCGCGATAATCGATGGGAGGAATGATTCGCTATAGTGAATTGAATTTGATTATAATATTTTAGATTCTTCAGATCGTAATGATGGCCAGAGAAAAAACAGTGTTTGTTGATTTCGTAGAAGGCTTAGATTTCTAACTATACACTGTGGTCATTTAGGTGTACAACATATAGGAATTTTTATAGTTAACTGCCCAACCAAAATACAAATATTGCCTAAAGTTGGTGCATATTCGATAATTAGGTACACTCAGATTGGTTGCAAGTTAACCAGCATACAGGGTAGGTCAAAAAATATAAAAATTTTACAGGAGTAAAGTACTGTTAATTGATTTAATGAAATGAATAAAAAAACTTTTTTAAAAAGAGAATTGAAACTTTATATGTTTTTTACGACTTTTATTTGTAACTAACGTTACTGCAGTTTCGTCCTATAAGGACATTTTCAAACTTCAAACAATGGCTGATTACATTAGCCCTTATACAGCGTGACTCACGGTCGATGATAGGTTAGACGTTTCTGGAAAACGCAAAGCATGATTTTTCTTAAAATTTCACCTCTCACATTTCCTTACCTGTTCTATCGATCTAAAATATTTTCAGCATTGCGGCGTTGCCACTTCTATCAAAAAGTCCTAGCAACTTTTTTTTTAATGGAACACCCCGTATATTATAACATTTTTGGAATCGTTCTGGTATTTCAATACTTTTTTGTTGATAATGTCCTATACCTATCTCTATCTGTTTTCGAGATAAAAAATAAATTCTGCTAAATATGGTCCAAAACATAGCCTTAATTGAAATTAAGTACATCAGTACTCTCGATTCATGAAAAGTTGATATTTTGATGATAGTTTGGACAAACTCGAAATATTCAAATAACACCAAGAAATCGACTCGGTAAATTGAAAGATGGTGAAAAATGCTTCAAGATGATATATCATGTCCCTATACCTAAATCGTCAAGTTTTCTCAATAAAGTCGCTTCTTCTAGAAACATTATTTTTTTTAGAATTTGGATTTAGGTAGCAGTGGAATTATCAAGCTTATAGCAGTTCGGTTTGTTGAAAACCATTCAAAGAAGTCAACACTTCATTGTATTTATCACGCAGGTACAGAATTGGCCCCAATATAGACCCCTGAAGGATACCGATGTCTTTTTCACTTTGCTGTGAGAAATGAGTGTTGATTGCTACATATTGAGTTTTAGTACAAATGATTGATCCTATATTTAAATTTACATAAAACTGAGAAGTATTATTATTATTACAGAAAAAATTGGTTTAAAATAGTCGCTTCGAATAACTTGCGACTTCTATTCCAGAATTCCAGCAAAGAATAAAGCTACACCAGACATTTCTACATCCCATCTCCATGATCTTAGCAAGACCTTGTTGATGAGGTTTATTTTGTTAGCACCAATGCCATCGATAACGTATTATTTTGCCGAAAAATTAAAAAAAAATCAGTCTTTGTATAATGAATATGCAAAGGATGATGTCAATCATAAATTCATACACACTACTTAATCTGTTTGAACAATGGCGAGTCAGAATTATTTCGTAGTACGTACGTGTAGACTACGTCTGTCAAGGAAACTTGTCATAAAATTTGAATATAAAAACATAAATTAGTTTGTTTTGTTTTTATTACAGCACGTATTTGTTGTTTGATGGTGAGAATTTGGATTATATGTTTAATTAATGTTTTACGTACGATGTTACATAAGATTACGTACATTAAACACGTAAAATGAGGTGTCGCATTGGCCTGAACATGGAGACATTTATTAAATAATTGTATTATATAATAAGAAAGACCATATTAGAAAATGTATAACAGTTTTAATTATCAGAGTAAAAATATGTTGAATTTAAAAATTATATATATATATATATATATATATATATATATATATATATATATATATATATATATATATATATATATATATCATTTGCCAAAATAAAAAATTCTTTAAATCTAAGCATGTCCTAAATCTACAACGAACAACGAACTATTCAATGTAAAAACACCGAACAAATGTGGTAATTGTCAGTTTATGAATTGTAGGTCACTGTAATTCGGCAGAGTCCAATTTCTGGTTCTGATTTCAAGTACTTTTTATTGTCTTATTCAGTTCGTAGGTCTTTTCATTAATATATGCATATATTGTTTATAAATGATTTAAGTAAATACCTTACTTTCCTCCAACGCTGGT
This sequence comes from Leptinotarsa decemlineata, assembly GCF_025532065.1. Lineage (NCBI taxonomy): Eukaryota > Metazoa > Arthropoda > Insecta > Coleoptera > Chrysomelidae > Leptinotarsa > Leptinotarsa decemlineata. The sequence goes on from NW_027412547.1 coordinate 813,918, forward strand.
GTGTGTGGTGTGATATTTCTGTGAAGCTGGAACTTATAGATTTCTTACTCGACTTGGCTGGACAGGTAGGTTTTTTCACTGAATTTATTATTACTAATCAGTATTCACTACTATTCTGTTTAATTCTTAATTCATATACTATATAATTCAAATTTTACGGAGAGAAAAATTTAACGTGGCGTCTCTTTCGTTGCCTCATGAAGAATCCCGTTGTTGATGAAAAATTTGAAAATCTATCTCGTTCCCCTAGTTACCATCTATCAATTTTCACATATACAAATTTTCAAATTCTTTTTCAGGAAAATTTTCTATTCCACTAATTTAACATTGGCTCTTAAATTTAGATACATTTTCTTTTTATAGTTTCGTACAACAACAGTTAACCTCACTTTTATGTAAATATAAATATTTTTCAAAAGCATCACTTCATGTCAGTTTCTAAGGAAGTGATTCACAATAATAATTTTTGAATTTTACATCATTCCTAAATAATAACAATTAGTTTATTATGCCTTTTTCGTTTTTTTATCATAGATGGTAATTTAATTTCATCTGACATTTCTTTCTAACCTATATCGGTTATCAGTTTTTCGTATTCTGATAATTCCTCTTCTATATTATCTGTTTCACTAGCACTGTCGTCATTTGAATCAATAATGAATTTATTTCCACCATTAATATGGAAGTATCCAATCTCCATAAAGTCTTTTTCAACTAAAATTACTTTTTTAATCGGTAATATTAAATACTCCTTCTTTAATTAGCTCTATTACCGTCTAATCAAATTTTGGAAAATCATTTTCACGCCTGATGATTTCCCCAAATCAATTCGATGGGATTTAAAACAGAAAAATATGGGGAGAGTCTTAGTATGGTGTGACTATACTCTTCAGCAATACTCTCAAAGGCATACACTTTTTCAAATGTTTTTGTCTGTAAAACTTCACGTAGTTGGTTTTTGGTATAGTAATGTTCAAAATACACATTGATATCCATTAAAACACTTTGTATTTCATCTTTCCTCGATTTCTTATTCTGTACTTTGATGAGCTGTCACGAATGATAGGAAGCGTTGTCAAGAACTAATACATTATTCGCATCCAAATTTGGGATCAATGTGTTTTCAAACCATTCCTCGAAAATATTAGCTTCCATGTTCTTATGATAGTCAACATTGCAGTCCTCGAGTTTTTTCCACATAAATAATTTCAAAGAATTCGGAACCCATCCTTTAGTTCCTCCGCATTGCACAATGATTAATTGCGATCCTTTGTTTGCAGACATGTTAGGCGTACACATTCTCGAACCATCAGTTCATCCTTTCGTAACTGTGCCGTGAGAGTCATACCAAGTTTTATCCAAACAGAAAATTTGTCGTTGTTCTTGTCTATATTTAGTTATTTGTTCTAAGTATTCCACTACTCTTCTGCTTATATGGTTTGTTTATTATTTTAAATCTAAATCCTAGTTTCTTTATCAAATTCTTAGAGTTTTGTCACAGCAGCTCACGTTATGGCCGGAAGAATTCAATTTCTTCCTTATGATTTCAGTTGTAGGAATCTCATTTCTTTCGTAACAGTCGTATATTGTTTTTTTTCAATGATTTTATTAGATGAATATCTAAAGGTTTTGGTTATCCCGTATCACATCGCTCTTACGTTCATGAGGTTTGTTTTTGACTATTTTACGTACAGTTGAGAAGGGAATTTCGGTCAAATCAGATGTTGCTTGTAATAGTTTGTTTCCCTCGAAACCAAACTTGATATGTAGATTCTTATATACGTTGAAACATAATCTCCATGTTTCACTATTCGAATGCACCCGAATCATATTCATTGGTATCTCTTTTTCGCATTGTTCACCATCGCTATTGGAATCACTACACAAGAAAAAGTCTGCGTTATTATCACACTCGTTATTACTATTAATACTTGCCAAGGACGCCACATTTTGAACAGATTACAAACATTTTAAGTAATTATAACTGTACCAATATCGAATTTCAACACTCAAATCGTGATCAGTTCCTGAACTGAACATTGACGACACGACGGCGATAAGCATCCTCTCATTCTATGCGTCACTGTAACATGACTTTAAATTTAATTTTATGACTCTTCAGCCAATCATAACACTTGATTAGTAAAAATCGTCCAATACGAACCGCCAATTCTTCAGTCCACGTGGACTAGTTGGCAGCGGCTCTATTCCTCTCTATTCCTCTCTATTCCTCTGGTTTTTTTGACTTTTGAAAACGCCGACACTTTGAGTATGCACAATACCAGTTATTTCGAGTATATTTGCTTTTAGATTCATTATTGAAACTTGAGGACCACTAGATTAGATCAATATGGGGCTTTTGTGCTGGACAGCCACTACACTGCGACCTTTGCAGGTCTATTGCGTGTGCCCTCATGTATGCTAGAGTTGTAGGTGTTGATTCCTTGTCAACTTGTTGTCAAAAATGACTCCCAAGTATTTTGCCTCTTGTGCAATTGGAATTTCTACCCCGTGCAGTACTGGTGGCTTCAGCCCTCTAAGTACTTTTTTTGTAATCCATGTGAATCCCACGAGTAGCTAGGGAAACTTAGTGCGCCGCGACAGAGCCCCGTATGCCGCGGTAAGGTCTTGATACTCTGTGATGCGACCCTGGTGTCTCAGAGGTACCGTTTTTCGACAGCTTACCTCGCTGCCATTCAGTCATCAGCACGGTAACTCACACCTTGACTTGGGGGGATTTTGTCAACTTGCCTTGTTCAGATCCGTTGTGTTTGGTTCACAGCCCCTCTCTCTGCCAGAGCATTGAGAGTACACTGCTATGCAGGGCCACCTCGTGCAGGGTGCTATGGCTCATAGCGCACATCGGTCTTGGGATAAGCGTCCTCGAGAGGCTGGTCTGACATCCTTGGCTATTCTCCTGGAGTCAGTGACCTAGTGCCTGACTCCTCGACCATTAGTGTCTCTTAGATTTTCTATTTTCAGTTGTGGGCCTTTTGCGTTGATCCCAGATTCCTATTTTCCTTGCCCTTCAAAGGTATGTGTGTTGTCTTTATTCCACCAGGAAACATTCCTGTTCAATCTCTGGACGTGGTCCATCAATTTCTCACAAGTATGGGAAGAAGGATAGTCCACATGCATGAACCTACTTCATGGATATAAGGATAAATACTCTGAGAGGTCGTCTGATATCCCAGAGGCTCCGTTGGTGGATCATATAAAAAAACCCAGGCACCATTTTTTCGCCGGCACAACGCTGGAGTATACCCCATTTCAGTTGCCGCGGCCTTATTATATACCCTTCTTTGTCTGACTTTTTTCCCCGAACCACCCGACTTGGGAAGTCCTACCAAAAGCTGAGCTATCCTCGGCATGCCTCTCGGGATCGTAAAATTACGTAAGCTCCACCACCATTTTACAAGGTGGGGACACCGCCAATGGGGTATCTAATCGTTTACTAGTAGGTGTCGCAACCCCTTTAAATACACAAGGCTAAAGGTAAGACCTCGTTAATCGTTAGCTCGCACAAGTTTCAACTTTTGAGGGTTGTCGTTCGATCGTAGGGGTGCGATAACTGGTTAACGAAACATATTTTAAACATATTCACGGAATCCATTAAATTTGCGAAATATTTTTGCACATAATGTGTTCCTTTTATAATTTTTCGTAGTGTCCATTTACAGTTGACGTTATAGGCGCTTGTTTTGGACAAACATGATTAAATGGTCGATCAGGATCTGGTAATGGTTTCCAAAGAAATTCTTTAGATCTTAAAATGTTTACACAAACGATCAAGTTCTATTCGAGATGATGACTCGCATGCGAGGCAAGGAATGCCATTTTGATCGTCTTGATTTGTTCGTCAGAAAAATAACTGAATTAGGAGATTGGTTTCGATTTGATTGAATGAAATTGATGCGATTAGTCATGGGAATTAGAAGCAGAGGTGATGATGTCAGTTCGGAAATATGTATAGACATATTTATATAATATAATGATGAATTAACATAATGATCGTTTCAGATATTGAGACGGTTTAAAAACAAAATGAAAAACAGGGTGCAATGAAAGTAAATGAGAAATTCTCATGTTTTATAGATATCAGATTATGTTTATATCGAATTATATTAACTATTATTATATTTATATCAGATATGAAAAATGATGGAAATCTTAAAAAGTGTGTTGTATTAATCAAACCTTCATCAAAATATTTTAGACATTTCACATAGAACATCGGCTGCCATTTTGGAACTGATTTGTAAATTCTGATCACTGCAGGTCGCCATCCACCATCCACCCAGATATCTTCCTTTTTTAGACACAGATCTGTGATTTAGATATCCGCACTCGAACAACGTTTTTGTAACCAACAATTACCAGCGTTTAGTTTACATACCTGGTAAAGGTCACATATAATACTGGTTGATCACAAGATTTCTGCCAGTATCATGATATATCTCTTTTTGAACGTGAAGCGAATTTAATTACAATTTAATTATAAATTGTAGAAAGATAAAGGTAAACAAAAGTAAAGCTATTTCTGATTTTTATATTTTTTAATTACTACCTCCACTGCTCATATAGTACATGATAGAAACGTACAGCGGCATAATGAACAGTTTCATAACGTAATCCATCATAATATACTTCATCGTAACGCACTTTTTCATAACGAACTTCAAAAACGAGTCGTAGTGACGTCATTAATAATAAGATTCGCCAGAATGGAGTGATTCAATTTGTGTCAGATGTCATATCTAATAATAAAAACAAACTCTCTTCTCTCATCTCCATTAGAATCGGACTTGTGCATACAGCTTTATTTTGTACATCCTCACATCGTATTTGGTAAAATATTTTCAGCACTTTATAAACTATAACGATCAAAATAAAACAGAAAGTGACTACTGACGTGACGTTACGTCAAATCCCGTTTCAAAACCAACCTTACGCTATCATCATGGATACGTTTCAGTTCATAGTAGACGTGACGTCATCGTTTCAACCCCAGAATGAATGTATTTGAATCACAAACGAATACGTTTTGAATATATGAGCGCCACAAAACGCCTCATATAGTTTCAACAACGTTGGAAAACATCCAGAAGGAGTAATTCAAAAGACAGCATATTGGCGTGACTAAATATTCTGCAAAATATCTGAGAACTGAGCATGCAAAAGTTTTTGCAAGAGACTGATGGGATATTTTCATGAACATCTGAAGGAGCTGAGGACATTGAATTGGCCACAGAACATTTACTTTGAGATTTTGTAGTAGCATTTTGAGTAATGTTATTTAGAGATTTGATGAACATGTCAGCGGAAGATTGAGCAGCTGTTTATATTTTTGCTGTTTTCGACATTTTATCTAACTAGAGTATTTTTTTCCTATAATAACTTTTTTGCTAATGTTATACTCGTTTCATGTTGCTTTTCCAAACTATACTTTTTGTTTGACTTGGTTTGACATTGGCTTTTTTCATTAAAAAGTACTAAAAATTATTCCTTTTCATACAAATTTTGTGCAATTCGGATATCTTGTCCCACTCAAAAATTAACAGTGGTAAATGTTTTTGAAAAGAGTTAGGTAGAAAAGCCTATTGATTTTTGGGAATTAGTCTTACCTTAAAGTTGTTTTGAAGTAGTATTTTTGAACTATCATGCGTCAACGTATCTAAAAGTTATTTTTATAGTTGATAGCTCATTTTTGGATATTAAGAAACTTTCGTTTTCATGGAATACTGTCCCAAAAGCACTAATTAATAATTATGATGAAGATTCATAAGAAATAACTCTGAATGAATAATCTCAAGAAAACCTTCTTAAAAATTTTGAAGGAATGTTTAATTACCTCCAAAGATCAAAATCCTGGGAAACCACACCAAAAGCAATTATAAGAACGCCAATCTTTACCATATTACCTACGAAAAATTATCATACTGAAAAATAACATCGGACCGCCACATCTGATTTATTCATCTGAAGCAAAAAACGGACTCATCTCGTATTTGGAATTCCGGAAAGTGACGTCAGCCAACTTCTATAAAACAAACGCTCACCTCTCATCGTCAAACAGTTCTCAGTTGCGAGCTAGTGAAAGCAGAACAGAAGACGGTAGTGACATTCTCGAATACCTTTTGCTACACTTTGCAATATTCACGTGTTGAAAATGTTCGGTTACGGACTTATTTTGTGTGTTTTTGTGTTTTTCGGAAGGAGCGAAGCATCCGCTATTCCAATGTGGGAGTATCTGAGCAAGCAAGAAAAAGTGAGTTTTTGTTTCCTTCCGTCCCACTTGAAAATACTTGTGTGATTTTCGGCGGTTCAAATAATTGGGTCTTTCGGGCCAGATTTTCAACATTCAGAGCACAAGTTTCCGGTTCGTTATGCCCGCGGTCTTAATATAGAAAGCCTGGGAACTTAAGAGTAACTCTATAATTGAAATCGAGGTCATTGAGACTTGGAAAGCACAATGCCTTCCTTTGATTACAGTGATTCGCTGCGTAAACTATTTTAATAGACGAGCTCGAGAATTTCGCGAAAATATTGATAAAAAATTATCAGTGATCTGACGAAACGTCTAACATTAACTTTGGCGACAAAATATTCGTTGGATCATCACTAGTCATAAATAATATTTCAAGGTTTGGAAAAAACTTTTGTTTACAATAATTATTCGCGTTAGTATATATTAACTGAAAAATTCAAATTAATTTTTGGTATAAAACGTCCTTTTTATATCCTATTTTTAAAATGTTGAGATAACCCAGCAAACAATTTATTGGTGTAGTTTTGTGAAGTATTTTTCATATTGTTCCTAATTTTTTACCGGCTGTAAAGGTCAAAAATGAAATTGTTAGCAACTCAGCCATTTTTTTAAACATCATTCTACCAAGAATAGATTGTATCTTATTCCAACTTGTTTACCTATTTGTAGCAAATGGAAATAAATATCGGGTTCAAAACATCAGATAAAAATATTCAAAATAACGCATGCCAGAAAAATCCTTGAAATATAACACAACTTTCTTACTTTTAATAGATTATTCGACCTAACGAACACTTAAAATAACGTCATGCTGATTTGTTCGAATATCTTTGCGCCTTGCAGAAGAAAAACAATAAATTATGCATTTTAATTATCTTAAACTGAAAAAATGTATCAACTGCAATAAATGTCTTTCGAAATAACAGTTATCAAACGCATACAGTTACACATTTATCTGTACTGCCTCTGAAAAATATTACATAAGAAATTATTATTCATTTTATTGAATAACGATAAACGGTACTATTAAATAACTGGGTAAATCAATTTATTCTTGATCTAATAAATATTCAGCAGTGACACTTTTCCATTCACTCAAAGTATCTGTAAAATCAACAGAATTAAAAATCTAGAATATTACTTTCGGTATTCTTGTGGACTCTCAGTTATCGACGGTAGATACTCAACATTTTCATAAAATATGTAACTTACCAAAACGAATTTACAAAATTTATTTTATTTATTTATTTGGTTATTCATTCATTTATTACAATTCTTTTTCTTTGCTTTCAGATGTCCTTCTTGTACTCAATGTTTGCAAATCAAGTGGAGAGCTTTTGCGATTCATCCAACATGAAAAATTGCAACCAAGAGTTGTTGAAATATGGTCTAGACAAGCTGAAAAATCTACCTGAAGAATACATGGATTCCATGGACCCCTACCAAAGAGGGGCCAATACCATAAGTAAGTATTCAGGAAAATATTTCACTCTGACACAATGTCTACAGGTTTTTTTTAATGACATGTCTTATATCATGTAAATTATCGAAAAGGCGAATAAAATTATTATTATTATTTTATAGATTATAGATAACCATTTTCATAATGTGGTTTAACAAAATTCAATTAAAAAGAATGTTGTCATCTATAAAAAAAATGATTAAGTAATAATAGGTATAATTTAAAAACTAGACATCGTTGAATTTATTAGAAACCCAAGTATTCATTATTACTTTTTTGCACATTCTTATTTTTTTTCAATTAACTCATCAGAGTATTTCGGTCCTGGTATTTTTAATATTTTCAACCTTTTTATAACCTTTCCCACATATTTCAAAAATAGTAAAACCTATATAACGTTAACAACCATTTCTGTTAAGACTCTGAGAAATCAGCTCTAACTAGGCTGCAGGATTAGTCACATTACTACTCTATATTTCCGCCCTAGTATCGCCGGTCGCAAACCTATTTTCTTTAAAAGATTTATCAGCTACTCGTCGCATCATTCAAAAAAAACACTTTTTATCCGAATGTATAGTACCCACGAATTTAACAAATGTAGACGCTGGCTAAATGTTAGACGAAAGTGCCCAAAGTCTTCTTCTTCCTTTCTTTATTTAGGGCTCCACTTCTAGTTCTTTGACCCAATTACGTTAAATGTATTAGGTATAGAACACATAGTTCTATACCAACCAGCAAATGCCATATCTGTCATTTTTTTATCAGAAGAATAGTGACGTCATTCGAAAAAGCAGTAAACCCCGTTTTCATATTAGATTTTGAGAAACACATCTCTAACGATAGTTTTTATTTTCAGTTTGGGATGCCATGATGGCCGGCCACAAAATGGCGAACGAAGTACCGAAGATGCGTTCGACAACCTCTGCCAAACCCAACAGCTACGAAGACGGCTCTTTCAGCGACTTCGGCTCTCAGAGCGCTGCATCAGCTAGAATCGACAACGTAGTGAGAGTATTGCCCCCCAAGGGGTTTTTGAAGCAATACGAAACCCAACAGCGATACACCTACCCTCACAACGTAGTCAGCTATTTGAACACGTTCAACATTCCCCAAAAAAAAGGGGCTTACACCAGATTCCAGGAACAATACAGCAGTACCACCACAACAACAGAAGAAACACCATTGGAAGATCCTTATGAGGAGGGAATGTACGATGAAGCTCCTCTCACTGGACCCATGGTTGTCAAGGTGTACCCGATGGTACCCCCGTCAAAGACAACCACCCTCTTCCCTTGGATGAGGATTTGAAGCAGTACCGTATGTCCAAAGTTGAAATCCCCAACTTGTAGTTTAGAACTGAGCATTCCCGATACAGGGGGATTGACGAAATTTTCTCGAAAAAATTGTGATATTTTCGCTGTTGTAAATATTTATTGCGGTGATGAGTTGGTATGAATGGATGCGTGTTTGTTGTTAATTTATTGGATGATCGTTTTACTTTAATTTATTTATTAAGGTCGGCTGTAAATAATGTTAATCACATTTGGTGTGATTGTACTTTTTGGTATCCAGGTTTCAGCTGGAAATTTACCTGTGTGATTTTTAAAATGTAAATATAAGAAATAAAATTTTGTGCTTCGAGTTATTGTTTTTTATTTCGAAGGCTTTCAAAAACGCAATGGAATAATGTGGAATTTAAACTGGTATAAAAGACGTGATATTTACTCTTTGTTTATATTAGAAATACACTATAGTATAAACAATATATTGACTTTCTAACCGTTTCAATAATACAAACACTAACTAAACAGAGATTACATTTTGCGTAAATATTGTCACGAATCAAAATATTTATTGTGGCCTCTATACAGTGCGGTCCATATGTATGGAATAAATTCATTTTTAGCGTTATTATGTACAATGTGAAAAAAACCTGAAACAGGTCGATTTTTATTCTTAAATTGACAATTTACAGTATGAAAATATTATCCCCTCCAGCACCCCTTCTGAATTATAAGCACCTCCTCGAAAATTTTAAATAGCAAAGGGGGTCGTGTGGCACCTTGTTGGAAAGGGATTTTAGTCCTCTGTTCAGCAATATAAAGTTTAAGTTTGGTGCAATCATAACTGAGAAAATTGATTTTTAGGATGTAAAATTTTGATAATGTCTCTAAGTATCACAAAACTTTTAGAATAAAGATAATAATGCCACATAATATTTAGAATGCATTTTTCAATGTACTTTACAATTAAATTAAATGTTCAAAATGACCACCATTAACTTCTTGACAATAACCGAGGCGATTTTGGAATTCTCGTACAACATTTTGTATGACCTCGGGGGTTATTTTGTTAATTTCTTCCGTTATCTTAACTTTTAAATCAGCAATATTGTTTGGTCTATTAAAATATACTTTAGATTTTAAATAACCCCATATGAAGTAATCGAGAGGAGTCAAATCGGGGGATCTAGCTGGCCATTCGATCGTTCCACGTCTTCCAATTCACCTATTGGGAAAAACCTCGTTTAAATAATTTCTAACTGTACGTGCAAAATGCTGAGGAGCTCCGTCTTGTTGGTAGTAAATAGTTCGATCTATCTCATTTGGATGATTAACATCAGGAAAATGTATTTGTAATGTAGGCACTAAAAAGTTAATCAAAAAATCTAGATAAGCCTCACCATTAACAGTGCCCTCAAAAAAAAAGGGCCAATAATTTTATTGTTAATGATACCAGCCCAAACGTTAACTTTTTTAGGATATTGAGTGTGAGTCGCACGCATCCAGTGAGGATTTTCTCTGCTGCAATATTTACAGTTCTGTCTGTTAACTGTTCCGTTTGAATGAAACGTCGCTTCATCAGAAAACACTATTTTGTTTATGAACTGCAAATCTGCGTTCATTCTGACCAGCATCAATTCACAGAATTCTTGCCTTCTATCAGGATTCATCTTCATTCAACTCCTGAATCAACTGAACTTTGTAAGGGTGGTATTTTTCTTTATGCAAAACTTTCAAAATAGATGATTTACTTACATCATTGTCGGCGGCAAGTTCTCGAGTTGTCTTATGCGGATATTCCTCAATCTCTAGAAGTACATCTAACTTTTTTTCATCAGTGAATTGAACATTTCTACCTGGTTTTCCAATATTTTTTACATGTCCAGTTACACGAAACTTTTTTTTTTCAATTTTGCTAATTGTAGACTGCGACACGTGTTGACCAGGGTATTTATTATTAAACATTTCACAAACCTCCTTTTGAGTTCTTGTTTCATTACCACAACCAATCATAATTGAGAAGTCTATTCTTTGAGTCTCGGACAAATGAGCCATAATTAAATTTAATACGCCTACAAATATTATACTGACGTCTCTTAGTAACTTTAAATACCTAAATGACAGCAGCCTACTAGATTCATATCAATTGTTTATTTGGCTTTTTGTCTAATATTTTAGTATCTTCAAAGATTTTTTCCAGGATTCAAGGTTAGTAAGGAGCGTGTTACAGGGATGGTCTGTTCAATAGATCAGGTTATTGTTAAGAAGTGAATAATGGTGGTCATTTTGAACATTTAATTGTAAAAATCAATTTTCTCAGTTATGATTGCACCAAACTTAAAAAACTTTATATTGCTGAACAGAAGACTGAAATCCCTTTCCAACAAGGTGCCACACGACCCCCTTTGCTATTTAAAATTTTCGAGGGGGTGCTTATAATTCAGAAGAGGTGCTGGAGGGGGATAATATTTATTCTACGTGTTATATGGTCGAGGGTTGCCTTTTATATTTCGGCATCAGAGAACAAAAACAAATATGATTCATCGAAAATCACTTTATTGTTTTTCAAAGTATTCCTCATGAAGATCTATACACTTTTGCATGCGTTTGAACCAATTGTCGAAGCACTTTTGCCACTCTGATTGAGGAATCTCCAAAACATGCATTCTGAACGCAGCAACTGCTTCTTCAGGTGTCGAAAAACGTTGACCTCTCAGTTTTTTTTTACGTGCGGGAATAAAAAATAGTTACTCGGTGCCAAGTCAGTACTGTACGGCGGATGACTCATCAAATCGATGTTTTGGGTGCTCAAAAATGCAGTTGTTTGAGCCGATGTGTGAGAGCTCGCATTGTCGTGGTGAGGAGTGATCCGTCTTCGGCGGTTGGTTTTCCTGATTTCTTGGAAGACAACTGGCAAACAAAGGGTTGTGTACCACTCATAATTGACTGTTCTGCGTTGTTCTAGTGGTATGGTTGCAGCATGTAAACACAAAAGGCAACCTATCGTACACTGTACACTGATCGATACACTGATGCTGTTAATTTTTTTCCAAATTTAATTTTTTTTGCCCGTTTTCAGCTTATTTCTTTATGATGTCCTGCATCCAATGGTCGTTTGTGAAAACATTTATTTATTTATTCAACGGGTAACCCCCAATTTTTAAATATATTAACCTTAGAAAGTTAACTATTCTAGTATCTACATATCTAATAAATCAACCTACATAGAGAAAATTAAAATAAAATTGTGATTAAAAAAAGTCTTATAAATCTAAACCACACAGGGTATATCTAAGAGTGCTCTGAGAGATATGAAAAAAAATCAATATTGGTCCCATTAGCATTCGATGGAATTCTGGCCAAGGAGAATGTTTTTCATAATCACACCTATGAAAGTCGACACTGAAAGTTTGGTTGTTACGGGGGAACATGCGGATTGACTTGACAGAGAAGAGTTGGGCAATTAATTTCGTTGTTCAACAATTTATGTAGGAATATTATGTCCGCATGTGCCCGTTTTGTACTGAGTTTGAGCAATCCAATAGTAGAGCGAATTTCAAAGAGCTGGCATGTTCATTTTGTAGGCAACATATCTAAGAAAGAAGATAAAAGGCAACTCTTGTACTCTTCTGTCAATTACAATTCCTTCGTATTTTTCAAAAATATTCATTTCCAAATCGAAACGCCTGGTAAACATTCAAAGTTTCTCAAAATTTCAAAGCAAAGAATTTTCATTTGCGTATAGGCGCCATCTCTGGATGAATAGCGCAATTATCTTCACTGTCCCAATTCAGCAAAGTAAACCGAACAAAACTGAAGTCAAGTTTCCATCTTCCTTACTCTCGATCCTCGTGAACTTCTATCGGAAAAACCTTCCCGAATAAAACCAAACTTTTCGAAAACAAAACATTTATTCTCGTCACTGTACACTTACATCTACCAAGTCTTCAGAAGCTTACTTGAAAAGGGGTTCGACGGCCCTCAAAAACTCCTCCTTGAACTTCCCGTTGCTGAACCTCTCCACCGAAGCCCTGGCCCTCTCTCTGATCTCGTTCACCTCCTCGTCGCTGAGCTGCAATATAAACTTGAAGATGTGAGCGAACTCTTCGGCGGTCTGCGCCAGGAAGCCCAGGCGAGACCCTTCCGACGTCTCGATGATGTCAAGAAGGGGCCCTCCTGACCTGTGGGCCACCATGATGAGTCCTGCGGCCATCTGTTCGACGACACTGATGCCGAAATGCTCGTCGAGCATGGTGTGAATGCCGATGTAGGCTTTCTGGAACTCCTGGAGGAGATCTTCGTAGGAAACGTTCACCTTGAACTCTGAAAGTTTCGAAAGAGGGATTAAAAACAAAAAGTACAGATATTGTTTTTGTTGGTTTCCAGGTTTTGCCGTGGTCTTCTTTGGTTATAATCTTCAAACGTTTCAACTGCAACTGCGGCAGTCATCTTCTTGACGTGTCAACTGAAACTGAAGCTCTCATTTGTGCCATGTCATTTAATGGGCTTGTTTCATGATTTTTGGTTTATAGTTTACTTGATAAAGATTTCAAATTGAAAAACAGGGCACTTTATTTTATCTCTGTAAGTACCGCAGTTTTCCCGTTATTAATTATTAAAAATCGAATGTGGTAGGGCGGTGACGTCACGCCCCTATTCCCGCTTCTTGTTCGATTGACCAATAGGAACAATAAAAATAATCAACATTGCCAAATAGTAGAATTTACGAAGCCTGTAATTATCAATTCAATTATGGAAGTGTATATGAACCCGTTAACGTTTCAATTAATGAAACATTTTCCACATGGAATAAAATGTATACAAAAAATAATGTTTGGAAATAAGTTTTATATCTAAAATCAGAACACAAAGTCGAAAGATCACAAAATATTTACCTAAACAATGATTTTATGCATTATTCAATAATATACAGTTATGAAAATCAAAAAATACAGCAAACTGGATTAAAGAATCAATTCAAATATTCAATTTATTCTACAATCCTCAATCTGTACAACTGCAATTTATCATAAAAAAAGATTCCTACATACATACCTCTTTCTAATATTGCTACTAAATTCAAGCATTATAGGCTCGCTTGGGTAATCTGTTGAATCTTCCAAAACTTGAAAGAAAGGTTGGATGAGGTCAAGTATAGACAGAATTGATTGTACTCAAACTGATCCAGCAAAAGCTTCTAAGGTAATACCATTAATCATATGATAAAATGTAATGAAGTAAAATGTATCATACTTTCAGCAACAGTATCAACTTCAGATAATACTTTCTGTGGAGAATACTTGAAGTTGAAATAAAAAACTGTGTCATCAAATTCAATATTTTCGTCCCCCTTTCATTTATAGTCACTTTTTAAGTAGAAGAGTAGAAGAATTGTAGTTCTTTCTTTTCAATTCTTTCACCCACTTTTTTTTTCATCATTTTATCCTTTGGGAACCTAAACTCATTATATGAAATAACTCACTTATAAACCAATGCGCTTTGTTTTTTTGTGCCTTTCCGCACAATTAAAATCAGCACAAGAATGCACCATATTGATATTCAAATATATCTCTAAAACATTTTCAAAACACACACAAACTAAACTCGATGAAAAAACGAATTGTTCCTAAGCGAGCTGTCAGCTAAGAAAAAGTTGAAACTCAATGTTGCAAAAACGAATGGATCCGATATGACATACATTTTTAATGCCGAATAAACCGAATATCTAAATATGATTCTATATAGAATTCAACGAGCTGTATTTTCAAATGGTTTTCGAATGTTCATGAACCCTAATAAAGTAAATCAATTATGTATTCATGCCATCCAACAAAAATAAGAAATTCAACGTTACTGGTATATTAGCCATATTGTCATCTAGTCAGCCAGCGCCCTCTGTAGTTTATGCGAAAATGTGCTCTTTCTAATGTCAATGGTTTCTACACAAAATTTAGTATTTTTGTTAAAATAATTTCGAAATGAATGTTGAGCGTAGTTTTGTTGAAGCCGAGACCTACCTTTCACAAAAAAAACGTTCTTTAATTAGATAATTGAAACAGTTGTTTTCACACAGAGATGACAACAATAATAACAAAAATGACGTCTGTCAAATTGAATCATCAGATCTGTGATTGAATATTAAAAACCAATACACTTGGCAACTCCGCTCTAGACACGATCAATTTTATTGGTTAACAGCCACGCGGCAAATTTAAATTCTTGCTTTTCGAATTGTTCTTTTTTCTGCAAATATAAAGCGATCTTGGGACCGATTAGGCTTGATAAGTTTAATATACCCCTAACTCGATCAGTCTACAAACAAACTAGTATCATTTTCCATAGCATGAAACAAGCCCATTTGGCTGACACGGCTTCGTTTTGCGCCTTCCAAAGCTGTGTGCCAGATCTTTGGTAGATATGTTCTCTCTTTCTTTCTGTTGAAGTTCTCTTGGTGTTGGTGTATTTCTATGGCTTCTAAATACATTCTTGTTGAATAATGATTTGACATTTTCGAACAGGATCTTGTTCTTCCCGTTGGACAGTGCATGTTTCAGCGACTGCAAACTTCTCAGTCTGCCCAATCGGCAACTCCGCTTGTGCTCGACTAGGCGGGTACCAATGCTTCTTTTCGTCTGACCGATATAGATTTTAGCATAGTTAACTGTTAACTCCCGCTGATTTGAGTGGGTCTCTGCTGTCTTTTGCTGATCTCAAAAACTCTGATATTTTCTTGGTTGCTTTGAAGACGTTTGGAGATTATAACAAAAAAAGACTACGGCAAAACCCGTAAACCGATCAACACATTGACGCCACCCGTACAGATATTGTTGAGTTTCGTAGAATAATCAAAATCGGTGTGTTTTTGACCTGTCCTGATTTTCTTTCGACTGAATGAGTGTACTAGGTTTGTCAAACAACATGCTCTGGGTATTGAAGATGATCACTTGGTGATCGAAACACGTGTCGAGGTGTTAAAAATAACGGTTTGGTGTTGGGAAAAAACTCCAGTGACATTCATTACTACACACAAGATTCCAAACAGTGCTTCACAAGTATGTTACTGGGTTTGAGTCATACTTTAATGGTTGTAGCATAGTTGTGGAGCAAGGGAATTCAAAGTTCAATGAACGCACGTTAGGTTAAGGGTTTCTCAAGACTTTGTTCTTTCTTCTTTATTGATTGCAACCTTTTCAAATGATCTATCCGAATAGTTAGTGATTGCCATTCAATTATTAGGCAGTTCATTAATTGGTCCTCACTTTCTCCCAGAAGTAGTCACAGAGATGTTTTTTTTTCTTCATAAAATGATCAATTAAAAACTAAATAGTCCCAACTTGCTTTCGAAAATACAAGTCCAATTGCCTTCTCGGAAGGAGATGACAAAGATAAATTGATTGAGTCAGAAATAATTTGTAGTAAAGGTTCGTCCCATGCTTTCTGAAGTGATTTGAGATCCTTAGGCACATAACTTTTGGTTTGAGAACACCAAATAGATTCGTCATCGATGGCTAAATTGTCTATTATTTTGGTAAAGGAGATTGGAAGTATCATTTCTATCAATTGCAAAACACTGTTGATGGAAGACATAAATGCTGGTAAAGTCAGCGATGATGCTGAGCGCAGACCCAACCCTTCACGATTCACAAGCAATGTTGCCAGAGACTAAACGTGGTTGAGTAAAAATAAAGATAATTTATTATTATAATTCAGTTCTTGAACTAC
Source organism: Leptinotarsa decemlineata (assembly GCF_025532065.1). Lineage (NCBI taxonomy): Eukaryota > Metazoa > Arthropoda > Insecta > Coleoptera > Chrysomelidae > Leptinotarsa > Leptinotarsa decemlineata. Next base: position 830,653 of record NW_027412547.1, read on the forward strand.
TCACCAACGTTATTCTCCAAACTCAAATGCTTGCTGAAATCCTGCAAGTCCTTCACCCTCCTCCTGTCTTCTTCATTCCTGCAACTGCCACACAGCACCAACGTGATGTTACCAAAGACTTCTTCGGGGACGATCTCGCGCAGCTCGTACATAGCCTGTAACTGAAGCGGGTGGTCCTTTTCAGGCCTGAACTGGGCCAAAGACATTATGCGGATCTTTTCGGGACAAGTCGTTTGGCGGGGCAATTTCTTCAAATGATCAGTCTCGCAAGGGGGATACACCAAGTGGAGGGGCCGGTTCCACAGAGCGTTCAGGTGCTCCATGGTGAATGTGGAGTTAACTAGGGTGATGTCGGAGCATTGACCGCCAGAGAATAAGCCTAGAACAGATAAATGAGCACACTGTCGAATTCGAATGGTAGTTTTCAACATTTATAATGAGTTTCATGAAATTCTTGGATGAGGTGAGAATAATCATAACTAAGTTAAAAAACAAAAAAACTGAACATATAAACGGTGTGAATGGTTTAGTCATAAAGAGTGCCATTGAATGTATAACTCAACCGTTAACAGATATTATCCATACTTGTCTAAGTGAAGGCAATTAAAAATTGGTAGAATCCAAACCAAAAAATTTTCTGAACATACAAAGAAACTGCAAACTCACCCATGCAAAAATATGATAGTAGAGTAGTTTTCCCATAGTCAGAACAGGGCTTCTAGCGATAATGCCTCTGTTGTTGTAGAGAGCGTGTCTATTAGAAACTCTTTTCAACATCTCGTTAGTTATTGTAGGATAATGGATGTAACACCCAGTTTTGGCTCCCCCAACAAATTTAAACAGAGGTAAAGTGAAAGTGAATCCTGTGGTATCTATAAAAATATCTGCAACATAAAAAGTTACTCCATTAGTTAAAATCATTTAATAATAATAACTAATATACTTTATTATAAGAAAATTAATATTTCGAAATGAAATCTCAAAAAATTCATCTCTCTCAAGTACCTACACAGTAAGTTCTGGTACATTCCTGCCTGGAACACTGTCATATAAAAACACTATCATAGTCGTAAAACTCAGTCATACTGATATCCTGAGGACTCTAATATGGTTAAGTTTTAGCTTCTAAGTTATTTCAATTTTTTTTAATCATTCACATATACAAGAGAAACAATTGCACCCAAAACCGAACCCTGTAGTACACCTGAGTTAATGTTTAATTTTCTAGACGAGTCATTTGTCCTCTCTATCTGCCGTCACCCCCTCAGTTACCACTCTAACCACTTACACTTTCTTCACCGCATCCATATTGATGCAGCTTAAGCAAAAGTATTTTGCAGTCCAAATAGTCAAGTACTTTTGTTGAACCACAGAAAACTGCTACAGCCACATCTCTTACATTGATGTTTCCATACATCTCATAAAACAAAGATATAACTGCACTGGAAACCAGCTTAATTTTCATTTATTACCATGTGGGTTACAAAAAGCACCATAAGTATGTTTTTACCGAGTCTCTCAACTTTTGCAAGTATTCAGAGTTGAAGAAAGAGATTAAGTTGAACAAACAGCTAGTTTGCTTCAATACAACTAGAGTAGGGCAGAGATTAAAGTATGAATACCTGGATTGAGCTGAACCAAAGCCTCATACCCCAAATAAACCGAACCCAAGGCCTGACCGAGCAGAGTAAAAAACGGATACTGGTCTCCTTCTACCCACTTCCTTCGGTGCAGGTACACAAACTTAACATTTTCTTCTACTTCAACGTTCAGTCGTTTCCTAACCTTTTCCAGAATTTCAATCGAAGTAACTTCCACATCACCTGTGTAAATATAAAATTCTGCTTTAGGGTACCTTAAACAAAAAAAAGAGTTGACTTACTGCGGAGAAACTACTTAGGGTACATTACTTTTTTTGTAAGGCTTGTAGGGCTACCCAGAGAACTTTTTCTCCTCCTCCCCCTGCATTGCAATAAGGGTGGAAAATACCGACTCGTAATTTCGTCGCCAAGTTTTTCAGTTTTTCGTTTTTGAATTTCCTTTTCAAGTAAACATAATATAGAGGAGTTACCAGGCAGAACCAGTAAAAGAAATATTACTATAGCTAGTGATATTTTTATCGTTGACAGTAGTATATGTCTAAAAAAAACAAATCATTTAGCAGTGATAAAATCATCTTTTCCTTAATTTGCTTACATCCAATTCAATAACATTTTCATCGTAAATAATTTTTGGACAAATTTTGAATTATTGAAAATTTTGACACTTCGAAGAGACGTCAGTCACAGCAATACTTCTTCTTCTTATATTTTCTGGTATTCCGTTGGTTCAATAGCCAAGTCACAACCACGAATGTGAAAAATCCACAACTTTATTTTTTCAAAAAATGTATGAAAAGATTCATTGGGAATACTTCACAATTTCAGCTCGTTTCGACATTTTATTTGAATAATTTCCTTGAAACGGCAGTGTCATTCTAGTTTGTCTTTCGAATATTCAGATAAACCCGACGGCAATCATAAATACAGTCATCTTCAGACGTTATGAATTATCGAAAATATTAAAAAAATTACTTCAAAGTGCTCCTAATTATCAGGATCAGAACATTTATCCATGAAAATAGTAGAATACATCAATTTTAGTAGTTGCAGAGATCCAAATGTCATGTCGATCCGTTGAGTAACAATCAAATTGCAGATCTGGAATATGTTTCAAGAAAAACAATTTCTCAGGAATCATTAGCTGAAAAATCACGGCACAGATGCCCTGCCAGTGAAAAAAATTGGAACTGAGATAAGTAACGATTTATTTGTTTGGATGTTGTTGACATTTCTTGGTGTAGGTATATAAGAAGTTCGGCAAAATAAAATAGGAAGAAAGATCCCAAATCTTGTTATTTGCATGATGTTTCTATTGTTAGCACCAAACTCGTTTTCGGGTGATTATTGGCCCTGGTCGCACTCACATTTCCTGACTTTTTCCTCTCTCCACCGGTTCAGTGCAAAATCAACAGTTTTCACATTTGACTGGACGTTTCCATATGTTGCGTATCTAGTGTGGAGATATGCAAAATATATTCAAAATTCAATACAAAAAAATTCATTTTGACACTTTATTCGTTTTCCTAGAGTTTAACACCGCCACCTTCCGCAATGATTCCTCATATAAAGACATTTGAAATAATTAATCATTATATCAGAACAGAGGATAATTGTAGGTTAATTGTTATGTGAAATGACTTCAAATGTCATAACAAGGTATGTGTCAAGTGCCATCCCATAACTTTTTGAACTTCCTAAACTTTCTGTTTTTGTTATGGTTTCACTGATACAGCAGTAGATTCGTTTCCATATTAGAGTGTTTACCAAACAATTAAAATCATGGTATGTGTGAATTTTCCACGGCAAACTTCAATAAATATAATACTTTTCTTTCTGTAAAGTCCTACCAGGATGAAGAAGAGGGGGCGACTTTTGATGGGACTGCAGGCTCGTTCCCTAAAGATTTCGGGTACGGATTATTCGACGGTGAGAGTGAAGGCACCTCCTCATCAAGCGACCAGAAACCTAGAATCTTGTTGATGGGATTGCGAAGGTCTGGAAAATCTTCTATTCAAAAGGTCGTGTTCCACAAGATGTCTCCGAATGAGACGTTGTTCTTGGAAAGCACCAACAAAATCGTAAAGGACGACATCAACAATTCCAGCTTCGTGCAGTTCCAGATTTGGGACTTTCCGGGCCAAATCGATTTTTTTGACGCTTCCTTCGACTATGACATGATATTCAGCGGATGCGGGGCTTTGATTTTTGTAATAGATGCACAGGTGAGAATATGGAGATTCCAGGGGGAAATATCTGAACAAAATCTGTACCAATTTTTTTTATTTATTATTCAAATACTTAAAATTCCATATGACTCGGATTTGAATCAGCACACTAGAACAACATATTACTTGCAAATTGAGAAACTGATGGTAAGGATTAACTTTGACGTATTTCATTGACATTATAACAAAAATAGCACAGGACTCAAAATGGGAGGTTATTGTTGTCCAATAGTCCTTAATGGAATAAGGAGTTCAAGAATCGTGAATAGTTCAAACGTGTTACATATAAATTAGAATTCCCCCTAGCGGAGTAACTATGAAATTGGTGATGGAAAACAATAAATTGGTTAATATGAGGTTGCATTATCGAACAGTATTTTCAATATAACTACCATAGTAAGATAGAACAAGCGGTCTTTCACGACAAATATTATCAATGTTATTTGCAGAAGCTATTGTATAGCAAAACAAATGTCGCGGTTTTGTAAACCGCGTTTTTTTTAGTTAAAATCTTGCAGTAAAATGTATGAGCAAGTTTAGTCATGGATTGAGGACGATGTTTCCCCCTTTAGGAATCTCTACTGAAATACTATATGTGGTTTGTATTTACAGGATGATTACATTGATGCTCTCCATAAACTCAATCTTACAGTCACCAAGGCGTACAAGATAAATCCGAGTATAAAATTTGAGGTTTTCATTCACAAAGTCGACGGTTTAGGGGACGATTTCAAAATGGAATCCCAGCGGGATATTCACCAGCGGACGGCTGATGATTTAAATGATTCTGGTACACAGCAGAGTTCGTTTTTGATTGAATTGCATTTTTGTATGCGTGATTTTCTGTTTCAGGTTATGATCAAATCCACCTCAGTTTTCACCTGACCTCTATATACGATCATTCCATTTTTGAGGCCTTCTCGAAAGTGGTTCAGAAATTAATACCTCAGTTACCAGCGCTAGAGAATCTCCTCAATATTTTGAATACTGTGAGTATGTAAAATCAGAACGGTTATTTGAAAATCATCAACGATTAATTTTATATTTATTCAGTTTCATATAAAACTTGATTCAACATTTGCCTTATTTTTTGAAAAGTGAAAACATCTCAAGAAAATTTAGCGAGATAAAACCACTTCTCAAATCTGGACATATAGGTCCATTTCAATTTTGTCAGTATGTTGTAGATTGATAGATTATCTTCAGGAAACAAATAGTGACTCGGCATATTCGATACAACCAAAATTTCAACAGAAAATGGGGTCTTACTTCACTGGGCTTTTGAAATACTTTCGGCACATTTGATTGCAAAATACTTTTGAGCATAATGTGTCAATAGGAACAAAGGAAACTGATCATCATACTTGGTTTTGAAATTGTCAGAAAGAAAGATTTTTTTCTCTCTTGGAAAGGAAACCAGTTTGTTAGGTATTGTTTTACATGGTGTCCCTCGAAGCTATATCATTGGGCCCATCTTTTTTCTCTTGTATGTATTGTCTTTTCTAGTAAAGATATAAGAAGAGAATTCAAAATATTTGCTCTAATATACAGAAAAACCACTATACACGAGATTAGTGTTAAAGAATCTTTACAAAATGTCAACTTGATTGATGTATTATTAGTTTTTATTAAATTCTGAAAAATCTTCAAGTTCATTTTTTAAAAAGTCATGCTAAAGATCTAATTGAATCAGTTAATAAAATACAATTATGAAATTTCATGGTATACATATACAATGTGACTAGTAAAGTCTGCATCATGATGTGTTTTTTTATTGATAGCTTTATTTGACTTTGGCATCAATTGAGATAAAAAATTTCCGAAAAATTCCAAAAGTGGAAAGCTGTTATGTAAAATTTCAGCTGTGCAAGATAATTTTGATTTTTTTGTGTCTATTTTTCTGACCACTGTTACAAAATGAAACTAAATGTCATCTACAGTTACATCAATGTTTCAACCAACATGTATAGATCATCGCCTGATGACGCCAATTTGGTTGGTAAAACGCACATCCAGAAGAGTGTTTCAGTTCTGTTGTGTTGGAGTAGGGTTTGTTTAGGCTAGAGGTTCAATTCAATTCAAATATACTTTATTGTTTGATGAGACCATTGTAAATAATGGAATCTTTAACTAGGGTCGAAGAAGGCAGCGGTAATTTGAAGCTGAATCTTTGCCTGGTTTGATACATTGGCTCGTCCAAGTTGTTAAACAAGACCCTATTTTTGAAGAGAAGGCAGATTGTCTCATATATAAATAAGGAGACCACAGTTAGGATTCTGTTAGAGGCAAAAAGAGGCAATTTAGATGTTATTTAGATGTACGGCTGGAATCTGGCAACGATAGAACACTACGTTTGCTTTTGATAAATTCAAGCTCAAGAGATTTGAGTCAAACCAGGTTTTCACTTTCTTGATGTCGTTCTCAATAACTTCATGCAACGTATGGTTGTTAGCAGCATAAAATTGTGGTATCATCAGCAAATAAAGTAAATTTTCCTTGGATGTTGATAGACGATAGGTCATTAATGTAAATTAAGAATAAAAGTGGGCCCAGTACCGAACCTTGTGGGACGCCGCAAGTAATTTTACCTTCATTTGAGTATGAAGTGGTTTTGACCATCTGGGTGCGACTAAGTATGACTCAAAACACTTAAGACTTATTCCAGTTATACCATATCTATTGAGTTTTCGTAAAAGAATTTTATGATTCACGCAATCAAATTCTTTGGCTATATTATAGAAGACCGCAGCCACTGTTTCTTTGTCATTTATGTTGGAATAAACATAAAGAAATGAAAGTATGGCATCGGAAGTGTTTTTTTGCTTCTGGAAACCAAACTGGCAATCACTTATTATTTTGTTTTCATTCAGAAAGCAAAGGAGTTCCAATTCTCTTTTAGTATGGAAGTTATATGTTTTACTTTATATAGAAAACGACAAAAGTAGATTAATGTCTTCATTCAAATTCACCTCTTACTTTACATTTAGTGATTATTACAGAATTCCGCCATAGAAAAGTCATTCCTCTTTGATGTCGTGTCGAAAATCTACATCGCCACTGACTCGACCCCAGTAGATATGCAGAGTTACGAGCTGTGCTGCGACATGATCGACGTAGTAATAGACGTTTCGTGGATTTACGGGTAATATTGCAGCGATACATTCTTTTGGCTTGGAAACGAGTATTGACTTTTCAGCATCAAGGAAGAACAAGAACCGGCCGCTTTTGATGACCAGAGCTCCAGCTTGATCAAGTTGAATAACGGGACGGTCCTGTATTTAAGAGAAGTCAACAAGTTTCTCGCCTTAGTTTGTATATTGAGAGAGGATAATTTCGAACAGAAAGGTAGGAGAGGTAATTTATTGGGTGACAGCTGGTGGGACTTCATGAGCGTAATATCGTAAATATTGAAAGCTATTCGGGAGAACAAGAATAGTTATTTTCATTTGAGAATTATTAATTTCCATTTTGAAAACCCTTGATCAGAACAAATTTTTCAGAAAGAGTCAGAGACAGATTTTCACAGATGAAGGAAAATGTTCTTCAGTATCCAGACGAGATAGCTTTTCTCGTGCTTTTTGATACGTGAATCAGATTAGCAAAAAATTACGTCATCCTATGAATTTATTCTGTGTGTGTCTGGTCACGACCTGCATTTATTGAACTGCATTTCATTAAAAGTACACTTTTTTATGAAATGAAAAATTTTATAATATCACCATATGAAATAACATACTAAATCATTATATTTATTCAAAAATTAAATAATGAATGGGTTTCTCGCAAAAGTATATCGAATGTGTAGAATTTTTTATTTTTGAAAATGTCGTTGATATCAACATAACCTTACTTTAAAGGTTTTTTTACGTTTTCAGAAAATATTGCCAGTGTTTGTTTAAAAGTAGTATACAATGTTTCGTCGTGAATTTTACTAGTTCGGACTTCCATTGTCTAATATATAAAATGATTTGAAATCCCTGAAACAACTAAAAAAAATAGAATTAAAAATGAATAGCTGAAAATAACAATTATATTAAGCAAAAAAAAACCTGAAATAAAATAATAGTGAAACAAAATACAAGTAAAAATAGAACAATTGTATAAATAAAAATAAAGAAATGAAAAAAGAAAATAAAAATAAAAAGTGGAGAGATTCCAAGTCACGTTAGTTCACGACGTTTCGATTGTTAGTATCTACAATCGTCTTCGGGTGATGACTGGACTGATTCCTCCGAGAGATGACTATTTATGGGTCGTTCGAGTACTTTCACTTATCCCCGCTTTCCATTTTCTGCTTCACTGGTAGATGACCGTTTGGCGGGAGTTGGCCATTTTTCGCTTGATGATGGGTTTCCATATGTTGCGTATCTCTACGCTAGCTTGGCTGAATACGTTGTTGGACAACATGTATGCGGCTTCCTTGAATTTCCTCCTAAACCAATGTTCCTCTCTGTGTATGATCTCAGCTTGGGACCACTCGATGTTGTGTTGATGAGTCCAAACATGGTCTGCTATTCCTGATTTGCTGGTTTCCCCTCGTTGTGTGTGTTTCTTGTGCTCGGTAATGCGAACATTCAATGGCCTCTTAGTTTCACCAATATAGGATTTTCCACACTCACAGGGTATCCGGTAAATGCAATTCTTGGAATCGCAGTCCGCGTTTGGTGGCCTGGTTTTCGTGAGACTGCTACGGATAGTGTTACCGGATCTGACGCAGGTTCCTCCTGGCTACTATGGACTACCCAAAATCCACAAGGACGTTCCGCTTAGACTGATCACCAGCTCCAGAGATTCGGCTACTCAAAACCTGTCTAGATTTTTACTTCCCATAATACAACAATTACAAGGAAAAACATTGTCTTTTGTGAAGAATTCAAGGCATTTTGTCGAACTACTAGGGTCAGTTGAAGTCACACAGGAAGATCAACTAATTAGTTTCGACGTGGAAAGCCTTTACACCAACGTTCTGGTCGAAGAAGCACTCCAAGTCATACAGAGAAAGCTTTCCGAAGATGGAAACCTGAAAGAGAGAACGAATCTACCTATAGAAGTAATTATGGAATTACTAGGATTGTGTGTACGAAACTGTTATTTCCAACTGAAGGACGAATTCTTTACACAAGATGAGGTACTGCCAATGGGATCGCCACTTTCACCAGTCATAGCCAACATATATATGGAGTGGTTTGAAACTCTGGCCATCGAAGAAGCCCACAAGAAACCTCGAGTCTGGTTGAGATATGTTGACGACACCTTCATAATATGGAACCATGGGAATGCAGAACTAGACGCCTTTCTGAAATACATCAACAGCGTGAGACCTTCCATCACTTTCACAATGGAGAAGGAAATCCACAACGAATTGCCATTCTTAGACGTTTTGGTGAAGAGGACCGACACTAAGTGGGAAACATCTGTATACCGAAAACCCACTCATACGGGACAGTATCTGAACCACGAATCCAACCAACATCAATCGACTAAAAGAGGAATCATCAATACTATCAGACCGTGCTTTTGGGCTCTGTAATACGAAGGAAGGTCTCGAGAAGGAACTAGACATCATCAAAAATGATCTTCAACGGAATGGCTACTCCAAAGCGATGGTCTAAAAGACAGTCGGAGCCTAACAAGGAAGAGAAACCGTCACAACCAGTGCTGGCACGTCCCTACATCAGAGGATTATCGGAGAGGATAGGAAGAATTGGATCCAAGTACAACATCAGAAACTGCTTCAGATCCGGTAACACTATCCGTAGCAGCCTCACGAAAACCAGGCCACCAAACGCGGACTGCGATTGCAAGAATTGCATTTACCCGATACCCTGTGAGTGCGGAAAATCCTATATTGGTGAAACTAAGAGTCCATTGAATGTTCGCATTGCCGAGCACAAGAAGCACACACAGCGAGGGGAGACCAGCAAATCAGGAATAGCAGACCATGTTTGGACCCATCAACACAACATCGAGTGGTCCCAAGCTGAGATCTTGCACAGAGAGGAATACTGGTTTAGGAGAAAATTCAAGGAAGCCGCATAAATGTTGTCCAACAACGTATTCAGCCAAGCTAGCGTAGAGATACGCAACATATGGAAACCCATCATCAAGCGAAAAATGGCCAACTCCCGCCAAACGGTCATCTACCAGTGAAGCGGAAAATGGAAAGCGGGGATAAGAGAAAGTACTCGAACGACCCATAAATAGTCATCTCTCGGAGGAATCAGTCCAGTCATCACACGAAGACGATTGTAGATACTAACAATCGAAACGTCGTGAACTAACGTGGCTTGGAATTTCTTAATTTTTAATTTTCATTTTTAATTTCTTTATTTTTATTTGTTTTCATTTTTATTTTTTTATTTATTTTTTGTTCAATTGTTTTATTTTTACTTGTATTTTGTTTCACTATTATTTCATTTCAGGTTTTTTTGCTTAATATAATTGTTATTTTCAGCTATTCATTTTTAATTCTACTTTTTTAGTTGTTTCAGGGATTTCAAATCATTTTATATATTAGACAATGGAAGTCCGAACTAGTGAAGTTTCTCAACTTCCAGTCAATTAACAGATTCTTAATTGTAATTGTCTTTAGATAGTTAGGACAATCCAGTTGATGCAGTTTGAATAAAAGACCCTTGTGCTAGATGCTATCGAATGCTTTGTTCGTATCCAGAAAAATCGTTGCCGTTTTATTGTTTTATAGTAGATCTTTCTTGTCTAAATCCAAACTGGTAGCTTAGAATTTCATCATTAACCAGTTGGAGTAAACGGTTTCGTAAAAGTTTTTCAAAATGTTTACCAATTACAGACAAGAGAGTAATCGGACGATAACTGTCTGCAAGGGAGTGATCCTTGAACTACCCATATTATTTTTGTTTTCTATTAAGTAAAAACCAATTTAAAATTCCGACGTCGTGAAAGTCTATTTGAAAAAATGCGTATTTCAAATAAACTTCTATTATTTTTATTTATTAACATTGATAGAATCGAAATTATTTCAGGAATTATCGATTACAACTTCTTATGCTTCCGAGACGCCATTCAGCGAGTTTTTGAACTGAGGAACAAAAACAATTCTCCCGGAACTAGTACCGCAAGCAACGTTGCCGTTACTAACACCAGCAACGACGAGAGCTCCTCGTGAATGTTTCCAATGCCGAATACTGAATACGTACCTGTTCATCTTCGTTCGGATCAACGCCTAGTTCCACAATAATTATTATTTATGCCTTAGGTTTATGTACAAAGCCACTTCATTTTTATACCTCGGAAGATGTTTTCAAAATATTTTATCTTGTAAATATAAGCTGATAAGGTTAACGCTTGTTTTTGATGCTCAATACTAGTCATGACAATTTGATGTTTGAGCGAATCATTTGTGTTTATATCGTATATTTTTTAATCAGTTCTGTTCATTCTTTATAGTGTAGGATCAGAATTCAACGGTAACTCTTCAACAAGCCTGTTTTTCATTTGTTTGTTCAAATCACCCTGCGATGTGTGCAATTGTTTATTCTTGAGAAATTTCCTGAATGCTTCTTTCCTGAGAATTTAAGGATCTCAAGAATATTATGAGTGTCGGGTTTTGCTAATTTCGATTCGACAAATAAATGAAATCAGGTGGAGAACTTGTTGTTTTTATCAGTTTTTTGCTGATTTTTTTATTTTTCGTCTTACATTTAAAGTTTTGGAGATTCACAAATGTCATCTGTTAAGTTTTCAGAAAACTTTAAATATTTTGTACCACTCATGGAAATAAATTATTACAAGTTGTATACATTTTATATTAATAAAACTATGCAAGATGGTCTCTTTTTATTAATTAATACGCTTTTATTAACTTCACCTGTATGTATGTTTGTTTGTTAGTTTGTAACTCTTCCTTTCATTTCATATTTATTCCCCTTGAATGCTTGGGATCTGTACTTGACAGAATTATCGACATTATTGCTTGATCTATTCGCGGGCAGATGGCGCTCTACGTAATCTCTTTGACATATCGACATTATTGCTTGATTTATTCGCGGGCAGATGGCGCAGTACGTCACTTCCATGATATAATTCGAAGTCACTTTACATGCATTTCTTTATTTGAAAAAAGTATTTTTAACACGCTTTTATTAGTTTCACCTGTATGTATGTATGTTTGTTTGTAACTTATCGACATTATTGCTTGATCTATTCGCGGGCAGATGGCGCTGTATGTAACCTCCTTGATATAATTCGAACTTACGTTACATGTATTTCTTTATTTGAAAAAAGTATTTTCAACACGCTTTTATTAGTTTCACCTGTATGTATGTATGTTTGTAACTTATCAACATTATTACTTGATCTATTCGCGGGCAGATGGCGCAGTACGTCACTTCCATGATATAATTCGAACTCACTTTACATGCATTTCTTTATTTGAAAAAAGTATTTTTAACACGCTTTTATTAGTTTCATCTGTATGTATATATGTATGTATGTTTGTTTGTAACTTATCGACATTATTGCTTGATCTATTCGCGGGCAGATGGCGCTGTACGTAACCTCCTTGATATAATTCGAACTCACTTTACATGTATTTCACTTTACATGTATAAAATGCAAAAATTCAAGTTATTCTGTAAGAATTATGAATTACCCCTCTTTTATTCCTTTTATTTTTTTTCTCTCTCTTACTACATAGGTACTATAATTTTTTTGTACATCATATGTTCGATGAATACTAAGTTTTGTATATTGTAAAGGAGTTGAATGGAAGAGTAGGATTCGGCGTGTTGCACACTTTCTTTTTTGCCTTGGTAAATTTCACAAAAAAAAAAAAAACTATTATAATTATTATTTTAACAACTCAAAATAAAAAACTGAGAAAATACATTTCTTCTATATATATCACAACATGTTGGTCAACAGAACATCAACCAATAGAAAATCTTGAAAAAAAAGTATGAAAAGGATAGTTATTCGGAGTAATCAGAATCCTGCTCGTCGTCTTTCTCTACATACTCTGGATCCACTTCTTCAAAGCTCTTTCGAGCCTTTACCTCTGCCTTCGCCGACTTTTGGTGGAATACAAATGAAATATACTTCGATAAGTCCCAGATTTGCTTCAAAACCTGAAATAAAAACATACACGATTCAATTGAATTTTACAAAAAGCGCCATCTATGTGACAAGTATATATGTATATATAATAATAATAGCCTTTGTTACTCAACAGTTAAAAACCATTTACAGGGTTAACTAAGTATGTTAAAAAAAGTAGTGTAGGTCCTTATGATTACAAAGTTACAATTCGAGAAAATGAATAACAAAATTATTATATAATAAAATGTAATTAAAAAAAACTATACCAGAAAATTAAAAATTCTCTATGAAATAATGAGATGCTGTGTCAACAATATATTTTAGGGAATCAAAATTGATATCACACAATTTCAAATTGTTGCAATGGGGAATGTTCCTCCTGACGAAAATCAAGTAGTTTTCATAAAAGAGCTCTAAAACAACACATTTTAAACTTATCATTTCAACCTTTTTCTTTAAAAAATTATTTGAATACTTAAAAAAGAGGAATGAAATAATGCATTCAACATTTAAAGGGATTCGTTTCTATTTCACCATTTGGCAACATCGGTTATAGCTAATAAAGGACAATGAATCTGATACCTGTATGAGACAAACAAAGATGACATATTTCAGAGGCGTGCTGTTCTGTTTACTTATGTTCCGAGTTCGGAGACATTCTGTGACATATGACAGTTTGTGCATCTAACCTATCTTCCTCTATATAAATAAATAACAAAACAACTGTTGTTTATATACCTTGTGGAGGTGGTATTGAACTATAATTTATATGTTACCTTAATTGTAGATTTATAAAGATAATTTTCCTTTTATAAAGTAGAATATCTAGGTACGCATAAATTATTTCAACTTGATATAGGCGCTGTTGCCAATGTGTGAATTAGAAAAAAATCCCTTTAAAAATTAAAACATTTGAAACATCAATTTGAATACTTTTCGAAGTGAATTTGAAAAACTCATGAACTAAACTCAACTTTATTTTATTCAAACTTGCATTTGCTGTGATAACCCAAAGATAGGTGACTTGAGGTACAAATTGGTTCAGGCCAGTCGGCTGTAAAAAGTTTTTGTACTTCTAGTTCTAAAATGAGGCACACTAAAATTTATAAGAGATAACACCTCCATAGCATCCACATTGTTGTGCAGTAATTTATACAGAAAAATAATTCCACCAAGTTTTCTGCGTAATTTAAGACTTTCAATATTGAATGTTATGGTAAGAGATTCGTATGGAATACCTCTAAATAAGCTTTAGGAAACGACATTGAACTTTTTCAATTAATGTGTTATAGCAATTGTAGAATAGAGACCATAGAACAGAACCGTATTATAATTTTGACCTTACGTAGGCTACATAAAAATCGATTTTTCACATATAGTCAGTGGGCAACAAATTGTTCATTTAAATTAGTGTTTCTCAAAGTGGGCGATAACGCCCCCTTGTGAGCGCTGGAAGCCTATAGAGGGGCAGTATAGGGCACAGAGAAGATTGGGGGCGTTGAAACGGTTTAGGGGGGCGATGTCTAGTTTAGCATTTTTTTTTGCTTTCAACACAAACTTTACCGCTCCATTACGCTTAACGCGCGTTTCCTCGTTTAACGCCATCTAGGGGACTAGACAGTTACTATTTCCTGTCCGATAGTTGTCAAACTGTACAATAGATGGCGGTAAGCTTCAATGCGAAGCGAGAAGTTTCTAGTCTCCATTCTCGAAAGTACTAGGCCCAGAAATTTAGAGACGGATACAAAAGGAGAAACCATATATATTACAATGGAAACATTTTGTGATGAGAAAAAAATTTCAATGAAGAATATTTTATCAGCTGCTACGGATGGCGTTGAGGCTATGACAGGATGTCACAAAGGCTTCATAGCGTACTTAAAAAATAAAATTCCAGACGTGCTGGATGTACATTGCGTCATTCATAGGCAACATTTGGTTGGGAAAAATTTGAGGGAGCGCCCCTCTCAATCACTGCAATATATCATCAAAGCAGTCAATAAAATCCGAAACAGCTCTTTAAATTACAGATTATTAATTCAGCTTTGTGTTGCTAATGATGTAGATTTCAACTGATTGCTATTTCACACAGAAATGCGTTGGTTATCAAGAGGTAACTGTCTGACACGATTTTACAATCTATTTGACTCTGTAATAGAGTTCTTGGAAAACAATAACAAAGAATTGCACGATAACCTCATCACTTCAAAGAATAGTATTGCGTACTTGACAGACCTGTATAAATTATTTAATAATGTCAATCTCCAACTACAAGGTGACGACTTGAATTTGAATAAAACAAAAAATGTCATTGCTGCTTTTGTAGCAAATTGCTCTTATACTCGTACAAGAATAATATCGACAGACGTGAGTTTCGCAATTTCCCTAATTTGTCAGCAGTATTCTTCAACAACGACGACTTGCTTGTTCACTGCCAACATTTGGAGAACCTCCACAGTGATTTCCCAGAACAATTCCAGGACATTTTAAAAATGGAAATACCGGATACTTTTTCAAATGTCAACACAGCAGGATCATCCCAGCTGGAAGAAGAAATCACGTGAACGTGGATTTAGTGCTGTGGCAACGTTGCTAACTAAAAAGAGAAATTGGTTGCAAACTATCGCGGTGACTTACGGTTGTTTTTGAGTAAATTCAAGCCTGATATTAACAAGCTTGTTAAAAATCATCAAATTCATCCTTCACATTAGATTAGTTTCAAAATTCAAGTTGAAATGTTTGTTTTAATAACATGAATAAAAGTTTTTTTCAATATTACAAATTGGTGTTTTACATTACCCTCATCAGAAAGTCTCATTTTCACATGACATACATAATTTAATTATTAAAATAATGACTGTGATTGTGATTCTTAAGATGTAGTCAAGTAAAAAAAAATTGGGGGGTGCTAGAAAATAATTAATTCTCGATTTCTCTATTTCAATCACCTTTACTTATGTAAATGAATGAGTAAATTTTCAAGTCATGCTGAGAATCAGTTTACCTCAGTCAAAATATTTACTTAATATATAGAAAGTTGGAAAAAACAATACTATGGGAAAAATATGTTCTAAAAAGTAGTATACCAATAGGAGTTCTGGTGCACAACCCCCGCCACTTACCATATCCGCTAACCCCTTTTTATCCCAGCTATGGTACCAGAGTGACAGATCGTTGGTACAGTCCGCTTCTTCTGGCGGATTTTTGATCTGGATCTTGTTGAGGCACCGTTTACACTTGAGCTTCTGGTGTGTGTCGGATTCTGTGTTTTCCAAGCGGAACAGATCCCGCAGTTCGGCTACGCTAAAATGACGTGCCGTCTCCTCGTTCATGTCGACTACCGTCGAGCTGAGAGCTTTCTTATGCGCTTGGCGCTGAAAGATTTTTTCTTCGATGGAGCCCGCCTGAAATCCGATTTAGAATTAGATACACAACAACCTTTCAACTAATTTTCCAAGAAATCATTCAATTTGAACTTACCGCCAAAAACCTATAAATATAACAAGGCTTCTGTTGGCCATCTCTCCACACTCTCGCCATAGCCTGATCGTCATTGGCAGGATTCCAATCGGGATCGAACATTATCAACCGGTTGGCCCCGATTAGATTCAATCCGCAACCTCCAGCTTTGGAACTCAACATGAAAATGAACTCTTTCGATTCTGGATTGTTGAAATTTTCCACAACCTTGGCTCTTTTCTTGATAGACATTGTGCCGTCAAGTCGCACATATAAGTATCCTCTGGAAATAATATATCATTCTTCAAGAAATTCCCTCAAATAATTCAAAGTGTAATTATTACTAACTGACAGAATAAGAAGTCATCTAAGCAAGCTTGAAAGTCAAGCAGCAAACTATTACATCTTTTGAAACAGGTATATTTCCTGAATTGTGTAAAATAACAAAAATTTCACCTTCATTTAAAAATGGAGATTTGCAAACGTTGGACTTAATTGGCATTAGAGAAATAGTACATACATGATTTCAAAATTATCTTAGCAACAGAAACCAGTATACTTCTGGTTTCTGTTTTAATGGACTGACACCTATCAGAAAACAAATACTCCCCTGGCTAATACCACGAACGGCGTTGGATTATATCCGACAGGTGTCAGTACAGGATTCTTCACAGAAGTTATTCCTGCATATGCTGTTGGCGATAGAACTACCGCAATAGATCTGCAAGTGGAACACACTTGCAGACCGGTTTTGGGCTGTTTGGCCACTCGTGCTCTGACGAGTGGCCAAACATCGGAAATCATCGACATAAAGTCGATGATTTCCGATAATTGAAAATCGAATTCCTTCAGAGTATCATTCCTCGAACTAGGCTGAAGCGGACAACAAACAACAGGTTTGTCATCGCTCCATTTGCCTGTGAACGAGATAACCGACCGCATATCCGAAATTTGACCAATTCCTCGAGGAATTGCGGTTGGTTACCTCCTTCACAGGCAGATGGGGCTATGACAAACCGGTCGTTTTTTGTCGACTTCAGCCTAGTTCGAGGAATGATACTCTGAAGGAATTCGATTTTCAATTATCGGCAATCATCGACTTTATGTTAATGATAGGCACTACTTTGTACTGACGAGTGGCCATACAGCCCTAAACCGGTCTGCAAGTGTGTTCCAATAATTGAAAATCTATTGCGGCAGTTGTATCGACAACAGTATATTCCGGAATAACTTTTGTGAAGAATCCTGCACTGACACCTGTCGGATGTAATCCAACGCCCTTCTTGGTATTAGCCAGGGGAGTAGTTGTTTCCTGATAAGTGTCAGTGCATTAATTTACACTGTAGGGAGTTGAAACTGGCCTGAACGAATTGTTCCTCTAGATGATTTGAATATTGTGAAAACTGGTCTGTTTGAGAGATCGTTTAGTTTGTTTTATCTACACTCATTACAATAGTCGTCCCACACATCTAAAAAAATTGAAACTGCCACTTTTCAAGCTTCAGGATTGTAACTGGCTATATGAAAGACAGCTATCGTGCAACTAAAGTCTCGCATAAAATGCAAAAATTCAAGTTATTCTGTAAGAATTATGAATTACCCCTCTTTTATTCCTTTTATTTTTTTTCTCTCTCTTACTACATAGGTACTATAATTTTTTTGTACATCATATGTTCGATGAATACTAAGTTTTGTATATTGTAAAGGAGTTGAATGGAAGAGTAGGATTCGGCGTGTTGCACACTTTCTTTTTTGCCTTGGTAAATTTCACAAAAAAAAAGACACTATTATAATTATTATTTTAACAACTCAAAATAAAAAACTGAGAAAATACATTTCTTCTATATATATCACAACATGTTGGTCAACAGAACATCAACCAATAGAAAATCTTGAAAAAAAAGTATGAAAAGGATAGTTATTCGGAGTAATCAGAATCCTGCTCGTCGTCTTTCTCTACATACTCTGGATCCACTTCTTCAAAGCTCTTTCGAGCCTTTACCTCTGCCTTCGCCGACTTTTGGTGGAATACAAATGAAATATACTTCGATAAGTCCCAGATTTGCTTCAAAACCTGAAATAAAAACATACACGATTCAATTGAATTTTACAAAAAGCGCCATCTATGTGACAAGTATATATGTATATATAATAATAATAGCCTTTGTTACTCAACAGTTAAAAACCATTTACAGGGTTAACTAAGTAATTAAAAAAAGTAGTGTAGGTCCTTATGATTACAAAGTTACAATTCGAGAAAATGAATAACAAAATTATTATATAATAAAATGTAATTAAAAAAAACTATACCAGAAAATTAAAAATTCTCTATGAAATAATGAGATGCTGTGTCAACAATATATTTTAGGGAATCAAAATTGATATCACACAATTTCAAATTTTTGCAATGGGGAATGTTCCTCCTGACGAAAATCAAGTAGTTTTCATAAAAGAGCTCTAAAACAACACATTTTAAACTTATCATTTCAACCTTTTTCTTTAAAAAATTATTTGAATACTTAAAAAAGAGGAATGAAATAATGCATTCAACATTTAAAGAGATTCGTTTCTATTTCACCATTTGGCAACATCGGTTATAGCTAATAAAGGACAATGAATCTGATACCTGTATGAGACAAACTAAGATGACATATTTCAGAGGCGTGCTGATCTGTTTACTTATGTTCCGAGTTCGGAGACATTCTGTGACTTATGACAGTTTGTGCATCTAACCTATCTTCCTCTATATAAATAAATCACAAAACAACTGTTGTTTATATACCTTGTGGAGGTGGTATTGAACCATAATTTATATGTTACCTCAATTGTTGATTTATAAAGATAATTTTCCTTTTATAAAGTAGAATATCTAGGTATGTATAAATTATTTCAACTTAATATAGGCGCTGTTGCCAATGTGTGAATTAGAAAAAAATCCCTTTAAAAATTAAAACATTTGAAACATCAATTTGAATACTTTTCGAAGTGAATTTGAAAAACTCATGAACTAAACTCAACTTTATTTTATTCAAACTTGCATTTGCTGTGATAACCAAAAGATAGGTGACTTGAGGTACAAA
Organism: Leptinotarsa decemlineata; assembly: GCF_025532065.1. Taxonomy (NCBI): domain Eukaryota; kingdom Metazoa; phylum Arthropoda; class Insecta; order Coleoptera; family Chrysomelidae; genus Leptinotarsa; species Leptinotarsa decemlineata. The sequence goes on from NW_027412547.1 coordinate 850,093, forward strand.
TTGGCTCAGGCCAGTCGGCTGTAAAAAGTTTTTGTACTTCTAGTACTAAAATGAGGCACACTAAAATTTATAAGAGATAACACCTCCATAGCATCCACATTGTTGTGCAGTAATTTATACAGAAAAATTATTCCACCAAGTTTTCTGCGTAATTTAAGACTTTCAATATTGAATGTTATGGTAAGAGATTCGTATGGAATACCTCTAAATAAACTTTAGGAAACAACATTGAACTTTTCAAATAATGTATTATAGCAATTGTAGAATGGAGACCTTGAAACAGGGCCATATTCTAATTTTGACCTTACGTAGGTTACATAAAGAGTAAATAGAGCAGATATGTTTGAAAAAGATCTACAATTGCAAACTATAAAGCGCCATAAACTCTCAATACCACAAATTTAAAACGACACATGGAACAAAAACATCCTTCTATCCTACAAACTGGCCAGGTTAGTAGCACAAAAATTTAAAATTTTATACACATAAATGTATATGCACAAAATGCAATATTTCAAATAGTAAAAAACTAATTTCTCACAAAAATCGATTATTTACTTTAATAAAACGATTTTTTACAAATTGACTTATTTTAAAGAGGAAAAATCGATTTTTCACATATAGTCAGTGGTCAACGAATTGTTCCTTTAGATTAGTGTTTCTCGAAGTGGGCGATAGAGCACAGAGAAGATTGGGGGGCGTTGTACGGTTTAGGGGGGCGATGGCTAATTTAGCATTTTTTTTGCTTTCAATACAAACTTTACCGCTCCTTTACGCTTAACGCGCGTTTCCTCGTTTAACGCCATCTAGGGGACTAGACAGTAACTATTTCCTGTCCGATAGTTGTCAAACTGTACAATAAATGGCGGTAAGCTTCAATGCGAAGCGAGAATTTTCTAGTCTCCATTCTCGAAAGTACTAGGCCCAGAAATTTAGAGACGAATACAAAAGGAGAAACCATATATGTGGATTTAGTGCTGTGGCTACGTTGCTAACTAAAAAGAGAAATCGGTTGCAGATTCCCGAACGCGGTGACTTACGGCTGTTTTTGAGTAAATTCGAGACTGATATTAACAAGCTTGTTAAAAATCATCGAATCACATTAGATTAGTTTTAAAATTCAAATTGAAATGTTTGTTTTAATAACATGAATAAAAGTTATTCTAATATTACAAAATGGTGTTTTGCATTACCCACATCAGAAAGTCTCATTTGCACATGACACAAATAATTTAATTATTGAAATGGTGACTGCAATTGTGATTCTTAAGATGTAGTAAAGTAAAAAAAAAATTGGGGGACGCTAGAAAATAAATAATTCTCGAAGTGGGCGGTAGACAAAATAAGTTTGAGAACCTCTGCTTTAGATGATATCGATTATCATATTTCTATTTCAATCACCTATATTTATGTAAATAAGTGAGTAAATTTTCAAGTCATGCTGAAAATCAGTTTACCTCAGTCAAAATATATACTTAATATATAGAAAGTTGAAAAAAAAACAATACTATGGGAAAAATATATTCCAAAAAGTAGTATACCAATAGGAGTTCTGGTGCACAACCCCCGCCACTTACCATATCCGCTAACCCCTTTTTATCCCAGCAATGGTACCAGAGTGACAGATCGTTGGTACAGTCCGCTTCTTCTGGCGGATTTTTGATCTGGATCTTGTTGAGGCACCGTTTGCACTTGAGCTTCTGGTGTGTGTCGGATTCTGTGTTTTCCAAGCGGAACAGATCCCGCAGTTCGGCTACGCTAAAATGACGTGCCGTCTCCTCGTTCATGTCGACTACCGTCGAGCTGAGAGCTTTCTTATGCGCTTGGCGCTGAAAGATTTTTTCTTCGATGGAGCCCGCCTGAAATCCGATTTAGAATTAGATACACAACAACCTTTCAACTAATTTTCCAAGAAATCATTCAATTTGAACTTACCGCCAAAAACCTATAAATATAACAAGGCTTCTGTTGGCCATCTCTCCACACTCTCGCCATAGCCTGATCGTCATTGGCAGGATTCCAATCGGGATCGAACATTATCAACCGGTTGGCCCCGATTAGATTCAAGCCGCAACCTCCAGCTTTGGAACTCAACATGAAAATGAACTCTTTCGATTCTGGATTGTTGAAATTTTCCACAACCTTGGCTCTTTTTTTGATAGACATTGTGCCGTCAAGTCGCACATATAAGTATCCTCTGCAAATAATATATCATTCTTCAAGAAATTCCCTCAAATAATTAAAAATGTAATTATTACTAACTGAGAGAATACGAAGTCAGCTTGAAAGTTAAGAAGGAAACTGTTACATCTTTTGAAACAGGTATATTTTCTGAATTGTGTTCAGGACAAGGTAAAGTGTTAATTGGCCGATATTCATCAGATTTTTTTGTGTGTGGAACTTTTTCGATAGGCGTAACTTCATGATCATAATATAGGGTCTTTCATTAAGCGATTCCTATCTTCAAATTTGAACAAAGTGTATGTGAGATATCACGAATCAGGCTGAATTTGACCGATATCATAGGTTATGTTAGCTTTGAGGACTGCAGAACACCAATTTCTCATGATGAACACCCATTTTTCATGATAAGAGTTAATTTATGTAATGAAATACCTAACAATATGAAAACATTGAATTATACGAAATTCAAGACACAACTGAAGAAATATATTTTGAAACAGATTGAAAACTTTCTAATTTCACACATTTTCATTTGTTATATCATTCTTAGTATGTTATACGTACTTTCATTATCGCATTAATTTATTTTTAGACTCTCAAAAGAGTCAAGGAGTCTGATGTCAGATACATGTCTTAATAACGTCATTCAGTTCTAGTTAATTCCATGATCAAGTATTTTTTTGCCTTTCAAATATGCCATCTTGTTTCAGGCGTGTTCATGTATGAAAAAGCTACATAATGAATGATTTGTTATTTTACTGGATATTGAATATTGAAATTACTTGCGTATATATCAAGTGTCTTCCCGAAATTAGAATCTTGAGACACCCCAGCGTCCCAAACTAATTGAAATTGTTATATTTTCTCACCTTCGTTTGCACAGCCGCTCAAACAGATCCAAAGTCTGAGTGTAATTCGACACCAAAACGATTTTGTCACTGTAATTCGCCTTCAAGTTAGCCAAAAAGAAATCCAGCAACATCAACTTCCCAGACAACTCGGGCCTAACGTCGTTCTCTCCATTTTTCGGAGGCAAAAGGTTGCTGCTCTTCTCAAATCCTTCGGCCCCCTCCAAGATCTTATCCAAAACCAAATCAGGGTGGTTGCAAAGTTTTTTGAGAGTCGTTATGCTGGCTAAAGAGCTGAGAGTTGCTTTGGCGTCTTCGTTGTTGACAACACTTCGCTTGATTGACTCAGAGTTGATGTAGTTCAGGTAGAGTTGTTTCTGGAGGGGGGTTAGCTGGCAGATAATTATCATTTCGAACTTGACTGGGAGGTATTTGGTCAGCAGGGAGGAGGTACGACGGATGAGGCATTTGTTAACAATCGTAGTCAGCTCTAGCAAGCGTTCTGAAGCGTGTTGACGTTCCAAGTCTGTTGCCATCGAGTCCTGACCTAGAAATAACAAAGACCATCAATCGTTTCTGTTATAAGATGATATTCTTGTTGGACACTTTGTCCCTATTAGTTCCACGAATTTATGTGCTGGGAATATTAATTTTTCTGAATTCGTTAATGATCTTCCCTGCAACAAATCAAATAAAAATATGCTTTATTATCCAAGATCTGAACAATTTTTTGGCAAAGTTTAGTAAAGTTAAACGTGTATGTGGGACATTAAATTAACAAATATAAACTATAAAATAATGCTTAGAGACACCAGCAGGCAGAGTATGTGGACAGAACAATATTAAGCCCAGCTGAACAGATACAGATATAAGTATAATAATAATATTTATCAATCCAATAAAGTCACATGTAGACATAGGATAAGTCACATCAGTTGTTAAAAAGAGTACGTTCTAAAATAAAATTTAAAATAATATTAGAGTTATATAAGTTGCGGGTGGTGATTTCAGAGTAGGGGGTAGATTGTTGTACACTTTAATTCCCATAACTGTGGGACTCTGGCTGGTAGTTTGTAGGGTGTGGTTTGGAATTATTTCTTGAATTTTCCTTGTAGAATATGGGTGTGTATTATTTGGACAGTTGGTTCGGTGTTTTCTATCACGTGCAAAGCATGCTATTTCCAGTATATACAGGTTGACCACTGTTAACAATGCCTAGGCGTTTAAAAAGTGGTTTGCATGGTTCAAGATAATGGTCATCCGCTTTTGGGCATTCAGTATATCATTCACTGGAGATGAAGTTCCCCACAACCAGGTACCGTAGCCGGGACTGCGTGATAGATAGATATAGTCACTGAGTCATTTAAAAATTCTCCAAGAGTTTTGAAAAGATGACATTTTTAACCAAGAGTGGATATTAGCTTAGAGCAATGAACTCCCCATTTCAGTTTCTCCTCTAGGTATACTCCTAGAAATTTAGTTGAGCTGTTTTGTATGAGGTGCTCTGGTTCTATAATTATAGTATATATATATGGTCTATAGATTTTTGCCCTGGGTGAAAATTTATGAAGTTAGTTTTGGTTGTGTTCAGGACCAGATTATTAGCAGAAAACCATTCACTTGCCAGTTATTAGAAAATTTGTATCATCTGCAGGGATGGCCACTAACACCCTTGGCCTTTGGTGAGTTGCGACACCACTTACCCGAGCAACTGGTGCAAAACCGGACCGGCAGCCCAGGCGCACCCGGGAAGGAGAACTCTATTCCTCCTCCGGTGCCGGCCGTGGGTCCACAGGGCTAACCACCCGGTGGACCCAACACTTGGTTCCCAATAATCAAGGAAGGGGCCCCCACAATCGACCCGCTCGGAGGGGTCAGAGGCAAGGTGGTGGGGCCCAAAACGATGATTTGCCTACTGATGACAACCCTGGCAATGAAAACGGACGTTTTGAGTGGACGCATGAACTAAGAGATAGCCTTATGCATTGCTACGAGAGTAGTGAGCCCGCGCGAAGAGGGTACATGGCGAGATTGCATGCTCTGTGGTGTGAAACACATCCGGAGCATGCCGCCTTTTCCGCCCAAAACCTTAGGGATTACGTATCCTATCTTCGGCGGCAGGGCTATATAGCTCCTTTCCAGCCTGCTAACGAAGTGGTGGAAGTGGCAGTTCTACCACCCGTTGGCACGGCTGGAGAGGAGACCAGCACCATACCACCAATGGAGACGACAATCAGAACACGCAGGGCGCTCCACAGGATTAAGCCCCTGAAGCCACAAGAACTGGCTCGTTTGGATGCGGAGGTTCATAGTGTTCTAACAGAAGAGGCTGACATCTGGCAAATCAACACCGCCGTGTATAACGTCGTCCAATCGCTTTCCGAATCGGAAGGACGAAATCCCGGCCTTGCGGCTCGGAAGATTGAACGGCGTGTACACAAGATGGAGGCTAAAATCACGTCGGCGAGACAACACGCGTCTCGTATCCAATGTGTGATGGATTACAGGGCAGCCAACAGGCCTTTCACGCCCGCAGTGCGGCGAATAGCCGCCAATCTACGACGTATCCATCACACTTTGAGCCAAGGCGTGCTGCTGACCACCAAACAGCACTGCCTTGATAGGATACGAATGCTAGTGGCTGCTAAGAAGTCACTAGTGAGGCGAGCGAGAAGTATCGCGGAAAACCTTAGGTTCCGCGAGAAACCTTCTCGCTTATTCCAAGAGCCTCCACGTGTTGTGGATAATCCGCCGACCGCTGATCAGGTGGAATCCTTCTGGAAGGATATCTATGAACACCCGCAGCCACTCAACTTAGACACTCCAGCCCTAGCGCAGTTCGAAGCTTTCAACAGAGAGCTTCGACAGCCTGAGCCCAATGAACTGCGCAACCCGATAACCCCGGATGACGTTCGAAGGGCCCTCGTTGGTTCCAAGAACTTTGCTGCTCCAGGCCCAGATGGGCTGAACACTTATTGGTGGAAAAAACTATCAAGTACCCACCACCATCTGGCCAGAGTTTTCAACTCATGGCTCGATGGAGAGCAGCCGATTCCGGATTGGTTTGTCGAGGGGCGGACCGTTCTTATCCCCAAAAGCGGAGATTTGTCGATTCCTAAGAATTACAGACCGATAACATGCTTGAATTCGTGTTATAAGTTGTTTACAAGCATCTTATACACACGAATACTCACCGCAGTTGACCGAGTGTTCGAACGGATATATGAGCAGAGAGGGTCGAAGAGAGGAGTCGCTGGATGTAAAGAGAACCTGCTCATCGATAGATGTGTAACGCAGGACTCGATACAATATAAGCGTAACCTCTCTATGGCCTGGATCGATTACCGTAAGGCATTTGATACAATTTCGCATGAGCTCATCTTGCATTTGCTCAGATGCCTTGCGGTACCCGACAACATAGTGAGATGCATTGAACAACTGACACCACTTTGGCGAACTCGCTTCACCATAACATCTGGTCAAGCAAGAGTTCAAACAGGGTGGGTCACTTTCAAAAGGGGTGTATTTCAGGGTGATTCCCTCAGCCCCCTTCTATTCTGCATCTCACTATTGCCATTATCCGTTGCGCTCAGAAAGACTCGAGGATATAACTGTGGCACCCCCGGAAACCGGAGGCACAAGGTCACCCATCTGTTTTATATGGATGATCTTAAACTTTATGCCTCTGGAGAGAAGGATCTCTATCAGTCCTTGAGGGTGGTGGAAGAGTACACGCATGCTATCGGTATGAAATTCGGGATAGACAAATGTGCAATGGTTCATCTCAAAAGAGGACGATGCGGGGACTACGGAGAGGATGTGCAGCTCGTAGATGGAAGCATCCTACACCATCTGGATGCCGGAGAGACGTATACTTACCTCGGGGTGGAACAACGCCACTCACAAGAGGTAACTGCAGTGAAAAACTCTCTCCGCGGCAAGTATCAGCACAAACTTCGACAGATCTGGTCATCGGAACTGTCGGGGAAGAACAAAGTAGCTGCAACAAATATGCTTGCCGTTCCAATCTTACTCTACTCCTTTGGAGTAGTGAAGTGGACTCGGGAGGAGCTGTATCAACTCGACGTAAGGACCCGAAAAATGATGCATCTCTATAGGAGTTTGCATCCCAAATCGTCCGTTCCACGGTTGTACTTCCCCCGACAACAGGGAGGTCGTGGACTTTTGAGTTTGGAGTGTCTACATGACAGAATGATACTGGATACAGCCTGTAAAGTCGTCAGGAGTTCGGATCCCCTTCTCTGCATGGTCTGTGACCATGAGAGAGCAGGAATTGGAGCATTTCTCCTTAGGGCAGCTGCTCGAGCAGCTGATGAACTCGGTATAGTTTTCGACTCTGAACGAGGTGACTACAACTCTGTCACCGAGTTGGAACCCGTTCAGCAAAAAGCTCAGATAAAAGCCGCAGAGATCACCTTACTTCTGCGGAGACACAGGGATAAGCCGATGCATGGGGTCTTCTTCAATAACATTGAAGACCTTGGCTTATCAAAGCGCCTGACGTTCGCTTTTCTCAGGTCGAGTGGGCTGAAGTCGGAAACTGAGGGGTTCATCATGGCTTGCCAGGATGGTGTCTTCAACACCTTAGTCTACCGCAGTCGCGTGATGGGTATAGAGGTTCCTGACACAAGGTGCAGGGCCTGCCGCGAGGCGCCCGAGACCCTAATGCACTTGCTATCAGCATGTCCAGCATATGCGGTCTCGGCCTATATCCATCGACATAACGCGGCCCTGAGAGTGCTATATTACCATCTACGGCACTCTTACGGTATTGACGAGACACCGGTGTTGCCCTACGCTCCGGGGATATTGAATCCGTTGTGGGGAACGAGAAGTGCCGAATTTATTGGAACTATTCGTTCCCCACCCTCAGGCTCATACAAGCTAATAAGCCTGATGTAGTCCTTCTCGATCACCAGACCAAAACGATATTTGTCGTGGAGTTTTCAGCTCCTGGCGAGACGAATATCGTCAGAAAAGAGGAGGAAAAACGGATAAAATATCGAGATTTTCTCTTCGAACTCCGCAGACTCTATCCAGATCACTCTGTCAAGATGGTCGTTCTGATTATTGGAGTCCTTGGTGGAATGATGTCTTCTCTACTCTCGAATATCAAAATCATACCGGCTTGCCGCACTAAGGCAGAAATCTTAGCCGCACAAATGCAGAAGGCTGTCATTCTTGGCTCACTGCGTTTGCTCAGGGCACATGATTCTCGGACCCAATGATCACTTACCCCACGGTGTGGGGAGTGGTCATTGGTTGATTATGCTGGCGCGCCCTCCCGAATGTATCGGGGCTTCGGGGGATAGGGCCTGACCAGCGCACACTACGGTGAAAAAAAAAATAATAATAATAATAATATTAGGTATACAAATACAAATACAAATCATTTGAAGATACTGATTTCATACAAAATGACATTATCTCCATATCTGCTTTCTGTAAGGATAATGACCTGGCTTTGAATGTATCCAAATGTAGAATAATAACTTTTACCAGCAAAAGAAACCCTTTCAAGAGACTCTATAACATTGATAATATTCCTATCGAGAGAGTCAATGAAATCAAGGATCTAGGTGTAGTGTTTACTTCAAATATCAACTTCAATGAACATATTGAAAGACTGCAATCGGAATGTTTCAGACGGCTTGGATTCATCCTCAGGACTTGTCATGAATTTACCTTTAAGACTCATAAAGTACTTTTTAATTCTTACATTCGTTCAAAACTCGAATATGCGTGTGTAATATGGTCACCCCAAACGCTGACGCATTCTGATATGCTGGAAAAAGTACAAAAACGATATCTCAGGTCAATGTATCTAAAAAAATATGGAATATACCCTTTTATGATAACCTATGTAAAACAAATGGAAGATTTTAATTTAAGCACCCTTAAAAAACGTCGAGAAAATTTTCAAATATTATTCATATTCAATTTATTACGAAACAACATTTTTCTTCCCAATGTACTCGCTTCCATCAATTTCAGTATACCAGATATCCGCCTGAGGCGAAGAGATTGCATATTTCATAACTTCAACGTAAATTCTCCAGTTGATTGCTCCTTGATAACTACAAACAAATTAGTTGAAAACACTGATATCGATATTTTAAACATTACCCCAACCAATCTCAGATCTCTGTTATTCTCTATTCAATAAGAATGAATTAATGTTACATGTTTCTTTTATTTTTACAGATATGACATATATATTATGAATTTACACACTAGCCCGTTTCTATTTCCTATATTTTTTAACACCTATTTGCAATGATTTTATATATTTCATTATAGGGATTTTATATTTATAATAATTTTATTGTCAATTGTATCTTTTTATCTATATATGTGTTAGGTTTAGTGTAGTTTAGGTACTGTGTATATGTAATTGGACTCTGTCTGTATATATTCAGGATAAATGAATAAATGAAGATTACTATTTATTTCAAAATATTGTTTTCTATTTTTTAAGTACGATTGAAACCAGTTGAATGGAATGCCATGAGCACCATAAATATATGAATATAGTGTAAATGTAAGTATATAATGCTATGTAATGAAGATTGATAGCTATTTCGTGTTGATTTCGATAACTTGTATACCCAAAGCTACATGCCAATTACTCGATAGAGCCTTGGTAGAATTCGTCCACACTATAATAGGGCCTCCCAACAAAGAATTGTTTTACTTTCTTTCTGAATTTCCCTTCATTATATATTCGCCTTGAAATGATGGGTAGGTGATTAAATAACTTCTTGCTATTGAAAATAATAGAATTTTGTGTGAGGACTAGAGTAGGTGTTGGAAGGGAAATGAAGTAAGACTGACGTGTGCTATACGTTGACGTAGTAATTGGTTTTTATATTTTTTGTGGATAAGACACACTGTTTCCAAAATAAAAAGACATACTAAGATCAGAATTTTTTGCTTAACAAATAATGGTCGGCATTAATCCCTGTAGCTAGCCTTGCATAAATATCTGATGGATCTTTTTTGTAGAGAGAATACCATATTGAAACGAAATTGTGCACAATTTCCCCAGAAACAAATTCCATAACGTAAATAGGACTCAATTTGTGCAAAATAAACTGATCTTGTGATAGTAGTGTCTAACTCTCTTGCAACAACTCTCAATGCATGACATCCTGCTGCTAGTCTTTTACATTAGTAGTCGACATGGGAATTCTCATCAATGAAGAGCTCTAAGAATTTGTTTTACTCCAAATTTTCAATTTTAACATTTTTTAAGTGCACTTCCCCTATGTTACTTCTAAACGTGAACACATTCGTTTTGTCGATGTTGAATGGTAAAAGATTGGAATCACACCACTCTTTCATCCTTCTTATGTCGACGATGATTTGATCAAGTAAATTTGAGGCGGTATTTCTATGGCAGAGGATAGTGGTGTCGTCAGCAAAACATGTGAATTTACCATGTATATCAACATGGACTAAGTCATTGACATAAATGAGAAACAACACCGGTCCCAAAACGGAACCTTGTGGGACCCCACTGCCAATGAAACGTTCCTCTGATGAAATTCCATCCAATAGAACATTCTGCCGCCGATGAGAAAGGTACGTCTCAAACCAAAGTAGCATGTGGTCTACACAATCGAAGTCCTTGGTTAGGTCACAAAACATGACCGCCGCATATTCTCTTTCATTAAGATTGGTGTACAGGTTTTTCAGGAGTGAAAATACGGCGTCTTGTGTACCTTTTGAAGACTGAAAGCCAAACTGGAATAACAATAATGGAATAACATTTTTTTTTGTTTCTTAAATGAAAATCAATAATGGCAGTCCAATTCTCTTTGAATTATTTTTGGATTGTTTGGTATGATTTAAAAAAAAAAATTGCTTTTCAGCTGTTCTGATTACTCTCCTATAAACAGAATTGTATTTATTGTAATAATCGAGGAAAAGAAATTGAAAAACTTCAAAATAATTACCTTTCAGTATATAATTCTCAAACTTCTTCTTGAACTCCGAAGCACTGCCTAAAAGACCTTCGTTAACAAAATGGATGAGACTGAAGTATTCTGTAAGGTCATTTTGAATGGGAGTTCCGCTCAGCAAAACTCGTCTCTTAGCTTTGAGTCCCATCAGAGCCCTATATGTTTGATTCTCACAATTTTTCAACCTAAAAAAAGAAAGGCAAGTAGGATCCAAGCTTTATTATTTCGACTTCCAGTACCTATGCCCTTCGTCGCAAAGAACAAGACCTATTTCACTTTTATGTAAGATTTCAGCATGCATTCGAAACGTTTCATAAGAAATAATGAGCACCGGTATCGCAGTTCTGCCTTGCCCCTGCATAAACTGTGTGAGCTTTTTCTTTGCATCGGGCCCCCCGTCCATAATCATAGACTGTAAACGACCTTTCAGCCACTGAATCTGAAACTTCAAAGAGATAAACCGAATAATGGTGAAAGAGTACATTACCTTGTCGATTTCGTTACTCCAGTTCTTGACCAAAGAGCTGGGGCAAACGATTATACCTTTATCGATCGTGGGTTTCGCTTCGGGTCCTTGTCTCACAAGGGTCCAGAGAAGTGTTATGCACTGCAACGTTTTTCCCAAACCCATTTCGTCTGCCATTATACATCCGTGAGATCCGGGAATTTGGATACCAGTGACACAATCGTACATGAATTTGACACCCTACAAAGATGCGGCAATCAAACACTTTATGATAATAATAATCTTTATTGGTTTCAAAGACCTAAAAGGCATAAAACAAGTCAAAAGAAATTTGAACATAGATTAGGCAAACAATACATGTACTTTAAAATGCTATAAGGAGCAAAGAGAGTTCACTACGAAGATAAGAACTCGTCCATTGTATAATATGAGTTATCCAGTATGTTTTCAGCGTTTTTCTGAATCTGAAGTAAGATACCTCCTGATCGATTTGTCAATAGGTGGTTGTAAACCCTAATTCCATCGGAAATAGGGCCATGCAGGCATATATTTAACTGATTTTGGGGTGTGTAAAGATGATGACTGAATCTTGTTGCGTAATTGTGGATAATTGAATAGAACTGGCCGATACTTGATGAAAATCCATATTTAAAAAACTAATAAATAGAGTTTATTCGATGATAAAGGGGTTTTACAAAAACCGCGACACGTGTTTCGCTATACAATAGCTTCTTCAAGCATGAAGAGCGAAAGAGTCTTTATAAGAAATCATGCAAGCTGTTTGAGTCATACAAAAAAGAGCTGTTAGGGCCCTCTACAACGTAAAATCAATATGTAATAAGGAAATTTTGGACTAAAAAACTGGACTTACCTCTCTCTGATGCGGCCTCAGTATATTTCCTAAGAGAGGATCTACGACGACGTGAACTAAAACAGTGCTAAGCGAATATTAATTAAATTAGATAACTGCACTGATCAAGAATGTTTACCCATCCTTTTTCTTCATTTTGTCGTGCTCAGTTAACTCGGGCGGGGCATACAAAACCAAAGCGTTGGGCATGTTTGGATCGTACAAAGCCCTCTTCACTTGAGGCCTTCGTATACCCAAGTTTCTGGTAGAATTCGAACCTTCATAATTCGGAATAGGACACTTGAAAGGCCTGGAAAGTTTCTTGATGAGTAGTTCCTGAAGAATGTGTGTATCAATGTTTTATAGGTTTGACGTAAATTTTACTTACGTGGTCTGATATATGAATTATTTGATTATCGACTTGTGCAAGTGGTGCCCGTTTTGCACTTTTTTCATCTTTAGACCTCTCTCTGGTTCTTTTCGTTGGTAGAGATGTAAAAATTTCATTTTTATTGGTTTGAGGAGAATTCTTTGACAATTTTTGGCTAGGAGCTAGGCTACGTCTCTAAAATGTTTTGATGTAAACAGAAGAATTCTGCAAGTTTACTAAATCTTACCATTATAAGGAAAGTACTGGGTATTATAATAAATAAATACTAATAACAATTCTTATTTTCTAGGTTAGTAGTTTAAACTGTTTAAAGTGTTCACAACAGCGGGAAAAAGTTGTTTCTTCGCCATCCTTTTCCACCACATTTCTCCAAATTGAGTTCTCTTTCTCTTACTCGGGGATGTCAATTTAATGTCAATCAATGACGTTAAAATCATTGATGAGTCCATCGATTGATATGATGGATGGGGAAGTTCATCGTCCAGATGCGACATCTACCGGACTTATTGAAACTAAGCTAGATGGTAAAACAATAACAAAGTCTCGTCAACATAGTTCTAATGCAACACTTTGCCATTTTCAGACTTTTGAGAGTATTCAAAAATCTAGTGTCGTGTGCCGATTTTAACAATTTCAGACACTTTCTATTTATTTTATGGCCATTCTCCAAGGCGTCTTACGTTTCATTAGATTTTTTGGTCCATAGTCCCCATAGTAATTTCATAATGGAGATCAAATCGTGAGGTGTAGTTTATGAAGTTAAACAAATTGTTGGTAATATGCAGATGCATAAATGATCCTTCGTGTGATCACTTGGATCCTTTCCCCATGCAAAATATTTTGTCAAAAACTTCCGACCTTCGACACTCTTAATGAAAAAATGATAGACAGATCCAATATATTTCAGCATTTCATTCACAGTGGTGCTGAGTACAACTCAAGTGTCGTATTTTGACAATGTTAAGAGTTGGCACAATTTTCAATGTTGTGTTCATTTGGGAATGATATTATATTAGGTGAAAGATTTTTTTACACTGTTCGTAAATTTAAAATTTCAACAAATTACGCGCGACATATTTCGATTTTTGCACCATCTATCAACATGTGTACAAAGTTGAGTCAATCTTAGTTCTTGTGTCCAGAGCAAATCGGTTAAAACACCAGGGGTTCTATAATATGTTATATGAATTGTTGGTTACTATCATAGAAAACGTGTACAATTATTTTTCAGAAGTTCAGATGTATTTTTCACAAAATATTTGAAAACTTGATAATTCTTCAAATAAAACTCTTTCTTTGTCATTTACTGATCCTAGGCGTGCGCCCAACTTCCACCTATCGTAGTATTTGTAGTTGTCTATGTCTTTACAAGATGGCGCAAGGTTTGAAAGGTGAAAGAAAGGCATATGGCGTACGTTTCTATTTTTGCTAAATCAAAGAGATTTTAAACGGTATATTTGTGCGTTATGAGTAATTAATGTTTGAAAGTGATTCTAATTTATATTTTGGCGAGTTATACAAGAATTTTTCATTTAGATTTTAACGAGAAATCTACATGTTTGTGTGCGTATGTTGAGTTTTTGTTGACGAAATAACGAACTGTGATATTAAACTTAGTTGTATATTATATAGGTTTTCCTTTATACAAGTTTCGATTATTTATTGTACAACTTCGACTAGGCGTTATAGTTGACTCTATAGTTATTAAAAGTGTAACCAAAGAAAAATATGTCGCTGACAGAAGCGTCAGACACAGAGAAAATGCAGGTGAAGATTACGATTGACAAGCAGTCTAAAAATGGTAAGTTTTGTCTCGAATAATGTCACTTACAGATTTTCTATTATTTAGCACCCCATCCTGTTGTCATTTACCGCCGAATCAATATTTAATTATTCCCCAAATTATCTTTCAGTTTTGTGAACGACCTGATTTTTTTCTCGAAAAAAATGCTATTGTGTCATTGTTGATGATTACAAAACTACAGCCTTTTCAGCAGTTTATCTCGAGTATGCTTCGGTAACGAAAGTGTTTTTGATGAGTAGATATTATTTATACACAAAGAGTCCTTAGTTAATTAAATGCGTTGACAGCTGGAGAAAGAAACAACAGGAAAAATAAATTGATTTGGATGAACCATTTAAATGTATTTACAGCACTGAATCTCTATTCTAGAATCATATTTATCTCGAACTGTCAAGTTTTCTTTGTTCAAGAGAAATTCTGCATTATGAACTTTTTAACTTTATTTTTCTATGCGAGTCTGATACAGAGTGTTTCTTTTTCACTTTGATAGCTGATTAATTTTTTGCATACTAAATGATAAAGTTTTAGTTTGTTTTTTTTTATAGAAAACTCATAGACATGGGGATTTGGAAGAATATAGTGCCTCAGTTATTAAACGTTAAATGGTATATACAGTGTGTTTGGTAAAAAAACATCTTTTCTGTAGAAAAAAATTTAAAATTAAATATTGAAATCATTCTCATTGTGCTCATTATTGAAAAAATTAATTTAATTCGGAACTGTAGATGAAATGGGGTGAATATTATTCATATTTTTCATAAATTCTAATTTTTAAGCTGTTATCAGCAGAACAAAATAGTCTAAATTGGCGAGACTAGTTGATTTCAGTTAGGGGGGGATGTCATAACCATAAAGACCTACTACTCTATCGTGCGATGAAATTCCCTTCCAACGTTTGTTTCATCCTTTTGCAGGCAGATGGGATGAACTAACATCTTGTGATTCTGATTCAACAAGATTCAACTGTTGAAATCTGTTTTTAACACATAGATCTTCTTGAATCAGAATCACAAAAACTGTGATGGTTTTCAATCCATTTCAGAATGTTTTCCTGAATACCCAAAGTGTTTAGTTTATGCAACAACAATTTGTGATTTGCCTTTTAAAAAATCTGTGTGAATAAAATCAAAGTGGTGTCTATTTTTGAAAGCATTTATTATAAATCTCTATATCCATTGATTGTTCAATTTATTTATATTCTGTTTAAATGTGTTCAGTTCAAACTTTTATTCTTATCTGTATCTAGTACTTATTCAAATAGATTGATTGGTTTTATTTATTTATATTCTGTTCAAATGTAGTTATTTTAAATGTATATCTTAGTACTTTATTGAATGCATGAATCTCATTCAATGTCAAATCAGTATTTCCATTCCTTACACACATGCAGATCATTTTGCCTCATAAGATATATTTTATTTGTTCATTATTCATTTCTATATGTACATCTATATTTACTGTAATCAATCTTAAGAAAGTGGATAAATACATATTATAGTATATTAAATGAGCAGATTTGTACTGGTAGATCTACCACATTTGAATCCATGTTGCTGATTTATGATAATATGTCTACCATCCTGTTTTTTTGCGGTTGGATCCTCCTAGCCTAACGTTTTGCTAGCAGCAGCCCCAATATGTCTGATAAACGAAGAGAAAAAATATTCTGTAATCATATACAGGGTGTAACTGAATAAGTGTAAAACATTTAAGGAGGTGATTCCTCATCGAAAAAAAGATAGGATCTTTCATATAAAGAAATTTCATTGAAGCATCTCTTGTTAAGACACAGCCCCTTAAAGGGGGTACATAAAATTTGTATAACTATTGTACGTCAGGTTAATTTCAAAAAAGACACTCAGCCAGAAATTTATTTGGTTTACCCCATGGTTGAAAGGGGTGAAAAACGCAACCCTTAAAGTTTATTTTCATGTAACTTTTTGTCTTATTATTTGTTTACCATTTAAAAATTTATTTTCGATAGCCTATTTCATTCTAAACAGAAAATGTCTCTTGGGTTTTTTGCCTAAAATGAACCAGTTCGCGTCAAAAAAATTTTTTACGAACGACTACAGAGATAGATCGTCATAAATGCGAACTGGATTTATTGATATTTTGTAGTTAGTACCTGCATTTAACGATTAAAGGGTAATAAACAAAACTAATTTATTAATAACAAAACACACAACATGTAGAAATCATAGTAAATGTTCAGTATGTCTATCTTCAGACATTACGCATGCTTCTAGACGTCGGCGCATTGAGCCATGTATTGGCTCAAATTTTCTGGAGCCTCTTTGATTACCCTGCACGCATCGATGATGCGGTTTCTCAAGTCCTCTACATCGCGAACAGGAGTAAGATAAACCAAATACTGTAAATGGCCCCAAATAGAGAAGTCGAGAGGATTGAGATCCGGGGATCGAGCGGGCCAGTTCTGTGGTCCTCCTCGACCTATCCACTGATTTGCATATATTTCAGTTAAATGCTGACGTGCTACTTGACTAAAATGGGCGGAAGCCCCATCATACATAAAAAACATATCCCTTCTGACGCCCAAAGGAACTTCCTCCAGCAGTACTGGATGCACTTCTCTTAAAAATTGAACGTATGCCTCACCATTTAATCGATGAGGTAGAAAATGAGGCCCAATTAAATCATCCCCAATAACTCCGAGCCGCACGTTAAGGGAAAACTGTTCTTGATGGTTAGTTTCGACAATAGCGTGAGGGTTTTCATCAGCCCATATGTGGTAATTGTGAAAATTAATAATCTTGTCCCGAGAAAAACTACATTCGTCTGTGAATTCTGTCGTCTTCAGAAAGTCACAATTTCTTCTAATCATTTCCAGCATCCAATTCAAGACGGTTTGGAAAGTCTCGCGGTAACAGTGCCTGTACTCGTTGCAGATGGTAAGGATTTAAAAGTTGTTCCTTTAAAATTCGAAATACCGTCATATGATCAACATTTAGCTGGAAAGCAATCTTTCTAGTACCGGTAGTAGGTTGTTCTTCAATCAAATTAAGTACTGCTTCCTCAAGCTGTGGTGTTCGTACTTCTCGATGGCAACCACAATCCTGCGTTCTTTTGTCGAATGAACCATATGCTCGTAATCGAGGATACATTTCACCATATCCTCGCTATCGCTAATAGACAAATAGCGACATGATATATCATCTTGAAGCATTTTTCACCATCTTTCAATTTACCGAGTAATATACAGGAGGTTTCATTTGAAAAAATGAACTTTCGACTACTTTTATGCACAATGGAAATAATAGTAATTTTAGCACGCCCTGTATGATATGGAGTCGATTTCTTGGTGTTATTTGAATATTTCGAGTTTGTCCAAACTATCATCAAAATATCAACTTTTCATGAATTGAGAGTACTGATGTACTTAATTTCAATTAAGGCTATGTTTTGGACCATATTTAGCACAATTTATTTTTTATCTCGAAAACAGATAGAGATAGGTATAAGACATTATCAACAAAAAAGTATTAAAATACCAGAGCGATTCCAAAAATGTATTACCTAATATACGGGGTGTTCCATTTAAAAAAATGAAGTTGCTAGGACTTTTTGATGGAAGTGGCAACGCCGCAATGCTGAAAATATTTTAGTCGATAGAACAGGTAAGGAAATGTGAGAGGTGAAATTTTCAGAAAAATCATGCTTTGCGTTTTCCAGAAACGTCTAACTTACCATCGACCGTGATATTTCAGCTGTTCATTTCAATTTTATTTGTTCTTTCAGATATTTCGAATCATATTAGACAATTGAAGTTCGAACTGAAAAAATTCACCATGAAACATTGTTAACCACTCTCAAACAATAGGAAATAGGATATTTAACGGAATTTTTGTGCGTCTGGCAACTCCGCTGCATTGCTTATAGTTCTGGTTTTTTATTGCTTATTCTGTTATTCTCTTTGTGCCATTTTTAAAAGTCGACACATTCCTACGATGGCTTCAAATGGTCCTGCCTTTTTTATCTCGTTCAATCCTTCATGTTTTCTAGGATTTTTTTTCTCGTTCAGTTGTTAATGGATTTGCTTCGAATTTTCTACGAACCGGTACATTTGTGATTGGCACGTTCTTTTGGCAACTTTTGACGATATTACGTGTATGGAATTTTGGAAAAAATCCTCTCTCTCGCTTTATTTTTTATCGTTGTCGTGCCCCTGTTATTGACGTGCTACCAACGTTTCAGTATTAGTTTTTCGCGAAAGTTTAAGCTAGTCTTTTGTCCACGTGGTGGTGATTTCTTTTCGAAAAGTAGTTTTTCGTATTTTTTAATTTGTCGTGTACGTTTTTCTTTTTCGAGTTGCGATTTTTTTTGCGTGGTATGGCTAAAACGAAGGTCGCTAAGAAAACCTCCAAAGGGAAGTCTATCTCGACCACCGATGAAAGTTTGGGGGGCACCTTTGCGAACGGCAAGAAGAAGCTGAAGCCGAGAATTAAGAAGGTGTCGTTCAGTAAGTATTATCTATCGTTTTCGATCTGTGGGATTTTGTACAGTTTCACCTGAAAAGGAAATTGAAATTATAGTGTATCGCATTTGAAACGCCCTGCTGTTTCCTGCAATAATAATAATGTATTTCATTAGTTCGGCCTTTCATTGTCTGATTTTATATAAAATGATTTGAAATTCCTGAAAGAACTAATGAAAAAAGAAGAATTGAAAATGAATAGCTGAAAATAACAATTATATCAAGCAAAAAAAACCTGAAATTATATCCACAATCGTCTTCAGGTACTAACTGGACTGATTCCTCACCGGTTTAGCGGAATATGAGCGTTTGGTTGGAGTTGGCCATTTTTCGCTTGATTATAGGTTTCCATATGTTGCGTGTCTCTTCGCTAGTTTGGACAACGGCTTCTTTGAACTTCCTCCTGAACCAGTGTTCCTCCCTATGTATGGTCTCAGCTTGGGACCACTCGATGTTATGTTGATGGGTCCAAACATGGTCTGCTATTCCTGATTTGCTGGTTTCTTCTCGCTGTGTGTGTTTCTTGTGCTCGGCAGTGCGAACATTCAAAGGCCTCTTAGTTTCACCAACATAGGATTTTCCGCACTCACAGGGTATCCGGTAAATGCAATTCTTGGAATCGCAGTCCGTGTTTGGTGGCCTGGTTTTCGTGAGGCTGCTACGGATAGTGTTACCGGATCTGAAGCAGGTTCTGATGTTGTACTTGGATCCAATTCTTCTTATCCTTTCTGATAATCCTCTGATGTAGGAAAGTGCAAGCACTGGTTGTGGAGGCTTCTCTTCCTTGCGAGTCTCCTGCTGTCTTTACTGCAGTTACTTCCTATATGGAAATTTTCAAACTAATGCCATGAACTGATAATGATACGGTAAACTTAGCTTCATCACTCCATATAATTTTTTCAAGAAAATGTTGGAATGTTTCATCAAAATGAGTCAGTCATCTCGGAATTTCAAAACTATCCTAAAGTACAAGGTATTCCATGCTAGGTATTAAAAAATGTGATAATATACAGGGGGTTACTTTTGAATTGAGAAAGTTGGTACCGACTTCCGGTGTAACATTAAGTGTTGGAGAAACGCCATTATTTTCATTCGATAAAGCATATTAAAACACGTATATTCGTCAATTTTCAGGATATGAATCATAATGCAAACCCTGTGAAAAACTATGTTGTTCAGAAAATGACTTTCTATAGTATTGATTTTAAAATAAGACCTAATAGCATGTCAAAAACTGGATAAATTTTGGTCTGTTTGTTGAGAGACGGTACAGCATTATATGGTTTGTAGAAGTTGGATTTGAAACGTCTTTCCAAGAATAATTAGGTGAGAGTTTGAATTTTGAGCTGAATTTGTTCTTTAATTAATAGAGAATAAATAAGTCAGGTTTTTTTCATCGTATCTCAATTAGTTTATAAATTAAAACATAAAAACCAGTTGAAAATTATCCGGTAAAGGTGAACAGAATTTTAAAAAATTCGATATAAAATGTAAATAATTTTTTTCTAAAGAAATAACCCATGGTTGTTTCTGTTACAAGTTGTTTACTGAAAGTTCTTTTTTTCAAAAACGATTTTTTTAGATCATAATTTGCATCAAAGATTATGTTTCCAGGAAAACTTTTGAATTTTATTGTAAACAACGCATTTTTTTATAACAATTTTTAAACCCTAGCAGATGGAAATTTCTAAAAATAATTTTCATGTAGCTTCTAATCATAAAAGAAGAATCGATGGAAAGTATTTCATTAATCAATGAAGCTTTTTAATTTTGAATTGTTGATGACAAATTGAAATAAAAACAATTTTTTTTTACTTTTCCAACATAAATTATTATAAGACCTTTCAAAAATTGTTTAAAAAAATGTGAGATTTGTTATTTTACAATTATCGCACTTGCAATGTTTCTGTTTATGTAAAAAAAAATTGTTAACTGAGTTAAAAAAAATTTGACGGCGAATTATTGGTATCCAGTAGGTGCCTGAATTTTTTTAATTCTTGATTTTGATAATTAATAAGCTGAAGTAATATTTGTCCATTAAAGGTCCAAAGTAGGCGTGTCTTGTGCAGGTCCGTTTTAGGACGTATTTTCAACCCTCTAGGAAAATTATAAATATTCGTCCTACAGTTTCGGGAGGTAGAAACTTTTTTGAGAAATTTTACCCCTCTTTTTGAATCTTTTATGAAATTTGAATTATGTTTGTTTCTGTATTTAAGGTGTTCAATGATATTTTCAGCGGCAAATTCAAATTAGTTGAAACTCATTTAATATACCGGGTGTCCCCATAGTCCATATTTCATATTTACTCGATGTATCGATGATGCCAATAGTTATAAAAACAAATTTCAAATGTTAGTTTTATGACATCAGGTTGTATAGGGCGTTGCATTTTTCCACGGAAGAAAATAATATACATTTTTAAAATGGGACATTTAATTTTTCTTTCAATAAAATGGATCAAAAGTTTCCTTCTCGGAACTGAATTTGTTTTCAGCCAAAATGCGCCGTTGTCAAGTTATTGATTTTATAATAATAATAATATGGATTTATTTTCCCAAAGAACATACATAGTATTTATAGAAAGAAATAAATAAAGATAAATCAGAACTGAAAATAAAATAGATGATGATCCCCCGTGGGTTGACCAATAGTTGACTACACTGAACAATAATCAAACTTAACTTTATTTCACTTTAAATACAACAAACACTTCAACTAAAACGTCAACTATTATTCGAATGTCTTTCGCCTTACTAGATCGCTTCGCGTACCGCACTGTAACTTCCACTTAACTGTATCGATATGCTCGAGGGTAGCGTTTATATATCGTAATCGAATACGGCACAATATTCTTCGAAATTTCATTCTCGCTATATCTAAAACGTTAGCGAACATAGAACATTCGTGCGCTCTTAGCTACGTCAAAATTGGTTAACGGCTACCAGTGGCGGCCGACGTTATTTTCTTTATGGCATGATTTACAACACTGTAGTAAAAGTTTTACTAAAAATATTGTTCTTTTATTGATAATCAAAAGTTTTTCGCCGATTCAATGAAACTACTAGATGGACTAACACATAGATGGCGGTACTATTAATAAATCCATATGATTTTTAGTTAACTGTAACCTTCAAAAGACACGTGTACAAATATCACGGCTTTCAGCCTATTAGTTTGTAGGACAGAACATATTGAAGCAATTTTTGTTAGTTTGAAGAAAATGTATGAAAAAAATTTTCGTGTGTTGATGAAGCATTGCTTTTTGGTGAAAAAAAAACTGTCGAAGTCCACAAACAAATTTTGTATGAGCGCGAAGTGAAGTTGATCGAGATATCTGAGTCTCTGAAGATATCAAGAGTTGGACCGCAAAAGATGCCGCGCGCTTGAATCTTTTCGGGACCTGAGATCTACTTCGATTGCTCGACTGACGGGTTTTCCACTATTTCCATAACGCCTGACGATTATTTTTGTACTTTTTATGCTACAAACTGTCAACCAAAAAAATTTCAGACTGCATACTATTCCTTTTTTTTTCAAAATTCAGGATTACGTTACTACGCGTGACTGACGAACAATCCACCCGCAGATCAAGGTCTGACGACTTTTTTAGTTCAATATGCCTTGAGAATAATGAATTGTGAAAATTATGGACTGCATAAAATCACTTTTTTTTAATTACTGGTCATCTCCCGCAGCTTCCTCCGACTTTATCCACCGCTACTGGAGAGTCTGACGGTTGGTTTAGTATTCAGGTACATGGAAACAACTTTAATGAGTGAATTTCATTGTGCATAGAATAACTTTTGTAAAAGTGACACTACCTCCCGAACTATTTTGATGAGATTCTCGTCCAACACGGTCAGTGCTGTAATATCGAAGGATTCGAAGGTACCGCAGGCATCGGAATAGTTATAATAAACGGTTGGAAATTGATATTGTGTTTAGTTTATTTGCTGTTGTTATTATTGTTTTTATTTTTGGTGGTTTCGATTTTATATGAGCGCGCGCCTGTGGTAAAAGAACGAAATTGCCTCTGCACTTAGTTTCGAGGTCACCGAGAACTTTGTGAATTTATGAATGAAAGTAGCGGAAGTGGACTTACTGGTTGATTTTTACTATGGTTATGGTATCGGTTTATTGGGATGCTCATGGTTAATATTCATCGACGACCTTGAAAAGGGGAAACCATCAACAGCGACTATTACATAGCGTTATTAGAACTTTTGAAGGACGAATTCGAGGAAAAAGTCATCAAGACGATGCACCATGTCACAAATGAATGAAAACGATGACAAAATTGCATGAATTGGGCTTCAAATTGCTTCCTTGTCCACCGTATTCTCCATGACTGGCCTTAGCGACTTTTTCCTCTTCTCAGACCTCAAAAGACTGCTAGCTGGAAAGAAATTTAGCACCGATAAAGAGGCGATCGTCGAAACTGAGGTTTATTTTGAGGCTAAAGACAAATCTTACTATGAAAATCTATCTGTCTATCTATCTATAAAAATAATATCAAGAAATTGTATGACCGCTTTAATCTTTGTTTATTGTTTTTCCCATGTTAGCCTACAACCTTTGGGCAGTAACAAGGGGCTTGTTTTCATGAAATTAAATTACGGATAATAATTCCATGATAATGTTTTTGGGTAAATGGCTTGTTTTCTCAGTTTTTTTTTGCAAAACGAGCCGATAGTTTCTACCTGCAAGGTGGACAATAAAAGTTTTATCCAATTCCAAATTTTCATGAAGCATCGATCAATTTCTTGACATGATAAAGGAATGGGCATTGTATGTGAGATGAAAATATACTCTTCTTTCAGGGGACGAACAAATCGAAGGGAAGAGTGTATCTGATACTGCCGAGTACACTGACCCGGCTATTATGGAAGTTCGAAAAGAGAAAACTAGGATCCGATATACTGCAGAGGAACTGTACAGATATCGAGATTCGCCATTCTCCAAGAAAAAACCGGATTTTTTCGAAGAAGGGTAAGGTTTTGTTTGAAGTGTTGCTTGTTTTGGTTTGTCCCCGTTTTCAATTGACATTTTTTAGATATACATTAGTTTTTTGCCTGTAAATCTAATTCTGCTCATCTAAGTCAACAGTCAACAACATTTATTAAGTCTTTCTGCATCGAGTAGAAAGTTGCTTCAACAAGAATATCGAATTTTGATAAAAAATGTCTAGAGACCGCAACTGTTTCCATTGGACACATTACTGAATCACAGAACGTAATTATTTGTAGTTCTTCAAGTTTGGAGCAGATAATGCAGTCGAAGTCGGAAAAAAAGTGAACTCTTTTCTGTTCAAGCTTTCTATACTTCATTATTAGCTCGTCTTCAGAAACATTATAGTACAATGAGATGATAGAATAACAATTGCAAAACAAGTGAAAGCATTACCTACGAAAGGTGAGGTTATAAATATGAAGCCAGCATAAAACTTATGTTTTCTTGATACATTATTAAATTGAAAGGATGTAAGAACACTCGTTAAATGTAAACACATAGAAATGTAAACATAGTTTAAAACGATAAGATGACTCGAATAGAATCAATATTGTTTCAAATTTTTGTGCACTTTTTTTTGAGGAAATGATCTAATTTCATTTCAATTAACTGTTTAAATTTTACGAGTGTTCTTACATCCTTTTGATTCAATAATGTATCAATGAAAACATAAGTTTCATGCTGGCTTTACATTCATAACCTCACCTTTTGTAACTAAAGTTTTCACTTGTTTTGCAATTATTATTCTATTATATCTCATTGTACTATAGATTTATCGAAGAAGAGCCAGTATTTCATAGATAGTTCAAGATTTTATCACTGACCGCTTCAATGAAATTAAACTCTCAAAGTTGACTCCCCAAAGTTTACATTGTTCAGAAAGAGAATAAATAGCAGAGGTCCAAGAAGGCTACCCTGAGGGAAGCTTGTGTTTACATTTTTTTACAATGAATTTCCCGTAGTATATACAATAATTTCTAAAGAAATGAACTTTGAACGTTCAAGCCAGTCTCGAATATACCTACACAGTAGGTTGAATGGACTGACGCCTATCAGAAAACAACTACTCCCCTGGCTAATACCACGAAGGGCGTTGGATTATATCCGACAGGCGTCAGTTAAGGAATCTTACAGAAAATTTCCCGCGTCAGTCCATTCAACCTACCGCGTAGGTATATTCGAGACTGGCTTGAACGTTTAAAGTTCATTTCTTAAGATTTGTTTACTGCCAATCTTCAAGCATAGCCCACTGACTAATAGATACAATAATTTCGTTAACTTTGCTGATCTTTTACTCTAATAATCGTGTTTTGTGATCTGTTCATCTTGCACACTATACTTTTTCAACGAATTTAACTTTCCTGTTCAGATCTGCCGCCATCTTGGATCCCGAGCGATGGAACGCCGACAAGAAGAAATCCGAGAGCCAGTCAGAGAACGGCGGAGGGCGTTCGACGGGCGCCGGCGACGGGGCAGCTCCCCTCGATCAGCAGCACCCCAGGAGGCGTCCCGGAGATCCACGGGAACGCGTCCGGAAAGAGAACGACGGTATCGTGCTGAGTCCGCAACGACGCAGCTTTAATTCCGGATGTTTCGTTCCGGTGAGGGGGGACGCCCCCTCGGCGAGGTCTAACAGGTCGCACAGCCCCCTCGGGGGGGCGAAGAATGACGGACCTCATATGGGTGAGTCTCTGTTTTCGGTTGGAAACAAAACATACGGATCTTCATCTTTCCAGTATGGAGATCTGTATGTTAAAACTGTGTCATAAACAGATATAAATAAGGAATGACACTATAATCTATTTTCTTAAGCAGCAAAGTAATATTCATAATTTTCGGGATCCATATCTATAGAAATGTTGTCCGCCGCAACAGCGGTAGAATCAATTTCCTCAGATTGTGGGCGATCAGTGACTGTGTTAGGTAAAAAGTCGATTTCTGTAAAAATCATTTTATCGAAAGGAACAATTCCGGTTGCTTTGAAGCTGTTCACTATCGAGGTGGGTATCATAGTTTTTAGATATGCTTCACCGATCAAACTTCCCACTTCATAAATTGATACTGGTTGGCCGGGATTTCTCATCATCCAAGAATCCATGGCACTACATGGATTATATAAGAAAATTTATAGATCCTAACCAAACTTTATTTATCAATTACTATAATAAATATAGGTCAATTTACAGAGTTACTTTGAAGCATGCTAAGCAGATCTACTACAAACATAGACTAAATATAGCAGGAAATAAATCTACCTGAGATCTACCTTGGTGACAAAATCTTAGACAGGGTACATAATTATAAATTTCTAGGGTTGAACATTGATGATAAACTGAAATTTAAAAATCACATATGAATGACATATCTATGATTAACATATCTGGTAGTTTCACTCTATTTGCGGATGATACTACAATATTGTGGAAAGAAAAAAACTCAATGGAGCTAATTAAAATAATATCATCCGACTTGAAGAAGGTGAAGAGCTGGTGCGATGCAAATTTACTCTCTCTAAATGCATCCAAAACAAATATAATATCATTCAAATGTTCGCTTGATGACATTTCAATAGACGCTGACGTATTACAAAATAAATTAAACACAAAATTTCTCGGTGTATTCGTTGATAATAGGCTGAAATTTGATGAGCATATTAAACAACTGAAGAGTAAGATCTCCTCAGGATGTTATGCAGTTAGAGTGGTTTCAAATGAGTTGGGTTTCCATGTCGCAAAGACCGTTTACCATGCACTTGTTGTATCTCGACTACGTTATGGAATATCTTTTTGGGGAGCATGCAACTCATCACTCCTCTCTTCTGTATTAATATTACAGAAGAGGGCACTAAGATGTCTCTGTAAAGTTAAACCCAGAGAATCGTGCAGAAATTTGTTCACTGCCAATAAAATGTTAACAGTCATCGCACTTTTTATCTTAGAGACAGTTTGCCTTATTTATAAACATAAATCGAAGCTCAACTTTGCTTCTACTCCTTATGCTACACGCAATAGCAATTATACCTTTAGGCTTCCCATCCCAACTTCGAATTTACTCAAGGATTCCATATACTACAATGGTGGTAAATTGTTCAATCATTTACCATTAGAAATGAGATCGGCAAATTTAAGCAACGTTCATTTCAAAAAGGCGGTGAAGAACCTCCTTGTGGATAGACCCTATTATAGTTTGGAAGAATATTTTAGCGAATCCTTTTAATAATATATTACTAATATTTTTACTACTACTGTACCATCACTTTATACATGGTGGTATTTTATCTATACATTTTTAGAATTTTTTTTTATATTTACATTTATACATTTTTGGAACTTTTTTATATTTACATTTATACTTTTTTAGTACTTTTTTTATATCAACATTGTATTTCTTGGACTTTGTCAATAAGATGCAAATCTTCGGACAATAAAGTATATTTTGATTTGATTTGATTTAAACTTAAGCAAGAAGCTTGCCTCAGTTTGCTATGCACTAATAGTGATTTCTAGAGAACTAGGCTACTCCCATTCAAGAACAGCTTATTTCGCTTTAATAGATCCCCATATTAAATATGGAATTGCCTTCTGGGGAGTCTGTTCTAGAGATTTATTTCAAATGATTTTTGTGCTCCAAAAAAGGGCTGTCCGATATATTTGCAAAGCAGCTCCCGGGGATCCATGCAAGCCTCTTTTCATAGCTCACGGTATTTTAACAGTAGCTGCCCTGTGTATCTTGGAATCAATTTGCTTGATAAAAAAAATTATTCCTGTGCATCTCCCCCTTCCTCATATAATACCCGTAGCCACAATAGTAACATAGATCTGCCTATTCCTGCGAGCTCCCTTGTTAGTGATTCAATTATATTCAACAGGATCAAACTGTTTAACCACTTACCAGCCCGAATTAAAGAAATTATAGTGCTTAACAAATTCAAAAAAGCAGTTAAAATGCTACTTGTTGATAGGGCCTATTATTCAGTTCTGGAGTATCTTGACGATTCACTTGAATCTTAACTTTTATTTCTATGTTTTGTTATTTCCAGCTGAATATCTCAGTGTATTTCACATTTTTAGCTTATGTTTATTGTATTTTGTTTAAATTGTGTATGTTTTTTTATGTAGATTTTTGTATCTTACATATTATTTATGACTTTGTCTACAAGATGTAGTTCTTCAGACAATAAAGTATATTTGATTGATTGATTGATTGATTGATTGATTGACTATTATAAAATGTTTTGAATGACTTGAATAATCCAACATCTAAAGGCTGTGTTTTATGAGACGAATGAGGCGGTAAAGTGAGTATTGTAACTGCTATTTTTTTTTCTAGGACTCTGGAATATGTATTTTATTGATAATTGCCGTCTCGTACGGTAATTTGCGATAATCTTTATTTGTTAAGCCGTAGAAGAGATAAGCACAATTTTTTAAATATTTCTTCAATGCCTCTTCTTATTCCGCATCAAAAATCTTATTTATGTCATAGTTAGGAAGTATCCTGACATGACCTTCGCGTGCATTTTTTGTTTTCCAATAATATCTCCTTAGGAAGTTCTCTACGTTTAGCTGCCTTTGGAATCGTTTCCCCGCTGGCTATGAGCTCAAGAGCTGCCTTTATGTTTTCTTCTGTGTGAGCCCCTATTTTACGAGGCATTTTTCTGCGAGCCATTCTGCAAAAAAAATAATGTTAATTACAATTACAGAAGTCCAGTGGTACACAGTAAATCAATGGTCGGGAGTGTGAGAGAAGAAACCAGTCGCTGTATCATGTTAAGCACAGTTCGATTCAATTAAAAATATTTTCTCTCTCTGTTTACCAAAATCGCGCAAAAGGATAACATTCGATTTCATCTCACAGAAAATACAGTCCACGTACTCAACATAATGTTCCATGAATTTTTATAGTTAACAAAAGACCACGTTCGACAAGCCCGGAAAATAGCTGCTTCAACACTGTTTTTTCATCATCATTTTTTCATCATTGTGAACTAGAGAAAAAGTGGGAATAATTTATGAAAACGAATTTTTTTTTCTTCAGGCATCCGAGAGATTCAATCTTCGAACCGTCGTATCGGCAGCGGACGTATCCTGCGTGATTCGTGGGACTTTGGCGACAAACCCGATTCATGTAGTAATATCGGTGACGGGGAGTACAACTTCAGGGGCGGACCGCGGTGCGGTAATAACAATGAGCGAGAGGACAAGTTCGGTCCCGGCTCCGACAAGTACGGTTCTGGCTCCGACAAGTACGAACGGCGAAGCTTTGGCAGGGACTTTGAAATGGGCGGCAGGGGTGATAGAGAGAATAACAACAAGGAGCCGTCGTCGAGAAGAAACGGTCGCTTCGACAGGAGGAGAATGACCGACCACAGGGAACAGGAGCCCGAATGGTAAGTTTTCAGGGGTGTATCCTACCGACTGTGCCAAATTTCTTGCATCAGCTTTATAGGTTCTGAATGCTGATTTGCTAAATTATTGTTTCCATATGTTGATTAATGGGTTAAGAACCTATTGTATTATGAATAACGTATCACCTAGTGTTAGCCACCTACCAAATTCGAATCTAAAGTCTATCCAAATCCAAGATAGAGTAAAACAAAACCGAAGCGTGATGTTCACGTGATCGCCCAGTGTCAGATGAAAATCTTTTTATATTACACATATTATCTGCATTTTTCCCATTAAACTGCAAAACTTGTGCATTTCACTCGTTATTATAAAAAAGTTTTCCTAGGTATGATATAGCATTTGCGATCAACAAGATGTTGGTTCTGAATTCGACCCTGGCCAATTCTTGGGATTTTCCATATCACGTGCGTAGGGCATGTCAATGTTTACATCCACTCTATCTTGGATCAAAAGGTGAAGGCGATGATATCTCACCTTACGAATACGCCATCTATGGGATTGACATAACTTCATTGATGAATATCAAAGGTTAACAAGGCTCCTCAAAACAATTCCTTACAAAGCCAAAATTTGAGCGCCTCTGTCTTTCACTGCAACTGCAACTAGGCGATCCCTTGGCGAGTTTCCTTGTCTTTTAATAGTCTTCAATTGAGTTTCTATCGTTCCCATGAATAGGGTTTTTGTAAGGGCAGATGTCATTGTTTTTACTTTCCCAAGCTTGTCCTTTGAGGATAGTGCTGCCTAGTTTAAGGCTTTGGTTTGAAGAATTGATGTTTAGTTTGTAGGATTTGTCGATCATAACAAGTCAAGTCAACCACACTTATTTGTTGAGTCATGGGTTCATTTGAACTACTGTTATTTATTTATTTATTTATTTATTTATTTGACACTTTGGTACATTGAGTACATGTGCTAAGTCATAATTAAAAAACAAAATAAAACTACAGAAGTTGAACAATACAAAAACAATAAATATGGTTCACGTCCACAAACTTTCACAACATAGAAGTATTATATAAAAAATCGGAGAAGCTCTAGCAAATACTCTCAAAATGTCATGAAAAAGTGTCGTGTAAGAATTCCTCAAGACTGTAGTAACACTTCTGTAAGAGAAGTTTCTTCACCTCAATTTTAAAAAGTTTATCTGGCTCGATTTTCCTAATAGATGCCGGCAAGTTATTAGATCTGGTATCTATGTCAAGGTTTTCAATCTAAAGGAGAAGATAGAAATTTTAGTGGGTTTGATAAAAGCACACTCATTGCGTATCAATAAAATATGTGATGAAACAAATATTGTAAAAAAGGGATAGAAAACAGTTGACGTTTTCATTTGATCAGACCTCTTGTTTGGAAGATTACATGCATTTCATGAAACAATCTACTTCAGTTGCAGTCACTCTCTTTCAATGTCGTTAGTCAGGTTTTTACAAGGATATGAATGACAGGCCAATTCTTGTGTTAGCTTGTTATTTGGTTGTGAATTACCAAAAGATTCTTAATTTGTATAATTGATTTCAAAACAGGGATAACTTTAAACATAGACAGTTCGGTTCTGTACTTCATCCCTTCAATTCAAATATAGTAACATTTTGTACAAAATGCGATGGAAAGTTTCACATCCTGTATATTACTTCAGGTTTTCTGGTGGCCCCGTATCTCAGAACGACACGATTGAACTACGCGGTTTCGAAGACACCGACAAACCAGGCAAGAAGAAGCTATCACCGTCTCGCGTCAAACGTGCCAAAGACTGGTCGAAGAAGAAGATTGAAATCCAACCGGTCACCGTTAATGACGATAAGGTATGCTTTGTTTTTCACTCAACTGTACATTGAACTAGATGAAGATATAAGTTTTTATTAATGGACATTTTTCAAATAAACCTGAAAATACCCAATATTTCCAACACAGTTGAAGAATCCAAAAAATGTACGAAGGTACAGAGTGTTGCAATTGAAATAAGAAGTTTTATATTGAATGTGATAGCAGAGCAGGGGTGCCTCAAGGGTCAATTCAGGGGCCAATGTTTTTTTTTTTTTATATTTACTTCTGGTCTTGACATTTTCTTCGTTTATTGTGCATTGATTTCTTTCAACTATAATTTTTAATCAAAGAATTAAATATTATTATTAGGAGGAATCGAAAGAGCCTGCAGTTGGTTCAACTCCGACTCCACAGTTGGAGTCTAAAATTGTTGAAAAGACTGAGGAGAAGGTAGAGAAAGACGCTAAAGATGAACCGGTTAAAGAACCTGCTGTAAAACCGCCAGAGAAAACCAAAATGGAAGGTGTTCCAAACGAACAGTCGTTCAATTTCGAAGACATCCTGAAGTGTGACTCGATCTCTGGTTTATTGACGGTGAGTTATTTTTTAATAACGTAGCGTAAGTGCCAGGACACGCTGAATATGATAAGGATATAATAGCTGTTCCTTTAAAATTCTGTAAACTGTCATGTGACTCACATTTAAATTTGACTAATTTTTCTTGTACTTGTCTCTGGATGTTCATTAATTTCTTTGAGAACCGCCTCCTCCAATTCTACAGTTCTTGTAGTCCCTGGTCGTCCTACTGCAGAATTTGTTTCAAAGCTTCCAGATTCGGAAAGTCGCCGGAAAAGATTCGCAAATGTCGCTGCACAAGGAGTCACGCGTTGGGGATACCTTTCCTGATAGATGCGTCTGGCCTCGCTTGAATTTCCGTCATCAAAAACCATATCAGCCATTTCAGCATTCATAAGTCGGGCATGGTACCAAAAAATCACCACTCCGAACTGTGAATTTGTCAATTAATATTTGAAAATGTGACAGCGAACTTTTATTTTTATTAACAAACTATCATAGCCTACTCGATTTAATTAACTTAATTTGCAAGCGGAGAATGACAAAAATTATTGAAATAAAATCACCTCCAGCGTTGTTGAGGAGGTGTACCTTTTTTTAGGTGTGGGAATTAGGTTTTTTCATGAAAAGTACCAAAAGTTTACTGTCTAAAAAAGTTAGGGCAATTTAAAATGAATAATGACAGCGTACGCAGCCCCCTCTAGATGTTACATGAAAATTAATACAAAATTATGATTTCCCACGTTAAAAAAACCCCGGGTACCGAATTTCGTGCAAATAACTTATTTTTTGCAGGAGTTTTTTTCAAAAAGCGAACAAAAAAATTCAATTTCAACACTCCGTATCTCCGAAACGAAGCATTTTCGGACACAGAAAACAGAAGTACTATTATAAGAAAATTGATTCGAACACGAGAAATCCACGAGGCATGTGGAAAAGCATAAAATCGCTGATAAACACGACGAATAACTCTAGTTTCAGTAACGGCATCCAGTTTGAAATAAACGGTCAAGTAAAAATTTGCACGGAAACTCGTGAAATTGCTGAAAATTTCAATCTTTATTTCGAAACTAGTATCGAATCCATAGTTGACTCTATAAATGCTAATACAGTTTGGCAAGCGGGTGATGAGGCAGTGTCTACTTTTTCTGAATTTCAGCAGCTAAAGCTAGCAGACCTTGCTAAAATAATCAACAACTTGGAAAACAAATCTGGGGCAGAAATTGTCGATATTAAATTTATAAAATATACTTTTGGTGTTATTGGGCATGTACTATTGCAGTTTGTAAATATTTCCCTACAATATGGACAATTTCCTAATGCATTAAAAGTCAGTGCTGTTGTTCCGATACCTAAAATTCCAAACACAAATAAATCAAGTGAATATCGTCCCATTAATACTCTGCCGGGAATGGAGAAATTGTTGGAAATGGCTGTATACGATCAACTAATGAAATATATTAACAAGAACAATATCCTAATAACAAACCAATCTGGATTTCGAAAGAATTTCTACGGTGAAACCGCTCTACAACTGACTGTTACCAAGTGGATACAATCAATTGATAAGGGAGAATACGTTGTTGCAGTTTTTCTTGATTTACGAAGAGCATTCGAGACAATTGACAGGAATATCCTTTTAAAAAAATTGGAATTAATTGGGATTAAAGGGGTTGTGCTAAATTGGTTTAAAGATTATTTAAATGATCGACAACAAGTCACAAAGATTGAAAGTGAATTATCCATTCCAGTCACTACAAAGTTCGGAGTGCCCCAGGGAAGTGTACTGGGGCCCTTGTTGCTTTTGCTTTACATAAACGACATAAACACATACCACACTAGTGACTTTATCAACTTATTTGCTGACGACACGTTACTATCTATAGCACATAAAGACCTGAAAGTAGCTATAGAAAAGATGAACTCATCTCTAAATCAAATTGAGAATTATTTTTCGGCAAATAAAGCGAAATTAAATACTTCAACAACGAAAGCTATGATTCTAACAACCTCTTACAAATATAAACAAATAAATATAAATACTCTTTCCCTGTATGCTGATGGTCAGAAACTTGAATTTGTGAAAGAATTCAAATATTTAGGTTTTATGTTGGACAACAGTATGTGTTTTGGTGCATACTACAACTATATGACTAAAAAGATTTCAAAAAAGCTATATTTCTTCACTAGAATTTCGAAACACCTTTCTACAAATGCGAAAATAACCGTATATAATACAATAATACAGCCCCATTTTGATTATTGCAGTACGCTGTTATACAGTTTTGACCAAAATAAAATTATGTCGCTGCAAAAGTTACAGAACAGAGGAATGAGGGTGGTTCTTGGATGTAATCGTTATGCAAGTATATGCTTTATGCTCAGTGTATTACAGTGGATGTCTATTCGTGAAAGATATTACAGGTCAGCAATGATATTTATTTTTAAGATAACCAATCATATGCTTCCTTCTTATTTCGAAGAATTTATCATTTATAGAAATTCCACTCCCAATTACACTACTAGACAAAATGACAATTTTCACCTGCCACGGTGTAGTTTATCAAACTCCATGAAAATTTTGATATATAAAGGCTTCATTGAATATAACAAACTTCCCCAAAATGTGAAGAATAATAAAAACCTGTTCCAATTCAAAAAAGATTTGACTGATTATATGAAAGGTATCACAATAGAAGGTATTAGAAGAAAGAAAGAAAGAAATTTATTCATTCATGGACCAACTACATGGTATCGAACATGTCAACTTATACTTATAAATATGTAAACAAACAAATATGTAAATATACATTCAATACATATAAACATAGGACCATAAAATACAGATATATATATACATATATGTATAAATAAAAATGTAAAAACGTATAGATGTACAAGTGTAAAAATGTAAGATTAAAACATAAAAGAATAAGATTATTTACACACAGATATCCACAAAAACTCAATCAGCGAAATACTCTTGTAATGTATAATAAGATTTAGCCAATAAGAAATCTTTCAGTGATTTTTTTAATTCGATAGCATTACAGGCCTTCATTAGATTAGGGAGTTTATTATATATTTTTACCCCAGCATAAGTTGGCGATTTTTCAAATGCGGATGTTCTGTGAGTCATTGTTATTAAATTTGAAGCATTTCTAGTGCAATATTGATGGTGGTAATTGTTTTTTATTAGCTCATTTTCATGCTTTTTAATGTGTAAGCAACTTTTATAAATATAAATGCAGCAAACTGTC
This sequence comes from Leptinotarsa decemlineata, assembly GCF_025532065.1. NCBI lineage: Eukaryota > Metazoa > Arthropoda > Insecta > Coleoptera > Chrysomelidae > Leptinotarsa > Leptinotarsa decemlineata. The sequence goes on from NW_027412547.1 coordinate 885,134, forward strand.
ATAATCTTTTTACTCTTAAAAATTTCCCTGCAAGAATCACGTGGCTTCATGTTGAACATCATTCTAACAATTCGTTTTTGAGTAACAAATATCCTATTTATTTCTGTAGCATTTTCCCATAACGTGATGTGAAAAGATAGTGCAGAATATACTAATGCATAATAAACTTGGATAAGTATATTCTCATGAAGTTCATACCTCAATTGCAGAATTGCGAAGTATGATTTGGATAGTTTTTTAGATAAACCTTCAATATGCTCAGACCATGAGAGTGATTTATCAATCATTACACCCAGAAACTTAGTGGAGTTATGTGTCTGTAGGACTTTACTATCGATCAAATTGTTCTTATTGAAATATATAATTTTTGTTTTCTGTGCATTTAGCATCAGTTTATTGGAATGACAATATTTTGTCATTTCACTAATACAGAGTTCGACCGATAAAATCATATCCTCCATAGATGACTCAGCTATAGCAAATGTTGTGTCATCAGCAAAATTGATTAGATAAAAGCGCCTATCGACATTAATTGGGAGGTCATTGAGAAATAGTAAGAAAAGCAATGGTCCCAGAATTGAACCTTGCGCTACTCCAACATCAACTGAATATCTTTCTGACTCAACACTATCTATTTCTACAAAGAATTGTCTATTTGATAGGAATGAAATGATCCAGTCAAGAATATTTCCTCTAATGCCAATATTATACAGTTTGGAAGCCATAAACACTTTATCAATACAATCGAAAGCTTTAGACAAGTCAAAGAAAATTCCTGCCACGTGCTTCCTATTGTCCATATTCCTAGATATGAAATCAACAAAAAGGGTAGTAGCAGATTCAGTTGACCTGCCCATGCGAAATCCATGTTGAGAATCAGATAAAATTTTATGACTTATTAAAAAATTCATTAGTCTATTGTACATTAGTCTTTCCAAAATTTTTGAAAAAATACTGAGAAGACTAATTGGTCTATAATTATCAATTTCTGATCTATTACCACTTTTATGTATGGCGATCACTTTACTCAATTTCAGCACATCTGGAAATTCACCTGTTTCAATAGACATATTGATCAGGTCAGTTAGGGGTTGCACCACACTAATGGAAACTAGTTTCAAAACATTGTGAAATACATTATCAGGTCCTGATGCCGTTTTACTTTTGAGGTTGAATATTGTTGATTTGACCTCTTCGGTTGTGGCGGGTTCGTAGAAAAAGGTATTTTGTTGCATTTCATCAGTGGTGCAGCTTTGAGACATGTCAACTCCAAAATATTCGTCAATTTTGTTTTTTATATTAGTGGAGAAATGTTCGCCAAAACAATTAGCTACTGAGACGGGATCAGTAAATGTGGTATCATTTATTGTAAGTGTTATACCGCTTTTATTTTTTGGACTTCTGCCTAATTTTGTGTTGTTTTTTGTATTAGTATTATATCCTTACTATGTGTGTCTATATAACATGAAATATTATGTATATCATGTTTGTGTATTAGGATCTTCCTACCAATAAATCATTCATTCATTCACAAGTTCATAGACTTTTTTTCTTAAAATTGTCTCGGGAATACGCCACTTGAATATTTTAACGTAATTATGTTACAACCTGTATATTAATTAATTACATGTGAAATGAAGTTGGTGATTAACGACTTCGTATTCTTTTCTAGAACGGCATAGGCAACGAAGGTGATCCGGCCACCAAGTCCCGCTTCAGCCAATTTTTCAAGCAGGATAGCCCTGAAAAGGCTGCAGAAAGTCGTCGCTCTTCAATGCACGACGACCACCACATCATCAAGAACTTGCTGAAGGACATCGGCGAGACGACGAGCGTCGCCATCCCCGGCGACTCGGAGGCATACTTCGCTCCCATTTCGCCCGCCGCCAACACTGGGGGCGGCGTCATTGGCGGGGGAAGCGGCAAGAGGGCCGCGCAGGCAAACGCTCAACCGATCAACATCATGGAGATGCTGCAAAGGGGTAAGCAGCCAAACATCTCTTCCGGAAAGATTCTTAGTCTGGACGAGCTCGAGGCGAAGATGAGGCAGGATGTGCCGCCTCCCGGTTTGGCGCAGAAGCACCACCAGCAGAAGCCCGACGAAGAAATGGCTGCGGCTTTCAAGAAGTTGGTGAGTACGAGTCATCTTCCTCTGAGATGCTGAAAAATGAGGAATTTTTTTTAAATCAAGTATACGCTCTCCAAGATAAGTATACACGTCAATGTCATGATCATGTGCAGATATAATGCAATGCTCTCTTTTTGAATAACGAATACAGAGTTCAGTAAGAATGGGCTTGTTTCATGATTTTTGGTTTAAAGTTCATTTGATAGAAATTTGAAATGAAAAACAGTGCACTTTGTTTCATCAATCTAAGTACTGTAGTTTTCCCGTTTTAATAACCAAATACATGAACATGAAACAAGATCTTATAATAATTTTCATATATACATAGAATTCACACTGGTGGCGGAACGAAAAACTTATTCTACAAGGGACTACGGGAATTTAACAATTTACCAAATGCCATTAAAGAGGAAAATACTGTAAGAGGGTTTAAAAGTAAATTATTGGAATACCTAGAGCGTTAGTTAGTTGGAAAAATATGTATATTATATATAGTTACTATATATAATATTGGTTTTCAACATTGGGTATTATAAATTGTATATTTTTTATTATTATCTTTTTATTTAGTTGATCTTCATTATTGTTATTATCTATATACAGATTTGAATTTCATTAATATTTTTGGCACTGTGGAAATTTAAATTGTTAATTAGTTATTATGTCTTGTAAGATTAGGATGTATCCTATAATAAAGATTACTACTACGTAATTAATTATTAAAAATCGAATGTGGTAGGCCGGTGACGTCACGCCCCTATTCCCGCTTGTTCGATTGACCAATAGGAACAATATTAATAATCAACATTGCCAAATCGTAACATTTATGAAGCCTATAATTATCAATTTAATTATGGAAGTGTATATGAACCTGTTGACGTTTTAGTTAATGAAAAATTCTCCACATGAAATAAAATATACACAAAGTCGATAGATCACAAAATTTTTACCTAAACTATGATTTTATGCATAGTTCTCCCATGCATTTACTTTACCACTTTTTCAGCCAACGGTATACATATCAATGAAATACATATAACATTAAAAATTGAACAATACCTATCACTAATGAAAGAATAAAATAATTCGTTAAAACCAAAAAAAAAATCAAATTCACCATATTATAATTCAAATATATCTCTAAAACACTTTTAAATCACACACAAACTAAACTCGATGAAAAAACGAATTGTTCCTACGCGGGCTGTCAGCTAAGAAAAAGTTGAAACTCAATGTTGCAAAAATAAGCAGAATGGATCCGATATGACATACATTTTCAATGCCGAACCAATAAATTGTGATATGGGTGCTCAATTTTCCTGAGAAAATTAACGATCAATTAAAATTTCCTGTAATTATTCATTTTTTTTTTAAGAATAAAGCCAGCAAACAAATAAATATACAATAATAAGATAGCTCGAATCCACGAATTAAGTATAAGTATTAAAGTATTAAGTATAAAAAAAATGGACAATAATATTTGCCTTGATAATTGATATAGTACAAGTTATATCTAAATATGATTCTTAATAGAATTAAATGAGCTGTATTTTCAAATGGTTTTCAAATGCTCATGTACCCTAATAAAATAAATCAATTATACATTCAAGCTACCCACCAAAAATAAAAAATTCAATATTACTGGTATATCAGCCATATTGTCATCCAGTCATTCAACGCCCTCTGTAGTGAATGCGACAATGTGTTCTTTCTAATGTCAACAGTTTCCACAAACTTCGTATTTTTGTTAAAATAATTTCAAAATAAATGTTGAGCCTAATTTTATTGAAGTTGACTCCCGACAACTTACAAAGAGTTGATTTTCTAATGATCGATGAATTTTTCTTGAAAAATTTGCATTTGGTACCGAAATTTGCATTTGGTATCGAAATGAAAAATTGAAATGGTAGGTTCCTTTTATTTATATGACATTCATTTCAGACTTTGTCTTTTATCAAAAGATGGAAAGTTTTGATACCTGAAAAAATATTTTTCGGAATGTAAACTAATGACACGGAATATGCAGCAAAATATGCACCCGCTGAGACCTACCTTTTACAAAAAAACGTTTATTAATTAGATAATTGTAACATTTGTATTCACACTGAGTTGACAACAATAACAACAAAAATGGCATCTGCCAAATTGGATCATCAGATCTGTGATTGGATATTAAAAACCAATACACTTGGCAACTCCGCTCTAGACAAGATCAATTTTATTGGTTAACAGACACGCGGCCAATTTAAATTCTTGCTTTTCGAATTATTTTTTTCTGCAAATATAAAGAGATTTTGGGACCGATTAGGCTTGATAAGTATAATATACCCCTAACTCGATCAGTCTATGATCAAACCAGTATCATTTTCCATAGCATGAAACAAGTCCATTGAAAACTGGTGTTCCAAAAACGAATAAGAGTTAATTAGAGCAAAATATGCAGCTTTTGCTGCTGAGAAATCGAGTTCTCTCGCTATAACCCTAATTGCAAAGCAACCAGAAGCTAATTTCTTGCATAAGGATGAAATATGAGCAGTGAATGTAAGGTCCTTATCCACGTGTAGGCCAAGAAACTTGGTGGTTACTGGTTCCATTGCTATTGATGAAGTTCCTTCAAAAACTTCACTAAGATGAATGTCTTGGAGAAATTCAGAGATGATTTAGTTGCATCACACCATTTTCTAACGTTTCATATCTGCTATAAGGAAGTCATTCAATTTAGTAATGTATGCCATATGTATATCAAGTAAGATCATACGAAAAACTATTATACACTAAGGATATCTTATGGGGCGTTCCACAAGGATCAGTACTGGGCCCGATTCTTATCCTCATTTATGTAAATGACCTTGTTACTCTCTCAATTCAAGAAATTTTTACGATCTTTGTGGATGACACCACGCTCCTTTGGCACGGAAAAAATACTTCTAATATGAAAGAAACTATCTCTAGTGATTTAAAAGTTGTGATGCAAATTACTTGTGCTTTAATATTAAAAAAACCTACTCACCTTCAGCTGTAGTATTGACAACTAGTGAACTAGTGAAATTCAACTGAAATTATCAAAGAACAATTCGTTCAGGCCAGTCTCAACTCCCTACACAGTAGGTAAATGGACTGACACCTATCAGAAAACAACTACTCCCTTGGTTAATACCACGAAGGGCGTTGGATTATATCCGATAGGTGTCAGTGCAGGATTCTTCACAGAAGTTATTCCTGCATATGCCGTTGGCGATACAACTACCTCAATAGATTTTCAATAATTGGAACACACTGTTTGCCTGATTTACAAAAAAAATAATATGGTTAGAACTCCGGAACATACAAATCACATACCTGGCAAGTAACTGAAAATAAAATGCATCTTCCTGTTCCAAAAACAAGCCAGACAAAGTATTCTTTAATTTATGAAAGTAAAAAGCTGTGCAATCACATACCGTACGAAATTAGGAAGAAAAAAAGCTATAAAAAGTTCAGAAATATTGTTAAAGAGTCCCTTGCAACTAAAGCGTGTTACAATCTTGATGAATATTACAATGGAACTGTGCTGTGTGTTTTTTGTTGTTGTTTGTATTGACAGCTATACTTTAAATTATATTTTAAACCGGAATATATATTTTATTGCCATGACATGTGAACTTATGTTCAAATTGTGTATATTTGTTATTTACTTACATCTTTTGAAAGGGACTACACATACTATTTTATCTACAAACTTTGTTGAAATTTTTTTCTCTTGTTATATTTTATCTTTTAGATATGTGAACTTAGTTTTGCTCAAATTGTGTTTCTGAGTATTTGTGTTTTTGAATTGTTTCTTATTCTTTTATTCTTTGAAGTGCTATATATATACCAGATTTTTTAACAAGCTTTGTCAATAAGATTGTTCTTTCTTGGACAAAGTATATGTCTATCTATCTAATACAATTCAAACTCTGTGTAATTACACTAAACTCTAAATTAGAAATTAAGATTATGAATTCTACTTTTCAGTTGGCACAGGCCCAAGTCGGTGGTCACACAGCCACTTCTAACGGTCCTATAAACAAAGCTCAGCCTATGAGCCTCTTGGAGGTATGAAAATCCCTTCCTTCTGGCTCACCCTCCAAATCATCCAAACCGTTTCTTTTCAGATGTTGAATCACTCCCAACAGCAAGACGAAGTTGCTAGATTGGGCGGTCCAAACGCGCACCTTCTTGGTCCCACCAGCCCCAATATTGGCCACCACCTTCACGGCCCCAACGATCTGACCATGAAACAACAGCAAGTGCAATATCAGCAACAGCAGCAGCATAAGCAGCAGATGGATATGTTGAATAAGCTGATCAACTCTTCTACTTCTGTGCAGATGAGGGGTTCTCCTCTGCATGATTTGGGCGTGCAGCAGAGCAGGGAATTGCTAAATAGACCAGAAGCCCAGGCCATTTTGCACGGTGAGTTTGGTAGAGTTTGTGTAAGGTCTTTCGGTGAAGATTGGGATTATTTTGCGCCAGTTCTAGTTGAAAGGATGAGGGGTTTTTCATGTCCCCAGATTGGTGTCAGGTGTGTCTTTTTAAAAGGGATAGAGTTACAATCGTGTGACCGTTGTTTTGACAGAAACCTAACATCCAAATGATAAGAAATGGAAATATTCTTAACTACGAACAAGAATATAACAAACAATTTCAAAATCACTCATGAAATGAGCATAAGAAAGACTTCATACAGTGTTCAACTCGTGTGCTTATTATGAAACATCATCAAGTAACTTCAAAGAGAAACATTTCAAAGAAATTTCAGTGTACATTTGAAAAAAAAATCATTTTTGAAAGTCGGTCTAGATGCTACGAGAGAAAATGCTTTCAAAATTTTTCAGATTAGTTCAAAAGCATATTTCATTATAATTATATGTCACTCTTCATTAGTAAATAATGATCTCCATGGTACAGTCAGTAACTTATGAAATGCAAAACGAAAAATATAAAAATAGAGACAAGTCAGGAAGCATCTTGTAAGACTATTATCTTTGTGGTATCTTGCATAAGTGATTGTCGGATATAATTCAATGTCTATCGTGGTGTTAGCCAGGGAAGTAGTTGTTTTTCGGCAGGCATTCACCGGAACCCACAGTGTAGGTGAGTTGGTAGATATGCGGGGCCGGTAGACCTTTGATCCTAATACTTCCGATTGAATTAACGTACTATTTTTTACATGTTTTCAAAATTATAATTGAGAAACGCAACTTGAAGAAATTTTTCTGATGTACACTGTATAATCTTTCGACAGAAAAAATATAAGCTTTGTAAAAATTGGTGTAAACATAAATATGAAAATTACGAGTCATGTTTCAGAAGTAAGTAACATTTTTAAATAACGTCTGGGAACAATTGAAGCACCCTCCATACAGTTCCGATTTAGCGCCGAGTGATTACCATTTGTTTGTGCATTTGAAAACTCGTCTGGGTGGGCAACGCCACAACGATGACGAAGAAGTTAACTATATGAGAGAGCAGCAGAGAATTTTTAGGCATTTGATATCAATGGAGTCTGAGGTGCATCTTGTTAAGAAGCCGAGCATTTTGAGAGACCCAAGTCTTTTAATTCCGTAACTTTATTGTGTGGGGCTTGATTTATAGAATAAGATAATTCTAAAGGAATATGTTTGCGGCTCAAAATTATGGAATGACATTTATGTGTATTAAATAGTATAACATTGACAAAACACCAAGTAGAAAGTTGGTGTGGTCCTCTCTGGAGTTCAACACAGTCGTCTTGTGAATCGATTTTCTTGTAAACTTTCATATCATTTGCGGAGCACAAGGAGTCTGCATTAGAAAAGCATTGAAAACCATTGAACAGCAATAGTCCCAAATGGAATCCTTGGGGTATACCGGAGAGTACTAAACTTCCAGAAGATTTAAATCCGTTAACTCGGGTTATCTGTATCCCATTAGAAAGATAAATTTGTATCCAAGATTGGAGATTCCCACAAATTCCCATATGTTCAGTTTTTTCTGTTAATCCAGTGTGGTTGACTTTATGAAAAGCCTTGGAAAAATATGTGGAAATAAAATGAACTTGGCCGCCTACGTCCAAGATGTTTGAGAGATAATCTACATAGAAAAGAAGATTCAGTAATGGGTTTGAGAAGAGTTTTTGTATGTGATTGGTAATATGACAGTTACTTTTATGGTAATTGTATATGGTTATAATCATAATCTTATTAGTTTTCATCAATATAGAAAAAACGGTGACACAGCTTGTACATTTTGAACAGATTTAAGTGAGATTTTTAATCATCACTATGAAGTGACAAAAATCGAAACTAAAATGTCATTGCTTTCAAAACCAAACAGTACGGTATCAGGTTCTGTAATGCTTGATTTACTATCCTTAAATGATCGAAGGATAATTTGATTTATTGGACAGAATGAAATAAATTTCAAAATGGTACTTACTTTAAAAACATGACTTGTATTTAGTCAAGGCAGAAATAGAAATTACTTTTTATCTTTATGTTTTTCTTGTAGTTATTTGAAAGTTACTTTCTTGCAACAAAATTATTATTCGGTTTTGATGAAGTGAAGATCATTTTCTAGCTACCAAATTATTAAGTTTTGATGAAAATAACCAATGGTTTTTAGAGTTTTAAAACAAATTTCCATATAAGAAACATCATCAATGTTTAACTATTTCGGTTATTTATATCTCCCTATAACTTTGAAGTCAGGAGCCTGTTGAGGAATCAGGAGTGGGATTTTGCGGCATCAGGAATGGGAGGCTACAGAATCAGAAGTGGGATATCTATTTCAATTCTTATGTATGAACCCTGACTCGACATCATTTATAGTTGTAGTATAATTAGTGCAATTGATTTTTTGACATAATATGAAGGTCTGAAACGCGGCGAGATCACCACTCAGCACGTGTATCAGCAGCTGAGCAATCCAGCTTTGCAGCCGCGCCACAGGGAGATGCTCATGACCATACTGAAAATGCAAGGCACGGGTTACGGCCCCAGCCCGAGGGCGCTCAGCCCTCAGCCTCCCCATCACATGTTTCAGCAGCAACAGCAGCAGCAGTTGCGAGTGTCGCCACTGCCTCCGAATGGTGAGTCAGGCATTGGATGTCCCCCAGGCACTGTATATAGCGCAAGCACTTGTCCTTTTTGGATTTTGGCTCGAGTTCGGTAGAGTTGGTGTTTTTCGTAGGGGGTTGGTTTTGGTATATAGGAGGGTGAATGAAAATGCGTCAGTTCATGTTTGAAATAACAATTTTTTTTGTCTTGAATCAGTAATTCATTTGGGATGCCACAAGGAAACCTTTTTGGGCCTCTTTGTTTAATTTTAATGGTTTTTTTAAATTTTCTGTAGGAATACGCATAATAGTATATTATGCAACGATCATGTAATGATGGTTATTAAGACACGAGCATTAACCGGGATACGAAACGAGCCGAAGGCGAGTTTTGTATGGTATATGCGAGTGTATTAATAACCATTACATGAGAGTTACATACGCTATTTTTTCTAAACCCGATAAATAATGAAAAACTATAAATATTATATTTATATTAAACACATTTCCAGTAATTAACTCATATTTTTAAAAAAAAACAAACTTAATGGTATTATCATGGATATATGAAAACTATAAAGATTCTAATTATATTTATATTGAATATAACAACTGTAATTAATCTGATCTTTTAAAAATATTGGAGTCGATGGTATTCCTTCTATATCGCTGTTTTCAGACATTTTGATAATATAATATATGAAAACTGATTTTGACAAATAAAGCAATTAGTTTCTTAGGTTAGAATCTAGGACAAACAAAGGAACAGGATTCTTGATTGAAAAATTATGTGTTTCTATTGGTTGATAATTTGTATCGTTATGAAAAATCTGTATCATAATGAATATCATTATGAAACGGATTATGGTCATATAAGTGTATTGTTAGAGTACGGGTGTAGAAAAATGATTAAAAACGTCAATATTTCAGTTACATTGAACAAGGACATGTCAACAATTACAAGTTTACTTATACAGGGGTGCGCAAAAGTCCGGAATAAAATTAATATCTTTTTAACCAGTATTTTAGAGAAAAAAACGTTGAAACATGTCAGTTGATTTCACGTTGTACGCATTTTTTGGCAATAAAATTATTTTTTTTTCAACCCCTCCCCAACCCTCCCCAACTATTTTTTTCAAATGCAAACCTATGTCGTGTATGGGCTCATTGAAAAGCTCGTAAAAAATAGATTCTGACCATACCCTTTATTTATTTTTTGTGGTTACAACGAAATGAGTGAAAACTCTTTTGAAAAGTTACAAATACCTAACTTAGTGCTATCTACGGGTGAAATAACGTAACAGATGCTGAAATTGGTCTCCACCCTCTACTTGGCAGGCTCCTAGGCGATGGTAAAACCCGTCTACGGAATTCCGAATGGCCTCAGCCGGTATGTTATGTGATTCCACTCTATTTTTGCTTTTTAGATCTTCAATATTAGCCGGCCTATTTTGGTAAACCTTGTCTTTCATATATCCCCAATAAAAATAATCTAATGGTGTTAAGTCTGGGGATCTTGGCGGCCATTCAATTGTACCACGTCGTCCAATCCAGCGTCCTGCAAATATGTCATCGAGATATTCTCTGACATTAATACCAAAATGTAGGGGAGCGCCGTTCTGTTGGAACCAAAGTGTTTCAGTGGGGATATCTGGATCTGCTTCATTGGGAAACATAACAGCTAATGCAGGGACTAATTCAAAGCGTAAAAAGTCTAAGTAGCGTGCAGCTGTAAGGTTTCCCTCAAAAAAGTATGGCCCTAATATTCTGTTGTTGATGATGCCTGCCCATACATTTACTTTCTGAGGACGCTGCATACGAGCTTCGCATATCCAGTGTGGGTTTTCCTGACTCCAGAATCGATAGTTGTGCTCGTTATGTACTCCATGTAAATAAAAAGTAGCTTCGTCCGAAAAGAGTATGTTGAGTAGAAACCCATTATTCTCGTCACATCGCTTCATTATTTCCTCACAAAATTGCAAACGGCTGTCATAGTCATCTTCCAAGAGCTCTTGGACAAGACATACCTTATGTGGGTGGTATTTTTCTGTTTTCAAAAACCTCCCAATCGTACGTCTAGACGCTGGTAGAAATTTTGCAGTGTAAGTACTTTGCAGGTTTGTGTTATTGATATTCAGATCAAGTGTTTCGACTTTGTTTTGGTAATTATGAAAACGAATTACTTTAGTTTTCTTGGTATTGAAAACTAGATCTTGATTTTTGTCAAGTCAGAGTCATAACATTTTCATATTTATTAATTAAGACATCTGTTCGTTTATCAGATATAAGTAACGATATATCATCTGGATAGGCATAAAATAGGGGGTATGAAATTTCTCTATTTTTAGAAAGTAGGTACTGATGATCCTTAGCAATTGTTGAGCAATGTACATCATCACCACTTATTTGTTTTTTGCAACGTTAATTTACCCGTAGATAGCATTAAGCAGGTATTTCTAATTATTTTTGTTTTAAAAGAGTTTTTTCTCATTTCGTGGTAACCGCATGAGTAAAAAAAATAAAGGGTATGGTCAGATTCCATTTTTACGAGCTTTTCAATGAGCCCATGCACAACATAGGTTTGTATTTGAACAAAAAAAGGTGGGGAGGGTTGCAGCTAAGGGGTTGAAAAAAATATTTCATTTTATTGCCAAAAAATGCGTACAACGTGAAATCAACTGACGTGTTTCAGCGTTTTTTCCCTAAAATACTGGTTAAAAAGATATTAATTTCATTCCGGACTTTTGCGCACCCCTGTATATAAAAAACATCAATAATACAGTTAAAAAAATAAAAAATTATTATAAAAAGAAATCGTCTATGGAATAACACCACTTTTTCAGCCTTCGATTTAAAAATATGAACTTTGGTTGATGATATTATATGATCATCAAGAATATTATAGAGCTTACAACCAATATGGAAAAACTACACCTTGATTGTGGTAAAGTGGCCCTTGTCCCCCTCTTTATACCAAAACCGATGCCAATTTTCGAAATGTGTTTGGCTTAAGTTCCCAGTCATAGTTTGGATTCGAAGGTGCTAATTTGTCTCCCCTGATTTGCTTTGCTTCGATGTCTCCATTGTAATGGCTTTCTGTGTTATGTATTGCATGTTAGATCCTCGTCACTGACAAGTCTTATTGTTTCATGCAGCGTACTGTGTGTCTCCAATATTGGCGACGAGCCCTAATACTTTGACTGTGCCCGGTGAGTGGTAGTTACCCTTAATCCAAATTACCTTGTTTCAATGCAGATAATTTCGAATAGATGAAGTCGCAGCCTAAAACAAAGCATTCGAAATCCAGTACCAAATTGTATCTGAAAATTAATGAAAATGTATTTGGTTTTATTCACTCATTGTCAGTGGGCGAACCAAATATACAAGGTAAACTTAAATTACACTATGATCATAAATGTTTGATTATATTGAAATTACAATTTTTCAATACTTATCAGTGAATATACAGGGCTGTTCAAATTCGTTTCTGTATCGTAAACGATAAGAGATAGAGTGTCGGTTAAATTGTGGCAAAGTTGCGTATTTCAGAGACCTATTCAATGATGTAAAAAAATTGAATATAGCTCTTTTGGTTCTGGAGATATATAGGAAAAACAAAAGAATCCCTTTTTTTTGCCTATATCTTCTTTATTCGCAGACATTCGAAAAGTTGTCTACATTTTGCTATTGGCACTTGATGTGGGCTATCAGAATATGTCCATGAATATTTTATACAGGGTGTCATCTAACTTGGGCTGCCCCCATCTTGAGAGTTTTTAAATACGGACCTGTATCTTTTGTTGTAGTTTTTGGATTGTAGATGAGAAATTAATTTTTATTTTATATTTCGGGATGTTTTGGTAATATTTGATTATAATTGTGTGAATTATTCCCCTTTAAATCACGGCCGTAGAATTTTTAAAGAGTTTTTTTTTATTTTTAGGTACCTATTCATATTATTTCCATTGCTCTGAGCGTTTTCTATAATGAACTTCGAATAAGAAAACCTTTATGATTATCTGAAACATATCTACATCAAAAATATATTAAATGTGTTTTAATATGCAGAAAAAGAAATGATAATGATAATAACATCCGAAACAAATACTATAATTGTAATGAAAATAGAAATGAAGTAATTTATATACACAAAAAAATAAATGGCGCAATAAATGTTCGACTTGGAGTCCATCCATTTCGAGACATTTTCGAACTCGATTTTTCATATTATTTATTGCCCTTAATACACTTATTTGCTGCATGAAATTAAAAATACTCAATCTCGAGTCTTCAACATTTTCTGTCTCTCTGCCAGCGTAAATCCTATTTTTCAATGTCACCCATAGAAAATAGTCCAAAATAGTAAGATCTGGTGATCTTGTAGGCCATCTTATTGGCCCATTATTTGCCTCGAAATGGAAGGACTCCAATTGGAAACATTTATTGCCCCATTATTTTTTTTGTGTATATAAATTGCTTCATTTCTATTTTTATTACAATTATATTGTTCATTTCGGATGTTATTGCTATCATTTCTTTTTTTGCTCATCAAAACACATATATTTTTGTTGTAGAAATGTTTCAGATAATCATAAAAGGTTTTCTTATTCGTTCGAAGTTCATTGTAGAAAACTCTCAGAGCAATGGAAATATAAAAAAATATGAATAGGCACCTAAAAATAAAAAAAAAACTCTCTGAAAACTCTACGGTACATAGGGAGACCTGAAAGATGCTATTGTGTTTATATTTAACTCACTCAACCAATTTCTAGGGCCGTAATTTAAATGGGAATAATTCACCCAATTATAATCAAATATTACCGAAACATCCCGAAATATAAAATAAAGTTTAATTTCTCAGTATGAAGTGAACGTGTACGATCCAAACACTACAACAAGAAATACAGGTCCGTATTTAAAAATTCAAAGATAGGGATGGCTCAAGTCAGATGACACCCTATATAAAAGATTCATGGACATATTCTGATAGCCCACATCAAGTGCCACTAGCAAAATGTTGACAGATTTTCAATATGTCTGCGAATTAAAAAGATATAGGCAAAAAAATCATTTGGGATTTTTTTGTTTTTCCTGTATATCTCCAGAACCAAAATAGCTATATTCGATTTTCTCACATAATTGAGTAGGCCTGTAAAATACGCAACTTTGCCACAATTTGACCGACACTCTATCTCGTATCGTTTACGATGTACAGAAACGAATTTGAATAGCCCTGTATATCACTCATCTAGTGAATATATTAATGATGCAATCAAAGAAGTCGATATTTTCATGATTCGTTAATCTGAACGTCCGTGGTAAGTATTAGTTTTATATGATTTTGTTTTGGAGAATGGGATTGAATATGTATTTCTGTCTTTTTGATCGTAATACAGGTGTTTCAAATTCGATTTTGGGATCTCGGAAAGTAGTAAGAAATACGAAGATGGTTAAATTGGGGCAAAGTTGCGCATTTACCTGACTAGCAATACGCTGTTGAGAAATTTCTGAAATTCCGAATATATTCAAAGATATCCGGAAAAAACAGACATTTCGGAAAACGGTTTTTATTTTTTTCTGGTTTTATTTTTCGAAGGATTCGGAAATAAATTGCACTTCCACATTGCCACTTTTTCCCTGCTACATAATGGTGTTTTCAGATTTGCTATCCTATTATGATAAAAATAAATTTTTTTCAATATCTCCAATTTTTCGAAAAAGAATAATAACTTATGATACATCATTGAAAAGGTAAAATCTGGTTCTGTTCAATGTAGCGCCCATAAGAAAAAATAGAGTTGATGATGGTGACCGGAAGACGAAACGTCGGATACCAAATCTGAAAATACCATTATGTAGCAGTAAAAAAGTGGCAATGTGGAAGTGCAATTTATTTTCGAATCCTTCGAAAAATAAAGCCAAAAAAATAAAAACATTTTTTTTGAAATTTCTGTTTTTTTCGGATATCTCCGGATATATTAGAAATTTCAGAACTTTCTCAATGGCATATTGTTAGTCAGGTAAATGCGCAACTTCGCCCAAATTTAACCATATTCGTATCTTTCATAATTTCTGAGATCCCAGTGGTGAGGATCGAATTTGAAACACCCTGTATAGCTTATTTTTCCAATCACTCCCGAACAGTCTAAATGTTCGATAATGTGAGGTCTTTGGACTTCCTTCTCAAATTTAAGTACAACGACTCCATAATAGAGTATTTCTAAACTCACATAATTTTTGAAGCTTGCATAATGCAAAAAACTTTGTTCTCAATTATATCACCGAAGAGTAAGTGCTTTATCTATATAAGAATACTTTCTTCACGACAAAACTTCAGTATTCCATATCTCTAGTAGACGTTTTCATGTCAAATAGTGTCATTGGACATATTTTATCAATATAAAAAGGAATAATAAAGGATCAATTGGATCACGAATGTTTTGCCCAGGCTCAACAGTCCTTGAAAAAAAATTCCGAAGAAAACGAATGTATAACGATTTTTCTTATAAATGAGAATGCCATCTGTGGGTGAAAACTCAAACCCGTATCGTGTACGTCGATTGTCGAACGGGGAATCGCTCCCTACCTCTCAGTAGCTCTCAATGCAACTATGGAATGGAAACCATAGCTGAGAGGTGGTCAATAACGAAGCTTCCCAAGAAAAATCGTCGTGCTCACATCGTATTCAATCGGTTGCCCAAATTGCTTCTTATAAAGTTATCTGAACGAATTTTCGTAGCGCTGCACCAGAGGATTCCTTCTCCGAGAGAGCTGCAGGTCCACACGCAGAACATCTTACAGAGGGCACTGATCAAGAAGAAGCTCGAGGAGCAGCAGGAGAACTACCGTAAGAAGCAGGAGATGCAGAGAGGCCAGAGCCCCAGTACGAACGGTCCTGCGAAGAGCATCTCTTCTCCGACACCTTTGGCTTTCACTCCGACCTCCGTGTTGAGAAAGATGACCGCAGACAAGGATGAGGGTAAGGTTTTTTGTTGGTAACATAGTTTTTTTGTCTGGCCAGGCTCATGTTTAAAGAAAGAGAAAAATAACTTTTTATTTACACGAAAGCTCTCAGCTTTTAGTAAAATTCACAATTACCATTAAGGTTCTGTTGCTAGCTTGGTTAAGTTTCTATTAAATTTCGAACTGGAAAATAAACGTAAACAAAAAAATTTATTTTAATCGAATGTTCGAACTGACCTCTCCCAATTTGCACATAGTGATATAAAATGCTTCTGTTTCCTTCCTTACATTCTGTAGAACACCAGAGGTTAGTAGCCTACAGTGCTTGGTAATTTCTTCTCGTTAATTATCTACAATAGTTGATGTCGTACACTTTTGATTTCGACCATTTTCATTGAAAAAAGTCCAGTAGAGTTGAATCTGGAATTCGGGTGGCCATTCTGTGGAACCTCTGCTTCTGAGCCATCGACCTGGAAAGTTGTTGCCAAGGAATTGTTGACAAACTGTACCATTTTGCAGTAAAGGATCTAAATAGATAATATCGATGCTTGGTATAACTTGATTATACAGCAAATTAAATATAGTAGAATGACCATCTGGTACTATTGATTATATCCCCTATATATGGTGTTTTCAGATATCCTAGGAGATGGTTGTTGATAAAGTAGAAGAGAGTAGAATACTTGTTTACGAAAAGTAGGAAATATAGTAACTGGAGAATTATCTTGATATTTCTTTACATTAAATACATAAGCAAAAAAGATACTAAACAGTATGATAACTCAAGTTCAAACAAGGCAAAAATAAAAAACGCTAATAATGGGGAATGTTCATCAATTTGGGTTATTACAGCAAATACAAGTTTGAACAAAATAAAGCTGAGTTTAATTCATGAGTTTTTCAAATTCACTTCGAAAAGTATTCAAATTGATGTTCCAAATGTTGGGTTTTAATTTTTAAAGGGATTTGTTTCTAATTCACATATTGGCAACAGCGCCTATATTAAGTTGAAATAATTTATACGTACCTAGATTATCTACTTTAAAAATGGAAAAGTATCTTTATATATCAACAATTAAGGCAAAGTATAAATTATAGTTCAATACCACCTCCACAAGCTACATAAACAACAGTTGTTTTGTTATTTATTTATATAGAGGAAGATGGGTTAGGTGCACAAAATGTCATATGTTACAGAATGTCTCGGAACTCGGGACATGAGTGAACAGAACAGTACGCCTCTGAAATATGCCATCTTTGTTTGTCTCATACAGGTAACAGATTCATTGTCCTTTATTAGATGTAACCGATGTTGCCAAATGGTGAAATAGAAACGAATCCCTTTAAATGTTGAATGCATCATTTTATTCCTCTTTTTTAAGTATTCAAATAATTTTTTAAAGAAAAAGGTTGAAATGATAAGCTTAAAATGTGTTTTTTTACAGCTCTTTTATGAAAACTACATGATTTTCGTCAGGAGGAACATGACAATAACTATTTCAGAAAAATTTTGACCTAAACATTAACAACTTCAGCAATAACTAGTTGATGAAATTTAGGACCATATTGTGTACTTGAACAAAAAATTACCGCTAGCTACTTTGGAATATACGATTTCATTTTTTTTTTGTTTTATGATATGCTTCAGGAAAGGAAAACAAATTGTTCATCGATGGCAAAATTCCTCCAGGCCGACCTTTGACTGGTGTCAGGCCTCTGCCAGTGCAGCCCCCTCAGGGACAACAATGGAATCAGCCATATGCTTCTGTGAAGCATCCAGGTACGAGTAAGTGGATTTGAAATTCATACAATTTTGACGAGTTATAGGTTTTTACTCCCTCAAAATTATTCGGATATAAAGGGTAAATTAATAAAATCAACAAGAGTTTGGTATAGCCTCATAGGAAAAAATCGAGAAGGGTCAAATCAGGTGGACAAGCAGGCCGTTCCAGTAGATAGTTCCTACCAATCTACATGCCTGATTATGTATGATCTAACCAATCCCTTACAGGTGGGGGCGCGCCATATTTTTGGAAAAAATGTATTTTCAAATCCATCTTGATTGTTGGCCATATTCTTGAATCTGTGGGTGCTTGAAGTTGTAAAGAATTTCCAAAAATAAATGGTCAGTCAGATATTCCCTTAGATATATGGGACAAGAGATATGGTTTCCCGATATTCTTGCCCAGACCTTTATTTCCTCAGGAGTTTGAATGTGACTTTGTCAAAAAATATGTGGGTTTATGTCTGACCAATATCGCACATTTTGTTGGTTTAGTTCTGATTAAGGAAAAAGTGCATTTGTCACTAAAACAAATACTGTTTATGCAGTTTAATTCTGTAATCAAATGCTCGGACATAAACTCACAAAACTGCATTCTTCTGTCAGAGTTATAAAGGTGAAACATATGTCTCACAATGTATTTCTTCACGGTGGTTATTGAGATATAGTCCCAAGATAGATTTTCTTCCATCTCTTCTTGCTTTAGCTACACTTCCAGTTGTTCGACATTTTATTTATTTATTTACGGACTTGCCATTATACAATGAACACATAAATAGTGTGATTGAAAAAATAAACAATTGAATAATAATATAGAATACCAAAGAACAAATATCAATTAATTATAATAATCAGCAGTTTCTCTATAGTAGGTCGATACGTTCAACCTGATTTTTAAACGAGTACAAAGACGGGTCAAACAAATCAATATAGCTGCTGTTCTTATTTGCTAACCTAAGAATTCTAGTGATGGTTTCATATAGGCCATAGCTAGTAGAATGGTAAGGAACTTTAAACAACTCCGACGCTCTGGTTCTTCTTAAATTTACGTTGAAGTTAATCATTTGTGTTACAAATGGACAGTTCATATCACCATTTATAACTTGATGAAGAAGTCTTAGATCAATTTCAGTTCGGCGCTGCTCCAAAGTAGATAAATTAGAAGAAGCAGAACGTCTGAGTACTCATAGTCGGACCTCAGATATCCGAGCTTAAATGCACATAATCTCAGAAATTTTTGTACTTTCCCAGTCATAGATATATCTGTCTGATATAGCAATTATTTTCCAAGACCGTGTGTACCAAAGAACAGTACAATATTTTAAAGGTATTTATAGAAAAAAAAATGATGATAAAAAAATAGAAAAAGGAAGACAAGAAGCAGAAATTAACAACAGAATCGAGAAAACCATAAAATTGTACTATACAATGAATAATAAAAGAGAAATTTCAAGACAGACAAAACTACAAATATTCAAAACAATATATAGGCCAGTATTAACATATGGATGTGAATCTTGGATATTAACAAAAAAAATCAAAAGTAGAATACAAGCAACAGAAATAAAATAACTGAGGAGAATTATAGGTGTGACAAGGAGAAATAAGATAAGAAATACACGAATAAGAGAAGAACTAGACATAGAAGACATTATTTCATTTATAGAACAAAAACAATTAGGATGGTGGGGACACATACAGAGAATGCCAAACAATAGACTTGTGAAACAAATCTATGAAGCGAAAACACAAAACAAGAGAAGAAGAGGAAGACCTGAAAAAACCTGGAACGACATTATAGGAAAGATTCTAAAAGGAAGAAATAAACATTGGAACGAAGTAGACACTGACTAGAGATAGAAAGGAATGAAAAAAGTTCATAAAGCAACAATAAAATGATAACCCGACACCCTGAGGGTAAAAGGGTTCAAGGATATATATATATATATATATATATATATATATATATATATATATATATATATATATATATATATATATAGAAAATTTATCTGTGGATCTTTGAACAAATCCCAATAATTTGAGTGATTTAGATATAATATGATCAATATGACCTTTAAAAGGTTACTTGGCTATTAAATAACACTCCCAAGTCCCGAACGTTCTTAATCAACGTTAGATTATTGTTTTTATGGATATACAATAGGTTTCATAGCTCTTGAAAATGTTATTTGATAACATTTATTTATATTTAAATGAAGCATGTTTTCACCACACCAATTCATATCAATTTCCTGAAATATTTTTGACAGGTCGAATTATCAGGAAATCTTGCATTCAACACTATTGAAAATTACGGCTGTAAATAAGGATTGCTTCTACTTTTTGCTCTAAAGATCTGGCGCAAACCATTTCATGAAAATTTAAACAAAATGTAATTAAGCGAATGACTGGTACACTAGTGACAGCTGTCAAGGTAACACATTACTACCTATCACTAGAGTAACATGGTGCAGATTCTTATCTCTTAGTCGATCACAAAAAAATCCTAAATCAGATTAACAACAGAAATGCACTTTTTTGTCAAATATTTTGATTCAATTTTGTTCTAAATACGATTCATTTCGTAAACATTTCCTTTCTGTCACACATTACTAACTTTGGAGCCGTTTCAATCCTTGTTTGATTTCAAAGTTACGAATTATCATTCATATCATTTATGCAACAACTACTCCGCAACCAGTTATCCAAATTCAAAACAGTAGAGGTAGTTGTATAGGGAATTGAGATACCTTTCAAGTGAAGGGTCACAAGACCCCCTTTTTTATTTGATTTAAAAAAAATTGATAGTGCCTGCTCTGCAGCAAGTCACATCATCAGCTTGTAACGTAGTCAATAAACTTTACTTCAATGCGATTCTCCAAAAATTTAATAGGATAATGTATACTATTCATGATTTAAAGAAGATGGGGAGTACTGAACTTGTTTTAAGGAAACTTGTTTTTCATTTTTGGGAAATGAAAACTTTATGTCAAGAATAACTTCAATAATCATAGGTTATGCTAATGCCAACAAAGAATTCAGTTCGGGCAAGTATCCATTTCATTACAAAGATCCTCATTTGCCAGGTCGTCCCATCGTCAAAGCGAACAACTATCAGGGCCAGACTGCGGAGCAGTTCTTCAGCCAGCATCAGCAGCAGCAACAACAGCAGCGCAACATGTTCAACCAGCCGCCCCCGGGTGTTTCTGGCCAACGCAAACCTGGCAACAACCAGGGTGGGCTGCAGTTCGTCCCCAATCAAGGTGTCGCTCAGTCTCAGTACAACACACAACAATACTCTACTAATCAACAGTTCACCCAACAGCAGCTGAGAGCGCAGCACCAGCACCGGCCCTCGAATCAGCAGTCGTCGGTGATTCAGCAGCAGCAGCAACAACAACAGCAGAGGGGACAGCAGCTAGGGTTCCAGCAGCAACAGCAGCAGCAGGGCGGCCAAATGGCAGGTCAGGCATGGCAGCAGTTTTTCAGTAACGGCCAAGGTGAGGTGGTTTTATTTTTGGGAAATTATTTTTCTTTTAAAGGTTGTACACTTCTAAGGGATTTATTAATCAGTGTATAAATATGTTGATTTGGAGCAACAAATCATTACTCATGAGTCAGCAATAACGTAATGATGGAACGGTTCATTGAATAGGAAATGCTTGTTATATTTATTTATTTACTTTTTACTCCTACAAACACAATATTGAATTGTAATTGAAAGTAAGAGAGATAAAACTACAATAACAAAATAAGCTTAAGAACTACTAACTAAAATAAAACAAAACAGTAAATATAAAAGGAAACAACAAAGAAATCAAATAAATTATCACAATTTTTAAAATGTATACAAGTACCTATAAATTAAGTTACCCAATACCTAGAAATTAATCCGGCTGTGAGAAAAAGTAGGCCCTTATCTCTTTGGCATTTGTTTTAGTGAAAAGATTCACGGTGCTATTTTCAGTTAAAATGTTGCAATGATTTAGCATACGGGTGATTGGCGAGTTATCAGAAAGGCCGATAAAGAATATTCTCTTGTCCTGTCTACGCAGGTTTACCTTAGGCACCAACAACTTTACATAGTTGACCAGAGATGATCCCTTGTACTTTACATTATTAATTATATAGTATACAAAAAGAACATCCTGTAATGCACGCCTGCTCTGTAAAGTAACAATGTTAAATTCCTTGAGCATGCTTCTGTAAGACACCATAATGGGATAGCAGCCATAAATTTTGACATAAAGATATCTAAGAAATCTTTTTTGAACTTTTTCAATCAAATCTGCGTTGGTCTCTCCCTGTGGTGACCAAATAACAGAAGCATACTCAAGATGAGGTCTAACTAGAGCATTAAATAACTTTACAATACACCCAACATCTCTAAAGTTTTTCGTATTTCTAATAACAAAACCAAGAATCTTATAGGCTTTGTTGACAATATATTCATAGTGAGTGTTGAATTTGAGGTTACTTTGAATATAAACACCTAAGTCCTTACACTCAGACTTACGCATAAGTGGAACGTTTTCTACTTTGTAAGAAGCAGAAATATAGTTAATTTTCCTTGTGAATGTTATAACTGAGCACTTATCGATATTTAAGAACATTTTGTTACTTTCAAACCACCTGCAAACCGAATCAAGATCTTCCTGCAATTTCATGCAGTCTTCTAGGCACGTTATTAGCTTAAACAGCTTAAAATCATCTGCGAATATAAGGCAAAATGAGTGTAAAATGCAGTGAGCTAGGTTATTGATAAAAATTATGAAAAGAAGTGGGCCCAAGTTGCTACCCTGTGGCATCCCAGATGTTACAGAAAACCTGTCAGATAATGACTGCCCCACCCTGACTTGCTGATATCTGTCAAGCAAATAAGATTTTATAAATTGCATACATTTTATATAACGAAAAAAGTCTAAAATTTACCTAATAATTTCGAATTTATTATTATTTTTTTTATTTATTTATTGAATTATGATTCCCTAATATACAGGTAAGCTAACTTAAAATATAATATAATCAACAAAATTTATATAAATAATACAACTTTATATACATACATAATTGAACAAAAAGGAATTTTTCAATTTCCATCATGAATATATTTCAACAGTTCGCTCTCAAAAATATTTAATGATAGAGTAGATTTAATTGAACCAGGTAAATCATTGAATCGAACAAAATCTTTAAAAAATAAACTGCTCATACTATTTCTTGTATTTGTTCTATTTATGTGAATGTGACTGTTGTGCCTAGTAGAATGGTGATGAATATCCTTATTGAAAGTTATTAATGATAGCAAGTATGGTGGGGTCATTTTATTTAATATTTTTTAAATGAAAACCATGGAACAATAGAATCATCTTTTGGATACTGAGAGCCATTGTAGAGCAGATAGCATGGTAGAAATTGGTGTATACCTATTACATTTTAAAATTATTCTCATTCCTCGAAGTGGTCGTCAAATGATGAGCAATTACCAAGTTGAAATCCCAAATACTTCACTGATGTTAGTATTTCTATACATTCATCTTCAATTTTTATATTTATGTTGTTTGTATTTATTTGAATTTAGTAGTGATTCTCATTGCTTTTGTTTTTTAACGTTAAGTTTCATTTTATTGGTTTTCAGATATATTTTTATTTTCTCTAGAACTTTATTCATTCTGCCAACAGTTTCTTCTAAATTTACTACAGTACAACGCTTGCAAATTATTGAATTTTACTATCAAAATTCATGCTCGGTGAAGAAAGTGCATTGTGTACTTCTTCCAATTTATAGGCAGTTTTCGTCGGCCTACTGAGGGAGCTTTTCAGAAGCTTGTGACTGAATTTCGATCTCAGTTTATGTTATTGGACATTAAACCACCAATACGCATACGTAGAGTGAGGACCGAAGAAAATATTGCGGCTGTATCCGCCAGTGTTCGTGATGACCGTGAAATGTCGATTCGCCTTCCACTACGTTCCTTCCACTACGTGGAAAATTCTGCGAAGGGATTTGAAAGTAAAACCTTATAAGATACAGCTGGTGCAAAAATTGAAGCCCCACGACCTCCCACAACGTGAATGGTGAATGGGGGCTGGCATAGTTGAAGGAAGATCCACATTTTTATCGAAAAATTGTGTTCAGCGACGAGGCTCATTTTTGGTTGAATGGATACGTTAACGTGCAAAATTGCCGCACCTGGAGTAAAGACCAGCCACAAGCATTGCAAGAGCTACTGATGCTTACCGAAAAAGTCACTGTTTGGTGTGGATTATGGATCGGTGGCATCATCGGGCCGTACTTCTTCAAAGACGACAATGGCAGGAACGTTACTGGTGAATAGTGAGCGCTACCGTGTGGTGATTGATACCTTTTTGTTGCCCAAAATGGAAGAATTGAAGACGGTGCCACATGCCACACGGCACGCGAAACAATGGTCTAATTAAGAGCCGTCTTTGGTGAACAGTTTATCTCACGTTTGGGGCATGCCAATTGGCCGCCGAGATCGTGTGATTTAACGCCGTTGGATTATTTCTTGTGGGGTCATGTTAGGGCTCATGTCTACAGGGATAAACCAACAACGACTGACGCTCTGGAAGCCAATATTGAAGCATTTATACGTGAAATACCGGTCGATAAGTTAGAGAGAGTGTGCCAAAATTGGACCTTGCGCATGAGCCATCTAAAGCGGAGCCGCGGACATTTGCATGAAATCATCTTCAAACATTGAAAAATATTGATCGTTCTATTGCGTTTCCAATAAAGATTTCATCAATTTTTTTGTGTTGTCTTGAAAATCAAATCCTATACCTCCTAAAAAATCACCCTTTATATCTGAGGGGGACTACTTTGAAGAAGACAAAGTAGAAATTGATGAGTAGATATTTTTTGAACATAATGAAAATTCACCTTATTTTTTGAAGACACCTCGTAATACTGTTTTGAAGTTTGCACTGTTGATTTGCCTCTGTAGCTAGTGACAGCTATTGTGCGCACTGATTGTCTAGTTATTGTACGCACTAATTGTCTAGCTTGAACGGTAATGTTAGCCGAAACTTGAAATTGAAACTCCTCGGTTTTGATTGACGAACGAAAAATAAATGATTTTTCGTGTGTTCTTATTCATTGTTTTGTAAAATATTTATTTTTAGTTCGTCATTCGTATTCATAAGCATTAAAATATCTTGGGAAAATAAAAATGATAGAATTCATTAAAGTTAGTAGTTGAAATTCCTAAAGTTAGATTTTTAAATTCTTAATATGAAGTTAAAATTCTGAGTCGAGAGTCGGAACTTCGGGTTGAAAGTTATAATAATAATAATAATAATAATAACATTTATTTGGTAAGTAGGATACATTCCTAATATACAATAACAAAATTATAACTAACAAATAATTGATTAAATGTTCCAAAAATCATGACTTATGATCTTATTAGTAATACCTTCAGTTACATTTGTTATAAATATGATGCAGTAGATCAGTTTTAAAACTTTTTAAAGTTGAAGCTGATTTAATTGAATGAGGCAATTTGTTGTATGTATCAACACCTTTGACATATACCACAGAATTCTACTAGACAAATTGGAAAAGTATGGTTTTAGGGGAAACTCACGTAGATGGTTTGAAAGTTAACTCCAAAATCGAACACAATACGTTGATATAGATCAGTATCAATCTAAACGTTTAAAGTATACTATTGGAGTACCACAAGGCTCTATTTTGGGACCTCTACTTTATATAATTTATGTCAATGACTTTGAAGGAAATTTTGTAATGTATGCGGATGACACTACAATACTGGTTAGTGGTAAGAATGTTACATCCACAGTAGACTTGGCTCACAGGGAAATTTTAAAAGCCCAGGACTGGTTTTCTAGCAATAAATTAATCTGCAATGATAAAAAATCATCCTTCCTAAGATTTAGTTATGCCCCAAATGGTCATGATCACAGTTTACTGTTAAAATCACAGCACGGTTTAATGAAACAGGTGAATTCAATAAAATTTCTAGGACTTACTCTCACTGAAGATTGTAAATGGAATCAACATATTAATGAAATATGTAAAAAAATAACGCCTATGTGTTACTGTATCTATCAATTCAGTAAAATTATAGATAAGTCGGTGGTACTCATGTACTATCATGCCTAATTACACTCAACAATCTCATATAGTATAGTAGCTTGGGGCCTATCACGTGAGGCACAAAGGGTATTTATTTAACAGAAGAGAGCTGTCAGAAACATTCAGAGTGTAAATAGACGTACTAGCTGCAGAGATCTATTCAAAGTTTTAAGAATATTAACTCTCCCATGCATTTATATGTACCAGCTGTTAATTTTTGTAAAATCGGATCAGCGACCTTTTACCTTCTTAAACAAAAATAATTACGGCACAAGAAATTCAACATTGTTAGAAATACCAAATCATAGACTGGCTAGATCAGAATCAAGTCCAATTTTCATGGGTGTCAGGCTATTTAACAAATTGCCAAATCATGTTAGAAAAATGTCACTAAGAAAATTTAAACCGTTCCTAAAAAACTTTCTGATTGATAAAGCCTACTACTCCATTGAAGAGTTTATAAATGACTTATCAATATAACTGAAGAATTGAGATTGTCATCTAGGGTTGTTAATATATTATAATTTTACCTAGTTATAAGTTTTAATATATAATTTTACATAACTGTTCATATCCTATATGTACATAATTTTTCATTTTTTATAAGTTTATTTATATCATAATACACTGACTTGTTCTATATCATTGAGTTATGATCCAGAAGAACCAATAAAATATTATTATTATTATTATTACTGAGTTCATACTGATTTTGGTATTAGTTCTATGTATATGTATGTCAAGATTATGTCTAATGTAATATTTGTGAATATCATAATTGAAACAAATAGATTTTTTAAGATATGTTCCAGTTAAATCATTAATAATTTTCTGCACGAATATCATTGTTTGGTATAAAATTCTTTGGGATACCGAAAGCCAATTTAGGGTTGTTAACATTGTAATTATGGGAGTATATCGGTTTCACCTCAATATAATTCTCCTTCCTCTATTTTGTAAATGTACCTTTTTGTTCAAATTGAAAGAGTATAAAATCGAAGCACAATAATCAAAATGTGGTTGTATAATTGTTTTATAGACTAATATCTTTGTGTTTAAAGACAGATGCTTTGAAATTCTAGAGTAAAAATATAGTTTTTTCGAAATTTTCTTATGTATGTATTGAAATTGTTCTTCAAATGTGAGATTGCAGTCCAGTTGAAACCCTAAGTATTTTACAGTATTATTCACTTTTATATTTTCATCATTAAAATATTTATCTGGTTTATATCGATTTATATCTGTATTTTGAAGTGAGGATCATGGCAGTAGTTTTACTCACATTCAATTTCAATTTATTAATTTTCATGTATTTGTCAACTTTTTTCAATATCACATTTATTTTCTGTACAGCAGCATCCAGTCTTATATCACTACGAGCTAATAGAGTATCATCTGCAAACAGGTTGATAAATTCACAGTCAACATGTATATTAATATCATTTAAATATATAATGAATAGTAAGGGGCCCAAAACACTTCCCTGGGGTACTCCATTATCGTTTAATATTTCATTTGAAATTGTACCATTGATTCACACTCTGTTCTCTAACAGATAAACTGAAATTTCAAAATTAAGACTGACCGCATATTCTCAATTCTTCCGGCCGTTTTTTCCACAGGTAACAGGACCGGCGGCAACAATCCCATCGGCCGAGCCGGCTTGAACGACGGCGACCTTTCCCCGACGACGACCAATCAGCTCGCGCGCTGGTTCTCGCCCGATCTATTGGAGCGAGCTCGGGGCGGCGAGCTGCCCAGCACTGCGGGTCTCGCCCAGCACGCGCTCAGCCTGGAGGAGCTCGAGCGGAGGCAGACGGTAGCCGCCCCTCCCGCGGTTCACAACTAGAGCCGCCCCTCATGAACAACTAGCTCGTACCTGGAATCGGATTCGCCTGTCGAGGAGTCTATCGCTCTCTCTCGGTAAGTACCGCCTCCGGCCGCCAGCTGCCGCCTCTTTCGTTCGTTGTGTCTAGTTTTAAGGAGAAAATCATAAAAAGTCAATAAAGATGTTGGTGAATTCGATTGATCTATTTTATTGTCTATTGGGGAGGGGTTGGTTTGAAAGGCTTCACATTCTCTCTCTGAATGTTGAAAAAGGGGGAAAATTGGACTTTCCGGTTTATTGAATAGAGGTGGAGTGAAAACAATATCAGGAGTATGAGATAAATATACATATGAATATAATAAATCGAATTAAAAGTACTCTCATGTGGATATGAAAAAGATGTCTCTGTGAAACATGGAGGGGCCAATTAATACTTGAAAAATATGTTTAAAATGTTTTTTTGATAACCAGCTATCGCACCCCTACGAACGATAACCATCAGAAGACTAAACTTGTCTCACTTTTTAATGTGTGATTTCTTTATTGAAATGAATGAAAACACTTTTGGTCTAATTTACACTAGTTATTTTATTTTTACGGCCAGTTTGGGATTTTATCCGACAAAAGCGTTTTTATTCATTTCATTAAAGTTATCATGGATTTCCACAAAATAAACAAGTCATCAATCACACAGACTTATTGATAGTTTCAATTCACTAAAAAAATAGAAACTCAAAATCTCATTTATTCTTTATTTATTATCTTTAGTAGAAAAGTTGGCAGACTGACTAGACTTTTGGTGTCATTATTTAGTATATGTTCTTGAGAAAGAAATGTTTTTACCTTAACGGAATTATACAAATTGTAGTATGTTTTTTGAACTTATCGAAAACTTGACCGAAAACTGAAATATAAATAACAAGTTGTTGCCCACGACTTCGCCCGCGTAGAATTTGGTAGTTGTAGTACTTATTAGTACTATGTTGCTGTATCGCTGCTCTTCTAATGTTTTGACAGAATCAGAATCAACGAATTTAAGCGTGTGCAGCGTTATAGAACAGTGCTTTCAAAAATTGTTCTACAGCGTCATCTAGTGGCGAGTTACAGAAAAATTGATAGCCTAAAAACCTTCTCTATGAAAAATTACTTATACATGTCAAGTTTCATCACGATTGGTTGAGCGATGTAGAAGTTTATCACTTACCAACCAACCAACCAACAAACATCCATTTTTATATTAAATAATGAAGAGTAGTCGGGCAAGAATTGAACCTTGAGCTCTATAGGAAACATTTGGATCATCGGAAGTACGATTTTTTATTACTACTGATCGAATTTTAATGCATAGAAATGATTTCATAAATTCACATGTATAATGTAATTCCAAAATACCCACTTAATTTCGCATTATACGAGGTCCGGCTATTAAATAAATTACAATAAATACATAAGCAAAAAAGATACTAAACAGTATGATAACTCAAGTTCAAACGAGGCAAAAATAAAAAAACTCTAATAATGGGGAATGTTCCTAAATTTGGGTTATTACAGCAAATGCAAGTTTGAACAAATTAAGTTGAGTTTAATTCATGAGTTTTTCAAATTCACTTCAAAAAGTATTCAAATTGATGTTTCAAATGTTGGGTTTTAATTTTTAAAGAGGTTGGTTTCTAATCCACATATTGGCAACAGTGCCAATACGTACCTAGATATTCTACTTTAAAAAAGGAAAATTATCTTTATAAATCAACAATCAAGGCAAAATATAAATTATAGTTCAATACCACCTCCACAAGCCACATAAACAACAGTTGTTTTGTTATTTATTTATATAGAGGAAGCTAGGTTAGGTGCACAAAATGTCATATGTCACAGAATGTCTCGAAACTTGGAACATAAGTAAACAGAACAGCACGCCTCTGAAATATGTCATCTTTGTTTGTCTCATACAGGTAACAGATTCATTGTCCTGTATTAGCTATAACCGATGTTGCCAAATGGTGAAATAGAAACGAATCCCTTTAAATGTTGAGTGCATTATTTCATCCCGCTTTTCTAAGTATTTAAATGATTTTTTAAAGAAAAAGGTTAAAATGATAAGTTTAAAAAGCGTTGTTTTAAAGCTCTTTTATGAAAACTACTTGATTTTCGTCAGGAGAAACATTCCCCATTCTCTATCTCGTGCGCGTCTTTTTGAATGTTGTAAGCACTTCATTGAGGGCCGAGAGAGCAAGGATGTCCAAATCAAAATTCAAGGCAATGTTGATCGTTTTTTTCGACATTAACGGTATCATGATGGCTGAATGGGATCCAGAGGATCAGACTGTCAAACAAACTTACTATTTGTCAGTTTTGGCAACACAGCCAGAACAGTTCGTAAGAAACGGCCCGAGTTGTGGAAGAACAACTCGTGGATTTTACACCAGAACGCATCTGCCCATAACGCGCTATCTGTGAAGTGGTATTTGGCCGATAAACACACTCCAATGCTCGAACACGCGCCGTACCCGCCAGATTTGGCACCGTGCGACTATTTTTTGTTTCCAAAGATAAAATCTGCTTTGAAAGGGGCCCGATTTGAGTCGATGGAAGGAGTAAAGCAAAAAACGGCCCTCACCAAAGAAGACTTCCAGCACTGCTTCGATCAATGGAAAAAATTTTGGAAAGGTGTGTGGCGTGGGGAGTATATTGAAGGGGAGCATTCGAATCTAGAATAATTTTTATAATAAAACCCTTTTTCATAACCAGTCTCGTTATTTAATAGCTGGACCTCGTATTACACAAGCACAAAGTTATTTTCCATAAACATATGTTAGAACGTAATAAACTTGAATTGAAAGGGGGATATTTTTAGGAGGGATCACTTCCCTCCATAACCTTTGTGTCTCAATAATCTACTTCAAAATTGATTCTGATAAATCCTTATAACTCCCTCACAGTTGCAATACAAATAATTTATGATTTTTTTCATTGCAGGTTATGTCTGATCCAACGACTTCATTGTATTTTTAGTGAAAAAAAGTTTGATGTCTCAAAACTATTTATTCATCTTAGATGACTTGTCAATTTTTCTCAGAAAAAAAATCGGTCGAAAAACTCAATTCAATGAGATCGGACTTGAAAAGAAAATTGTAACGTTTTGTATATATTTAAAAAGCAAAAGTTACATAGACATTGTGATAGAAATAGAATCGCCGAGCTTATTGCAAGAGTTTTTCGACCTACCGGGGGCGCACGAAACATTTCCAAGGCCATACACTTAGTTTTCGGGCACCCCTCGTAAAATGGATCCATTACATCGCAGGTAGTTTGAAAAAGTTGTGCTTGTGATTAAAAAACGTCTGGCGTCCTAGGGTATTTTATCGAATTTGAATATTTCAGTTGTTAGAATTGCGATTTTTAGTTTTTCCGTTTGGTGTCCTGAACAATTTTTGTTTCCTTTTGGTGTTCAACTTTGTGTAATGGAAGCCATTTGGGGAAAAATATCGATTGATAATATGATAAGGTACAATCTAAAAAAAGTGTATCATTACTAATTGTAAACAAAGGAACTGATTTTTATCTTTATTAAATGTTGGAATTCCCTTGGGAACAGAAAGGTTGAGCTGTGAGGTGATGTGAGTTTAGTGTCGTTTTCGTGGGGTCTGCTAATGACACCTGAGGGTGGTTGCAAGTTGAAACCGAAACGTCGCTAAATCTTGCTTCGGGTTCGGTTGTTATTCTACTTTATCTGCATTAGGGTTTTCCGAAAACATCAGATTCTTCATTATTAGTATCTATGGCTCATAAAAGATTAGATCTGCTCTCAAATACCAAAATATTTTTTGATTGGATTAAAACAATATTGTTGTTGCACTCACATTGTTTTTTACTGTAATAATTTTTCAAATTGAATAGTTGATTTTTTGGTGTTTTTAGTTTTTACTTCTGCCGTGTATTTGATTGAATTGAAATGTAATTGTTAAAATTTTATTGTTGCAATTTTGGACCTCAGAAGTTGTTCTATTTTCATATTTTCTCCATAGATTATACATTAAAAGTTTGAATAGGGACAATTTTGGTATTTTTAATTTGAACTACTTATTGTTGATCTTGATATAAAATTGCATTATAAGTATTATTTAGTCATTGTTTAGGTGAATCCAGTAAATTTATCGTATTTAAAATGATTGAGATTTGAATGATTGAAATTATCTATTGCGAAGTTGTAGTTTGTAATTTTTTCTTGTGAAAGACCTTCAATTTTTCAATATCAACGCTAGAAACGCTGAAAAGGAAAAGTATAATTTGTAGCGAAACATCATCTCGCGGCATTCGAACTATCAGTTTCCAAAGGGAATATCCATATTTCGCCAACAAGTAACATTCCTGGTTTGCAAACCACTCATATGAATGAACTGAACGATTTTTTGTTGAAATTTCATTTAGATTCAAAGGAAAGAGCTAGTCACTTGATAAACCATTGTTTCGGGCCGATATTGTACCTGCCCATAACCTACAAATATGTTTGAGCGCAAAATGGCAAATAATTGTACAGTATGGGCCCAAATGACGTGTTCATATAGAATTTTGGAAATATTATCTGTTGCGGAAGTGCAGTTTGATTGCAAATCGAAATTTATTGAATATTCCTTTCTTTTTTTTGTATCAAAAAATCTCTAAGCTCTCGGTCATATCATAATTGTTGCTGTTGAACAATATCTGGTTGAATTCATTCGTTTCGTTGTGAACGTTGTTCGTTTGACTTCAACTGAACTTTTCGACGGCGCTTCAACATTGAAACATGCCGATAAACACATTTCTCTGTTGTAAAAAGTATGTATGAAATGATTTTGTAAATAAGAACGTGTCATATTACAATTGACATACATTTTTGTTTCAAAGATCAATTAAATGAGCAGAAAAAAGGTACATTACGATGAATTTTATTCAACCTTTTCCATAAACTAGCCTTCCTTACATATCCTTTCTTTGTCCTCGCTGACAAACAGGACTGTATTGTTTCTTCTCCAAAGATTGGTCCTGGGTGCATTTTTTTGTTGAGAATAATGATCTTAGGCAAACTGTTGGAAATCATGTTAAAAAAAGTAATATGATATAATTTGATGAAAGTTCTTGAGAAATAAAAATTGATACCACAAAAAGATATTCATTTTTTGAAAGCAGAGAATTTATTTTTGGTCGATGCATGAACCTTCAAATCTCTGCTTTTCAAAAAAGACTATAATACAGGGTGTTTTCTTCCTAAGCATGTTACACTGAATCATTGAATAATGAAAATTGGTTAAACGAAAAAGCTTAACCCTTCTAGTTACAGGATTCATTTTGAAGTGGTAATAAAAGAAAAGAAGAATAATCTCCATCTAATCCTCCATAATTCAATGTTCTAGAAATGTGGTGATTCTGGTAAACTTTGTCCAGATAAAGTACCTTTTTTTTTAACTATTCTCACACCTCTTCAATCTTGTTTTCAATCGGTTTTTTTCAATTATCTGAAAATATACAATGTGTCCAATGTAAGAAAGGCCAGTATGGGAAACTCTAGAACCAGGGATACAAGGTAGAATAAAAGGCGTAGAATAAATCCAAAAAAAGTACTGTTCCCAAACACCAGAAGTGCAAAGTATATTCCACGTAAACACATTTCTCCAGATGAAAGAGTTCTTGAACAGTGAAGTTCGAAGTGTACTAAGTTGAACCCCAAAACGATGAGCAGCCACAGTCGGTCGTGTATTTCTTGGTGGAATCAAGTCACTTGGCAAGTTTGATTCCATCAATAAAAGAGAGACAAATCTTCAACCTTTCTTCGATGTTCTAACTAGACTAACATGGTTGGTTGGGTTGCAAGTGATGTTCTCTTCTCCAATCAGGCGGATAGCTCATTTCTGGATGGAATCAAGCAGCTTCAGGGTATGCTTCGGAGCGGAGCTCTATACATAAGAACAATACTCCAACGAAGGTCTGATCTCAGCTTTATGAAGCATCAAAAATTGCTGAGGTGTATACAGTTTTCTGGTTCGGAACAGTGTTCCAAGCTTTTGATAAGCAGCCTTAGCAATTCCAGCGAAGTGATTGTGCCAAGACATATCGGTGTCCATTTTAACACTCACCAAACAGAAAGTGGAATGGGCTTGTTTCATGCTGGTTTGCTTATAGACTGATCGATTTAGGATTATATTATACTTATCAAGCCTAATCGGTCCCAAGATCTCTTTATATTTGCAGAAAAACAAATAATTCGAAAAGCAAGAGTTCAAATTGGCCGCGTGTCTGTTAACCAATAACATTCATCGTATCTACAGCGGTGTTGCCGAGTGTTTTGGTTTTTAATATCCAATCACAGAACTAAAATTATAGTGATCCAGTTTGACACACGCCATTTTTGTTCTTATTGTTGTCAACTCGTTGTGAATTTAGCTGTTATAATCCGATTTGTTTGTTACAATTTCCTAATTAAAGTGGAATTCAATTCATGTGGAGAATTTTTTCATTGATTTTAAAATAACGTTTTTATTGCGTTTTGTGTTATTTGGATCCCATGTATAATTAATTTTCTCTTCCAATGCAGTTCTTGCACTTGTTTCTAAGATTTAGTTGTCGAAAGTGACTGTGATTTTATTTTGAATCACAAATGAATCCTAAACTGTTTATACACTCCGTAAATTTTACGATTTGGCAATGTTGATTATTTGTATTGTTCCTATTGGTCAATTGAACAATAAGCGGGACTAGGCCCGTGACGTCACGGTCCTAGAAAATCCGATTTTTTATAATTATGGGAGAACAACGGTATTTAAAAAGCTGAAACAAAGTGCACGCCACTCTTTCATGGGTCTCTTCAATCTTGGAATCAGGAAAAAGTCACAGGAGGGCAAATCTGGTGAATACGGTGGCTTGGGCATGACGATGTTTCTGACCCAAAAAATCACGAAGAGGCAATGACCAGAAAGCACGTGCATTATCGTGATGGAAAAACAGTGAATTGTTTTTCCTCAATACCGGACGTTTTCTTCGTATTGCTTCTCGCAAGCGGCGCATAACTTCAAGATAATACTCTTTATTGACCATAACCACCCTGTGGTAAGAAGTTTTGATGCACTGTGCCATGGTAATCGAGTAACACGGTAACAGTGAGCAAGCTTTGATATTTGATCGAACTTGACGTGCTTTTTTGTCTTGGCTCTTCTAATGGGACGATTGTACTTTGGTTTGTACCAGACATGACTCTTTCAAACAATCTGGATCGCATGACATGAGCCAACCAATATGCCGACATCCTCAGCAACCTCTCTTAGTCAAGGATTGACTGTGAAGGGCGTTACTGATGTCTGAGGACTTCATGCCGCCAATATGAACCCATTTGTCCTTTGACAAAAATCAGCTAAAAGGGTAAGGAAGCTGGGCTCCAACCTGAATGAATTGAAGACGATTGGTCAGTCGAAGGTTGAGAGCCAGACACACTAGGTTTGTTCTGGTTCTAACATCCGATAATGTTTGGAAACTGCGCAAGACATGATCCGTACAAACAAAAAATTTCAAAGAGCCCAAAATAGTATCGAACACCAGAACGCATTTTGAGGAGACCACTATCGTTTATATGAAGAGATGAAGACGAGAAAATACTGTTGATCATGTCCATTTTGTTATGTAGCGTATCCTTGTAGCCAATTGAAATTTTATCTAACCTCAATTATTTAAGTCAAATAATTGAAAAAACATCTTAGAAAATAGCCCAAATTTCCACATGAATGCGCATGAGCAACGGGAACAGTTCTCAACAATTAAGCATCGAGAGCAAGAACGATTCAAGACGGTTGAAGACAGTTTAGGATCATTTCGCAGTCGAAACCAGAACAGAGGATTCATCAATCCGAACTTATCCCCAATAAACCAGAACGCTCTACATCAACTGCGCATAATCCTGATGTCCCAGAACCTCAATTCCGTAGAACCAGAACAAACCTACTATCACTGCGTTAATCACCAACTAACTGTTTTTTCTATAATATCACAAACGTTCCATAAGTGAGCTTATTGTTCACGTTACCGTAATACTAGACACGTCGAAGACAACGCCCTAGATTGTGCGCAAGACTTATATACATCTTATCTACCCCGCTGCGTCATCTTTGACTTCGACCCCCACTGTTTGGTTATTATTATCCGTAAATTCGTATTTCATTTCAGTTTAATCGATGTGTGGTGCTGGGCGAACGGTTAGATTTGTTTTCGTGATTGAACGTGTACCTCTAGTTTTGTATTCTGCTGTCATCGCTAGCATTTGTGATATTTTCTTGCTGTGCCCAATACAGTCAGTGTGGCTGACATTTATTTTTTGTTATATTGACGTTGATGTTTCATTTGTAAAACTCTTATGGAAATAAAATAATCCAAAGGAAAGTTGTTATTGTTTCATTTCAAATGAGACATGCGTAATGATTCGAAATGTATGACATGAGACCTTGTAGTTACTGTAAAAATGACGTATACTAAAACGCATTGAAGGTCAATTTACTATAATTGGTGCAGTAAGCATGTGATAGTGATTTTGACCCATATTTCCGAAACTAGGAGAACAAATACCTAATTGATATATTGGTAGGTTAGGTATTTACATGGTGGATTGGAATAAACGCCATAAAATGATGAAAAACATATTTCTTAGCTATCGGATGTCCGAATAATCTGTAAGAATTGTAGATAGGTATTCCTGAAATATTTTTACTCAAGAAATTTCTAGGTTCAAAATAACTCTGAACAGAGTAATGAGCTGGAATATTTGTTATTGTAACGCTTTATAATTCGAAAACGTGTGAAAGTGAATACAAAATCGAAATATTAGGAAGATGAAGACAAGGAATCAATTCGTTTTCGCCAAAACATAAATTAGTGAGATACTGTAGTATGATAGTAAATTCGCGACAAACCTTGTTCTATATACCTTATGCATATTCAAAGCCGACCTAGGTAAAAAGTTTAAGGTAAATAATTTTTCAGTCTTTAAGAAGTAATTTGTGTGTTACCCTAAGACAAAAACTACCGAAAATAGAGGTACTGTCATGGATCATTTCGACAATATTATGCTTCCTGAATATTTGAAATTTGACAATCCATCATTTTTTTTTATATAGGTATAGAACAGTGTTAATTTTTGAATGTTCTCGCAAATTTCGAAATCCATAGTGAACATTTACAAAATAACCGTTGAAAAACGGTTTTTGGGGCATGAAAAAATAGCTACAAAAACATTTTGGAAACAATTTGTGCTGGTTGAAATGTATCGAATGTCTTGGATTTTCAATATCTGGGTATACCTATTTTGTGTAAAATATTCATAAAAATATTGGCTATCCCCAATTCAGATTTATATTCCGTGTTGTTATAACAAACTTTTTTATATTGAATACTTACGTATACAGGTTTTCAGTCCTGTGAAAAACCCAGAAATTTAATAGTCGATCAATTACTCTGCTGACAAGGTCTTTCTATATATAGAGGCTTGAGCAACATCTTCGTCGATAACATTCAGAACTTTCTTTCACTCATGGGCTCGTGGAAAAATGTCTTGCGACCATTTGTTCAAATGAATATAAATCAGTGCTTGTTCATATTCATACAAAATCAATAAATGTTGACTCAGTGTGAAATATTAAAATGAGTATACCCGCTGTATATCATCGTATATTAGTAAAATATTGGTTATTTAAAGCCTCTAACATCCTTTCTGGATTTTTACAATCAGCCAATCAATCACAAGCAATAACAAAGTAATTACCATTCATCAAAAACAAATTAAATAGCTGAGTTGTTGATCAAAGGGTCTGATGATTTTCACAAAATCCTATTACAGTAGGGTGACCAGGGTCGGATTTGGAAGTCTGGAGGCTCATGGGGCAACGAAGAAGTGGAGGTCCCGGATTTTTTTACTCACCTCATTCATTTTTTAACTAATAATAATGTTTATTCACCATTATTGATCACATGTATACCTATAACAGATTGGGTAAACAAATGTAAGCATCCCAGAAGCAACATTTTCTATAAAATGTTTCTTGTGCGTGATATTGCAAACAAACAATATTATTGTTTGTGCAAGTATTCTTAGTGAAAATTAAAAAAAGATGTTTGGGAGGGAGAACATAAAAGTTGCTGACCCGCCAAAATTTGGATATTTTCGTTATCTTTATTGTGTGCGGGCCCTTCTTCTATGGAGGCCCCTTGGCAGTAGTCCTGCTTGCCCTCCCCTAAATTCGGCCCTGGTGTTGACTGATAAACAACCCGAATAAATAAAAATTTCTCCTAATAGCCAGAATATGTTTTTGGAACGACAAATATCGAATTCATAAAATACTCTGAATAATAACGAAGATTTTTGAATAAGACTCCTTTCAAACGTCGTTTTCGGAATGCCATTGCTCCAAATATAAACGAATTGAACAAAACCATCTACCAATATTGAAACTGACATGGGATATACCTTGCCGAATATTTATTGCCCTTTTTGTAGTATCACAAATAACTTTTCTTTCACGAAAATGTAAACTCGCGTACATTCCATACAATAGAATGCGATTTTATATTCTACTTCTTCTCCTGTGCACCAAAACAAGCAAGAAATCCTTGACATATTTTTCACGTGACGCCAAACAAGTTCTCAATCATCTTCAGGTGTTATTTTCTGAATTGAATATATACAGTGTATTTTGCATAACGATTTGTAGGTAAACTATTCCATTTACTTACCGTGTAAAGAGAAACTGCTGTTTTTTTATAAGATATTCAATAATTTTTCTCTGAAGTGATATATGAAAACAACTTTATACTTGTGTAACTTTTTATTGATAAATATTCATCAAAATCATTAACAACAAAATGAATAGCTCATTTCTAAGAATATTGAGCGTACAGTTATTGCAATTCCTGGTTGATGTCTTGAGCTGCCAAAGATTTTGACAGAGCACCTTACATTTCCTTGAAATTGATTCGTCTCACTTTTTACAATAACCGTGGAACGCCAATCTCACAGTATTTTCAATTTCGCCTATTATCTAGTAGATCTACACTGTTTCCTACATTTATTTTTGCAAAAACGGACGTTTACAATATATATATATAATTATAAACTCATCGTGAAGCAACTGAAATATTTAACAACAGACCTCCAAAGTAATGAGAAGTATGGAAAAATTCAAATCGTGTGGGGATGTTAATAGTAAATTCAGTGGCCCCCAAATACCCCGTAACCAATAAAAGTTTCGTAGTATTTCATTTTCAACTACTTCCATAGGTCCATAAAATTGTTGTATTGAATGATGAATTCACTTCCATTTCATACTCGACTCATCCTTGGAATAGTAAAACCAAGGTAACATTTAATTGTACATACCTATAGTAAGATTAATTATGAATGAAACGAAGAATCTCTTTTTTGAATTGTTTGAACGTTAGAAAAAATATATCTACTCTAGGAACATTATTAACACTTCTAGATATAGTAGTTATGGGAGAATGAAAATGATGCAGTGTATTGGAAACCGGAATATGAAATGTGTTACAAAATTTAGATGAAACACGCGGTACACTGAATAGCATTTGAGACAATAGAGGCAAGCAATCTCTCTGTCCATGTATTATTTTATATGTAAAACATATATCTCGGCTTTGCCTGAATTATTTAGAGATATCATTTGGAACTCTTCCAACGAGTCATAGCCATAACCCCTGTCGGGATAGGCACCATGTTGTTTGAAATATGCATATTTAAAAAAAATGTTTTTGAGCATTTTCTAAACTAGATATATGTTTCATTTGGGATGGATTCCAAACGTCACTGCAGTACTCTAATTTACTCCTGATCAGTGTTAAGTAAACTGTTTTCAAAGAATAAAAGGTTTTAAATTCCTTGCAGCTGCGTATCAAGAAACCCATATTTCTCACTGAAGTTGATATTACATTCTGAAAACGATTGGAAAACGCGAGTTTTTGATCAAACGGAATCGTTTGATTCCGTGATTCGCGTTTAACTTTCACCATCTAGTACCTAACAAGTGATACCGGTAATATTTTACGTGTGAATGTCATTATTTCACATTTACTTGTGTTTAGGTACAATTTGTTAGGAATACACCAATTAGTCAAAGAATTTATGTCCTCCTGCAAAGTGAAACAGTTTGCGTCATCTTGGATTTCACGATATATTTTCATGCCATCTGCAAATAGCAATTTATGAGAAGTGATATCATGGGAAATGTTATTTATAAATAGTATGAATGATAACGGTCCAAGCATAGACCCTTGTGGGACACCCTAACTCGCTACAAAGCAGGAGGATTTTATACCATCACATTCAACATAACTACGTCGGTCGGATGAATAAACTTTGATGTTATAGCTTTCCAAATTGTTTTTCTTTACGACTTTCCAACTTTTCCCATATTGTTGTCAACTAATTTTCTATTTTTCTGTTGCTTTTATATAACAGAGTTATATAATCAGAGTGGGGCTAAAATCTTAGTTTTTTACTTCGTAAGCCTTAGTATTTAGATCCTTTGACATGAGTTATTGTGCTAAGAGTGACACTACTTTTGTTATTTGCAAAACTTTGGATCAATAACAATTTCGTGTTTAAATTTAACACTGCTTCTTGATGGAAAAAAATACCGTTCAAGCAAAGCAATGGCTTGAAGAGTGTTTAAGTACTCCACTTCATCAGAAACAACAAATAAACGTTGGTTTGCTGACTTCAAACAGGGTCATAGAGATACCGTCAGATTTTTTAATTTCGTCCAACTCCATAATAAATGAAAAAAAAACTTGCCGAAAAGTGAAAACCTGAAAACACCTTGAAATTGAAAGAAAACACTTTAAAAACAAATTGAAAATATAACCAAAAAGCACTGGTATAATACAATACTGCCTGTTTTATACATAAATAACAAATATCAAGAAACACTAAAACGATTTACCGAAATATTTTTCAGTCCTGGTCCGCCACGGCATTCCGTCCCAATAATTAAATAAAAAACAAACGCAGTAATACACTAATGGAGACCAACTGGAGGCTAGCCTCCTCTAACGCTACAATTTCTGCAACTAAAATTGCAAATCGAGACGTATGTCTATGACTGGATCGGTCTCGCATAGCTTGTGTTTTTTAAAACGGTCGGAGGATTGGCTCCCTTGCAGCGTATGGCATTTATTATTTCGATTTGATGGTTTATTCGTCATTCGTTCATGGGCGGTGCGTTTGAGTTTTGTTGAAGCAGGATACAGTGTGGTACGTACTACGTAGTGAGTGATAGTGTTTTTTCGGACATATTATGTATTTATATTAAAAATTAATGGTAAAGTAATGATACCCAAGCATTTTTAGAAAAAAATAATCATAATTGTTTGTCAATTCAATTTATTGCGATGAATAGCCTCAAATTTTATGGGGAGGCTAAGCCTCCCTTGCGTCCTCTGACGAGCCGTCGCTGCCGATGATGCAGAATGCAGTGGACGTCCAAATGGGGCAGTAAACACAAGAAAACATAAAAAAATTCACGAAACCGTTTTGAATGATGAACCTCGTCTAAAGCGCTCGAAAGCACATCAATCGGCTGAAAAGATCGCGATATTTTAGGATGTGCGTGGTGTAATATTCATTGAGAAGGGAAATACCATCAACAGTGACAATTATATAGCGTTATCGTAGCGTTTGAAGGCCAAAATTGCAAAGAAACGACCGCATATGGCAAAAAAAACAATGTTTTCTATCAAAACAACACACCGTTCCACAAGTCAATCAAAACAATAGCAAAACTACATGAATTGAACTTTGAATTGCTGCCACATCCACAGTATTCGTCAGATTTATCTCCCAGCGACTACTGGCTGTTTTCAGACCTCAAAAAACCGCTCACAGGTAATAAATTTCGCTGGAATGAAGAGATTATAAAAAAAAACGCTTTTTTATGCCCGGGACTTTTTCATCAGATATTGTAAAACTGTAAATGAATGTACCCATCAAAAATAGATCACCTTCAAATTCTTTTTAACATAGCTAAACACAGCGGGACACGTCGAAATTTATATCAAGGAAGCTATGTTTTGGCATACAGTATGTTTTATTGCCTTTATCCTCCTATATTTCCGAACTTCCTCACTTTTTTTTATTATTTTCATTCTCTAAATACTTTTGCTTCGAAATTAAAGTCGTAACTTATGATTCAAAGTCGTAATATCAAGGTTGCAATCGTAATTTCAAAGTTAAAAGCATAAATTTCGAGATTGAAGCCCAAATTTCTAGTTCGAAGTCTAAATTTCGAGATTGAAACTGACGTTTCGAGATTAAAATAAAAATTTCGAGTTCAAAGTTGAGCAGTACTGGTTGCAATCTTGAGTTTGATTCCCACCTTGTGCCATTAAAATAAAATATTTTATAGTTTAACGATTAATATGTAAAGTTAACAGACGAGAACCGTTGTATACAACTTATACAATAAACTAACAATGATTCATTACATTCGCCATTATATACTATCCCTGTAGGAACTAATAGAAATAGAGGTACTTGACTTGATTGAGTACCTGAATTTACAGTAAACAATGCGGATGTGCCAATTTAAAAAACCGGAGAGTAAATTCCTTCTCACGAAAAACGAATCTTGTTATTGCAGCTCGACAGTCCTTTATTTTCGTTCGTGTTATTAGCAAATGAAACCGGCTCACACTATATTCAAATTTTATGACTACCA
This sequence comes from Leptinotarsa decemlineata, assembly GCF_025532065.1. Lineage (NCBI taxonomy): Eukaryota > Metazoa > Arthropoda > Insecta > Coleoptera > Chrysomelidae > Leptinotarsa > Leptinotarsa decemlineata. The sequence goes on from NW_027412547.1 coordinate 927,759, forward strand.
TCCATTTAACTCAACTACAATAACTATTTTAAACTGAACAGTCAAAAGTCCTGGCATTCAGATCGCTAAAATAAAATGGGACTGTTCTACCGTTTGATTTTTTTAACGGAAGTTTTTTCAACAAAACAAAATCAACAGCGCTACAGTGCGATAGCTCCAAACAAAAGCAGGTAAAATCGGCATGACCCAACATTCTCAATGATTGAAATATGCGAGTTTCAACCTTTCTGAAACATAACTCCTCAAGGGCGTCGCGAACGGGGGGCAGTTGCCCCCCTAGAGATCAAATGTAGTTAGCCGCAAAGCGACCAAAGTGCGAGAACTTGACTTCCTTACCTATTAATAAATTCCGCATCGCGTAACAAAACGTAAATAAATTTACAAGGTTTAATTGTAGAAAGTATTGAAATATTCAGAATAACATTAAGATTTTGATATTCGTTTTTAAAATCGACGCCATTATCATCATGACTATATCAGATTTGCCATTAAACAGTGTAAAAATATGTATGTAGGAGATAGGTATGGTGTGTGTTTGTTGTTTGCATTGCATTTCTTTCTACGACAGCCGTTCATGAGCATTCTCGTTAGTTTTGTATAATTTGTATGCGGCATACCTGTAGTTGAAGTTATTATTACGAACAATGATCTAAATTCACTTCCTGAAATTAGAAATACCATGGGAACTACCAAAGATATTGAATAACTTTTTTCGAGATCAATTGCCCTAACACCAAACTGATATTTTTGCACTCGGCGCGCGTTTCGCCAATAAAGTTAGCATCCTCAGGAGAAGAAAACTGATACCTAGTCTAGTCTGGTTAATCCTTATATACTAAAATGTATTCTTAGTAATTATTCTCTTCCTAACAGAAGATTGAAAAGCGGGCTAAACGGGATGGGTCCCTTATCGCCATTCATGCTGTTCTTACATTTTGCTATTTCTAGACTCTCACATGCATCGAGTAGCCTGGTGTCATGCAAATGCTTAATCAGTTTCAGATTGTTTTCACCAATTCTGTGGTCCTTGTCTAGAGCATGTTGGGCGACACTGGATTTTTCCATCCTTCCGTATTTCATGTGTGCACAATGCTCCTTGAAGCGGGTTTTAATCGCTCGTCGGCTCTGGCCGATGTATTTGTTGTTGCAAACTTGACAACTGATTTCGTAAATCCCCGACCTTTCTGTGTTTTCTAGACTATCTTTAGGATTACCAAGAAGCTGTTGCAATTTATAAGAAGTTTTATATGCAACTTTCATATTTACTTTATCGAAAATCTGTTGAAGCCCTCTCGTGTATTGGGGTTCATATGGGATTACTATAAACTTGTTATTACTCTCCTCTTTTTGAAAAGTCGAAGATTTACGAAGTGCTTCCCTAAACTTGCATTTTCTAATTATCTTGTCAACTATATCTGGGTTAAAACCGCTTGCTTCAGCTACATACCGAATCACTCTCTTTTCATTGTCGTACTTATCTTTCTTTAAAGGAAAAGTTATTAACCTGTATACCAGAAATTGCAGTGCCGCCATTTTGTGTTGTGGACAATGATTCGAGTCACTGGGAATCTATCTGAAAGTGCCCGTGTCTTTCCTGTAAATGTCAAATTCTATTTCGTTCTGTTCGTTCTTTATGACCAATACATCTAAAAACGGCAACTTTCGTTCTTTTTCTACTTCATATGTGAATTTTATACTCTTACACCCGTTGTTTAGTGCTAAAAGGATATTCTCGATTCTGGTTATCCTTGTATCCACTACAGCGAATATGTCATCAACATACCTGATCCAGACCCTAGGGAAGTAACCGAGTTCTTTCCCAGCTTCCGTCTCAAACCTACTCATGAATAGGTTCGCTATAAATGGAAACAATGGGTTAGCCATAGCCGTTCCTTCACGCCGAGAAATTCCATATTGGACTTCAGGTATAAAACCACAGGTAACAAATTTTAGTATATAAGGATTAACCAGACTAGACTAGGTATCAATTCTCCTCTCCTGAGGATGCTAACTTTGTTGGCGAAACGCGCGTCGAGTGCAAAAATATCAGTTTGGTGTTAGGGCAATTGATCTCGAAAAAAGTTATTCAACTTTCACACCAAAGGTTCCAATCTCATCGTCATTACCCAAAGATATTGTAAACTTTTTTCGGGAATCAGTTTCAAGGAGGAAGTTGATACCTTATATTTCCAGACTTTGCGAGACAAGATAGAGTGTGAAATACAAAACCATTAGAGTTTTTAAAGAAAATCTTCCAATCATTCTGAAAGCCTCACAAACATTATCTCAGGAAGGAAATAGTGCAACTCGGAAAAGTGCCTTCCAGCTGCATGCGGCTACTTCCAGAATTTCTTTTATTCTCGGGATTGTGTTGGTAGCCAAATACTCGGCTTTGATGGAACCCGTTGTCAACGTACTCCAAACTGTAGCTTTGGACGTGATCAAAGCCTCGGAACACGTTAAAATGATTTTATTTTTTATTAAAAACCACCGTGAAAATCCGGAAAAAGTGACAGACGGTATTATAAAGGAAGCTACTGCTGTTGCGGAGAAAGTCGGACTGGAGAAGGACATTACATCAATGCCGCGTATTACGGGAAAAACAACATCATAGAAGCAATCATCTGGCAAAAAGCCCTTCAGAATACTGGAAGAGGTCTTTAGTAATACCATACTTGGATTCAATTATCACCTCCCTTGAAGTACGTTTTGCTGAAGAAAACACGCCATTATTGGCATTATCTAAGTTATACCCGGCGCAGATGCAAAAGATGACAACTGAAAATCAGAAAGAAACTTGTGAATCTATTGCCCAGTTTTATGACTTACCGAACATAAAGAATGAAATCGACCTTTGGCAGCAATTATGGCACGATAGGCTTAATCTAACAAATCTTACAGTTGTTGATGTCCTAAAAGAAACAAATTCCTTCTTTCCCGAAACGGAAAAAGCATTGAAAATTTTGATCGCTTTACCATGCACGACCTGTACAGTAGAGCGATCCTTTAGCAGCCTCAGAAGACTGAAAACATGACTGAGAAGCACAATGGCACAAGATCGCCTTAATGGTCTGGCCATGATGTCTGTACATAGAGCTATAATAAATAAAAACCTAAATAATTTTAATGATAAAGTGGTTGAAAGTTTTGCAGGTTATGTTTTAATTGAATATTATTTTTATTAAAATAAATATTTACTACTGTGTTTAAACATTTGATTTAGTTATTGTGCCGTCGAGGGCTTGTGAAATTTTACACATTGATATCAGAACCGTTCTTATTACAATCGCCATCGAGGCAAAGACTTCCAAAATGTAACCCTTCATGCTTTCGACTGTACCAGGCGTTCATATTTTTTATCCTCCATATTGCCCCATTGCCCCCCCCCCTTAGTCATAAGCTGTCGACGCCCTTGTAACCCCTCCTGATTACGCTAAATTATTATTTGTATTCCATGTCCAAAAATTCATTTCGGAGTATTTCGCCAATTGAAACAAATGAGCTGGTTGAACAGGTTCAATTCTAGTAGCGAATAATGTTAAACATTTTGGAAGCTGAAACCTTCTTGATTAACCAGGAGAATGAAATCTATAACAATCCAATATTGGTTGTTTCAAAAGTTTTACCCGCTTTTATGAGTCTACTCAAAACTGTAAAATCTCAGCAAATACTTATTTAATTTAATCGAAATGAGCGGCAATTGAATTAGTCGGTTGATTCCGACATCATAGAAATTGTGTGCTCAGGATTTGATGAAGTCAAAGAACCGGTGAGAAAGTTATCGCAGCGCTTGAAAAGGTGGTAGTCGATTGGCATGAGGTCTGGTGAGTATTGTGGGTGAGGCAGAGCTTCGACGTTCAGTTAGTTTAATTTTCGGAAGGGGATTTATGAAAAGTGCAGACGGGCGTTGTCGTGGAGCAGGACCGGACCTCTTCTGATGACCAGTACCAGCTTTTCGATATTTCCAATGCGTTTTGAACCATGCCTAGATCAACAAGTATCCTCCCGAATATTAAAAATTATTTATCAAACTTATATTTAGGTCCAGTTGCGAAACCCATACCACACCCTCGTCAAACTTTGTTCATAGACCCCTGTATAGATAATGAAACTCCCGATTATTATTATTATGTTTGGAAAGTTGCTAATATAATTCCAATTCCAAAAAAGAATGCATCTACCACGTTCAGTGACCTACGCCCTATCAGCATTCTGCCCTCATTCTCTAAAATATTCGAGAAAAATGTTTCTCGTCAAATAAGAGCTTTTCTTGAAGAAAATCGAATACTCCCGTACGAGCAGTCTGGGTTTCGCAAAAAACACGGAACACACACTGCCTGCCCTCTTGAAAGTAATCGACGATCTTGCGAGATTCAGAGATCAATCAAAAGTCACCATTTCAGTACTGCTTGATCAAAGTAAAGCTTTCGATTTAGTTAATTTCGATTTACTCATCAGCAAGCTCAAGTTCATAGAATTCGATGACAGTTCTTTAAATGGATGACCAGCTATCTCACAGAGGGGCAAACTGGATGATTACTCATGGTCATCCCTAAAAGAAACAGTCTCAGGTGTACCGCAGGGAAGTATTTTAGGACCCTTGATGTTTTCAGTGTGTATTTTTGATTACCCCACTTTCTTATGACATTGTCAAGTACATCTATACGCAGATGATATACAGTTATATTTGCCTTCTCATAACACCGATACAAAAAGTTGCGTGGCCAATAAAAACACAGATTTGCACAAAGCATTCCTATACTCGGAGAATCATGGACTGAAAATCAATCCAAATAAAACTTTGGCCTTATGCATAGGGTCTCAAAGACAAATAGTAGAAACTCAGTGTAACTTTAGGGCTCACTCTCGATAACGCAGACATTCACTGGGTAGACAGTGCTAAAAATCTTGGCGTAACCAAGCTCTTTGTCTTTCCATGAACATGTGACAAACATTTTCAAAGTACCATTTGAATTTCATATCATTTTAAGTTTCATGGACGCTCATCTTCTTACCATGTAGCAACTCTGATGACTTCTTCCATCAAATAAAAATCAAAAAATGTTTTTTTCGAAAATGAAAATCTGAAATGCTATCCCCTGTATACATCGTTGTCTTTTAATAATTATATAGTACGAATATTGTCAATACTCTTGTCAACTGTTTTTCCTTGGTAGAGTCAAAGAATAGCCATGTTAAATACACCTCCAAGTGAATAAAGATCCTTTATTATTATTATAAAGAAGACACATCAAATAGTATGCTTCACAAATCACTGTATATTTTACATGCAGGTAGCACTTTTCTGATCAATTCGTTGTCAACAATAGGGACGAGGTAGATATTTGATAGATATTGACTTGGACATAGGTTACAGAACGAATAGTTTCAAGAAAATTTCTTTTAATAATGAAGAACAAACTTCAGTGTCGGCTAGATCTGGGAGTATATAAACTATATTGGTCAAACGGGAATAACTTTCAACAAGCGAATAAAAAATAATGGAAGTAGTTCTTAACGAGATCATTATTCAGTAGAGAAGCATAGTTCAATAATGACTGTGATCTATTTCTTTTGGAAAAGTTTGGAATTCAAGTAATGATAAAACATGATAAATAGCAAAGAACATCTTTGCAGGTACCAAAATGATAAATAGCAAAGGACATCTTTGCAGGTACCAAAATGATAATTTACAAAGATATCTTCCAACTATCTATCATTTTGGACATCTTTGCAGGTACCAAAACGGTAGATAGTTAAAGATATCTTTGTAAATTATCATTTTGGTACCTGCAAAGATGTCCTTTGCTATTTATCATTTTGGTACCTGCAAAGAACATCTTTGCTATTTATAATTTTGGTACCTGCAGAGATGTTCTTTGCTATTTATCATTTTGGTACCTGCAAAGAACATCTTTGCTATTCATCATTTTGGTACCTGTTATTCGATTAACAAGGTTCAAAGTACAGTTTGACAGAAAACGAAACGAAAGTGGACTCAATGATTTGAGGATATGGACACCACAAAAAATTCATTTCGACGAATGTAAAAAAAATGGCGAACTATCAAGGCTGGAGATGTTCCTATTCCACAAAAAACGTAGTAGAACATTCCGAAGAATTTTAGTGCAATTCTTTTGCTTCTGAGGTCCTTAGAATAGAAGTTTTCATAAATCCCCCTTCTTCGCCCATTTTTCCAAAAAATTGTTATTCGACATTGTCTAACACTCATGTCGTGGGAAAAAGTACCATCTTGTTAGTCAGGTACTGGTATGTTACTACTACGGGATGTTACTACTACAGGACTCTATACTACTATACCACAAATTTAGGCATATTCCTCCTGCATAATTGAAGACATTTTTCCATGTTCAGATTACCTCCACCAATTATTTTTTTATATCTCCAGAGTGACTACGGGTAACGATATCGGTTTTCTTCTGTGTTTTTGTCTATTGACATTGTTACTATGAAGAATGTCGTTTCATAAAAAACACAACATAGTTCAGAAAATTTGGAAAACAACAAACAAGGAAAACAAGTTTTTAAACTAATTTCATTTTGACTATTTTCGGAGTTATATCCCAACACTAAACGACGAAGATTACAGATTTTATAGAGATTTAAGTTATCTTCGTTGAAAATTCTTATGGATCACTGCAATGCTTTGCAGAAATTTGTCTAGATATCAAATACTCCTATTCCCTCGTATTGCTAAATATATACCGATATATCTGGAAATTCCAAGTTTATTTCCTTTGTTCAGGATCTTATTCATAAGCACCTAATGTTGGGATTATCTTGACATATGTTAGGAGAAGTGTAATATTCTTTTAGAAAGGCAAGTTAGCAATTCCATAATCAAGTACCCTACAAATCTTATTTATATATTTATTTGATATTTCTTTGTTAACTGCACTTTCTTTTTTCTTAGTCTACGAACAATTATCACAATAACTATTTGAATATTTTTACGGCTTTCTTGATAGCGATTGTTTCGTTATCAACATTGATAACACTAATTTCAATGTGATGAATTTCGAAAATACCAACGGAGAATGTACAATCGGAGGTAAACAGGATTTATCTTCTCACAAAATAATATATAGAAAAAACCACGAAACTGAAATATCAGTAGCTATAATTAGTAATTATATTTGAAACCGTTTATAATTTTATTTATAGATATAATAAGCACATCTTGCAGACGGCTTAAAAGTACAAAATGTGGTGAAATAGCACCCAGTATTCAATAGATTGTGTATGTCAACAATACGGAAAGGGCAAAATTCCACAATGACAGACGGAAATCTCTATAACTCATACGGCCTACTTGACCTGAAAATTGTCTTAGGAAACTTTGCTTTCTCCTCTTGATTTTAGTTTTTAACGTCGGTAAAAATTATGTCTGACCTTACAAGATACGGGTTGTTATTGATTGAACAGACAAAATCTCACCCTATCGTCATTATGCCATAGTAACATAAATTAGTAAATGAATGTAATGAAACCATGTATCCATTTTCCTGAATACTACAATCTAATTTATTTTCTATTGGTTTAGCTTGAAAGTAACTTATTTATAGTTACTTTTTTTTGTGAAAATCATTATTGGCAAAGACCTTGATTGTTTTTGTAACAAATACTGAATAATAACATAACGGATTTCAAATAAGCACTTCAAACAATACACCACACTGATACTTTTCAATTAATGCAAAACAGACAGTTAAACTGACCAACAAGATTACTCGATTTGATTCATATTGAAACCATAGTGAGTTTCCTTTTATATAGACAACCGACTGAATGGTCAATCACTCCGTATAGAGGACCCACAAAGTACGGTTACGAATTTGTAACAGTTGTGAACAAAAAACTAAACTTTGCTTAATTATTGTCCAGTATCTCCGTTTTTGTACAGTACATTTTCACGATTTTTTGTTAATGAGAAACTCAAAAAAACTCAAGAAATATCACTTGATCTTCAGTAACATTCTAAAATGTTAGATCAGGGGTATTGCCCTTGTTACCCTATGGATACGCCAATGGTTCAAATATAATCAAAATGGAAAATCCATGGATTAGGGGTCATGAAACCCTCTACATTACGGGTAACTTTATGAAAATTTAGTAAGGCCACAGGTATTAGTATAAATTATATTTACTTGATGACAATGAATATTGAGGTTGTGTAAATAATTCCAACAGAAAAATTATGTTTAGAAACTAAAAGTATTGTTTCATCCTAATACTATTCAAATGATACATATATACTGAACCTCCCTGTAGACCAATCACTTGAAAGTTAAGCTAGAAGTTAGTTAAACTACTTTTGTATCAATTTTATTACATCAAAAGCGTAAGAACAGTGAAATCGTAAAGATAAATTTAGAGAATATTCCAGAATATTCTGAACATAGCTCCATGCACGAAAAATTAACGTTATAATTGAAAAATAGTAAAAATACTCAAAGAACTTTAGACTTACTTTGTTAATTTAGTAGCTACCTAATATGTATACACACAGTAAATAGATGAATTGTTTCACTTATAAGGTGCCCATTCCAATCTTCAAACTAGCTTCATAAAAAAAGTATTTCAGTCAAGTCCTTCATTAGCTTGAAATTTCTTGTATTATCACCCTCTATACTATATCCGCACTGTAATAATACACCTACAGTAGTTTCCTGATTCAGTATTTCTAGGACCTTCAAAACAATTAAAGGTAATTTTCACAAACTTTCACCAAGGATTTTTAAAACACAATATACCTAATCTACCTTTTTGACAACATTATTGACGAAGATGACATTCCTGTTATTCTGTTTTGAAGCATTTGTTTACCATAGTTACGTCAATAACTTCAAAAGTTTGATCAATTTTGTCGAAAATCCGTTTCATCGATTTTGAAACCGTAAAAATACTACCTGTATCTATTTCCTTCAAGATTTGTACGCAGGTAAGATACATTTTACTCTGAATGAATATTTCCAACAGTCCCAATAGAGTTTGATGGAAAAAAGTATAGCAGAAATACTTCAAAGTAATAAAAAGTGGCCCTGACATTTACAGTTTACACATAAATCACCGAAAAGTGGCATAGAGTGTAACAAAATAACAGCAAATTATCTGGAATTCATCTGATAATGAATTTAGGAAATACCAGTAGGTACTTAGCTATTTTTTTGTACCTGTTGTCCCCGATTTTCAGATGAGAATTTCCTGTATACATTCATACTCTTAACCAATTAGTAATTTATGTGATAAGTAAAGTGATTCACCACAAACAGATTATTATTTTGGGCGTCAACTCTAGTCGGATGATTATTGATCGCAATTTTCCGAGCAAGAAATTGCCGAGAATTAATATACAAAATCTGCTTGGAAATACTGTTTCACTGCAACGAAATATGTCGATGACCTCAACGACCTCTTTGACAATGATCGTATTCAGCATCAATAAAACTAAACGCTACGTCATCCGCTCGTTTTGCATCAGAAATTAATACTTTATATACATTACAATCAGTCAAATTCCAACTCCTAATAGATGGTCGTAATAATATACTATGATTTATGAATCTGTACGCGTCACTTTTTGCTCCAAGGAGACTGCCAACACTACACTGGTTATTGTATACGTCGCTTTTACTACGTGAATTCCTCTACCTGCCACTTTTAACAAATATACGCTACATACTTGACAAACCAAACTCTACTACATCTAGAGACCGATGGCTGAACACGAAGCCGCCAGAAAGCCTTTCTGTGAGGATATCGGAAAAACTCGGCGCTCATCGTAGTTGTGCGCATTAGCTCGTTTTACAATTTTACAGGAAGGATGAAGATTAGAAGCCCCTGCTTCAGTGTTTCATCGAAAAATATTATAAAATGTGCAAAAAGTGTGTAAGTTTATTCGGTTTACGTTTGTTTTATTTAACATGAGTTCAGACATTGTTAGTGTAAGTGCAAACTGAGTGAAGTATATAAGGTAAGAAGTGTTGAACTATTAGACGGGTCGTATTGGGATAGGCGGTTGCTGGGATAAAAACGGCCGGCCGTTGTCTCAAGCAAAATGGCTTCGATGACAGAATCTCGCGCGACTAACACGTGCATATTTGAGCGTTAGAGCGTTTAATATTTACAATTCGAAAATAGTGTTTTGAATAAATGTGAGGAGTCTACAATTTTGGTCACTGCTGTTAAATGTTCTCAGAAAATCACAACACATACTTAATTCATATGAGTGATATTTCAACTTCCACAAGGTAACTATTTAGGTATTTTTCCACTACTTCTTCGAATTACTCTTACCTGATTAGAAAATGGCTGTTCAATACTCCTCGACGAGTACCTACTTAAGGTAGATTGTACGCATGCTCAGTTTTACAACATACGACCCTAGATTTCTACTGCTCAAGCTAGTTGGGCAGCACTGATATTCACTTCATACTGTTTCTGATAATATTCAAAATTATCAATTTAGACGTAGATTTGAGAAGAAGAAAGCATATTCAGTAAGCAATCTGCTGGCTATTGAAGCAGGCAATCAGCCTAAGATAAAAAGCAGGTACTAAAGTGATGACGTGTCATTTTCAAGAACGACCTTCTATGAATAACATTGACACTCCATATTGGAGAGGCTTAAAGAGATATATTCAAGTTGAAAGTGTTGATACTAGTAGAAATTCTCGCTCTGGTGAGTAATTATTTTACATGGATACACTGAACGACCCATTTGACAGTAATATCGTCGCTGTGCTGTGTGAAAAAAAGGAATAATACTGTCGCTTGGCATTGATTAGACGTGTCTTTTGAAGATAATCCGCCGTGTTTCCTTTTGTATGTATAATTATCAAGATCTATATAATTCACGTGTTTAAATGAATCCATGTAGTTTAATTTTCCAAAATGCAGTACGGCTTCTAGAAATGATTCTTCTGGATATTTCCACCAAATGGAATATGCTGGGAACATTGCCATAATTATTACCAGTGATTGCTGTTGTAGAAATTTGTGTAGAAATAACTTAATACTCGGGCGATACAAACCATTGTAAGGCAGATTATAAACACCCTGTACTTGACACAAGTGAATACTTTTTCAGAAAAATAGCAATATGGCTGAAGAAGAATATCGCAGGAAAATGGAGAGTCTCCAGCAGTACATTCCATTCTTGGATAATATGATAATTCAACTCAGAGATCCGAGTAAAAAGAATAGAGAGCAACAGCTCAGCAAGATGGAGTCTCTGCACGCTATGATAACAGACAGGAAGAAAAAGTAAGTATTATCGGCTTGTACGAAATTAGTGAAATAAATGCAGGTTTTTTCGTAGAGGGTAAAACTTTGAAATGTACATTTTGGTCATTTTGAATGGCGTATCACATAAAGGTTGTGTCTTGCGAGCTACACCAGTTTCAGGTTGCTTTCTTATATAGAGTTATAAGGTAATTGAAGTTTGAAGGAGTTAATAAAAATGTTTCAATTAGAAAATTCAATTCTGAACTATCTATTTTTTTTCAAGTTTACTTTTTCTGAGAAGATAGTGACATCTGTGTTGATAAAACTCAATCAACTCCTATTCTTCTCAAATAAACAAAAAGATTTTGAATTAATATAAGTGGTATTTTCTTTTGTTTTTTGTACCCCCTTTATAAATATTGATAACGAGGCATCTAAAGATATTTGAATAAATGAAGAGCATATGTAAGACATATATGTATTTTTCATTGTTGTACAGTGCAGAAGAAAAAGCGCTTTGGAAGCGGTGTCTGTGCAGAAGTGGCGATTGAGTAGCATTTAAATCGCATATCTGAGCAGTATTTCCAAGTTCTAATTTGAGTTTTGTAATACATGAGTCGCTAAGGTGTGTATTACTTTCTCGTTCAAAATAGTGCTATTAATCGGCACAGCTATTGCGCCCTGATATGATTTTGTTCGGTTTAACTTATTCACTCTCACCCCAAGTCGAATTTCCTCCTGATCTTCATTAAATATGAAACTTGTCCACTTGTCAGCTGATAGTATATAGATGTGCTGAACAGTTCGTATGCTAACAAACAGATGGCGCTACTACTAATAAATCCATATAATTTACAGTTAACCCTAACCCTCAAAAGACACGTGTACAAATTTCACAGCTGTCGGACTATTAGTTTGTGGGATAGAACATTTTGAGTGAAGCAACTTTTGTTAGTTTGAAGAAAAGGGATAACAAGGATTTTCCTCCGTCAATCAAGCATTGCTTTTTGGCAAAAAAAACTGTTGAAGCCGAGGCTTGGCTTGATAAACATTGTTCGGACTTTGCACCAGGAAAATCAACCGTTGAGAAGTGGTTTGCAGAGTTTAAATGAGGTGAAATGAGCACCTAGGATGATACACGCAGTGGACGCCCCAAAGAGGCTGTTACCGATGAAAATGTCAAAAGAGTTAACAAAATAATTTTGGATGACCGCAACGTGAAGTTGCTCGAGATAGCCGAGACTCTGGAGATATCAAAGGAACATGTTGGACATATCGTGCATGAATATTTGGGTATCGAAAGCTCTGATGAAAGTGGATGCCGCGCGAGCTTACAGTTGACCAAAAACAACAACGAACTGATGATTCTGAGCCCTGTTTGAAGCTGTTCCATCCCGAAAAACCCGAATTTAGGCTTTGTATGTGACAATGGATGAAACGTGGCTTCGCCATGTCATAACAGAATCAAAACGATCATAATCTGAGTGGATTGCACGTGGTGAACCGACTTTGAAGCGTGCAATGACGCAACATTCGATTGGCAAGGTTATGGTATGAGTATAATATGGTTTAATATTCATAGACTATCTTGAAAAGGAAAAAACCATCAACAGCGACTATTACGTGGGGTTATTGGAGCATTTGAGTGTCGAAATCACGTAAAAACGGTCCCATTTGGAGAAAAAGAAAGTGCTGTTGCATCAAGAAAATGCACCGTGTCACAAATCAATAAAAACGATGGCAAAATCACATGAATTACTTCTGCATCTATCGTATTCTCAAGATCTGGCTTCCAGATACTATTTTCTGCTCTCGGACATCCATTAATCGCCAATAAAGAGGTAATCGTCGAAACGGAGGCCTATTTTGAGGCTAAAGACAAATCGCTCTCGAAGGAAACTATATCGAATAATACACTGTCAAAGGTCTTTGAAATACCAAGAGCAATAATCCCGTACTACATACATGTGAAAAGATCATCTAAAATTTTTTTCAGTTCACCATTTTCAGTGGTGTTGATTACTGTTGCCCATTGTTGCCCATTGTGAATTTGAATCATCAGTCTTACCTCCATATTCCAATTTTATATGAGCAGCGAAAGTTAACTCTCCAGAAATCATTTCATAACTAAATGTTTCGGTTTTTTTCTCTTAGTTCGTTTGCTGACATCTTCTTTGTGGTATAACAAATTTCCCTTGCAGCAAACTGTCATTTTTTTGAAAGAAAAAGTTCCTTTATTGAAATGCGACAGACCATTTACGTTTTATCTTAAACTTTAGATATGAGAGTTTCTTTTCAACTTCTTTTCGTTGGTCTCACAAGTAATTTTGGAAATCTAACAGATAATTTTCAGCATTGTCGACATTAGGGTGAAAAAAATCCCGTTATGACTGACCTGCAAGAAATATTATATCTTGGGTAAATATTCAGTTCTTTCATCTGCGATTAATTCAGCAATTAGGCGATGACTCAGTCAGTTGGACAGAGTTGAAACTGTTGTTGATTAAAATGATTAAAAGGGAATATACTTAAAGGTAAATATGACTCAAAACTATCCTCCTTCGTGACGAAGCGCTTGAGGTATTAGTCTCCAAAAACAGATGAGAGAGGACGATTTCGTCAAAGACTGACGACCACGACGATGCGTGAGAGCAAGTATTGCTCTGCGAACCTTCCGTTTTCCTCATTTTGCATTTGCAGTTTTTCAATTACAGTCGTGTTGGTTGCACGAAGATTAATCAAGGCTTTAGAATTTGAATTCCATTTCAAAATTGATTCGATACAGGTTTCGTCACAGTCTCCAGAAGAGTAGTAGTAGAAGCTATTCACCGTCGTGTACCACGACGGCAAAGAGGCCAACATGGGACACTACGTAATCGATGCCTTCCACGTCGGCTACAAAACTGTTAGGTGAGGTACGACGAATCTTCGGTTAAGACCGTGTAGAAAGAATACGTGCTGAAGCCTCAAGGAATGTGAGTTTCTTATTTGTTGTTCTATTGGCGCAGCGATATGGTTTGACCTAAAAAATAGAGAATAAATGTCAGTTGTCAATCAGTGGCTTAATCAAGTTGCAAACTTGGTGAATATGCTAACCAGAGTGAATATGCTATAAAGAGTTCTTTTGCTTCGGCCTTCGAACTTCCAAGCAATATGAGTATTGCGAAACTACGACAATTCAGGTTGATGTCCGAATTTTAGAGAAAAATACCCCTACCTGCTATATATAGTAATACACATCTGTCTCTGTTATTTTTAGTACTAACAAGCATTTTTTTCTAGTTCTTAACCATATCTTGAACTATGTAATTAATATCTACAAGTCAAACTGACATTTAAAGTTACTCGATTTGAATAATATATCTTTCATTGAGAGGTTAATAGTATGAACAGAAATGAGAAGTAATTATTTAAATTGATCCAACAAATCAAATATATGAGTTACCAAGCAACGAAAATAACACACTCTGAAAATAATCTAACTGAAAGACTTTTTTTAGAGAGGTTTGAATTAAATAAATTGAATTTATTGTGACAAAAAACTTCTGCAATGGAAATGGAAGAAAATTTCGATGCACTTGTATTCTCTTAACTCAATTTATATGTAAGTTAAGGTCATTTTATATTTTCCAATCATACCTTTGAGTTGTAGAGTGTGTTGAAAGTTTAAAAAATAAACAAAAGTTTTACTGAAAATATGAATTTCATGTTAAATGTAGATGCAGCAATTTTTCCTTACCATTTATTGGTTGAACGAACAAAAAACTTGTATATAGTTACGTTCGGCAGATCTATGAGTATATGTATATCTAGGGGGCAAAATACCGATGGACGGATAGAGGAAATCTAATAGCACCATAAAATTACCTGTATTGAAGGAAAATATCTTGAGGAATGGAATATCTTTTGAATAGCTAATAAGACGAATTGAAATTGTATTAAATTTCGAATGTACCTAAGTTAGAGCGGGCTATAATACTGTAGAGATAAGAGAATTTGTAGCATGTTATTGAGACTAAAATTGAGGTTTCGAGTTTTCATTTTTATATGCTGTAAAATTTATCGCTTTGGAAAAGTGGAGTATAAATTTCAACAAACAAAACGAACGTGTACACTTATCAGTGGTATGAAGGTTTCTTGGTCAACTTTCAAGGGGAAATCAATAGGAGTGATTAAAATAGCAATAAGGAATGTAATTTACCTCTATAAAAAACACTCCTGAACAATTTCGAAAGTAACACCGCACAGCTTGAAATCTGACCAGTGGCGTTCGCAGAAATTCTTTTTTAGGGATATGAAAAGGAATTCCAATACGTAGTCAACTAATGTTTGGGATATTTTCAGGATGTCAAAGAAGGACAACAATACTGAATTCATATGTGTAGGATATTTTGGTATTGTAAGCAGAGTATACTTTTTTAGCTCAGTCTATATAAATCTGTTGAACAAATATCTTAAAATCTGTTTATCGGTTAACCAGCGGTCACCCCCTACGAACGACAATTCTCAAAAGTCGAAACTTGTGCGAGCTGAGGACTAACGAGGTCTTACCTTTTAACGTATGATTCCTAACACGTGTTTGAACGACCGGTTCACACAGCGGTCGGTTGAGAGAGTGAGGCACCACCCACGTCAACTCGCCAGGCTACTGTCCCACCGTATAAAATTCTTCTATTACATGAATCCTTGTTTTTAATGTATTGGTCAAAATTGAATTGAATATTGAGAGGAATATAAAGATAACATCCTGTTTCCATAGATTTCACGAAATTGACCTCTATTCTGAACCAAGTTTGAAACAAATTTTTAAACGTTTGAATTTGAAGATATCGCACATGCAACAGAAGCAAATTATTTGATGAATTTTTATCTGCTTTATGAAACCTCTTGTACCTCTTTTACTTGTACCCCTATATTTGAAAGATTCTTTATATAAAGAGGTTTTCAAATACAGATTGTTAAAAACTCTTACTGCTTTCTGCTTTCATATTTTAAATTAATTAGAAAATTATCTCAGACATCAGTCAAGTATATGATTTTTACCTATTAGAAACTGATATTCCATAGCGTGTCATATTTATATTTAAGAACAGGCTACTTTAAGAAATGCATGTAATGTAATGACCTTTTTTTAAATCTGAATTGTATTGTCTTTCCTTTGACCTATCTAATCTATTTTTGTAAATGTTATGGACTCTACAGAACTTCATCTGATTTAATATATTGTCCGCTTTTCTTCCAGATTGAAGTTGGAAACTTTAAACAAATGTGAAGATGTTATATCAAAATTATACTTGAAGGTGGTAAGTATTTTTGGTTCGAGCTTGTACAGGAATCCCATAAAATGAACATTTTTCAGAATCATAAACCGTTAACTATAGTTAGAAAAGAGAAGGCACCTAGTCCTAGATCTACACCTGCAAGTCCTAGTCCTCCTAGGGATATTAGAAATGTTTTCGATATAAAACCATTACCAATTCCTACAGAGAGGTATATATAATTATATGTTTATTACAAACAACAAAAATAACTCTCATGGTTTTTCAGGTTAGAACCAATGTCCCACATTCCGAAAATAGACATCTACAGTAGTGCAGCAGAAAGTCTGACAAAGTCAAAACCTAAAAATAATTCGCCTTTAAGTATCAAATGCCCGGACATGTCAAAACCGCCTATAAGTCTTGATGATCTCAAAGACTTGGAAGAAGATGTTCAGGAGAAAATTAATGAAGGAGCTTCTTTAAGCGAGCTTAATAACATGAGAGACAAACTTGCTCATCAAATTCTAATGGAGCAAGTCAAATCGATATCGCCTTCATCTACGAGGAAGGCTAGTGATATGAATACTACTGTAAAAAATAATTTGAGCTTGAGTAAAAAGATGGATGAGGAAAAGAGGGACGATACTTCTCCCAAGCAATTTAGTCCTTATCAGGCACCTGAGGTTGATTCCCCTAAAAAATCCATACAGTTGAATCTGAAACCAAAACCCTCTTCCAAAGTCACGATCGAGCCAGACAGCATTTTTGGTAAGATCATCTCTACAATTGACGAAAAAATCATGGAAGATAAGAAAAAGGCCGAGAGGAGAAGTTCCCTTGCTAGAGATGAAAAAGTTAAGGCAGAGGATAAATCAAGTTCCGGTGAAAGCAAGAAGAAAGATAGTAAGTCAAAAGATGAAAGTAGAAAGACGGAAGACAAACCTACCTCATCTTCGTCTTCGAAAAGCGAAAAATCGAAAGATAAGAAATATGAGAAAAAATCTAAGGGAGAGGCTCAAAAATCCAAAACCGATACGAAAGAATCTAAAAACAAAGACGAAAAGAAAAAAGTTGACAAACGCAGAGAATCCACTAGTTCCAAAGACGAACGCGAAAATTCAGACAAGGATGCTCATAATGGTGTAATCGTCATTGAGGACGAACCCATCAACAATACCAATGAGCAGAGCAAATCTGAGGCTTCGTCAAGTGAAACTGTTGAAAAACCCGATCTATATAAAGATCCTAAAATGGAAGTTATCAAAAACCATATTTCGAATCAAATTGAGGAGCTTAAGGAGAAAAACGAGGCGATTAGCAAAGGTATGTCTCCTATTTACAAACGTTTAGCGGATAAATACCACCCCAAACCAAGGAAACCAATCGTCGATCCTGACATCGATCAGGCTGTGACTGATAGCATCGAAGCCAACATGAAAAAATCTCCACCTAAACCACCTATCCTCAATCGCCTAGCGGATGTACCACCCCCGCCTGCTAGTTTGGTGAAATGCTCTCAATTGGAGCCGGAAATTCCTACTGCTTTTCAAAAAATTATGAACCCGTGCACTACGCAGTTGATTAACACTGTCGTCAGCCAGTTCATACACACTAGCACGGAACCGGAACGATTGATCCCACCAATGCAGCCCCTCATGCTTCCAGTTCATACTCAACAGATGATGACTAATCAACCCTTACCGCAGATTCCGCAGCTATTAGGAAACACTCCTTTGATACCAAACAAGCCTTTACTGCCCACTCCATCGCGGCTGATGTCGCCGAATGAAAATTTTATATCCGATTATGCCAGGGAAGATTTTTGTATGTCTTCGAACTCTGGAAGATCAGATATTCGGTTCGATCCTCCTGCGAATAGATTCATCCCACCTCTGATAACCCCTCAGAGGTTTAATCAGTCTTACTCCAACTACAATCAAATGGATACCATGCACAAGCTAGATTATTACCCTCCCAATGCTCCATTACCTGCCAACCAATACAATGGGGGACCACCCCTTTTATCTCCTGAAACACCACATTACCAGGAGCATAAGCAAAACTCTTTTGGGATGCCGTTCCGAGACTTCAAGCAACAAGACGATTTTAGATGGAGAATGGATCGCAGAGACTTCGAACCGATGCATCGGGGTCCTAAGACCTACAGGGAATTCAGGGAAATGCGAGAGAATAGTCGGGATCCGAGAGTTGTAAGAGACCACAGGGATTATAGAGACAACAGAGTTCTTGTTGATAGAGATACCAGAGATTCCAGAGAATCGAGAGATAACAGAGAATACAAAGATAATCGAGATAATAGAGAACCTAGGGACAGCCGCGAGTCTAAAGATCCTCGTTTGATTCGAGGAGACCCAAGACTGAATAGAGAATTCGACAGAGGTAGATCAAGGGTTCGGGAAGACTATAGGCCCAACCGATTTGACAGCAAATTCGATAGAATGTATACAAGGACTAATCGGAATAGATCGCGGTCTAGATCAAACTCTAGATCCAGAACAAATAACGATTCGGATTCATTCATGTCTCCTCTGGATAGCTTGTACTCTGGAAAAGAGGAACATAAAACTGGTAAAGGCTACGGTAAGCAGCCTTTCCGCATTCCGAAAATAAAGAAGGAATCAGAACCGTTACGAGCGGAACCTACTAGCGAAGTTCTTACGGTGCAGGATGACTCTGAGACGGATAAGGACGATAAGGCGCCCCAGGCCGTAGAGGGTAACGACCAAGAATCTGATGACGGTGGTGCAGATACCGGTCATTGCGAGGCCAAAGATGATACGGATGAGGAGGCGATGGAGGATGCTAATAATATCGCAAGCAGCAGTGAACCGGAGAAGGTTCGGCAAGTTGACGATATAGAAATTAAACATAGAAAAGTCGTTGCTGAGAAAGACGCAGAAATCACATCAAAAGACGTTATCCAAGATGAAAAACTATCAGGTCCTCCAGAGCTCACAAAAAATGTCCAGGAGAAAAATCTGGATGATGCAACGAATTCTGTTCCTGCTGTACAAACTGAAACCGAGAAACAAGACATTGTACAGGAAGCAGCCAAAAGTCCGGAACACAAACCACAGGAAACCAAACCCCCTGCAGAACAAACCATCCTTGCTCAGTTCTTTGCGAATTTGTTAGGAAGTCAAAACAAAAAAGAAAAGAAGACGGCTCTCTATTCTCTCATAAGCACGTTCTCAGACAGTTTCAACCCAAAAGAATTGTCGAAAATAAAGAAAATCATCAAAGCTGAAGAAGAAGATAGTTCTGAAGATGAAGACGGCCAGAAAAAGGCTAGTCCAGAAGCGGAGTCAAAGAAAACTGAAGAATCAGCTGGGGAAGTGTCTGAAGTGAAACAGTCCGCAAAACAGCCTCTGGAAGTGACAAAAGTTGCTGAACCTGTTGATAATATACCAGGAACTGATGCTGCACCAGAAGATGCGATTCCCGAAGATGTCGCTCCAAAGAATGAAATCGTTCCGAAACGTAAATTGAGGAGACGTGTTAAGCGAATTTCGTCAGAATCTCCCAAAGATTCAGCGAATCGCGACAAAGATGAAGAGGATTCGCCTCCTACTGAAACCATGTCTTCGGAGTTTCCTGATGATTCGGCGGATCGCGGCAAAGATGAAGAGGACTCGCCTCCAGCTGAAACAATGTCTTCGGAGATAACTACTACTGACTTGGATAGGTCATTGATACAGGGCGACGTAGTTGTCACCGTGGGAGAAAGAATCAAATCTAGGAAGAGGACAACGACGTGCTCTATAAAACCTAGAAAAAAATGCAGATCGGAACTGGACAAGCTTCACGAAGATATCCAGGATATGTTCATACGGGATGGGGTTCTGACAGCGACAGGTAAAAGGATGTGTCATCTGTTGAAAGATGATCCCCACGCTCTATCGGTCCCGTCATCCGGCGAATCCGAAGAACCCCTTAAAGTCCGAAAAAAACCCGGCCCTAAACCGAAAGTGAAGACTTCAGATCACACCGAAGTAAACACGATGAAGAATGTCAGAGTTATTATTTCCAAAATACCCGAAAGCGAAATACAGGACAACGAAAAATACTCTAGGAGGTTAACAAGAAGTATGACGTATGAGGATAGCGATAACGAAAATTCTGTTATCGAAGAGGATTCCAGAAAGGAAGCGTCAGATTTTGAGAACGATTCAGGGTCCGAAAGCAGCGAATATGAAAAAGAACCTTCCCTAACGAATGAGACTAAGCAAAATGCCAAACTTAGAAAAAAGTTGAAGAGAAAGCGTGGTGGATGGGCAAGTGGGGTGATTAAGAAGAATAAGAAGAAGAAGCCTGTACCTGAAGATGTCGCTAAACCGACTGTAGATGAGGAACTGAACGATTCCAGCTCCAAAGATTTCTTGGAGCCCGATAAGGAATATTTTGTCGATTTTGCTATGCAGTCCTCATACGCTTGTAAATTGTGCGATTTCAAGGGGAAGTTCATCACAACGCATTACAAGACGGTTCATCCCGATTCGGAGGTGTTGAGTTCGAGGTTCACGCCAGCCGTAGCTGCCGAATCTATAGCGGACTCGAAGAAAAACCTAAGCAAATACGAGGCCTGTGCGGCAATGAGAGGAGCCAAGAAGGTCAAGTTTGTTTGTAGGTTTTGCACGGCTAACACGGTAGTGTTTCCGACTTTGTTTTATGACCACTTGTCTACTCACACCGGCGAGTATAGGCACATTTGTCCCAATTGCGGCATTTGTTTTTGCGGGGCCAAAACTCTCAAGTATCATATGAATACCGTTCACAAAGAAGACGCCATGCCGATTGTTCGTAAGAGTTACAATTCCACCATTATGTTCGGATATATTTGCAGCGAGTGCAACTATGTTCAGATGAACGAGAAACTAGTGCAAGAGCACGTGAATATCTACCATCTGATCAGACCGAATATTTATAAGATTAATCTATCAACTCACTTTGACGAAGAGATAGAGAAACTTCAGAAATATTCCGAAACCCCAGAACTGATGTTCAAAGAAGCAGAACCGAGCGAGAAAGCATCCGAAGCTGTTATGGCTAAAGGCAAAGAAAAAACGATTGCTGCCAAGGCGAAAGAGGTTGTTGAGGACGTTATGGAAGAACCTGAACCCGAAATGGCTCCTCCAAAGCGCCGAAAACCCGGACCGAAACCAGGGCCAAAGTCCAAGAAAAAAATGCTAGAGAGAAGGTACCTGCGGTCCAAAGAAAACGAATCAGAAGACACCTCCACCACGACCGATAGCGAATCGGTTTCAAGCAGAAGCAGCGATAAAGACGTTGAAAAATCCACAAGAATTCGCTGTGATTTGAAATTAGACGCGGAAAAGATACTTCCGGGCAAGAGCAAGCGAGCTGCCAAAGCCAAGGCGCAGGAAAAGTTGAAGGTTATCATGGAACTGACCGACAACGCGGACAAGAAGAAGTGTTCGTCGGACGAGGCGAAAGGTGGAGATACGACAGAAAGCAGTGAAGGCACACCACAGAAAGAACAAAAAGAAGTCTCTGAACAGAGCGGAGACACCCCATGATGGCAGAGCCTCTGAATATAAAACAAGTGGAAAAAATCGAGAAGGTTGTGAAAAAGGAAATTGAAATGAACGTGTTTACATGTAAAACGGACTTGCAAGAGGAGAACAAGAAGATCGAGCAAGAGCGACTGCAAAAGATGGATGAACTGAACCGATCGGTTGGCTCGAGGACATCTCTAAACTTCGTTGATAAACTGTGCAATAGGTAATTATGATTCTTTTTTAATTTTAATCAATAATAAATAGGAACATAAATGGGTAGTAATACATCTTTAGGATCGATCATACAAGGGTCGAGTAAAAGAGAACATCAGTATAAAAGACCATTACAGGGAACCAGTAGTAGCAGAGGTGAAGCAAGCTACTGTTCTTAGGGAGGGAGGTTCTTGTTCACAATGGATATAAATTACTGGGCTATGCAGACGACTCAGGCATTTTATATTCTCGTCTAGGGTAAATATAATAATATAGTGAGGTCACATATGTAGTAGACTCTGAGCATTATAACAAAATGAACCAAGAAATATCTCCCACCAATTTAAGAGATATAATTATTGGAAGAGGTGAAATGTTTGGGAGTGGTACTAGATCCCAGACTATACTGAAATCAAAATTTGGGCATACTAGAGAGATAGGCATTGAACTGGCCAGAAGCACTTACTGAAAGTAATAAGCATTAAAACCAGACATATTTATTGTCTACTTCTATTAACAAACTAGACCAGAAGCAAACACTAGCTCGTTTTTTAATATTGGGATCAATGAGAAACACACCAACACCAGCATTGGATACATTCTTGAGTCTGCCCCCTTGACATCTTGCAGTAAAAGGGGAAATGGGGACGCCAGAGTAGGACAATTCAGATTGGAAAAAATATGGAACTTGTTCACGAACCAGATGATATCGAACTACTCTTTCTATACAAGTTGAAGTGTAAGGAGTGGTGAATATGTTCGTTAGAAACACTGGTATACACATTCTTCTTCCAAACGGAAGTGTATGTAGCTTGGCAATGTGCAAGGAATATCAATTTGAGGCCTCGGAGAAATGAGTGAATTAATAATCTTAATTAATATACTCAATTGTCCAAAGAGTTACTCTTATTGACGAAAAATTTATAGCAAAAAGACAGTCAAATGTATGATGATACAAAATAAATACAGAAAGAAACTATAAATTGAAAACAAATATGTACATTATCCTGCGATAAAATTAACAACTTTCTTGGAATTTCAAATGTTCATGAAAGAAAATATAAAATAGTATTATATGAACAGACAAACTCGCACAAGTCTATGATAATAGTATGTTCAACATATGTTTTGCCGTTACCCAGCTGTCGCACCCCTACGAACGACAGCCTCAGAATTTAAAACAAGGACTCATGAGGTCTTACTTTTTAACGTGCGATTCCTAACACGGGTTGGACGATAGCAAGTGAAAATCGATCGTTCAGCCTGCGGCTTGAACTACCGACTCACGCAATGGTCGAGTGAGTGAGTGAACAAAGCACCCACGTTGAATCGCCCGGCTACGGACCTACCATAATTACATATGAACAAACAACTAATTCCACAAACTACACTGGAATGGATTTGATCTTCAGAAACATTGTTTTCAAAAATATCACATCTTTCCGTATCACAATAACTTTTTTGTAGTGAATAGCATACTGAAAACCAGTGGGGCCCTCAAATTTGAGGGCCCCACTGTCGAGAAACTTGGTGTATGATGTGTTTGTTCTCACTTACTAGCATTAGAAGCTAGTACAATTGAAAGATAATATAGTGATTTTGGTTAAAATAATTTGTAATTTTATTGATATCTGAGGAAGTGGCATTATGAAGTTCTGAAATATGGCTTTCATCCCACAATATTGTGGTGACATCTGCAAATAAAGTGAAGGAACCATTTAAGTCAATAATTGTTAAGTCGTGTATATAAAGAAAAAAGCAAGGCTTCACTTGATTCATTGATGACATATGGACTAGTCTGCGAATGCGGTGAAGAATTGAACCATTCATTGAACAGGAATAGGTTGCTTCTATACCATTGAAAAATGCTGATGAAGTATACTATACACGGATCATCAACTTCATACTACGAAAATATACCTGGAAACCTAAATTAGAAGCAAAAAATAAGCTTGAAAAATGTCTTATTCAATAAGCAAAAGAATATGTTTCAATTATAGTGACTGGGGAAAAACATTTTGCAAAAATTTTAAGGGATGTCAATTTCTCAACCCTCAGAGTGCTTGCATATAGATGATTCGAGAGCTTATTGTATTTCTAGTTATAAGGTACTGCGCCTAAATGAACTTGAGAAGTATATTATTTCCTATTTTATAGCAAATACTAATCAGTGGTTGATCCACAATGACTTTTGGTCATTACATAATATGTATTATATAAAATCAGCGGATAAAGTTGATTTATTGAAATTCAATGAATGTTGGAGAAATAATCAGACAACCTTTCAAGTAGTTGCGATTTTTAGAATAATATGTCTTATAGGTTGAGCAAGAACGACGTGATGGTCAAGGAAGAGCCCAAGGACGAACTGACGGATAGCATGTGCTACCGCGGGAGAAGCAATTCCCCCATTTCCATGCCTGTCTTGGAGAAGAACCCCCCGATCGTGCGACCTCCTACGGAACCATCAATAGCACCGCCCCCAGTTCCCACCCAAACGAAGATGAAGAACCCCGTTCTGCCCGAAGAGGAGGACCCTCTGCTCCCCACGCCGAGTTTCGACGTCACGCAGAAGAACGACAGAGTTATCGTTGACATGATCGAAAAACTGAGGGGTAAGCTCGGGACGGCGGGAAATTTACCCGCGGTTACCGTTGAAGACGACGACGACGACGGTCCGCCCCCCTTGACACACGTTAACGAGTTGGTCAACGTGAAACCTTCCGATAGTTCTACGAAAACACTGCAAATCGGCGGTCTCGTGAAGGTCATCAAGACCAGCGAGTCGACGACGTTCTGCTGTCTGGTGCCGCCTTGCGTCTTCTCCACAGACCACAAGGACGTGTTTCAGAGGCACTGCAGGGAAATGCATGGGGCCAGCGCCGTGGGTCGAAATACGACGCTCTGCGAGACGTGCGGCGTCCAAATCGAAGCTACGCTAGAAGCATCGCTATTGGAGAACTTGTTCAAGCACACCATCACTGAGCACGCTGATTTTTTGAACACCACTCAGCCCGGTTCAGATTCCGTCGAACAACCGACTCCAGTAAGGCCACTCAACTTGCTTCGGATCCGGAGGTTGAGCGGGGACGCCCTAAGCGTGACCAAGAACGACTGGGAGGAGGAAATCGATAAAGACCAGAAAAACTCCAACGTCAGTGAGAGTCCTGAAAACAAGGAGACGATAGACGAAACTGTAGCTGAAGAAGCGCAGGCAACTGTCGCTCAAATTGAGCTAACGGACGACAATCCATTCCCGTTCAAGATAGCCGATGTCATGTCCTTAGCAGAGCCGCAGCCTCCTCCATTGGCCCCCATCGTCAAGCAGAACCTGAACCTGGTGGTGAAGGAAGCAAAGCTTTCTGTGGCGGAAATAGGAAAGCCGAGGAAGACGCAAAAGGCTATGGCTAAGTTTATTGAGGAAGCCGGCAACTTGTACAAATGCCCCCATTACTACTGCCTGTTCACTACGAATTTCAGGGACTTTCTGGAGCGGCACCTCAAGGCGCACTCCATGGACCCGGAGTCGATGATTCCTTGCGTGTATTGCGACATGAAGACGCCGTGGGAGCACGTCCCGATGCATATCGATATCCGCCACGGCAACTGCCGATTTTCTTGTTCGTACTGCTTGTATCGGGCCGCGGTGAAAGAATACGTTTTCTTGCATCAGGACAGGGCGCATCCCTATGCTGATTATTCGGTTATCGCCTTGCCGAATTCTAAGTCGATAAAGAAATTCGCCCTCGCCGAAACTAAGGTGGATCCCATGACGTTGTGCGAACCGTATAAATGTACCTCATGTAAGTTGGAGTTTTTGTAGTTTTATGTTTCTTTATAATGTATTTTCAGAGATATAAATGTTTTGATGGGATATTTGTCTTTCAACTTTTCTGTTTCAATATAATATTGAGAGAACTCTGTGTGTAAGAAACTGGCATGGGCTGTCTTCAAGCAAAGTGCAGAATCACTCTTGATGTACCGCGAGGTACCACTTTTTTCACAATTTATATCAGCGACTTTTGTGAATTTGTTGACCACAGTGAAATACAATCCGATGCACTATGATGTTGGTATTACTGCGACCTCTTGGGGACTAGTGATGCAACACTATTGTCTTATAGAAAAGTATTAAGGATGTCACCTTTTTACATAAATTTTGTCCGACCTTGATGTTTTGTTTCGTTCCGAAGGTTAAAGGGGAAGGGGACTATTTACGTCTGCACTGGATTTAAAAAAAAGTTATAATAATAATAATAATCATTATTTGAAATAGGAAAATTAGTTACATATTGGAATCATTTAAAAAATATATGACAAACATTAGATGAATACATTCTAAAGTTGAAGTAAGATAGGCATGATAATAACTCAAGAAAGAAAATTGTATCTACAGGTAACAAGCACATAATACATATCATACTTGTACATTGAAATAACTTTCTTCAGTTCGTTTTTGAACCTGTTCAGAGATGGACTATTTTTAATTGCATTTGGTAATTTGTTGAACCGATCAAAACCCTTGAAAAACAAAGAATTCATGGTGTTTTTGTTCTGTTCATATATAAATTATTATTTCGAGTGAAGTGGTGGTGAATATCATGATGAAAGACAATGTACCGTTCGAAATAAGATGGTCCTAAATTGTTCAATATTTTGTATACAAAAATCATTGTTTTTTGGGAATTTAAAACATTAAACATAGTAGTAATAGGGGTGTCTCTATGGCACTTCAAAATGATCCTCATACCACGATTGTGAAGTTTTTGGAGTTGAGGCAATTTATTCTGATTGAATAGATATAGGATAGAGGAACAATAGTCGAAGTGTGGCTGAACAATTGACTTGTAAACTGTGATACTTGACTCGGTTGAAAGATTACTAGCAATTCTAGAGAAAAAGAATAATTTTTTGAGTTTTTTTTATGAGTATACTCAAAATGTTCATCAAATGATAGAGTGTTATCCATCAGGAATCCCAGATATTTACTTGAATTCACCAATTCAATTCTTTCATCATCAATGCTGAGGTTAATAATTTTTGAGTCCATTTGGCTGTATATAAATTTGGAGGTGATTATCATTACTTTTCACATCGCTACATGCCAATAGAGTATCATCAGCAAAAAAGTTCATAAATTCACAATCAACAAACAATGGCATGTCATTTAAATATAGTATGAATAGAAGGGGACCCAAAACACTACCCTGAGGAACTCCAACATCATTGGCAATTTCACAAGAGAATATGTCTTTCACTCTAACCCGTTGTTTTCTGTTGGTCAAATAATTATATAACCAATTTACACTGTGCCTTCTATTCCATATATATTCAATTTAGCTAGTAGTAGAGACCTACCATTGGTCTCAAGTTTTTTTTTTGTATGAAGGGCTACTTTTTGAAATGATATTTTTGAATGGTATTGAGAGTTTTTTCTTTTATCACAATCTGCCTTTTGAATATCAGACTCCCACTTCATTTGAAATATTGTTATTAGAAAAACAGTACTTACCATTCTTTTGAGAAACTGAAATCGACTCCAAAGTTTTATTCGAACTATTATGAATTCTTGTGTCCATCTTGGTTGAATTCTCAAACAATGTTTTATCAAAGTAACAATCACCACATAATAAAATATCTCTCTGATGTTGATTCAGGTTAAAACAATCAAAACTAACCAATACCTTGCTTATTATATAAAGAGAAGATAGAAAACTTTAAATTACTCTTGATTTGTTCTGGAAGAATTGACCCTTTTTTTCACTACAAAATTATACCATTTCTAATACAACTCGATAGACCACCATGAATACCCTCATGAAATTGACATTTTATGGAAATGTCACTTTGGAACCTTCAATATTTAATTAATAGTCCAGTGAAAATAATATTTAATTCTTGTATCAATTTGGTGAATATTTGATATACTCAATCATTATAAAATGTACTGTGAAATTTTTCCATAAACGCTTTTATAATCAAATTGCAATGAAATTAAAAATTTTGGATATGGATAACAATTCATGTGAAATGTCACATATAATTTGAATTATTGATATAATTACAAGAAACTTTACAAATTGAAATTAGAAGACAATGTTCATAAAAGAAATTTGGCAATGGACAAATGCAAATAATTTCTGAAGAAGAAAAATTTAATAACAAATACATGTTAATGAAGGAAATGAAATAGTGGTGCCCATTATGAAAAAAAATTGAATACAGTTTATTTAAGGTACGGGAGATGAAATGAGGTTAGAAATGAAAAATTATTTTTCATAATTCTCAGTGAAACTAAACCTTCTATTATAGCTACTACTTCAGTGGCGTGGTGGAAACGAAATATCAAAAAAAGCATTTCCACCACACCACTGAAGATGACTGCCGCAGTTGCAGTCGAAACGTTTGTAGATTATAACCAAAGAATACCACGGCATTTCTATAGAAAATCAGGTTTTTTGTTGTAGATTTTTCCCATGAAAATGAAAGAGGTCTATTTTGAGAAAGATTAATTTTTGGAAAAGAATAGTTTTGGCTTTGTGCTTGTCCATCTTCATAAAAAAATGTGGGAATCTTCCAGAGAAATGAAGAAAGTAATGAATTTCAGAATAAATTCTTCATAAAGATGTGTAGATCATGCAGATGGAGAGAATAATTGAATAAACTTCTCCTAGGAGAAGTTAATTTAATATTTAAATATATACCTCTTTCAATTAAAACAATATTCTTTCAGTTGTTCAGTATATTTATTTATTCACGGCAATGCCTAATTTTTTAAAAGTAATTAACAAGTTCACACATGTATATTTAACAGTAATCTAAGCTAGGTTTAAGAAAAAAATATATTAAATAAAATTTAAAAAATCGTTAAAATAAGTTAATGAGTAACAATCTTTTCAGTCTTTATTGAAAAATTCTGAATCTACATTCCATCACTCCGGCCATAGTTGGTGCGACAAAAGGGTACTTTGAAGATTTCCGAATTTCTTGTTCTCCTTGGATTCGCATTTAAAGTTATATAAGTTCGACAAGTTCCTGGAAATTGAGGCTACCATTGATTATTTTATGAATTAGTGAAAGATCCGATTGTAATCTTCTATGAGCCAGAGTATTCAAGTTATCCAATACAATTTTATAGTCAAACTCACCAATATGATATGCCAGTTTATATGCAGAGTACCTTAAAAACTTATTTTGAACACTTTCAAGCATATCAATATCCACATGATATGAAGGGTACCAAATTATGGAATGGGGAATGTTCCTCAATTTGGGTTATTACAGCAAATGCAAGTTTGAACAAAATAAAGTTGAGTTTGATTCATGAGTTTTTCAAATTAACTTCGAAAAGTATTCAAATTGATGTTTCAAATGTTGTGTTTTAATTTTTAAAGGGATTTGTTTCTGATTCACATATTGGCAACAGCGCTTATATCAAGTTGAAATAATTTCTACGTACCTAGATATTCTACTTTAAGAAAACGAAAATTATCTTTATAAATCAACAATCAAGGCAAAATATAAATTATAGTTCAATACCACGTTCACAAGCCACATAAACAACAGTTGTTTTGTTATTTATTTATATAGAGGAAGATAGGTTAGGTGCACAAAATATCATATGTAACAGAATGTCTCGGAACTCGGAACATAAGTAAACAGAACAGCACGCCTCTGAAATATGTCATCTTTGTTTGTCTCATACAGGTAACAGATTCATTGTCCTTTATTAGCTATAACAGATGTTGCCAAATGGTGAAATAGAAACGAATTCCTTTAAATGTCGAATGCATTATTTTATTCCTCTTTTTTAAATATTCTAATAATTTTTTAAAGAAAAAGGTTGAAGTGATGAATTTAAAATGCGTTATTTTAGAGCTCTTTTATGAACACTACTTGATTTTCGTTAGGAGGAACATTCCCCATGGAACAATATATGATTTTTGTAGAATTATAGAATTTTTATAGAATAGTTTCTTTAGACGTTTTCATACGCCTTAAGATGATTATTCACGAAGAAGAAGATTGGAACTGATTGAGCCAAATTTCAAAAAACTATAATGTGTATAATAAATATAATTTGTTATGAATAGCAATAACACTAATTTCGTCCTAGCTTGCTGAGGTTTGTCAAGTTTCTATAAGAAAAGTGTGGTAATACACTTGACAGAATGAGGTCGAGGTTTTCAGCTAACTCTTTATAAACTATTTTCAGAGTTATACCGAAATGACATTTTGGCAAGTACACCTGTTTAGGCCGTATTTATTTTGGTGTTTTGCTTGAACGCTATTTCAAATTATGGTTCATCAAACTCTGGAATCTCCTACTGATTTCTATTGGTTTTTATGTTTCTTCTAAAACTGATTGAAATTTCTATGAAGTTTAAACGACATTCAAAATCCAAGTTTATACATATATACATACCTGCACCTTTGCTTGCAAATAGTCTATCATTCAAAAATACCAAGTACTATATAAATTCTCAGAAATGACTGACGTTTTTGCCTTAATCTGTCTTAATCTGTGCCAACTATTATGGAATTGTACTATAACATAATTTACTTTGATCTTTGCTGGTTTTATCATTAAGTTTAAAAATGACAATTCATTATGTCTCTGAAAACAGAATATCTCAACAAAGAAAATACCGTTCCTATACAATTTTATATTGACCTTTGAGGAATTCGAAAATTTGTCATTCAAATGTAAAAAATATGAGTGATAGTCAATCAAACGTTTTTCATCTGGAACCATCTGTTTTAAATCTGTTTTTCCGTTAATCAGTTGTCGCCCCCATACGAACGATAACTCTCAGAAGTTGAAACATTTGTGCGAGCTAAGGACTAACGAGGTCTTACCTTTTAACGTGTGATTCCTAACAATGGAGCAACTTAAACTGAATTACTTTTTACTTCTTTGTCTTTCAGTCTGCCTCATGGAATTCCTGTTCGAAAATGAATTCAGAAAACACCTGATGGATTCCCACAGTACAAGCACTTTCGTAACGTGCGGTTACCAGACGTGTCGAAGCAGGGTGATGGCTAGCAAGATGACCCAACACTGGTCCATGGCGCATCAGGTGTCTCTATATCAGTGCGGTTATTGTAAGACGAGCTGCAGCGACATCAAGTTGATGTTCCATCATTTTTCCAAAGTGCACCAGAACGTCGCACCGGAGATATTAGTCAGGATGGTGACTCCTATGCCGGTAAAAATCTGTTTATTAGTGTTAATTGTGTGAAATTGAACTGTGAAATCGTTCATGTACGACAAAAACAAAATTAGACCTACAATGGATCCCTGTGGAACTCCACATCTTATAGTTGGCAACTTTGTATACCAATAGCTTTGAAACTACCTGCAATATTTTGAATGCTCCATAATTTCAATCTACTATTATTCATTAATAATAATAATAACGATTGATTGAATTAAATTTGTCTTCAGGGCTCGAAAAATAGTTTCTTCGTGTTGTGATTACTATTAAAAAATATGTATCTAATATGTCTAATGGTTTTTAAAATAGTAATATTAACAAGAAGAAACTACTTTTCGAACCCTGAAGAATAATTTAATCAAATTCGAAACGTTGACAAAAAAAAGTTTTTTTAAAGGAAAATTGATCCTGTAACCCAACCTTTTTTTCAGACAAGTTTTATTGTTGTTTTTGATGTTGCGAAGTCCTTATAACACTTTTCAATCCATTGCTTTGCTTGAACAGTATTTTTGCCCATCAAGAAGCAGTGTAAAATTAAAAAACAAATTGTTTTTGATACTAGATTTTGCAAATAACAAAAGTAGTGTCAGTCTTAGCACAATAACTCACAAACTCATGAGTGGAATATCATGAAATTTCAACAGCTTTCATTTGAAGGTTGGTACTATCGGTAAATTGGTGAATGCAATATAGCGCCATCTATGTCTTAGGCCCGAGACTTTTCAGCCCATGTAGTAATTATCTCTAGTTTATATGTCAATTAACTGTATTTGTATTATTACTTCCCTCTATGTATATTATGTAATAGGGATAACCCTGCATATTCACTCTAGCGAAACCCTTACAAACATTATTTAATCTTTCTGTATCTATGGGAATCTTCCCTGAATTCTGGAAGCAACGTTTTCTAACTCCAATCCACAAATCTGGTGATAGAGAAAATATTAAAAACTACCGTCCAGTGAGCAAGCAATCTGAAATTCCCAAGTTGCTGGATTGTTTGATACAAAAAAACATAATAAATGAATACCAACATGGCTTTATATCTGGTAGATCCACTACTACAAATTTGTTGCTTTATCAACATTTTCTTTTGAATAACCTACAGAAAAAACACCAAATTGACTCTATTCATACTAATTTCTCTAAAGCCTTTGACAGGGTAAATCATAATCTTCTCATGGCTGAGCTCCTAGCATTAGGCATCAATGGTAACATGTCAAAATGGATAAATAGTTATTTGGATAATATAATTCAGTATGTTAAATATGCTGGTTCCATATCATCACAAATTCCTGTAACGTCTGGCGTCCCTCAAGGATCGCATATAGGCCCAATACTCTTCATTCTTTTTGTAAATGTTGTGTCGAATGTCATACTCCACAGCTATTCAATGTTTGCAGATGATTTCAAACTTTACAGGGTTGTAGATAGCTTTTATGATACAGAACTGTTACTGTTACAGATAGATTTAAATAACAGTATAATTTTGTCATGGAGAAAAAAGAAAAAAAAAGTTTGTAAAATCTTAAACTGAACTAAAGATAATAAATACATAGCACAATAATAATAATATGATATATAGTATAAAAAGAAAGCAATGTGATGATGAATGATAGAATATTCAAAGGAAATGTTTCAGGAAATAATGCGACTCAGGTCAATTTTGATGGTATTTGTGGAGCTGCTAAAGATATCAACCTGTTGATACATATTTCTATTTCTGAGTATTTTGCTTAAAAAACATACATCTAAAATAATTCTTCTATTCTTCAAAGATAATAGATTCATCTATAATGTTGTTGTATGCATATTCTCCCCTTCTTAGACCTAACTTGTATGCACAGATCCTCAGGAAAGTGTTTTGTACAGCTTCAATTTGGTTTATGTGTTTATGTGTATTTCATAATATGGGCACCAAATTATTGAAGCGTACTCCAATAATGATCTAACTAATGAACAATATAATAACTTGGGAATGTTCAAACTGAATTCCTTACATGATCTTTTGATGAAGCCCAACATCTTGAGTGATTTAGCTATAGTATACTCAATATGAGATTTGAAGTTCAATTCACGATCGAACATAATTCCTAAGTCCTTTATCACTGATTTCCTATCAATTGGTATATTATTGATACTGTAGTCATGTAGAACAGGGTGAATAATTCTAGAAAATGTTTGGCAGAAACATTTGGATATATTCAAATTCATTTGATTCATAACACACCATACATAAAATTGTGACAAATCTTCTTGCAAGAGTGAGACATCATTTGTAGAAGAAATTAATTTGAATATTTTTACGTCATCAGCGAAAATCAGTACCTCACTATGTTTTATAATTGTAGCTAGATCATTAATGAATCGGTTGAATAGCAAAGGTCCACAGTGGGAACCCTGAGGAACACCCGAAGGACCAGGAATTGTGGATGATACGCAGCCTCCTATTTTTACTATATGGCTTCTACCAGATAAGAAACTGTGGATCCATTGCAAGATTGGTCCATAAGAACCTAACGAAGACAGTTTGGCGATAAGCAAATCTTGGTTCACCCTGTCAAATGCTTTAGAAAAATCTGTATAGATAGAGTCGA
Organism: Leptinotarsa decemlineata; assembly: GCF_025532065.1. Classification (NCBI taxonomy): domain Eukaryota; kingdom Metazoa; phylum Arthropoda; class Insecta; order Coleoptera; family Chrysomelidae; genus Leptinotarsa; species Leptinotarsa decemlineata. The sequence goes on from NW_027412547.1 coordinate 961,835, forward strand.
CCTGTAATCTTTTCTCCAAAGCACCTAATATGTAAATTTCATGAACAAGTAGGTTCGTCACAGTTGATTTATTAGCAACAAATTCATGTTGCTGTAGAGATATTAGACTTTTGCATTGCTAAGTCATATGCCTGTTTACTAAAAAGTCAAAAAGTTTGGGTATTTTTGATAGGGTGCAAACAGCTCTGTAATTGTTAATATCATCTTTTGCCCCTGATTTATGTATAGGTTTAAGAAAGCTTTGTTTCCAAAATTCTGGGAAAATACCAGAAAATACCAAATTATTATTAATAATCAATTGATATTTTTTTCAATCACACTATGTATATGTTCATTGTATAATAGCAAGTCCGTAAATAAATAAATAAAATAAATAAATAAATAATAAAATATATTATACGACAAACTCTGTTTCTACATTTCTAGGATAAAATAACGCTCGGCTACAGTGCGGAGGCATTCCGCAGGTTGCGCAAGGTCGTCAGCATGCCCAAGAACATCACGTCCGAAGATAAATCAGAGAAACCCTCCTCACCTGTCGGCAAACTCGTAGTGAAGCAGCCCCCCGCTCAGTTCAGCAATACCGTCAGCATGCAGGTCATGAATACGGTGGCTCCACCATCTATCCAGAAGGCTATTGTTCTGCCAACGTCGAAGAATTCTGTCGCAACATATTCCCTTGTCGCTTCCACTGCTCCGATCACGACGGGGGTCAACAGTTTGATCCTCGTGACCAGTAACCCGAATAGTTTGATGAAGAGTTCGCAAGTTAACATGACCAGCCCTGTAGCGACTGTCAGCAAGGCGCATGAGGTGAGTGTTTGATGTTTTTGTAGTGTGTGTCCAGATGAAGTCTTTTTAACCAGTATTTCACGAAAAAAACGCTGAAACACGTCAGTTGATTTTTTGGCAATAAAATGATTTTTTTTTCAACCCTTAGCTGCAACCCTCCCCGACTTTTTTTTTTCAAATGCAAACCTATGTCGTGTATAGCCTCATTGAAAAGCTCGTAAAAAATGGATTCTGACCATACCCTTTTTTTTGTGGTTACAACGAAATGAGAAAAAACTCTTTTGAAAAGTTACAAATACCTAACTTAGTGCTATCTACGGGTGAATTAACGTAACAGATGCTGAAATTGGCCTCCACCCTCTACTTGGCAGGCTCCTAGGCGATGGTAAAACCCGACTACGGAATTCCGAATGGCCTCAGCCGGTATGTTATGTGATTCCACTCTAATTCTGCTTTTTAGACCTTCAATATTAGCCGGCCTATTTTGGTAAACCTTGTCTTTCATATATCCCCAATAAAAATAATCTAATGGCGTTAAGTCTGGGGATCTTGGCGGCCATTCAATTGTACCACGTCGTCCAATCCAGCGTCCTGCAAATATGTCATCGAGATATTCTCTGACATTAATACCAAAATGTGGGGGAGCGCCGTCCTGTTGGAACCAAAGTGTTTCAGTGGGGATACTTGGATCTGCTTCATTGGGAAACATAACAGCTAAAGCAGGGACTAATTCAAAGCATAAACAGTCTAAGTAGCATGCAGCTGTAAGGTTTCCCTAAAAAAAGTATGGCCCTAATAATCTGTGGTTGATGATGCCTGCCGATACATTTACTTTCTGAGGACGCTGCGTACGAGCTTCGCATATCCAGTGTGGGTTTTCCTGACTCCAGAATCGATAGTTGTGCATGTTAACTACTCCATGTAAATAAAAAGTAGCTTCGTCCGAAAAGAGTATGTTGAGTGGAAACCCATTATTCTCGTCACATCGCCTCATTATTTCCTCACAAAATTGCAAACGCCTGTCATAGTCATCTTCCAAGAGCTCTTGGACAAGACATACCTTATATGGGTGGTATTTTTCTGTTTTCAAAAACCTCCCAATCGTACGTCTAGATGCAGGATTGTTTTGGGCTAATGAAACCGTTGACAAATGTGGATCTTCCTGCAGAGATAAGGCAATGTCCAATTTTTGATCTTCGTCTAAAACATGTGGCCGGCCACTTCTGGGCAAGTCCTTCATTGTACCATGTTCTTGCAACAAATGCAACAACCTTTTTCTCTTTTTGAGGTACACTGGTCAACAATTGCTTGGAATGGAACTAATTTTATGTGGTAAGGTTTTGGTGAAAAAATAAAATCCACAGAATGTTGATGCTACATTACGTTATCAGTTTTACACATAAATCAATAAAATTTGTTGTGGTGTCTAGCCCGGTTTGTCTGTTCTTAAAATTTGTAAACTTTTTGAAAGTAGGTACTGGTGGTCCTTATCAATTGTTGAGCAATGTACATCATCACCACTTATTTGTTTTTTGCAACGTTAATTCACCGGTAGATAGCACTAAGTAGGTATTTCTAACTTTTTTGGTTTCAAAAGGGTTTTTTCTCATTTGGTGATAACCGCATGAGTAAAAAAAATAAAGGGTATGGTCAGATTCCATTTTTTACGAGCTTTTCAATGAGCCCATACACGACATGTGTGAAAAAAAAAAGTTGGGGAAGGTTGCAGCTAAGTGGTGGAAAAAAATATTTAATTTTATTGCCAAAAAATGCGCACAACGTGAAATCAACTGACGTGTTTCAGCGTTTTTTTTTACTAAAATACTGGTTAGAAAGATATTAATTTTATTCCGGACTTTTGCGCATCCCTGTATGTATCTGGCCAAAAGAGAAGCATATCGGATGTTGACATCTTCGTTGATTCATTAAGAGCAGTTTCAAGCAGACCGTTTTCGTCACTGCTAGTTTTGATGAAAGATTGATTCAGTAATGACCCATCTTGTTTATGAGTCAATGAGATTTTTCCCTTGATCCTGATATTAAAGTTACCCCGTTTCTAGCATTTCCGTTGAATTTCTTGACCATTTGCCTCTTGCCTTTGATGTTCTTGTGTTCTTCATCTGTTGATACAGATAAAATTACTTGTGTGCCCTGGTCAGTTGTGATGTTCTTTACCGTTTCAGGTCCTTTTTCCTCTACGCCACTGGAGTTCGTCGAATTGACTGCCTTTTTTTATTAACAGGTTTTGTTTGTGTACTGATAATGGCTGTATTTTTTCATTCCATTCGTTATTTTTTGTTGAAGATAAGTAATTTCAGATTTCATGTCTTGTGTTGTTTTATTTATTGTGCTGTTCAGTTATGTTACTCATTTCTGTTTGTAGTTTTAATGCTTCATTTAATATTATTTCCCCCTCATTCAATTTTTCTATGAAGTTGTCTTTCAGGAGTCCGTCATTAGGAAGTTCGTATATAGTTTGTTCTAATAGGCTCATCTGATTTACTTTTGTCACTTTCACAACAAAGTATTTTATTTCCTTCAATGAATTGAGTTTTACTTCTAAATCTAGGTATGCAACTGTGGTGGAAGATGCTGGTACAGTTTATATAAACCTAGTGAATAAATTATTTGGATTTACAACATTTGTAAGTAATATATTGGCTAAATCGTAAGTTAAAAAAATAATATATGGGATACCGCAAGGATCAGTATTTCGACCTGTTTTGTTTCTTATACAGTGTGACCCATTTTTAATGGAAACACCTCCTAAAATTTGAAGTTGTAAATCGATTTTAATAATTTTTTTTTAAATGTCAAGTACTAAAAGGTCTACCTTGGGACAAAATTTGAAATGTTTATTAAAGTTTCAGGGCATACTACGATATTTATTGAAAAAATCACTACGTCACTGGATTCAGAGTGCCTCTAAATAGGTGTGACCAAAATTTCATGAAAAACTATTCATTATTAACAAAGTTATGACAACTCAAAAATTCGAAAACTCACACAGCTAACAGTCACAATATATCATTTTTTTAATGATTTCAACAATAAAGTGCCGCCAGATGAAAAAAAAAATCAAATAGCGTACATATTTTTAATGAAAATAACGGAATTACATTCACACAATTCAACTAACAATGAAGCAAAACATTTTAATAGGCGTAACTAATAACTAATTATTGAAATGTTTCGATTCAGTGCAACAATTGATTCTAACTCATATTCTAGTAGCCTCTACTAATCCACCACGTATTTCGATACATGTGTCGTAGCGCTTACAAATGTTTCTGATTACGTTCCTTAGTTCTTGAGGGCTAATATCTGCACATACCTGTCGATTTCTTGCACAACGTTCATTTCTATCTCTTAAACGGTTTTTGTAAACTTTTTGTGTGAGAAGTCCCCAGAGAAAAAAGTCCAAAACTGTGAGGTCTGGAGATATGGGTATCCACTCTATAAACGGACTACCACGGCCTATCCATCGGTTTGAAAAATGTTCGTTAAGCCATTGCCTCACAGCTCTGGCATAATGAACTGAACACCCATCTAACTGGACAATTAAATTTGATCGTTCATTGATTGGCAGCTCGTGAATAGCATCCCAAAACTATGTGTTTCAAAATTCTAGAAACCTCTGCGCATTAATGTTTTCCTCAAAAAAGAAAGGACCGATAATTCGTTCGTTCAATATCCCACACCAGACGTTGATTTTTTGGGAATACTGGCTTTTACAATTTATTATATTATTGCAGGATAATCCGCTGCCCAATAGCGACAATTCTGTGATGACACTACTCCATTTGTAGTGAAAGTGGCTTCGTCGGTATATAAAATATTTTTTAGGAAATTTTTATTGTTTAAATATTCCCCTTGGGCCCATAAACGTCTTGCTTCGTCGCCTTCTTGAAGTGTGTGTAAAAATTTTGGCTTGGAAGGTTTAATATTCTTCGCCTTGAGACATCTCCGAATAGTTTCTTGTGGAATATTCAAATCTAAAGTGGCATTCCTTATACTGGCATTAGGATTATTTCCGAAATAATCTAAAATGTTTTGATCATTCCTGTCATTCCTGTTTCGTCTTTGTACAGGATTACTTTTCAACATAATTTTTGATACTGCACCAGTTTCATTGAATATTTTATTTATTTTAGTTACCGTACCGCAGCTAATACGAGGACGATCTGGATGTCTCTCGTTAAATACTCTACAAACCTCTCTAGCACTTCTAACGTCATCTCCCGAAAGGCGTACAATTTCAATTTTCTCTCTTACGCTCAATCTTGCAGCCATGACACAAAATAATTCGAAGAACTGTAAGGTGAATATTGTTAACAATAGTACACTTGAATCTTTCACAAGTGTCGAACTGTAATATCATTTCCATGGCAACTAACATTCAAATTGAAAAATTAGGTCTTGGTTTTAGTTAATTTGCGTGAAAACTTGAATGTAATTCCGTTATTTTCATTAAAAATATTTACGCTATTTGTTTTTTTTTTTCATCTGGCGGCAATTTATTGTTGAAATCATAAAAAAAATATTCTCATGGCTTTATCTGTTGATATAGGGTGTTTTTTGTGACTGTTAGCTGTGTGAGTTTTCGAATTTTTGAGTTGTCATAACTTTGTTAATAATGAATATTTTTTCATGAAATTTTGGTCACACCTGTTTAGAGGCACTGTGAATCCAGTGGCGTAGTGATTTTTTCAATAAAAAAATCCCGATTTTCGACTAAGAAAAAATATCGTAGTATGCCCTGAAACTTCAATAAACATTTCAAATTTTGTCCCAAGGTAGACCTTTCAGTACTTGATATTTCAAAAAAAAATTATTAAAATCGGTTTAAAACTTCAAATTTTAGGGGGGTTTCCATTAAAAATGGGACACACTATATATTTCAATTCTTTGGATAAAGTAAATTTATTTGGTAAATTACAAATGTTGGCTGATGACACCACTTTAATTTACAATGGAATTGTTTTTGTTGCTTTGTTCTGAATTCTATAAACTATATGTTTTTTTTTTTGGTACACTGGCCTAAAGTCGGCAGTACATTAATTAAATTGAACAGGATAATTTGGTGGTGGATTGTTTTATATGTAGTTCCGATTCTTCTGAAGCATCCATTAGTGGAATCAAATGCTTCTACACTTTTTCTCTGTACTTTATACATGACAATTTATCATTTATCAAGAAACCTATACAGTGCATTTCTTTAATGTCCCCCCCCTTTTTATTTTTTGATCGGGCGACCCAAAAAATTGAAATTTGGAATAATGAAATTAATGGATAAATACTTTATTTCGAAGTGAAATTGACAGATGAAGCTTTCGAAATGGCGACTGGGCATCATCTGGGAAAAAAAGTTGAATGGAAAAGGGGGTTAGTGACACATCCTTTCGAAGCTCCCGACAAATGCTTCATAACCGAACAATATATCTACACCTACTACAAAATGGCGGAACTTTTAGAAGATGCTCGAAATGGTTGACTTAAACTTCTTGACATATGAACAGCCTATCCGATATTTCATGACGAACACAGTAACGTCAATATGTCTACAAATATGTATTTTTCTCTGCCGTATATCCAATATTGAAGCAGGTTCAGTTTCGTACACCTTTTGCTTCTAATAGCCACATAAAAAAGTCCAAAGGTGTCAAATCTGGCGAGCGGGCTGTCCATTTTGTAGGACCTCGACGGCCAATCCAACGACCGGGAAAAGTAGTGTCCAAATAGTTTCCTACTTGTCTGGAGGAATGTGGTGGTGCTCCATCTTGTTGGAAAACAATATCCATATCGAATTCATTAGGATTCGCTTCGATGATTTCAGTGATGACAAGGTTAACAGTAGTTTCCTACATACTCAAACACAGTTCTTCAGTTGAATTTTGATCAACAAATAGAGGTCCTACAATATGGTTTCCCAATATTGATAGATTGTTGACGTGGTACCTTTCTACTAGTGAAACCGAAAACTAAATGAGAATATTTTAACTGAACAATAATATTCATTGTCGTATTGACAATTAAAGGGGGGGGGACATTAAATAAATGCACTGTATATTAATTGTTTTCAATATGCATAATGTCACGATATGATACCTGGTTTTGACTACTGTAGCACATGATTTTTTTATTTTCTAGGACCCTACCACGCCTTCACCGCTTCAGCTACCATTACTTTCGACCCCATCTACGATTCCCTTCAGTTCGACTCCTGCATCCTCACCACTGCCTTCACCTGCGATCCCTACAACTCCCGTTACCGACAAGTCGATATCAACTGTTCTCTCTGGAGAATCGAACTCCACCCCCACGCACTCAAACGTAGCGCCTCTGGAGCACATTACCCTGGGCGAAGATAACAATCAGGAGGAAGTTTCTAAAGCAGACGTCGATCCCTTGGATCTAGGAGAGGCGGGCACGTCTCAAAACGATATCTTCAGTTCAGACGAAGAGAGCGACTCTCTGCTGAGGTCAGAGAAGGTGAATAAGGAATCGGAAGTGGGTATCGAAGTACGTATAACAGATAGATGAATGTATTGAAATTTAGAAATATGTACAGTGTTTTGAAGGACACCCTGTATGTATAGAGCTTAAAATCACCTTTCCAAAAATGTAGCACGCTTGATGTATTACAAGAGTCATCTTTGAAATACAGAGCTTTGAGGTTTTTTTTCATGCTTTCCACAGAAGTAATTAAAACGCATAGTTTCAACAAAACTGATAACAATATAGAGCGTGACTCACGGTCGATGGTAGGTTAGACGTTTCTGGAAAACGCAAAGCATGATTTTTCTGAAAATTTCACCTCTCCCATTTCCTTACCTATTCTATCGATCTAAAATATTTTCAGCATTGCGGCATATTGCCGCTTCCATCAAAAAGTCCTAGCAACTTTATTTTTTTAAATGGAACACCCCGTATATTAGGTAATACATTTTTGGAATCGCTCTGGTATTTTAATACTTTTTTGTTAATAATGTTCTATACCTATCTCTATCTATTTTCGAGTTAAAAAATAAATTGTGCTAAATATGGTCCAAAACATAGCCTTAATTGAAATTAAGTACATCAGTACTCTCGATTCATGAAAAGTCGATATTTTGATGATAGTTTGGACAAACTCGAAATATTCAAATAACACCAAGAAATCGACTCCATATCATACAGGGCGTGCTAAAATTACTATTATTTCCATTGTGCATAAAAGTAGTCGAAAGTTCATTTTTTCAAATGAAACCCCCTGTATATTACTCGATAAATTGAAAGATGGCGAAAAATGCTTCAAGATGATATACATGTCCCTATACCTAAATCGTCAAGTTTTCTTAATAAAGCCGTTTTTGTGGAAAAATAGTTATTCACATTTTACCTACAAGTGTTGAAAGTGACATTTTATTTTGTGAGTGGGGATTATTGAAAAACGAGCGTCATGGCTCCATGTTAAAAGCGCCTTCAACATTACCAAAACCTGTTAGTTCAAATGAGGACAATACTGTTAACGTTTTGGCATATTTTTATGGATATCCAGAAGCTTTCATTCGCAGTGCTGAAAAAGATTTAGGTGTATCACATGCTTCAGTACAACGAACTTTGAAAAATCACGGAATGCATCCGTATAAATTTACCAAAGTTCAAGCTCTAAAAGCAGAAGACTTCGAACATAGAATGCATTTTTGTGAATCCCTTTTGATTCATACACAGGAAGATCGGGAATTGTTGTCAAAAATAATTTGGAGCGACGAATTAAAATTTACAAGGGATGGTATTTTCAATAGAAGGAATAAACATTTTTGGGCTGATCATAATCCTCATGTTACAAAATAAATGGGTTTTCAAGAAAAATTTGACCTGAATGTTTTCTGTATTCTGAAGAACAATAAAATTAGTTTTTTTCATTTATGAAGACACACTGAATGCAGAGAGATATCTCCAAATATTAAGGACGACTGTAACCGATTTTCTTGAAAATTTGTCTTTAGAGGAATATAGGAATTCGTGGTTTCAACTGGACGGAGCGCCAGCTCATTCCACCCAGGAAGTTTCCAGGAAACTTGACGAACTCTTCGACGATCGTTGGTTTAGGCGTTTAGAGCCGTGGGATTGGCCACCGAGATCACCCGATCTCACGCCACTTGACTTTTTCTATGGAGTGTTTTAAAATAAAAGGTATACAGTACTCCAGTGTCTACCAAAGAAGAATTGCGACGGCGAATAGTGCGGAGTATTGAAGATCTGGATCCCCAGGAAATTGAAAAAGCAACCACAAGTCGCGTACAAAAAAACATTTTAAATTGTTTAGAATGTAATGGACAACATGTTCAGCATTTATTGGGTAAATGTGATATTTTGTTTACAATTTTGTTATTTTGAATCATCCTATTCTGTTATTGTCTGTACTTTCACATGTTTTAGCCCACAAAATCTTACTTTTTACCTAGAAATGACTGATTTTTGGTACAGTTGTTCCCTGGAAACTTTGAGCCATAGTTAAGGAAATTATTTTGTAACCTTACAAACTTCCTCTCGTTCATTGGTGTTAATTCAGGATACATTTGGTTGAATTTTTTACACGTTCTGACAATGATTTGATCACTTTGTTGATGTCTATAATAAATAATTTCATAAGAACTTCGTTTGAATAATCGATATTTGCATTCATTTTGGAAGATGATTCGAAACACCGTCGATAACTCTTTGTAAATTACTTATAAAAGTAACCGAACTGCTATAAGCTTGATAATTCCACTGCTACCTAAATTCAAATTCTAAAAAAAAAATAATGTTTCTAGAAGAAGCGACTTTATTGAGAAAACTTGATGATTTAGGTATAGGGACATGATATATCATCTTGAAGCATTTTTCACCATCTTTCAATTTACCGAGTAATATACAGGGGGTTTCATTTGAAAAAATGAACTTTTGACTACTTTTATGCACAATGGAAATAATAGTAATCTTAGCACGCCCTGTATGATATGGAGTCGATTTCTTGGTGTTATTTGAATATTTCGAGTTTGTCCAAACTATCATCAAAATATCAACTTTTCATGAATCGAGAGTACTGATGTACTTAATTTCAATTAAGGCTATGTTTTGGACCATATTTAGCACAATTTATTTTTTATCTCGAAAACAGATAGAGATCTCTCTCTAATATCTGTTTAAAATCTGTGTTTCCGTTAACCAGCTGTCGCACCCCTACGAACGACAACCCTCAGAAGTCGAAACTTGTGCGAGCTAAGGATTAACGAGGTCTTACCTTTTAACGTGTGATTCCTAACACGGGTTGGACCATAGCAAGTGAAGATCGATCGTTCAGACTAGGGCTTGAACCACCAACCAACACGGCAGTCAATTCGTGTGAGTGAACAAAGCACTCACGCCGAACCGCTTGGCTACCGACCGACCATATAGGACCGTATAGGACATTATTAACAAAAAAGTATTAAAATACCAGAGCGATTCCAAAAATGTATTAATATACGGGGTGTTCCATTTTAAAAAATAAAGTTGCTAGGACTTTTTGATGGAAGTGGCAACGCCGCAATGCTGAAAATATTTTAGATCGATAGAGTAGGTAAGGAAATGTGAGAGGTGAAATTTTCAGAAAAATCATGCTTTGCGTTTTCCAGAAACGTCTAACCTACCATCGACTGTGGTCACGCTGTATATATATATATATATATATATATATATATATATATATATATATATATATATATATATATATATATATATATATATATTCATATCTGAAGATATTACAGATTTGAATTGTAGTGCCTATAAATAACGCGTCAAAGGCCCCGCTTCGCCATATATCACCTTATGATTAGTAGCAATCGCACGTTCATATGATATATATTTAGTATTTCAAAAACAAAGGATCTAGAGAAATAGTAGATAATTACCGAAAGTCTGCTTACAGAGCCAACTAGCCAACATTTTTGATATGGCATATAATGAACGTCTCAATAAATTTTTGAATCAACATAACTTATTATTTGATTGTCAGAATGGATTTAGAAGGAACAAATCAACAAATACCGCCATATGTGATCTCAATACTACCGTCTATAGCTGCCTTAATAATAAACAAAATCCCATTGCTCTTTATTTTGACCTAAGTAGAGCGTTTGATACAGTTGATCACCAACTACTCTTGGAAAAATTACACCGAATTGGCATACGAGGAGTTACAAGTAATTGGATTGCTTCATATCTCCATGACAGACAACAAATAGTGGTTATAAACGGTAAAAAATCTAAAGAAAATATTGTGAACATTGGTGTCCCTCAGGGGTCTATATTGGGGCCAGTTCTCTTCACAATTTTTATAAATGATATGGTTTATTCATGCTCTGAGCCAAAAAAAATCATTATGTATGCTGATGATACTAATATTCTGATTTCTGAGAATAAATTACAGGGTACTGTAATCAAGGCAAATATTTGTGCTAATGATTTTCATGAGTGGTGTGTGTTCAACGGATTGCTAGTGAATTTGTCCAAGACATTTTTTATGGTGTTTACAACAAAAAATATAAATTATGATTTCAGTCCTCTAATAAGAGTTAATCATCAAACAATAGAACAGGTGAATTACATCAAATTTCTAGGTATCAAAGTAGATCAAAAAATGACATGGGATCCTCATATTAATGATCTAACAAATAAATAAAGCACAAGTTGCTTCATCGTCAGGCAATTGAAAGGTACAATATCTCTGGAAACCGTTAAACTGGCTTATTTTGGAATAGTGCAATCGACAATAAGTTATGGAATAATGTTTTGGGGTAACTCTGTACATATGAATAGAGTTTTTGTTACGCAAAAAAGAATTATCAGATGTATGGCAGGAGTGCACTCCAAAACATCATGTAGAAAATGGTTCAATCAACTAGGAATTCTCACAGTCCCCTCACTTTATGTGCTGCAGATCATATTATACGTTAAAAAAGATGAAAGTTATTTGAGGAAAAAAAAAAGATATACATAATTACTGTACAAGAAACAGTGAAAGATTATACCAGCCATACTCACGATTAGGAGTTGGTCAAGACTCCCATGTATATCAAGGTATTAAATGTTATAACAAACTCATGGCTATTCATCCTGAGTTAAGTTTGATGAGTAGGAATGAACTAAAATGTTGGTTGAATGAATTTTTAAAAAACAAGGTGTTCTACTCTCTTCAAGAATTTTTAAATTGTTGATGTTCATTGTATATTTTAATATTTTACTTATCAAAAATCTATATGTATAATCTTGTAAATTTTAATTACTTTTAAGCTCTCTTTGTGACTAGTCCAATAAGTTTCATGTATTTACACTTTTTTTATGTTGTACATGTGAACTTTACTGATGAATAAACTTTATTCTATTCTATTCTATTTTATCAGCATTGAACTCGTGCGAAGCTGGGGCTGCTCGCTAGTATATCATTAAAGCGATTCGTAAGTCATATGATGAATTCATATCACCTGTTGTTCATGTTCTTTTGAAATATAATCCCAATTTGCTTACAGGGTGAATACTGAAATCATTCTACATTTCTTGCTACATTATATTTCGATTCTGGGTCGTATCTCATTTCTTGTTTATAAATAATAAATGTAACTCATACCATCTAATTTTATTTTTGGAGGTAAATGTTTTGAACAGATTTTCTGTCGACTGAATCGAATTTAAAACAGTATGTTGCCACATGTTGCCAGCCTCTAAATTGACTTCCACTGGATCACGAAATGAATGTTAATAACTCAGGTGACAGGAATATAGAAAAGATAATTTATAGAAGTTGTAAATAAGGCCAGAGCCTAGATACAGACCTTTCACAATCTGATACTTCTTAGTTCCGTTCTAGCATAAACCTACTTTCCTTATTTGAGTTTCTCGCACATTTGTGGAAATACATTTCTTCATATTTGAATATTTTTCAAGAAGAAAACGGGTCTAATGGGCTATCAACTATATCGCTGCGCTTTTTGTGACTTTTCCTCGTCGAATTCCAACGATTTCAAGAAGCACGCCTCGAGGTCTCAAGCTTGCAGAAGAAAAGACAATTCCTCGAAGCCCTACAAATGCGTTCACTGTGGAAAATGTATGAAAAATCCCCACGTTTTCGTAGAACATGTCCAAGTTCACGGAATTCTCAGATTCGCTTGTTCCCTGTGCGAAACCAAGTTTCCGACACCCAATCTTGCCAAGTAAGTAAACGTATTTTGTTTTTACAATGTGATTATCATAGATAGACAAGTTTCTGTGCAAAAGAGTTCAGTCTAGTAAATATGGCGACTTGGTGTCTTAGACGGATTGAAGTATCTTCAGGAGTGCCTCAGGGAGCTCACATGAGCCCACAGTTTGATTTATTTTGCATATTTGCAGATGATTTGAAGATGATCATAACATTTCAGATACTGTGGAACTGCAGTATGATTTTGATAACTTTTCTAAATGATGTGGCATCAACTCATTATACTTGAATCCAGATAAACGTTAGGAAATGACTTTTTCGACGATCAGTAATTGATTTTGGAATTATATTTGATTCAAGAACGTCTTTTAAGTACCATATAATGAAAACTTCATTTTGTAAATACTTGAGTCTGCTAAAATCGTGAGTGTTGAATGTATATTAATAATGGATGTTAGGCAACTTTTTTATATTCAGGTTTGTATAAAACAACATTTAAATAAAAAAAATCTGATATTACCTGCCCATTCATATAATACTAGACAGAGAAATAGATATGTCATTCCCAAAATGAATAAAACAGTTGGACAGAAATGTTTTCATCATATAGCACCTAAAATATATAATGACCTACCTGAGAACTTAAAATCTGAAACTTCTTTGAAAAAATTCAAAATACTGTTGAAAAAACATATATCAAGTAAAGAAAGAAGAAAAATACGAGAATATATTGATTGAATTCCGTATAGTACCTCTACCTTACTTCGCTTATTAGCTTTTAATAAAAAAAAAAAAACAAAGGTTACTTTTATATTCCCAACTTTCATATTATATGTAACTTAAGGACTTATTTTTATCTATTACATTTTATATTTTATGTCATATCATTTTATTATTGTATTTACTTAATATTATTATTCGTTCCGATATATGTATTTCGTATTTTATTATATATTTCTTAATATTTTTTAAATTTTTTAACTACACACAGGTTTGTAACCTCAGTGGGATTTTGAATTTATTCTCAAATCACTTAAAATTGTATTAATTGTTATTCTTACATTCTAAGTCTTAAAATAAATAGTATGTATGGTTTCCATTTCATATTTGAGAATAAAATCCTCAAAATATACACTGTGTACAAATCCTAGACGGAAATGAAATAGTGATACTTTCAAAATTCAGTTTCGTAGAATCAATCATGGTCAAAATGAGACAATTCGTTGTATTTCAGAATCATAACCGTTCCAGTTTGGAATAGTTTGGTTGATAAATTTTTAGTTTTTAATTCTGCGAGCATATCTGTAAGATTAAATGCAAATTGACTTGTCCGTTGAAATAAATGAATAATAATGATTGGATCACTTCCACAGAAATCATATGAAAAGTCGACACAACATCAACCAGACTACTTTGACGGCCTTAAACCCCAATAAGACCAACTTGGATACGGACGAGTACATTGTTAAACCAAAATTGATCAGCATACCGGAAACAAAAGATAACCCGACGAGCGAACCCGTGGTTTCCGTACCAGCAGGAGAGAATGTCTATACCCCTGATCAGATTGATAAAATACCCATCAGATCCATATTCAGTTGGGAAATTAGGTAAGAAATCTCATCTGATTCAAATGTTAAATTCTTCTAAGACTTTTTTTAAATGAAACTGTTTCAAATCCTTGTCTTATTTAATTTAAAACTCACTCCCCTGACAGTATATGATGTCCGTTCAGAAAAAAAAAAAAAGTTGAATGTTCAAATTTCGCGGGCTACATACCGGGTGATTCTCTAAAGGTGGCTCGTCCCTATAATTTTTTTATTATTGAAGATAGAAAAACGAAATTTATGGTTGTATATCATAGTTCAATTTACATTTTTTGACATACTTTCTTTATCGTACTTCCGGTTTGACCGGAAATGACCTTAACTTTCGATTTTTAAATGGGATATCCTATATATTTTTACTTATTTCGATGGAGAATGATATTCTAAATCCAACAATACTTCACTTGTCAATATTTGACAAATAAAATCATTTTTATTCCAATTTTTCTTTTTTGAACTAGAATGCCACAAATCGTGTAAATCGCGTCATTCTTGATCAAGTAACATGGGAAAATTACGACTGTGAGGCTTATGATTTTTTCCAGTTAACTAGATTTTTTCAAATGGAAAGGGAGTGGCTCATCAGCTTTTTGTGAAAGATCATTTTCTTAGGAATAATTTGATGCGACACGCTTTCACTTTATTTTCTCTATTTTTCTGAATAATTGCAAGAAAGGATCATACTGATACGTTTTCGGTAAACTTCACACTATGCCTTATTATTCTAGTTATCCCTGACAAACAATTGAAGCTGTTGCTAGGACTACATAAACAAATAGGCTACTGAATATGCTGTCACTTTTGAAATAGTTATTTGTTATCCAAGGAAAAAAGTATTAGATTCTGACCAAACATTCAATATATTAAACAAATCAATACACACACCTAGAAACAGTAAACCTAGAGAAACTCAACACAAAGAATAGTACCTGATGTAATCCAAATACAGGCAAATTTACCTAAAGTACCTGGAGTAGCTGCATTGAGGCGTTCGGACCGTATAAAATGAGATACAACAGGATGACACGTTCAGTTCGAGCAGAGCCTAGATGATTGTAATGATTCTACGATTCCATTTTAACAACTCTTTATTTTGAGGAAGTAAACATACCATTCAACAAAAACATATATATAAAAAGTGGTAGGTACAATGTGAATATACATGGTGGCACACATACAAATAGGATCTATTTTAATTTATTACATTTCCCTTACTTAATTTTTTTTTTTTTTTTTTTTTTTTTTTTTTAAAGAATAGTTTAGTCTACATGGAGCTCTAATTTCCCTACCAGATTTAGTACAATTAGGAACAATTATTACATCATCATCTGAATCGCTAATTTCGGTTTTCCTTGTTTGATCTGAAATATTTCTATTTCTGTCATAACTATAGATATTTTGTTGTGGACTTACTATTTCTTCATTTTCATTTGAGTCATTGTTGAAAATTTTTTATAAACTTCTTATTTCTATTCAGAATATTACCATCCGCCATTTCTACATCGTATGATCTAGGTTTCTCAACATTTTTTGATACAATTTTGGCGTTATTCCAAACCTTATCAGATAATTGTTTTTTTACTAAAACATTATCACCCTTTCGAAAGTTGTGACTATCTGTTTTTGAGTTTTTGTTATAGTATTGTTTTTGAATTGTTTGTCCTTTTTCCAAAGCATTTTTAATTTTTTTATAATCAATTGTACTTGGTGTGAACTCGGAAATTTCCCTTGGTAGGGTATCTCTAAGATGTCTTGACATCAGGAGTTTAGCGGGGGAATCGATATGAGATGATAAGGGTGTATTTCTATATTGCAATAATACCATGTACAAGTCTTTATTATCATAAAGAGCTTTTCTCAGCATTCGTTTCAGAGTTTGAATTTGTCTCTCTACTAAACCATTTGATTGAGGATAAAAAGGACTAGATCTAATGTGTTTAAATTGCCACTCATTTGAAAATTGTTTGAAATGCAAACTTGTGAATTGCGGACCTCCATCACTAATCAAAATTTTTGGAATTCCATGCCTAGCGAAAATTGATTTCAAACTTGTAATTATTTGTAATGATGATGAGCTATCAACGCATTTTGCCAATTCAATATACTTTGAGAAATAATCAACAACTAATAAATATGTCTCATTGTTGAAAAAGAATAAATCACAACCCACTTTCTCCCATGGTAAATTTGGCAATTCGTGGGAGAGCATGATGTCCTTTGGCTTATTTGTTCCAAATTTTGCGCAGGTTTGACAGTTTTTTATGCGATTTTCAATATCTTTCGACATGCCTGGCCAGAAAAAATATTGCTCTTGCTTTATTTTTAGTTTTATTCATACCCATGTGTTCGTAATGTAGTCTAGAGAGCATTTCTTCGCGCATGTTCAAAGGAACAATCAGTTTTCTATTTTTATACAAAAGGCCATCTGCCTCAGTTATTTCATCTTTAAATTTAAAAAAAAAATTAAGTTTACAATCCTGACTTTTTTCTGGCCAGCCATCTCTAACATATTTTAATAATTGAATTAATTCTAGATCATTTGCAGTAGATTCCTTTAGTTCCGTTATTCTTTGATCGGTGGCGTTCAAATTCAACCGGAGCATACAAATTTGTGCCTCTATTTCTTTTTCAAAGTCTCCAACTTGTGCAGAATTTTCTACAAATGACCGGGACAACGTATCGGCAATGTGAAGTTGTTTACCAGGTTTATGTACGAGACAAATATCATACCTTTGTAGGCGTATAAACATTCTTTGTAGCCTAGGGGGACAATCGTATAATGGTTTGTTGAAAATTTGAACAAGAGGCTTGTGATCGGTTTCCAAGATTATTGATTTTCCAAAAATATACTGATGGAACCGTTCACATGCGAAACATAGGGCATAAAGCTCTTTCTCAATCTGCGCATATCTTTTCTGTGTTTCTGATAGAGCTTTTGAAGCATATATGCACGGTAAATTTTTTTGCAACAACACTGCCCCTACCCCATTTTGAGATGCATCAGCTGATACAACAATCTGTTCATTCTGATTGTAAAATCTTAAAACGGGTTTTTTAACAAGTATTTCTTTTAATTTTCTGAACGAATTTTCATGAATTTGATCCCAAGACCAAGCAACATTTTTTTTTAGTAACATACGTAAAGCTGATGTCATTTCTGCGAGGTTGTCAACAAATTTTCCTACATACGTTATCATGCCTAGAAAACGCTGCAACTCGACTTTATTTTTCGGTGCAGGCATCTCTGTAATGGCACTGATCTTAGAATCATCTGGACTAAATCCATTTGAAGTTATTTTATGACCTAAATAGTTGATTTCCGTTACTGCAAATTTACATTTTTCCTTGTTAAATCGGATATTATTCAACTCTGCCATTTTCAATACTCTCTCAAGATTTTCATCATGTTCTTTTTTGTTTCTTCCCCACACAAGTAGATCATCTATGTAAATTTCCACTCCAGTAAAATTAAAAATTTCCTTGAATTTTTTATGGAAAACCTCTGGTGCACAACTAACCCCATATGGAAGCCTTAAAAACTTGTATCTTCCGAAAGGAGTGGCAAAAGTGCACAGATCTGAACTCTGAGAATCTAAAGATATTTGCCAGAACCCGGACATTGCATCCAAAGTACTGAAATATTTCGCACCATTTAACTTGGACACAATTTCTTCAAAAGTAGGCAAAGGAAAGTATTCCCGTAATATATTCTTATTCAAATCTCTAGGATCTAGACAAATTCGAAGAGATCCGTTAGGTTTTTTCACTAAAACTATGGAATTCACCCATTCTGTAGGATAATCTACTTTACAGATAATATTTTCTTTCTCCATGTTTGACAAACAGTTCTTATATTCGGTTAATAGTGGAAACGGAACTTTTCTGACAGAATGAATTACCGGATTTGTTTTATTATTAAGTATTATGTGATATGGATTTTTCAGACAACCTATGCCTTCGAAAAGGTGAGAATATTTTTCTAATAAAGAGTTACAATTACTGTTCAAAAAATCGATTTTTTTAATTAAATTCATTTGTATACACGAATTCAAACCTAAGATGGCGAAAGAATCAATATCTACTATGATAAATTTTAATACATAATCTTTATTTTTTAAAGAACAATTCAATTCACACTCTCCTACAACAGGAATACTAGCATTGGAATAGTTAGTTAATTTTACATTAGTTTTCTTTATTTTTTCAATCGGCAAATTGATTTTTATCAAATCTTTTTTACTCAGAACATTCACCATCGCTCCAGTATCTAGCTTAAAACTAATAGTGGCTACTTCATTTACAAAAATTTCTACTTTCCATTGTTGACACCGAATCTCAGATGTGTCATTTACCATTCCAATAAATACTCTATTTTGAGATAAGTTTTCACCTATGTCATCAGCCTCCTCCATATTACAGTTCTCAGAATGAACCAAATGAATATTCCGCTGGCGACACATTTTGTGGAAATGATTAAACTTACCACAGAAACTGCATTGTTTACCAGTAGCCGGACAGTTTTTACCTCTCATGTGTTGTGAGCCACACCTATAACAGAGACCTTTCATCTGGCTTGGTACTTCAGATCTCTGCTGCCTGAATGACTGACCTGACGAGCCCGCTACCTGGTGTTGATTTGGACATTCACTTGATTGCTGCCTTGTCTGGTGCTGATACGTATTAAATTTTCGCGTTCCTTGAAAAATTCTTGAATGTTTTTGTATACTACACACTGTTCTTTCTCCTGCCATCTCTTTCTCTTGTTTTTTGGACTCCTCAACCGACAAACATATTTGAACTGCCTTTTTCAGTTCCAATTCATCATCTTCTAATAATCGTTGTTTCAACTCAACCGAAATTAGTCCACTTATTAAGACTGAACACGTTAAACTTTCTTCTATGTCTCCCAACTCACAGTTTTTTGCCCTATTCTTAAGTTCCGTTACATATTGTTGTACTGTTTCTCCCTCAGATTGCTTCCTATTGATGAATTTGTATCTTTCAAACGTAAGATTTTTTTTCGGTTGAAAATGCTCTTGAAACTTTTTTATCAAAGGTTCAATTTTATCTGTTTCACCATCCGAAAATTGAAAAGTATTATAAATGTGCAATCCTTCATCACCAATGTACTGCAGTAATTGAGCACATTGCAGATCCTCCTTTTTTCTATCTAACTCTGCTGCCTTTAGATAATTTTTGAACTTTTTTATCCAAAAATTCCACTTCTCCGAAACATTTCCGCTCATGTCAAGTGGCGCAATACCTCGATAATCAGCCATAACTTATTTTTCACAACGTTTGAAATTCACACAATTTATTATATTTTTTTATCCTGTTTGCAGCGCCATGTAATGATTCTACGATTCCATTTTAACAACTCTTTATTTTGAGGAAGTAAACATACCATTCAACAAAAACATATATATAAAAAGTGGTAGGTACAATGTGAATATACATGGTGGCACACATACAAATAGGATCTATTTTAATTTATTACGACCAGCTGTCAAAAGCGCTCGCAGATAATTAAATAGAAGTTATGAAGCTTCAAATCCTTTTTGCACTCACTTTTTTCTCGGGGAAAAATAATTTCATAAAAAATGGACATTTTGTTACCTGGCATCAGAGATAAAATGTCAAACTTTTTTCCCGTTACAGAAAAAATGTATTTGTTGTGTAGTTTATAATTATATATGGCAAATTATACTAGAAAGGAGAAAATTGACATGTTGCTAATTTACGAAGAAACAAAGAAAATGCAACTGATGCAGCTCGAATTTATGCTCAGAGGTTCCCGAATTGTCGCCATCCCACTCGGCATTATTTTCCAAAACTGGAAAGAAAATGCCAATAACTACATCGTCAGTGAAGAAAAAGAAGTAGATGTGTCGGCCTATGTTGTACGGCGTCAATTCGCCAAATTGTTTCTGAGTGTGATATAAGTTATTTGTCCGTTTGGAGAATTCTTCACAAATAAAATTCAAGTACCAACTACACCAACATTGTTATGATAACGACCACAACCGAAGACTTATTGCAACTCGTTTTTGTCTAAATACAGGAGAAGATGTACGTTTTCCATTTAAAACTATTTCTCAGATGAAATCCGTTTCACAAACTTCAGTATGTTCAATAGGAATAATAAAAGGTACTGATCTCAAACAAATTTACATCTGATGCAAGAAGGAAATGTTCAAGAGGGATTTGGTTTCAATTGCCGGATGGGTGTTATCGAAGGAAAACTTTTGGGCCAATAATTTTCATAGGAACATGATCTTTCACAAATACCCAATTTTTTTGGACAAAAACAACACCGTCATCATGTCTCAGCCACCATATTCACCAGATTTTGTCCCCCTTGACTTTTTTGTTTCCATGAAAGGACGGCGTTTTGTAACGATTGAGGAGATGAAACCTTATCGCTAATAGAGGTAGCTCAAAATGTGCATATCAGAACTGCTACGACGATTGACAAAATACAAATTGAAGAATAAATAAATATTTTTTTGAGAAAAATGAAATTTCACTTTAGTTTTTGAACAGACCTCCCACATCGCATATTCTTCTCCTTGTATATAATCTGGAAATATATGTTTTTTAAATTTCAATGATAGTGACATAACCTGTACAATTATATGATTGTCTTTAAAAGAAATAAGAGTTTCATTACTGTTATCGAATTTACGTTAGCTTGCATGTTACGTCAAACTGTTTGTTAAATTTCAGGTGTGGTATTTGTAATTACAGTACAAAGGTTAGGACGAACCTTGTGCGACATCTGCGCTTCCATTCCCAAGAGAAGGCGGTTCCTGATACTGCTCCGGTAAATCCGGTGCCGTGTTTGGAGAAAAACGAGAAAATGTTCGATAAGATGATCAATTTGGCGTCCAGTTCCCACTCTAATGGCGGCAGTCGTATGGGCGGTAGTGGAAAGTCCGATGGCAAAGGTGTGCGAGAATTCTGTTTTTCATTTTAAATGGCATAACTGCAGGTTATTTCACATTGGTTTGCGTTTTCATTGCCTATTGCATTCTTAAATGAATAGAACCGATGAAAATCCATACTAAAAGTAACTAATACGCTTTATTGTATGATTTTCACTATAAAGGGTTTTGCAAAAACAGCTACACGTGTTTCACTATATAATAGCTGTCTCATGCTTGAGAAAGCTTCTGTAGCGAAACACGTGTCGAGGTTTTTGTAGATAGATACATAGATAGATATATTTTCACCATGTTACATATGCAGGGCTATTCAAATTCGTTTCTGTACAAGGGGATCTCGTAAACTATAAGAGATACAGTGTCGGTTAAATTGTGGCAAAGTTGCGTATTTTAGAGACCTATTCAATGATGTTAAAAAACGAATACAGCTCTTTTGGTTCTGGAGATATACAGGAAAAACCAATATCTATATCTACTTTATTCGCAGACATATTGAAAATCTGTCTACATTTTGCTATTGGCACTTGATGTGGGCTATCAGAATATGTCCATGAATCTTTTATACAGGGTGTCATTTGACTTGGGCAACCCCCATCTTTGAATTTTTAAATTATTTTATATTTCGGTAATATTTGATTATAATTGAGTGAATTGTTCCCTTTTAAATTACGGCCCTGGAAATTGGTTGACTGAGTTGAATACAAACATAATAGCGACTTTCACGTCTTCAACTTTCACCGTAGAGTTTTTCGAGAGTTCAAAATGTGGACAGATTTTCAATATGTCTGCGAATAAAGAAGATATAGGCAAAAAAATAATTTGATTTTCTGGTTTTTCCTGTATATCTCCAGAACTAAAATAGCTATATCCGATTTTTTCACAATAGTCATCGTTTACGAGATCCCCATGTACAGAAACGAATTTGAATTGCCCTGTATAAATACATTTATAGCATGTCAACATACAGTATGTCAATTTTAAAACTTACAATGGGCTATATATCTCGAACGAAAGCTGATATCGAAAAATGCTTGAAACTGTTTTTAGGATAGTAGGCCCCACCCACCAAAACACAAAAAGATTACATTGCAAACCCGTACTTGTGATACATCATTGAAAAGACTATAAAAATGCTATCCAATGGTATAAATAATAATTGTACAGGGTGAAGCAATAATTGTGAAACTTTGGCTCAAATGGAATATTTAATGAGGTTTTTGTTGAACTTCAAATTCATTAAAAATGTCAATCAAGTAAATGTTCAAAGTGGGTTCCGTTGTTTTGTAAACAATAATACAGCCTATTTTCGAATTCTGCATGAACTTTGGCAAATGTTGTTCTAGTAATGGCGCGACATGCTTGCGTAATTCTTTCTCGCAATTCCACAAGTGACGCAGGTTGAGTTTTATAAACAACTGACTTGAGGTGTCCCCACAGAAAAAAGTCAGGTGGCGTCAAGTCTGGTGACCTCGGTGGCCACTCGATGGGACCTCTCCTGCCAATCCATTTGTTCGGATAATTAGTATCCAACCAATGCCTAACTGGAGCTGCACATTGAGGAGGTGCTCCATCTTGTTGGAAGTGCAGCAAATCTTCGTCTACAGCTAGGTTGCCTTGGTCGTCCCTTTGGTTCTCTAATTCAGCACAATTAAAGGTTCGATGGTGTTTTCCAGGATATCGAGATGAATGTCGCCACTTAAATTGCCTGGTATGAACAAGGGACGAATTATAGCATCGCCTAATATTCCTGCCCAAACATTCAGTTTTTCAGGATATTGAGTGTGACCTTCTCTGAATCAATGCGGGTTCGCATCACTCTAGTACCGACATTTTTGTTTATTTACATTACCATTCAGCATAAAAGTACATTCATCACTGAAACAAATATTTTTTAACATTCTCGGTTCAACGCGAATGCTTTCAGTCAGTTCACAAAACTCAATTCGTCGGTCTGGATCATCATCGCCGTTCTTGAAGAATTTGTGTTTTGTACGGGTGGAACTTATGTAATTTCAGCACCTTTCTAACCGACTCGTGTGAAAGTCCTGTCACTGCAGATACTTGACGTGTTGATGCAGTAGGCTTCATTGCAAAATTTCCAAGGACCCCAATTTGGGTTGCTCCACTCAGTAATCTTGGGGCATTCCTTTTTTTATTTTGCACTGATCCCGTTTCTCTAAACTTTTCAACTAAATCGCGGACGTACACGTGACTTACATTTTTGTCCGGATGCCTTTCATGAAATATTTGAGCTGTTTTCAAATAACACTGGTTCTGGCAGGCAAATATGGAAATTATCTCCACACGCTCAGGTATACTGTAAACCATCGTGGCAACTACAGCTGAATGACAGTACAGATCGTACAAATGATGGAAACTAATGACATTTAAAAGTCTCAATCAAACCAAAAATTATTGACTCTGACAGAACCCAAAAAACAGATCTTTCCAACTTGTTTTGCAAAAACGGCAAATTAAATTTTTATTTAACAAAAAAAGTATCGACGGACACTTATCATTTAAAATAATAGTCCGGGAAGTAGCATTACAAATAAAAAAGTCATAGCCGGCTGATATTAAAGTTTGTGCAGACTTTGACAATAGGCTGTATTATTGTTTACAAAACAACGGAACCCACTTTGAACATTTACGAAATTGACATTTTTAATAAATTGGTAGTTCAACAAAAACCTCATTAAATATTCCATTTAAGCCAAAGTTTCACAATTATTGCTTCACCCTGTACAATTATTATATACACCATTAGATAGCATTTTTTGCAGTCTTTTCAATGATGTATCACAAGTAGGGGTTTGCAATTTAAACTTTTTGTGTTTTGGCGAGTGGGGCCTAGGGGGTTGATAGGGGTGAGTTCTTTTTCATGTCACTTCATGTTCCTCCTTACTATCCTAGAAACGGTTTCAAGCATTTTTCGATATCAGCTTTCGTTCGTGAGATATGGCCCATTGCAAGTTTTAAAATTGACACACTGTATAAATAGATACAATATATAGTATACAATGAATAAAATAATACAATAAAATATATAATATTTTGAAAACCCTTTATAGTGAAAATCATACATTAAAACGTATCAATGAATTTTTCTTTATTGCATTTTTAATTTTTTCAAGATATACTTTTTTCATTCTGCAAAAAAAATTAGCAAATAATTGTGTTCAATTCCAACTTGATTGTCTTTTGATTCATGTAAAGCTTCCAATGCAGTTTATCATTTCTCAGTTTAAAAGATATGAGCAAAATTTTGGTTTTATGGAACTGTGGTTGTAATATGTGAGATTGATGACTTGTTTATTTTCAGTTTTATGCTTGATGATGGGGTTAAACCCGAAACCGGTCGTTTAAATTAAATTAACTAGTGGTATTTAGACAAAAGTGTTTTTATTTATTTAATTAAAGTGAACTGTGGTTGTAATCATACTATACATATCAGTTGATGATATCCATAAACTATTAGATTAGAGAATTCTTTCTCGTATAGTTCAAGTAAAAGATATATGCCCCCTACAATTCCAGCAGTTCCCCTTTAATGACACACACAACGCGGTACTCATCGCTACATTCACCGTAACATGACTTCAAATTTAATTTTTCCAATACAAACCGCCAATTCTTCAGTCCACGTGGACTAATTCGTTGCGGCATAATTCCTTTGTATTGGTTTTTTTTGGCCTTTGACTTCGCCGACACCTTTAAGATTACTATATGGGTTACTTCGACTATACTTGTTATTCCTGAAGGAGGATTCACAAAGAGAATATGTCAATATGCGAAGAAAGTCATGTGTAGGCCTAGTCTCTGTAAAAACAGAGACTAGGCCTGTTCAAATCTGTAAAAACAGATTTGAACAGATTTTTAACAGATTTTATACAGCATTTATTCACATCTGCCTGTGTTCATGGATGGTTTGGAAATTATTTGTTTCAAAGAAATCAGTTTATGTATATGGAAGAAAGAAAGATCTTTGAGAGGTCAAAGAGTATATTCTTTTAATTTGAAAGGGTTATATTTTTAGGAGTGACTAATTTTTGGGAAAGAAAGTTTTTGGTTTTCTACTACTAAATCTTGATACAGACAAATGTGGGAATCTTCTAAAAAAAGGAAGAAAGTAATCAATGTTAAAAGAAGTAACTTTATACATAGATGTGTAGATCATGGAGGTAAATGTGTCAAATCTACTGTTCGGGTGTCGTCCATTACCTTGTCTGTTGCTTCATGCATTTGATAATGTCCACCAGAGTTGTATATAGAAGGTCGGGTATAAAATCCTGCAGATCACACCCAACAAACCCAGGAAATTGCTTCGATACAGATACTTTTGGTAATTCACAAGGATCAGTAATTGGATCTGATCTCTTTCTGATCTACATTCAGTCGCTGATATGAACTTGAGAAGTAGAATTCAATTATTTGCTGTATCTTTATTGTATATTTTTGGAAAAGCATTGATGAAATTAATACTGGAAATTACCTTCAATAAGATTCCATGTGACTAGCAGCTCATAAATTAGCATTATATTCAAAAAAATGGTCGTTTTCATTCATTTCCAAGAGTTCTTTATCAACAAGTCTATCTTATTGAGTATTTGAGATTATATACTGATTCGTCTCGGAGTTTTATGTGGAATAAGGGATCACTTAGTAAAAAACTACCTATTTAAAAATGGAAAACAGCAGTTGAATACATTTGATGACCTTTGAAAACACTTCAAAATTAAACAGTGAAGTATATTCGCAAACTACCTTTTTTCTGGAACCCTCAGTGAATTTGTACAAATGGAAACAACCTTTGAAATTCATCTAAAAAATCTCTTGCACCGCTAATAACATGTATGAAAGTTGTTCATTGTTCAAAATGAAAATGAAATAATGTCTTGAATACCTTTCTCAAGCGTTAAATTTTTCATGTCTAGTTTTCTCAGAGCTATTCCTATCTCTGATGTTGAATGAGTTTCCAAAGGTTCTGATATAATAAACTGAAGCCTAACAAGCTCTATACGTTTTTTTTTTTCTGTTTATATTGTAGAAAAGGAAACTGAGAAGCTTCCCGAGTACATCTCCCCTCAGTACCGTTTCGCTTGCTGCGCACAGAACTGCAACTACATCTGCCCTGAAGAGGGCAACCTCCGTCACCACCTGATGGCTCTCCATAACGGCGAAACATCTTTTACGTGCGTACACTGCAAGGCGGACATCACTCCCACTGACGTTGACCACATCATCAAGCACCTCAAGCTGCACGGTCTGCAGTTGTTCAAGTGCTTCTACTGCAGCTTTGTGAGTCACCTCAAAAGCAAAGCCGAGAAACACGTCAACGATTATCACGCCGATTTGCCGAATAAAGTGATTACTGTGAGGTGAGAGTGATTGGTCCCACGTTGGGCGCCAATTTTTTTACACATTTGATTTTGTTAGGTTCGGTTTATTTTAGTAGAGCATTTTATAGGCCAGTCACTGTTATAACAATTAAAAATTCAGCGTGACATTAACATTGTTCAGTGTTGAACAGAAGAGACAAAAATAAATACACATTAATCAAAATAAGATTAACAGAACATGTAGCTTTGTCGAACTTTATAAGCATAAAAAAAACTAAATTATAAATAGTCCAATTTTAATAAATAGTCCATTATTTTACTGAAATTGTATGAGAGAGTAACACAGAGTAATATAACATTTCATAAATTCCACGTAAGGCTTGAATTTTTGAGAGTAGATATCTCATCGCAATTTCTTGGATAAATGATTTATTTGTAATTGTGAAAATTATCAGTTTTATCTTCTTCTTGAAGATGATCATTTGGTGATCGAAACACGTGTCGAGGTGTAAAAATAACGATTTGGTGTTGGGAAAAAACTCCAGTAATATTTATTTGTAAATTCTGTTCAAGATGTCCATCAATAAAAATTGCGTTCAATCAGATTGAATCTTGTGCACTTTTTATATACTTGGATATTGCTTGTTATCCAAAATATAATGACCGAAATTTGCAATATTCAAGATATGTGACTTTAAAACTGTGCATGTGTCTAAAGCTAGTGTGACGTCACTAGATATGTCTGTTTTTTGATACAGTATGCGAACTGTACATAGACCGAACCGTTTGAAGTTTGAATGAAGATATGTTCAATGCAGGAAAGTTTCATCAAGGCAAAAACAAGTAATTTACCACAAGTGTGAATAAGAACTGAGTTTTATTTAAATCAAA
Organism: Leptinotarsa decemlineata; assembly: GCF_025532065.1. Classification (NCBI taxonomy): domain Eukaryota; kingdom Metazoa; phylum Arthropoda; class Insecta; order Coleoptera; family Chrysomelidae; genus Leptinotarsa; species Leptinotarsa decemlineata. Next base: position 989,616 of record NW_027412547.1, read on the forward strand.
TTAATTGCTTGTGATGCATTGTTTGGAACCTTTGATGTAGTAATGAATATTACTGGAGTTTTTTCCCAACACCTCGACACGTGTTTCGATCACCAAGTGATCATCTTCAAAGAGGAAGATTAACAGTTCAATCTTTCTCTTTGAAGATGATCACTTGGTGATCGAAACACGTGTCGAGGTGTTAAAAATAACGATTTGGTGTTGGAAGAAACTCCAATAATAGTCAAATTAATTGATCGAAAGTGTTTCTGAAGTTTACTTTTCGAATTTAAATTTCCTGAGGCAATGAGAAATAAAAGTGAAACGATATATTCCAGTGCGTTGGTATGTTTAGGCAGTGAATAAACCTATTCAGCCTGTTTCTTAATAGGTATAAATGCATTGATTTTATTATTATTTGGAAAAAAATGTGAAAAATAAAAATGATCTTACAAAAAACTAAGCATAGCTTTTATTTATTGTATTATTCTCAGTATGTTATTTTTTTTTCAATATGTATGTTACATTGTTTCTTGGGATTTATAAATTTATTACTTTTATTCGCAAGGCTTTGTTAACTTTTTCATTTTTGATAGCAGTTACAAAGAATATGCTCGGTGCATATCGTGTTGAATAACTACAATATTTTTTTGGGACTTCCACAACACATAAAATTGAATACTGTTGAAATTGAATTTCGTATATCCGGTGACGTCACACCCTATTTCGTTGAACCTCTGTTTTCTGAAGCATTGGATGTATTCAGTGCCTATTTCATTTTTGGAATGAAAAAAGTTATATTGACCCTATTATGCCTAAGTTGTATAACTAGGTGCCGGAATATTTTCGATATCAATTTTTAGTTGACATTTTCTTAGATGTGAATACAACATATTTTGTTTTTTCAAAATTTATTGTCAGAATTGTAATCAAACCAATTTTTCACAATTTTTAAGTAATTTTCAATATTTATAAGGTGATTTAAGCTCTAGATATCATATACAGTGTCACCATTAAAGTGCGCACCATATGGGAAACTTTTTTTTTTCTAAAAGTTTCAATGAAGTTTAACTTCGGCACTTGTTTGTGCTTTGAATTTAACTTAAAATGATGCGGCCAACTGCGACCCACTGACGTTCAGCGTTTGTCAAATTCAACTTTTTTTTTGAGAAAAATTGAAAAAGTGCTGTGCAAATATTAATCACCGATTTATTAAAAATGCAGTTACAGATGTCAGTAGAAGGACCATAATTTGTATTGAACGTGGAGGACGACATACTGAAATGTAGGCTATAAGTGTTTGACAATCTCATTTAAATCAATAAGTAATTTTTTGTACCCATTTGTAATTTCTATAATATTATTGTTGTTTAAAATTTATAATAATAATGATAGTTCTATCGAAATTATTTGCTTTTTTTTTAGTTGCCTCTGCTTTTTCGAAATCAAAGGTTTGTTTGAGAAAATAGCCAAGTGACTGAAACTTTGCACCGGCCATATTAAAATTTTTATAGCAAATTTTTAATTTCTCTCTAAAAATGTCCGTATAAGTAAAAATGTATCAGAAAAGTTAAACTCCATGATGATTTTGTTATGTATACATGAATTGATGACAATTAACCGAACTTACGTTAACTTTATCCTAGTTGCATAAAAGTTGGCATATGGATATAAAATTGCCGTAGACACAACTTTTTCAAGTAACTTTTTGTTAAATTCGATCTAGAAATGCACTTTTTAAATTTTTTTCAAAAAAAAAGTTGAATTTGACAAACACTGAACGTCAGTGGGTCGCAGTTGGCCGCATCATTTTAAGTTAAATTTAAAGCACAAACAAGTGCCGAAGTTAAACTTCATTGGAACTTTTCGAAAAAAAAGTTTCCCATATGGTGCGCACTTTTATGGTGACACTGTATAAAATGTCATTATTGAAAAAAAAAATTGCAAAAAGTGGAACTTCAAATCCAAATACTTTCGACTCGATTAATAATTTGATTGATTTCAATGGGTTGAATGAGAATATACTCTGTCATTAAATTCACGTAATTAGCATTACATAAAAAGAAAATAGTAAAAAAACTTACACTAACAAGTAAATTTCAAATAGTAGTTCATGTGGTACCACATGAAATGTTTCAGTTTAGTCAACAAATGCAGTTACAATTGACAAATTTTTGTCTCAAACATTACATTTTTTTTTCAATAAACAATAAAATCTTGAGTAGACGTTTTTAGGAGATGTAATTGTAATTATTATAAATTTGAAACAATGTATATTGGAATGGAACTAGCAACTAAATGCAAAGTTATTTAAAGTTATTGGATGAACGGCGGTTTCAACATATTAGGCCAATTCCAGTATTCTTTTTGTCAATCCAAAGAAGACTAAATTCATCATTTTCCAATGATTTTTCATTTCTTCAACATGAAAAATATTTTGAATTCCGGTTTTTCCTGCAACAATGGAAACCAGTTTTATTTGCTTTCGATATTCGAAATATGCTTATTCCCGTGTTAGGAATCACACGTTAAAAGGTAAGACCTCGTTAATCCTTAGCTCGCACAAGTTTCGACTTCTGAGGGTTGTCGTTCGTAGGGGTGCGACAGCTGGTTAACGGAAAAACAGATTTTAAACAGATTTTTTTCTTTAATGTTTCATTTCCACTGTTTCTGTAGATCTATGGATTCAGAGCCGAAAGACTCGGAGGAACCCACAACGTCTGGCATTCAAAGCACTCAGGGAGCTACAAACTCAAAATCCAACAAACCGTGGAGGTGTTGCATGTGCAAGACTCGCAGCGGATCGATAGAAGGCATTCAAAACCACGTGTTGGAGAAGCATGAAATCGACACTCAGTACAAGTGCGCCCTCTGCGTGTACAAGACTAACGAGAAAGACACTTTCGAGAGTCATTTCAAAGAACATCATGCCGGTCAGGAGATCGATTTGATCCATGTGTACAGAAAGGTGGGTGCTTGAACAATTCTTGGCTGAAAAAACAACTTTTACTAGTTTGTCATTATCATTTTCGATGTTTCATAAGGTGGAGGACGGTCCCAAGGACGAAAAAGAAGCAGATCCGTTCGATACCACCCCTCTGTGGCAGAGAAACAAGCCTAGGGTAAGGCACATTAGGGGCATACTGTTTGACGAGTCTTCCCTGACCCCCACGAAAACCCCCAAGAAGCCTTTCAAGGCCGCCGCTGGTCCCACCCCTTCCACTTCTGCTGCCAGCTCCACTTCTGCTGAAGGCTCCACTTCTGCCGTCCCTCCGAAGAGTAATTTGGAGTTGGCTATCGATTCTGTCGCTAAGGGCACTGCGGACATTTTGAAGAAGGACTCGACTGATACTTCTGCGGAAATTTTGAAGGACGACGAACTGATTGAGCAGGTGGGTGGATTTTATACGGAGCGGATGTGAAAAGTCGATCCCTTTTTACTTTTCAATAGGTTGGTCAGTTTACATGAAAAGGCGTCATTTTTGGTAATTTTTTATAAGAAAAGCAATAGTTTGAGATCGCTTACCACTGTTAGAATGTACTGTTGCACAACAGAAATAATATAGATGATAACGAAAATATAAAAAATATATCTTGATGTTTTTGTTACCTGATTTCAATATTTAAAGATGTACTGGTGGGAAGAGGGCCAATGGTAAATTAAAAGTATGTTTTTTTTATCAAACCATATTCATGGGTGCTGAAAGTATACATATAAACTAACTTAACTGTCATTAAATAAATTCAACAAGTTTCGGTATTACCAAAGAATTTTTAATAGGATTTACATACAATTTTGATTGAAATTTTTGTATCAATTTCAGTACTTGTTAATATGGTTTAATAAAAAACAGAAACCGATTAAATTAATATACTTTTGATTCACATTATATGAAAAATATAAATTCAATAATTATAAAACTGACAATTTATCTGAAATTTGTGAAATACTGAATGATCATTTTGCAGCAATTGCTGCCATTTCAAATATTTCAAGATGACCTGAAGAACCTTTAAGTGTCTCATCTTTTTTTGCAGCATGTTTCATGTTATTTAAATAATAGAATATTTGAATCCAAGGAAAGCTTTTGGGTATGATGATATTAGTATAAATATTGTAGAAGCAGTCAAGACTGAAAACTCACGAATTTTATTCCTCATTTTCTCGAAATCCTTTGACAGTGGTGTCATACCTAACGATATAAAAATTACTAGTTATTTTCATTCAAAAAAAAATGGCAAAAAAGATGATCCTCACAACTACCGCCGAATCTCTGTATCGTCATTTTTTAGAACAATAGATGCTTAAAAGACTAACTGATTATTTGGAAAACAATAACCTTTTATATAATAATAATAATAATATTTATTCATTTGGATCATCTATAGATGACATGGAGTATGTCAAAACGTGTTATTTATGTAACAGCATCGTTATTAAAATCTTCCTAAAATGTTACACATGTACAGGATCATAAGTTATCATCCATATATTCTTTGAGAGAATAATAGGATTTATGCAGGAACAACTCTTTGAATTGATAGTTATACTGTTTTAGAGCCAGATTTTTTATTGTACTTGAAAGTTTATTGTACAATTTAATGGCCATAAGCCACACAGTTGGCACTTCCAACTGTAGGGAATTTCCAGTATTATAATTCTTATTACCATTGGGAGTAGGAAAACTGGTTATGTGCGATTTTACATATTTTAATATCTCATAAATGTGTATATGTACTTGTAACAGTCAATATTCTGAGATTTTGGAAGATTAGTTTGCAACTTGTTCTTCTAGTAACTCCTGCTATATACTTTATGGTTCTTTTTTGAATTTTGAGTATTCTCAAACAATCACTAGATGCTCCCCAAGCTATAATACCATAGGAAATGTTTGTAGTACATTAATAAGAGTGATCTATTTACATTCCAGCGTAGTTGTTGAATACAATAAGATATTGAGGTTATCTTTTTACAAATCATATCAATATGCTTGTTCCATTCGAGATTTTCCGTTATCTTCAAACCTAAAAATTTTGTCTCCTCCTGTTGTTGAATTGATCCATTAATTGACGTTACTAGTAAACTGTGATCTGGAGTGGTTTTTGAATGATTAAAACGTAAAAGCACACTTTTTCTTTCATTTAACAAGGTCTGAGAACCACTTTTGTTTTTTTATTTCATCAGATGCTTTATTAACTGTGGCTTTAATATTTTCCTGAGTTATCAAAAAAGATGTGTCACCAGCATACATAACGAACTATAAACAGTATAAAAATCATTTAACATATATTATATATAAGAGTGGACCTAATATAGAACCCTGAAGAACCCCGAGGGAACAATTTTTAGATTCTGATTTATTTCTGCTAACCTCTACATAGTAGTGTCTACTATAGTGATCAGTATGGTTTTCACAGGTCTAGAAATACAAAGGCACAGCAATGGATCCCATTACAAAAATTCACACTTGAATTGACAGTGATGAGAAATGTTGCCTCTCGTCTTTAGATTTGTGTAAAGCATCATTGGTACTGTACATTATGATATATTGATCTCACAACTAAACAATTTTGGCATTAGAGGGAATATCCAAATTGTTTTGTGAATTATATAAGCTATAGTCAACAATATGTTTGTATAGGAAATCAAAACAGTTCCATAAGAAAAATAAATTCTGGGGTACCACAAGGATCTATTCTTGGTCCGCTTCTTTTTTAATGTACATAAACTCATAAGCAAATTTATCTCTGAAGAATCAGTTGAATTATTTGTTGATTATACAACAATTATATACTCTTCCGATAACTTTGACAAAATTCAAGATTAAAAACATATATGAAACAATTTTAGGTTGGCTACAAGAACGTAAATCAACTCAAAATTAAAAAAAATCTTCGTATATGAATATTTCTGGAAGATTATTGATTAGTTATACTAATCCTATAATTGTTGATAAACATTCAATAAGTTATACTAATTCTATTAAATTCCTAGCTTTACATATTGTTGAAAAATTATCGTAGACTATTCTATTCAAAATCAGGGACTATATTCCTTATAAATTAAAAAAAAATACTTCAGTCTTTCATACTCACTACTGCATTATTTCCATCAGCCAATGGAAGTTTGTTTACGAACATTTTGAACATACATTGGGATGAACTTTAGATTTGGGATGCTCTTTCAACCTGGTCAGAACAGGCATCTACGTTCGATCAACATATGTATATTGAAAAAGCCCTATTGTCAGAGTCACAATTATACCCGTGGCGATATTGACATTTATCATTTTTTTCAAGGTAAATCAAATCATGAAAATGACGAGAGACTCCGATTCTGAATCAGAAGATGTCATCGTGATTGACGACGAAGACGATTCCCCAACAGACAATGCAGAACCACAAACGTCCAAAGTGAAGGGGCCTTTGAAGAGAAAAGCTTTGCCTGAAGTACACGGTATTTCGAAAATCCCGAGAATCGACGATGTCATTGACCTGGCCTGCATGTCTGCGGAAGAGGAAGATGATGAGTACAGCGAAAAAAATTTGAAGGCACAGTTCGGGCCTTTCGGCCAGCCCTTGAATAGGCAGTTGATGTGCTCCATTTGCAATCAATTCAAGTCCAAGAGGATAACCGATTTCATTTTCCATTTGTTCAAAGAGAAGAAAGTTTGTAGGTGAGTTTTTTTTGTAGCTTGGGAGCTGTCTGACTTGTCCATTTAGTCCAAGTCTCTTGGGCTTATTGCGTTTATTCTCCCATCTTCTCATGACACCCATTCCATCAGTCTCGTTCCCTGTACTAGCTTGTACAGGTTCCCTGTTGGATGTTCGTCATATTCTTCTGGGCGTAATTTTCGCATGGTATGTGTAGAGCTGTTTCTATCCCTTCATTGCATAATCTGCAGCTGAGGTCTCCGTTGTACAGGCCCATTTTATTCAGGTGTCCTCTAAGCAGACAATGACCGGTTAGTAACACTGTGTTGTAGTTCGGTGAGTTTTCCAGTCTGAATTGGCCCATCCTGGCCTCCCCCATTTTCACAAGGTGTAAAGGAGGTAGATTCAGGAGAGTCTCCAATGCAGCTGTTGGGGTATTTCTTATTGCTCCCGTCATTCCCAAACATACAAGTCTTTGCACGTTGCCTAGTTTGTTGATGGCTGTCGCCTGCTTCATCCTTGGCCACCAGACCAGAAATGCATACGTTATCATGGGTTTAACCACCATCGTGTATAGCCAATGCATGCATCCCTTCACTACATTATTATATTTACCCTGAACTAGGATGACTAAGTCGTCTGCATAGCCCCTTTATACCCATTATGGTCCAAGAGACATAGTAGCTTGTCCATTACAAAGTTCCATAACAGGGGGGACAGAACCCCCCCCTGAGGACAGCTCCTTGCTACCCGTAGGTGTGTAAGTAACCTGTGTATTGATTTCAGATGCAGAATAATGTGGAAAATTAAAAATTCACCCGAGAGTGTCATTTCTGGTGTTCTTCATTGATCTAGTCTTGGACCTCTTACTTTTATAATCCACCCAAACTCCTGTTAAAAATGATACAACAGGTCTAATTGGAAAATTGGTTTTATGTAATTTAACGAGAAAATAGAATGGTTGGAAACCAAAAAGATTGAACCAGAGCAAAATAAAATATTTTAAGAGTTACTTCAAATATTCAAATTTTGGCAGGAGAGTCCTCAATTTTTTCAGCAACTAATTGATTTTATGATCTAGTGGTTCTTGATCATTATTTCTAAGTAGTCAGCCCCAAAGATTTCGATACTGTCATTTATTTTGAGTGGATCTAATTTCGGTGGAAAATTTTGGAAGCTTTTATCGGATTATGAAATGGGGAATGTTCCTCAATTTGGGTTATTACAGCAAATGCAAGTTTGAACAAAATAAAGTTGGGTTTAATTCATGAACTTTTCAAATTCACTTCGAAAAGTATTCAAATTGATGTTTCAAATGTTGGGTTTTAATTCTTAAAGGGATTTATTAAAAATTCACATATTGGCAACAGTGTCTAGAATGTTAGATCGGAGTTCAGGTTACCTAGATATTCTACTTTAAAAAAGGAAAATTATCTTCATAAATCAACAATTAAGGCAAAATATAAATTATAGTTCAATACCACCTCCACAAGCCACATAAACAACAGTTGTTTTGTTATTTATTTATATAGAGGAAGATAGGTTAGGTGCACAAAATGTCATATGTCACAGAATGTCTCGGAACATAAGTGAAAAGAACAGCACGCCTCTGAAATATGTCATCTTTGTTTGTCTCATACAGGTAACAGATTCATTGTCCTTTATTAGCTATAACCGATGTTGCCAAATGGTAAAATAGAAACGAATCCCTTTAAATGTTGAATGCATTATTTCATTCCTCTTTTTTTGAGTATTTGAATAATTTTTTAAAGAAAAAAGTTGAAATGATAAGTTTAAAATGCGTTGTTTCAGAGCTATTTTATGACAACTACTTGATTTTCGTCAGGAGGAACATTCCCCATTATCGTATCATCTGCAAGAGATTGAATTTTTCCTTATATAGCGTCTTCTTTCAGGCGCTTCCTATATTTAAATTAAAATAAGATAAAGTGTGTGTTAGGTATCATAGAAATTTTTTATTCATTCATTCATTATTTTTTATAGGAGTGTTTATCCAGTAATCATTAATACCATGTTTATAATTTTTTTATATTTGATTACGTAAAAACAAATCTCATCTTTACTATTTATAGGTTCAAATGCAATATTTGTTCTGACGAAAGCATCACCTACCGCTACATGGCGAAACACGTGATAGCTCACAAACACACTTTGGACTTCAGACAAAACATCATCGAATTGAAACCCAATCCGAAACTGGAGGTTTGGATCCAGATGCTTATCAACTACCAGTGCTCGAAAATTGTTGCTAATATTCCGAATATTCCTGGCGAGGTCCACGTCAGGTATCGCAAGGTGCTTTGTCGCTATTGCAATAGTTGGTGAGTTGACAAATGTATTACTTAATTTTCCATAAAAAGCTGATTTTTGTGTAAGGGTATATAAAAAATGAAGTGGAAATTAATATCAAATCAGTAATAATGATAATCTAAAGCAGGGGTCTCCAAACTTTAAAGCCTTCGAGCCATAATGATTTTTTCAAATTGTTCCAAGGGCCAATTTCTGCCCTTAACTATATTTCTAGACTAGGATAGTCGCGAAGTGTGTGACCTAAGCAAACTTACGCTTTTTTTGCATTTCAATTATTATTGTGTATTGTGACACTTAACGACATCTAGTGGCGAGTAGTGATACTATGTACTATCTTCTTCAGCTACCCGCTAGGTGGCATTAGGCGTAATTAAATATTTGGAATTACCGCGTTGGTTCGAGAAACTTCTGGTTCTAGCTAGTGTATTCCGATCACCTCGAGATGGCAGTAATAATTGCATTTAAAAAGGCTAGCGGCACAACTGCGAGTTAGTCTGCGTAGGAAAGGCGAAGGAAGCGAAACTGTCTATTGTAAAATAAAGTAACACCCGTCAATAAAAGTATTTTGATTTGACTTATTGTTTTTATGTGTGATTTGCTAGTATGGAAAAGAAGCGAAAAATCGACAGTGAATGCAGAACGTTCCAAGAAAAATGGAACTTTCAGTATTTTGTGATTGAGTCCAGTAATAAGGCGGTGTGTTTAATTTGTAATGAAACCATAGCTGTTCTCAAAGACTATAACATTAAACGACACTATGAATCGAAACATCTTCAAAGTTACTCTAAGTATACAGGAAGTTTGCGGAAGGAAAAATTTGAAGCTTTGAAACGTGGACTCAAATCGCAGCCATCTTTGTTTACCAAAGCGAATACTGAACAAGAGTCTGCAACTTGCGCCAGTTTTCGTGTGGCTCTTGAAATCGGAAAACGTGGAAAACCATTCACCGATGGAGAAATGATAAAAGAATGCTTGATTGCAGTAGCCGAAGAAATATGCCCCGAAAAGGTAAATTTATTTAAAAGTGTCAGTTTGTCAGCAAACACCGTGGCTCGGAGGGTGCAAGATATCGCAGAAAATATATCATCTCAACTGTCTGACAAAAATGGTCATCATGAGTGGTTTTCCCTAGCATTGGATGAGTCAACGGATGTGTTAGATCCTGCTCAGGTGTTGATTTTTATTCGCGGAGTAGATAAAAGCTATGAAGTATATGAAGAACTTCTTGATATTGATAGTTTTCACGGCACGACAACTGGGGCAGATATTTTTAAGGGAGTTGAAAATGCCATTAATAAAAAGAACATTCGATGGAGAAATTTGAAATCTATAACAACTGATGGAGGCAAAAATATGTATGATAAAAATAAAGGAGTGGTTGCACTTGTGTCAAAGGCCGTAGAAAATGATGGTGGTTGAAAACCATTAGTCTTACATTGTATCATTCATCAACAGTCCTTGTGCGGAAAATGATTGGATATGTCTGAAGTTCTAAAACCAGTCATATCAGTTGTTAACTTCATCAGATCCACTGGGCTGGACCACCGACAATTCCGCGAGTTTATTCAACAGATTGGAGAAAATGATTTACCATATCACACTGCCGTACGCTGGCTTAGTTGCGGAAGAGTTCTTAAGCGCTTTTTTTGAACTTCGAGCAGAGATCGAAATTTTTTTAAATGAGAAGCAGCGCCCTTTTGCCGATTTAGAAAATAGTGAATGGATGTGGAAGTTAGCCTTCTATGTCGATTTGACAAATCACATGAACGAACTGAATTTGAGATTGCAAGGAGAAAATCAGCTTCTCCCTGATTCATACACCAATATCAAATCCTTCAGGCAGAAAATAATACTATTTCAATCGCAATTACGTAAAACTTGTTTCACACATTTTGAAACATGTGAAATATTCAGCCACACTACAGAGACTGAATTTCCCGTCAATTTTTGCAATCGAAACTTTGAGTACTTTGAAGATAAATTTTGATACTCGTTTTTCAGATTTTGATGTCATTGCGAATGAAATTAAGCTTTTTCAAAATCCTTTTGATTCTGACATTGAAACCCTGTCTCCGGAAGTCCAAATGGAAATTGATTTATGGTGCAGTGATATGCTCAAGAACAAATATCAAAATTCATCTTTGTTGGAATTTTATAAGAGTCTTCCACTGGAACAATTTGATATAATTTGCATAAATTTGCTCGTGGGTTGTTTTCTGTTTATGGTACTACTTACTTGTGTGAGAAAACGTTTTCCAATATGAAGTACACAAAGAATGTTTACAGATCTCAATTAACCGACGAGCATCTTAAATCTCTTTTGATAATTGGTACAAGTAAAATTGATCCACAACTACAAAGTATTGTCGGTGGAAAATCACAATTACATAAATCTCATTAGTGTTTTTGTTTTTACTGTGATTCATTTCAATTGTTTGTTAGTTATTAATATGCTTAAACTTAGATACTTAAGATAAGTTTTCTTTGTCATCATTTCTGTCGTTAAGTTTTACCTTGAAAGTAAATAAAACCGAGTGATTATCATTCTCTGTTTTCTTCTTCAACTTATCACAGCAATAGTAACAACAATTAGGTAATCATAGGCTGTCGCGGGCCAGATTGATGACAGTAAATCATTGGCTGTCGCGAGCCGAATTGATGACACTGGCTGGCCGGATTTTCCCGCGGGCCGTAGTTTGGAGACCCCTGATCTAAAGAAATGAACTTTACACGTTCAAGCCAGTCTCGGATATACCTACACAGTAGGTTGAATGGACTGATGCCTATCAGAAAACAATCTATTCCACTGGCTAATACCACGAAGGGCGTTGGATTATATTCAGCGCAGAAATATTCACAGAAAATTTCCTTCATATGCAATTGGCAATACAACTGAAAGAGTCGACCTTCAATTTTGGAACGGGCACACTTAAGACCGGTTTCGGGCTCCTTAGCCACTCGTCAGTGCAAGATAGTGGCCACCATCGACCTAAAGTCAATGATATTCCATAATTGGACATCGAAATTCTTTCAGAGTATTTCATTCCTCGTCCTAAGTTGGAGCGAACAACAAAATGTCACTTCATCTAGTGAACGAGGTACTAACCAATTGCATATCCGAAATTTGTCTGATTCCTCTGAATAGAGAAGAAAAACTTTCTTATTAGCATAGCCCACTGACTAATAAGAAAGTTTTTCTTCCTTATTTAGAGGAATCGGGCAAATTTCAGATATGCAGTTAGTAAGTACCTCGTTCACTAGATGGAGTGACATTTTGTTGTTTGCTCCAACTTAGGACGAGGAATGAAATACTTTGAGAGAATTTTGATTTCCAATTATTGAATATCATTGACTTTAGGTCGATGATGGCCACTATGTTGCATTGACGAGTGGCTAAGGAGCCCGAAACCGGTCTGCAAGTGTGCCCGTTCCAAAATTGAAGGTCGACTCTTTCAGTTGTGTTGCCAATTGAATATGCAGGAAATTTTCTGTGAATATTCCCGCACGGACGCCTGTCGGATATAATTCAACGCCGTTCGTGGTATTAGCCAGGGGAGTAGTTGTTTTCTGATAGGCGTCAGTCAATTCATACCTACCTGTGTAGGTATATCCGAGACTGGCTTGAACATTTAAAGTTAATTTCTTTAGATTTGTTTACGGCCTGTCTTCAAGAATATCCCACTGACTAATAAGAAAAATCAATTCATGGTCGTAATCCACGGCAAATACAAAATATAATTTCACAACCACACAAAAACAAATTCGGTTAAAAATGTATTTTTCAGAATGGAGATAATTTATATAATAAAATACCTAACACTATAAAAAATTGAATTATACAAAATTCAAGGCACAACTAAAGAATATATTTTGAAATAGATTGACACTTTTGTAGTTTTACATATTTTTATTTGTTGTATTATTCTCAGCATGCCCTTTTTTTCAATATGTAGTTACATTGTCCCTAGTATAAACATTTTTTCTTGGGATGTTTCTTGGGATTAATACATTTATTATTATTACTTTTATTATTATTACTTTTATTATTACTTTCCTCAAAGATGAAGACCATCTGTTTGCATCACACCAATCTTCAACTTCAGTTAAGTCCTCTGAAATGTTTTCTTAGTTCATGTTCTTGCTAAAAATAGCTATTGATTGTCCCCAACATTTCAGGTTCAAATCGGAATCGGACCGAAACGAGCACGCCCTCTTTCATTGGCGGCTTCTCCCTCTCGGTTGCGGCAGTTGCCATTTCTTGGCTTTCACCAAGCAGCAGATCGAACGCCATTTCGAAAACAGCCATTCGAGCTTCTCGCTGGACATCATCGAGAAGGGCCCGACCGTTTCTAGCGACATCAAATACGCAGACGACTTGCATAAGAAGGAGGCAGACGAAATCGCAGATGGTCTGGAGAAAAAGAACAAGCCATCAACTGACAGCGGATTGAAATTCACAGATTCGGGCCCATGGAAAAATCAGGTAATTATAATAGATAGATAGATAATTTTATTAATCTACATAAATCATTTACATGACATGAGATAAGTCCAATGTTAATCATAAAGATAAGATAAATATAATAGTTTGACTAGTCAGGTATTTAAATATAACAAGATTGAATAATTGATGGAGCATACAATATACAAATATGAGTCTAGAATTGGATGCCAACCATTTACAAAACTTGTTGAAAATATAAAATAAAATATACATAAACAACATATTAAAAGGATTCAAAATTTGTTTATGGGTCATTGGATGTAGTTCTAATATTCAACTCAACTCAATAATGATAAGTGTTTTCATAATATAATTAACTGAAGTTATGTTTCTATGCAAAATTGTCATGAACTGAAAAATCCTCACGAAAATAATTTTGGTATTAAATCAATGAAACAAAAAGAAACAACTCAATATTTTTTAAAAACAACTGAACATTCTTTTAAGAGTCACCGTTAGCAGATGAATTTGTTTTTGAATTGTCCAACAAAATTTTTGAAAATTTATTGTTTGGTATTTTACGGGCTGTTTTTTAGGTGATTCTATTGCTATTTTGGAAATGGTAAGACCCACAAGGTCGGTTAAGTTGGACAACAAAAGTTTTCTATTATGGGAAACTAGAATAATTTTTTGAGATCGAGAATATTAGTGGTTGTTTTTTAAATTAAAAAACTATCAAATTTCGTTTTTTGGCACTATCGCCTCCATGTTTGATGATATAAAAAACCAGAGGAACTTTCAATACTATTTCATATTTTCTATAATCTGATATAAGCCAATTTGTAATGCGACATTTCGTTCACTAGATTTCATAATCAACTTTTTTTTTTTAATACGGACCTTCAGTTTTTTTCATTGATTTTTGTAGTGACTTCAAGAAATTCAGATGTATTACAATACATGTGTTTCCCGACGTTTTTCTAATCATCACCGCATGGTCATACAATTCCCGGTCAGAGCTTCCTCAATAAAGTGGGGACCATTATATTTTGGGTCTAGAACTGAAAGCTATACATAAATTCCACGTATCGGAAAAACATGTACGAGTAATACAACAAGTAGCAAACAGAAAAAATAAATTTAAGAATACTCCTAACCATATACGTCGTTCACGGTATCTCATTAAATGTTCAAATTGATGACCATCATTTCTCAATATACCTTTACTAGTGCTATGGCAATTGAGAATTGAGTAATGTGCCAGAATTGAGTAATGTGAGTAATGTGCCAAAATTGAATAATGTTGTCAACAATATTGAGTAATGTGAGTAATGCTGCCAAAAATATTGAGTAATGTGCCAGAATTGAGTAATGTGAGTAATGTGCCAAAATTGAATAATGTTGTCAACAATATTGAGTAATGTGAGTAATGCTGCCAAAAATATTGAGTAATGTGAGTAATGCTGCCAAAAATATTGAGTAATGTGCCAGAATTGAGTAATGTGAGTAATGTTGTCAACAATATTGAGTAATGTGAGTAATGCTGCCAAAAATATTGAGTAATGTGCCAGAATTGAGTAATGTGAGTAATGTTGCCAAAAATATTGAGTAATATGACAGAGTTGACTAATGTGAGTAATGTTGCCAAAACTATTTAGTAATGTGCCAGAATTGAGTAATGTGAGTAATGTTGTCAACAATATTGAGTAATGCTGTCAAAAATATTGAGTAATGTGCCAGAATTGAGTAATGTGAGTAGTGTTGCCAAAAATATTGAGTAATGTGCAAGAATTGAGTAATGTGAGTAATGTTGAAATGTGAGTAATGTTGTAATGTGAGTAATGCTGTCAACAATATTGTGTAATATGAGTAATGCTGCCAAAAATATTGAGTAATGTGAGTAATGTTGCCAAAAATATTGAGTAATGTGCCAGAATTGAGTAGTTTTGCCAACAATATTGAGTAATGTGCTATAAAATAATATATACCAGTGATATTTGATACAAAAGTGATATAAAAAATTCGATTCAAGGCAAAAATGTTGGAATTGTAAGGTATTCGTGAAAAAGTAAAGTGAGTTGAAATTCATTATCTATCAAATCATATTGCGAAGAAGTTTTTTCCAATGACTTATTGGTTCAACAGGTATTTGAAAAAAACTTACATACATAAATGTTCATCGGTGGGTCTACAAAGTTGTGCAGGTGTGATAACAACAAATTCACTCCAGAAAAATGTTAATTATGATATTTGGCAAAAATGTTTATTGAAAAGTTCATTCAACTCATCAGTCTGGCATGTATCCAAGTCTCACAACCTGAATTGTATTATTCTTTTTTTTACGCGATTTTATACCGAGTAATTGGGTTGAATATTTCATAACAATCCTGATGATTCAGGTAAACATAACCGAAGTATTGTTACCTGGTGCTCAAAGTATGGATATGGAGGACGAATCCCAACAGGATGGGACAGTTCAGGGGATGTCTACCATTGTGGATGAATCTAATCCGTTGGAAGACACTTCTGCTTCGAATGATCATTTGGAAACGTCCGCGCCGAAAGCTGCTGAAGATTTTGAGGTGAGTGGGTTGTAAATAAAAAACTGTTTGTTTGAAGGTGATTGACAATGTTTCATGGTGAATTGACTTTCATTGTCTAATATTATATAAAATGATTTGAAATGCCTAAAAAAAAACAAGTACAAATGAAAAACTGAAAGCAATAGCTGAAAATAACAATTATATTAAGTAAGCAATAACCTTGAAATGAAATTACAGTAAAATAAAATACAAGTGAAAGATAAAACAATCAAACCACTTGTATGGACTACCCAAAATCCACAAGAAGAATGTTCCGCTCAGACTGATCATAAGCTCCAGAGATTCGGCTACTCCAAACTTGTCTAGATTTTTACTCCCAATAATACAACTATTACAAGGAAAAACATCATCTTTTGTGAAGAATTCAAGGCATTTTGTAGAACTACTAGGGGCAATCGAAGTTACAGAGCTAGATCAACTAATCAGTTTTGACGTGGAAAGCCTTTACACCAAAGTTCCGGTTGAAGAAGCACTCCAAATCATTTAGAGGAAGCTATCCAAAGACGTAGACCTGAAAGCTAGGACGAATTTACCTATAGAAGTAATTATGGTATTACTAGGATGCTGTGTACGAAACTGTTATTTCCAATTGAAGGACGAATTATTTACGCAAGATGAGAGACTGCCAATGGGACCGCCACCATCACCAGTTATAGCCAACATATATACGGAGTGGTTTGAAATTCTAGCCAACAAGAAACCCCAGTCTGGTTGAGATACGTTGACGACACTTTCATAATACAGAACCATGGGAATACTGAACTAGACGCGGGAGTTGGCCATTTTTCGCTTGATTATGGGTTTTCATATGTTGCGTATCTCTACGCTGGCTTGGCTGGATACATTGTTGGACAACGTGTATGCGGCTTCTTTGAATTTCCTCCTTAACCAGTGTCCCTTTTTGTGTATGATTTCAGCTTGCAATCACTCAATGTTATGATGAAGGGTCCAAACATGCTCTGCTATTCCTGATTTGCTGGTTTCCCCTCGCTGAGTGTGTTTATTGTGCTCGGCAATGCGAACTTTCAATGGCCTCTTAGTTTCACCGATATAGGATTTATTAAGGAGCTCCTACGTTGTTACTTTTTGTGTCTTCTTTTTCATAAACTTGACTTTTACTCTTTTATATCCTCCATTTTAACATAGTTTGTATCCATGCACCATTTTTAATTACATTTGGTATGTATTGCATTTTTTTAAGTATTTACTACCCAAGCTTTGTCTACAAGATTATGTCTTATGATAATAAAGCATATTATTATTATTATTATCATTTAGAATTGTATTTACCGGATACCCTGTGAGTGCAGAAAATCCTATATCGGTGAAACTAAGAGGTCCTTGATAGATAGATAAATAGATATATTTATTTGATCGTTATTTATAAAATACATTTATGACAAGTCAGAAAAATAAATAGGTGCAAGGTACAAACTTTTCTATAAATTAAAATGAACAGTAAAAATTTGAAATTTGTAACAAGTTTACAGGGTACATTATAACATATTCAAATTAAGTGTGGAGGTTCGGCGAGAATCTTCCTTGCGTCAAAAGTGTATCTACGCACATGTTCTAAATATTATGAAGTGGAATAAAAACAGTTTGTTTTCAAATATTTTTTTGGAACTTTTTTAAAATAAAACATATTTATATGTGCATTATACAATTTAAAATCTTAGGAGTTTTTTTTGTGATTTCATCAGCCTGAAACGTTGAGGTCTAATAAAATTGCTGTTACATATATCATGATTGTGTAAACTAGATTGCTTGGGAAACAAGGGGGCCCTTTTGTGAATATATAATAGGCTTGAGTAAATATACAAAGAAGGCACCGACATAATTTCATGAGTGATGAATGATTCACGGCAAGAATCCCTAAAACCGATTCCAGCAAGAATGCTCAGGGCTTTTTTCTGTAATGTAAACATGCATTGGGCATCACAAGAATTTCTCCAAAGTAGAATACCGTAAGAAATGCGATACTGTATGAGCGAGCAAAATACTATTTTCAACGTAGTGAAATTTGTTATTGGTTTCAGCTGTCTAAGTAAAAATAAGCCACTCGATAGCTTACTTTTCAAACTTGAAATGTGGCTTGACCAATTAAGCCTATTGTCCAGAGTAAAACCTAATAATTTGACACACTGGAATTCAGATAATGGCAGAGCCATAGAAACAATCGTGTTTTGTGATTTTCCTTATTCATCATGAGTTTGTTGACACTGAACCAGTGCTCTGCTTTTTCTTGTATTTCCAAAGACTTATCAACAAGAGCTGAATAATTCATAGAAGAGTATATCAAGGATGTATCGTCAGCAAATAGTACACCGTGACATGGCTTCATATAGTTGTAAAAATCATTGATGTAAATAACGAACAAAAGCGGGCCCAAAACCGATCCCTGTGGTACACCTAGGTCAAACGGCCTCAGCTCAGAAAATGTATTGTCTCTCTGGAAACGATTATTTGCACTGCCGAACACAAGAAATGCACACAGCGTAGGGAAATCAGCAAATCAGGAATAGCAGAGCATGTTTGGATCCATCAACATAACATCGAGTGGTCCCAAGCTGAGATCTTGCACAGAGAGGAACAGTGGTTTAGGAGAAAATTCAAGGAAACCGCATACATGTTGTCTACAATGTATTCGGCCAAGCTAGCGGAGAGATAGGCAACATATGGAAACCCATAATCCGCTTCATCTTCCGCTAAACCGGTGAGGAATCAGTCCAGTTATCACCTGAAGACGGTTGTGGATACTATCAATCGAAACGTCGTGAAGTAACTTGGGCTTGGAATCTCTTAATTTAAAATTTTTTGTTTAATTCTTCTATTTTTTACTTGTATTTTATTTCACTGTAATTTCATTTCAGGGTTTTTTTTTGCTTAATACAGTTGTTATTTTCAGCTATCGTTTTTCATTTTTCATTTGTATTTTTTTTTCAGGGATTTCTAATCATTTTATACATATAATATTAGGCAAGTCCGAACTGATGAAATGAAAAATTGATTACTACATTTCTCAACATTCTGAATCGACTCGTATTTGAAATATTTTTCTGTAATAGAAAAAATAATTATGGTTTTCAGACCTCCACCGATGACCTGGTGATCCTGACTCGAACTGACGCAAACGTACCTCTCGACGGAGACGTCTTCTGCTGCGAATACTGTCCAGTCATGTCGAATTCTGAAATGCTCATCCTGAGCCACATCTCGTCCTGCCACGAGAACATGCACGTCAAGTTCCGGGTGGTGAACAAGGTGACGTGCGAGAACGACGAGCAGAACTATGTCGGGTGTTTGCTGTGCTTCGAGGTGGGCTCCGAGATCGCCATCAGGAAGCATCATCTCGAGATGCACGAAGGACAGACGTTCATGTGTTTTAGGTGGGTTGATACTTTTTGAGACGTCCTTGTCAGAACATTTCAAAAATTAATTTCAAATGAAATATTAAGCGATAATGGAGTACCTCAGGGAAGTGTTTTGGGCCCCTTACTATTCGTTATATATTTAAATGATATTAATATACATGCCGACTGTGAATTTATCAACCTGTTTGCAGACGATACTCTATTAGCTCGTAGTGATATAAGACTGGATGCTGCTGTACAGAAAATGAATGTGATATTGCAAAAAGTTGACAAATACATGAAAATTAATAAATTGAAATTGAATGTGAGTAAAACTACTGCCATGATTCTCACTTCAAAATACAAATATAAAAAAATCAATATAAACCAGATAAATATTTCTATTAATGATGAAAATATAAAAGTGAATAATACTGTAAAATACTTAGGGTTTCAACTGGACTGCAATCTCACATTTGAAGAACATTTTCAATACATACATAAGAAAATTTCGAAAAAACTATATTTTTCCTCTAGAATTTCAAAGCATCTGTCTTTAAACACAAAGATATTAGTCTATAAAACAATTATACAACCACACTTTGATTATTGTGCTTCGATTTTAGACTCTTTCAATTTGAACAAACAGGCACAACTACAAAAACTACAAAATAGAGGAATGAGAATTATATTGAGAGGAAACCGATATACTCCCATAATTGCAATGTTAACAACCCTAAATTGGCTCTCGGTATCCCAGAGACTTTCATACCAGACAATGATATTTGTGCATAAAATTGTTAATGATTTAACTGGAACATATCTTAAAAAATCTATTTGTTTCAATTATAATATTCACAAATATTACACTAGACATAATCTTGACATACATATATATACATAGAACTAATACCAAAATCAGTATGAACTCAGTATATGTCAAAGGTTTTGATACATACAACAAATTGCCTCATTCAATTAAATCAGCTTCAACTTTAAAAAGGTTTAAAACTGATCTACTGCATCATATTTATAACAAATGTAACTGAAGGTATTACTAATAAGATCATAAGCCATGAGTTTTGGAATATTAATCAATTATTTGTTAGTTATAATTTTGTTGTTGTATATTAGGAATGTATCCTACTTACCAAATAAATGTTATTATTATTATTATTATTTTGTTAATATAGCAGGGGAGCCCACGATGCAAAATGGGGATTTACTCGAGCGTCATTGAGACATTAATTTGCAAAGCTTGGATGATAAGAAGAAAAAAATGTTATATAATATATACCTTTTCATCGATGGGGGAAGCGGCTATAGATTTTTAAATATGTAAAAAAATACTGTTGCATGGACATACTCGAGTGCGTCAGATATTGATAGCATCAATGTCTTACGTATTTTTAATAATGTTGGTATGTTAATCTGATCGTTTGCATGATGTGGGTGATTGTATGTACGTAAGGGTTAAAAATAAAAAAAAAATTATCGAGCGCGTCAGATTTTCTAAGGGGGTGTTAAGTGCACCAAAAAAAAAGGTCTCATTCAATAATCTGACGATTCCGATCTGACGCAAACTCGCTGCCATTATTATAATGTGCAAAAAAAAAACGTCGTTTTGAAATTCTCAAGCGCGTCAGATTAAGATATATATGGTTCATCTTCATGTTTTAGACGTGCTGTCTCATAGTCTGACGATTATCTAGAGGGATTCGCCTAATCTGAAAAAAAATATTTAAAAAATTTTTTTTTTAATTATTGAACTTGATTGAAAAGCTCAGCAAATAAATAAGTGTATGTTTTTTAAGTAGAATACTTGTATTTATAGAAAAATAATAGAAATGCTTAAAAAAATTTAATTTTTTATAATCAATTGATTAATTAATGAAGAAAAGAAAAATGAAACTTTTTATGTTTTTTACCACTTATTTGTAACTAACGTTACTGCAGTTACTTATACAATATGTAAGTTTGAAGATGTCCTTATAGGACGAAACTGCAGTAACGTTAGTTACAAATCAAAGTGGTAAAAAACAGAAAGTTTCATTTCTTTTTTCCTCATTATGATTTCCTACCACATAGTAACAGCTACATCCATCAATTAATTGATTAATTAATCATCATCTTCATCACGAACGAGTCTTTGCTGCCCTCTCCTTTCTTTACGTCACTCTCAAATTGTCACATCACTGAAATATACACTTTTTAGCATGTAATTAACTCACCCTACCTTAATCTGACGCGCTCGAGAATTTCTGATGATCAATTTTTTTTTACTAATTTGATCCTTTATCCTTCACGGGCGGCCTTATATATGGGGCTCATATTTGGTGGAGGTACTTAACCGGGTACAAGGTATCCCCCTGTATATTAATCTGCCGCGCTTCAGTAAATCCCGAAATCCCCGCTTGGGCTCCCCTGTTAATAGTATCAACCAGGTAATCGAGAGCATTCAAAGTGATGAAGTGTGGTATAATCGCGATTCTAACCTTTACTTGCCTAAATTCAAAATGGTTTCCTTAGGAGAATTACGTGAATTGTTGCTTCATTAGATAGTAAATGTAACACATATGATATTTTAAATACTATCAAAGCTGAGGACAATTGACAGTAATATAATCTTCAGCAAAATGAAAATATACGTAATTGAGGGTTACGTGAATGAATGGTTTTCAAACTCCAATTAAATGATATAGATATAGAAATAAAATACTTTGACTAATTTCCACTTACTTAATGTATTGATATTAATATCATATAGACATAGAAATAAAATACTTTGTCTAATTTCCACTTACTTAATGTATTGATATTAATATTTGTTTTTTTTGTAGTTGTCGTTCGTATGGGGGGCGACAGCTGATTAACGGAAAAACAGATTTTAAAACAGATCCTTCATTGAAGTGGACTCTCTGCTTGTGTTGTATTGTGTCTAGTGTAAGAATTATATTAGTTCATATTGTTATACATTTTAAATTTTCTTAAATAATCTACTTGTTATCTTACTTTGAAATTGTATTATTCTTATAATTTACTTTTAATCCACTGTTTTGCGTCAAGTACTACATAGCACTGTACTACTTATATCTGAATTGGACCGTTTATATAAATACATAAATAAATAATAATATCGTTAATGTTTCTGTTGGTCTGCAAATTTTAAGATCACCCGTAATGTCATTAACAATGATGTTGAACAAAAGAGGTACACAATGAGGCCCTTGAGGTACTCCCGACGTTATACGAATCAAAGTTGACCTAGCATTTCTTATCCTAAATTGCTGAGATCGGTTTCAAACCATGATAGAGACAGATCTGTGAAGACAGATCTGTGAAACCAAAAAATTTCATCTAATGTAATATTCAATGTACTGATCTTTATGACGCCATAAAACAAAAATATGACATAAGACGTGCTCACAAAATCGAATAACATTACAAACACTGCCCTTTGTCATTCCAGATACACCTGTTATCACTGCGGAAAAAAGTTCATGAAGCTGCCTGGTTTGAAAACGCACTCGATGCGTACCCATCCTGGAGTTTCTGTCCAATTCACGAGCGTGCTGCACGAGGGAATTGTCCAAGACGCAGGCAAACCGAACAAGGTCTTCAAAGATGCCAAAGAATCGACTCCTGTTAAAAAGAAGGTCGCGAGAAATGCGAGAAGGAGGTGGAAGACGTACCAGTGTCCGAAATGCTCGTACCGCAGGGACCTCGCGTCGAGCGCTTTGAATAACATCAGGCAGCATGTTAGGCAGCATTTCAAGCCGTACGCTTGCGGGGAGTGTC
The DNA here is from genome assembly GCF_025532065.1 of Leptinotarsa decemlineata. Taxonomy (NCBI): domain Eukaryota; kingdom Metazoa; phylum Arthropoda; class Insecta; order Coleoptera; family Chrysomelidae; genus Leptinotarsa; species Leptinotarsa decemlineata. Next base: position 1,012,778 of record NW_027412547.1, read on the forward strand.
GTCTTCTGAGGTGAGTGCTGGTTCTGTTTGAGGGAGATTTGTATTTCATGGAACTGAATGAAGCATTTTTGAACCCGAGATGAAGAGGGGGAGAGAGCGAGAGAAAGAGAAATAGCGAGAGAGAGAGAGACAGAGATAGCGAGAGAGAGAGAGACAGACAGCGAGAGAGACAGACAGAGAGCGAGAGAGACAGAGAGCGAGAAAGAGAGAGAGAGAGAGCGAGAAAGAGAGAGAGAGAGAGAGAGAGAGAGAGAAAGAGAGAGAGAGCGAGAAAGAGAGAGAGCGAGAGAGAAAGAGATAGATACAGAGAGACAGACAGAGAGCAAGAGAGACAGAGACAGATAGCTAGAAAGATAGATATAGCGAGAGAGACAGAGAGAAATAGCGAGAAAGATAGATAGAGCGAGAGAGAGATAGATATAGCAAGACAGAGAGAGAGCGAGAGACAGATAGAGCGAGAGACACACAGATAGAGCGAGAGAGAGACACAGATAGAGAGAGAGAGACACACACAGATAGAGCGAGAGAGAGAGACACAGATAGAGCGAGAGAGAGACACAGGTAGAGCGAGAGAGACGTACAGATATAGCGATAGAGAAACAGAGACAGATCGATAGAGAGACAGAGATTGATCGATAGAGACACACAGATAGAGCGATAGACACACAGATAGAGCGAGAGAGACAGAGAGAGAGAGATAGAGCGATAGACACAGATAGAGCGATAGAGACATACAGATAGAGCGAGAGAGGCAGACCTCGCTATCTCTGCCTCTCCGAGGCAGAGATAGTGAGGCAGAGATAGCGAGAGCGATATAGAGAGAGAGAGAGAGAGCGAGAGAGACAGAGAAAGAGAGAGCGAGAAAGAGACGAAAGAGAGAGATAATTTATTTCGCTACTCGAGCAAAAACTGTACCGTGAAGATATTTCAATTGAGTGTTTTGCGAAGTTTCACAAAAACAAAGCAGAATTCTTGCGTTGTTTCATAATGATGGATGAAACCTAGGTCCATCACTTTACACCCAAGACAAAATAACAATCAAAACAGAGGACTCAAGGAGGAGAACGAGTTACTATATAGCTGTGTGAAATTAATTTTTATTTTTCATTTTTATATAGCTAAAAATTATTTTATATAAACATATATTGTAAAATAATAGATAAGGCAAAATTGTAAAATTAATTTAGGTTGGTATACCTGTATGGGTGGTACGCCTGGATGGTTTACCTGTATGGGATACCTATATAGCATAAATAGGGTTAGCTCGTATTACTTTCTAGTTTTAATCTTCCTCTTTGAAGATGATCACTTGGTGATCGAAACACGTGTCGAGATGTTAAAAATAACGATTTGGTGTGGGAAAAACAACTCCAGTAATATTCATTTTAAAAATAAAAACAACAATAAAAATCAATTGGCTCTCCGGGGCGACTTCATTGATTCCAGTGGCGCATTTGCTTTTTCAGCTGCAGGAAACCCGGAGTATCATCTGGTCCCAGTGACTTTTTGGGTTTTAGATGTTTAATGGCTTTGTGGTGAGAGATTTTCCATCGATAAAGTAGTGATATCGTTAGTTGATCACTATTTTGATGAGCAAGACAATTCTTATTATAAAAACGGTATCGAACTTATTGAACATGGCTGGGAAAAGTATATAGAGCTGCAAGGAGATTAATTTCCAAAATTTTTGTGCTTCATTTGTTGGGTCCCATTTTAATAAAAACTTTCCATTTTCAGATTCAAAACAAATGTCGACGCTTCCACCCACTGGCTCAAAGAACACCCAAACGAGGTAGAGAACATCATCTACGAACAATCTGTGGATGACAACTTTTCTGCGATCATGCAGAAAATTTACCGAGACGCCATCCCCATCGAGGCCCCCCAGGCGCAATCTCCCTCGCCTGGTCCTTCGAAAACGCCAAAACAAACTGCACGCAAATCGACCAGCACTCTCCAATTGCGATCCCCCACTCCCCCTCTAGAAGAATACAGCTTTTATGGTTTGGAGGCAGAAGAAGTGGATCTGTCGAAGATCTCCACTTCGGTCGATATAAATGGCATGTGCCTCAACATGGCTGCCGACAAACTCGGCAGGATCTTCGATCTGCAGCCGCATGTTCAGGTCGAAGACTGTAACGTCTCCATTGATTTGAAGGGGTTGTTCGACTCTTGACCGGATTTGGGTCCGATGGATTTCATCCTGGACGACTTTAGCGGCGACGGGTTCGAGTTGGACAGCATCATCCCATCCGTGGAGAATCTGCTGAACGAGACTTTTTCCGATGACGAATACTTGTAAGGGTCGTTTGCTGGCTCGAGCTCATTGTTTGCAGCAAGAACTGAGCGCTGTACATTTTGTAAAAATGTAAAAAGATAGCCGTAGGCTTTGTTTTTATAAAGAACAATCTGTGATGATATGATAACAATTTTATACTAAGAGTTAGGCTACAATTTGTTCTGTTGATGAGGATCATAAGACTTGTAGGTTAAGAGTCAAAAGATATTTATGTTGTATTATTTTCTTACTTATTTTTTGTAATATAACCGTTTCATCAGTATACTAGGTATTTTTTTTTAGAGAGTTCATGATTGTTAGCTGATGTTCATTGAAAGTTACACAATAAACTGTTACTTGAATATGTTATGGATGTTTATCAAGTATTGGCCAAATTTGTGTTCCTTGGCCAAATTTAGTCGAGACGGCCAGGTTTCACTAGCGAGATATTAACAATTGCTGAGAAACATGGCGTTTTCAATAATAATAATGATAATTGATTTAATTCATTGTAAAAGATATCAATCAATCAAACATTTATTGAATCAGTTTTCCTTTACAATCACATTAGACAAAAAATAAACCGTAAACATCATCATAAAATACTGGCTGATTCAACAGGTGAAACAAACATAAAAAAGTCAATATAAAACACATAAAAAAAGTTAATAACCTACAATGAACTTAGAATTCCAGGAGAAACTCATCTACAGAGTAGTATACTTTTTGCAATAGAAAAATCTTGAGTCGCCTTTTAAAAACAGATATTTGAGGATTTAATGTCCTCACTAAGCTTGTTATACAGCGTGACTCACGGTCGATGGTAGGTTAGACGTTTCTGGAAAACGCAATGCATGATTTTTCTGAAAATTTTACATTTCCTTACCTGTTCTATCGATCTAAAATATTTTCAGCATTGCGGCGTTGCAACTTCTATCAAAAAGTCCTAGCAATTATTTTTTTTTTAATGGAACACCCCGTATATTAATACATTTTTGTAATCGCTCTGGTATTTTAATACTTTTTTGTCAATACCTATACCTATCTCTATCTGTTTTCGAGATAAAAAATAAATTATGTTAAATATGGTCCAAAACATAGCCTTAATTGAAATTAAGTACATCAGTACTCTCGATTCATGAAAAGTTGATATTTTGATGATAGTTTGGACAAACTCGAAATATTCAAATAACACCAAGAAATCGACTCCATATCTTACAGGGCGTGCTAAAATTACTATTATTTCCATTTTGCATAAAAGTAGTTGAAAGTTCATTTTTTCAAACGAAACCCCCGTATATTACTCGATAAATTGAAAGATGGTGAAAAATGCTTCAAGATGATATACATGTCCCTATACCTAAATCGTCAAGTTTTCTTAATAAAGCCGTTTTTGTGGAAAAATAGTTATTCACGTTTTACCTACAACTGTTTAAAAATCTGTTTAAAATCTGTTTTTCCGTTAACCAGCTGTCGCACCCCTACGAACGACAACCCTCAGAAGTCGAAACTTGTGCGAGCTAAGGATTAACGAGGTCTTACCTTTTAACGTGTGATTCCTAACACGGGTTGGACGGTAGCAAGTGAAGATCGATCGTTCAGACTAGGGCTTGAACCACCGACCAACACGGCAGTCAATTCGAGTGAGTGGACAAAGCACCCACGCCGAACCGCTTGGCTACCGGCTGTTGAAAGTGACATTTTATTTTGTGAGTGGGGATTATTGCAAAACGAGCGTCAGCAAGTGGAGCAAACTCACGAGTAAAATAAAATCACTTTCAACAAATGTATCATACAAATTTTTTTGTATAACGTTACTGCTGATAATAAAAAAATTATAGGGTTCATGGGATTTGAACACACGATCTTTGGATTACAAGGCATATGTTACAACTACATACGCCAACTCACGTTATTTTAAGGAGGATTATTGGTTAGTCATGAAGGACTTTCTACAGTTGGACTGAATACTACTTCGTCATCAACTTCACAGGGATTTAATATTACCAATAGCACGAACTGCAGGTGTGAACTTTTCTAAATGATTTTTTGGAAGGTGTTCTGATTGAAGTGTTTCTATTAAATAGATTTTCAATAACAGTTGACGACAAAAAATAATTTTTAAAGAATTTGATTTCTAGGTAGCCGTGGAAATATCAAAGCTTATGACAGTTTGGTGACTTTTATAAGTAATTGATAAATGGTTATTGACGGTGTTTCAAAAAATCGCCAAAAATGAATGCAAATATTGATTATTCAAACGAAGTTCTTAAGAAATTATTTATTATACACGGACAGTGTGATCAAATCATTGCCAGAACTTGTAGAAAATTCAACCAAATGTATCCTGAATTAACACCAATGAACGAGAGGAAGTTTGTAAGATTACAAAATAATTTCCTTAACTATGGCTCTTTTTAAAAGCGCCTTCAATATTACCAAAACCTGTTACTTCAAATGAGGACAGAAGCTTCCATTCGCAGTGCAGAAAAACATTTAGGTGTATCACATGTTTCAGTACAACGAATTTTGAAAAATCACGGAATACATCCGTATAAATTTACCAAAGTTCAAGCTCTAAAAGCAGAAGACTTCGAACGTTAGAATGCATTTTTGTAAATCCCTTTTGATTCATACACAGGAAAATCGGGATTTTTTGTCAAAAATAATTTGGAGCGACGAATCAAAATTTACGAGGGATGGTATTTTCAATAGAAGGAATAAACGTTTTTGGGCTGATCATAATCCTCATGTTACAAAAGAAATGGGTTTTCAAGAAAAATTTGACCTGAATGTTTTCTGTATTCTGAAGAACAATAAAATTAACTTTTTTATTTATGAAGACACACTGAATGCAGAGAGATATCTCCAAATATTAAGGACGACTGTAACCGATTTTCTTGAAAATTTGCCTTTAGAGGAATATAGGAATTCGTGGTTTCAACTGGACGGGGCGCCAGCTCATTCCACCCAGGAAGTTTCCAGGAAACTTGACGAACTCTTTGACGATCGTTGGTTTAGGCGTTTAGGGCTGTGGGATTGGCCACCGACATCACCCGATCTCACGCCACTTGACTTTTTTTATGGGGTGTTTCAAAAGAAAGGGTATACAGTACTCCAGTGCCTACCAAAGAGGAATTGCGACGGCGAATAGTGTGGAGTATTGAAGATCTGGATTCCCAGGAAATTGAAAAAGCAACCACAAGTCGCGTACATAAAAACATTTTAAAGTGTTTAGAATGTAATGGACAACATTTTCATCATTTATTGTGAAAATGTGATATTTTGTTTACAATTTTGTTATTTTGAATCATCCTATTCTGTTATTGTATGTACTTTCACATGTTTTAGCCCACAAAATCTTACTACTTTCCTAGAAATGACTGATTTTTGGTACAGTTGTTCCCTGGAAACTTTGAGCCATAGTTAAGGAAATTATTTTGTAACCTTACAAACCTCCTTTCATTCATTGGTGTTAATTCAGGATACATTTGGTTGAATTTTACACGTTCTGACAATGATTTGATCACTTTGTTCATGTGTATAATAAATAATTTCATAAGAACTTCGTTTGAATAATCGATATTTGCATTCATTTTGGAAGATAATTCGAAACACCGTCGATAACTCTTTGTAAATTACTTATAAAAGTAACCGAACTGCTATAAGCTTGATAATTCCACTGCTACCTAAATCCAAATTCTAAATTTCTAAATTGGGAAAACTTGACGATTTAGGTATAGGGACATGATATATCATGTTGAAGCATTTTTCACCATCTTTCAATTTACCGAGTAATATACAGGGGGTTTCATTTGAAAAAATGAACTTTTGACTACTTTTATACACAATGGAAATAATAGTAATTTTAGCACGCCCTGTATGATATGAAGTCGATTTCTTGGTGTTATTCGAATATTTCGAGTTTGTCCAAACTATCATCAAAATATCAACTTTTCATGAATTGAGAGTACTGATGTACTTAATTTCAATTAAGGCTATGTTTTGGACCATATTTAGCACAATTTATTTTTTATCTCGATAACAGTAGAGATAGGTATAGGACATTATCAACAAAAAAGTATTAAAATACCAAAGCGATTCCAGAAATGTATTAATGTACGGGGTGTTCGGTTTGAAAAAATAAAGTTGCTAGGACTTTTTGATGGAAGTAGCAACGCCGCAATGCTAAAAATATTTTAGATCGATAGAACAGGTAAGGAAATGTGAGAGGTGAAATTTTCAGAAAAATCATGCTTTGCGTTTTACAAAACGTCTAACCTACCATCGACCGTGAGTTACGCTGTATATAGCTTAACCCCGGGGTTTTTTGACGTGGGAAATCATAATGTCGCATTAATTTTCATGTAACATCTAGAGGGCGCTGCGAATGAAAATAATGGCGTTTTCCCAACACTTCCTGTTATACCAGAAGTTGGTACCAATTTCCTTAATTCAAAAGCAACACCCTGTATATTTTCACACACACTAGAGTGATTCCCTCATAAAATTCATCAGAAAACTCAATTCCATCCTCTTGTAGGAGTAATATTTTCCAAATGTTATACAATGTGTTCGGCATCGATGCCGAAGTTTTTTTAAACAGACCACCTTGTATTTTATGATAGATTTGAAATTTCGAGATGATGTTGAACCATTTTCATCAAACATTCTCTATATCAAAAATCAACAGTTCACGAGATATCTCAGTTTTTCTTGAAAAACTTTTATCAGCCAGATGTTCAACGATCTTATTAAATGAATGAAAAAGAAGATTATACGTGTTTTTCGGAAAATAGACAACTTCAACTTTGATCATATGGCTGTTGGTGATTTGGATTATGATATGACAGGAAAAATAATTATAATCTGTCTAATTATCATGCATAGATTCGTGATAAACACATTGTTGATCAATGTTTGAAGCACTTTCTGATATCGAACTTCCCCGAATTGATTTTTCACCGTAGTGTGATAATGTAATAAATTTTTATTAGAACATTATTTACGAACGATAATACCGTACTTGAATATTGTTTGTGTATGGTTAACAAATATTTTTTGTTGATAAATGAAATAATATAGATGATTTTAGCGCCGAAAAAATTGAAGTGTGAAAAAACATTCTTCAGAAGAACGTTCTTCCAAATGGATTCAGTCTTCAGCGATTCAAATCCAATGTGAGTCACTACTTTCGCACAGGCACCGCTCATAGACAGACTTAAGGATTTTCCTGTAGTGCTTGTGTTTTGCCCTTGAAACTTCAACTGGGTTTGATCCAACAAATTGCTGACAACGGTCACAAGGTAGACATAACCGGCTACGCTTCGTGATAGTTGCTCTGTTTCAGACGCTGCACCGAAAATCCCACATATCTTGTGACGTCACTCCAGCTTTCGACAAACGCTCGGTTTCAAAGTCGCATATCTTGATAACGGTAAATGCTATCGATTTGAAATTTTTGCCATTGAACATGTTATGAAAGAAAACGACAACTTGTGGAAATTAGACCATTTTGTTGAGGAAATTGTAGAACCTTCAGTCATAATATTCGAAGAAGATTCATCGGATTTATTCGACGATAGTACACCATGCCTCTTTGGATAAGCAAACCTATTTATTTTTATGTGAATATTTTGAAAGAAATTTTATCACAATATTGATTGTATAAGAATAAATAAACATAGTTATTAGTTTAAACACGTATTTTTTATTAAATACTCAAACGCACGCCACTGCAGGTAGAAAACGACACCAACGCACATAAAATATTTTGTTTGCCACCCGTTTGCAATGCAAAAATTAAATGGACCTGGTAAACTAATATTGAGCCGTCTATATATTCGAAGTAAACGATATTGTGCATTCTTAAATTTGGCGGAAATTTCAAAGGCCAAAAAAACTGATACATGGAAATGAACCGGCTGCCAACTAGTCCACGTTGTGTGTATTGGATAATTTTTACTAACCAAGTTTTATGGTTGCTTGAAGAGTCATAAAATTGAATTTGAAGTTATGTAACGGTGACGAATAGAAGGAATGCGGGATTGGTTATCGCCGTCGTGTTCAGTTCAGGAACTGATCGCGATTTGAGTGTTGAAATTCGATATTGGTGCAGTTATACTTACTTAAAATTTTGGTTATCTGTTTAAAATGTGGCGTTCTTGGACAAGTACTAATAGTAATAACGAGTGTGATAACAACGCAGATTTTTTCCTGTGTAGTAATTCCAATAGCGATGGTGAAAAATACGAAAAAGAGATACCAATGAATAAAATTCGGATGCATTTGAATATTGAAACATAAAGAGTATGTTTTAATGTATATAAGAATCTACATCTCACGTTGGGTTTCGAGGGAAACAAACTACCGACCGAAATTCCTTTCTCAACTGTACGTAAAATAGTCAAAAACAAACCTTATGAACGCAAGATGCGATGTGATACGGGATTATCAAAACCTTTAGATGTTCATCTAATAAGATCATTGAAAAAAAATATACGACTGTTACAAAAGCAATGACATTCCTACAACTGAAATCATAAGGAAGAAATTGAATATTTCCGGCCATAACGTGAGCTGCTGTGACAAAACTCTTCAGAATTGGATGAAGAAACTAGGATTTAGATTTAAAATAATAAACAAACGTCAAGCAGTTTTGGAAAGCAGAAGAATAGTGGAATTGCGTAACAAATACTTAGAACAAATAACTGAATATAGACAATAACAACGGCAAATTTTCTATTTGGACGAAACTTGGTATGACACTTACGACACGACTCACAACACAGTTATGAAAGGGTGGACTGATGGTTCGAGAATGTGTACGCCTAACATGCCTGCAAACAAAGGATGGCGACTAATCATTGTGCATTGCGGAGGAAGTAAAGGATGGGTTCCGAATTATTTGAAATCATGTGGAAAAAACTTGAGAACTGCAATGTTGATTATCATAAGAATATGGAAGGTAATATTTTTAAGAAATGATTTGAAAACAACAGTTTGGTTCAAGCACTTAATCAGCATTCTGCATTTATAATGAATATTTATTACTTTTTACTATCAGGAAACAGAGTATGGAAATGCGTTAATCCAGCTGCATTACCCTGCCAGTACGGACCTGTACTCAGTGCCTAATCTCGGGAATTTTTAAAAGTAATATTCCGTTTCATTTGCGTCATTTCCTTGAAGGAAACGCCTATAGTTGTTATCAAAAATGCTTTGCATGTGTTTGCGTAATACCATAGATATAAGAAAATTGCTAATGTACATTGATCGTAAACTTATGGAAAACTGATAAAACTGAATATAAATACCCAACCACAAAAGGTACCAACCGGATTTTCAATAATTTACCGGTCATCAAAAATTTCCCACCAGAATATAACGATAACCAAGGATTTATGCGAATGAAAATGGATTTATTGAAATTCATAAAGAGTTCTTGTTTTTGCAAATAAGAACATATGTAAGCTAAACTTCCCATTTCATTATGCTGTTATATTTTTTAACATACAGCAGGTTAACCAAAATCTTTTCATATGGCAACTATTTGTTTTCGTGTCTATCCTCAAACAACTCTAAAGGAATAAGGTCAGGTGATCATGCAGACTGCTGAATTATGTCAATCAAATGTGAGATTTCTTCTTGTCGATATGGAATGAAAGGAAATTCAACTAACAGAGTGTTGATTATTGAATGGAAAGTTCCCGAATCAATCGACTTGTGTAACGTTGGCAAAAGCAGACTATGACACGGACAAAACTTTTAATACAACCTAATAAAAACAACTTCATAAGAGGGGAGGTTGGAAACCATCTTTTTATCATTAATTTATCTCCTGACGTATCGGGATTAGCTGAAATATTATTTTCAGTTTTGGATATATACCTACATGTTAATGAAACTGGTACTGGGGTTTTGGATACTTTGGTAACCTCTGTGTAACCTGTGTATTCCTTATGAAAGGATTCAACGATAAAAACTCTAATGGTGAATGAGAATAATAACATAGCTAATTAATTATCATAAGTTGAGCAAATGAGATGTTTTTGATGAATGAAGTTAGGATACTTACGTTGATGATAAAAAACAATACTTCTATATTATTTCTACATATTTCTTTAAAAAAATAACGAATGAAAACAATTCGAAATTGACACTGTTTTACAAGCATTAGCAGTTTTTATTTCTGTTGATTCGTTTGAAAGGAAATATCGTAACCTTGGTGGTAAACGATTTGCTAACAGTAATTGATAGAAAGTTTAGTATTTCTAGTGAATATTATTATCATTGTCGCTCCAGTAATCCGACCGTTAGTTTCATGGATTCGTTCATGCAGCTGCAGTTTCGTAAGAATGTGTCATCTTTCCCTCCAACCGATTTCCTGGAGTCTTTGAAGTCTACTAGATACTCGTTAGGACAATAAGAGTATTGTTTCGAATTCTTGGGGTTCTTCGTGAGCAAAACAATGGCAGAATCAATACTCCTAACCGCTCTGGATTGAAGATTGAATGATTCCGTGTTTGTGTTTGTAAATCTTTTGCTGGAAAAATTCCACTTGCTTACTTCGTAGTAAATCTTCAAGAGGTGGCAAAAATTATGTGAATTTCTGGAACTTCAACTAACGTTTCCTAATATGACTAATAATCAGTCGTGCAAAGCTTATTGTTGAATCATCTGAAAATGGAACTTTTAACAGGTGATGATCGACTGTATTGCCAAAGTAATTGACTGTTATGAAAAAATAAATATTGTTGAGGCACCAGTCAATCTAATAATAACACTGACGATCTTCAAACATGACACTACCTCTGACAAAAGCACCAAACAGAGATGAATGAGTGTTAAGTGAGTGATTTTTGCATGTATAAGTATAGATACCCTGCGATTTCCCTACAAACGTAATTATTTCATAAATAAACTAAACATTTGCATCTACCTACTATTATTATTATTAGTTTTCGTGCAACGGCGTACAAATCCTCGCTTCATCGAATTAAGCTTGTGAAGCAACATTTGGCAAAATACCCACCTAATTTCCTTTGAATTCGCACCTGCTTATTTCATCATCTTGCCCAGTAACTCAAGTCTAGAGAATGTTGCGTCAGCCGCAACTGTAAACAACAAACACACCTACAAAATCCAACCAATGGAGACCTAGAAATAAGTCGAGCCTTCGTTTGCCGTTTGACCTTGTTCCGCTAGATAGGATAAACACATAAAAAGTTTAATCACAGTGGCTTAATTGTTTTACGGTGCAAAGTCCACGAATACTTTCCTTTGCAAATGTCATGTCTATAGAAATATTTTTAGGAACACGAGTAGGCACTTTGATTAGAGATCTGCCAAGGACACGTTTCAGATCGATTGTTAATAGACTTTGATATATCTGAACTTAATAGTTGACTTTCGGATTTACAATTCCTTGAAAACAAGTTACGTAACTACTTGGGCATGTCTCTTTGTCCCTCTCTGGGATATCTATAATTTAGTTCCTCAGTCAAGGTTTCAGTTGGATTTTTTGCGGGTACTGACGAAACATTTGGATAAAGCCGTAGCAACTAGCTGAATGATAATGATAGATGATTTTGGGTGTCAATTTGAAAATTTCCCACCGTTAATATCGTCTTTCCGGTAAACAATACGGGGAATCGAAAAAACATGTCAATTTTATTGTCATGGGGGACACTTAGAGATGGAAAAGGGAGAGGAGAATGAAGAATACATAGAAAATTTACATGGGCACTTGAAGAAAACTTTGAGGACATTGAGACCAGTGAAACCAAAGAGGACAACTGAAAAGTCGGGAAAGCTAGGATAATATTAGTTTACTAATAATTACAAAATGTTCTGGACATTAAAGAAGAATTTGGGGTGGAAAACAATAAAACATGGTTGAAAGAAATATAAATAGTTAGATGAATGGTTGAAGGATATATTTACGAAAGCTTTCAAAACTAAGAACAAAGAAAAAAACTAGTGGTTTCAATACACTACAGGTTGGGATGAAATGGAAATGTGAAGAAAAGTTAAGAAGGAGGTCAGTTTCCAATTCCTATATAGGTTTGGCCTATAATTGTTCATTTCGAAATATATCTGCATTGAAATTGATCTATTTTGACGGAGATCAAACTGTATATCCTAGGGCTTTTTTTACCTGTGATCTGTCATCAATAAAAATACATGAAACGATACTTGTCTCACTTCCAAAAGAGTTCATAGTATTTCAATAAATGTAATATGCAATTCTTTATCGAAATTACCAAATTGTTTTGCGGCTATAATCTATGTCAAAAAATAATTACTATCGAGGCCAGTTTAGGTCACAAAACAATCAAAATGTCCAAAGTTGATGGAGTTTTTTGTCAACAATTGCGACATTTGTCAGTTGCTGGTGTGTTGCTTCATTTTCTGAGAAAATAAAAATATATAGATAAACTTCTACGAAATTCTTGCCAAAGTCCAGACTAATCAGTTTTTTCGATATGATTGAGTAATATTTTATAGGTATTATACCAAATTGGTTGATTTGTTCTTTGTATTCACTTAGATCATTTGAACTCATTTAAAATTCCAAAATAAAATGAAACATTTGTTGTTCCATTCATTCAATAACTAGTAAATCGAAAGTTTTAGACAAAAATTTCATAGAAATGAATATTATTCATAGATATAACACTAAACAAACAAAAATATCATCAGTTAGTAATTTCATATCTAATTTTGAACAGAAATCAATATTACTATCTCCATCCGGGTTTGAAGGATGATTGAGTAATAATAAGTATTATACCAAATTAGTTGATTTGTTCTTTGTACCCACTCGAGATCATTTATACTCTGAAAAATGTGTTTATTAAGTATTTCTTTCCCGACACAGTATGTTTTCATTACCCACTAATGATTCGACGAAAAAATGACAAATAATTGATGTCTTACGTAAAGATTCACCCGAAAAATACATTTCAAAATTATAAATAAACAAACATTCTACTTTTTGAGAAGCAATATGAAAACAATGAAGTTTGTGAAATATTTCTGATTTCAAAATGTTTTGCATCGGTTTCCTAATTTGTTACAAAATCATTCTCAACTGACATGTTCAATGAAAATTATTAAGTGCGTACGTAAAGTAACTATTTAGTAAATTCATTATTAGCTAATCAAACAATAATAATGAATATTCCAAAAGCAGATCCATTTCTAATTTAATAATGATTCAATATGAGAAAGAAAGTTTTTAGCTTTCTACTGCATGATCCACACATCCATGTATAGAGTTACATATTTTCAAATTGATTACTTCCTTCCTTTCTTTGGAAGATTCCCTCATCCCCTTTTTTTGTATCAAGATGGAGTAATAGAAAGCCAAAAACTTTCTTTCCCAAAAATTAATCACTCCTAAAAAAATATAACCCCTTCAATTCAGATTCAATATGACTTCTGTTGGCAGCCCTGAGAACGAAGATACTATTTTATAAGTTTCGGAGATCAAAGATTTAGTGACAGAACCGTTCTTGATATTTCATGGACTTCAGTTGTTATATTTTTGAATAAAGTTGTCAAAGTTATTGTAGTCTCAAAGTTACGCCCCGTTTTCACGAATATAAAAGTGGCAACGAGTATTTTACAAATAAAATTGGCGTTCTGTTTGGGCAACGTACCGCGCGCTTCGCCCATTTTACGGTCGCCATAATCGTCCTACCGAGAGGACTATTTACAATGTGGTGGATAAATTCCAGTCAACTGGTTCAGTAAACGATCTACCAACACCCGTACGTCAAAGAAACGCAAGATCTGCCGAAAAAACATCACCGCTGTTTGTGAGAGTGTGCAGGAGAATCCGAGGCAGTCCATTTTGCGTCGATCACAAGAGCTCGGCCTTTCCCAGACTACAACTTGGCCTTTTTTGCGTTGTGACTTGGACCTGCACTCGTACAAAATTCAACTGGTACAGGAACTGAAGGTAAACGACAATAGACAAGGACGTGTGTGCTGAATTGGCTCTGGAGCAGTTGGCAACTGACTCATATTTGGATAAATGGGTGCGTGAATAGACAAAATTGTCGAATTTGGCACGATACCAATCCACATGAGATCCAAGAGCTTAGATTTTTCTCTGGTCATCGCCAGATATTTCTTCGACACCAGCTTCCCAAGGTTGCCGAAGATGATCCTAGCAAAATTGCATCCTTTGATTCCATCCCATCTCTTTAGGGATCGAGCACAGGTGTAACATTTAGCTAGTTCCGCAATTGTCGAAGTCATCAGGCCGCAGATGCCACTGAGTCCTTAAGTTCTTAGTCCAGCCGCTTCCTTGGCTAAAGAGTCGGCAATGCGATTACCTTTAAACTTGTCGTGCCCTTTAACCCACCTTAGGAGAATGTTATTATCTACAATCTACAAAGGGGCTTTGGCTAAATCTTGGTGGCACTCTAGTACTAACCCTGAGGTAACACGTTGTCTGTACAAGGCTAATAGAACTTGTCTTCTATCAGTGCAGATTGTTATGTTTTTGCCAGAAGTTCCTTTCCTGGTTACGGCAAGCAGGATAGGTCGATGATTATCAACTTCTTTTGGCTTGAATTGGATGATCTGGACACCAACGACATGTGGTTTCAACAGAACGGCGCTACTTGCCACACAGCTCATGCCACAATGGATATTCTGCAGGAGCGATTTGAGGGCATGGTCATTTCAAGAGGAGGGATTTGATCCCGTTAGACTTTTTGTAATGGGGTTTTCTTAGGTCGCAGCTGTATGCGAATGAGTCACAAACCACAGCTGTCCTCAAAGCCAACATAATCCATGTCATCGGTCAAATTCAGCCCGATTCATGCAACAGAGTCATGGAAAATTGGACGTCCAGGGAAGCCGTAGCGGACATTTGAATGAATGAAATATACCTTATATTTTACTCCGGTGACTAACAATTTCATTAAATGTTTCAGAACGACTCATAGGGATTTGTCTACAAAATAATGCACTGAGTGAAAGATAAAGCACTATATATGAGCCTTGGCAGGTTTTCAACATTGAACTAAGTTTCTTCAACGGAAATTAGGCACTATTTGGGCACTATCTAGGAAGGTGTATAATTTTGGTACCTACTTCATTACCTCCAAATTCACAAAGGTCATTTTATTGTTGTTCCCATTGAGTTGAACATTCTTCAAAACAATACCTGAAACGTTCTTTTTTCGGGCCGAGTTGGTCTACGCCGATATTTGTATCCTGAACAACGTGTCTCTAAGTACATTGGAGTCATCTTAGTCTTTTTGAGTTTCTCAATCATCTTTTCTCTGTTCAAATGATTTTTAAGTTTTTTGTGATTTTAATTTTCAATTGCAGCTTGATTTTTGCTCTTGTACTCTTTATGCAGTTGAGTGTTCTAAATAGTTTTCCTTTTCTGTTTCTAAACTAAAACGAAGACATAACAGCCCCTATGCCCCTCATATGTTTTTCAGAGTTCTTTACAGGTTCTGATTTTAAACACAACGTATTTTACGCGTTTGCTTCGAAAGCTTCGAGCTTTTTTGGGAAAATTTGGTCTACATAATGTTTGAAACAATTCTTGTGCGTTGAACGAACATTGTTATTAGTACAAAGCAACATAAACAGCTCGTTGTTTCATCTGAGTGTTTCTTCTTCAACATCGATATTTGCAAAATTATTCCAGGTCTATTCTAAAACTCAACAATGTATCTTGAACCACTTTTTTATTATGTGAAATAAATAATCACTATGCACTTCAAAGGAAACAAGTTCATGAATCCTAAGGTGTATGTTATTGCAGTTAATGCCACGGAAGTACAGAAAGCGATTTCATAGATTTTTTAGGTAAACACTCGAAATTGACTGTGAAATACCTAACTTTAGTTTTTCAATTGACAATTTCTTGAACAACAAAAATATCTCAGGAGTTGTTGCTTTTGATAAAACCTGAATATGTTATGTAATAATTATCGATTAACATACAAAGGAAGAACCAAAATTTAAAAGTGTTACAAATGTTACAAACTCTTTAGAAAAAACCTTTTTGACATTTATGGGTTTTTCATACTGAAATGAAAACATTCAATTACCTGAAATATGAAGGGAAAATTGCTGATTTGCCCAAAAATGTACTGTAAAAATATAAATATATGAAAGTAATCTCAAAAGATTTTGTACTGACGTAATAACATGAAACTGATTCCTATAAAAAATCCAAAAAAGTACCTACAGTTTTCAGTTCGAAATCCACATTTTTTTGGCAAATGGAGCCGAAATATTTGTATTAAAAGTACTACAGATAAGCTGGATACATTTTTTGTTTGAATTTCATTCGTATGCTGTAACATTTTCGTACTTAGTAATTAATGTACTTCCCAAGTTGTTCAAAAAGAACAGGTACCTCAAATAAAAATAGTGATTCCAATAGCGATGGTGAACAATGCGAAAAATAGATACCAGTGAATAAGCTTCTGATGCCTTCGAATATTGAAATATAGAGAGTATGTTTCAATGTAGCGTGACTCACGGTCGATGGTAGGTTAGACGTTTCTGGAAAACGCAAAGCGTGATTTTTTTGAAAATTTCACCTCTCACATTTCCTTACCTGTTCTATCGATCTAAAATATTTTCAGCATTGCGGCGTTACCACTTCCATCATAATGTCCTAGCAACTTTATTTTTTTTAATGGAACACCCCGTATATTATTACATTTTTGGAATCGCTCTGATATTTCAATACTTTTTTGTTGATAATGTCCTATACCTATCTCTATCTGTTTTCGAGACAAAAAATAAATTGTGCTAAATATGGTCCAAAACATAGCCTTAATTGAAATTAAGTACATCAGTACTCTCGATTCATGAAAATTTGATATTTTGACGATAGTTTGGACAAACTCGAAATATTCAAATAACACCAAGAAATCGACTCCATATCATACAGGGCGTGCTAAAATTACTATTATTTCCATTGTGCATAAAAGTAGTCAAAAGTTCATTTTTTCAAATGAAACCCCCTGTATATTACTCAGTAAATTGAAAGATGGTGAAAAATGCTTGAAGATGATATATCATGTCCCTATACCTGAATCGTCAAGTTTTCTCAATAAAGTCATTTCTTCTTGAAACATTACTTTTTTTTAGAATTTGGATTTAGGTAGCAGTGGAATTATCAAGCTTATAGCAGTTCGGTTACTTTTATAAGTGATTTATGAAGAGTTATCGACAGTGTTTCGAATCATCTTCCAAAATGAATGCAAATATCGATTATTCAAACGAAGTTCTTATGAAATTATTCATTATACACATGAAAAAAGTGATCAAATCATTGTCAGAACGTGTAAAAAATTCAACCAAATGTATCCAGAATTAATACCAATGAACGAGAGGAAGTTTGTAAGGTTACAAAATAATTTCCTTAACTATGGCTCAAAGTTTCCAGGGAACAACTGTACCAAAAATCAGTCATTTCTAGGTAAAAAGTAAGATTTTGTGGGCTAAAACAGTTGAAAGTACAGACAATAACAGAAAAGGATGATTCAAAATAACAAAATTGTAAACAAAATATCACATCTTCACAATTAATGCTGAAAATGTTGTCCATTACATTCTAAACACTTTAAAATGTTTTTTTGTGCGCGACTTGTGGTTGCTTTTTCAATTTCCTGGGGATCCAGATCTTCAATACTCCGCACTATTCGCCGTCGCAATTCTTCTTTGGTAGGCACTGGAGTACTGTATACCCTTTCTTTTAAAACACCCCATAAAAAAGTCAAGTGGCGTGAGATCGGGTGATCTCGGTGGTCAATCCCACGGCCCTAAACGCCTAAACCAACGATCGTCGAAGAGTTCGTCAAGTTTCCTGGAAACTTCCTGGGTGGAATGAGCTGGCGCTCCGTCCAGTTGAAACCACGAATTCCTATATTTCTCTGAAGGCAAATTTTCAAGAAAATCGGTTACAGTCGTCCTTAATATTTGGAGATATCTCTCTGCATTCAGTGTGTCTCCATAAATAAAAAAGCTAATTTTATTATTCTTCAGAATACAGAAAACATTCAGGTCAAATTTTTCTTGAAAACCCATTTCTTTTGTAACATGAGGATTATGATCAGCCCAAAAATGTTCATTCCTACTATTGAAAATAGCATCCCTCGTAAATTTTGATTCGTCGCTCCAAATTATTTTTGACAAAAATTCCCGATCTTCCTGTGTATGAATCAAAAGGGATTTACAAAAATGCATTCTACGTTCGAAGTCTTCTGCTTTTAGAGCTTGAACTTTGGTAAATTTATACGGATGCATTCCGTGATTTTTCAAAATTCGTTGTACTGAAGCATGTGATACACCTAAATCTTTTTATGCACTGCGAATGGAAGCTTCTGGATATGCATAAAAATATGCCAAAACGTTAACAGTATTGACTCAATCCCATCCAGTTGATTTGGGGAAAATTGAAACAAAGCATCAGGCTTAAAAATAATTTTCCAAAATTTGATAAGAAGGTAATAGAGCTATTTAATGAAGAAGTTTAAAAAAATAATCTATTTTTCCGTTAATCAGCTGTCACCACCATATGAACAACAACTTTATTTGAAAAAGACCATATGGAGATTGGACACTTCCAATTTAAGGGTGGAAATACGTTCATTATTGATTTAAATGGCGACAGTGATAGTGGAATAGAGAATATGGAAGAGGAATTATCAGAAGATTTCGAAGAACGTTAGTGAAGTGTTTTTGAAGCGATCGATTGTATATACATATATGTGTGTATGTGTGTGTGTGTGTGTGTGTGTATTTTCTCACAAAATCCTTTTGTGAGAAAATCGAAATGTACCGAAAATTGCGTTAGCAGCACATGACACTAGTCAACAGAAGAGGTCCGATCCTACTTCACGACAGTGTCCGTCTGCACGTTTTACAAATCACCGTTCGTTGGCAAAACTGTACTGATTTAAATGTCGCTTATTTCGTTCAAATTGACTGAATATTCACTGAGATATTACAGTTTGGAGTGGACTCATAAAAACGGACAAAACTTTCGAAACAACCAATATTAGAAACGTTTAGAAAAGTTTTTTGTGCCTGAATTTTGAGTTGTTTCGAAGTTTTTCAGGATAGTAATTTGGATTTCCACTGCCTATACCTCGGTAATTTTCAGCTCTCTCAAGATTTTCGACTTCTGAGTGTTGTCGTTCGTAATAGGTCGGTAGTTGAATTTCTGAAAGCCGATTTCAACAAAATAGGTATAAAGATTGGTCAGTTATGCTTCCTCAAAACACAGAAAACAGTGCGAACTTTTTGGAGACCACTGTATGTTAGAATTCCAAACAACATAATCCTCCGAAATTTTTCGAACCTTTGATTCAAGTCGCGAACTTTGTAACCATTTCTCTTGAAATACTCGACTATCGTTCACAAAAACAGGATGAATGTTGTCACTTATAGATAACGATCATATGGTTTGTCGAAACTTCTATTTGTGGGTGCGAATCCCAGATACTCCCCCCTTCCACCACCACTGCCCCTTTTGAGTATTATCCTGCGCCTGTGGCCTAGGTATATATATAAGTAATCGATGGACTGGCAAATCCATACCCATCGCAACCTCTGTTAGTGTGAGCTCTGTGTTGTACTATCTAGCTTTTTGTTTGTAAAAGTTCATAATTCTGGCTAAAATATACTTCCCACTTGTCGCCAAATATCATAGACGCGATTGCTTTGTGTCTAAATCCGATAAAATCTATCTGAAGAATATTTTCGGGTATTTTTGTATGTACCACAAGTCATATACTTAGTTCATTTAAATTCTTTATACGGAAATCAATCAAGATGCCTAATCTATCTGCAATCAAAGGAAGCAGTGGGTGAGTGTTTAGTTTTTAGTATTTTATTTTTATTTTGAAAGAGGTCTGAATGCTTTTCATAAATGTCCCCGTTCAAATTTTTGTTCAAAGATCCCCCAGAAGTATTTGCAAACTTCAGTAGAAATTGTTTAGCTTTTTTCATCTATAGTTACAATAGAATTACTGCAGATGCCTGTCTTAATATATTTTTTTGATGGTTCAAATATGACGTTCACTATTGTTAACATTCACTTTCAATATACCGGGTGTATTGTGAATTATATTTTCAAATTTAGAATGTGTAACAGTTGTAACTGTATTCTTATTCCTAAGAAAGGGACAGAAATGTATAAGAACCTCATTTCGATTGTTAAAGATACATTTCTTGTTGAATCGGATTTTTGAAAGAGTATTTTTTGAAGATTAACGATTTGAAAAATATACTTGAATTTCTTAATCTATGAATTATAATTAACGGAGGCTTTTTTAGCATACACGGTGGATAATGATCAAAATTTCGATATCTTTGTCAGTAATCGAAAAAAAAAATAATTTTCAATTAAAATTGTGAGAATGAGTCAAATGACATATGTTTATAGGGACTTTGTTTTTCATAAAATATGACCAGTAATAACCCTTTCAAATCAAAGATATCCCTGTATTCTAACAATTGAAAACAAAGGAAGAGGAAAATTTACGTTAAATTTGCTAAATGTAGCCTAAATGTGATAAGAGTTATCAACTTCAGTTACAAATTCAGATTTCGATTTCTACCTGACCTGAGGAAACTTCGAGAGGCCAATTCATTGAAAGTTCATGAATGTCCTTTGAACAGAATCTTTTCGGAAATTATCCAGAAATGATTTGGTTTCAGGTAGGTATTACTGAATTACCTTTTCTTAATTGTGCGGTTGACCCTATGTTGGAAATTTCGTATTTTCAGTTCAGCCCAGAAATAAACATTTTGTTATTAATATCTATACATACTAGTAGAAACATATCTGAATATTAACAAATAAATACAAGAAACAGGCTCATATAAAATATACATGTCATTGCAGTCAAAATGAAAAACAATAGAGAAATCAGCCAAATCGAGCTGAAAACCAAAGTTATCATATTAAGATCTTGAAAATATATACACAGATACATATATGAGCAAACATAACATAGAAACTTACATATATGCAGGTTAATGCAGTCAAACTGCTGTAAAATAATTCAATGAAAAACAAAAGACGAATAGATAAGTACTTTTCTGATCATTCTCATATTGATTTCAATTTAAGAGTCACCGGTAGACAGCTTTTGTCAGATTCAAATAAAAGGCAATTTCTGGAGATGGCTGAAATTAAAATATATATATATATATATATATATATATAATATATATATATATATATATATATATATTATATATATATATATATATATATATATATAATATATATATATATATATATATATATATATATATAATATATATATATATATATATATATATATATATATACATCGGAAAAGTCTAGGGATATTTTTTATAACATACCAAATATCATAAAAATAAATGCATGAGGTCGTTTAATTTCGATTTAACTGGTACACTCGACCACCCTGTAGATTTGTATGGGTTGAACAAAGCCTGCAAAAACGGTAACTAATCTTTTATCAAGTTTTTTACAAACTGTAGGTTTTCGGCTAAAATGAATAATCTGAAAGTGTCGAGTTTGTACATTCTATGCAGTTCTTGTTCAGCAATTAAACTGAAAATATTGTGCTTTAACATGGAACGCCATCACTTACCATTGGCTGAGATGAATAGAGCTGTAGGGCTTCTTCAAGATGGCATGCGACAAAATGATGTAGCTCTTCGTTTGGGGATCTCCCAAAGTGTTATCAGTCGATTGTGGCGGCGTTTCCGTGAAACTGGCAGTCCAGCCGAACAACATCTAGGGCGAGGACGTGCTACAACTGCAGTTCAAGACCGATTTTTGGTCTTAACCTCAAGAAGACAACCGACAATCACAGCACCTGAGTTGGTTAACGTGTTGCAGCAGACGCACCAGGTAACCATTGGACGTGATAGTGTCAGAAATCGACTGCATGAAGCAGATCTCCACAACAGAAGGCCACTAAGATGCCCAGCTTTGTCGAGAGGCAATCGCGGTAGAAGATTAGAGTGGTGTCAAGAACATCAAAACTGGGATGCAAATGATTGGGCCACAGTTTTGTTTACAGACGAATCTAGATTTGGATTTCATCCAGATTTTCGTCGAGTAAGACTGTGGAGACGACCTGGAAATAATAAACGTTTGAGACACGTCCAGGAAGTCCACACATACAGAGGTGGTACAGTAATGCTATGGGGCGGAATCATGATCGGCGGCAGAACCGATCTCGTTTTTCCAAATCGCTCCCTCACAGCTCGACAGTACCTCGACACCATTCTTCTACCTATCGTCCGTCCGTTTGCTGGTGCTGTTGGTGAAAACTTCCACCTAATGCAGGATAATGCTCGTCCACATGTCGCGCGTCTAGTGACTGACTGGCTCACCAACGAAGGAGTTGATGTATTGCCATGGCCAGCACAATCACCAGACCTGAATCCCATCGAGCATGTGTGGGACATGCTTCAACGAAGAATTACTCCGCATATGGGGAACATTCACACAACGTTTCAATTGAGAGAGCTTTTAATCGCTGAATGGGCAAATGTACCTCAACAAGACATTGATAATCTCATTTTGTCTATGCACAATAGATGTAGGGCCGTAATAAACCAGCGTGGAGGCCATACTTTGTACTGATTCCAATTTTTTTTTGTATTATGATTTTTTTTCGGGGTGCCAAAGAAGAGCCATATTTTTTTTAGTTTTGCTTATATGCGCACTCAGTATTTTTGACCATTTAATAAATTTTGTTGTAAGTTACATTCGTTTAATAATCACCCGTCAACTTTTTTTCCCTAAAGCGATCTAAAAAAAAATATTGCCATTTTTAAAAATATCCCTAGACTTTTCCGATGTGTGTATATATATATACATATTGATAAAACGTATTGTATTATATTATTGAATTAACCTTTCCTTATGAGATTCTGTATGTTCCGAGGATCATCTTCTGTTATTTTATCAAATTCTTCACAACCACTTTCAAAGGCGGTGATATTTCTACGTTATTTGCTCACTGTCAACAGTATATGTCGATCGCATACTGAACACTGAGTCATGCGATGAGAGGCGAGAGAAATGTTTGAAATATGGCTAGCGCTGTGTTATAGCGAGGAGAAAGGGAAGCCAGACATACTGGCGCCGTTATGCGTTACGTTACCAAGCGGTTTACCCTCCCATAAGAAGTTATCACTCCAAAATAATTTTTTTGCTATTTGCGATAAATAATTAGCAAATCGTGAAAGTCACCTGACAGTCTTTGGATTGAAATAATATCATCCATACCTCACCAGAATTGGGCTGGTTTTGTTTTCTGGTTACCTCTGTAAGAACACATTGTTGAAACTTTATTGGCCTTGCAAATATTTTGAAATAAGATCTCGAAAATTCATCTCTCCCAACTACCTACACCGTAGGTTCTAGTAAATACCTGCCGGAAAACAACTACTTTCCCGGCAAATACCACGTTGGATATTGAATTGGGACTTTTCGAGTACCTGATTTATAACCCTCGGAACTCTCCCTCCCTTGGAGGGATTGTAACTGTCACCAGAGTGGCATTTTTTACTGTATATCAGGAGTTTAGTTCACTTACAAGAAAGTTCGAGTAAATGGAGTATCTCAGTCAAAAATTACAAACATTGTCATTCTATAAAGTGTTTTTTACTGTTTTCGATTTCTTTTAACCATTTTTGACATCTCTTTCAAATTAAATATTGCTATAAACTATTTGGAACACGACCTCTGTGTTGAAAGAACATTTCAATAACATATCTATGTACATATCACCTCAGTAACTCATATATTTATATCTTTATCAACTAAGTAATGTGATATTGTTATAATATATTGATCGCAACATTATTTACTATAGAATGGAATAATACTACCGATAAAAATAGTGTCATCATATTTTCAAATAGACTTGGCGTTTGACGTCATGATATCTTTGGCACAGGGTGGTCCAAATAAAGTGTGTTTCTATTAAGTAAAAGGTTTATATACATGCCGTTTTTTTTAGCGGAAACGGGAAGACCTACAAGGTCGGTTAAATTGGACAAAAGTTTCATATTTTGGGGAACTACAATAATCTCTTTTCAGATCGATAATATCAGTTGTTTTTGAAATATTCGCCAATATTTCGTGTTTTGGCTCTACCCCCTAAATTTCCAATGATAAAAAAGGCTGAGCACTTTTCATTACTGTTTCATATTTCTTTCAATATGATATACCCCAATTTGAAATGCGACGTTTCGTTCATTACATTCCATAATCAACTTCACAGATCTCTAGATTTTTTCAGGGATTTTATAGCCACTGTAATAACAGATTCGGATATGTTTTACAATACATGTGTTTCGACCTTCACTTCTTGGTACTAAGAAATTGATCTCGGGTAAAAGAACCGTACTGTCAATATTGTTGTTTAGTAATTTATGCAAGAATTTTATACCAAGGATAACTCTCCTATTTTCCAAAGATGTCGTATCAAATCGTGTCAACAATATGTTATGATCGATGCCTCTCGTGGGGTTTTGACCATCAACTTTTAGACATAAGTATTTTAGGAACTTCCTTTGTACTGTCTCAATTGATGTTTTTTGGTAGTCGAAAACCGGATTTCATAACGAAGAGCCATACTCTAACTTAGATCTGGCATACGCAAAATATAGTAATTTTAAGGTGGCAATACTTTTGAAGTTCTTGCCATTTCATTTATAAAAATAAATAATAAAAGAGGTCCAAGATTGGAACCTTGTGGCACCCAGATGTAACTACGTACTGGGCCGATTTGAAACATTCATATTCGACGAATTGTTTTCTGTTAATTAGATATGATTCAATTAGAGTGAGCAGTTGGTTAGAGAGTCCCAGTTTTGTCAATTTGCTGAGGAGAACGTAATGGTCTATTTGATCGAAGGCTTTTTGAAAGTCTAAATAAACAACATTGACTCGATTTTGCTCGTCCAGGTACGTACAGAGATATTGATTTTAACATGCAAGATTTGTTATACATGATCTTTGTTGTACGAAACCATGCTGAGTAGGAGAAATAACTTTATGAATATGGGAGTACATAACATTTTGCACACATGTCTCGAAGAGACAAGATTTGTTATACATGATCTTTGTTGTACGAAACCATGCTGAGTAGGAGAAATAACTTTATGAATATGGGAGTACATAACATTTTGCACACATGTCTCGAAGAGTTTTGAAAAGTTACATAAAATTGAAATCGCCCTATAGTTTGTGATATCGCTAGAGTCACTTTTTTTTAATATCGGACAAGTTGATAAAATCAAGTTGAATATGCCTATTAGAGGTATAAAGAGAACGTCGAACAGTCTTTTATCACAAGACTAGGCACATTTTCAACGCCTGAGGTGAGTTTATTTCTTCAACGCCGCTTGACTGTCCGATAATATTTTTATTGACTTGTGTATGAGGTTGGATTTATCCAATTTCTCCGCTTATAATTCAATTGCGTAAATTTCCGCTTGAAATACAGTCGCATAAGTTTATAGGCAGATAGATAACTCTGTCCTGGGTCTGCGACTGAAAACACCTGCACCAGAACCGGAAGGTGTTTTTGATCCATCTGTGAACCAACAACTATCTACTCTTAATATTTCCTTCTCCCGGAGGATCCAGTCATCTCCAATCTGGAACAGTACTTTATAAGGCAGTTCGTAGAAACCAATTAATATATCAACTATTTATAGGAATACAAATAATTCTCTAATCGCGCCTAGTTGTTAGAAAATGATCAGGAATCTACTCAGGAACTCAGGAACAGCAGAGCTAGCGGGGCAGGCACAAACCTATTATACAATACATGTTTTTCAGACGAAAGTTCTTTCATGTTGAGTGGTGGAGTGAACAGACATAATTGACGTTACTGGAGTGATGTGAATCCTCATTTGGTGGTGGAAACACACTTACAAACCCCACAAAAATTGAATGTCTGAGCCGGCATTCTTGGTAATCATATTGTTGGACCATTCTTCATTGAATGTGATCTCAATGGAGGCACATACTTGAATCTATTACAAAGCATACTGAAACAAACCCTGTCCATATATTTTCCAATTTGGGAATACCGAGAATTGAGTGATACATGAGAATTATACCCCAACCGGTGTCCAATTATACACCCGAATAGGTAATTTGATTTGGGCCAGACGGACAATCTTCAAAGAGTTATTTTATTGGGCAATTACGCAGCGATAGGCGTTCGAAACTACCTCAGCGAGAAATTTTCCGTAGCAGCTTTATCATAGCTATGATATTTATTCAGATTAGACATAATTGATTCAATCATATTTTGAGCCGGCAAGTTCAAAATAAATTTAGTCACTCTTAGAACGTCCCAGAGCGTGATTCAAGGTGTATTCGGCCGTCATTCCCGATCTTTTCAACTTTGATAAACTCAAAGCGATATCGATATTATGTTTATTCGTGAATTCGCAATCTTGTTTATATGTGGAGTATAAGAGATCGAGCTGTAGTATTGCCTCTATTTTCGAAGCTATTCTGTCAGAATGAGGCCGTTACTTTTGGTACTTACGAAGAAGGAATTCCTCTTTTGCAGATTCACCGAGTTCGGGAAATTCAAGGGTTTGGCAAGCTGCAATGTGGAATTTTTGAATCAAGTGAGGGGTTGAGCGCTCTGAATGGAGATTTGAGAGATCTCCCTCCAAAGGTAAGATTATTAATAGTATATTCTATGCTTAACGAGCGAGAAATGTGACCATTTCTCTCGAGTTGAATACTATACTTTTTCTATGACTTATTATTGGAATATTTTGAAATGCCGTTAAGTTTCGTAATAACAAGCAACCTGAGGAAGCGTTCCTTTGTTATTTCATCAATTTCAAATAGTTTGAATACGGGGTGGTTGAAAAAATAAAGTGAAGCCTGGTGACACTCGCGGTCACAGTTCTAACAACACCTCCAAGAAACAATTAACGAATCAGTATGACATGAAGCTATTTGGGTTTCTCTTCTTCATCTTTATACAAAAAAGTGGTTTCGAGAATATTTTTTTCTTTCGCGAAATTCAATATTCATGTGAAATTAGTTGTTTTGGGAGGGTTTCCCCTTCCAATTTGTATATATCAAGTGTTCATTCCTGTGGAGTTTCCCACTTTTTTTGTATGATGACGGGAAGTCGAAAATCAAAAAGCTTTTTTCCCAAAAGATAGGATATCTTGAAAATATTACCCTTTTCAATTCAGACATGAAGCTATTTGAGCTTTTACCTATTTACTCTTATTCTGTTATCGAGTGACAAATTCGAAAATATAAATTGTTTTTCTCACATTACAAATTTCCAGAGGCATTCTTGTTTTTCATTGGTCAACCGTGATTGGTCCGAAGGAGTTATGGGATCATTGCCTACTTACCCCCCCCCCCCTCAAATCGATCACGAAACACACATTTTTCAACAGACATAAAAAGTATTTTTTTTTTCCAAAACACAAATAAATCTGAGAACTTTCATGAAAATAAGACACTTGTCTTTAATCTCGGCCATAGGATTCTTGTTTGTGTTTCTAGGAGAGATGTATTGTGTTACAAATCTTCTTCTGACGAGATTTCATGTTCATACTCCCTAGCACAGTCGGGGTTCCCCAAGGATCTAATTTGGGGCCGCTGTTATTTTAACTTTTTATAGATGACATATGCGCTTCGATATAATCAACAAAGTTGATTTTTACTGATGATTTGAAGATTTCCAGAGAAATACGTGATTCATCTGATCGTATGTTGCTCCAGAGGGATTCGAACTCATTTCAAAAATGGTGTAATGAGGACAAACTCTTTCTCAGTGTTATGCTCGAATATTAAATCCGTGCCAGTTCAATTATACAGTTAATAATATTGACTTACCAAGAGTTAATGATACTCTAGACTTAGGAATCTTATTCGACAATAATCTTACATTCAATGCGCACCTTGAAAATATTGTTCAGAGAGCTTCCAAGTCGCTGGGATTTGTTATAAGAAACTGCAGAGAGTTTAGGTCATTTGAATGTATTCGGTGGATTTACTATAGTTTGGTACGTAGTAAATTAGATTATTGTAGTTCTTTCTGGAATCCTAATCAAACAAAATACATTGATGCTTTGGAAGGTGTTCAGATGAAGTTCTTTAAGTTTGCGAATTACAAGAAACATGGAAACTATCCGGTTAGAAATTATGAATACATTTGTCTTCTGAATGAAGTTAATTTTGCAGATCTCCTTTTCATCTATAAACTGGTCAATGGTACCATGTACTCACCAAGTCTGTTGTTCCAAAATAATTTTATTGTCCCTCGATATACATCTAGACCAAGTGTTACATTCCGCGTAAATGTACCCAATTCTCACCACCACCTTACCTTGTTAGATTAAAGTAATAAAAAAATAAATAAATATATATATATATATATATATATATATATATATATATATATATATATATATATATATATATATATATAGTTATAATCCAACCCATGCTCGTTCGAAAAAAGAAGGTTTGTGACTCATTTACTGCATTTGAACTCTTTTATTCTTTTTGAAAATGTTCTTCCCGTTTGGCCCATGTAAACGGTAGAGCAAGAACTACATTCAGCCGACTCAGACCTTTTGTTTTTGTCTTTTGCTGTGAAGCTATAATATAGTGTTTTTCAATGCTTTCAATAAATCAACTTCATTGAATGTGACTTCAAAAAAATTATTCTAGTAATTATTTTTGCAACTCGTGGTCATTTTCATTAGTGACCTTCCTGAGATATTGTGGCACATCCTTTTACTTTGGAATAAAAGTTAGGCACGTGTATTCCGGATGTTAACACAAATATTTACTCTGTTCTAATACTCTGTTCTTATATCTTTTATTGATATTGCTCAACGTACAGAACCAAATATTGATTTAAAATGACAATGAATCATTCCTAAACTATTCAACATGATTATTAACTGTTTCTTGGTTTACTGATAGTGGAATCATTTTAATACTACTTGGTATTGTTATATTTTTTCTGCATTGCATACATTAAACACGCAATGTGCATGTTTTGCAGTTCTTCGATATCCTGCAGTAAAAATATAGGATCATATTTGACCTAGAGAAAGGTTATCCGTACAAATAAATTTAGAAATTGTTAGTTTCTGATGAATGTGGATTTCGTGAAGGAATTGGATGATACTTGGAAAAATTTCATAACGTTCAATTAATTTTTTATTGTGAGATCATCACTGGACAGTAGACAACGCAAACATTTTTTCTGTCAATTTTCTACAGGAATTCTTTGGGGGGGGGGGGGGGGGGTTACTGGCAGTCTGAATTTGAGTTCTTTGGGTACCAGATCCGTTGCGTATTCCGCCATCTTGAATTTTAGGGTTGATTTTTGTTCAAAACATGTCAAATTTCCTTAAACAACCCGATCGAGTTTACTCTGTACCTGGTTTCGTGATAAAACAACAAAGTCAAACTTACAGCAACTCATTTCAGCAAGATTAGGAGTTCAGTCCAGCGTATTGTAATTACCTATTCCATTTTGATATATAGGGTGTTTCAAATTCGATCCTCACCATTGGTATCTCGGAAACTATGAGAGATACGAAGATGGTTAAATTGTGGCAAAGTTGCGCACTTACCTGACTAACAATCTGCCGTTGAGAAAGTTATGAAATTCTGAGTATATCCGGAAATATCCGGAAAAAACAGAAATTTCCGAAAATGGTTTTTATTTTTTGTCTGGCTTTATTTTTCGAAGGATTCGAAAATAAATTGCACTTTCACATTGCCACTTCTTTTCTGATGATGTTTTCAGATTTACTATACGAAGTTTCGTCTTCCGGCCACCGTCATCAACTTTATTTTTTCTTTTGGGCGCTACATTGGATTCTTTCTGTTTTGAATAGAACCAGATTTTACCTTGTCAATGATGTATCATAAGTTATCATTCTTTTTCGAAAAATTGGAGTTATTGAAAAACATTAATCCTCATCACAATAGGCTTTGACTTTGATGTTTCTAAATTTGACTTTCAATTTGTTACACTCAATGACATTTTGTTATTGTACAAGTTATTGCTTTTTTGGCGAAAAGTGGCAACGTGGAAGTGCAATTTATTTTCGAATCCTCTCATAGTTTCCAAAATCCCAATGGTGAGGATCGAATTTGAAACACCCTGTATAAGGGCGCCATGGTATTGATCGCACACGGGCGCTACATGGGCTAAAGCCGCCCCTGACGAAACTGCAACAATGTAACACGTGTTTTGCTCTACATTAGCTTTCTCAAGCGTTTACATACTGTGTAGAGTATGTGGACTGTATTACATCATTCAGAAACGTACAGTTTGGACAATTTTAAAATGAAATTCTGTATACTTGCAGTTGAAATCTTACGTGGAAGAAAATGTTAGACTTTGCCAGCCAGAAACAATCCACATTTGCGATGGAACAGATGTTGAAAACAGCAAACTGCTCAAGCTCATGCAACAACAAGGGACCATCGTTCCCCTCCCCAAATACGAAAACTGGTAAGAAAAATGCACAACAAAATATAATAACAAACTCTTTATTGTTGCTATACCACAAGGGTGCATTCTTGGGCCGTTTCCTCAAGTTACTTATTGTTTCAGTTGGCTTGCAAGGACGAATCCAGCCGACACTGCCAGAGTTGAATCTAAGACTTTCATCTGCACCGATACGAAATCAGAAACGATTCCTTCACCAAAAGCTGGCGTGAAAGGAGCTCTAGGAAACTGGATGTCTCCACATGACATGGATAAGGCAATCAATGAGCGTTTTACTGGGTGCATGCGCGGTAGAACCATGTACATCGTGCCGTTTTCCATGGGACCGTTTACTTCGCCTCTTTCCAAAATAGGTGAGAAGCACGAATGGAAAAAATCTGAAGGGTATAAATCAGGTTGATTTGGTGACTCAACTTGAGTAAGTGGCTCAATTGAGTTATTCTTGGTAGTGCCACTATTAGAGCTCATCAAAGTATGAACACAGCATAGCAAATGGGGAGTTCAAATCTAATAGTTTTGTTGGCTTTATTAAGATGATGAATTTTGAAAAGACTGAATAGGTGGAAAAAAGGTTTTGGTTTTCGGTGGGAGTCTTTCAAAGAAAGGAAAAAAGCAATAAATATATTCAAATTTCCAGACACAAACTGGATACAACAGTCCTCTCGAAACAACTAATTTCATTCAAATATTGAATTACACAAAAGAAAAATTACTTTGAAAATAACTGATTTTATACGAACAATGAATCACACAAAAACATCTCCGGAAAGGCTTTTTGCACTTTGACGTGATTACTCAACCCAACTTATACAGTGTCACCGATAAAGTCCGCATCAAATGGGAAGATATTGTTTCCTAATGTTCTGTTTTGTTCTAATTCGTATTGTGAGGCCATTTGCTCATTAAAAAACTCGAGTACTGTTTAGTTTGGAAAGCCCTGTTGAAACTAGATGAACTTTGCATCAAGTTTGACAACTTTTATTTTTCAAAATTTGTTTTTAACATCAAAGAGGCTCTTAAAATATTATTATATTACAAAA
Source organism: Leptinotarsa decemlineata (assembly GCF_025532065.1). Classification (NCBI taxonomy): domain Eukaryota; kingdom Metazoa; phylum Arthropoda; class Insecta; order Coleoptera; family Chrysomelidae; genus Leptinotarsa; species Leptinotarsa decemlineata. The sequence continues at coordinate 1,044,649 of NW_027412547.1, forward strand.
AAAGAAATTCGGTGACGAGTTTAGTTAAAATAAATGATTTAGTACAGGTGTGCTTAAATTTTGATAAGTAGAAAAGGCAGGAATGCGGAAAAATAGTGAAAATATAAAATACTTATTATGGGTTTGAAACTTGGTGTGTGGGTATAAAATTAAAAAAGAAAATGTTTTTATCCTTCGATATTTTTGGATATTTTGAAGAATAATGTCATTTTTCGATGTTTCTTTTTTTAAATGTCAATTTTGACAGGTTAAGGAAATCACGTGACCTATTTTGTAGACGCCATTTGACATCATTTCTTAAGCAAAATCTACTGCCAAAATCAAATTTCACATAAAACGATAAATAAAAAAGTTTCCCATTTGATGCGGACTTTATCGGTGACACTGTATATATTAATTTGGATAAGAAAATAATAATTCCTTGTAGAGTTACATCAGCCATTCAGTTGTTGCTTGAAAAATGAGTTGTTCTCAGGGGAACACTTTGGAAACATCTGAATGAGGTTCAAATCTGGTAGGTATGGTGAACCACTATTAAATAATGGCCAAAGGCCTGATCTGAACTATACCTTCATGAAAAAATCTCCGGGATAAATCTGGCAACCACTCTAAGCTAACTGATTTGGAAAAGAATAACCAAATTCCAGTAGTGCGAATCAAGTCAATCTATTGTGATTTGTTTCGTAGAATTAACACTGTACAAAATATGTTCAACATTATATGGGGTGTTTAAAATATGATAATGTAGTGGTTACACTTGGAAAATTGGTACTTCAATATTTTGTAGTACCAGGACATGCTTTCAGATGTGCTTTCAAATGACTGGCAAGATGTACTGTAGAAAAGACAAGGTTTATTCTGACTGTACTCTTACAGTGTTCCAAATATAATGAATGTAAATTTACAATACAATATTGTAGGTCTTGTTTTTGCAATTATTGAAGCATCAAACTTTTCCTGACTTCTTTAATAATGTATTTTTAATTGAATAGAACTGGCCGATACTTGATGAAAATCCATATTTAAAAAACTAATAAATAGAGTTTATTCTATGATTTTCACTATAAGGGTTTTACAAAAACCGCGACACGTGTTTCGCTATACAATAGCTTCTTCAAGAATAACTAAAGTTATTTTGGGAAAAAAAAATAAAAAAATATAACCCTTTCAAATCAACTAAAGTTACTTCTAAATTACACCTTATATACTATAACCTAGTAATTATTCGTCTACCTAAGTAATAAATCTACCTGAAAAAATATACCTGAAAAAGTCAGGAATCAATACATTTTTCGAAAGTCTACCTGTAAATATACCTTACTATTTGTTCACACGCAGGTAATAATTTGTTTATTTCCATACTCTCCAACAGGTTAAGTTTCAAACCTTTCTTTTGGAAATGGAGGGGTTTGTATTCATGGTCGAACTCATGTCCCTCTGAGATTAGATGACTGGCATATGTGAAATTCATTTTTCCGTTCTGAAAACTATATTTGTGTTCCTTCATGCGGGTTTTAAACGTTCTTCCAGTTTGACCTATATAAAACATCGGACATGTCCGATGTATATTTACAGATAGACTTTCGAAAAATGTATTGATACCTGACTTTTTCAGGTAGATTTATTACTTAGGTAGACGAATAGTTACTAGGTTATAGTATATAAGGTGTATTTTAGAAGTAACTTTAGTTATGCTTGAAGAAGCTATTGTATAGCGAAACACGTGTCGCGGTTTTTGTAAAACCCTTACAGTGAAAATCATAGAATAAACTCTATTTATTAGTTTTTTTTATGTAGTTTTTACATCTCCCATTCTCTGATCACTTAATAATTAAACAAACAAAAATAACGAACTACAAAAACTAAAAACAATAATAACAAAAGTGAATAAGGCTCAGGATGTGGAGTGTACTCCAGATCACATAAGAATTTCATCACAAGAACGGTTGAAGATCCCCGGCAACTCCGGCGGATCACCGGGAGTAAGAGAGCCTACTGTGATATGGTGGTCCATATCAATTTCAGCAATCATAACTTTGTTGAAATGTCCAATGGAGTCAAATCTGGTGTAATCCAATGTTTTATTGTGAATTTATCATTTGGGAATCCGTAATTTTCACAATATGGTGATGAATCATTTCATATACCGGGTGTCAACGAATCTATTAGACAAGTCATAATTTCTAGACTATTAGGAGAATTGAAATGAGATTTGGTATAGTTGAATGGTATGTGGAGAGGAATGTTTTCACATATTTTTCACTTTCCGGTCACTTCCGGTTTCAGCGGAAATGGCTCCGGTTCTGAATTTTTAAATGGAACACCCTGTATATTGTAACATTTTTGGATTTCTGAGACAATTCTGGATCAGAAACTGACATTTCCGGAAGTTTTTCAGCCTACTTGATTTTTTCAGAGTCACTTTTAAAATTGCATCTAGGTGGCCATGATCGGACGTAAACTAATCTATGGACCTCAGGTGATATCAGAAAATTGCAATAGCGGAGTTTTAGTGACTAGTGTGTTGAATATGAATGAGACAAGTTTACAAAATAACATTTTCGTGTCTAACTATTATTTTTCAAATGGCGACCATTTTTTGACAAGCAATTTCCGAAAAAAGGATTTTTTGACGAATCTAACGTCACTAATTTATTTGCGATTGGATCAACAAATTTAACAAATTCAACTAATAATTTCAGCGATGCACTTAGATTTTTTGCAATATCCTAAGTTCTTGAAAATTCCACTATAGTAAATTTTCAAAGTGCATCCCCCCTTGTTCAAGACACATTTCAGCACGTTCAATTGTTTCTCTCAACACGTTTTGTAACATTTGAGGCGATATACTTCTAAATGCCTGTTGAAATGTTTCTTCTAAGATTTCGAGAGTGGCTGGGGCTGTTGCATAGTAGACCCTTTCTTTTACATATCCCCAAATGAAGAAATCTAACACAGTCAGATCCGGTGAGCGGGCAGGCCACCGTACTGGACCGTTGGTTGCAATAACTCTATTATTAAAATGCTCTATTAAAAAATCAAGTACGTCTCTGCTATTATGGGGTGGTGCTCCGTCTTGCTGGAAGTAAATTTGCCGTAAAACTTCTAAAGGCATATCATTAAGATGATCCTCGATTTCATTTTGAAGAAAACCCAAGTATCTAACCCCTGTTAACTGACCTTGAAACAATATTGGACCAATTATTCTGTTTCCAACGATACCAGCCCAGACATTGACGCCAAACCTTTCTTGAAAATTGCCCTCTCTCATTGCATGTTGATTTTGTTGGGCCCAGTACCGACAATTCTGCTTATTAAACATGCCATCATTTGTAAACCGTGATTCGTCGGAAAATAGAATGAAGTTGATAAAATTTGGGTTAACTCTATGATTTTGAAGCAACCAATCACAAAATACTACTCTTCTATTGCCGTCGTCAGCATACAAATGTTGATGTAACTGATATTTAAATGCTCGATATCCGTGCTTTTTCAGTATTTTTCTTGCTGATTCGTGACTTATCTGCATTTCTCTACTAATTTCTCTTAAAGAAACCGTTTTGTCAACTTCTACCATAGCAAGAACGTTAATCTCAGTCTCCTCATTTATGACAAACCTCTGTTCTGCGTCTAGATTTCCCTCTTGCCTAAAACGACTCTCAACATAGGGAAAATACTGATGAGATGGGTGTTGCCGATTGGGATATCTCTGAGCATACAACTCAGCAGCTTTCCTTGAATTTCTGTGGCATTCTCCAAACAATAACAACATATCCACTTTTTCACTTTGAGTATACATTATTTCGACGAAAAATTAAACTAAAATTAACGAAAATCAAGAGAAACTTCTACTTTCTGCTCATAAAGCTTATGTCACTGTCATAACCTAGGTGAGCGTTCTGTTCTCCAAAGTGGACTTGATGGAAATAACCGCAAAATATTATGCATCATTCCTATCCATGGCACCCTTGACAAAAGTAAATTAATTTGTATCGAGTATTTTCCTCAGTAATATTTAATTTATGTTCTTATTTGTAATCCAATCGCAAATAAATTAGTATCGTTAGATTTGTCAAAAAATCCTTTTTTCGGAAAGTGCTTGTCAAAAAATGGTCGCCATTTGAAAAATAATAGTTAGACACGAAAATGTTATTTTGTAAACTTGTCTCATTCATATTCAACACACTAGTCACTAAAACTCCGCTATTGCAATTTTCTGATATCACCTGAGGTCCATAGATTAGTTTACGTCCGATCATGGCCACCTAGATGCAATTTTAAAAGTGACTCTGAAAAAATCAAGTAGGCTGAAAAACTTCCGGAAATGTCAGTTTCTGATCCAGAATTGTCTCAGAAATCCAAAAATGTTACAATATACAGGGTGTTCCATTTAAAAATTCAGAACCGGAGCCATTTCCGCTGAAACTGGAAGTGACCGGAAAGTGAAAAATATGTGAAAACTCTTCTCTCCACATACCATTTATCTGTACCAAATCTCGTTTTGATACACCTAATAGTCTAGAAGTTATGACTTGTCTAATAGATTCGTTGACACCCGGTATGTAAGATGATACTTCTAATTTTTTCAATCTATATTCACCTCTCGACATTAATAGAATTCCAATTATTCAAGCAAGTTTCTGGGTGTCCTGCAAGGTTCACTTCCTGATCCCATATTTTTTCGAACACATGTCCACGATATTGGAAACTGTTTCTCACTAGATTTTCTTCCATTTCCAGGCATCGAAATAACCGACTCACCTTACGTCGTGGCTTCTATGAGGATAATGACAAGAATGGGCCTGCCAGTCTTGGAGAAGCTTCTCAAGGGGGCGGAGTTCGTCAAATGCTTGCACTCGGTCGGTACCCCGTCTAACGGTATCATCGAAAACCCTAGCTGGCCATGCGATCCAGAACGTACAATTATTTTGCACCGTCCCAAGAACAACGAAATCGTTTCTTATGGCAGCGGGTATGGAGGAAACTCTCTACTGGGAAAGAAATGTTTTGCGCTAAGGATTGGGTCTACTATTGCCAGAAGAGAGGGCTGGCTTGCGGAGCACATGTTGGTGAGTTTGAATGGTTGGTTGGGTGGAAGAGCAATTTCTGCCTTCAATTTTTTTAAAAGCCGTAAGAAAACGCTGAGAAACTCTCAATGAAAGCATTCATTATTATTATTATTATTATTTTTTCACCGTAGTGTGCGCTGGTCAGGCCCGATACATTCGGGAGGGCGCGCCAGCATTATCAACCAATGACCACTCCCCACACCGCCGGGTAAGTGATCATGTGCCCTGAACAAGTGCAGTGAGCCAAAAATGACAGCCTTCTGCATCTGTGCGGCTGAGATTTCTGCCTTAGTGCGGCAAGCCGGTATGATTTTAAGAATCGAGAGTAGAGAAGACATCATTCCACCAAGGACTCCAATAATCAGAACAACCATCTTGACAGAGTGATCTGGATAGAATCTGCGAAGTTCGAAGAGAAAATCTCGATATTTTATCCGTTTTTCCTCCTCTTTTCTGACGATATTCATCTCGCCAGGAGCTGAAAACTCCACGACAAATATCGTCTTGGTCTGGTGGTCGAGAAGGACCACATCAGGCTTATTAGCTTGTATGAGCCTGAGGGTGGGGAACGAATAGTTCCAATAAATTCGGCACTTCTCGTTCCCCACAACGGATTCAATATCCCCCGGAGCGTAGGGCAACACCGGTGTCAAAACCGTAAGAGTGTCGTAGATGGTAATATAGCACTCTTAGGGCCGCGTTATGTCGATGGATATAGGCCGAGACCTCATATGCTGGACATGCTGATAGCAAGTGCATCAGGGTCTCGGACGCCTCGCGGCAGGCCCTGCACCTTGTGTCAGGAACCTCTATACCCATCACGCGACTGCGGTAGACTAAGGTGAAGACACCATCTTGGCAAGCCATGCTGAACCCCTCAGTTTCGGACTTCAGCCCACTCGACCTGAGAAAAGCGAAGGTCAGGCGCTTTGATAAGCCAAGGTCTCCAATGTTATTGAAGAAGACGCCATGCATTGGCTTATCCTTGTGTTTCCGCAGAAGTAAGGTGATCTCTGCGGCTTTTATCTGAGCTTTTTGCTGAACAGGTTCCAACTCGGTGACAAAGTTGTGGTCACCTCGTTCAGTGTCGAAAACTATACTGAGTTCATCAGCTGCTCGGGCAGCTGCTCTAAAGAGAAATGCTCCAATTTCTGCTCTCTCATGGTCACGGACCATGCAGAGAAGGGGATCCGAACTCCTGACGAGTTTACAGGCTGTATCCAGTACCATTCTGTCATGTAGACATTCCAAACTCAAAAGTCCACGGCCTCCCTGTTGCCGGGGGAAGTACAACCGTGGAACGGACGATTTGGGATGCAAACTCCTATAGAGATGCATCATTTTTCGGGTCTTTACGTCTAGTTGATACAGCTCCTCCCGAGTCCACTTCACTACTCCAAACGAGTAGAGTAAGATTGGAACGGCAAGCATATTTGTTGCAGCAACTTTGTTCTTCCCCGACAGTTCCGATGACCAGCTCTGTCGAAGTTTGTGCTGATACTTGCCGCGGAGAGAGTTTTTCACTGCAGTTACCTCTTGTGAGTGGCGTTGTTCCACCCCGAGGTAAGTAAACGTCTCTCCGGCATCCAGATGGTGTAGGATGCTTCCATCTACGAGCTGCACATCCTCTCCGTAGTCCCCGCATCGTCCTCTTTTGAGATGAACCATTGCACATTTGTCTAGCCCGAATTTCATACCGATAGCATGCGTGTACTCTTCCACCACCCTCAAGGACTGATGGAGATCCTTCTCTCCAGAGGCATAAAGTTTAAGATCATCCATATAAAACAGATGGGTGACCTTGTGCCTCTTGCTTGACCAGATGTTATGGTGAAGCGAGTTCGCCAAAGTGGTGTCAGTTGTTCAATGCATCTCACTATGTTGTCGGGTACCGCAAGGCATCTGAGCAAATGCAAGATGAGCTCATGCGAAATTGTATCAAATGCCTTACGGTAATCGATCCAGGCCATAGAGAGGTTATGCTTATATTGTATGGAGTCCTGTGTTACACATCTATCGATGAGCAGGTTCTCTTTACATCCAGCGACTCCTCTCTTCGACCCTCTCTGCTCATATATCCGTTCGAACACTCGGTCAACTGCGGTGAGTATTCGTGTGTATAAGATGCTTGTGAACAACTTATAACACGAATTCAAGCATGTTATCGGTCTGTAATTCTTAGGAATCGACAAATCTCTGCTTTTGGGGATGAGAACGGTCCGCCCCTCGACAAACCAATCCGGAATCGGCTGCTCTCCGTCCAGCCATGAGTTGAAAACTCTGGCCAGATGGCGGTGGGTACTTGGTAGTTTTTTCCTTGTTATTATTATTATTATTATTATCATTATTATTATTATGTTGTTTCAAAATCTCGTTTTAATGAATCTACTTTCAACTCTAATATCTCAGTAAATATTTGTTTGAAGGTGGTTGACAATATTTCGTGATGCATTTCATAAGTTAGGACATTGTCCAATATGATATAAATTGATTTGAAATCCCTGAAAAAATCTGTAAAAAATTAAAAAGATTAGCTCAAAAATAGCAATTATATCAAGCAAAAAAAAACAATGACATAAAATACAAGCAACAACAAAAAAATGAAAAAGAAATTGAACTCTTAACACCAGAGATGAAAAATAATTTTTTCAATTTTCATCTCGCGTTAATACTTCAATTTCTTTTTTATTTTTTGGTTGTTGCTTGTATTTTATTTCGTTGTAAAGTATTTTTTTTAATTTTCATAAAGATTTCGATGAAATTTTTGACAGTGATGAACCAAAACCTGCATTGTGGAATAGTCAGAATTCTGATGAAAGTTCTAAAAATGAATTGGCGGGATAATTAAGTGGCATATTGCTTTAATATCGAATGCACTTCGATGTGATTCTGACATAATAATTTTAAAACTACGTAAAACGTTATAATTCTCGATTTTTGATCCAGAGATATAAAAAAAATGGACCTAAATACGAAGACTAATTCATGGAATTTGGTGTTCTATTCTCGTATAGTAAAGTAGCCTACGAAGTCGCCATCTATGGGCCAGATAGAAGACTCAATCGTCAAATATTAAAAATAAATGAGACTCCCTAAGGAGCTGATGTTCCCCAAGGATCTATATTAATTGTACACCTCGAACTTCACTGTTCAAAAACTCTTTCATTTGGAGAACTACGTTTACGTAGAATGAACTTTCTGAGAACATTTTTCCAAATGGATTTAATCTCCATTTGAGGATTTTCCTGTAGTGCTTGTGTTTTGCCTTAAAAAAATAGTTCCATGATTATATAGTAAACAAATACATCAATAAAATGAGAAATTCTAAAATGATTGTTTCGAAGTATTCAGTAATATATGTTGATTTATTTTTCAGATTTTGGGAATCACCAGCCCCAGTGGAAAGAAAAGGTACATCGCTGCTGCTTTTCCTTCAGCATGCGGAAAAACGAATCTAGCCATGATGACTCCTTCGTTACCAGGGTACAAAATTGAATGTGTCGGGGATGACATTGCATGGATGAGGTTCGACAAAAATGGCGTTTTGAGGGCTATCAACCCAGAAAATGGATTCTTTGGAGTTGCTCCAGGTAATATTTAATACCTTAAAAATCAACTCAAACTTCAACTAGAAGAACTTCAGATAAGTTTGTCAGTCATGGCCTGATAACTAGTACAACAAGTACTTCATTTCAATTGGACATTCTCGGAAGCAGGTGCTGTCACCGTGGGGGAGCCACAGGGTTCTATAACAGGGCTTCTACTTTTCATCGTATATATATCAATGATCCACTAGCCAATCTTCCTTCTACAGGTTGTGTGCTATATGCTGCCAATACAACCTTGGCTAATAGGAATGAGGATTGGAACAATCTTCAGCTCAATATGTACGAAACACATTTGAGAGCCCCACAGTGGTTTACTGCAAATCAACTATGTCTTAATGCATGTAAAACAAAGAACTGCATATTTACTCAACGTTAGCTTATTGATGATCAACAGGCTGTGAAATTTCTAGGTTTAGGTATTTTCAAATCAAAAATTACTATGGGATGAACATATTTAATATTCATCAAGGAATTCCCTAGGGTTCAATATTGAGGCCTGTGTTATTTCTGATATATGCGAATGATTTATTCAGCTTTCTTCAAAATCACTCATGAGAGCAAATTAAATTAATTAATCAACACCAAAACTTGGGATTCGATGATGGTTGAATTCCTTGACACAGTGAAAATGCTTGGGTTGATAATAGATAACAAACTGTCCCGGGATCCCCATATTGATATGCTCTGCAACTAATTGAAGAAATTGCTTTGTACTCGCACTACATGCCACTGTCATAAAAAAATCTAGTGATTATCATGCCAATATCATCTGCCAATTACGATATGCCATTCTTGGCTGAAGCACATCTTCATTTTTGTCTAAAATTTGTCGCATTTTATTGTACAAAATACCAAAAACACCTTTTCTTCTCATACATTCACAGCCTGATGCAAATCATGAAACCTGTACCTATTTAAGCCTCTCACATTTCCATTTAACCTAATATGGGGACCTTCACTACACTGTTTCAAACTATTTGGCCTTCAAAGACAGTCCATTAGAATAATAAATGGCCTTAGTTTTCAAGCAGAGGTGAAGGTTTATGTTAAGATGAACAATATTATGACACTGCTTCTTATGGATCCACCTTTCTGGAGAGGACTGGATGGACGATGACCTAGGAGGACAACTCCTCGGGAGGATGTACAATGGGTCACTTGTGGCCTAAGTATTGTGGGCCTACAGTTCCCCTCCCTACTCTACAGATGGCATTAATAGGTGAATTGATGGATGTAGCCCCTGACTACGTGGTAGGAGATAATCAACAACAGCTGTTTGAAACTAATGAAAAATTTCGATGATATATCACACACACTCCGTTTTATTTGAATTTAAAGATAGAAAGCGCCTAATGAAAGACAATAGGAGAATTATTACTCAATCGATGACATTTTTAATGCTGATCTGGGTTTCTACTGTACAGAATTTGATAATTTGTTTGATAATTTGGCCATAATTTGGTTACAGTGTATGTACTGTCGTCTTCATCGATTTATTTTAATTGTAATTTTTATGATACTTTAAATGTATTTTACTATTTCACCATATTTTTGACGTATGTGAAATCTTCATGATCAGAAGCCTAAATAGGATGATCTATCATCCAATTTAGGCTTCAAAGGCGATAATTTCAGGATTCTCAGCATTACATAGAAATTGTTGGAAATTTTCTTCCTTTCCTTGCAAGTTTCCCACAATTTTTGTTCAATGAAGGAGAAACAGATACGAAAAAGATTTTTTCTCGAGTGTATTTTATTTTTCGCTCATTCAAATATGCTTTACTGATTCTTCGATAATGACCTAAACCTTTCTTCTTACAGGTACATCCAGAAGCAGTAACCCAATAGCGATGGACACAATCTTCAAGAACACCTTATTCACAAACGTTGCATCAACCAGTGACGGAGGAGTGTTCTGGGAAGGCATGGAAAAAGAAGTCTCCAGTAATATGGAAATAACTGATTGGCGAGGTAACAATTGGAAGATGGGACAAAGCAAAACTCCGGCTGCACATCCAAACTCAAGGTGAGGGATTCAACTTTCTTGTGAATACACTCGGCCATTAACTTTAATCAACTATTTAAAAAGACATGTTTTGAAAGTAACTGAAAATTTTAGAATTCTCGGTAATGAATAACTAATTTTTGCAGATTCTGTACCCCAGCAAAACAATGCCCCATCATAGACCCAGCTTGGGAGCATCCCGAAGGAGTCCCAATTTCAGCAATATTGTTTGGAGGGCGTAGACCAGCTGGTGTACCTCTTGTATACGAAGCCAGGAACTGGAACCATGGGGTTTTCATCGGAGCTACGATGAGATCTGAAGCTACTGCAGCTGCAGAACATAAGGTGAGTAAGCTGCACGAGATCTAATCATTCGATATAATATGTGATAAAGGTATATATAAAATAACAGTTATTATATGTTTTCAAAACTTGTTTGATCCTACTTTTGTTTTCAAATAACTCAGCAAAACATTCATATTAGTTTTAAAGGACAACCTACAAATAGCAAATCAGTCACACCAACCTACCTGATTTCCAAATTAAAGGTATCGCAGAAAAGTTGGATTCCGATGTATTCATTGCAGAATAATATGCTGTTATCTATTCTTAGGCCTTTTGTCTTACTCCACAAGCTGTTTGCTATAAGCTAAGCTATTGAATAAAGTCAAATTATTAGCATCGGCAAGGCCGTCAGAGGGCGTTGAAGTTCGAGAGGTCAAAACGTCAGTTTGAAATTTGAACAGCTATTTATGTTCATGAGAGATGGGTTCGATTTTGGCTTGTTTTAACGATTTTGAGTTTGTTTTGCCACGTTTTGTGAAAGTGGGGCTGAAAAGTTGGTAGGTTAACATAGAGTCTGTAAATGGTTGTTCATTACACCTCATTTTAACTTGACAAACCACTTATCAGCGGTTGATTTTTCTAGCAGCGCCATCTGTGTGTTAGTCTACGAACTTTTTAGCACGTCTATATTGTCTTACTTGCAGTAACATAATTATCATAAAAATCTATACAGTGCGGTCCATATGTAAGGAATACATTCATTTTTAGCGTTATTATGTACTATGTGAAAAAAACCTGAAACAGGTCGATTTTTATTCTTAAATTGACAATTTACAGTATGAAAATATTATACTCTCCCAACACCCCTTCTGAATTATAAGCACCTTAAATAGCAAAGGGGGTCGTGTGGCACCTTGTTGGAAAGGGATTTTAGACCCCTGTTCAGCAATATAAAGTTTTTTGAGTTTGGTGCAATCATAACTGAGAAAATTAATTTTTACAAATTAATTTAATGTTCAAAATGACCACCATTATTCACTTCTTGACAATAACCTGATCTATTAAACAGACTATCCTTGTAACACGCTCCTTACTAACCTTGAATCCTGGAAAAAATCTTTGAAGATACTAAAATATTAGACAAAAAGCCAAATAAACAATTGATATGAATCTAGTAAGCTGCTGTCATTTAGGTACTTAAAGTTACTAAAAGACGTCAGTATAATATTTGTGGGCGTAATAAATTTAATTATGGCTCATTTGTCCGAGACTCAAAGAATATACATTTTAATTATGATTGGTTGTTGTAATAAAACAAGAACTCAAAAGGTTTGTACAATTTTTAATAACAAATACCCTGGTCAACACGTATCGCAGTCTACAGTTAGCAAAATTGAAAAAAAAATTCGTGAAACTGGACATGTAAAAAATATTGGAAAACCAGGTAGAAATGTTTAATTTACTGATGAAAAAAAGTTAAATGTACTTCTAGAGATTGAGGAAAATCCGCATAAGACAACTCGAGAACTTGCCGCCGACAATGATGTAAGTAAATTATCTATTTTGAGAGTTTTGCATAAAGAAAAATACCACCCTTACAAAGTTCAGTTGGTTCAGGAGTTAAATGAAGATGATCCTGATAGAAGGCAAGAATTCTGTGAATTGTTGATAGACAGAATGAATGCAGATTTGCAGTTCATAAACAAAATAGTGTTTTCTGATAAAGCGACGTTTCATTTAAACGGAACAGTTAACAGACAGAAAGAGCAGAGAAAATCCTCACTGGATGTGTGCGACTCACACTCAATATCCTAAAAAAGTTAACGTGTGGGCTGGTATCATTAACAATAAAATTATTGGCCCTTATTTTTTTGAGGGCACTGTTAATGGTGAGGTTTATCTAGATTTTTTGATTAACTTTTTAGTGCCTACATTACAAATACATCCTACTACCAACAAGACGGAGCTCCACCGCATTTTGCACGTACAGTTAGAAATTATGTAAACGAGGTTTTTCCCAATAGGTGGATTGGAAGACGTGAAACGATCGAATGGCTGGCTAGATTCCCTGATTTGACTCCTTTGGATTACTTCTTATGGGGTTACTGAAAACCTGAAGTATATTTTAATAGACCAAACAATATTGCTGATTTAAAAGTTAGGATAACAGAAGAAATTAACAAAATAACCCCCGAGGTCATACAAAATGTTGTACGAGAATTCCAAAATCGCCTCGGTTATTGTCAAGAAGTTAATGGTGGTCATTTTGAACATTTAATTTAATTGTAAAGTACATTGAAAAATACATTCTAAATATTATGTTTCATTATCATCTTCATTCTTCGTAAAGTTTTGTGATACCAGAGACATTATCAAAATTTTACATCCTAAAAATCAATTTTCTCAGTTATGATTGCACCAAACTTAAAAAACTTTATATTGCCGAACAGAGGACTAAAATCCCTTTCCAACAAGGTGCCACACGACCCCCTTTGCTATTTGAGGTGCTTATAATTCAGAAGGGATGCTGGAGGAGGATAATATTTTCATACTGTAAATTGTCAATTTAAGAATAAAAATCGACCTGTTTCAGGTTTTTTTTACATAACGCTAAAAATGAATTTATTCCATACATATGGACCGCACTGTATATTATTTTCGGATTATTTTCAACGAAGGAATTACCCTGAACTGTTTTTTTTTTCAGGGGAAAGTTGTGATGCACGATCCATTCGCCATGCGACCATTCTTTGGGTACAACTTTGGTGACTACTTGAGCCACTGGCTTTCAATGAAAGAACGATCTGACAACTTACCAAAGATATTCCACGTGAACTGGTTCAGGAAGGACCGTAACGGAAAATTCCTCTGGCCTGGATTCGGGGAAAACTCCAGAGTCCTGGACTGGATCTTGAGAAGACTGGATAATGAAGACTGCGCTAGAGATACTCCCATAGGATTGATTCCTAAGGAGAATTCTCTGAACCTGGAGGGTATTGAGGAGAATATTGACGTTAAGGAACTGTTTGATCTGCCCAAGCAGTTCTGGATGGAGGAAGTTGATAGTGTTGCCAAATATTTTGACGAGCAAGTCGGAGATGATTTGCCTAAAGAGATTACGAAGCAGTTGAATGAACTGAAGAAGAATGTTCAGAGCATGAAAGATTAGACTGAAGATGGTGTAGAAGTATTGAAACTAGCTCTACTTTTAGTTCCATTTTTTACTTGTAATTTTGAATATGCTATTTTAAATATAGATGCCAAATTAAACTTCTGTGTGTTTCTGGTTCCGATGGAGTGTGTGTTATTCAGTGGATTATTTGCAGTTGGTTGTAAAAGGCAAATAGTACTTACCCAAGTAGCTCATTTTGATTCGAATATTTTATATTAAGGACGGTTTCTACATTCAACTAGCGACCAGACACGACTTCTCACAGGTAGCAGAATATATATGCCTACATAGGATATAGGATTTAAAATTTCACCCTCTGGAAAGCCCTAGAATAATCCAGATCATCACACAACTTTCTGGAATGTATTGGAATGTTCGTGGATAATCTGGACCGTTTGGGAACATCCAGATCATTTTGGAATGCCTAAAGAAGCCATCAGCTGTATGTTGTGGTAGTCCTTCATCCATGAAAAAGGTTTTCGTGCTTTTGAAGAAATCAAGGCTAGAATTTTTGCCTCTAGACATTTCTTGAACAGTCCAATACATTCGACAGTTATCAAAAGCATTCTACAACTTCCCAGAAAATTCTGAAATTTTGAGGAATTGTCTATACTATTCGATAATATCCTGGATGTTCCTAGATTAATATGCAACAATCAAGGAATTTATTGCAGTGTATGCCTTACACCCCTTATCCAAGAAGACTTCCCATTTTAACTGAAGGATGTGCTTCTGTGCTGGAAGTTAGCCTTCTAGAAATTTCTAGGGTAGTCCAAAATATTCGAAAGTATTCAAAAATATTTTACAACATTAGAGTATTAGGGATCAAACCGGGACATTGTGAAATGTTCTGAAATATTCTGCAAAGGTCGGGAACATCCAGAACATCCAGAGAATATCCCAGATTATTGTTGGGTGTATTGAACATAATCTGTCCGTACTTTATAATTCTGAAATAGGTGAGTACCTATCTACCTAACGACAACACAAAAAAAAATGCGATAATAAACTTAATTCACTAAGTAAAACAAAGTATTCCTTGAAATACATTTTTTTGTGGAGGTTATATACACCAAAAAAACAGTAAGAAAAAAAGTAAAACAAAACTGATGCAGTTAAAAGCATTTTTCACTAGGCTTGTCGCATGGGTTTGTCAGGCCACTTGAACTCATTTTCTTGCGCGACAGTTTTATTTTGCCATAATTTCAATTGTATGGTTTGTAAAAGGCAGTTTTGATGTACATGAAATACTTGAGGTAACTAACGTATTTGTATAATAGAAAAATTGACATGAGTAGAGTAGAGTAATTTATTTGACCACTTTATATACAAAATACATGCAAACTAAACTTCTCTGAAGACGTGAAATACTTGGTACTATCCTTGACAGGAAGCTAACATGGAACTCTCACCTACAGAGTAGAGCAAAAAGAGCATATGTGGCTTATGAGCAATGTCGGAGGACAGGGCTTACATTCACCCTCCCTACTCTATAGAAACAGATACAAAATACATTTATGGCAAGTCATATATACTATATACTATAGTTATGTCAGAAACTTAAAATGAGCAACAACGTCTTTATATTAAAGTAATACATTTTATAAATAAATAAAACTGGCATATCAAAATTCCTTAAAATGATCACAGTGTCAAATGAATAAAGATATCAATATAAAAAGATCAACAAACATAAGAACAGGCTTTATCACAGCTTTACAACATGAATCATTTTTCAAAGACTATGAATTGATCAGTTACAGCAGCATATTCTTCGATTGTGTAGAAACAGTGGTTGAGAAGATATCTCTTGATATTATGTTTGAAATTGCTGAAGTCCAAAGATTAACTGAGGGATGGAGACAGTTGTATAAATTCAAATTTAGGGAGTTTTTTTGACTAACTGTTAACCTATATCTTGTATTATTTAATAAACATGCGGATCTTGTTGAATAATCATATATATATATATATATATATATATATATATATATATATATATATATATATATATATATATATATATATATATATATATATATATATATATATATATTACAACTAACTTTCCTTTATTTTCAGTATTTCAATATTAAATGTTACAAAAAAGATTTGAAGCTTTATATCTTCTATTAATTATCTGCGAGCGCTTTCGACAGTTGGTAATACTGTCATCTTCTAGGCACTCCTCAAACTGAACTTGTCATCCTGTCGTCTGCCTCTTTATACGGTCAGAGCGTCTTAACTCAGGTATTTCAGGTACTTTAGGTAAATTTGCCTGTATTTGTACTGCATCAGGAACTCTTCTTTGTGTTAGATCTTCTCTAGGAATGTGAATGGTTTTGTTTAATATATTGAATGTGGGGTTTTGTTGTGTTTTGATTTGTACTTGTTCCTCGATAAGTGATTTATGACTGTTAAATTTATGGATGTTCAAGTTTTCCCAAATGTCCATGCGGTTTCCTATGCTGACTTGTTTTATGAGTTTCATGTTCTCTGGTGGGGGGAAATTATGTTTGTTTTGTATGGCGTGTGTTGCGAGGTTTGATTTATATACTATTGGATTTATGTATGCCTTTTTGTGCTCATTGTACCTTTGGATCAGTTTTTTCTTGGTTTGGCCGATATGGAATTTGTTGCAGTCCGAGCATTGTATACCTACCCAAAACGGGTAGGCATACAATGTTTCAGAAATTGTTAACAATAATAATGAAATTAAATTAATAAGATTAACCACTTTATCTAGTCTTATTTGATAATTTCGAAGTACCTACTCCACCAATTTTTTTCGAGTGTCAATGCTTTTTTGGTATTTTTCATCTATATTGACCATCACAAGAAATTTTCAAACAGAAAAATCATATCGCAACCTTCATGAAATAAAAGGCATATGGTTTCAAACGTTTCATTAAAAAAGTGATATTGTACAATTCATACCTAGTCTAAGTGAATTAAATATAGGACGCATTCTCAAAAATATTAATCTTTGGTTTGTTTAAATTCTTTTCGTAAAGGTAAGGCAATCCCTATATGAACTACGAACACATAAATGAGAAAATCACTCTTTTCAAGAACACTTAGTGTAGTAACAACAGGCACGAAGTGCTGCAAAAAATATGTACACATGAAAATAAAGTAACATCTCACATTTCGCAGGACCGGGTTCAGTTGGCTCGGAGATCGGACCTGTGCATTATATCTCAAGAAGAATTGATGTTCGATTCAATCACCACTTTATTCCTATTTTCAATTTCCGTAGCTTCAAAGCTGTTCCAAAAATTTTGTCCCAGAACATGCTGCTTATGCCAAATCCTACAAAGATAATATAATTATAAGTTCAGTATCCGTTAGATCAGGAGTATATTTGACTTATGGTTCTTGCCCAAAACTGTAAATATGTACGAGGTCGCGCAGGAATTGTTGATCCAGATTTGTGAAAAACTGTTATAACAGATGACAAATCATGCGTAAACGGTTATGACACCGAAATCCGAAATCAAAGTCCAATCGTCCCAATGGAAGAGCCAAGGAGAGCCAAGGACAAAAATAGAACGCCACATGGTCGTACGGTCAATAAGGAGTATTATCTTGAAGTCAGGGTCGTCGCCATGGGGGGAGAAGTCTCTCTCCTGCTTTTTGGACTTGGGAAAAAGTTGGAAAATTGTGGGCCGTGAAGATAGAAAAAAATAATAGTAAAAAAATGAATAGAAATAAAAATGAGAGAAAAGAAAGGGAGACATAACACAGAGTGTTATGTCCACTATTTGTTGCATTTTTGATTTGTATATATATATACAAATCAAAATATATATATATATATATATATATATATATATATATATATATATATATATATATATATATATATATATATATATATATATATATATATAGTTGAGAATCTTAGCGACTGGAGAAATGTACAGTAGAATGGAATAACGGGGTCTCTCAGTCAAAAAATCAAAAGTCAAAAACTCTGCTTTACGACTAGGCGCCATTTTGAAAATTTCATCTGTCAATTTCACTACAAAATAAAGTATTCATGCATTAATTTCATTATCCCAAATTTCAATTTCTTGAGTTGACCCTATCAAAAAATAAAAGGGGGGACATTAAAGAAATGCACATTATGAAAGTTGTTTCGTGCTTTTTCTTCCAGTTTGTGTCTGAAATTTTCTTCTTTGAATGAACTACATGTAAGGAGTTTTTTTCGAAATTAATTGCTTTTTTCTCTCTTTGGCAGAGTCCCAGTTGTTTTTCGTATAAGGATGGATAAGTAGTAAGACAAAACTTGTCTTCTCCAAAAATTAAACTCTCCCAAAAATATACCGTTTCAAATTTTATTTTTCAATTACTTATGATACGAATTCAATCCCAGTGACAAGGTTAAATTAGTTTTCTGTAATTTATCGATTACACTATAATTGTTCGACCTTCTGAACAATTCATTAAGATTTTTCATAGCGTGTTTGATTATTGCACGTAGTGTTTTTGTTGTTGAATATTCTCCCACATGAAACCGACGTGGGGAATTATGAATCTGATATGGAATGTTGCTTGCAATCGTGAAAATTATAAGTACGGTCAAGTCAACATTTCAAATATTTCCTCATGAAAATGACATCATTCAACATGAATAAAAAGGAAGGTGAAGTAAAGAAAGATAGTAATGAAGTTTAATTATCACAAATTGAACGATGTTACATAAATTCCTTAGTATAAAATGAAGGTATAGTGTACAATCGACTACCTGACTATTAAAACTATGAAAACTTATTTCATGTTGAGGTATGGATAATGAGAAAGTAAGCAAAAACCATAGCAATGTTCTTTTTAGACGGTATCTTTTGAACAACTATAAATTACTTCCGTGGCAACGTTAACACGCCTTGTCAACTTGTTTTGTTTGTTGCAACATTAGTTGTCATCAGTATTTTAATTTAGGTTTAAAGTTCGTTAACTTCAAGTCTGACAAATGGTTAGATTAACGGAAATGCATAAAATGACAGTTTTACAAATGCTTGGTTACAGAGATAAAACCCGAACACAACAGAAAGTAGCTCGCCTATTTCATGAGAAATTTCCTAATTTACCGCCCATATCTCAAGGAACAATGAGCAAAATAGAGAAGCAGTTTCGCGAGCATGGTCATGTGGGCTGATAAAAAAAGCAGCTGCCAATGCATTGAATGATGCACTCAAATTAGATGTGTTGCTTGAGTTCGAGGAAAACCCACATACATCGAGTAGACAGGCCTTCACTACATTCAATGTTAGCCATACACCGATAGTAAACATATTGAAAGAAAATAAAATGCATCCCTATAAAATGATACTTACTCAGGAGCTCATGGAAGACGATTTTGATAGAAGAACTTATTTTTGTGAGCAAATGATGGACATGTTGGATAACAATACCATCCTATTAGAAGACGTTATGTTTTCTGATGAGTGTACTTTGTCTCTTAACGATCATGATAATCGACATAATTGCTACTACTGGTCAACGGAAAATCCTCACTGGATGAGAGAAGAATACACGCAATACCTCAAAAGGTTAATGTTTGGGTAGAGATCGTAGGAAAACATATCATTGGTCCCTTTTTCATTGAGGTCAACTTCAATGGCGATAATTATTATTTGGCACTACTTTAAAATGATGTCGTTCCAAGTTTGGTAAATTTATATCCTGATCCAGGAAACCCTCAAGTTTCAGTGAATAGGATATGGTTTCAGCAGGATGGAGCACCACCACATTACCAAGGTAATGTCCGGCAATATCTCGATACAACATTTCCCAATCGGTGGATCGGAAGACGAGGATCGATTGAATGGCCAGCGCGATCACCTGATCTTTCATCATTAGATATCTTTTTATGGGGTTATGTAAAGGGCAATGTGTACAACATTGAACCTTCAGATTTGAATGACTTATATAACGAATAACGCTTGCGATTAGGTCGGAAACGCCTGATAAGTTAAATAATGTTGAAAGACAGTTTTATTTGGGATTAGGATGTTGCTAAGACGTTCGCGTTGAACATTTTGAACATCTACTTCGTTAGCATCCATAGTTCTTTTTTGTATTCTACATTTAATTGATTGTTCCAATAAACTGATTGTTGCAATAAACTTGAAAGCGATACAATTTTTGAAAAGAAAATGAAGGGAACTTTCAAAGGATATATCACAAACCTATACTTCCCTTTTAAAAAATTGGGGGTTGTGCCTGTTATTCGAAGGGGGTTGAAGGTAGGGGTGGCATTTTCACTTTTGAGAATGTCAAATTATAATTTACATCTGACGTGTTTCGGGATTTTTTGTTTAATATGTACAGTAACCGAAATAATGAATTTATTCCATTTGGACTTTACACACTGTATACAAGTTTGGTAGGTTTGAGGGTTATTTTCAATGAGGGGTTAACTTGGTTAATGGTCTTTTCGAAAAGTTTTTGTCACGATGTGATGATATATAATGATGATATTATATTAATATAACTACCGTGGACAAATCATCTTATAGTCTAGTACTGTTGACCTGACCTGTACTAATTTTCTGGATAAACACACAAAGTAAGATCAGGCGTTGAACATATGCGAAATATATGAAAACCAAGCCATTCTTACCGAGATCATCGTGTGCAAAATGATGTTGATTGTGGTACCTTTTCAGATGATAAAAGTAACCATTTTCTTTCGGCGATCCATGGTGAAGGTAAAAATGAATCATATCATAGATCACATAACCTGAAATTAATTACAACAGTAATTTTTGTGTTTGACTGAAAACACTGATGCAAATATTCAAGAGTGTAAATCTATAGGGATAAACGTTTATCAACTGTCACTGTTTTGACGAAACACTTCGTATTTTCTTGAAAGGTACTTTTCCGGACCACACTTCATATCATTATTTTTTCATACAGATTTACAATCTTGAAAATTCGCATATAATCAACGAACGAACACCTTGTATGTGGAAAAACTGATAGAAAGGAGTTAGATACAGACCAAGAAATAATATTGGTCGTTATGGAATTTATTGATTAACAGTGCATCGACACATTTTGAGTGAATTGTTGATATTGAAAATAAATATTAACTCACCTGCCAATCCCCCTGCTAAGACCAGTAGTCTATTTGAATCAGGTATCAACACGGATAACGTTTGATACAAGGTGAAAGCGATGATTGCAGCTGGAAACGGAGGGAAAACTAACCTTTTTGGGTCGAAAGGAACCTGAAATTGATAGAAATATTGATATTGTGATGCTTATAACAAAGCTGAGGTGCGATACAATAATAAAAAGGTTCAATTCCATGAATTCTAAACTAATTGTATGTGTTTCCTTTCTGATTCCCTTTCTCGATGCCTATTTGCGCTATACAAAGATCCTACCTGCATATTTCATGTTTTACTGATATAGGTAAGCAGTTGGTCAAGAGTGTCGAATTTGTGAATTTCATTGACCCATCGATTAAATACACCTCTAAAATAGAGGTAAATAATCCAGAAAAATTTCTTATATATCCTAAATATCCTCAGAATAGTCCCTCAAATTTTTGCCGCATGGTTAATAAACACCCTGTATAAACTACGAATTGATTATAGAATTCAGTCAGTAGAACACGCTTGAGGAAGCTATTGTATAGCAAAACACGTACACTGGTTTCGTAAACTATCAAGTGAAAATCTCACAATGACGTGTTTCTTGAACTTTCCAAGAAAGTTGAATACTATCCAGTGGTAACCAATCAAAAACTGACTTTTACTACTAGTCAATCAAGCATATCAGTAGCATTCTCAACAGAGCTTCATCGTCAATGAACAAACTTTGATAATGTCTATATTGAAAATACTCACTTTGTGGTGCAATCCGTGTATCACAAAATGGAAATAAATCATTGCTTTCGATTTGCCGGAGGGTTCTATATGGAAAACCCACCTGTGGAGGGAATATTCAATGAGGGTCCATAAAATGACGCCTTCTACTACACTTAACGCTACTGGTCCCATTGGCGTGGAATCTGGAAAGGAAATGTATAATGTATTTTGCAATACCTTCACAATAAACAAATTATGTTCAACATTTGTTTTCGTGTCCATTTTGGTTTGCTTGAATACCTTGTTCAATGATACTCGGGAAGCTGATATGAGATTCTGTGTCAGTTGGGATAAAAGGACAAACTTCAAAGGTCAAAGATGTCAAAGGATCTCACTTTAGATACCCCTACCAACGGCTAGCTTCACACATATGAAAATGGTGCCAATAATCAGAAATGTTCTAGAATATCCACAGCTTCTGAGACTGTTTTGAGATGTTTCAGGAGGATCCCGAACGTTCCAGATTATTCCCAATAACTCTACCCCATATCAGAATGTTCTGAACTTGGATAAAACAGTGATAACAGACCTCCTATTTTCGAGGGCGCTTAACGCCCAAAAAAGAACGATTGGGAGGTCGTCAAGAAGGTTATCACAGCACCGGCAGTTGAATGGGATATCCTGGAGAAGATAGTAGGACTGGAAATAATTTTACCTATTCCCATAAAACTGTATAGAGCTAATCTGGTGTTGAACTATATACCACCCAATTGGCTGGCAGCAAGGGTAGTAGGTCAAGTAGGTCAGAAAGACCCGCATCCTAAATCGGTACGACCAATCAGACTCACATCTTTTCTGTTGAAAGGACTTGAGAGGATACTAGACGGACACCTCAGGATGGTGGCTTTATACGCATCTTCCTGAATAACCAACTGTATGCTTATCAAACCGGCAAATCGACCGATTTAGCATTACACAACCTTGTAGAGAAAATCTCCCAATCCCTTAACAACAAGGAGAATGTGGTTGCTGTATTTCTAGATATTGAAGGAGCATTCGACAATGCACTACCTGAATCTATAGGGTTCTCTCTGGCTAAAAAGGGTATAGAATCGACCATAACTAGCTGTATCTATGCCATGCTAGTAAACAGAACTGCAACTACGACTCTTCAAGCCAAGGCTATCAGGTTCAGGGTCACCAGGAGCTGCCCTCAAAAAAATTAGACGATCTAACGCCACTTTCCCTCAATGGTGTGGTCATTCCATTTGGAACGGAGGTGAAATATCTTGGCATTGTCCTTGATAAAAGACTCACCTGGAACGCTCACTTGGAAAACGTTTTACACAAAGCCAGACTGTTTCTATGGACATGTCGAAGGATTTGTGGTAAAACTTGGGGTTTAGGTCCCAAACAAATCCATTGGATTTATGTGATGATTGTCAGACCAATGATCACTTATGATGCAATTTCTTGGTGGCCGAAGGCTTTATTCTATAAAGCCTTCGGCCAAGCCAAGCCAAGCGAAGCTCTCTGTCTTACAGAGAAAGGCTTGTCTGGCTATCAGTGGTGCCATCAGTACTACACCGTCAGCGGCCATGGAGATCCTTCTAGATCTACCTCTTCTCCACATTTTTCTGAAGAGAGAGGCTAGCATACTGCATATAGACTTGTGCACATTGCCAATTGCACAAATCAATTCAATGCAGAGTGCAACAGACTCTTGGTCAACATTGGAAGTCACAGAATTCCTGAAATGACCTCTGACTTCATGCCACCAACTGTCAACTACGAACTGCCTTATAAAGTACTATTCCCGAGTAGAGAGGACTGGATCCTGCGGGAGAAGGCAATATCAAGAGCAGATAGTTGTTGGTTCACAGATGGATCAAAAACACCTTCCGGTTCTGGTGCAGATGTTTTAAGTCGCAGACCTAGGACAGAGTTATCTACCTGCCTAGGAACTTATGCGACTGTATTTCAAGCGGAAATTAACGCTATTGAACTGTGTGCGGAGAGATTGGATAAATCCAACCTCACTCACAAGTCATAAAAATATTCTCGGACAGTCAAGCGGTGTTGAAAGCTCTTGGCTCCTACTGAGCAACGTCTTAATTGGTAGCAAACTGCCAAAAAAGACTCTCCTCGATAGGCAGACTAAACAGATTGTCTCTGGTCTGGATTCCTGGCCATACTGACCTGGAAGGCAATGAAGCTGCTGACTCTCTTGCAAAAGAGGGTGCTGCAAGCAGCTTCGTTGGACCAGAACCTGTCATTGGCATCGCTTTAGGCTTTGCCAAGCAAACATTGAACACCTGGATGGCAAGAAGAGTTATGGACTTCTGGCAGAATCTTCCAGGATTGGCTCAGGCGTTTATTCACCCTTCGAATCTTGATTCCAAACAGTTGTTGGACTACAGTAGGGACTGTCGGAAGACAATGTGTGTCGTCCCTGTTTGGAAAATGATGGAACAGCAGAGCACATACTTTGTGCCTGCCCCGGTGGGGACCAAATCAGGTTTTTAGAGTTCGTCAGAGCCAAACTTTTACCATCTGACCTGAAAGACCACTCACCATACAAACTAATCGGTTTCGTTAAGAAGCTGGGTTTAGAAACCCTTGCGAGTTGCAGTAGAGGGTCGAATAGACCTAACCTAACCTAACCCAGTCTACCCCATATCAGAATGTTCTGAACTTGGATGAAGTACGAAAACTATCAGATCTTACACCCTTATACAGTTTCGAATTATATTTAACCTTCAACATTAATAGATTCACCTCTGATGGTTCGAAGTATATCCTTTTATTCCAACTGACTCACAGTCTCATGTCAATTCCCTGGGTAGACCCGGATACTCCAACTAACAAAATTGATATTTATAAAATAAATTGGAAGACGAAAAATTCATTCGTAGGCTAACACACAGTTAGTACTAGTATTAAATCTATATGACTTTTAGTTAACTTTAACCTTCGAAAGACACTATTAGTTTTGAGTGAAGCAACTTCTGTTAGTTTGAAGAAAATGTGCGTTAATGAAGAACTGCTTTTTGGCAAAAAATACTGTTGAAACCAAGACTTGGCTTGATAAACATTTTTAGGACTTTTCACCACAAAATCATTTTGGATGACCACAAAATGAAGTTGATCGAGAAAGTTGAGGCTCTAAAGATGTCAAAGAAACGAATTGGACATATCGTGCATAAATATTTCCATATGCGAAAACTACAAACGAATTGGTGATTTTGAACAGAGTTTGAGCTGTTTCACCGCAAAAAACCCAAAGTTATGCATCGATATGTGACAGTGGATGTAACATGGCTCCAACAATTCACACCAGAATCGAAACGATGGGCTTCTGAGTGAAATACAAGTAGTAAACCGACTCCGAAGCGTGCAAAGACGCAATGGCCGGTTGGCACGGTTAAGGTAACAGTAGTTTGGGATGCGCATGGTATAATATGGGAAACACTATAAACAGCGATTATAACATAGCGTTCGAAGCGTTCGGAAAAACGATCCCAAAAAGTGCTTTTTTATCAAGATAATGCACCGTGTTTCAAATCAATGAAAAATATGACAAAATTGCATGAATTGGGCTTCGGATCCACCGACTCCTCCAGATCTGGCCCACATCGACTTTTTCCTGTTCTCAAACCCCAAAGAGAATGCTAGTTGGAAATCGTCGAAACTGGGGTCCATCTTGAGGCTGAAGACAACTCGTACTATGAAAATGGTATCAAAAAATTGTATGACAGCTATAATCGCTAAATTTCTTGTATTCGAAGGCAACTATCTTGATTAATGAAATCAAAAACATATTTTTTTAGCCCAACTGTTTGAAACTGACTGCGGACACAATCAATACGATGTCATCTGCAATATTAGGTCGAATCCGTGATGATATAATAGACCAAATAACTGTAAATGAAAACAAAAGCGGTCTCAACATCCTTCCTTGCGGGACACCGATTGTTAAGGACTGAAATACATATATTAGATGTTTGCGTTTACTCAGGTTACTTCCGAACTCATTATTTTGGGTAACCAGATTTTTGTTTCTCAAGGGTTTTTCTACTGATCATAATATCAATTGAAATGTCTGAATCTATTATGAAATGGTTTGTTGAATTTTTTTGATATCTTTCAGCCTTCCAAAGTATCAAATTCTGAATTCGATATGCTATACTTACCTTTAGTGATTTGTACGTATTTCTTCGTTCCGATTATTACAAAATAAATGATTATTGGGATCCATACCGAAGGTACGACATACCACGGCGTTATTGTCAGGTGTTCCAGTATGGGATTGCCAAATAATCGGAGATTTCTATCTACAGGTGACGTCACCCATTCGTAGTATTTTGTTCCTAACTTTGCAACTTGACCAAGCATGGGTTTGTCCCAGTCCACTAGTTTCTAAAAAAAAATACAACTATTAGTGAAACAAGTAAACCGGATGTTCTAGATTTGGAATATGGTGACAATAATTCTATTAATCCATTTCAGAACATACATGATATAGGAACGGTCTAATATACGAATAGATAATCAGTACCAGTGCCGGATTTAGGGGAGGGCATTTTACTGTATATATATATATATATATATATATATATATATATATATATATATATATATTTCAATAATAAATTCTACAAAAAGGATTTGAAGCTTTATATCTTCTATTAATTATCTGCGAGCGCTTTCGACAGTTGATAGTACTGTCATCATCTGGCACTCCTCAAACTGTCATTCAGTTTGAGGAGTACCAGGAGTGTTCCATCGCGAGTGGCGGACAGTGTATATCACTTTGGCCAACCCTATTCAGGTGATAGGTGCATTTTGAGCATTTCCATAAGTCCTGAGAGTGTCATCGTTCCACCTCGAATATTACGGAAGATACGGGGGTGTTTCCATAAGAAGTGAGACATTCGGATTTTTCAGGACTGAAATTTTTTCAGGAAAAAATGTATTTGTAGTAAGTTGGTAATCCTGATCACGAATCTGAAGGAATTTTGAGCCTATTTTGCCCCCTAATATGTTTTACGGTAAAAATGGGGTGTTCCATCGCGAGTGGCGGACAGTGTATATCACTTTGGCCAACTCCATTCAGGTGGTAGGTGCATTTTGAGCATTTCCATCAGTCCAGAGAGTTTCATTGTTCTACCTCGAATATTACGGAAGATACGGGGGTGTTTCCATGAGAAGTGAGACACACTATATATATATATATATATATATATATATATATATATATATATATATATATATATATATATATATATATATATATATATATATATATTTAATTCTTCCTCCATATTCTCTGTTTCACTATCACTGTCGTCATTTAAATCAATAATTAATTTATTTCCATTAATATGGAAGTGTTCAATCTCCACAACTAAAATTACTTTTTTAATCCTTTTCTGCCAGCCTTCTTCGGCAATATTAGATACTTCTTCCTTAATAAACTCCATTACCTTCTTATCAAATTTTATATGCAGGCATGTTAGGCGTACACATTCTCAAACCATCAGTCCACCCCTTCGTAACTGTATCGTGAGTGTCATACCAAGTTCCGCCCAAATAGAAAATTTGTAATTCCACTATTCTTTTGCTTTCCATAACTGTTTGACGTTTGTTTATCATTTAAAATCTAAATCCTAGTTTCTTTATCCAATTTTGAAGAGTTTTGTAACAGCAGCTCACGTTATGGTCGGAAGTATTCAATTTCCTCCTTATGATTTCAGTTGTAGGCATCTCATTGCTTTTGTAACATCTAAAGGTTTTAGTAATACTGTATCACATCGCGTCTTGCGTTAATAAGGTTTGTTTTTTACTATTTTACTTACAGTTGAGAAAGAAATTTCGGTTAAATCTGATGTTGCTTGTAATAGTTTTTTTCCCTCGAAATCAAACTTGAGATGTAGGTTCTTATATACATTGAAACATACTCTTTGTGTTTCAATATTCAAATGCATCCGAATCATATTCACTGGTATCTCTTTTTCGCATTGTTCACCATCACTATTGGAATCACTACACAAGAAAAAATCTGCGTTGTTATCACATTCGTTATTAATATTAGTACTTGTCCAAGGACGCTACATTTTTAACAGTAACAAAAATTTGAAGTAATTATAACTGCACCAATATCGAATTTCAACTCTCTCGATCAGTTCCTGAACTGAACACGACGGCGATAACCATCGCCGCATTCACGATTTCTATTCATCACCGTAAGATGACTTCAAATTTAATTTCATGACTCTTCAGCCAATCATAAAACTAGGTTTGTAAACATTATCCAATACAAACCACCAATTCTACGGTCCACGTGGACTACTTCGCAGCCGGTTCATTTTATGTATTAGTTTTTTGATCTTTGAGAGTACCGACAACTTAAAGTATGCACACTATTGTTTACTTCGACTATACCTATGAGTTCAAGAGAAATAAAATCAGTGAAGAAAAGTCGAGAAACGGTGGAACTGCAGGTCATTCTTACAATGTATCGGTTCATCGAGCTCAAAATATATTAAAAAAAAATGATGAAATCAATTGAATGGAAATTATAATTTCCATTCAATAGATTATTATCTATTGAACGCGTCGATTTTCGCCCGCTTCCACTTTAATAAAATATAATATAATAATAAAATATTTTCTTAGCGGGAAGTTAAAAATTCAACTTTTATAAAAAAATAAGGGGCTCATCGTGTTCCCTCCACTCCTTCGTTGCTCCAGGGCCTCCAAATCCGGCCCTGAGTCGTACATATAAATAACTTTATTCACTAACTTCAAATACAAACAAACAGTTTACTTCAATAATATTCATGTCCCTAGACCCAATTAGGGATTTGGTTTTTATCTTCTCAATGTCACAAAACGTCATCCATTCATGTGCCTTTTTGATCTTGGGAATAGAAAGAAGTCTCAGGGGACAAGATCTGGTGAATATTGTTTCTGATGCATGATTGCGGTGATGTTTTCTTCGTATTTCTTCTCGTAAACGGCGACTGAGGAAGCTATTGTACAACAAAACACATGTTGCGATTTTGTGTAGCGTACTGTACAGTAGTTTCCTCATGGGGAGGTGATTAAATGAACATCTAGCTTACCTACAAACTCCCTATATAATCACGTTTTTGAATTTCAAATGTGTTAGTTAGTTTTTATACTTGAAAATGGGATAAAACCAGAAACCGGTAGTGAAAATAAAGTAACTAGTGGAAATTAGACAAAAATGTTTTCATTCATTTCATTAAAGTGATCACGATTTTCCATAAAATTAACAAGTCATCAATTATTCAAATTCCTTGACAATTAACAGCCGAGGCGTGATATATTTGTCTGAATTGATCAGTCAATTATTGTAACCTCGAACAGCAATAATGCTTCAACAATTTTGACACTGTTCAAAATGTATTCATCATTTTATGAATTAATGTATACTTACAGTAATAAAAAAATGATGAAATTTGAATTGAGAGACTAACATTCCCAGTTTTGCTTTCTGTGAAAATGAACTTTTAGAAGAAAAATTGTTGAAGCGCAGAAAGGGCAGGGCCCGCAGAACTGTAGATTAAAGAGAGTTTCGTATATTTAGTGATTTTTGAATGACTTTTTCTGTTCCGATATCCCGTTTCTACGGAGGAGCCATATATTTTTATTATTTGTTCTTTGGAAATTCCGACTTTGAAGTCGAAATTTAGAGTTCACAGCCGTAATTTCGAGTTTGAAGTCGTAATTTCGAGATCAAAGTCGTAATTTTGACTTTTAAGTCGTGATTTCTAGATTTAAGTCGTATTTTCGAGTTTAAAGTTGTGATTTTAAAGTCGTAATTTCGAGTTAACAGCCGTAATTACGAGTTTGAAGTCGTAATTTCGAGATTAAAGTCGTAATTTTGAGTTTAAAGTCGTGATTTCGAGATTAAAGTCGTAATTTCCAGTTTAAAGTCGTAATTTCGAGATTAAATTAGTAATTTATAGTTTAATTTTTATTAGTTTTGCAAGTTACGTCCGGATTTTCCTTTTTCAAAAATGAAAAAAGAATTAGAAGGAAATACATTGGTAATCCTACTACTCCTACTTCTACACATATTATAAATGCGAAAAGTTGGTGAGGATGAAGTCGTAATTTTCAAGTCGTAATTTCGAGTTTAGAGTCGTAATTTCGAATTTGATGTCATAATTTCGAGATTAAAGTCGTAATTTCGAACTTAAAGTCGTAATTTCAAAGTCGAAATTTCGAGTTTACAACAGTAATTTCGAGTTTGAAGTCCTAATTTCGAGATTAAAGTCGTAATTTCGAATTTAAAGTCGTAATTTCAAAGTCGTAATTTCGAGTTCACAACCGTAATTTCAAGTTTGAAGTCGTAATTTCGAGATTAAAGTCGTAATTTTGAGTTTAAAGTCGTGATTTCGAAATTAAAGTCGTAATTTCGAACTTAAAGTCGTAATTTCAAAGTCGTAATTTCGAGTTAACAGCCGTAATTACGAGTTTGAAGTCGTAATTTCGAGATTAAAGTCGTAATTTTGAGTTTAAAGTCGTGATTTCGAGATTAAAATCGTAATTTCCAGTTTAAAGTCATTTTGAGATTAAATTAGTAATTTATAGTTAATTTTCATTTGTTTTGCAAGTTACGTCCGGATTTTTCTTTTTCAAAAATGAAAAAAGGATTAGAAGGAAATACATTGTTAATCCTACTACTCCTATTTCTACAAATATTGTAAATGCGAAAAGTTGGTGAGGATGAAGTCGTAATTTTCAAGTCGTAATTTCGAGTTTAAAGTCGTGATTTCGAGTTTGGTGTCGTAATTTTGAGATCAAAGTCGTAATTTCGAAGTCGTAATTTCGAGTTTATAGCCGTAATTTCGAGTTTGAAGTCGTAATTTCGAGATTAAAGTCGTAATTTCCAGTTTAAAGTCGTAATTTCGAGATCAAACTAGTAATTTCGAATTTAATTTTTATTTGTTTTACAAGTTACGTCTAAATCTTTCTTTTTCGAAAATGAAAAAAAGGTGAGCTGCTGCTTCAAGAAAGTGAAGTTTCTAAACGAATATTGTATTGAATATCATCAGCAAAAAAAGAACTGAAAGGATTAGACTTCTACACATATTATAAATGCGTAAAGTTAGTGAGAATGAAGTCGTAATTTTAAAGTCGTAATTTCGAGTTTAGAGTCGTAATTTCGAGTTTGATGTCGTAATTTCCAGTGTAAAGTCGTAATTTCGAGATCAAACTAGTAATTTCGAGTCCAATTTTTATTTGTTTTGCAAGTAACGTCCGAATCTTTCTTTTTTAAAATATAAAAAGGGTGAGCTGCTGCCTCAAGAAAGTGAAGTTTCTAAACGAATATTGGCGTGAATTGAATATCATCAGAAAAAAAAAGAACTGAAACGATTAGAATGGAATATATTGGTAATCCTACATCTACCCATATTATAAATGCGTAAAGTTTGTGAAAATTGATGAATGAAATGTTTGTATTTACGTTTTTTACTTTTTCACGCCTAAACAGCTCAATGGATTCATATGTAAGTTGGTATGTAGATAGATCATGAGCTGGAATAACATCAAGAAATACGTGACGGACTGTGGCTGCTCATCGTTCGGAGGTTCATCTCAGTACACCTCGAACTTCACTGTTCAAGAACTCTTTCATCTGGAGCACTGCGTTCATGTGGAGTAAACTTCCTGAGAACGTTTTCCCAAAGGGATTTAATCTCCAGCGATTCAAATCCAATGTAAATCGCTACTTTCGCATAGGCACCGCTCTAAGAGCGCTTTGAGGATTTTCCTGTAGTGGTTGTGGTTTGTCGTAAAAAAATTGATAAACGAGGCTCCCGAAGGCAGTCCTTTGGAAAGTCAAGCTTTGAAATCAACAGCCTAGCTAGATTTATTCTCTATTCTTCTGCGATCTGAGAAATGTTTGCACGACATACAAAGTACAAAGTATAAAAGGGTATAACTCATCTTCTAGGAAAATCATTTATTATTAATGAATAGATTAGATTACAATACATAGCACCTGAACAAATGTACGAAAATATCAGTTCGGTGTATTTTTATGTAACGACACGGCAATATCGTTAGGAAAATATTCAATTGATATGACCTCATTATCGTTATGTTGACAAAAACCTATCTCTATCAAACTCTTAATTGAAAACTCAAGTGGAGTTGAGTTTAGATACTCCGCATTTTGCCAAACTACAGAGAATAATGAGTGTTTCTCCAAAAGAAAGACTTCAAATAACATTTTACTTACATTTCACGAAGGCATCTGAGCCGTCCCAAGAAATTTCCGATACTTTCGTCGGATACAATTTTCTGGGATAATTTAGCCAAATAGCATGAATTTGAATTCAGATCTCATTTACCTCCTTCTTTAGAGCTGACCTTGTGTCAGTTTGCTCTTTAGTCTAATTCAGAATGTAACAAATTAAAGAATTAACTGTCTTAAACAAATTTATTTCTAACAATATTTCACTAATCACAAACTGATTTATATTCAACACTCAGCAACTAACGCTTAATTTATCTCCACTATCTGAATCATTGTGTAACCGCTTGATTCGCTTTCTGAACTAACTGCCCTCTTGGGACGAGAAGCCGGCCTTATATATCGGTAATGATCGTTCTAGAATTCTGTAGTCGTTTCGGTACTCAACCATAGTTTAACCGGCGGTTGCCGACTGCGTTCTTTCTGCGGTGATGTCATGTGTTTGTTCGCTGGCCGACATATCGGTCAGGGGTGACTTCAGATTCGTTGTAACAAGTTGAAAATGGTCGGGAAATAAGTGCGATGGCTCATTCGATACGGAATGAAATCCAGAAAAATGTGCTGATAACGTTTTTCAGCACATAAAAAAATTGCAAAAGATTTTGAAAAATGATGATGTTGAAAAAGGTGTTTAGGTTTCTGCAAATATTTCAAAAACTATAAAAAATGAGAAGTTAAAAAAAAGATTGTCAAAGAGAACGAACCATTTGAAAAAAGTCCCATCTCTCAAAACTATATGTCTATTATTTATAATTTTAATTAAACGCCAAAAATAGGTCTTCGCGGGTGAATTTGGGGATACGATATCTGAAGCGGGTACGTTACGAAAAATACTGTCTCTAATTTCAAAATTTATAATATCAGGGAGTATTCTGAATTCTACAAAAAACTGATTCTCGTTGGAAAAAAATCCCTAAAGTGGATTATTCAAAAAGCTAGATAACAATACTTGACTTGCGTCTTCATTGAAGACCACAAAAAATAATTTTTCAAAAATTCGCTTCGTAGAGGTCTTCTCATCAGTTTACTCAATAAGACCACGTTATGAAAGTTTGAAAATTTCAATATTTTGTTCATTATAATTTTTTTATAGTAACAAAAAATGAATAATCGACGTATTTGTTTGAAGGTGGATGACGATGTTTCATGTTGAATTTCATTAGTTCAGACTTCCATGTTTTACCGTGTTAGGAATCACACGTTAAAAGGTAAGACCTCGTTAGTCCTTAGCTCGCACAAGTTCTCAACTTTTGAGAGTTGTCGTTCGTATGGGGGCGACAGCTGATTAACGAAAAAACAGATTTCAAACAGATTTTAAACAGATTTTTTCCATTGTCTAATATGAAATGATTTGAAATCTCTGAAGCAACAAATGAAAATGAAAATCAAAAAGAATAGCTGAAAATAACAATTTCATACCGAAGTCAAATATTAATACCGTAACCAATAACAACTCGCCAATAGCAACATATCCATAAGGGAGGCGAACTACCTGATTCAACATAATGGGGAATGTTTCTCCTGACGAAAATCAAGTAGTTTTCATGAATGAGCTCTAAAACAACGCATTTTAAACTTATCATTTCAACCTTTTTCTTTAAAAAATTATTAAAATACTTAAAAAAGAGGAATTAAATAATGCTTTCAACATTTAAAGGGATTTGTTTCTATTTCACCATTTGGCAACATCGGTTATAGCTAATAGAGGACAATGAATCTGTTACTTGTATGAGACAAACAAAGATGACATATTTCAGAGGCGCGCTGTTCTGTTTACTTATGTTCCGAGTTCCGAGACATTCTGTGACATATGACATTTTGTGCAACTAACATCTTCCTTTATATAAATAAATAACAAAACAACTGTTGTTTATGTGGCTTGTGGAAGTGGTATTGAACTATAATTTATATTTTGACTTAATTTGACACTATTGACATGTACTTATGATGCACTGTTTGGAACCTTTGGTGTAGTAATGAATATTACTGGAGTTTTTTCCCAACACCAAATCGTTATTTTTAACACCTCGACACGTTTCGATTACCAAGTGATCATCTTCAAAGAGGAACATTAAAACTAGAAACTAATGCGAGCTAACCCTATTTATGCTATATAGGTACCCATACAGGTAAACCATCCAGACGTACCCTCCATACAGGTATACCAACCTAAATTAATTTTACAATTTTGTCTTATCTATTATTTTACAATATATGTTTATATAAAAATCCACAAACCGGGAAAATCAATGCGCCCCATCGTGTCAGCTATTTTGGAGCTCCTACCTACCAAATAGCAAAGTGGCTCTTACTAAGGAATTTGAAACCTTGTCTATTGCGGAACCAAGTTTTAGTATAAAAAACTCTTTAGAGTTCATACAATATACAAAAAACGTGGTTCTGCAAGAAGGTGAGATTTTGGTTTCTTTTGATGTTAGTTCCTTATTTCCTAGCGTCCCAATTCCACAGACCTTGCTATACCTCAGGGAATTACTAGAGAAAAATAATTTCAATAATAACCAAATCAATGAATTTGTTTCTCTTACTAATTTGTATATGAAACAAAATCGGTTCCAGGTGGAAGGTTGCTTTTATGAACAACAGGAAGGAACGGCCATGGAAAACCTTTTGTCCCTCTACCTGGCAGACCTGTTCATGAGCAGATTCGAAATGGAAACCAAAGAAAAGTCGAAGTATTTTCCTAGGATTTGGCTAAGGTATGTGGATGATATTTTCGCGATATTCGATACCAAAAAATCGAATATTGACGACTTTGTTTGCATTTTAAATAATAGATGTCCATCAATAAAATTCATGTATGAGGTAGAAAATAAGGGACAACTACCATTTCTTGACGTTTTGGTGAAGAGGAGCCAATATTAGAATACGATTTATTTAGAAAAGAAACACGCACGTACAGGTATATTCCTGACAGTTCACATCACTGTAGACGTGCTGGGTTGAATTTTTTAGTGCATCGTCTTTTGACTTTCCCTCTAACACATGATAGGTTCACAAAAGAAAGACGTATAATACAGGAAATAGCAGCCGCTAACGGTTTCTCGAGGGGTATTGTAGATGACATAAAAGGAAAAAGAAGTTTAGGTTAAGAATGAACGAAATCTCGACTTTCAGAAAGGACAAAAACCAAGATAAATACATCTCAGTTCCATACCACCAATATACGAGGAACTTTGGAAAGATTTTCAAGGAACTAGGTATGAAGGTGGTTTTTAAAACAAGTCATACACTACAGAGCCTTTTGGGAAGTCCAAAAGACAAAATCGAGAATTCGGAAAAGTCTGGAATTTACGAAATTGAATCAAAGGACTGCGATGCAAAATATTATGGACAGACAAAAATATCTATTAAAGTAAGATATAAGGAACACATAGCACACTTAAAATATGGAAGACCTGAAAAATCAGCAGTCGCCCATCATATTTTGCAACAAAACCATTCCATAGACTACAGTTCATTAAGATTAGTTAGACAAGTTAACAACTACAGGCAACTAGATGCCTATGAGAGTGTAGAAATAAGTAAACACAATAGTATTATGAATAACGATGAGGGACCTATACCAAAGAGCATACTATATAGCTTGTTAAAATAAAATAAATTAATGTTGTTGGGTTTACTGATTACTACATAAGGACACATTGCAAAAATAAATTTGGATAGGCAATATTGTGAAATTAATTTTCATATAGCTGAAAAATGTTTTATATAAACATATATTGTAAAATAATAGATAAGGCAAAATTGTAAAATTAATTTAGGTTGGTCATCATCATCAACATCATCAAGTTTTAAACCGGTACTGTTGCGTACAGTCAGTAAGTCTGTCTATTCACCAAGAGAGAAAACTATTGTTTTGAACGTTCACGATGCTCTGGTTTCTCAGAATCCCACAAACACTGTTCAGAACATAATCAAGAGTTGTGCCAACATGACGGGCGTAGGGGAGTCAACAATATATAGGTTCCTATCAGAAAGAAAAAAAAAGGTATAGCTAACCCAAATACAAACGAATACTTAAAGAGGGGGAGAAAACCTATTGAAATTGATGAATTTGCCAAAAATGGTATTCGAAGGAAAATTCACGAATTTTTTTACAAAAAAGAAATACCCAACTTATACAAAATTTTACAAGAAGTTAGAAACGACCCGGATTTGCCTCATGTCGGACGAACCAAATTGTGGAAAGTTTTAAAAGAATTAAATTTCCGGTGGGAGAAATCAGACCAAAAAATCACTTTTGATTGACCGGAAGAGATAATATGTTGGAGAAGAAAGTATCTAAGATCTATACGAAAATTTCAGGCTGAAGGAAGGCCAATTTACTATCAGGACGAAACGTGGGTAAACGCAGGTCATACTCTCACAAAAATTTGGACAGATAAAAATATATCAAGCTCCAGGCAAGCCTTTATGGAAGGTTGGTCTACTGGTATTTCCCCACCCTCTGGTAAAGGCAGTAGATTAATAGTTTTTCACATTGGCAGTGAAAAAGGATTTGCTAAGCATGGTTTGTTGGAATTTGAATCCAAAAGCACAAAAGACTATCACGAGGAGATGACAGCTGATGTTTTCGAAGAGTATTTTGAGCAGATGATTGAACATATACCACCAAACTCAATTATAGTATTAGATAATGCACCTTATCATTCACGACTAGTTGAAAGACTTCCAACGACTGCGTGGAAGAAACAGGATATCATTGACTGGCTGCGGAATAAGTCCCTGCCTTACGAAGATGGAATGGTTAAAGCAGAACTTTTAAAAATTGCCCGGCAACACAAATCTAAGTTCAAGAAATACGTAGTTGACAAAATGGCGGAAAGACGAAACATCACAGTCCTTAGACTTCCACCCTACCACTGCAAATTAAATCCAATTGAACTCATTTGGGCACAAATGAAAAGCTATGTGGCTAGAAAAAATACGTCATATAAAATACAAGCTGTACGTGAATTGTTATATGAGTCTTTACAACATATTACAGAACAAAATTGGCGAGATGCAGTAAGACATGCAATAGAAAAAGAACAAAAAATGTGGGATCTTGACAATATAATTGATGCGACTGTAGAGACACAACCGCTAATTATTAACCTGCAAGACGACTCGGATTCCGAAGATGATCCTGTTTATTTTGAATTTGAATAGTTTTGTAAGTAATCGTAGTTTATATCATTTAAAAATAGGTATTAATTAAATAAATGTATCTTTTACAAATTGCAAGTAACTTATTATTTTTGAATAAAATAAAGAAATTTTTTAAAAATAAAAATACAGTTTACAGTACCTACAGTTTAAGAATATTAATATATTTATTTATTTAAAGTAACTAATGTTTTAATCATATACTCTACGACACTGGTCACTCATTTCCACTCAAAATACCTACATAATCGGATTAAAAGTTTTATAGCTGTATTGTATTTCTTCAGATACAAGGTGGGTTGGTCGAAAACATCTTAAACTGCCAGTTTTAGTTTGTTTTTTGTTATTATATCATATTAGCTGTCCTCTCTGTATTTCAGTTCTCTAATGAGGGTCAAACTTGCAGTGAGCTATCAACAAATTATGAACAGACTATAGCAATCTAGGCGCTGTTGCCAATATGTGAGTTAGAAACAAATCCCTTTAAAAATTAAAACCCAACATTTGAAACATCAATTTGAATACTTTTCGAAGTGAAGTTGAAAAGCTCATGAATTGAACTCAACTTTATTTTGTTCAAACTTGCATTTGCTGTAATAACCCAAATTGAGGAACATTCCCCATTGCCTGAAGCGATGCCAATGATAGGTTCAGGCCCGATGAAGCTACTTGCAGCATCCTCCTTTGCAAGGGAGTTAGCAGCCTCATTGCCTATCATGCCAGTATGGCCAGGAATCCAGATCAGAGACAATCTGTCAAGTCTTTCTATCGAAGAGAGTCGTTTTTGACAATTTTGACAAGGTCATCTGCATAAGCTTGCAGATCTACTAGTCTTCTGTCGAGGGCATCAGGAAAACTATCCATTAGGAGCGACTACAGAAGGGGAGACACTACCCCACCTCAAAGGCAGTCTCTGGTGAGAACAAAAACTTCGACATGAAAAATATAAAGCTCACCTCTAAATCTTCTCCGTCCTGAATTCTTCTTCCTCCTTTTTTGTACTCTTCCAATAGGTAATAGGCAGCTTTGGAATGGTCATAGAGGCTCATGGGTTTGGTAACATCTTTGAATTCGTACGGTTTGACGTAGTTGATTCCTCCTGGGTGATTGTTCATAAACTCGTATATGTTGTATTTGTTAGATTTGTAGTTGATGTCGAATTTGCCATCTTCTTTCATTGTTCGATCTGTAAAAGGATGAAAAACTTCAGATTAGGGTGTAAGAAAATTGTTGATATTCGAGGACAAGTATTGAAGTAACTTGATATGGTTTAATACAAAAACAAGCACTTTTTCCAAACACCAGAAATGGAATACTCAGATTTCTAAAGTTACTGTTCCAACAAGGTGTCACACCCCTACGAAAACTCTCAATAGTCGAAACTAGTGCGAGCTAAGGACTAACGAGGCATTACATTTCAACGTGTGATTCCTAGCAAACATTTTTCTTTATTGTATGCTAGTATTGGAGGATACTACTGTCCTTTGAGTTTCATCATATTTATGTTGAACTTATTTGCAGGGAATTGAGTGTTTGATATAGTTCTATTCGAATTGAAGGGGTTATATTTTTTAGGAGTGAATAATTTTTGGGAAAGAAAGTTTTAGGCTTTCTACTACTCCATCTTGATACAAAAAATGAAGGATGAGGGAGTCTTCCAAAGAAAGGAAGGAAGTAACTCTATACATGGATGTGTAGATCATGCAAAGAAGTAACTTTCAGACACAAACTGAAAGAAAGTCCTCCTGAAACAACTACTTTCATATAAACATTGAATTATACGAAAGAAAAAATTCTTTCGAAACAAATACTTCTATATGAACACTGAATTATACAGAAGATACTTTTCTCTATTCAGTTTGTATTTCAAACATTCGTTATGGAATAAAAATCAGATATCATTCACATGAGTTCTACTTTGAATGAATGGTAATGAATTGCACTTACATGGAACACTGTCATCCTCACTGGTATACTCCGATGTTTCGCCTTAAGACACTTGCCCTAAGGACCTTCAGTACCAAATTGGATAACATTATAGAAAATACACACACTTCATTCATGAATTACGATTTTTAATGTCACGGAATAAGCTTGATCTGCTTATGTCATCGATGACATCGTAATGACATTCATTCACCTATTTGATTTAATCCCAGCCAAGAGGAATCTTATTTGAATTGAAGGGTTATATTTTTTAGGAGTGAATAATTTCTTTACAATTTCTTGTCGAAACTAACGTCCCCACCCCTTTAAATGGAACAAACACAAATCATTTGTCAATATTTGGATGTTTTTCCAACTCACTTCAATTAAGGCTGTGGGCTTTTAACCTAATTTGCTGAAAACTTCTGACTCGCATGTCTATTTTTACTTTCCGAAAGAATTCTCAAATAAAGAATGGCTCGAGCCATCTGTTTTGTGGGCCTGCATTCACACAACTGGGTTAGAGGGCGAATTCTACTTTGATTCGGTCATAAAATACATCGTTAGATTAAATGGCCCATAGAATAGATTCAAATTGGGTTTATAGCGTTATATATGCTGGTTTCTGCCACTGATATGAATTTCATGCAGTGGTTCCCTACAGATTCATTAGGGGAGACAAATCTGTTGATCGTGGTGGCCATACTACTTCTCCCAATATAGTGCCGTGGAAAATGTTGATCCGAATCATCAGCATGATAGGGGTCACTTGAAATTTCAGTAGTAATATGAACTTCCGTTTAATTGTGATGATAATAATAATAACTTAACCTAACCACTCTGGCCTACTCATTTCGACGTAATTTCTGATCAAGGTAGAGTCCGAACAAATTGGCCCCTTCCAAAAAAAGGGTGTATTTCAGGGCGACCCCCCCCCCTCTTCATTGCATTTCATTATTGCCATACTCAGGGTATAACAATGGCACCGTTGAAAACCGGAGTCATAAAGTCACTCATTAGTTTCATATGGTTGATCTTGAAGCTCGTACTTCTGGAGAAAAGGATAGCTATCAGTCCTTGATATCAAAAATCACGGAAAAAATCGTGAACCACCATATCCTCAAGTATTTGAGAGGCTTTAATATCTTAAGCGAGCATCAATATGACTTTCGGAAAAAAGATCAACAGGCAACCTTCAAGGCGACTTTTGAGTTTGACAGAATGGTACGAGATGGAGTAAGTGAAGTCTTCAGGAGTTTGAATCTCCTTCTTTGCAAGGTCTACTTTTGACTGTACCCCTGTAGCAGGGGTCCGTGTGTTTCGCTCAATAATAGAGTGGCCTTCTCAAGCATTCGAGTTGTGTCTAGTGTATCGACTTAGATCTGGCCTGCGGAGAATCCAATTGGATTGATTTTTGAAGGCGAAGCAGCTCATGGGAAATCTAGAAGCATTTTTGCGTCCTACTGTGTCGTGGTATACAGGACATTCTAACGAAAACTTGACCCCCCCTCCTATAAGTCAGAAACAGACGTGCAATCGAAAATTTCAATGAACACGTCAATTTCAATTTCTAGAGGGATTTATTCTGATATGGAAATCATACCTGAAACTTTACCCCTCTGCGGTCAGAAATTACCCCCTATTTTTTTCAATGGCATTTCCCAAAATCGGGAATATCTTGCCAGGGGTGTATTTTAGGTATAGGACATTTTTCATGGATTCTATTATTTTTTTTTCGTAGTATCCAAAAATAATAGAATAGTGTATGGTTTCCATTCGAAAAAATCGTGTTTCATCAGTTTTCTCGATGTTATGTTTTAGGTGGAAATTTCCACCTAAAAATTCGATGGACCTGTTCGTGACTTGATGCTTAAGGTGTGATTCTGTGAAATTTCACATTTTCAACTGTTACTGTCTATGAGTTATGATGTTTTCGGTGTGGTGCTGTAACTGTCAAATTTTTCAGAAAAAAATCAATATCTCGAAAACTAACAAATTTGGGTATAGGCATTGTTATACAAAGTGGGCCTAAAATGTGCTGAGAAATTCAAAAATGTAATAAAATACAGGGTGTTCCCTTTGAAATAAGGAAGTTGCCCTCAACTTCCGGTATAACAGAAAGAGGAAGTTGAAAATATTTCAGTTGAGAAGGCCATTTTGTAAAACCCGCTACCACAAAATTTCATGTTTTTATTTTGAATCGTTCTCCATATATTCCTAACGAACGCTCGTCATGAAAGACCCTGTATGTATTGTTTCATAGCAATACTTTTGAAAAAGTTACCAGGTTTTCGTGACTCCAGCACTCTCAAAAAGACACTTCACAGAGAACTCCTCACCTTTTATACAACCACCTTTTTGAAACACGCCGTAGACATAACTATTCTAAATTCGTGGAACTGAGAATGAAGTACATATCGCGGCGATACTCAAATTGCGATTGTTGGAAAAGCGGTCATAAAAATACAATATCTACGAGTTACCTTCGTGTGGGATTTTGTTAAGTATGTAACTAATTTGAATAAGTCCGCATCTAATTATCAGTGTTTTTAATTAGTCCAGGATTGCTCTAATTACGTTTTATTGGAGTTGAATAGCGAAATATTGCATGATAATAAATGTAACAATCAGATAATATTTTACCATTGACTGTTATGTTAATAATTTTCACTGTAGTTAAAGTTTCTTTTTTGCGTAAAATTTTCCTGCAACATTGAATTTCTCCACTGAAAACCTCCTTCAACGATTAAATCTTCCATTGTCTTTAAACAAACAATTGTGAATATTAACAATCGACAAAGTGAGATGGGCTGTTTTTCCGGGTTTCGCTCCGTGTTCTGTGTTTTTGAGCCTCACAATGATTATTTCCACAACGTTTCGGCAAAGTCTCATTTGCCATCTTCTGGTACTGTCTGGGGGCGAAAATCTCTTGCAACTTTGATAGTTAGTCTGGAACATCGAAGAAAGGTTGGAAATTTTTCTCTCTTCTATAGATACTTTCACGGGAAGTGACTTGGCACATTTGCGGACTGCGGCTGCTCATCGTTTTGGTGTTCAACTCAGTACACTTCGATGAATATAGGGTTAGACCGTATATGCTAGACATGCCGACATCACACATAAATATATTATTATTTGGTCGAAAACAGTGTCTACCTTCTTCCTTAATCACATGGGCTACAGCATTAGCACAATCTTCTTTCCGTATCCGTTCCATTGCGAGTTCTGATAAACGTTGGACATCAGAAATTTTATATGTCACGTTTTCAAGAACTACGTTACTCTTAATTTGGGCCCAGATTAATTCTATCGGGTTTAACAGGCAATGGTGAGGAGGAAGTCTCAAAATGGTGATGACTTCAGCACGAGCTATTGTATCTACCACATGCTGGCGATATCTGTCACGATGCTGTTTATGCTGTTTAATGACACTCATAAGCTCGGCCTTAACCATGTCCTCGGAAAATGAAATTCCTTTTTGTCCTAACCAACTCTGCATGTCTGCTTTTCTGGTGGTCATAGTTGGCAGCTGTTCTACTAATCGGCTGTGATAAGAAGCGTTGTCCATTACTATGACCGAATTTGGCTCGACTCGTGAAGGAAGGGATTCAAACCATCCTTCAAAGCATTGGGCGTCTATGTCTTTGTGATAATCCCCCGTTTTTTTTTGGATAAAAAAATTAGTGCACTATCGTCTATAAAGCCATTCTCGCTACCTATATGGGCGACAATTAGTCGTTGCCCTTTACCCGTTGGTCCGCGTAACCCTGTTGATGAACCGTCCACAAATGCTTGACGATTACTAGTTACAGTAGTATCTTGCCAGATCGTAGATACTGTGTGACCAGCATTCACCCACGTTTCGTTCAGATAATAAATCTTTTTGTGAGCAGAACGCATTTCTCTAATAGAGCGAAGACATCTCCGTCGCCATGAGACTATATCTTCTCTTTCTATTAAGACAGATTTACGGGATCGTTTGGCATATACAAATTTTAAATCTTTTTTTATTATTTTTCTCAACTTCTCTTTGCTCATTTTTGGAATGAGATCATTATCTACCACGACAATGTACTTTTGGAGCTTGCACAATCCCAGTCACCTTTTTTCACGTACAATGCGTTCAATTGTCGACACGGATATTCCCATTGAAAATGAATACTGAGCTACAGCTTCCACTGTATTTTTTAAATTTTTGTACATTCTACAGACAATCTGTTTTTCTTCTAACCATATAAACTTCTGCTTTCTTTGTACATTACTTGGACCTGCTACGGCATCCATCTTAATACTATAAAAATAATAAAATTCAATCATATTATTCATCTATTTGTCAGTTGTTTACTTACCTCAAAAACTATTTCAAAGTTGATGTATTTTGAAAAACACATTATTGTGAGAATTTCACTAGAACAGATTAACAAATCCGCAACACGTGTTTTGCTGCACAGTAGCTTTTTCAAGCGTGTTCACTAACAAACTGAATTCTACATACATTGTGATTTATATATACTTTTTGAAATATTACTATCTACCTAGAAACTAATAATATTCTAGGAACTAATTAATGACAGTTACACTTGAGTTTAACGAACATTTATACCTGAGTTTAATGGCTAAGTCAATCAATTATCTCACAATAAAGTGTCAATGTGATTAAAATTTATGATAATGTATTTTGAAAAACAAGTATCGGTCAACTCTATCTTATATTTTAAAGTTAATAAATATAACAGTCTATTCAATAAATATAATAATATATTTAATAAATACAAAACAAAGTCACCTTCACATGAAACAGATCACACCACGCCTAAGCAGATAAGGACGCTTGATAATGAAGAAACCGAATGACCAGTTATGGCATTTTAAGGACGCAAATATAATAGGCCTGCGAAGTGTTGATCAGTTTACCGATGTTGTATTTAACGAACTGGTTCATCCTATCGATATGCAGAAGCTATCTTGTTACGGGGGGCAAATTTTATGGAATTATCTTACTTTTCAA
This sequence comes from Leptinotarsa decemlineata, assembly GCF_025532065.1. Classification (NCBI taxonomy): domain Eukaryota; kingdom Metazoa; phylum Arthropoda; class Insecta; order Coleoptera; family Chrysomelidae; genus Leptinotarsa; species Leptinotarsa decemlineata. The sequence continues at coordinate 1,089,011 of NW_027412547.1, forward strand.
TTATTTACAATGGTGATGCATAGACAATAAAAATGACCCCGTTAAGAATTTAGTTCTAACATTTAACATTGTTGCCGTTAGGTCTCAGTTCAATTTGTATATGAGTTACCTTCAATTGAAAATTGTTATACTATAGATAGTCAACGGCAAATCAAGCAACCACTGATTTTTTCAGTTGAAACTTTTCCAAAGAGCTGCAGAATTCAGCAATTTTAACATCTGGTTGTGAAGTAAATCAGCAAGAAGTTAAGATAATCGTTAGTGATATTATATTTTCACTGGTCTGTAAAATAACACCTGAAGACTGGAAGATTTCAGAACAATACTCTGTATGACATATACTATTTCAAGTCCCATAGTTTGACTTCCTAGAAGAGCAATATAATTAATGAGAACGGTTGAAAAATAAACACAACATTTCTCTCTGTCGGTTCATTTGTTTCGAAGAAGGCGAGCAGTTTTTTCATCGATTATGATATTATCTCTATGTTGTCATTGTAGACCACACATACCTACATAGATACAGTTCCTGCTGAAATCATGCCATTTATTGATTCGTAAGGAAATCCATAAATGAGCGTTAGGTTTTTCTTTCTTTGTAAACAGCGAGCTGAGTTTTATTTCCGGTGCCAGTTTTTATTCGGGTTGGAACATCCGAAACACTTTGCCGATAGGAATACTACTCGTAATAATTTGGAAAATAAAAAACCGCCTCCCACATAAATCCTGGAGAGTGGGGTAATTTGATGAAATATCAGTTAAAATTTTAGAAAATCTCCCAGAATTTCCGGTCTATATCATTGCTTTCGACAATCTCAAAAATAATTGAAAAACTGGTTGAAAAGAGAATGCTTATATCATTGCTTATAATCATAGCATACTACACGAATCTCAATATGGATTCCAAAGCCATCTTCTCTTTTCTGGAAGATGTATACAGGGTGTAACATAAGTACGTTAAAATATTCAAGTGACGTAGTCCTGAGACAATTTCATGAAAAAAAGTCTATATGAACTTGATGCTTCGTTTCGGAGATACGGGGTGGATACGGGGTGTTGAAATTGATTTTTTTTCTTCGCTTTTTGAAAATGATTCTTGCAAAAAATAGGTTATTTGCACGAAATTCGATACCCGGGTTTTTTGACGTGGGAAATCATAATTTCGTATTAATTTTCATGTAACATCTAATGGGCGCTGCGTACGCTGTCATTATTTATTTCAAATTGTCACAACTTTTTTGACAGTAAACTTTTGGTACTTTTCATGAAAAAAACACCCTTTCCAAGTAAAAAAAGTACATTTCCTCAACAACGCTGGAGGTGATCGTTTTCGAGATATTTTCTAAAAATTAAACAAATCGTCAGCTGTGCGCCCAGATGAAACATCATGAAAACCCATAAAACGTTCTACCACATTACCATCTTTGACGTATCTAAAAACGATTGAAAGTTTTGATGTACAGGTAATATAGGTAGTTTCATCAATTTCCCATGCAAAAAAAGAAACACTTTCAATCTCCTTGCTTATATTTTCCTTAATAATATATGCCACAATGTCTATAAGCTCATTTTGGTTGGTTTTTGAGGTGCCCGAAAAAACGCTACCGTTTAAAAAAGTGCCAAATTGTGAATCATATTTGCCCCATAACATTAAAATTCCTTGTAACTGCCGCGATTAATCGAATCTTTGGTTTCATCGTGTCCACGAAAAGCTAATTCTTGGGAACCCAAATAAATCGTAATATCGATAAGCGTTTTTAAACTCGACCAATTTTCCCTAACCTGATTATTAAAAGAAATTATGGCCTCTTTTTGAACTGTATCTAAAGCTGTTGCTATATTTTGTTTGCTAAACAATTTTAATTTACAAGACGAAAATATATGCTCCTCAGATTTGAGATGTCTTGTAGAACGAGGTAAATTTTTTAAATCAGATTATCCTGTTTAAGACCACGTTTGGTATTCGGTTTGTACGAAAAATAAAAATACAATTTGGTTGAGGCCTTCCCAGAGTTTTAATAATGTAAAATTTATTATCATAAGATAAAGCCATGAAATTATTTGTCAGCAACCAATGGACTATATTGTCAGATTTTTTAATTTCGTCCAACTTATCCATAATAAATGAAAAAAAAACTTACCGAAAAGTGAAAACATGAAAACACATTGCAATTGAAAGAACACACTCTCAAAACACATTAAAAATATTACCAAAAAGCACTGCTGTAATACAATACTGCCTGTTTTATACACAAATAACAAATATTATCACGGCATCCCGTCCGAATAATTAAATAAAGAACAAACGCAGTTGTACATTAACGGAGACCAACTGGAGGCTAGCCTCATCTAACGCTACAATTTCTGCAACTAAAATTGCAAATCGGGACGTATGTCTATGACTGGATCGGTCTCGCATGTATATTTGACCACAAATTAGAAAACTACTATGTGATCAACAGTTTGATCAAAAATTAAGTAATGTTCAATTGGCTGCGTGGATTTCTTTTGAAAGAATTGTTTCGGAGTTTTTAGGGAACAAAAAGTAGAAAATTACGAAACACTTGTAGACGATTTACTTGAAAACTACTGCTTAATGGGATGTCGCATGTTTCTCAAAATCCATTTCTTGCACTCTCATTTGAATTTTTCCCCAGAAAATTTGGGTGCTGTCAGTGACGAACAAGGGAAAAGGTTCCACCAAGACATACCGACAATGGAGCAACGTTACCAAGGCAGATGAGATGCAGCAATGATGGGGGATTATTGTTGGTTCCTTATGAGAGAAAACGATGAAACATATGAACGAAAGTCAACATTTGCAAAAAGGTTATGCACAAAAATATATTGTTTTTTTCTTGTTTTGATCTTATATTATGTGAAAATTTATTATGTGGAAATTTTTATATGAAATAAACTATAACTCAAAACGTGATGGAAAATTTTTGAAGTTGAAGTCGCAGTCAGAATGCTTCAAACTCTCATGTAGAGCCATTATAATATTAGTCCCATTTTTTTCTTATTTGTTGGCTAGTGTAATTTATCAATGCTGTTGCCACAGCATTACCGCTTAACCAAAGAGGAAGGATTCAATATAGTGAATATTCAAAATTCCGATATGGGTTGATTTCCAAGGATTTCAAAAGATTGGGTTGAACCCATACCTCTTTACCAAAAAAATGGTTTGCGAATTTCTAATTGGTCTCAAATTAAAGTAACTACCCCTATGATCATTTACTCTTTGTGAGAAAGTTCTCCCCGATTGACCAACATAAGGTTTTGGGCAAGATTTGAAAAACTTGACCAACCGCCTAGCTGTGTTGAGGTTTTGTTAACTGTCTACTGAAAATGTCATAGTAAAGTGTCTCTTCAATACTTGGAATAAGTATTTTCATCAAATTTCGGCCAATTTCATAACATAGTTCTAGCGCAGATACAAAAATACAATCCTGACTTTCTCAGCAATTATATAAAGAATAATTTTTTCTTATGAACAGGTCCAGGCCCGATATAACATACCAATTGCACGCAAATTTGTACACGAGAAGAAGATATTTGAATCCACTTTTTGATTTAGGTTGATAAAATTATTCAACATTCCGGAACAATCTTCCGGATTATAAAGAATTCACAAAAAGCCTCACCTTACAGTTCCTCTTCAAATTTTCCAGACACGTTATATACACACTAACCTCGGTTTTTACATCGAAGATAATAAACTGAATTATCGACAAGGTGTGTTAGTTAGTCAACCGAATCCTTATCAGTTTCTAGCAAATACAACTATCTTCTTATCTTCACGGAATTATCTTCATATTATTTAACGGATTCATATATGGTATATCTCATCAAATCCATCAGATATCGATAGAAGTTTTGAAAAAATATTATTTTGATTGTTGAGATCCTCCTGGACGTTTTTAAAAAAGGAGATCAAAGAGGTAGTTTTTTTTGTTACAGCAGTTTAGTTGAACATCAGAGAAATTACAGATAAATTACACAGGCCAGCGATGAAAAAACTTTTTCACTTAAAAAACCTTATTATTCTGTTTTTTAAAGTGCCAAATCCAAATATGACACTCATTAAGCCGTATCATCTACCATTTTTTCACATTTGCACATCAATATTTTAAATTTTTTGATTTATTACAGATTTTAACACCTTTTATATACTATAAATGCTTCTAGCCTACAGAATGCACTCTCAAATGACCACTATAAATGGCGACAAAGCCGCCAACCTCCAGGAGAGTGCTGTGATTCTTATGGAAACTCACTTTCCAGGTTCTGTCTTTCCTGGAACGACGAACTGGACGGATGTACCAACAACACCCTCACAATACGTCTACTAGTACAGTAATTGATGAGAACAAAATAAGGTGGGCTATATCGGGCTTTTCCCCCTTCAAGTCACCAGGACCTGACGGTATAAGACCAGCCCTACTTCAGTGGGGACTGGACACTCTTATGCCGCACCTGGTTGGAATATTCAGAGCCTTTCTAGCTCTGAGGTATATTCCCAGTAAGTGGAGAGAAGTAAGAGTAGTATTTATACCCAAACCAGGTAGGATGGACTACACCACACCAAAAGCATTCCGACCAATTAGTCCCACATCGTTTTTCTAAAAACCATGGAGAGGCTATGTGAGCGGTATATAAGAGATGAAGTACTTCTTAACAACTCACTTCATCCAAATCAGCATGCATATACCCCGGGAAGTCTACTGATTCGGCCCTTCACCATGTGGTTGGCAGAATCGAGAGATCATTGGACAACAAAGAATCTACCCTGGGCATATTCAGAGATATCGAGGGAGCGTTTGATAAAACAACCTTTCCAACAATTACCGAGCAACTACACTCCAGGAATGTACCCCTGGTAGTAGGAGAATGGATACTCCAGATGCTCTCTAGTAGAGCAATAAGTATTAATGTAGAAGACATCACAGTGAAAGGACTGGTCATGAGGGGATGTCCACAGGGAGGGGTCTTATCGCCCCTTCTCTGAAACATAGTTCTGGATACCCTATATAATCACCTTAACAAAAATGAATTCTACATAATTGCACACGCAGATGACACAGTTATCTTGCAAACCAGCAAATTTGTAAACACACTGTGCGTAAAGCGCAGGATGGCTCAAATTAATAAAAACATGGTGCAAGGAATACTCACTGTCGATCAATCCCAAAAAGACTGAGATGGTCCTTTTCACCAGGAAAAGAAGTTTAACGGGCTTAAAACCTCCCGAAATCTTCAAAAGCACACTAAACTTTTCTGAAGAGGTGAAATACCTTGGTACTATCCTCGACAAGAAGCTAACATGGAACTCTCATTTACAGAGTAGAGCAAAAAGAGCATACGTGGCTTTTGAGCAATGTCGGAGGACAGTGGGACGCGCATGGGGTCTTTCACCCCGTGTGGTCATCTGGATCTACACTGCAATAATAAGACCTATGTTAACGTATAAAGCCATTGCATGAGGACCGAAAGTTCTACAAGCAACGGCCATCCAAAAATTATATCAAATACAGCTTGTTTAAACATCACAGGAGCCATGAGAACAACACCAACCGCGGCAATGGAATTAATCATGGGTCTGACCCCTCTGTGTGAATGGGACAGTAGAGCAAGGGACCAACATTGGTGCAGAAAGAACTGGCCTGTGAGGAGTCTTGAAAACCGGGGAGAAGAACATTCTCCGCAAAAACCTTATAGATCCTAAAAAAATTCACTTACCACTTCTACATATAAAGTCAGGCCTCATGAAACAGTTTGTAAAGGCATTGCCTAAAGATGGACCTTGTTTCAAGTACCTCTGTCAGAAATTTCCAAACCTTTCAGAGGCTAAATTTAAAGAAGGCGTCTTTGTAGGACCCGACATTCGAAAAATGATGTTCGACGTAAACTTTAAAACCACAATGACCATATATGAGAAAAAAGCATGGCTATCATTCAAGCAAGTTGTTACAAAATTCTTAGAAATGCAAAAGACCCAGAATATCGTACCATTGTAGCTAAAACTTTGAACTTATAAATAGGATGTTTGATGAGCCTGAAAGTCCACTTTTTTGAAATCATCTTGAACTTCCCGAAATTTGGGAGAATATTTGGAGGGTGAGGTTGAACCGTTCACCAAGAATTCAATTGAAGGAAAAACGTTCAAGGGCTGCTGGAAAATTAACATGATGGGAGAGATTATTTAACTTCCACAGATAATCCCAACCCCCCCATTTACCAAAGGTTGGGATAAAATGTCAGTGATAGTATGAATTTTATTGTATTCCAAACTATCTTCCAAACAACAACCGTACCTACAAAGCAAGCGTGAGGTTAAGTGTGAGGTTTTTAATTAAAAATCGACATATACTGTAAATATGGCCATATTCTCGTTATGAAAACTTCTTCAACTAAATACTAAATGTTTTTTGTTTCAGATCATTGCGCCGCGTTATATTTCAAAGGGTTGCGAGGAAATTGAGTGAATTTATATGTTTTAACTATATATGTACAGAGTGGCCAAATGAAAGTTTATTCAGCTCCTAAACATTATAATATTTCCCAAACGAATATTTTTATTTGGTGGAAGAAAAGGATACTAAACCAAAGTTGGAAGAAAACAGCTTTCCACTCACCAGCAAGAAGACTGAGATTCAGATTTATAAATTCAAAGACGCAAAGCCCGAAATCAAAAAACTCAAGTGATTTTTCAATAAGCCAAAAAAAATTAAATATCGATGAAAAGGGGTGTCAGCTTAATACTGCATAAGACTAATACAGTTTTAGTTTAAAATAAAAAATGCGCATTGCACATGACAATGGCGCTAGTTGGCAAATGACACCTAAGGGAAGTACGCCTACGGAAGCTTTTATCGACTTGGAATCACTATTCAATTCAAAAACCTTTGACGAACCCCTCAACGATTTTCTCATTTGAAGGGGGCAAATCCATTTAGACACATCTTCTATTGATGCAGACATGTCTGAAATAATAACCTGTTTTGCTCAACCAGCAATACCACACATGAACTTCAACCAATGGACAAGTCACTTATAAGTCCTTCTAGTATTTCTGGGACGAAGAAGTCTTGAAATACTGGGCTCTTCATCAGGGTAGAATTTGATGGCAACGCAAACAAACGTTAACAACATTTCAGATGAATGCGATGTGTCGTTGTGTCGATGTGCCGTTATGTCTAAATCCATTTCAAATAGATCCTATTCAACATATAAGTATTTTGGTTAGATTGACTCAATACCAAACGTCATTAGAGTTAGCACATTTAAGTCGTAGCTAGTATGAGTATAAAATCTCAACAATAATGAAAAAAGTAAACGGTTTTATTGAAAAAAAGATGATGATGTAGATAATGTACTGTGAACTAAAAAACAATTCGGTAGGTCCTAGGTAGCAGTCATCACACCACTCTCCTCAGCAATCTACGGTATTGATCAGATGAAGACATAATAATTTCATTCAAATCATGGGTTCTCGTCTAATTATTTTGTTCGTCGCACAAGTTATGATGAAGAAAGCTTCAACTATAATTCCTAGGGAACAAATTGATGATGAAATTGGGATATTAGAAAAACTGTGTGCTATCTCCGCACACATACCGAGTATATTTTCATAGAATAGATGGTAATTGCCAGAAAATTATATCGTGGGAGCAAATATCACAATAAAATGTAAAAACCCCAATCAATTTGATTAATCACATTTTTAGCCATCTTCTCCTAAATACTATAATCACCCCCTTTAGCGACGCTCTTGAAATTACTCCTGAAATAAAACAAATTTTGAACAAATTCCTTGATAGTTGTATCACCCTCGTATAATATTTCGTCTCATCAACTGTTAAACTGTTACTTGACCAACTCGTCCATTCCAACAATGGAAAGAATTACCATTCGCCTTCAGTGCTATTTTATTGAATTTTCACCGAAAATGTGTACCTAATCGAGACACCATTATGAAAGTATGCAATTGCATTTTCATTATAGATATATTCTTTCTATTTCATTATTTTATTCTGTTATATTCTGAAGCAACACCCGCAAGAGTTTTTATTTTGACTAGCGCGGTATCTTTCGTCACGAACAAAACACTGTTCACTGCGCCATCTTCTCAAGCCGCGGCAGTTGAGGTTCGAATGGAGTGTTGAAATTTGAGGAATTATGGAGAAATTGAGATTGATTGAAAGTGATAAAGTGTTGGAAGTCATTAGGGAATATTTCACGGACGAAGAATGGAAAGATTTGCCGGAAGCCTTGAGGTCTCGATATTTAACCACGACAAGAAATTATCTGGATGACTCTTTAGGGGGAGGTAAACCAGTTTGAATATTCTTTTTTGTTCAGTATTACGGACTGATTGTTTTATTTTGATCATGTTACGGAATCTTTTCTACATTTTCGAAGTTTAAAGGAACATAGAATTTGAAACAGGTGGGTATTTATTTAAATGTCATTTTCAGTCATATACGAATATTTTCCTATGGATGATATGATTATGTTTTACTTTTTAAGAAGTTGTTCACCGTTTAAAGCAATAGTTAATGGATGTTTAGGTAAAATCAATGCACGAAGAAGTCGTTTTTGACTCGAGGGCTCTCAGGACCGGCTTAATGGTTTTTGATGTGCAGCTTGAGAATATTAAAATACTTGGTGGTAAAATAATCAGTATCTATAAGAGTATATTGCGTGGTTGTGATGACGAGGTTAGAAAATCAATATGAAATCAGGAAAAAATAAAAACAGCATTTTTTTTCAAAAAAGTGCATTATGGTGGTCTTCAAGATTAATTTTTTTCTGTAAATTCAGAGAATTTCAAAATACAGAGTGTTCAAAAAAATTGAAATTGATTACCAGAATTCATTAAATATTTATTGAATACCATTTCTCATTGAACTGTACATTTCATCTGATAGGATGAAATACTTACTAATTTTCAGTAAATAAATTGACATTTCACCATCATTCATTGGCGTTCAATAGGAGAAGCTGTTCCCTTCTGAAGGCTATAAAAATAAGAATTCGCTGAGAAATCACTTTCCAATTTATCATTCTTCTCCAGTTCTGTTAAAATGTTAAAATACAAAAATTATATAATTCTCGGAATATGGGATCTGTTCAAAAAAATAACGTGAATTTTCATTTTTCCCAAAAAAGATTCATTCATTTATCAACTGCTATTTTGTTACCTCCAAAGTAGTCCCTTTCAAATATAATTCAGTTTTTATCTCCTCTATCGTCGCAAAACGCCATCCTTTCATGTGTCTTTTCAATCTCGGTAACAGGAAAAAGTCGCAGAGGGACACATCTGGTGAATATGGTGGCTGAGACATGATTACGGTGTTGTTCTTGGCAAAATAATACCAACAAGCAATAACGAGTGAGCAAGTGCATTATCATGATGCGAACGTTAAGAATTGTTTTTCAACAATAGCTGCATCTCACTTCCACTTCACGGGTCGACATGAATCACTATGTTGGTTGTGCCCCTTAAAACGATGTCAGATCAGGTGATCTTATAGTTCACTTAGTTTTATTCGATTGTTTCTAAATATTCTGGCGATATCTTGAGTTTATTGGAGCATCTGTAGATACCCTAGAATTTATTCTATAGAAGAGAGGACATTGGCATATCAAGATCTTCAGATCATGTGGTGTTGCAGGTTTTTCCGGGTTTTCTTGCAGCTGAAAAAGAAAATGCGCCACTGGAATCAATAAAGTCGCCCCGGCGTTCCAATTAATTTTTGCTTATTTTTGTATTACTTTCTTCATATGTTTCTATAATGAAAAAATTAAATACAAACATCAAAGAAAATTCCTGCAAAGGAATAGTTGTTTTCTGATAGGCGTCAGTTCATTCAACCTTCTGTGTAGGTATATCCGAGACTGGCTTGAACGTTCAAAGTTTATTTCTTTAGATTTGCTTACTACCTGTCTTCAAGCATAGCCTACTGACTAATAAGAAAGTTTTTCTTCCTTATTGAGAGGAATCGGGCAAATTTCGGATATGCAGTTGGTTAGTACTTCGCCCACTAGATGGAGTGACATTTTGTGATGTTCGCTCCAACTTAGGAAGAGGAATGAAATACATTGAAATAATTCCTATTTTCAATTATGGAATATTATTGACTTTAGGTCGATGATGGTCACTATCTTGCACTGATGAGGGGCTAATGAGCCCGAAACCGGTCTGCAAGTGTGCCCGTTCCAAAATTGAGGGTCGACTTTTTCAGTTGCATTGCCAATTGCATATGCATAACATTTTCTATTAAGATTCCTGCACTGACGCCTGTTGGATATAATTCAACGCCGTTCGTGGTATTAGCCAGGGGAGTAGTTGTTTTCTGATTTTATCGTGATGTTAAAAATACCTCTTTGTCAGCCTGAACTGAAATCAGTTTTTTTCTGAAGTTTCGTTTTTTTATTTGCAGATATCCACTAATTTTATTTTTATTTTTGTATTATAATTTGCTGAACAATATCACAGATGAATCAAGAGGTTGGAAAATCGATTGTGTGGATATCATTAACTCTTTCATTAACGTTTTTCTCAATTTGTACCGTTGTTTATCGTCCAGTGAGTAATAAAAATAATTTTTAGCGTTCCTCCTTCCTATGCCCGACTTTATGAGGAACAAGAAAAAGTTATCAGAAAAGAAAGCAGCTGTTTTGGATAACACTAAAGTCGTGAAACCTGCATCTGCGGCCCTCAAGAGAGAAAAAAACAATACTGTTTTGACTGGTAAGGGTTTTATGAATTGACGATTCAAATGATAGTGTGGGTCACAAAATCCTTTTTGTGGAACTTCTGTCCAAGGGCACCGAAAATTATGATCCAGGGTTCATTCGGTTCGGAATGACCTCTAGCAAATATTAAAGATATCCGAAATTTGAAAAAAGATCGTTAAAGAGGAGGAAATTTGTTAGAAAAGTCCCACTTCCTGAAACTCTGACCTTTGAACAATAAGAATTCTATTAATCCATTGAATATCATTATTGAGAAAAAAAAATCACATACCTTCTAGACACTTGAATAAACGAAAATCAATGGAACGTTTTTTTTTCGTGATTATTTTATCAGATATACTTTAGTTAATAAACAAATTTTTTAAATTTACATAAAAACCCTGATAATTTTCAAAGTAAAAATTTTAAATTTTTTTCACTTCTTAGAGCTCTTCTTGAAAGCCTTCAAAAAAGATTTCCGTTGAAATGATTGAAAAATCTTGATTTTCCACTTCGTTATTGATAATCGAAGACGTTAAAAAGTGAAAAGTTTAATTGAAGCAATGAAAAGATTTATTTTTAATATTAAAATTTATTCTTATTATTTGAAGTTACATAAAAATGATTTTTCATAATTTTCAGCCCTGTTTGAAAAAAATTATAAACAAATGTATTGTTTATAACAATGAAGTCTCCCCGGAGCGCCAATTGATTTTTGTTGTTGTGTTATAATTTCATATATATTATTATTATTGTTTATAAGATATTTGAAACTTTTTTTGGGGGGAGTTTTATCAGTGACTTATGATTTTTTATAACAAAATCGTTTTTAAAAAAAACTTTATTGCTCAAATACGCATTTGTTGATTGAATTTTTTGTTTTCTACTAATTGGGAATACTGAGGAACGATTTTTTTATTATAATTTCTCTTTCTCTTTGATATTCTGAAAAAAAAATTAATTCATATTTTCTTTATTTATTTAATAAACAATTTGTTGTGAACAAATTGATTTTAACGATATATTTTTTTGAATACTAACAAAAAACAAAAACAAGCATGTGTCACTTTTTGAAAAATATTTAAAAAATTGAGATACTTTTTTTTACACAGAAAGTAACACATGGTTGTTTTGGATTTTTGGTACCTAGTATTAAAAAAATATATCGTAATAATTAATTTGTTTGAGACAAATCGTTTATTAAATAAATTAAAAAATATGAAAACAAAACAGTTTTTTTCAGAATATCAAAGAAAAATAGAAATTATAATTAAAAAAATCATTTCCGAATATTCATATTCAGTAGCAGAAAAAATCTTAATCAACGAATGTGTTTTTATGCAATAAATTTTTTTTAAAGAAACAATTTTGTTTTTAAAATTCATTACTGATATAAATCCCCCCAAAAAATTTCAAATATCTTTTGAAAATACATTTGTTTATAACAATTTTTTTAAATAAATAGAGCTGGAAATTATGAAAAATAATTTTTATGTAACTTCAAATGATAAGAATACGAATAAATTTAAATATTGAAAAAAAAGTTTTCATTGCTTTAATTGAATTTTTCACTTTTCAACGTCTTTGATTATTAATAACAAAGTTGATAATCAAAATTTTTTATTTGAATTGAAGGAGTTATATTTTAAGGAGTGACTAATTTTTGGGAAAGAAAGTTTTTGGCTTTCTACTACTCCATCTTGATACAAAAAAGATGAGGGAATCTTCCAAAGAAAGGAAGGAAGTAATCAATTTGAAAATAAGTAACTCTCTACATGGATGTGTAGATCATGCAAAGAAGTAACTTTCAGACACAAACTGGAAATCTTTCCTGCTTCCAAATCAAAATTATAAATATTGGTGGGACTTTTTATAGGAAATTTCCTCCTCTTCAACGACCTTTTTTCAAATTTCGGATATCTTCAATATTTTCCGAGGTATTTGCAAAAAAACAAACCCTCCTTTCACTTACTGAATTGTTTATAACTTTTGCAATTATTTCGAGCCCCTCTTGAAATTTTTCAAAAATTTGCTAGAGGTCATAATTTTCTGTGCCCTTGGACAGAAGTTCCAAAAGAAGGATCTTGTGCCCCAGACTAATGAGTGAGTAACCCAATTTCGTTTTTGTTTTAAGTGAGAAGAAATCCGAAGAGAGCCGTACCCGAAAAGAATTATTTTGAAGAGGAACAGCCACCTGAAGATAGATATATATGTGAGTGAAGTTGCACATATACAGGGCTTTTCATGATGAGGGTTAATTAGCCGTTTCTGACAAACTATTCAACGGATCAACCTGAAAATTTCACCGTATACATAAATCAATATGACCTACACGCCTAAAATATTTCAGACGGAGCGGCGTTGTCGCTTCCACTATAAAGTAGCGGCTTCTTTGATTTTTCAAATGGAACACCCCGTATATAATATCATATTATGATTTATTATTACTTTGTCAACAAATTTATATACTATTTCCCTATACTTATCTATTACCGTTTAGAAGATATAAATTAATTTCGATTTTTTTTTACCAAACATGAACTTTTATAAATGCTGATAATCTTGAACTCTCTTGCACTTAAATGATCAAATTTGAAATGGAGTGAAGTGATACTATGAGGATCTTCACTCCGAGTCATATTTTCATTTGCCTCATACAGGGTCTTCAAAAAATGCAGATACTTTGATCTCATGAAAAAATTAGTGGAACTCAATTTTTTCAAATGAAACACCCTGTATATTTCAACACTCTTGAGCTCTACATCCAATTTTAGATTAACTTCGTTCAGATAATACTATTTCTATTTTGAGCCGTATTCGAGATAAACTGTTTCAAACGGAAACTGACGTGGTTTTCTTGCTCGTTTTTTTGAATTCATCACTTATTTTGGATATTAAACATTTTTTTATACTTAGCAATATTTCTTTTTGATCCAGTTTTTTAACTGTCTCAGATCAGTCAATTCGAAATTGGTATGTACCTACCTTAGAAAAAGTTACAATTTGTATACATTGAGGTATTGGTCTCTAACGTACAACAGTACACATTAATATTTTTTAATATTGTGCTTTGGAAAAATAAATAAACCAATTATTTAACGTCAGACTTCCGTTGGTGGTTTTGACTGATTGTGATAGCTACCAATTGTAATAGAATAATGTCAAGATTAGGTTACAGTAATGAAGATTTCTTGAATTTATTGAGAATTTATGGTGAGTGCAATAGAATTGCAAGTAGAACATGCCGAGTATTTCATGAAAGATATCCACAACTTCCGAAGCCGAATAATAATGTGATAAATCGACTACTAAAAAACTGTAGGTTGAATGGAACCTTCCGTCCAAAAATCATTCGTAAGAAGACTAAAGTGGATGATGATGACAATGGTATAACAGTTTTGGGATACTTTCATGCATTTCCAAATGCTTCTCTGCACGAGGCTGAAAGGGAGATAGGTATACCCTACGTGACAATTTGTCGAATTCTTAATAAGCATAAATGGCATCTCTATAAGTTCTACTGTGTCCAACATTTGAAAGAGACTGATTTACATCGTAGAGTGGAATTCTTTGAATGGTTACTTGTCAAGACTCAAGAGGGATGAACATTTCCTTGACAATATCACATGGACAGATGAGGCCGAATTCACAAAAAAATGGAGTTTTCAATAGACATAACAGTCATTATTGGGCGCCAGAAAATCCCCATGTTGTCCGCCAAAGGGGTTTTCAAGAAAATGGCAATTCAATGTATTTTGTGCCATAAAGAATGAATCAATTTTTTATATCGAGTTTTATGATGATAATTTGAATGCATCAAAATATGAAGATTTACTGAGGAATGGAATTCAAATGATTTTTAATAATAGACCAGGAAGAGAACGTGTATGGTACCAAATGGATGGTGCTCCACCCCATAATTCTCATGCAGTCAGCGAAGCTTTAACCGAAATCTTCGAAGACAGATGGATTGGTAATAATGGACCTTTTCGTTGGCCTCCTAGAACATCAGATGGCAATCCATTAGATTATTTCGTGTGGGGTTTCATGAAAAATATGGTTTACTCTACTACTCCAAAAACAACAATGGAAGATATGAAATTGAGAGTTACAACTGCTTTCAATAGTTTGACTCCAGACTTGATCAGAAGCGCTACACATGACAATGTTTTGAAGAGATCACATGTTTGTTTAAGTAGAGGTGGAGATGTGTTTCAACATATTCTGAAATACACTGACGATTAAATTAACTCATTAATGTATGGGTTTATTATTTTCAGTTTGTGTTTTAGCGTTAATAAAACTATTGTTTGAAGAGAAGTTTCATTCGATGGTTGAGGAGTATTTTAATAATTATCTTTTCATTGTATTATCTGAGAATAATTGAGGAACATCAAACGAAATCTGTTTTACAAAAATGAGTGATGAACAAGAAAACCATGTCAATTTCCGTTTGAAACAGTTTATCTCGAAAACGGTTCAAAATAGAAATAGTATTATCTGAACAAAGTTAATCTAAAATTGGATGTAGAGCTCAAAAATGTTGAAATATACAGGGTGTTCCATTTGAAAAAATTGAGTTCCACTCATTTTTTCACGAGATCAAAGTATCTGCATTTTTTGAAGACCCTGTATGAGGCAAATGAAAATATGACTCGGAGTGAAGATCCTCATAGTATCACTCCACTTCATTTCAAATTTGATCGTTTTAGTGCAGGAGAGTTCAAGATTATCAGCATTTATTAAAGTTCATGTTTGGTAAAAAAAATATCGAAATTAATTTATATCTTCTAAATAAATAGGTATAGGTAAATAGTAAATGAATTTGTTGACAAAGCGATAATGAATCATAATATGATATTATATACGGGGTGTTCCATTTGAAAAATCAAAGAAGCCGCTACTTTATAGTAGAAGCGACAACGCCGCTTCGTCTAAAATATTTTAGGCGTGTAGGTCATATTGACTTATGCATACTGTGGAATTTTCAGGTTGATCCGTTGAATAGTTTGCCAGAAACGGCTAATTAACGCTCATCATGAAAAGCCCTGTAGAAGATATATTTTTTGAACTGTATTTTGAACAGATTCAGTTTACGGTTAATTTCAATACTGAGAGAGAAAGAAGCTCTTTTGAGCCAGCAGTAATCTAGTTTCTTCAAATCTCTCATCTTTTCAGTTTGCGATGTTTGTGAACGAGAATATTTGGATTTCTGTTCGAATTGTGGCATGCTGATCTCTCTCGAAGACAATCCCGTTCCACTTGGTTTAGAAGATCGAGCCAAGAAAACGGTTCCGAAGGGAATTTTGAGCGTTCGTCATTCAGATATCCATGGATTCGGAGTTTTTGCTACGAGGAATTTGAAAATTGGAGTTCGACTAGGACCCTATGAAGGAAAGATAACTAGAATTGATACCACGGTCGGATATGCTTGGAAACTGCGTGACGGACGATTGGTGAGTACAAAACTGGTCTCAAGTAAAAATGTTTGATATAGTTATTCAGTTCATCGTCTCACACAGCACTATCTGATGAAGAAAAGTTGCTTGAGTATCAGGATATTTTGTTTTCTTGAAAAAAATTGTTTTATTGCCGACGTCTCGAATTTTAATAAATTCTTCAGGACTCTGACTATATCTGATATTGAGAAAAGTCTATTTTGTGGAGGCAATGAGATTTTTTATTGACTTTTTTGGGTATTTTTATCTTATGAATAATTTGATCCGTTACTTATAGAATTTTACACTGTGGATTTCATTTAGAACGAGTTTCGCTATACAGTGTGTGAAAGTCAAATGTAATAAATTCATTATTTCGGTTATTGTACATATTAAACACCCTTACCTTCTACCCCCATCGAATGACTGGTACAATCCCTAATTTTTTGAATGGGAAGTATGAGTTTGTGATATATCGTTTGAAAGTTCTTCATTCTCTATATCCGGTATATCCGGAGATATCCGGAATAGCACTTCCAAACTACTACTTTTCCTTGCTACATAATGGTGTTTTCATATTTGCTATCCGACGTTTCGTCTTCCGGCCACCATCTTCAACTTTATTTTTCTTATGGGCGCTACATTGGATTCTTTCTGTTTAGAATAGAACCAGATTTTACCTTTTCAATGATGTATCATAAATTATCATTCTTTTTCGAAAAATTGGAGATATTGAAAAAAAATTATTCTTATCATCATTCTTATCATTGAATTTTTGGCGAAAAATGGCTTTCACTAATGAACAAAAAAGAGATACGATACAAATTTATTACAAATACGGTAGAAACAATGCTAGAACATCGGAAATGTATTTAAACTTGTATTCCGAAAGACGACAACCACATCGAACTATGTTCAAGTTATTGGATAAAAATCTCACCCGAGTTTGGTTCGTTTGAAAAGCCGAGGAAAAAATACAGAGACAGTAAGCAACTTTGCCCTAATTTAACCATCTTCGTATCTCTCATAGTTTCCGAATTCCCAATGGTGAAGATCGAATTTGAAACACCCTGTATACAGTGTGTCTCACTTCTCATGGAAACACCCCCGTATCTTACGTAATATTCGAGGTAGAACGATGAAACTCTCTGGACTGATGGAAATGCTCAAAATGCATCTACCACCTGAATGGGGTTGGCCAAAGTGATATACACTGTCCGCCACTCGCGATGGAACACCCCATTTTCACGGAAAAACATGTTAGGGGGCAAAATAGGCTCAAAATTCCTTCAGATTCGTGATCAGGACTACCAACTTACTATGATTACATTTTTTTCCTGAAAAAATTTCAGTCCTGAAAAATCAGAATTTGTCTCACTTCTTATGGAAACACCCCCGTATCTTCCGTAATATTCGAGGTAAAACGATGAAACTCTCTGGAATGATGGAAATGCTCAAAATGCATCTACCACCTGAATGGGGTTGGCCAAAGTGATATACACTGTCCGCCACTCGCGATGGAACACCCTATTTTTACGGTAAAACATATTAGGGGGCAAAATAGGCTCAAAATTCCTTCAGATTCGTGATCAGGACTACCAACTTACTACGATTACACTTTTTCCCTGGAAAAATTTCAGTCCTGAAAAATCCGAATTTGTCTCACTTCTTATGGAAACACCCCCGTATCTTACGTAATATTCGAGGTAGAACGATGAAACTCTCAGGACTGATGGAAATGCTCAAAATGCACCTACCACCTGAATGGGGTTGGCCAAAGTGATATACACTGTCCGCCACTCGCGATGGAACACCCCATTTTCACGGTAAAACATGTTAGGGGGCAAAATAGGCTCAAAATTCCATCAGATTCGTATTCAGGACTACCAACTTACTACGATTACACTTTTTTCCTGAAAAAATTTCAGTCCTGAAAAATCCGAATTTGTCTCACTTCTTATGGAAACACCCCCGTATCTTACGTAATATTCGAGGTAGAACGATGAAACTCTCAGGACTGATGGAAATGCTCAAAATGCACCTACCACCTGAATGGGGTTGGCCAAAGTGATATACACTGTCCGCCACTCGCGATGGAACACCCCATTTTCACGGTAAAACATGTTAGGGGGCAAAATAGGCTCAAAATTCCATCAGATTCGTGTTCAGGACTACCAACTTACTACGATTACACTTTTTTCCTGAAAAAATTTCAGTCCTGAAAAATCCGAATTTGTCTCACTTCTTATGGAAACATCCCCGTATCTTCCGTAATATTCGAGGTAGAACGATGAAACTCTCAGGACTGATGGAAATGCTCAAAATGCACCTACCACCTGAATGGGGTTGGCCAAAGTGATATACACTGTCCGCCACTCGCGATGGAACACCCCATTTTCACGGTAAAACATGTTAGGGGGCAAAATAGGCTCAAAATTCCATCAGATTCGTGTTCAGGACTACCAACTTACTACGATTACACTTTTTTCCTGAAAAAATTTCAGTCCTGAAAAATCCGAATTTGTCTCACTTCTTATGGAAAAACCCCCGTATCTTCCGTAATATTCGAGGTAGAACGATGAAACTCTCTGGACTGATGGAAATGCTCAAAATGCACCTACCACCTGAATGGGGTTGGCCAAAGTGATATACACTGTCCGCCATTCGCGATGGAACACCCCATTTTTACGGTAAAACATATTAGGGGGCAAAATAGGCTCAACATTCCTTGAAATTCGTGATCAGGACTACCAACTTACTACGATTACACTTTTTTCCTGAAAAAATTTTAGTCCTGAAAAATCCGAATTTGTCTCACTTCTTATGGAAACACCCCCGTATCTTCCGTAATATTCGAGGTAGAACGATGAAACTCTCTGGATTGATGGAAATGCTCAAAATGCACCTACCACCTGAATGGGGTTGGCCAAAGTGATATACACTGTCCGCCATTCGCGATGGAACACCCCATTTTTACGGTAAAACATATTAGGGGGCAAAATAGGCTCAACATTCCTTGAAATTCGTGATCAGGACTACCAACTTACTACGATTACACTTTTTTCCTGAAAAAATTTTAGTCCTGAAAAATCCGAATTTGTCTCACTTCTTATGGAAACACCCCCGTATCTTCCGTAATATTCGAGGTAGAACGATGAAACTCTCTGGATTGATGGAAATGCTCAAAATGCACCTACCATCTGAATGGGGTTGGCCAAAGTGATATACACTGTCCGCCACTCGCGATGGAACACCCCATTTTTACGGTAAAACATATTAGGGGGCAAAATAGGCTCAACATTCCTTGAAATTCGTGATCAGGACTACCAACTTACTACGATTACACTTTTTTCCTGAAAAAATTTTAGTCCTGAAAAATCCGAATTTGTCTCACTTCTTATGGAAAAACCCCCGTATCTTCCGTAATATTCGAGGTAGAACGATGAAACTCTCTGGACTGATGGAAATGCTCAAAATGCACCTACCACCTGAATGGGGTTGGCCAAAGTGATATACACTGTCCGCCATTCGCGATGGAACACCCCATTTTTACGGTAAAACATATTAGGGGGCAAAATAGGCTCAACATTCCTTGAAATTCGTGATCAGGACTACCAACTTACTACGATTACACTTTTTTCCTGAAAAAATTTTAGTCCTGAAAAATCCGAATTTGTCTCACTTCTTATGGAAACACCCCCGTATCTTCCGTAATATTCGAGGTAGAACGATGAAACTCTCTGGATTGATGGAAATGCTCAAAATGCACCTACCATCTGAATGGGGTTGGCCAAAGTGATATACACTGTCCGCCACTCGCGATGGAACACCCCATTTTCACGGTAAAACATGTTAGGGGGCAAAATAGGCTCAAAATTCCATCAGATTCGTGTTCAGGACTACCAACTTACTACGATTACACTTTTTTCCTGAAAAAATTTCAGTCCTGAAAAATCCGAATTTGTCTCACTTCTTATGGAAAAACCCCCGTATCTTCCGTAATATTCGAGGTAGAACGATGAAACTCTCTGGACTGATGGAAATGCTCAAAATGCACCTACCACCTGAATGGGGTTGGCCAAAGTGATATACACTGTCCGCCATTCGCGATGGAACACCCCATTTTTACGGTAAAACATATTAGGGGGCAAAATAGGCTCAACATTCCTTGAAATTCGTGATCAGGACTACCAACTTACTACGATTACACTTTTTTCCTGAAAAAATTTTAGTCCTGAAAAATCCGAATTTGTCTCACTTCTTATGGAAACCCCCCGTATCTTCCGTAATATTCGAGGTAGAACGATGAAACTCTCTGGATTGATGGAAATGCTCAAAATGCACCTACCATCTGAATGGGGTTGACCAAAGTGATATACACTGTCCGCCACTCGCGATGGAACATCCCATTTTTACGGTAAAACATATTAGGGGGCAAAATAGGCTCAAAATTTCTTCAGATTCGTGATCAGGACTACCAACTCACTACGGTTACACTTTTTCCATGAAAAAATTTCAGTCCTGAAAAATCCGAATTTGTCTCACTTCTTATGGAAACACCCCCGTATCTTCCGTAATATTCGGGGTAGAACGATGAAACTCTCAGAACTGATGGAAATGCTCAAAATGCATCTACCACCTGATTGGGCTTGCCCAAAGTGATATACACTGTCCGCCACTCGCGATGGAACACCCCATTTTTACGGTAAAACATATTAGGGGGCAAAATAGGCTCAAAATTCCTTCAGATTCGTGATCAGGACTACCAACTTACTATGATTACATTTTTTTCCTGAAAAAATTTCAGTCCTGAAAAATCCGAATTTGTCTCACTTCTTATGGAAACACCCCCGTATCTTCCGTAATATTCGGGGTAGAACGATGAAACTCTCAGAACTGATGGAAATGCTCAAAATGCATCTACCACCTGAATGGGGTTGGCCAAAGTGATATACACTGTCCGCCACTCGCGATGGAACACCCCATTTTCACGGTAAAACATGTTAGGGGGCAAAATAGGCTCAAAATTCCTTCAGATTCGTGATCAGGACGACCAACTTACTACGATCATGGAAAAATTTCAGTCCTGAAAAATCCGAATTTGTCTCACTTCTTATGGAAACACCCCCGTATCTTCCGTAATATTCGAGGTGGAACCATGAAACTCTCAGGACTGATTGAAATGCTCAAAATGAACCCACCACCTGAATGGGGTTGGCCAAAGTGATATACACTGTCCGCCACTCGGAAGATACGGGGTGTTTCCATGAGAAGTGAGACACACTGTATATCTGAAAAAAATTCAAAATTGTGATGAAGAAATGTACACAGGTGTGGAAAAAGCCACCTCTTCAGTTCAACCCGATAAGGTATCAAATAGTTTTGTCAATCAACAAACGAGATAGGAACTATTCAGACATAAATTGATGGGTGTAGCCGTTACTACATGGTAGGAGATCACTTTTATTTGTAACTAACGTTAGTTACAAATAAAAGTGGTGAAAAACAGAAAGTTTCATATCTCTTTTCACTATTCAGACAATTATCTCAACATTTCGGAGGCAGTATCCGTCTTCAGAGTTGGAAAAATCCGCAGTCACTCTGCCGAGACAGGTAACATTGAAACATTCTTTATTTTTTCAGATTGATGCGAGTAACGAGAGATACTCCAACTATTTGAGATATGTTAACTGCGCCAGAAACGCCGAAGAGCAGAATCTTGTGGCTTTTCAGTACGATGGAAAACTGTACTACAGAACGAGCAGAAACATAAACAAAGGAGAAGAATTGTTGGTGTTCTACGGACGAACGTTCGCGAAAAAATTGGGAATTGATCAGAAAAAATATTTTGAGCCCGTCAAGGAGGATTTGAGGAAATTTTATCCTTGTGCATTCTGTTCTATTGGGCTTTCAACGAAGGATTATTTGGCGGTACACGAGAAGAGGTGTCAGTTTCGTCCGCAGAACTCGAATGTTTTTGACGGACCAACTTATAAATGTGAATTTTGTGAATGTTCATTCACAAATGGAGGATTTTTGGAGAGACATCGACCGCATTGTAGAAAACGAATATCTGATTTGAAAAGGTATATTAGTTTAATATTTATTTTTCTTGTTTTGAAATTACGGAAAATAGGCTAACTTATTGGAGATAATTAGTGAAAGGATGAACAAAGTATCCAACGTTTTTTCTGAAGAAGGTTGGTTGGGAAAAAGGAACAATTCTTTCCCTAAAAAACGATTGTATTATCTCCCACAAAACATACGTCTATTATCGTTTCTGTACTACAAGAAATAATGAGTTCTTAATTAAATCACCCACCGAAAAGTAGTTTCTTCGTGTTGATAATTATTTTAAAAACTATCTGACATATCAGATGCATATTAAAAAAAAACATTGCAATAGCAAACTTTTGAGACATTACCAACACAAAACGACATGAAACAAACGAATGGCTTTATCTGCGATTCTGATAAGGTGGTGTCTATTTTTTTAATCAATGACAGAAAGGAAGAGAATGAAAAAAAGGGTAAATTATTCAGGTTTTCTACTTATCAAATTGGAATATGCAGTATTGAGGCTCAAATTTTTCTGAGATATTTTTAAATTATTTTTCGAAACATTACATTCATTACATTACATTCAACATTAAATAATAACGAATTTGAAATCAAAAGCAATTGCCATTTCCAATTCTGAACTCCGTAACAAAAATTTCCAATGAATTGAGAATTATCTAGTGAAACATAATTTTCCTAGAGCCCTTATCAGGAAAATAATTCCCTTTTCCAAAATATCGGGGTGAAACCAAAATATCACAAAATTCCATTAATAGAAAATTTGTAGAAAACTTGGAATGCTACTCAGTACCGAACGAATGTAAGTGGCCAAACAAAAAACAAAAACACCACAAGAAATTCAATCCAATATAGTTTACAAATTGAACTGTGGAAGCTGTCACAAATGATATGTTGGTCAAATCGTACGGTATCTTAAAACACGAGTTTAGGAACACATGAGAGACTATGAAATCGAATATAAAAAACCCATAGCCCTCGTTGAACATGAAGAAGAATATGGGGACATTTTTTATTTCGATCATTCAACTAATCTAGATGTTCAACCATATTTATCCTGAAGGCTTTTGAGCGAAATGATACATATCCTCAGATGCGATAGTGTTAAACCTTAGAAGAGATGTCGATAGCCTTATTACTGCATATTTCAATTTGATTAGTAAAATACGTGAATAATATTTTTACCACCACCTTATCAGAATCGCAGATAAAGAAAAAAATTGATCCTGTTACCTAATCAACCTTTCTTCTGAGGAATTTAAGGCTCTGGTCCAGGGGTCTCCAAACTTAGAAGCCTGCGGGCCATAATGATTTTTTCGGTTTGTTCCAAGGGCCAATTTCTGCCCTCAACTATATTTCCAGACTAGGATAGTCGCAAAGTGCGTGACCTAAGCAAACTTACGTTTTTTGCATTTCAATTATTGTGACACTTAACGACATCTAGTGGCGAGTAGTGGTACTATGTACTATCTTTTTCAGCTACCCGCTAGGTGGCATTAGGCGTAATTAAATATTTGGAATTACCGCGTTGGTTCGAGAAAGTTCTGGTTCTAGCTAGTGTATTCCGATCACCTCGAGATGGCAGTAATAATTGCATATAAAAAGGCTAGCGGCGCAACTGCGAGTTAGTCTGCGTAGGAAAGGCGAAGGAAGCGAAAATGTCTATTGTGAAATAAAGTAACACCCGTCAATAAAATTATTTTGATTTGACTTATTGTTTTTATGTGTGATTTGGTAGTATGGAAAAGAAGCGAAAAATCGACAGTGAATGCAGAACGTTCCAAGAAAAATTGAACTTTCAGTATTTTGTGATGGAGTCCAGTAATAAGAAGACTATAACATTAAACGACACTATGAATCGAAACATCTTCAAAGTTACTCCAAGTATACAGGAAGTTTTCGGAAGGAAAAATTTGAAGCTTCGACACGCGGACTCAAATCGCAGCCATCTTTGTTTACCAAAGCGAATACTGAACAAGAGTCTGCAACTCGCGCCAGAACAGTGTTCCGAGCTTTTGAGAAGCAGCCTTTGTAATTTCAGCGAAATGGTTGTGCCAAGACAAATTAGGGTCCATTTTCACCACCAACAAACTTATCGAAGCAGAAAGCGGAATTGTCTGTTCTGTTTTGGAGAAAACTTCTGTTGGGAAAACACTGTTGCAAATATTACCTGATTAGGTTAAAAAATTCACAACTTACCCCAAAAAATGTCGCTAGTTTCTTTGCTTCCACTCAATACGTTGGCAATTATGGAAAATAGGAAGGTAAAGTAGGAAAATGAAGAAAATATGAACTCTAATCGAAATATCTTCCGGAATTGTTCCCCAACAAACAAATAACTAAATTCAAATGTATTACGAACCAATTAAACAATGATAATAATATACCATGAGCTCCGTTTTTCATAAACTCAAGGAACATACTATTTTTTAGTACCAATATGGTTCATTTTTCTTTTAAAAAATGCGTGGTTGCCGAACTATATAGAGCTTTTCATGATGAGCGTTAATTAGCCGTTTCTGACAAACTATTTATTGGATAAATTTGAAAATTTCACAGTATGCATAAATCAATATGACCTACACGCCTAAAATATTTCAGAAGAAGCGGCGTTGTCGCTTCTACTATAAAGTAGCGGCTTCTTTGATTTTTCAAATGGAACACCCAGTATATAATATAATATGATTCATTATCATTTTGTCAACAAATTCATATACTATTTTCCTATACCTATCTATTACCGTTTAGAAGATATAAATTAATTTCGATATTTTTTTTTACCAAGCATGAACTTTAATAAATGCTGATAATCTTGAACTCTCTTGCATTAAAACGATCAAATTTGAAATGGAGTGGAGTGATACTATGAGGATCTTCACTCCGAGTCATATTTTCATTTGCCTCATACAGGGTCTTCAAAAAATGCAGATACTTTGATCTCATGAAAAAATGAGTGGAACTCAATTTTTTCAAAAGGAACATCCTGTATATTTCAACATTTTTGAGCTCTACATCCAATTTTAGACTAACTTTGTTCAGATAATACTATTTCTATTTTGAACCGTTTTCAAGATAAACTGTTTCAAACGAAAACTGACGTGGTTTTCTTGCTCGTTTTTTTGAATTCATCACTTATTTTGGATATTCAACATTTTTTTTTATACTTAGTAACATTTCTTTTTGATCCAGTTTTTTTGACTGTCTCAGATCAGTCAATTCGAAATTGGTATGTACCTACCTTAGAAAAAGTTACAATTTGTATACATTGAGGTATTGGTCTCTAACGTACAACAGTACACATTAATATTTTTTAATAGTGTGCTTTGGAAAAATAAATAAACCAATTATTTAACGTCTGACTTTCGTTGGTGGTTTTGACTGATTGTGATAGCTACCAATTGTAATAGAATAATGTCAAGATTAGGTTACAGTAATGAAGATTTCTTGAATTTATTGAGAATTTATGGTGAGTGCAATAGAATTGCAAGTAGAACATGCCGAGTATTTCATGAAAGATATCCACAACTTCCGAAGTCGAATAATAATGTGATAAATCGACTACTAAAAAACTGTAGGTTGAATGGAACCTTCCGTCCAAAAATCATTCGTAAGAAGACTAAAGTGGATGATGATGACAATGGTATAACAGTTTTGGGATACTTTCATGCATTTCCAAATGCTTCTCTGCACGAGACTGAAAGGAAGATAGGTATACCCTACGTGACAATTTGTCGAATTCTTAATAAGCATAAATGGCATCCCTATAAGTTCTACTGTGTCCAACATTTGAAAGAGATTGATTTACCTCGTAGAGTGGAATTCTTTGAATGGTTTCTTGTCAAGACTCAAGAGGATGAACATTTCCTTGACGATATCATATGGACAGATGAGGCCAAGTTCACAAAAAATGGAGTTTTCAATAGACACAACAGTCATTATTGGGCGCCAGAAAATCCCCATGTTGTCCGCCAAAGGGGTTTTCAAGAAAGATGGCAATTCAATGTATTTTGTGCCATAAAGAATGAGTCAATTTTTTATATCGAGTTTTATGATGATAATTTGAATGCATCAAAATATGAAGATTTACTGAGGAATGGAATTCAAATGATTTTTAATAATATACCAGGAAGAGAACGTGTATGGTGGTCCACCCCATAATTCTCATTCAGTCAGCGAATCTTTAACCGAAATCTTCGAAGACAGATGGATTGGTAATAATGGACCTTTTCGTTGGCCTCCTAGAACACCAGATGGCTATCCATTAGATTATTTCGTGTGGGTTTACTCTACCCCAATAACAACAATGGAAGATATGAAATCGAGAGTTACGACTGCTTTCAATAGTTTGACTCCAGACTTGATCAGAAGCGCTATACATGACAATCTTTTGAAGATATTACATGTTTGTTTAAGTAGAGGTGGAGATGTGTTTGAACATATTCTGAAATACACTGACGATTAAATTAACTCATTAATGTATGGGTTTATTATTTTCAGTTCGTGTTTCAGCGTTAATAAAACTATTGTTTGAAGAGAAGTTTCATTCGATGGTTGAGGAGTATTTTAATGATCATCGTCTCATTGTATTATCTGTGACTAATTGAGAAACATCAAACGAAATCTGTTTTACAAAAATGAGTGATGAACAAGAAAACCATGTCAATTTCCGTTTGAAACAGTTTATCTCGAAAACGGTTCAAAATAGAAATAGTATTATCTGAACAAAGTTAATCTAAAATTGGATGTAGAGCTCAAAAATGTTGAAATATACAGGGTGTTCCATTTGAAAAAATTGAGTTTCACTAATTTTTTCATGAGATCAAAGTATCTGCATTTTTTGAAGACCCTGTAGTCGGCAAATGAAAATATGACTCGGAGTGAAGATCCTCATAGTATCACTCCACTCTATTTCAAATTTGATCGTTTTAGTGCAAGAGAGTTCAAGATTATCAACAGTTATAAAAGTTCATGTTTGGTAAAAAAAATATCGAAATTAATTTATATCTTCTAAACGGTAATAGATAGGTATAGGGGAATAGTATATGAATTTGTTGACAAAATGATAATGAATCATAATATGATATTATATACGGGGTGTTCCATTTGAAAAATCAAAAAAGCCGCTACTTTATAGTAGAAGCGACAACGCCGCTCCGTCTAAAATATTTTAGGCGTGTAGGTCACATTGACTTATGCATACTGTGAAATTTTCAGGTGGATCCGTTGAATAGTTTGCCAGAAACGGCTAATTAACGTTCATCATGAAAAGCCCTGTATAATTTGAACCTGTATTTATAATCTTCGAACGATACGGAACAAACACTATAAAAGTAGAGTAAACTCTATATTGGAATTATTTTCACTAACAATTTGTTTTTAATTTGCAGTAACAAACAACTGGACGATGTTGTCAAGAAGTCGAAGAAAGAAATTCAGTGCGAATTCTGCGAATATAAGAGTAGTAATAAGCATCATGTGACAAGACATCGTTTGGCAAAACACGAGCCAGATAATGCGACGTGGCATCGTTGCAGCATCTGTGACTACAAGACAATCCGGAAAAGTCATCTTCAAAGACATTCAAGAATTCACGGAGAGATTAAACATCTCATATGCGAAGAATGTCAGAAAGGTTTCAATAATAAATATGTTTTGGATAATCATATTTTGAAACATCACTCTGAGAGTAGTTTGAAAGTAACTAGCAAAATGTATATTTGCGAAATGTGTGCTTATCAAACCCTCTTTAAAACAGACTTAACTAGACACAGATATCAACACGACAAAGAAAACGCCCCAAATTTTCAATGCTCTAAGTGTACATACTTCACCAACCAAAAAAGTAATTTGAAACAACATTCATTATTGCATTCTGGAGAAAAGCCATTCATTTGTCCGAAGTGTGAAAAAGGCTTTAGACAAAAAGGTCAATTAGATTCACATATTTTGAACAATCACAAGGATCAAGAGCAATTGATGACAACAATTACTCGTAAGATACACCAATGCTCTTCATGTAATTATCGAACTATTCAAATTACAAATTTGAAAAAACATTTAAAAACTCATAAATGAGTTTCGATTTTATAAGTTTTTAACTGTATTTTAAGTACATTTTCGTTAACTTTCCTACTGAAAACTGAAAATTTGTAATTTTTGACATGCTTATAATTTAATTAAAATGTTCAATAGATTTCTGAAACTGCATTTTTTCATCTTTTTATTATTTTTTTTATTATTGCGCTTTTTTTATTAGCTTCAGCTGTATGTATGTATGTATGTATGTTTGTAACTTTCAAGCTCCGGATCTGTATTGACAGAATTATCGGCATTTTTGCTTAATTTATTCGTGGGCAGATGGCGCTGTACGTAACTTCCTTGTTATAATTCGATCTCACTTTATATGTTTTTTCTCTTTTGAAAAAAGTATTTTTTTTTTATTAACACGCGCTCCTGAAGCCTTTCTTGGGCTTGGTAGCTGATTTTCAGGTTTCCTTTCTGGAATCGGAAAATATCACTGGTCATTTTTCTAAACAATACAGGGCTTTTAATGATGAGCGTTAATTAGCCGTTTCTGACAAACTATTTAACGGATCAACCTGAAAATTCCACAGTATGCATAAGTCAATATGACCTACACGCCTAAAATATTTTAGACGAAGCGGCGTTGTCGCTTCTACTATAAAGTAGCGGCTTCTTTGATTTTTCAAATGGAACACTCCGTATATAATATCATATTATGATTTATTATCACTTTGTCAACAAATTCATATACTATTTTCCTATACCTATCTATTACCGTTTAGAAGATATGAATTAATTTCGATATTTTTTTACCAAACATGAACTTTTATAAATGCTGATAATCTTGAACTCTCTTGACTAAATCGATCAAATTTGAAATGGAGTGGAGTGATACTATGAGGATCTTCACTCCGAGTCATATTTTATTTGCCTCATACAGGGTCTTCAAAAAATGCAGATACTTTGATCTCATGAACAAATGAGTGGAACTCAATTTTTTCAAATGGAACACCCTGTATATTTCAACATTTTTGAGCTATACATCCAATTTTAGATTAACTTTGCTCAGATAATACTATTTCTATTTTGAACCGTTTTCGAGATAAACTGTTTCAAACGGAAATTGACATGGTTTTCTTGTTCATCACTCATTTTTGTAAAACAAATTTCGTTTGATGTTTCTCAATTAGTCACAGATAATAAAATGAAAAGATAATTATTAAAATACTCCTCAACCATCGAATGAAACTTCTCTTCAAACAATAGTTTTATTAACGCTGAAACACGAACTGAAAATAATAAACCCATAAATTAATGAGTTAATTTAATCGTCAGTGTATTTCAGAATATGTTCAAACACATCTCCACCTCTACTTAAACAAACATGTAATCTCTTCAAAGATTGTCTTGTGTAGCGCTTCTAATCAAGTCTGGAGTCAAACTATTGAAAGCAGTTGTAACTCTCCATTTCATATATTCTATTGTTGTTATTGGAGTAGAGTAAACCATATTTTTAATGAAACCCCACACGAAATACTCTAATGGATTTCCATCTGGTGTTCTAGGAGGCCAACGAAAAGATCCATTATTACCAATCCATCTGTTTTCGAAGATTTCGGTTGAAGCTTTGCTGACTGAATGAGAATTTTGGGGTGGAGCACCATCCATTTGGTACCATACACGTTCTCTTCCTGGTCTATTATTTAAAATCATTTGAATTCCATTCCTCAGTAAATCTTCATATTTTGATGCATTCAAATTATCATCATAAAACTCGATATAAAAAAATTGACTCATTCTTTATGGCACAAAATACATTGAATTGCCATCTTTCTTGAAAACCCCTTTGACAGACAACATGGGAATTTTCTGGCGCCCAATAATGACTGTTGTGTCTATTGAAAACTCCATTTTTTGTGAACTTGGCCTCATCTGTCCATATGATATTGTCAAGGAAATGTTCATCCTCTTGAGTCTTGACAAGTAACCATTCAAAGAATTCCACTCTACGAGGTAAATCAGTCTCTGTCAAATGTTGGACACAGTAGAACTTACAGGGATGCCATTTATGCTTATTAAGAATTCGACATATTGTCACGTAGGGTATACCTATCTCCCTTTCAGCCTCGTGCAGAGAAGCATTTGGAAATGCATGACAGTATCCCGAAACTGTTATACCATTGTCATCATCATCAACTTTAGTCTTCTTACGAATGATTTTTGGACGGAAGGTTCCATTCAACCTACAGTTTTTTAGTAGTCGATTTATCATATGATTATTCGGCTTCGGAAGTTGTGGATATCTTTCATGAAATACTCGGCATGTTCTACTTGCAATTCTATTGCACTCACCATAAATTATATTAATAAATTCAAGAAATCTTCATTACTGTAACCTAATCTTGACATTATTCTGTTATAATTGGTAGCTATCACAATCAGTCAAAATCACCAACGAAAGTCTGACGTTAAATAATTGGTTTATTCATTTTTCCAAATCACAGTATTAAAAAATATTAATGTGTACTGTTGTGCGTTAGAGACCAATACCTCAATGTATACAAATTGTAACTTTTCTAAAGTAGGTACATACCAATTTCGAATTGACTGATCTGAGACAGTTAAAAAACTGGGTCAAAAAGAAATATTACTAAGTATAAAAAAATGTTGAATATCCAAAATAAGTGATGAATTCAAAAAAACGAGCAAGAAAACCACGTCAGTTTCGGTTTGAAACAGTTTATCTCCAAAACGGTTCAAAATAGAAATAGTATTATGTGAACAAAGGTAATCTAAAATTGGATGTAGAGCTCAAAAATGTTGAAATATACAGGGTGTTTCATTTGAAAAAATTGAGTTCCACTCATTTTTTCATGAAATCAAAATATCTGCATTGTTTGAAGACCCTGTACGAGGCAAATGAAAATATTACTCGGAGTGAAGATCCTCATAGTATCACTCCACTCCATTTCAAATTTGATCGGTTTAGTGCAAAATAGTTCAAAATTATCAACATTTATAAAATTTCATATTTGGTGAAAAAAATATCGAAATTAATTTATATCTTCTAAACGGTAATAGATAGGTATAGGAAAATAGTATATGAATTTGTTGACAAAGTGATAATGAATCATAGTATGATATTATATACGGGGTGTTCCATTCGAAAAATCAAAGAAGCCGCTACTTTATAGTAGAAACGACAATGCCGCTTCTTCTGTAATATTTTAGGCGTGTAGGTCATATTGATTTATCCATACTGTGAAATTTTCAGGTTGATCCGTTAAATAGTTTGTCAGAAACGGCTAATTAACGCTCATCATGAAAAGCCCTGTATACGGCTGATTGATCCCAAACTTTAGATAAAATAAATATAGTTTAAGAAGACTAAAAAACACGCTTTTATAGCATACGAAACTAAAAAATGAAAAACAAACATAGTTCAAAAAACTAAAAAACACGTTTTTTGCTTCCTACTACTGCATCTTGATACAAAAAAAGATGAGGGAATCTTTCAAAGGAAGGAATTAATCAATATGAAAATACGTAACTCTATACATGGACGTGTATGTAGATCATGCATGTATGTAATTCATGAATGAATTGTGTGTATTTTCTATAATGTTATCCAATTTGGTACTGAAGAGCCTTTGGGCAAGTGTCTTAAGGCGAAACATCGATGTATACCAGTGAGGATGACAGTGTCCCATGTAAGTGCAATTTATTACCATTCATTCAAAGTAGAACTCATGTGAATGATATCTGATTTTTTATTCCACAACGAATGTTTGAAATACAAACTGAGTAGAAAAAAGTATCTTCTGTATAATTCAGTGTTCATATAAAAGTATTTGTTTCAAAAGATTTTTTTTCTTTCGTGTATTCAATGTTTATATGAAAGTAGCTGTTTCAGGAGGACTTTCTTTCAGTTTGTGTCTGAAAGTTACTTCTTTGCATGATCTACACATCCATGTATAGACTCACTTATTTTCAAATTGATTACTTCCTTCCTTTCTTTGGAAGATTCCATCATCTTTTTTGTATCAAGATGGAGTGGTAGAAAGCCAAAAACTTTCTTTTCCAAAAATTGATCACTCCTAAAAATATAACCCCTTCAATTCAAATAAGATTCCTCTTGGCTGGGATTAAATCAAATAGGTTAATGAATGTCATTACTTTGTCATCGATGACATAAGCAGATCAAGCTTATTCCGTGACATTAAAAATCGTAATTCATGAAAGAAGTGTGTGTATTTTCTATAATGTTATCCAATTTGGTACTGAAGAGCTTTAGGGCGAGTGTCTTACGGCGAAACATCGATATACACCAGTGAGGATGACAGTGTTCCATGTAAGTGTAATTTTTACCATTCATTTAATGTGGAATTCCTGTGAATGATATCTGATTTTATTCCACAACGAATGATTCAAATACAAACTGAGTAGAAAAAAGTATCTTTTGTATAATTCAGTGTTCATATAGAAGTATTTGTTTCGAAAGAATGTTTTTCTTTCGTGTAATTCAATGTTTATATGAAAGTAGCTGTTTCAGGAGGACTTTCTTTCAGTTTGTGTCTGAAAGTTACTTCTTTGCATGATCTACACATTCATGTATAGAGTTACGAGTTACTTATTTTCAAATTGATTACTTCCTTCCTTTCTTGGGAAGATTCCTTAATCCTTTTTTTGTATCAAGATGGAGTAGTAGAAAGCCAAAAACTTTCATTCCCAAAAATAATATACAATAAAATAAAACTTATACAGTAACGTCAGTTACAAATAAAAGTGGTAAAAAACATAGAAATTTTCATTCCTTTTTTCATTATGATTTCCTACCACTTGGTAACGGCTACATCTATCAATTTATTGAAGGAAGCAAGTGCAGATAGACAAGCCACATACTACTTTAAACTAAAAATGAAGCACCATCAAGCATCGCAGAATTTATGGTTCAACCAAGAGGAGGCGACAATGAAGGCACGAGTATTCTGGCTGAAAGAAGGGTGCAGAACACTGTTCTCAAAAAGGAGTATACTGCAACATTATTTGAAGGTATAAGCAGTAACGTTAGGTACAAATAAAAGTGGTAAAAAATATAGAAATTTTCATTTCTCCTTTCATTATGATTTCCTACCACGTAGTAACGGCTGCATCCATCAATTTATCATTATTAGAGTGTTATTATTATGATTTGACCATAACTGACTAGAATGTACACACTCTTAGTACGGTTTATTAGAGAATTCAAGAATTGTTTTAATATTTTCATATTAGTTTTGAGTTTGGCAAATGAATAAATATTTTATTATTGTATGTCTAAGACAAAAATTCAAAGTACATATTTGTTTTCGTTTGGAACAAAAAACTTGTTTCGAAACTGTTTTGTACTCCTGGAATCAGACTTTAAATAAATCTACTACCTTATAACCGTTGTTCACCGAGGTCGGGTTAGATTAGGTTAGGTAAGGTCGAGTTAGGTTAGGTTGAGTTACGTTAGGTCGGGTTAGGTTAGGTTAGGTTATCTATGGTCGGATTAGATTAGGTTATGTGAGGTCAAGTTAGGTTAGATTGGGTTAGGTTAGGTGAGGTCGAGTTAGGTTAGGTTGAGTTAGGTTAGGTCGGGTTAGGTTAGGTTAGGTTATGTATGGTCGGGTTAGATTAGGTTAGGTGACGTCAAGTTAGGTTGGGTTAGGTCAGGTCGAGTTAGGTTAGGTTGAGTCAGGTTAGGTTAGATTAGGTTAGGTTAGGTTAGGTTAGGTTAGGTTAGGTTGGGTTAGGTTAGGTTAGGCGAGGTCAAGTTAGGTTAAGTTGGATTAGGTCAGGTCGAGTTAGGTTAGGTTGAGTCAGGTTAGGTCGGATTAGGTTAGGTTAGGTCGGGCTGGTTTCCGTAAGGCCGGGTTGAGTTAGATTAGGCCAAGTTAAGTTAGGTCAGGTTAGGTTATGTTTCAAACACCCAACCTGACCTACTAAATTGAAAACCTCATGTATTGAAAAAGTATGACATTATACGAACTTTGACAGACTATATCTGGAAAACTAATTGAATCCGATTCAAAATAAAAAGTATCCAGAATTCCTACCATTCTGGAGTATTATCCCAGAAAAAATCGCGAAAATCCGTGAGTATCCCATAAAGTACAATTTTTCCTTAAAGTTCACTAAACTGAACATTTCCACGTCTCTCGCATCTTTGACAAAAATATATTCGTGTACTTACGTCAGGTAAATTTTCACTTCAACAAAACATCTCACTCGAATCCATCATTTCCACGGCTAACCACGATCGACGTTCCACTGGAAACAATTGAAACCGAACTAGCGCTCATTTTCAAACGTAATTCGATGTGTTGCATGCTCCGACGCACATCGATACTTTGTACACCATCCAATGCGCGTTCGACGTAATTTGTTCATTTGGAACACGAGTCCACGGTCACAAGAAGTTATTTTGATTTAATTTTCAACCACAAAAAGTCATTTTAAGGACCGTGAAATGTAGATGAAAAAGTTGTATCGATTAACAAATTCGTTGGACTACAAAAAACGTTAATTCAAGGAAATTGTTGTTCTATTAGTTCAAATAATGTTAAATGTGTCTCCATATATCTTCACGTATGAAACCAGGGTTACTCGCCTGAACGGATTTTATCAATTCTCTTACCAACAGAAAGTATAGTCTATACATTCACAATTGGAACGGCAATAAAAATAAGAGTACAGTCATAAACATAGGTGAACCACGAAATTCTGCTACGCAAACTCCAACACTATGGTTTCAGAAATCAAAGCCTTAACTGGATGGAATCATATCTGAGTCAACGAACCCAAGTTGTGAGAACTGACATGCTGTCAGATATTGTCTCTGTTAGACACGGACTACCCCAAGGCTCGGTACTGGGACCAGTATTGTTTTTGTTGTATTTTAATGATCTAGCTTATATTGATTTTGAGTGAACGTTCACAATTTTTGCAATTTTTGTCAACAATAGATTGAAAAGAGGACAAATTAATTTGAAGGTAGTGGTTCCACTAGTTAATTACCGAAAAATCAATTAGGATAATCATCATTTAATAAACAAAGTCCACATCGGACCAAGAAACTTAAGGTATATAAACAGCTAACCCTTGTCAGCTAACCCTTTAGATTCGGTATCAATTTGCTTCTTCTGAAGATGCTAACCTTGTTAGCGAAACGCGCGTCGAGTTAAAAATATCAGTTTGGTGTTAGGGTAGTTGATCTCTAGAAAAAGTTTTCAAGTTTTACACCAAAGGTTCCAATCTCATCATTTAAACCGATTTTTGTGAAAATCTTGGTATTTATAGCTTTCTGGAGACCTTTTGAAACAAATGATAACATTACGTGTGAGGAATCTGTGTCAATCGACAGGGGTCCGGAATTTGAAAATAAGGACTTACATGTTCAAGTTCAGCGAGTAATTTTAAATATTCATGAATGCTTGAAGCAGGAAAACTGTCACACTTCACAGAATGCTATTGTGCTGAGTTGAACTATATGTATACAGATTATTTTTCAGCATAATATATAGTAAATTGGCATTCCAGTTTCCAATACTCTGAAACAATATCTTTCTTCGGAATCAATAAAATAACAATTTCATTCGTGTAACATTTTAAATCAAGTGTCATTTAAACTAGAACAAATTTTTCGAACAATCGTTTTCAATGTGTCGAACAAATGCATGAATCAATTAAATTTAAACAAATAAATTGTTAGGTGAATAAATTGAGGAATGAATATTTGTGACAATAAAAAGTAAAACGGCGTTCCATACTGATGGTCGGCGAATTTCCACTTTGCTACTATGAATTGAAAATAATGTTTATTTTATTTCAAAATTCGAGTACCAGCACTCTGCAAACTGATATTATCAATTCTTTCATTTCATCATGACATTGTCTGATTAAAAAAGAAGAAATCTACTTCAACGAAGATCGAGGCAAGAGCTATAGATGAAGAAATATGTTTTTCCGTTAATCAGCTGTAGCGTTTATATGAACGACAACTCTCAGAAGTTGAGAAACTTGTGCGAGCTAAGGAATAACGAGGTCTTACCTTTCAACGTGTGATTCCTAACACGAAGAAGAAGAAGATTTCAAAAGAAGAAATCTACGCCAACGAAGATTGAGGCAAGAACTCTAGATAAAGAAATAAGAACATGAAAATAAAGAGAGAAAACATAGATGAAGAAATAAAAACACATAAACGAATATAATTGAACACTATTATTATTTATAACATAGTATCTGAATACAGGAACTAAATCACCTTCAGAAAGGATGTTAGTCGAATTGTTTATTTCCAGCAAGCTCCTACGTGAGAGATTTAGTATCATTTTGAATGAAACTGTATATATGTTGAATCGAAATGGTTATTTCCTAGAATGACTTCTCTCATGAACTGTCAAATTACTCCTATGAATGAAGTATTTTGAACAGATTTTACACTGGAAAGATTTTTCTTTAGTATGACTTCTTTCATGAGCTTTCAAAGAAGCACATTGTGTGAAAGATTTTGGGCAGATTGTACATTGAAACGGTTTTTCTCCGGTATGAATCCTTTCATGAACTTTCAAATCACCGCTGTGAGTGAAAGATTTTGAACAGCTCCTACATTTGAATGGTCTGTCTCCAGTATGTCTTCTTTCGTGAATTTTCAAGGAATAACCTTGAGTGAAAGATTTTGGACAAAAGTTACACTGAAACGGTTTTTCACCGGTATGAGTCCTTTCATGAACTCTCAAAGCCAAATTTTGAATGAATGACTTTGGACATAGTTTGCACTGAAAAGGTTTGTCCCCAGTATGCCTTCTTTCGTGAATTTTCAGATCACCACTTCGTGTAAAAGATTGCGAACAGATTTTACACTGAAACGGTCTGTCTCCTGTATGAATTCTTTCGTGGTTCTTCAAACTAGTACTATGAGCAAATGACTTTGAACAGAAATTACAATGGAATGGTTTCTCTCCAGTATGAACTCGTAAGTGAACTTTCAGTACATTAGACTTAGCGAAATACTTCAAACAAATATCACACCTAAATGATCCCCCACCAGGAAGATTCTTTAGGTTCGATTGTGTAGCAGGATCCAAAAGAAGTGGGTCCACATCCTGGGTTGAGTCCTGAGCTGGAATATTGTAAGAGAAGTATTCTTCATTCTTAACCCCATATTTGAGATCTTCGTAAACAATGTCGATTTCATCTTCCATTTTCATTTGTCCGTGATTACCATGGAATTTGTTGTGATTCATTGAGTTTGAGTCGGTAGAGGAGTCAGAACCAAACATTTTTGCTCCTTGTTTAGTAGGTTCCGAAAAAAATGGCTTCACATCATGGTTCAAGTCTTCACCACGCATATAGTTTGATAGGTTTTCTTCAGTATCAACCTCACACTTGAGATCTTCGTAAAAAATATCGATATCATCTTCCATCTTCTTTCGCCTATGATCACCAGTACTTTTGTTATAACCGTCGCCATCCGTTGAGGTCAAGTTATTAATGAAGTCAGTACGAAACATTTCAGCATCCCGTCGTTCAGTTTTTACTAAGTCACTATCAAACGTTGTAGATTCACCAAAGATTTTATCTTCTTTTGGCTCTGCCTTCACAAAATTTGAGTCGAGAGATATTTTGGTAATTGTTCTTCCATATGCACCACCACTAGCCATTGTAAGATTCAGTGGAAATTTTCCAAAACACTCAATCACCTATAAAAACCTAATTTGATAAGATGTATACAGATTTATACAGATGCATACAGAATTAAGTTGATAATGGTACTACATTCAGTACGATTAACTGGAACTGTCTTTCTCTCTAACCTGATCCCCTATATATATTGAAATGAATCGAATCTGAATTGTCATTAACCAATCAGAAATGAGCTCATTTACAGGTAGAACAAATGATTTCTGAGAAGTACCAATATTTACTACAATTATGGTGGGTCCATAACATTTTACCTAATTCTCTTTGAAACAGGTAGTAAATAATTTTCACTACATTTGTTATAAGAGAATTGTCTGAATAAATATCGCGGGGTTGATCTTTGCACAATAACAAATTAAAATTGAATGTAAAAGAACTTGTAGTAGATATTGAACTCGAAAAAATTTCCAAATCACACAACTATCTACAGAAACCTAATTTTGTACAATAGTAAATCAAAATTTAATGTAAAAGAACTTGTAGTAGATGTTGAACTCGAAAAAATTTCCAAATCACACAACTATATACAGAAACCTAATTTTGTACAATAATAAATTAAAATTGAATGTAAAAGAACTTGTAGCAGATATTGAACTCGAAAAAATTTCCAAATCACACAACTATCTACAGAAACCTAATTTTGTACAAAAGTAAAGTAAATTAAAAAGAACTTGTAGATATTGAACTCGAAAACATTTCCAAATCACACAACTATCTACAGAAACCTAATTTTGTAAAATAATAAATTAAAATTGAATGTAAAAGAACTTGTAGTAGATATTGAACTCGAAAAAATTTCCAAATCACACAACTATCTACAGAAACCTAATTTTGTACAATAGTAAATTAAAATTGAATGTAAAAGAACTTGTAGTAGATATTGAACTCGAAAAAATTTCCAGATCACACAACTATCTACAGAAACCTAATTTTGTAAAATAGTAAATTAAAATTGAATGTAAAAGAACTTGTAGTAGATATTGAACTCGAAAAAATTTCCAAATCACACAACTATCTACAGCAGGGGTGCCTAAACTTGACCTATTGACGATCTACCCCAATATTGTTAGACTACGATCGATCAACTCGAAAAGCTGCAAGTATGTGGTTTGCAGGATTTTTGTCTAGGTAGGGTTTATCGTGGCATAGATATTAGTTTTCCGCACAATATGCATTTTTTTAGTCAATGTAAGTGTAGGTCTGTTCTAAAATGTCAATGAAAAAAACTCATAATTATTCAAAATCGCGAGTTTATTGGTTCTTATAAAACAAACGAGTTGTAGTGTCTGAACTTAACTTAAGAGAACTTTTTTTAATTCTTCTTTCATTAGTTCCTTCGGGAATTTCAAATCAGTTTATATACTATCAGACAATGGAAGTCGGAACTAATGAAATTCATTATAAAACATTGTCAGTCATCTACAAACAAAAGATCAATCTGCTTCCATGAACCAGCTGTAGCCCCTCTCGAACGACAATTCTGGAAAGCAGGAACTTGAGAAATCTGAAGATCAACGAGGGCTTGCGTTTCAACGTGCGAACCACCGTTCCACCTAACGGTAAACCTTCGTAAAACTATCAATATTCAAGTAATCAAGACAGATTCCTTCTGATAATTTTGATTTGATGAAGTGGTGTTGGTTTTTTTTATCATAATCGTTTATTTATTTTTCATATATGCGGTAATTGAAGT
Organism: Leptinotarsa decemlineata; assembly: GCF_025532065.1. Classification (NCBI taxonomy): domain Eukaryota; kingdom Metazoa; phylum Arthropoda; class Insecta; order Coleoptera; family Chrysomelidae; genus Leptinotarsa; species Leptinotarsa decemlineata. The sequence goes on from NW_027412547.1 coordinate 1,128,710, forward strand.
CGTATTCTCATTTCATGTAGATTTTAGTGATTTTTGTAAAAAAAGCCGACCGAGTTAGGTTCTAGATGCCCAATTGAATGAAAATATTTTATTTCAATGAGAATACCTTCCTCCAGAATATTCAGTTGGAAAAACAATGATTGGAATCATAAATCTTGGATGTACTTATTTTTCATATCCGGCCATTCAAATATTGTTATTTCTGGACTCCATAATTCAATAAATTGTATATTGAAAAAACAATAGAAATCAGGTGTTTGAAATGGCGAGGTCAGAATGAATTTTATGTTTGTACTTAGAAATATTGCTGTCAACAATCATTATTTCACTACCTAGATGGTGCTACTAACGTCAAACAACCACTATCGTCAAAAACTCTATATGTGGACACTATCTATGCTGTAGTTGTCCATTAGTGATTGGGCCCTACTGATTGTAAGGCTGAGTACTTTATGTTATAGAGGATCTGACCTGTCAGTTTGAATCAAATTCTCGTTACCTGTGGGATGCATGAAAAAAATTTCTCCAGCCCTAGATGGTGTGGTGAATCTCGTCAAAATAAAAAACAAATCATTCGTTTTGGAGATACAATTAACTAAAGTTGCAAAAAACTTATTACAAAAACTAACCATATTGTGAAAATTTTCAACAATTAACCGAGTTTATTCTTCCTCTTGAAGGTGATCACTTGGTGATCGAAACACGTGTCGAGGTGTTGAAATAACGGTTTGGTGTTGGGAGAAAACTCCAATAATAATAATGGTACATCCAATTTATTTTGGAATTGCAAGAGAACTCTAGGTATTGCATTCAGCGTCGGCGAGATATTTTCCTTGAACTTTTAAATACTCTTAATAATTCAGAATGAATACCAAATGATTTTACACCCTAAATTTGTTATTATTTCTGGTCTGATAGTGTTTTGTCAATGCATCTCTGTTAGCAGTAGCGTGAAGTTGAGCAAATGGATAGTGATGGTCAGCAGATTTCCCCTTTGGTACTTCGAATTAAAAATAACGTTTATTTTACTTCAAAATTTGAGTACCAGTACTCTGCAAATCGATATTATCATTTCCTTCATTTCATCATGATATTGTCTGATTTCAAAAGAAGAAATCTACGCCAACGAAGATTGAGACAAGAACTCTAGATAAAGAAATAAGAACATGAAGATAAAGATAGAAAATATAGATAAAGAAATAAAAACACATAAACAAATATAATTGAACAGTATTATTATTTATAACGTACCATCTAAACACAGGAACTGAATCACCTTCAGAAAGCATGTTATTCGAATTGTTTATTTCAAGCATAGCTCCCAGGCAAGAGATTTCGTACAATTTTGAATGAAAACACATACATGATGAATTAATATGGTTATTTCCTAGAATGACTTCTCTCATGAACTTTCAAACTACTCCCATGAATGAAATATTTTGAACAGACTCCACACTGGAAATATTTTTCTCCAGTATGACTTCTTTCATGAGCTTTTAAAGAAGCAAAATGTCTGAAAGATTTCGGGCAGACTGTACATTGAAACGGTTTTTCTCCGGTATGAATCCTTTCATGAACTTTCAAATCACCACTGTGGCTGAAAGATTTTGAACAGCTCCTACACTTGAATGGTCTGTCCCCAGTATGTCTTCTTTCGTGAATTTTCAAGGAACAACTTTGAGTGAAAGATTTTGGACAAAACTTACAATGAAACGGTTTTTCACCGGTATGAGTTCTTTCATGAACTTTTAAAGCAAAAATTTGAATGAAAGATTTTGGACACAGTTTGCACTGAAAAGGTTTTTCTCCAGTATGAGTTCTTGTATGAACTTTCAGATCACCACTCTGAGTGAAAAATCTTGGACACATCGTACACCGAAACGGTTTTTCACCAGTATGCTTTCTTTCATGAACTTTCAGATCACCACTTCGAATAAAAGATTGCGAACAGATAGTACATTGGAATGGTTTTTCTCCAGTATGCTTTCTTTCGTGGACTTTCAGATCACCACTTCGTGTAAAAGATTGCGAACAGATTTTACACTGGAATGGTCTGTCTCCTGTATGAATTCTTTCGTGGTTCTTCAAAGTAGTACAATGAGCAAATGACTTTGAACAGAAATTACAATGGAATGGTTTCTCTCCAGTATGAATTCGTAAGTGAACTTTCAGTCTATGAGACTTGGCGAAATTCTTCAAACAAATATCACAACTGAATGATCCCCCACCAGGACGTCTCTTTACGTTCGATTGTGTATCAGGATCCAAAAGAAGTGGGTCCTTGGTTGAGTCCTGAGCTGGAATATTGTAAGAGGTTTTTTCATTCTTAACTCCATACTTGAGATCTTCGTAAACAATGTCGATTTCATCTTCCATTTTCATTTGTCCGTGATTACCATGGAATTTGTTGTGATTCATTGAGTTTGAGTCGGTAGAGGAGTCAGAACCAAACAATTTTGTTCCTTGTCTAGCAGGTTCCGAAAAAAATGGCTTCACATCATGGTTCAAGTCTTCACCACGCATATAGTTTGATAGGTTTTCTTCAGTATCAACCTCACACTTGAGATCTTCATAAAAAATATCGATATCATCTTCCACCTTCACTCGCCTATGATCACCAATGCTTTTGTTATAACCGTCGCCATCCGTTGAGGTCAAGTTATTAATGAAGTCAGTTGGAAACATTCCAGCATCCTGTGGTTCAGTTTTCACTAATTTACTATTAAACGTCGTAGATTCACCAAAGATTTTATCGTCTTGTGGTTCTGTCTTCACAAAATTGGATTCGAGAGACATTTTCGTAATAGTCTCGATGGATTTTTCCATTGTTTTTCCATATGCACCACTAGCCATTGTAAGATTCGGTGGAAATTTTCCAAAACACTCAATCACCTACAAAAATGTAAGAGGAATAACGTTTATAATGGTACAACGTTCACAACGATTAATCGGAACTGACTTTATTTTTGACCTGGTCCTCTATATATATTAAAATGAATCGAATCTGAATTGTCATTACCACCAATCAGAATGAGCTCATTTACAGGTAGAGTACCTAAATAATTTCTGAGAAGTACCAATATTCATTTCAGTTAACCAGAGGCAAATCTTCAATGAAATCATCAATTTGATTGCTAAGGAACTGTAGATATCTTTCCGCAGTCTGAATAAATAATTTTTAATGGAAAACGTACATCTTCTCTGTATTCAGTCAAAAATCCGTTGCAATTAGTCAATCTTCGGTTATGATCGTTATCGTAAAGATGTTGGTGTAGTTGGTACTTGAATGATCGATAACTATATTTATGAAGAAATCTCCAAACGGACGAATAACTTATATCACACTCAGAAACAATTTGGTGAATGGTGAATTCAACATTGGCCAACACACCTAAATCTTTTTATTCACTGACAATGAAGTAATTGCCATTTTCTTTTTGTTCATTTCACATTTTTCTTTCCGAGTGGAATGGCGACGATTAAGGAACCTCTGAGCATAAATTCGAGCTGCAATAGTTGCATTCTTTTTTGTTCTTCCTTGAATTAGCAACATGTCAGTTTTCCCCTTTCTAGTGTAATTTGCCATATCTAATTATAAACTATATAACCAATAAATTTTAAAAGTGACATCATATTCATTAGCCTATTTGTTTAGGTAGTCCTAGCAACAGCTTCAATTGTTTGTCACGGATAACTAGAATAACAGAACTTAGTGCATACGATTACGGAATACCTACCTATTGTTTGTTATTAGGTATGATCATTTCTTGCAATTATCCAGAAAAATAAAGAAAATAAAGTGAAAGTGTGAGGCATCAAATTGTTCCTAAGAAAATGATCTTTCACAAAAAGCCAACAAGCCACCCCCTTTCCATTTAATAAAATCAAGTTGACTGGAAAAATTCGTATTTGCGACTGCGAAATAATTCTTGACACAACTGTGAAGTCATAAGCCTTGAAGTCGTAGTTTTCCCATGTTACTTGATTAAGAATGAAGCGAATTACACGATTCACGGCAGTCTAGATCAAAACATAAAAATTGGAATATAAATAATTTTATTTGTTAAATATTGAAAAGTGAACTATTGCTGGATTCAGGTGAAAATAGATGAAAATATATAGGATTTTGAGGCTATCAATTTTTCTGTAACTCGTCAGTAGATGGCGCTGTAGGACAATTTTTTTGAAAACACTGTTTTATAACGCTGCGCACGCCTAAGTTCTTTGATTCTGATTCTGTCAAAACATTTTAACAGCAACATAGTACTAGTTAACTAATAAATTGCGCAAACAATCAGCCTCCTTTATAAAATATGAAAATAAAATATACTACTCACCTGAAGAAATCTCTGGGATATTCAGCAATTTTTTCAAAGATGACAGCGGACCAATATGATTTTGTGGAAAATTAATCGACTTGAACGGCAATTCACTCATATGTTCTCAAAGTCATTAGTTTTATGACCTCATTAGGGTGTTTGATTGCATTAGTCACGGAATCTTATTGAATAAACTGTCCAGATACGGAATCCGTGGTGTCAGTCATGAATGGATAAAAAGTTTTTTGAGTTAACGTAGTAATTAAGACATTATTGGTAACCGTCTGTCATGGTGCAACGATTATTCTGAAGTAGGTGTTCCTCAGAGCTCGGTTCTAGGATCTACCTTATTTTGACTCTATATCAACGATATCTTGAAGAAATGTAATAGTCCAATTATTGTTTACGCTGATGATACACAAATTATTGTATCAGACGGATGAATCTTGAATACGTCAGATTACAAATATAACAAAATGTTCACGATTACATAATAGACAAAAAGAAGTTAGTGTCGTTAATTCCGGCGACATACAATCAGTAGATAAGCCCGCACGATTTATTGGTTTATATACAGAGGAACATATTTTCTGTGGAGAATAATGGAAAAGATGATAGATAGATAGATAAATATACTTTATTGTCCAAGAATAAATTCTCATTGACAAAGTGTGATGAAAATATAAATATAAATATATGTGTATATATATACATATAAAAATATAAATAAATAAAACAGCAAATTAAAAAGTATGTAAAACATATTTGTCAAAACAAAACAAACCTTGCATTTTCATTATAAATGCAATTGTATCACAATTCAATTCACACATACACATATTAATGTGGAATAAAACAAGACTATATGTATAATAGTAATAATGATAATGATAAAAACGTGATCGTTAATAGATAATATTGTTTAGCTTATCTTGGCAGAACACTGAGAATATTTACAATTTGTCATCATAATATTCCTGCAGGCTATAATAAGCTTTCATGAGCAGTATATTTTTGACCGACTCCCTGAAACATATCTGCTCTACTATATCCCTAACTACCTGTGGTAAATGGTTGAACATTTTTTCCCTTCGTACATGTTAGAGTGTTTTGTTAGAGTCAATCTGGGTATTGGCAGATGTAAATTATTACTACTGTTCTGTCTTGTGTTGTGGATTCTATGTGTATCTGGAGAATCAGTGTTATATCTTTTATGAATCAGGCAAACAACTTCAAGAATGAAGATGCTGAATAGAGAGAGGATTCTGTATTTAACGAAAAGTTGTCTACAACTATCCCTATGGTTTGCCCCACATAAAAACCGCAAAGATCTCTTTTGCAACACGAAGACCTGGTTCAATAGTTGTTTACTACAGAATCCCCAAAATGCAATGCCATACCTTAGATGAGACTCTACTAGGGCAAAGTAAGTCGCTCTAGCAGTGAATATATCAAGTTCATTGGAGACAATTCTGACAGCAAATGATCCTGAAGTCAATTTTGTGCATAAAGATGTGATATGTTCTTTAAATTTTAATTTATTGTCAATATGCAGACCAAGAAATTTTGTGCAAGTCGTTTCTTCTATCTTCCTACCATCTAATAGCAAGTTGTCATAGCTAAATTTGAAGTTTACAATTTTGGTCTTGTCTACGTTGAAGGAGAGTAAATTAGAATCACACCACTGTTTGACTTTTTCTAAATCTAATGATACCATTTGCTTCAAATTGTTAGTATTTTTTTCATGCCATAACAATGTGGTGTCATCGGCAAAAATTGTGAATGACCCTTCAATATCAACTGTAGCAAGATCGTTGATGTATAATAGGAATAAAATGGGCCCTAGAACAGATCCTTGAGGTACCCCGCAATCAATAGCCGAAATGTCCGAATACACATTATTGACTTTCGTCAGCTGGGTACGTAGGTACGTTAGGTACGATTTGAACCATTCAAGACTTCTTCCTCTTATGCCATAACAGTACATTTTTTTATAAGTATATCATGATTGACACAGTCGAAGGCTTTCGAAAAATCGCAGAAAACTGCCGAAATTGCTTCTCCCTCATTCATATTCGAGTATATTTTTTCCAAAAATGAGAAGAATGCATCATTAGTGTTTTTACAGCTTTGGAAGCCAAATTGACATTCATTCAATATTTTTCCATTTGATAAAAATCTCAACAATCTTTTCTTCACTAGCTTTTCGATTAATTTCGAGATAGTTGATAATAACGAAATGGGTCTGAAGTTTGAGGGGTTGGTGACCTCTCCACCTTTATAGAGAGGTAGAACAACTGATGTCTTCAACCCTGAGGAAAATACTCCTGTCACAAAAGATTTGTTAATCACCTCGGTTAGTGCAAATAGAGCTTCTATCGGTAGGTTCTCAAGGAGTCTTCTAGTTATACCATCCAACCCCGCGGACTTATCATTTTTTATTTCCTTGAGAGTTTGTTTCATCTCGTAAACATTTGTAGGTGTTAAGTTGAAATTATCATGACATTGAAATTGATCAAGATAACTTAAAGGGTTGATTTGAGGTACTATAGTGGATGGAACTACATGTAAGTTAATGGACTGACACCTATCAGAAAACAACTACTCCCCAGGCTGATACCCTGAAGGGCGTTGGATTATATCCGGCAAGTGTCAGTGCAGGATTTTTCATTGAAGTTATTCCATCATATGCAGGAATAACTTCAACTACTAAAATTGATTGGCGCCCCGGGGCGATTTGATTGATTTCCACCCCCCATTGAGATTCTTTACTACTGATCGATTTTGAATCAGGACCACCTGTGTTTTCGTGATTACTTTCAAAGAAAAGTTGACAAAATTGAAGTTGATACGCCTTCCAGGTGAGTCAATGAACTTTTTAATTTGATGCCTCGGTGAAATGGGCGGATTTTCGACAGCCAGGTTAGTAATACCAGACTGGTCAGGTAATGCCGTAAGGAACTGGGAAAACTGATAGACGAAGATAAAGATAACATTAAAATAAAAACGAAATAGAGGAAATTGTTCACAAATGAAAACAACATTAGAAAAGGTTTCGATAGTTATTTCATAAATGTAAACAAGAATATAGTGAGGAAAATAATGATCAATGAAAATGTTCCCCCATCAAGGCTCTATAATACATTATTTTTCCTTGACCCAAATGAAATAATGAACATCATTATTTCATGACTTGAGATTTTCTTTTACTGCAAATTAGACACACACATCACCGAGTCCAAGTTATATCTTGGTGAGTAGATAGATTATTGAGCTTTCGAATCCTCCCAAAATTTCAGAAGGAATATCAAATTATTCGTCATCCTACAATTGGAATTATTCCCGCTACGATGAGCAAATAGCTAGTGACACTCTCCAGTTTGGTATTCTCAATTGAGAATATTGATTAACTTATTACGGGATGTGACTACCTACAGACCGATAGTAGCTACATTTTCCTTTATCCCATCGTGACATTGTCTGATTTAAAAAGTAAAAAATCCATGTCGAAGAAGTTCCAAGCAATAGTCGAAAGTAAAGAAATAAAAGATGCGGAACAAACAACATTTGAAAAAATATAATGAAACAGTATTATTATTAATGACATACTTTATAGGTGAGTTAATAACTAAATACTGGAACGGAATCACCATCAGAAATGATATGGGTCAAACCTTCACCACTTGAATGATCCGTCTCCAGTATGTTTTCTTTCATGAATTTTCAAGGTACCACTTCGAGCGAAAGATTTCTGGCAGACTGTACATCGAAACGGTTTTTCTCCGGTATGAATTCTTTTATGAACTGTCAAATCTCCACTTCGAGTGAAAGATTTTGAACAAACCTCACACTGAAACGGTTTCTCTCCGGTATGTGTCCTTTCATGAGTTGTCAGATAACAGCTTCGAGTAAAAAATCTTGGACACATCGTACACCGAAACAGTTTCTCTCCAGAATGAATTCTTTCGTGAATTTTCAAATCACCACTTCGAGTAAAAGATTTCGAACAGGTTTTACACTGGAAAGGCCTCTCATCAGTATGACCCATTTCGTGAATTTTCAATTCATGACTTCTAGTGAAAGATTTGCTGCAAATTTCACAACGAAAAGGTCTGTCTCCAGTATGTCTCCTTTCGTGAATCTTCAAAGTACTACTCTGAGCGAATGACTTCGGACAGAAATTACAATGGAATGGTTTCTCTCCAGTATGAACTCGTAGGTGAACTTTCAGTACATTAGACGTAACGAAGTACTTCAAACAAATATCACACCTGAATGATCCCCCACCAGGACCACTTTTTAGGTTCGATTGTGTTGCAGGATCCAAAAGAAGTGGGTCCACATCCTGGGTTGAGTCCTGAGCTGGAACATTGTAAGAGAAGTATTCTTCATTCTTAACCCCATACTTGAGATCTTCATAAACAATGTCGATTTCATCTTCCATCTTCATTTGTCCGAGATCACCATGGAATTTGTTGTGATTCATTGAGTTTGGGTAGGTACAGGAGTCAGTACCAAACATTTCTGCTCCTTGTCTAGCAGGTTCCGAAAAAAATCGCTTCACATCTTGGTTCAAGTCTTCATCACGCATATAGTTTGATAGGTTTTCTTTATTATTAACCACACACTTGAGATCGTAAACAATATTTATATCATCTTCTATCTTCATTCGCCTATGATCACCAATGCTTTTGTTATAACCGTCGCCATCCATCGAGTTGGAGTTGTTAATGAATTCAGTTTGAAACATTCCAGCATCTTGTGGTTCAGTTTTCACTAAGTCACTATCAAACGTTGCAGACTCACCAAACATTATAGCTTCTTGTGGTTCTGCCTTCACGAAATTTGATTCGAGAGACATTTTGTAATAGTTTCGATAGATTTCTCAGAGAAAATTTTCCAAAACACTCAATCGCCTACGAAAATGTAAACAGAATTACTATTATAATGGTACTACGTTCACACCGATTAATCGGAACTGACTTTCTTTTCGACCTGGTCCTCTATATATATTAAAATGAAGCGAATCTGGAATTGTCATTAACCAATCAGAAATGAGCTCATTTACAGGTATAGTACCTAAATGATTTCTAAGAAGTGCCAATATTCACTTTAATTATGGTGATTCAATGACATTTCAGTTAACCAGAGGCAAATCTTCAATGAAATCATTATTTTGTTTTCTAAGGAACTGTAGATATCATTCCGCAGTCATATGTCCGTCGAAAATTATCCCAAAAGTTTTCTTCCGATAATACCCATGCAGCAATTGAAACTAAATCGTACTTGAAAATGTCCTTCTTGCATGTGATAAAAATTTGTTTGAGACCAGTACCTTTTATTGAATAATTTTAAATGGAAAACGTACATCTTCTCTGTATTCAGTCAAAAACTCGTTGCAATTATTCAATCTTCGGTTTTGATCGTTATCGTAAAGATGTTGGTGTAGTTGGTACTTGAATGATCAATAACTATATTTGTGAAGAATTCTCCAAACGGACGAATAACTTATATCACACTCAGAAACAATTTGGTGAATGGTGAATTCAACATAGGCCAACACATCTACTTCTTTTTCTTCACTGACAATGAAGTTATTGGCATTTTCTTCTGGTTCATTTCACATTTTTCTTTTCAGTTTTGGTGAATAATGCCGAGTGGGATGGCGACGATTAGGGAACCTCTGAGCATAAATTCGAGCTGCAATAGTTGCATTCTTTTTTGTTTTTCCTTAAATTAACAACATGTCAGTTTTCCCCTTTCTAGTGTAATTTGCCATATCTAATTATAAACTATATAACAAATACATTTTAAAAGTGGCATCATATTCATTAGCCTATTTGTTTAGGTAGTCCTAGCAACAGCTTCAATTGTTTGTCACGGATAACTAGAATAACAGAACTTAGTGCATACATTTACCGAATTTGTATTATTTGTTATTTTAGGTATGATCGTTTCTTGCAATTTTCCAGAAAAATAAAGGAAATAAAGTGAAAGTGTGTGGCATCAAATTATTCCTAAGAAAATTATCTTTCACAAAAAGCCAACAAGCCACATCCTTTCCATTTAATAAAATCAAGTTGACTGGAAAAATTCATATTTGCGACTGCGAAATAATTCTTGACACAACTGTGAAGTCATAAGCCTTAAAGTCGTAGTTTTTCCATGTTACTTGATCAAGAATGAAGCGATTTACAAGATCCACGGCAGTCTAGATCAAAAAATATAAATTGGAATAAAATTAATTTTATTTATCAAATATTGACAAGTGAAGTATTGCTGGATTTAGAATGTCATTCTCGATAGAAATAAGTCAAAATATATAGGATGCCCCTTTTAAAAATAGCAAATTGGCGTCATTTCCGGTCAAACCGGAAGTACGGCAAAGCAAGTAAATATGTCAAAAAATGTAAATTGAACCATAATACACAATCACCGAATTAAGTTTTTTTCTCCAATATTAAAAAAGTTATAGGGGTGAGGCACCTCAGAGAATCATCCAGAATACGGTCAATAATTGAAAATTGAAAGTCATTTTATATATTCATAATAGTGTCCTTAGTGCATTTAGTACCTGTATTGTAGCAAATTCATCCTGTATGTGGTCATTCCTACCCACTATCGGGAAGTAAGACTGATTAGTATACGACTAGATGCCTTTACCTAACTATTCATCATTTCGTCTGTAAGTGATAGCCGTAGAATTCGAAATCGAAAGAAAATTATAATCCTCTGGACGAAACTGTCTGAATTTGTTATACAAGTTAAGAATAGTGTGCCTGGTTTTAGGTGAGTTTCAGATACCATTATGAACCATCCAGGTTTTAGTTTTATAATTCGACAAAACGCTTATAGCTGACAGCAGAAAATTCAACGGACATCGAATGAAATTGGTTATCTCTCATTCTACCCTAATTTTCGAACTAATCCTGTTACATCTGGCGCCCAACGTGCGGCGTTATAAAACCAATGGCCACAATTCAATGTGTAGACGCGTACATATTGTTGGTTTGAGCTTTCGAATGCTCTCAAAATTTCAGAAGGAATACCAAATTATTCGTCATCCTACAATTGGAATTATTCCCGTTAAGATGAGCAAATAGATAGTGATTCTCTCCAGTTTGGTATCCTCAATTGAAAATATTGAATAACTTATTACGGGATTTGACTACCTACAGACCGATAGTAGCTACATTTTCCTTTATCTCATCGTGAAATTGTCTGATTTAAAAAGTAAAAAAATCCATGCCAATGAAGTTCCAAGCAATAGTCGAAAGTAAAGAAATAAAAGATGCGGAACAAACAACATTTGAAAAAATATAATGAAACAGTATTATCATTATCAACATACTTTATAGGTGAGTTAATAACTAAATACTGGAACGGAATCACCATCAGAAATGATATGGGTCAAACCTTCACTACTTGAATGATCCGTCTCCAGTATGTTTTCTTTCATGAATTTTCAAGGTACCACTTCGAGCGAAAGATTTCTGGCAGACTGTACATCGAAACGGTTTTTCTCCGGTATGAATTCTTTTATGAACTGTCAAATCTCCACTTCGAGTGAAAGATTTTGAACAAATCTCACATTGAAACGGTTTCTCTCCGGTATGTGTCCTTTCATGAATTGTCAGATAACAGCTTTGAGTAAAAAATCTTGTACACATCGTACACCGAAACAGTTTCTCTCCAGAATGAATTCTTTCGTGAATTTTCAAATCGCCACTTCGAGTAAAAGATTCCGAACAAGTTTTACACTGGAAAGGCCTCTCATCAGTATGACCCATTTCATGAATCTTCAATACATGACTTCTAGTGAAAGATTTGCTGCAAATTTTACAACGAAACGGCCTTTCTCCAGTATGTCTCCTTTCGTGGTTCTTCAAAGTGCTACTCTGAGCGAATGACATCGGACAGAAATTACAATGGAATGGTTTCTCTCCAGTATGAACTCGTAGGTGAATTCTCAGTACATTAGACTTAGCGAAGTACTTCAAACAAATATCACACCTGAATGATCCCCCACCAGGAAGACTCTTTAGGTTCGATTGTGTTTCAGGATCCAAAAGAAGTGGGTCCACATCCTGGGTTGAGTCCTGAGCTGGAATATTATAAGAGAAGTATTCTTCATTCTTAACATCATACTTGAGATCTTCGTAAACAATGTCGATTTCATCTTCCATCTTCATTTGTTCGTGATCACCATGGAATTTGTAGGTAGAGGGGTCAGTACCAAACATGTCTGCTCCTTGTCTAGCACGTTCTGAAAAAAATGGCTTCAAATCTTGTTTCAAGTCTTCACCACGCATATAGTTTGTTAGGTTTTCTTTATTATCAACCTCACACTTGAGATCTTCGTAAAAAATATCGTTATCATCTTCCATCTTCATTCGCCTATGATCACCAATGCTTTTGTTATAACCGTCGTCATCCATTGAGTCTGAGTTGTTAATGAATTCAGTTGGAAACATTCCAGCATCCCGTGGTTCAGTTTTCACTAAGTCACTATTGAACGTGGTAGATTCACCAAAGATTTCATCTTCTTGTGGTTCTGCCTTCACAAAATTGGATTCGAGAGACATTTTCGTAATAGTTTCGATAAATTTTTCAAAGAAAATTTTCCAAAACACTCAATCACCTACGAAAATGTAAACAGAATTACTATTATAATGGTACTACGTTCACAACGATTAATCAGAACTGACTATCTTTTTGACCTGGTCCTCTATATATATTAAAAAGAATCGAATCTGAATTGTCATTAACCAATCAGAAATGAGCTCATTTACAGGTAGAGTACCTAAATGATTTCTGAGAAGTACCAATATTCACTTAATTCATGGTGATTTAATGACATTTCAGTTAACCAGAGGCAAATCTTTAATGAAATCATTATTTTGATTTCTAAGGAACTGTAGATATCTTTCCGCAGTCATATGCCCGGGCAGCAATTGAAACCAAATCGTACGTAAAAACTTCCTTCTTGCATCAGATGTAAATTTGTTTGAGACCAGTACCTTTTATTATTCCTATTGAACATACCGAAGTTGGTGAATCGGGTTTCATCTGACTAAATAATTTTAAATGGAAAACGTACATCTTCTCTGTATTCAGTCAAAAACCCGTTGCAATTATTCAATCTTCGGTTTTGATCGTTATCGTAAAGATGTTGGTGTAGTTGGTACTTGAATGATCAATAACTATATTTGTGAAGAATTCTCCAAACGGACGAATAACTTATATCACACTCATAAACAATTTGGTGAATGGTGAATTCAACATTGGCCAACACATCTACTTCTTTTTCTTCACTGACAATGAAGTTATTGGCATTATTTTCTGGTTCATTTCACATTTTTCTTTCCAGTTTTGGAAAATAATGCCTAGTGGGATGGCGACGATTAGGGAACCTCTGAGCATAAGTTCGAGCTGCAATAGTTGTATTCTTTTTTGTTTTTCCGTAAAGTAGCAACATGTCAATTTTCCCTTTCTGGTATATTTGGCCATATCTAATCATAAACTACACAATAAAATAAATCGTCAAAAGTGACATCATATTCATTAGCCTATTTGTTTAGGTAGTCCTAGCAACAGCTTCAATTGTTTGTCACGGATAACTAGAATAACAGGACTTAGTACATAAGTTTACGGAATACGTGTTATTCGTTATTAGGTATGATCGTTTCTTGCAATTATCCAGAAAAATAAAGTGAAAGTGTGTGGCATTAAATTATTCCTGAAAAAATGATCTTTCACAAAAGGCCGACAAGCCACCCCTTTCCATTTAAAAAATCAAGTTGAGTGGAAAAATTCATATTTGCGATTGTGAAATAATTCTTGACACAACTGTGAAGTCATAAGCCTTGAAGTCGTAGTTTTTCCATGTTACTTGATCAAGAATGAAGCGATTTACACGATTCACGGCAGTCTAGATCAAAAAATGAAAATTAGAATATAAATAATTATATTTGTCAAATATTGACAAATGAACTATTGCTGGATCTAGAATGTCATTCTGATGGAAATAAGTGAAAAATATATAGGATGTCCCATTTAAAAATCGAAAATCGGCGTCATTTCCGGTCAAACCGGAAGTACAGCAAAGCAAGTAAATATGTCAAAAAATGTAAATTGAACCATAATACGCAAGCATCAAATTAAGTTTTTCATCTCTAATAATAAAAAAGTTATAGGGACGAAACTGTCTGAATTTGTTATACAAATTACGAATAGTGTGCCTGGTTTCAGGTGAATTTCAGATACCATGATAAATCATTTTCGATTCTCTTATTCATTGTTTAAATGTAATTTGAATCAGTTTTTCGTGGTTTCAGTTTTATAATTCGACAAAACGCTGACAGCTGATAGCAAACTCAACCGATAATCATGGCTAAGTAATCAGATTTGACAACAGAACTGAACAGAAAACGCAAAGAAATTTGGTTATGATTGGGATCAGTTACCGTTACAGTGAGTTACTTTCATTCTGACAATAAAAGTTTTTGAATATAAGTAATGGATAAACGGAACATTTTTATAAAAAAAAGACATATCGGGTTCATACATCAAATCATCTGTGATAACAACAATTTTTTCCTTCATACAACTGCATGAAGTTTTTACTGAAATACCTCATTTTTCCACATCGTGAAAGATGAAAATTTTCCTCTAAAAACCTAAAACTACCTCATCTACGTTTATATTGATAGCTTCCTATTTTTCTTATAAAATATTGTAACATTTTTTCGTCTCAATTTCAATTTATGATAAAATTTCATTTCGTCTTTCTTCTACATTCGTTACCGTGATTAACTAGTTTTCGTATCATCCAAGTTTATTCGTCCTTCTGAACGTAGTTAATGTCTTTCATAACAGATGGTGCTAACAACTGTCATGCCACTTCTTTTTCAGAAAATCATTTTCTATATCTGAACTATTCCCATCATCGCTGTCCATTTGGTCTCCTGGACCCTACTGACCGTCGGACGAAGACGTCACGTCATCTGGAAATCATGTACTTGGAGTCTTATGGGGCTCCGAGCAGCAATAAGTCTGACTATGAGAGAACGATATTCTAAATAGATACATATCATCCTCAGATACATATCATTCTCAGGTACATATCATCCTCAAAGTCAGACCATGTGTTCCAGTTGACTGACTTCATTCTTCGTCCTTTGATCAGTAGAACTCAATCAAAACATAACATTTCTTATTTCTGAATTAAAACAGATCCTGATTTTGGTTTGGGTTGAAATACAAATTTTTCAGTTATCGTCTTGTCAGTGATGAAGAGAATAAATATATGGAAGGACCAAATTGTATTTTAAATTACATCTCTATACAGGGCTTTTCATGATGAGCGTTAATTAGTCGTTTCTGGCAAACTATTCAACGGATCAACCTGAAAATTCCACAGTATGCATAAGTCAATATGACCTACAGGCTTAAAATGGAACACCCAGTATATAATATCATATGATTCATTATCATTTTGTCAACAAATTCATATACTATTTTCCTATACCTATCTATTACCGTTTAGAAGATATAAATTAATTTCGATATTTTTTTTACCAAACATGAACTTTTATAAATGCTGATAATCTTGAACTCTCTTGCACTAAAACGATCAAGTTTGAAATGGAGTGGAGTGATACTATGAGGATCTTCACTCCGAGTCATATTTTCATTTGCCTCATACAGGGTTTTCAAAAAATGCAGATACTTTGATCTCATGAACAAATGAGTGGAACTCATTTTTTTCAAATGGAACACCTTGTATATTTCAACATTTTTGATCTATACATCCAATTTTAGATTAATTTTGTCCAAATAATACTATTTCTAATTTGAACCGTTTTCGAGATAAACTGTTTCAAACGGAAATTGACGTGGTTTTCTTGCTCGTTTTTTTGAATTCATCACTTATTTTGGATATTCAACAATTTTTTTATATTTAGTAATATCTTCTGGCAGATCTTCGAGAGCCAGGGTAGTAATACCAGACTGGTCAGGTAATGCCGTAAGAAACTGAGGAAACTGACAGACGAAGATAAAGATAACATTACAATAAAAACGATATAGAGGAAATTGTTCACAAACAAAAACAAAATTAAAAAAGGATTCAATAGTTATTTCATAAATGTAAACAAGAAAATAGAGAGGAAAATAATGAACAATGAAAATGTTTCCCCATCAAGGCCAAGCGTTCTATAATACATTATTTTTTCTTGACCCAAATGAAATAATGAACATCATTATTTCATGACTTAAGATTTTCTTTCAGTCCAAGATATATCTTGGTGAGTAGATAGATTATTGAACTTTCGAATCCGCTCAAAATGTCAGAAGGAATATCAAATTATTCGTCATCCTACAATTGGAATTATTCCCGCTACGATGAGCAAATAGATAGTGACTCTCTCCAGTTTGGTATTCTCTATTGAAAATATTGATTAACTTATTACGGAATCTGAGTACCTACAGACCGATAGTAGCTACATTTTCCTTTATCCCATCGTGACATTGTCTGATTAAAAAAAAATCCATGTCAATGAAGTTCCAAGCAATAGTCGAAAGTAAAGAAATAAAAGATGCGGAACAAACAACATTTGAAAAAATATAATGAAACAGTATTATTATTAATGACATACTTTATAGGTGAGTTAATAACTAAATACAGGAACGGAATCACCATTAGGAATGATATAGGTCAAATTTTCAGCATAGCTTCTTGGTGTGAGATTTCGTACCATTTTTAATGAAGGATTAAAGAAGAATGACTTCTCTCGTGAACTTTCAAATTACTACCATGAATGAAGAATTTTGAACAGATTCTTTATTTAACAGATGTTTTCCCAGTATGACTTCTTTCATGAGATCTCAAAGAAGAAATGTGTCTGAAAGTTTTTGGACAGACCGTACATTGGAACGTATTTTCTTCGGTATGACTTCTTTCATGAACTTTCAATTGACCACTTCCCGTGAAAGATTTGGAACAAGTTCCACACTTGAACGGTCTATCTCCAGTATGTTTTCTTTCATGAATTGTCAAGGTACCGCTCCTAGTGAAAGATTTCTGGCAGACTGTACATCGAAACGGTTTTTCTCCGGTATGTGTCCTTTCATGAACTTTCAAATCTCCACTTCGAGTGAAACATTTTGAACAAACCTCACACTGAAACGGTTTCTCTCCGGTATGTGTCCTTTTATGAACTGTCAGATCACCGATTTGAGTGAAAAATCTTGAACACAGCGTACATCGAAAGGGTTTTTCTCCAGAATGACTTCTTTCGTGAATTTTTAAATCACCACGTCGAGTGAAAGATTTCGAACAGGTTTTACACTGGAAAGGCCTCTCATCAGTATGACCCATTTCGTGAATCTTCAATTCATGACTTCTAGTGAAAGATTTGCTGCAAATTTCACAACGAAAAGGTCTGTCTCCAGTATGTCTCCTTTCGTGAATCTTCAATGTACTACTCTGAGCGAATGACTTCGGACAGAAATTACAGTGGAATGGTTTCTCTCCAGTATGAACTCTTAGGTGAACTTTCAGTACATTAGACGTAACGAAGTACTTCAAACAAATATCACACCTGAATGATCCTCCACCAGGAAGATTCTTCAGGTTCGATTGTGTTGCAGGATCCAAAAGAAGTGGGTCTACATCCTGCGTTGAGTCCTGAGCTGGAATATTGTAAGAGAAGTATTCTTCATTCTTAACCTTATACTTGAGATCTTCGTAAACAATGTCGATTTCATCTTCCATCTTCATTTGTCCGTGATCATCATGGAATTCGTTGTCATTCATTGAGCTCGGGTAGGTAGAGGAGTCAATAGCAAACATGTCTGCTCCTTGACTAGCAGGTTCCGAAAAAGTGGCTTCACATCTTGGTTCAAGTCTTCACCACGCATATAGTTTGATAGGTTCTCTTTATTATTAACCACACACTTGAGATCGTAAACAATATCTATATCATCTTCCATCTTCATTCGCCCATGATCGTCAATGCTTTTGTTATAAACGTCCCCATACATTGAGTTCAAGTTGTTAATGGAGTAAGTACGAAACATTTCAGCATCCAGTGGTTCAGTTTTTACAAAGTCACTATCAAACATTGCAGACTCACCATACGTTACAGCTTCTTGTAGTTCTGCCTTCACAAAATTTGATGCAAGAGACATTTTGTAATAGTTTCGATAAATTTCTCAGAGAAAATTTTCCAAAACACTAAATCGCCTACGAAAATGTAAACAGAATTACTATTATAATGGTACTACGTTCACAACGATTAATCGGAACTGACTTTCTTTTTGACCTGGTCCTCTATATATATATTAAAATGAAGCGAATCTGGAATTGTCATTAACCAATCAGAAATGAGCTCATTTATAGGTAGAGTACCTAAATGATTTCTAAGAAGTACCAATATTGACTTTAATTATGGTGATTTAATGACATTTCAGTCAACCAGAGGCAAATCTTCAATGAAATCATTATTTTGATTTCTAAGGAACTGTAGATATCTTTCCGCAGTCATATGTCCGTCGAAAATTATCCCAAAAGTTTTCTTCCTATAATACCCATGCAGCAATTGAAACTAAATCGTACTTGAAAATGTCCTTCTTGCATCTGATATAAATTTGTTTGAGACCAGTACCTTTTATTGAATAATTTTAAATGGAAAACGACATCTTCTCTGTATTCAGTCAAAAACCCGTTGCAATTATTCAATCTTCGGTTTTGATCGTTATCGTAAAGATGTTGGTGTAGTTGGTACTTGAATGATCAATAACTATATTTGTGAAGAATTCTCCAAACGGACGAATAGCTTATATTACACTCAGAAACAATTTGGAGAATGGTGAATTCAACATTGGCCAACACATAAATTTGAGCATAAATTTGAGCTGCAATAGTTGCATTCTTTTTTGTTTTTCCTTAAATTAGCAACATGTCAGTTTTCCCCTTTCTAGTGTAATTTGCCATATCTAATTATAAACTATACAACAAATAAATTTCAAAAGTGACATCATATTCATTAGCCTATTTGTATAGGTAGTCCTAGCAACAGCTTTAATTGTTTGTCACGGATAACTAGAATAACAGAACTCAGTGCATACGTTTACTGAATACGTATTATTTGTTATTAGGTATGATCGTTTCTTGCAGTTATCCAGAAAAATAAAGGAAATAAAGTGAAAGTGTGTGGCATCAAATTATTCCTAAGAAAATTATCTTTCACAAAAAGCCAACAAGCCTCATCCTTTCCATTTAATAAAATCAAGTTGACTGGAAAGATTCATATTTGCGACTGCGAAATAATTCTTGACACAACTGTGAAGTCATAAGCCTTAAAGTCGTAGTTTTTCCATGTTATTTGATCGAAAATGAAGCGATTTACAAGATCCACGGCAGTATAGATCAAAAAATAAAAATTGGAATATAAATAATTATATTTGTCAAATATTGACAAGTGAAGTATTACTGGATTTAGAATGTCATTCTCCATAGAAATAAGTGAAAATATATAGGATGTCCCTTTTAAAAATAGCAAATTGGCGTCATTTCCGGTCAAACCGGAAGTACGGCAAAGCAAGTAAATATGTCAAAAAATGTAAATTGAACCATAATACACAATGACCAAATTAAGTTTTTTTTCTCCAATAATAAAAAAGTTATAGGGGTGAGGCACCTCAGAGAATCATCCAGAATACGGTCAATAATTGAAAATTGAAAGTCATTTTATATATTCATAATAGTATCCTTAGTGCATTTAGTACCTGTATTGTAGCAAATTCGTCCTGTATGTGGTCATTCCTACCCACTATCGGGATGTAAGACTGATTAGTATACGACTAGATGCCTTTACCTAACTATTCATCATTTCGTCTGTAAGTGACAGCCGTATAGAAATCGAAAGAAAATTATAATCCTCTGGACGAAACTGTCTGAATTTGTTATACAAGTTACGAATAGTGTGCCTGGTTTTAGGTGAGTTTCAGATACCATGATGAATCATCCAGGTTTTAGTTTCATAATTCGACAAAACGCTTATAGCTGACAGCAGAAAATTCAAGACATCGAATGAAATTGGTTATCTCTAATTCTACCCTAATTTTCGAACTGATCCTGTTATATCTGGCGCCCAACGTGGGGCGCCACAATTCAATGTGTAGACGCGTACATATTGTTGGTTTGAGCTTTCGAATCCTCTCAAAATTTCAGAAGGAATACCAAATTATTCGTCATCCTACAATTGGAATTATTCCTGCTAAGATGAGCAAATAGTGACTCTCTCCAGTTTGGTATTCTCAATTATTACGGGATTCGACTACCTACAGACCGATAGTAGCTACATTTCCCTTCATCTCATCGTGACATTGTCTGATTTAAAAAGTAAAAAATCCATCTCAATGAAGTTCCAAGCAATAGTCGAAAGTAAAGAGAAGAAAGATGCGAAACAAAAAACATTTGAAAAAATATAATGAAACAGTATTATCATTAATAACATACTTTATAGGTGAGTTAATAACTAAATACTGGAACGGAATCACCATCAGAAATGATATGGGTCAACTTCACCACTTGAATGATCTGTCTCCAGTATGTTTTCTTTCATGAATTTTCAAGGTACCACTGCGAGCGAAAGATTTCTGGCAGACTGTACATCGAAACGGTTTTTCTCCGGTATGAATTCTTTTATGAACTGTCAAATCTCCACTTCGAGTGAAAGATTTTGAACAAACCTCACACTGAAACGGTTTCTCTCCGGTATGTGTCCTTTCATGAATTGTCAGATAACAGCTTTGAGTAAAAAATCTTGGACACATCGTACACCGAAACAGTTTCCCTCCAGAATGAATTCTTTCGTGAATTTTCAAATCGCCACTTCGAGTAAAAGATTCCGAACAGGTTTTACACTGGAAAGGCCTCTCATCAGTATGACCCATTTCGTGAATCTTCAATACATGACTTCTAGTGAAAGATTTGCTGCAAATTTCACAACGAAACGGTCTTTCTCCAGTATGTCTCCTTTCGTGATTCTTCAAAGTATCACTCCGAGCAAATGACATCGGGCAGAAATTACAATGGAATGGTTTCTCTCCAGTATGAACTCGTAAGTGAATTTTCAGTACATTAGACTTAGCGAAGTACTTCAAACAAATATCACACCTGAATGATCCCCCACCAGGAAGACTCTTCAGGTTCGATTGTGTTGCATTCTTAATCCCATACTTGAGATCTTCGTAAACAATGTCGATTTCATCTTCCATCTTCATTTGTCCGTGATCACTATGGAATTTGTTGTCATTCATTGAGTTTGGGTAGGTAGAGGAGTTAGTACCAAACATGTCTGCTCCTTGTCTAGCAGGTTCCGAAAAAAATGGCTTCACATCTTGGTTCAAGTCATCACCACGCATATAGTTTGATAGGTTCTCTTTATTATTAACCTCACACTTGTGATCGTAAAAAATATCGTTATCATCTTCCATCTTCATTCGCCTATGATCACCAATGCTTTTGTTATAACCGTCGCCATCCATTGAGTCTGAGTTGTTAATGAATTCAGTTGGAAACATTCCAACATCTTGTGGTTCAGTTTTCACTAAGTCACTATCAAACATTGCAGACTCACCATACGTTACAGCTTCTTGTATTTCTGCCTTCACAAAATTTGATTCGAGAGACATTTTGTAATAGTTTCGATAAATTTCTCAAAGAAAATTTTCTAAAACACTCAATCGCCTACGAAAATGTAAACAGAATTACTATTATAATGGTACTACGATCACAACGATTAATCGGAACTGACTATCTTTTTGACCTGGTCCTCTATATATATTAAAATGAATGGAATCTGAATTGTCATTACCACCAATCAGAAATGAGCTCATTTACAGGTAGAGTACCTAAATGATTTCTGAGAAGTACCATTATTCACTTTAATTATGGTGATTTAATGACATTTCAGTTAACCAGAGGCAAATCTTCAATGAAATCATTAATTTGATTGCTAAGGAACTGTAGATATCTTTCCGCAGTCATATGCCCGGGCAGCAATTGAAACCAAATCGTACGTAAAAACTTCCTTCTTGCATCAGATGTAAATTTGTTTGAGACCAGTACCTTTTATTATTCCTATTGAACATACCGAAGTTGGTGAATCGGGTTTCATCTGAATAAATAATTTTAAATGGAAAACGTACATCTTCTCTGTATTCAGTAAAATCCCGTTGCAATTAGTCAATCTTCGGTTATGATCGTTATCGTAAATATGTTGATGTAGTTGGTACTTGAATGATGGATAACTATATTTGTGAAGAATTCTCCAAACGGACGAATAACTTATATCACACTCAGAAACAATTTGGTGAATGGTGAATTCAACATTGGCCAACACATCTACTTCTTTTTCTTCACTGACAATGAAGTTATTGGCATTATTTTCTGGTTCATTTCACATTTTTCTTTCCAGTTTTGGAAAATAATGCCTAGTGGGATGGCGACGATTAGGGAACCTCTGAGCATAAGTTCGAGCTGCAATAGTTGTATTCTTTTTTGTTTTTCCGTAAAGTAGCAACATGTCAATTTTCCCTTTCTGGTATATTTGGCCATATCTAATCATAAACTACACAATAAAATAAATCGTCAAAAGTGACATCATATTCATTAGTCTTTCTGTTTAGGTAGTCCTAGCAAAAGCTTCAATTGTTTGTCACGGATAACTAGAATAACAGGACTTAGTACATAAGTTTACGGAATACGTGTTATTCGTTATTAGGTATGATCGTTTCTTGCAATTATCCAGAAAAATAAAGTGAAAGTGTGTGGCATTAAATTATTCGTGAAAAAATGATCTTTCACAAAAAGCCGACAAGCCATCCCTTTCCATTTAAAAAATCAAGTTGAGTGGAAAAATTCATATTTGCGATTGTGAAATAATTCTTGACACAACTGTGAAGTCATAAGTCTTGAAGTCGTAGTTTTTCCATGTTATTTGATCAAGAATGAAGCGATTTACACGATCCACGGTAGTCTAGATCAAAAAATAAAAATTAGAATATAAATAATTATATTAGTCAAATATTGACAAATGAACTATTGCTGGATCTAGAATGTCATTCTGATGGAAATAAGTGAAAAATATATAGGATGTCCCATTTAAAAATCGAAAATCGGCGTCATTTCCGGTCAAACCGGAAGTACGGCAAAGCAAGTAAATATGTCAAAAAATGTTAACAGAACCATAAAACGCAAGCAGCAAATTATGTTTTTTTATCTCTGATAATAAAAAAGTTATAGGGACGAAACTGTCTGAATTTGTTATACAAGTTACGAATAGTGTGCCTGGTTTCAGGTTAATTTCAGATACCACGATGAATCATTGTTGATTCTCTTATTCATTGTTTAAATGTAATTTGAATCAGTTTTTCGTGGTTTCAGTTTTATAATTCGACAAAACGCTGACAGCTGACAGCAGAAAATTCAACGGACATCGAATGAAATTGGTTATCTCTAATTCTACCCTAATTTTCGAACTAATCCTGTTACACCTGGCGCCCAACGCGGGGCGTTATAAAGCAAATGGCCACAATTCAATGTGTATACGCGTACATAAAATCTGAAATATTTGTAGTGAGTTGGCCTAAGTAGGTTAAGGTTCTCTAAGTTTTATCCTCTTCTTTTCAAATTGGGTAAACTTTTTTCAAAGCTTGGATGAATATATTTTTTGATAATGAAAGATGTATCAGACTGCTATCGTAATCATTGTTGACGGCTATTTGTTTTATTATGATCAGTTCTTTATTGAAAGTCGCCTCTCACAAGATCAGATTTATCAGTATGTGAATCATATTATTTGAAAGCTGCTACATTGTGCTGATACGGGGGGTGGACGAATTATTGCATTGCATTATACGCATTGGGCAAAGATGAAACGGACTGGTTTAAGTTTGACGATAGTCGTGTCACTAATATTCTGAAAATATCTTGAATTTATTGGAGCCTATGGAGATACCCAATAGTATATTATATGAAAGAGAGGACATTGGCGAATCAAGATCTTCAGATGAAGATGATACTCATCGTACAATTCTTAATCCATTCTGGAATTGCAATGGACCAAGCTTTCTATTTCTGGGAATGAGACACACATACCAAATGATTCACCACCCTATAGTTGGAATTATTCCTACTAGTATTTCGTTTATGTCACTCGTAGTTAGTTGTACTTCGAATATTGCGTTGAGCAAAAAGATAGTGACTGTTAGCGAATCTTCAATTTGGTATTTTCAATTGAAAATAATGATCATTTCATTACGAAATCCGAGTACTCTACAGACTATGTTACCTTTTTCTTTATTTCTTCGTGACATTGTCTAATTTAAACAGGAAAACTTCACGAGAATCAAGTTTCGAGCAATAAAGAAACAAAAGATGCCGAACGAACAACATTTGAACAAGTATAATGAAACTGATTTTTTTATTAAAAACACATAAGTGAGTTGATATCTGAACATAGAAAGGATGTTAATCAAATTTCAACCATAGCTTCTAGGTGAGATAATTCATGCCATTTCGAATGAAAGAATCATGAAGAATGACGTATTTCGTGAACTTTCTAACTACTACCATGAATGAAGGATTTTGAAAAGATTTTTTCTCAGTATGACTTCTTTCATGAGATCTCGAAGAAGAAATATGTCCGAAAGTTTTTGGACAGACTGTTCATTGGAACGGATTTTCCCCGGTATGACTTCTTTCATGAACTTTCAATTCACCACGTCGAGTGAAAGATTTGGAACATGTTCCACACTTGAATGGTCTATCAGTATGTTTTCTTTCACTTCGAGAGAAAAATTTCGGACAGACTGTACAATGAAACGGTGCCCTTTCATGAACTGTACATTTACATGTTCACTACAGTATATTTTTTCATTATTATATGAATGAATCATCGTTTGAATAATATACTACTCTATTACTCAGCTGTATTTATATTCTTTTCATTATATTTATCATCGCAATTCACTGATGAAAAACTGACGTTCGAGTATTTCATTGTATTCCAGAAAATTCCATGATATCTTATCCAGACTCATTCCTGAATATCCCACAGTACTTCAGAATGTTTCCAAACGTAAAAAATAAACGATATGAACTGATTGGTTTTCAGAGTATTGAATATGATGTTTCGAATAGATTCAACTGGAAAAATGATGACTACAAAAGTTTTCAGCATATCTTTTCAGTAATAAAAAAAATCCAAAATAACTTTCCATAGCAAGGCTTCAAGAATGGACTCGCTTTCAAGTTTATTGCAACAATTAAGATAATAAAGTTAAAGATAATAAGGCGTTGAAAACGCCTTGTCAATTTTATTTGTACATTTTTGTTAGAACAGTTTTCATGTTACATCAGTTGCCAATATCGAAAGCAGCTGCCAATACAACGAGTGATGAACTCAAATTAGATTTGATGCTTGAGGTTGAGGAAAACCCACATACATCGAGTAGGCACGCATTTACTGCATTCATAGTTAGCCATCGATAGTAAGCACAATGAAAGAAAATAAAATGCATTCTGCAAAAGGTGAATGTTTGGGCTGGGATTATAGGAAACCATATAATCGGTCCCTTTTTCATAGAGGGCAACTTGAATGTCGACAATTATTTGTCACTACTTCAAAGTTATGCCATTGCAAGTATAGCAAATTCATATCCTGATTCAGGAAAGCCTCAAGTTCCAGTGAATACGATATGGTTTCAGCAAATAGACCACCACCACATTACTAAGTTATTCTCTGACAATACCTCGATACAGTTCCGAATCGGTGGATAGGGAACCGGAAATCGATTGAATGGATAGCGCGATCACCTGATCTTTGATCATCAAATTTTACATGGGCATATGTAAAAAGCAATGTGTACAAAACTAAACCTTTGAATGACTTACCTAACAATCAAACGATTTTCTGCGGGAGACTAAACCAACCTATTTATTAATATATGAATACACACAAGTCAAATTGAACATTTAAAAAGTCACAACAAAAGCATCACTTATGAGGATTACTACTACTCATCATCTGAAGAATCTTCTTGATCGAAATTGTATTTCATATTGTAATGTAGTTCAAATAATTTGAAATATGAAACAATGTTTTGAATACATTGAACCATATCAGCTCGTGCTCTCTTCGCAGGTCTTTCAGAGTCTGAATCGGAGATTCGTCGCCGCCTCTTTTTATTGTCCAGGGAATATCTGGACACTCCCAACTTTGAATTTCTACGTTTTGACTCTTCTTCATGCTTTAGTGATTCATGTTTTCTTTCATGAATTTTTAAGAAACCAAGTCGAGTGAAAGATCTTGGACAAACCTTACACTGAAAAGAATTTCCGCCAGTAGGACTAGAGGGAAGCGGTGCTCCTTTTTTAGAAAAAAACTTACAATGTATTCTGTATAATGATTGCACAATATACGATAAAGGAGGATCCACGTCTTCTATCTCATCCTGAGTTTGGCATGAAAAATTTCCTTCATTTTCAACCTCACACTTGAGATTTTTGTCGACATTTTCGTCCATTTTCATTTTTCTTCACAGCAGTTCTACGTTAACAACAATCAATCACAACTGACTTTTTCTCTGACCTGGTCCTCTATTTATATTGAATTGAATCAGAAATGAGTTCAGGTACCTCTCAGGTATCGGTTCATTGTTACCTGGTCATATAAGCAGGTAACAATGAGAGGTAACAATATTCACTTGGATTATGGTGATTTAATGTCTTGTTACTATTTTCAAATTACAAAAGTAAACATGAAGGCACCATTACCGTGTGATCAATAAGTTTATATAGAATAGAATAGATTAGTTTATTGGCTACGTGATACATTTGAACAAATATTTGTAGCAAAATTTATAAATATGACGTCATATATACAAATAAAACTATCACAATGCTTGTATAACAGATCAGTGTACATAATAATGAAAACAATCAATCAACTAATGTTAAAAATGAGAACAATTGTTACTTACTCAAAGTCACATGAATTATCTATGTTGTATAACATGTATTCATCTGTAGAATAAAAAAAAATGATTTCAGTTTTTGCTTGAAAGAGTAGAAACTGAGTTGTTTTATGTGACATGGTAACTTATAGAATTTCAAATTCAATGAATTATTTTGTGAGGTGCTCAGTCTGAATCTCTCAGTTCTTATCAGATTTCCTGATCTTGTAGAATATTCATGTTGTTGCGATTGTAAAATGTATTTTGATTCATTTTTATGTAGTATGGTTGAGCTGATTACACTTTTTATACCGATAGTGGATGTGTTTATTAATTGTGGTGATCAACGTCAGATAACATAAGAACTGTCAGTTGAAAACAAAAATTGCAAATAACTATAGTCGCTATATGAACATGAATAACAATTGAAATCAAAACCTAAGAAACATGATACTACACTGTGAGTACCTGAAATATTAAGTTGATATCGAATACAGTTTCCTTGTAATTTAGAAAATATCATAAGTGTCTATCACTGACAACAATTTGTTGGACATAATCAACAAACATGCTTCATAAAGGCGTCAGTATTTTTGTTGACCTCGACATTGCTCCTAAATGTATCATTATATTTGTACTGTGCGAAAACCTATAGAGTCTTGAAATAAGATGTGTCATTTCAATTCAGTTGAGTCGCAAGCAAAAGTTTAAGGGATTCAAAATTGGTTGAAATTTCCATTCAAATTTTTTATAATGGTGGGAACTTTTTGACTGGTAATTTGTATGACTCGTGGATTGAATTTCACCATTCAATAAAACTAACTTTTTGATAGAAATCTTTCATTGCAAAATCAAATATTCATTAATAATCCACTGCATACTTCCGAATACACTAGAAAATATGGGTGTGAGAGGTACTGCACACAAATTACCGAAAACTATGCAACGAACAATGGTGTATATTTTCTTTTTTTTAATACAAACAAAAATTGAAGAATTATGCAAATTTTTTATTGCACAATCACCCAGAAAATAGTTTTTTAATAACGAGATGATAGCTTCGGCATAACTTCGCTTCACCGAAACTATTTATTGACCTACTCACATCGATTTTAATCATGATGGTTTTTCTCTAGTGACTATGGTTTCTTCCACGGACTTTAATTTATAACTACGAGTGAAGAATTTCGAACAGATCCGACATTAGAATGGACTCTCTCCACTATGAAAATTTTTGTTAACTTTTAAATCGATATTTTGAGTAAAAAATTTCGAAAAGATTCGTCACTGAAATGATTTGTCTCTCGTATGACTACTTCCATGAGCTTTCAAGGAACCACCTGGAGTAAAAGGTTTCTGACAGACTTTGCACTGATATGGTTTTTCTCCAGTATGACGCCTCTCGTGATATTTCAAAGCAGTAATTTGTGTGAAACATTTTGAACGAGGCTTCTCCACAATATGCTCCTTTTGGCGAACTTTCAATGCGCACCTTCGAATGAAAGATTTTCGATAAATTCAACAATGGAACGGTCTTTCTCCAGGATGATTTTTTTTTTCCACTTTCAAATCGCAATTTTGAGTATAAGACTTTCAACAAAGTCACTCCTAGCTTTTCCTCTAAAAAATCCTTTCACGAACTTTCAGGATTTTACTATTCCACACTAATTTTTTTTTTCTATTACGATTTTTGGTGTGAATTGTGTAACAGTATCTGGAAGAAACTGTTCCACACCTGAAATCATGTCTTCATCTCACAGATCGTTGGACAAGTTTCTCTTATCTATGATCTCAGTTTCAACTTCTTCGTAGAAAATGGCGACGTCATTGTCACTTTCTATTACTTTTTGTTCACTAGACGTGTTGTTATCATCTTTGTAATCCATAGAGCATGACATAATGGAAAAATCATTGTTGGACATTTTACTGAATTCCATTCGAGAATAACCTCTTTTCGAGTGGTCTTACGTTTATATGGAACTGAATTGAATAGTGATAGACATTAATTCAAATTCTGAGCAGTAAATCATAAATGACCAAGATGGTGTTAGAGTCGTTTGGCTGTACAAACTCAACCGATAATCATGGCTAAATAATGAGATTTGGCGACGCTTTTGCCATTAAATCAACAGAACTGAACAGAAAATGCAAAGAAATTTGGTTATAATTGGGATAAGTTCCCCTTACAGTGAGTTACTTTCATTCTGACAATAAAAGTTTTTGAAATTAATAATGGATAAACGGAACATTTTTAAAAAAAAAGACATATCGCGTTCATACATCAAATCATCTGTGATAACAACAATTTTTTCCTTCATACAACTGCATGAAGTTTTTACTGAAATACCTCATTTTTCCACATCGTGAAAGATGAAAATTTTCCTCTAAAAACCTAAAACTACCTCATCTACGTTTATATTGATAGCTTCCTATTTTTCTTATAAAATATTGTAACATTTTTTCGTCTCAATTTCAGTTTATGATAAAATTTCATTTCGTCTTTCTTCTACATTCGTTACCGTGATTAACTAGTTTTCGTATCATCCAAGTTTATTCGTCCTTCTAAACGTAGTTAATGTCTATCATAACAGATGGTGCTAACAACTGTCATGCCACTTCGTTTTCAGAAAATCATTTTCTATATCAGAACTATTCCCATCATCGCTGTCCACTTGGTCTCCTGGACCCTACTGACCGTCGGACGAAGACGTCACGTCATCTGGAAATCATGTACTTGGAGTCTTATGGGGCTCCGAAGAGCAATATGTCTGACTATGAGAGAACGATATTCTAAATAGATACATATCATCCTCAGATACATATCATTCTCAGGTACATATCATCCTCAAAGTCAGACCATGTGTTCCAGTTGACTGACTTCATTCTTCGTCCTTTGATCAGTAGAACTCAATCAAAACATAACATTTCTTATTTCTGAATTAAAACAGATCCTGATTTTGGTTTGGGTTGAAATACAAATTTTTCAGTTATCTTAGTGTCTTGTCAGTGATGAAGACAATAAATTAATTGAACAATCAAATTGTATGTATGATTTGTAAAAGTGAACTTTACGAAAAAACAATGAGAGTCAGAATAACCGCTTATTTGAATAAATACATAATATTATCAGCAATATGGATTTCACCCAGGAAAATTGACCTCAAATGCGATTGTTAGTCTCACTAATGAAATATATAATACTATGAAGAACATGTAACCAGCAATTTGTATATTCTTGGGTGTATCTGATGCTTTCTATACAGTCAGCCATGACTTACTATTGGAAACCTTGGAAGATGTTAGAACAAGATGAATTGCACTCGCACGTACACGTACAATCAGCATTTTCGCGAAACATAGTTATTTTTTATGAAAGAGATAAGCTGGACAACACACAAAAAATAGTGGCCCAGTTGGAAAACGTTCTGGAATAGATAATTTATTCCCTGTATTTAGCGTCGGCGAGAATCCTCTCAATAACTCGAAATGACTACCAAATGATTCACCATCCAACAGTTGAAATTATTCTTGCTATGAAAGTAGTTGTTTATGTCCCTGGATGTACGGGAATACTGCCTTGAGCAAATAGATAGCGACTGTCAGCGAATCTTCAGTTTAGTATTTTCAATTGAAAATATTCAATATTTCATTACGAGATTCGAGTATTCTACAATTGTCTGTAGAGTACTCTAAAAGGTAATACTAGTATATTACCTTTTCCTATACTATATTACCTATACTATATTACCATTATATTACCTATACTATATTACTATACTAATATTACCTTTTCCTTCACTTGCTTGCTTGAAACTTCATTCGCGTGAATGAAGTTTCAAAAAAAGATGCGGAACAAACAACATTTGAACAAATATAATGAAACAGTATTACTAATAACAACATTTATTTTAAGTGAGTTAATATCTGAACACAGAAACGGCATCACCATCAGAAATGATGTAGTTAAATTTCCACCATAGCTTCTCGGTATGGCATTACGTACCATTTTGAATGAAAGATTCAAGAAGAATGACTTCTCTCGTGAAATTTCAAACTACTACCATGAAGTGTTGAAGTCAGTGGGAAATGCTTCAGCTCCTGGTTCAATTTTCACTGAGTCACTATCAAATGTTCCATATTCACCAGCTTCTTGTGGTTCAGCTTTGACAAAATTCAAATTGAAAGATATTTTTGACACAGTCTCGATGGGTTTCTTATTTGTCATTCCATATGCACCACTAGCCATTGTAAAATTGTATGAATATTTTCCAAAATACACAGAAACCTAATTTAACAAAAAAAAAAGTTATTGTTTTAAATTCCAACGATAACAGCACTATGTTCACAACAGTAGATCAGAACAACAATCAATCACAACTGACTTTTTCTCTAACCTGGTTCTCTATTTATACTGAATTGAATTGATTGTAACTTGTCATTACAACCAAAATGAAATGAGCTTATTTACAGGTAGAATAAATGATTTCTGAGAAGTACCAACATTCACTTCAATTATGGTGATTCATCATCTTTGAAGCAGGTAGTAACGAAATACTCACAAATCCTAGCTCTATAGCAGCGGCTGGCAACCCGCGACCCGCCGACGTCTTACTTGCGGCCCATGAATGTTTTATAAATAAGTTATGAATATCAAAATAAATGCAAGAATATAATGTCAAACGCCACTATGATACCGATAATAAAGCTAAATTTGCATGCCTAGTAGGCGAATCACGAAAAAATAAAACTAACTCTCTCAAATCTTCAGTTAAGAATCAACAAAATGTTTTTTGTACGGTTTCCAGCGGGTGGAAACCAAAAAAAAACCAGGAAAACGCGCAGGCGTACAGAAGAGGAAGAATCGAAAAAACAAAAACAGAAAGATAACCACGAGGTCATGGAGACCGAGGAGGAAACGGCAGCCATTGATGCAGGGTTACCAACAGAGACAGATAAAGAAAGGACGTCAGAAATCGAAGTGGTACCAACTATAAACACACCAGTATGGCCAAACATAAACAAAAACGAAGGGGTGCCAATCTCTTCGACAAAGGATGACACAAACCCGGAAAAAGACCCGACAAAGCCGCCACCGATAGTCGTATACGACAGTAATAGGTGGAGCGAGATCTTCAAAGGTCTCGAAGCCAAAAAAATAGGATACAACAAGGCGAAGCTAACCAGGGACTGAATTTATATCCACACCAACAACGAGGAGGAGTGGCGCAAAGCCACCCGATACATGGAAGAGAGAAAATAGACTTCCACACGTACACTATGAAGAAAGAGATCCCGCTACACGCAGTGATTCGCGGGATCCCCGAGAACGTGGCGGCGGAGAACGTCACAAACGACCTAACAGCACAAAGATACACTGTGCTTGAATGCTACAGAATGACATTCAGGCGCACCAGAACGACGCTACCGCTCTTCCTGGTAAAAGTGCCAAAAAACGAAGAACGGATCTAAGCACTGAGAACGTGCGTGAATCTCATAGTGAGGGAATGCGCATATTGAGGCATTCGGACATGCGCAGAGATGCGGCCATTCAACGGCACGCTGCGTAAAATGTGGTGAAAACCACGAAAGCAGAGACTGCAAAAAACCAAAGGAGAATCCAGCAAAATGCGCGAACTGTTAAGAAGCGCACCCAGCCAGCTACAGGGGATGTGGGATGTTCCCAAAACCTAGACAAGCATCAACAGCTTGGAACAGGCCTCGACAAGCGGAGAACCAGAGGCCGCATCAGCAACCAGCCCAAAGAAAACCAGCACCGAAGGCGCAGAAAGCCGGAGGAAACGAGCTGGTCCAAATTCTAGGAAAGTTATCAGCTGAGCAGTAGAAGATCGCGCAAGCGGTCTTAGCTTTCTTAATACAGGCACCCGGACAACAATAATGCCTGCACGAGTCCCGACATGGAAGAAATGTTCCCAGACCACCACCCAACAGGTGTCTTATTGTCTTGTGGTTTCAAATATAAAAAATTGAACAAACGGATGGTCATAATGGAATCGACATGCATTGTTCAACTCCGACAAGAATATTTGAGGCGAATCAGGTTTCGAATAAAGCCGCAGTCATATCTTCGTGGTAATCAGCAGACGAATCTTTAATTTTTTTGGCCGACAGAATCTCGTAGCAGAATCCTCGACGTAACTTGGTTTGACACCCATGATGTCAAATATGGCTAGGTAGACGTAACCAAGTATTGTGCTTTGAACACACTTTCTTCAAGGGGAAATTGTGTTATAATTTTGCATGCCGGGAATGGAAGTGGTTTCGTGCCTAACGCTTTGCTTCTGTCGGCCAAAAATATAAAAGATTCGTCTGCTGATTACCACGAAGATATGACTGCGGCTTTATTCGAAACCTGGTTCAGTGAGCAGCTTCTCCCAAATATTCCTCCAAACTCGGTTATTGTTATGGATAACGCTTCGTATCATTCTCGGTTATTGACTACAATACCAAACAATAACACAAAAAAAACAGATATGGTTGATTTCATGCGAAATCATGACATGGAAATACTCGAAAAGATTCCAACGAAAATGGTATTACTGGCGACCATAAAACAACGTAATTTCAAAAAAGAGTATATTATTGATTCGATGTGTGAAACACATGGTCATATTCTCTTACGTTTGCCTCCATACTATTGTGTGTTCAATCCAATTGAAATGGTTTGGGCCACTATGAAAGAAAGCTTGCGGTAATTATTTGTGTTTTTATTGTATTTTAGAGTTTTCGACTCGGAAATTAACTACCTTAAATTTCGAAGTTTTTCATAATTACCCATGGTGAAAAAATTCAGTTGAGATAACTGTTTCATGGGTGATCAATTGCTATGATTGTAAGAATAAGTAACTGAAAAACTACCACTGAAAAGTAATATGCCGACGCCTATGTCGGCATATTATTTTTTGCTGTTCCAATTGGTATTGGAAATACTATACCACAAGGTGCCGTGTTCACTGTTTATATGAACAATCTATTCATCATAGGAGCTGAATGTGAAATAATGGGTTTTAGGGACGACATTGTCTTGTTCTATGGAAGTGACACTTGGCAGCAGTTAAAACATAAAATCTAAAATGACTTCCCCAACGTTTTGTTGATTTTGGAACGTTTGATAGTGACTCAGTGAAAACTGAGCCACAAGGTGTAGAAATGTTTGTTACTGACTTCTTCACCCATGATGAAAAAAAGCTCTCAAACTTGATACACGGTGAGGATTTGACCCACTTATTACGGGTCCTGCTAAACAATTCAGGTGCGATATCTGTTTGAAGTATTTCGCTGAGTCTCGTATATTGAAAGTTCACTTAAGACCTCATACTGGAGAGAAACCATTCCATTGTAATTTCTGTCCGAAGTCATTCGCTCAGAGTAGTACTTTGAAGAATCACGAAAGGAGACATACTGGAGAACGACCATTTCAGTGTGGAATTTGCATGAAATCTCATGAAATCATAGAATCTTTCTGAAGTTGATTCAGTGGGATGTCTACTGCGCCACCTACAGACAGAGCCAGGAAACAATTCCACAAGCATACTCCGGGGTGGGAGTCGCAATGTTGATTAATATTCCGGAGAGGTGCATTATGACATGCTCAAGGTTGCCCATTTCCTCTCATGCAGACCTACGACTTTGTAGGTACTTCGTGGAGTTGTTTCCTGGCTTTGTCTGCAGGTGGCGCAGTGAACATCCCACTGAATCCACTGCAGAGAGATTCCATGACTAGCTGTAATTATATTTCTTTGGTCGTGACACTCAGACGGTTCACACCATTCTGGAAAGACCGTGCCCGGTACGGATGATGGAGCAAGCACCCAGAAACTGGTCTATCGGTTGGTCGGATCGACCAAACGAAATTAATTTCTGCTTTTCATAGTGCGACGAATCTTCTTAGTTGAAGACGTTGCACAGTTGCCTGATGGTTTTACTTCAACTCTCTGCGCGGCATTAGCTACGTTAGTTGTTGTTTTTTCCATTGGGTATCTGCCACACCTAGCTACAAAGTCATAGATTTGCATGAGAGGAAATCATAAAAAGGATTTGAAGCTTTATAACTCCTATTTATTATTTGCGAACGCTTTCGACAGCTGGCAGTGCTATCATCTTCCTGACTCTACTCAATATGGTCTCAGTATGGTGTGTCCATACTTTTCAGCAATATTCTCAAGGGCATACTCTTTTTCAAAAAATGTTTTTGTCTGTAAAACTCGAAGTAGTTGGTTTTTGGTATAGTAATCTTTAAAATACAGATTGTTATCCATAAAAAACTTTGTATTTCATCTTTTCTCGAATTTTTATTCGGTACTTCGAAGAGCTGTCGCGTTGTCAAGAACTATTACCACTATTCGCATCCACATTTGGGATCAATGTGTTTCAAACCATTCTTCGAAAATATTAGCTTTCATGTTCTTATGATAGTCAACATTGCAGACCTCAAGTTTTTCCACATAATTTCAAAGAATTTTTGCCTGCTTTTGGATTACATCAGGTACTATTCTTTGTGTTGGATCTTCTCTAGATTTATTGTTTCTATGAGTGTGTCTTGATTTGTTTAATATATTTATATGTTAGGTCTTGTTGCTAACAAGCTAATACTTGTGCCATCCTCAGTCTTTCGGGATAGGTTGGACGCACTTCACCAAAAGTCATACGTGTGGCTCGACGCTGTACATTTTCCAACAAGTCCCTATCGCGCACCACAACAGGACACCACACTGGACCTGCATACTCCCTGATTGGACGAACGTAGGTTTTGTAGAGTTTTATGGAAATTGAATATGATAGATATAGATGGAGGAACGTTTTGCGGATGAGGTAAATCAGTGTGTTCGCGCGTTTGCATGTGGATATTATATGTTCGGACCAAGTTAAGTCAGTATTGATAGTCACTCCCAAGTCTACATGTGAGGACACTGTACGTAACGATTGACCGCTTATTGTGTACGTATGAAGTGGATTGTTGAGGTCTTCTTGAAGGGAATGATGTTCGACTGAGGCATTTCCATACAGTTTAGTATCATCGGCATAAAACGACTTGCTGGACTTTATGTGAGGAGCAAGATCACTTGCATAAACAACGAAGAGGAGCGGGCCATGAACAGATCCCTGGGGAACTCCACTTGTGACTTGTCTGTGCGGAGAAAAAGAGTGACCCACTTTGACCGTGAAAGTTCTATCTGGCATGTAATTTTCAATCCATAGGTTTAGTTGGCCTCGAATACAGTGTGTGTCAAGTTTGTGCATTAGCCTCCTCACTGGGACCCTGTCGAAAGCCTTGGCAAAGTCAAGATAAACGATATCTGTCGGTATTTCCCTATCGTAAGCTGTCGTCCAATCGTTCATGCACTGTAGTAGATTGCTGGTGGTTGATCTACCTTTGACGAAACCATGTTCTTCTGGTGGTATGATTGCGTTTCTCGTTGAAAATTCTGAAATATCCTCTACGATGATGGATTCCATTACTTTGAAAGGTACGGATAAAAGACTAATGGGCCTGTAGTTAATTGAATTGAGTTTATCGCCTCTTTTGAAAATAGCGGTGACAGATGCTTTCTTCCCAGCCCGGAGGAAAGGGGGGTTTTGCGAAAGAGATTGACATGATTGTTGACAACGGAGAGCAGGAGTTTCGGCAACCTTTTTGAGAAAAAAGGGGCTCATTCCATCCAAACCAGGAGATGAATTCGATTTAATGTTCAATAAATTATTTTTATTTTTTCCGAAGTAAACGTCACATTAGTCAGATTATCACGTAGTCGTTCTGCTATAAATGTTTGTAATTGGTCATCTCGAGGCTCAACCGTGAAGAAGCTTGTGAAAGAATCGGTCAAAATCTCTGTTGATTCGATGTCTGTAGAACTCAAGGAACCGTAAGGTTTTCGTAGGAGCGGAATGCTTACTTTGGTGTTCAGGTTAGATCGTATGAACTTGTACAGTTTTTTATTGTTTCCTGAGTCTGAAATAGATTCTTCGAACTCGCGACGTGAAGATCGTATTGTTGATACCAAGTGTTTTGAGAAATTTCGATGAGCTTGGTAATCTTCTGTGGCTTTCGATCTTTTGTATCTTTCCCAAAGTCTTTTTTTGTGATGTATGAGTGACATTATTTCGGCATTGATCCATGGTTTGGAAGGATTTTTCCGGCATATTTTCTTGCATCCACATAATATTAGATTAGTTCATGAGTTGAACGAAGATGATTTCGATATACATATCGAGTTTTGTAAAAGTCTCACTGAACGGATCAACTTGCATCAGAATTTCTTGAATAAAATTTGTTTTTTGGATGAATTTACGATTAATTTGAATGGAGAGGTGAATCGGCAAAATTGTCGATAATGGAGTGATACGAGTCCTCATTTATACCGTCAAGTTCATACCCAACGACCTCAAAAACTGAATGTTTGGGCAGGACTTTTAGGTGACCACATCATAGCGATTTGGATATGTTAGAGAATCTAATAATACCGTGCATCAATAGAGCAATTGAGGAGGATATAAATGTATTCGAAAGCGAAATAGTTTTTCAGCAGGATAGTGAACCTTCTCATTATGCAGCTCCAGTGCGACAATTTTTGGATGATCATTTTCCTGGTCGCTGAATTGGCAAAAGAGGTCCTCTACAGAATGGCCACCAATATTTGTTTCAACTAAAAACCTTCTACCAGAAACACAATCGGGCTTCCGCCCATCTCATAGCTGTGAAACGACAATTTTGAACATTACAGATGATGTTTTTAGCGCACTTCAGCTACAGCACTTGTTATGCTTGATTTTTCGAAAGCTTTCGATACGATAAATCACGTTATTCTCCTCACTATCCTCGAATCTATTGGTTTGTCAAATATCGCGGTTCAACTTTTTGAAAACTATTTGAGCGAGCGAGTGCAAAGAATCAAACTAGATAACATAGTGTCCAGTCCATTGAAGATAAATCGCGGTGTTCCACAAGGCTCGATTTTAGGTCCTCTTCTATTTATATTATATACCTCAAACTTTGTGAACGTAATCAAATACTCCAAAATAAACCTATACGCTGATGATACACAATTACATCCTTCATTCCACCCTTCGGACATGATTACTGCAATGCAGATGCTAAATGAAGACATAGCCTCATTGATTTCTACCTCTGCGCAGCATTGTCTTCAAATCAATGCTAGTAAAAGTTCAGTTTTGGTCTTTGGGGCTAAGAGAGAACTGAATGGCTTTCAATTAACTGTAGACAAGGATGTGGTTGCACCGACTGAACATGCAAAAAATTTAGGTATCATCCTTGATTCAAACTTGAAATTCAAACATCACATCAATAAATGCATCAGTATTGCCTATATGAACATCAAACAAATTTATACCAACAGATAATGTCTCAACAAAAAAGTAAAAACCATACTCTGTGAATCTCTTGTATTATCCAGATTTAACTTTGGAAGCACAGTATATGGGCCATGCATTGATTATGAAGATAAAAGTAGAATTCAGGTTGTTCAAAACAATTGTCTACGTCTAATACACGGCATCAAACGTGGCCAACATATATCTCATAAACTCAAAGATACCAACTGGCTCAATATGGCAAAACGGCAATCATTACATGCTGCTTGTCTATATCATAAAATTATCACTGAAAAAGCTCCCAAATATTTATATAAGAAATTGTCATACCGTTCAGATGTCCACAATATCAATATTCGTTACAGGGGAAGACTAACACCCCCCATACACCGTACAGAATTATTCAAAAAATCTTTTTCATACCAATCTCTGATGAATTTAAACTGATGTCTTTGAAAAAATTCAAAAGAGCATTGAAACGGAAATATTTGAACGAAATCTAATGTACACTCATTGTCAATAAGAATGGTGGTTTGTAACATTACTACCTTCTTTTTTCTAACCGTTTATAATTATGTTTAATATACTATTATGTCAATTATATATTTAGTACTTTCACTCAACAATTTGTAAATAGTTTTGAATATTTTTCTCTGTTATTTTTTCTGCCGATTTTTTTTTTCGTTTTTTTGCATTACATATGTGTATGTGTGTATATGGGTACATATATGTGTATATGTATTGTGTATACATGTATATATAGTTCTTTTTTTTTGGCCTAAGATGAAAAACAGAGGTTGCATCTTTTGGTGCAACCAACTGATCTTCAGCCTTTCCCGTTTATTCAATGTATCATTATGGGAATAAAGACCTATTATTATTATTATCTCCGAATCTCACTTCTGTAGACTTTTTTCTATGAGGTCATTTGAAGTCCAAAGTGATTGAGATAGAATGAACAACATTAGAAGATTTGAGAGAGAATATCATGAGGCATTGCAGAGAAGTAACTCCCGAAATTATCAAGCTTGTTTGTACCATTGTATGACATATCACAACATATGAAATTTTTCAGTATTCGAAAAGCTGCCGTTTTCCATTTTTGACACAAATTGGGTATATAACAAGATGTAGAAGTAGGAACGGTAAAATGTCAAAAATCCTACCAAACAACAGTTTTATTATGACAACAGAACATTATGTGTCATTTTTTCTAGAGCGTACTATCTAAAATTGAAGAAAAGCAGGTAAAGTAATCACTTTTCATTTTGCGCTAGAAATGGTTACGAAATCATATTGCGTGATACGTTGCTGTATTCACAGTGAAAAATGTAGTCGTATACAGGGTATACCTAAGTTTTGGCCCATATAAAAACACAAAGTTGATGATGTTTCTTTAAAGTGGCCATAGCAAAGTTCTCTTTGTTTTACATTTACTTCAAAAATAAAGCTAGGAGCATATAAAAACGAAATTCCCAAATTTTGGTTCCTAAATGGCATAAATGACATATTATTGGGCACACAAATGTGCACTTACCGTTTCCAATATCCCCATGCTGTTCATTGTTTTCTTGGACACAGTGTATATCTGTAGTTTCTATGAAAATTTTTTGCCAAAAAAATTATCCTATCAAATTTGTCTATTTCTAATCATGTGTGTCGAAATAACCAATGAAACCATCATTACACTGATAACTACCCATGGATAGTTTTCACGGGTAGTTATCACTTATGTCATGACATTGCTAAGCAACCAACACAATAAAGTTGTTTGACATTTCAGTAATTCAATTTATTTCGAAAATGTCACTTCCTCGCTTTGGTGTTCAAAATGATGCGGCAATTGACAAAATCATTGAAGAAAATACACCAAAAAATACACTTGGAAAATATTTATGGAGTTTTGTGACGCCAGAAAATATGAATTGGATGGAAATCGTACTCTCGAAGAGCTTGCATTAATACTCAAGGATTGGGCGATTAATATGAGAAAAAAGGATAGCACAGAGTTTAAGGAGGCTACTGTTAAAACCGTATGGAATATAACAAGCAAATTATTACAAGAAAAGTATTACAAGGAGTATAATATCATGCTAGACCCCTTTAAAAGTGTTGCATTCAAACAAGCGCGGAATGCACGCGACGCAGCACGAAGAAATTTACAAACAGATCCCACTAAATGCAAAACAAGCTCAGGAACATCATAACCAAATAATCAATAGTATGCGTGGAAACACCTATGCAGTAACCGAGGCAAATACAGCAAGATCAACGGAATATCATTATACGAATTGTTCTTTTAATAACTGTGTGTTCAATAAATAATTTTGTTCGAATTGCAAAAAATTTTCTCACCGAATATCCCTCGAACATTGATAAATAACTCATAATTTTATCACAACTTCCTCAAGCACGTTATTTTAGGTAACATCCCTCCGTCTTCGGCGTCGGGATGTTACCAAATAACGTGCTTTCGAAAACTGTGATAAAATTATTTCGTTAGATATCAATGTCCTTGGGATATTATAGCTGATAACTACTCGTGATTCTTCATTTAGCTGATTTGTACTCATTTGTGATTTCGAAAAAAGTCAAGAACATTTGATTAGTTGTTTTCTGGTTTTCATTTTTATTCCTGAAAAAACGTTGAATTAAAAATGAATCACCAACTAACTCCATAGCATTCTATCTCAATGAAGAATAATCTGCCTCCTAGATGGTGCTGCGAACATCAAGAAGTTACTATTTCAGTAAATTCTCATAAATGCGGGTAATGTCGCTACTTGATTTGTCCATTAGTGATTGGACCCCACTGACTGTGAGACTGAAATCTTTCTACTACTAATGATCTGACATGTATCAGTTTGAATCACAAATTCTCGTTACCTGTGGGTGAAGGAAAAATCTTCAGCCCTAGAAGGTGCGATGGCAATACTCACTTCAGTTCACCCATAGTAGTGTATGTAGTAATGTACCGAAGTGAATTATTTCCAAAGCTGAAACGGTCAGATTGAGAATGCATTTTGGTTGAGCCATCGGTGGAAGTTAATTCAAACATAATCGTATAATCCATACCGAGTAATTGTTCCTAAATAGTGGTAGTTGTCACTGGACAATTTCCAACATTCACCTTAACGTGGAAAGACCGTTTTTCCTTCAGTATGGTATTCCTTGCGCTCTTATTCTACAACTACTCTTCTTGTAGAGGGCTTATTTCTTCACGACTTTAAACGTTTTCATGACAGGTTTGTTCACGCTAGAACAAGTCATTGTGTTCTGATAATCCGGTCAATCTAGACATTGGAAGGTACATAAATTTCCAACAAGCTGCAAACGCGTGTAATTGTTCAAAACATAGTTGAAAACGAGAATTTGAAATTCCGAATAATTGCGATGCCTGGAAAAAATTTATTCGAGGTCAAAAGTCGGAAATCTCGAAAAAAAAAATGGTTTTTCGCGATTTTCAGGAAAACGGTAAGTTTTATCATAAATCAACTTCAGATGAAAATTATAGCCCATGAAATTCTCTACAAAAAATTTATCAATACTTCTTTTTCTTAGAGTCACTGTTTCTGAGATACGACGAGTCAAAAGTTGCAAAAGTTGTAATCGTCATTATATGCACACGTTTTCACGCCACCTATGAGGTAGTGTACTTAGCGCGTTTTTTTTAACGTGGTTTCCCCAGTAGGCCTATTCCAAATGTCTGTTGTGATTCTGTCAAATTGAAAACTTGCATAATGAAATATATTAGGAAGGACTTGGAATTATAAAAGCGATTGAAATTTAAAAAATGTAAAAAATATTCATCTGAGTCATAACCTTCAAATACTTCTTGTCGTTCTTTTTCTTGGTCTTCTTCTTCTTGATGTTCATCCCCGTTGTAGGTAAACTGCGTCAAGATTGATGTATCGCGTGTTTCCTCGTTGTTATCAAATGAATCCTCCACTATTGGTGATTCAGCATTAGAACATGACTGGCCTTGACAATGTGTACATGACAGAGAACACAACAGTCCAAATTTTTTACAACCTCATTTAGCGCCTTTTTTACAGTTGCAAAAAATTGTGTTCAGCAGTTTTTTCGGCGCAGGTGGAAGTAAAGTCTGAATAGGTTTTAATGCATTGTCGACCAACTTCCAACCCCAGTCTTTTGGGTCTAGCCCAATTTGCCTTGTAAAAAATTGCTGTATCATCTGCGAAGCTCAATATTTCACCTCTGCTCCTGATTGAATATAGTCCATTAACATATATGTTGAATGAAATTGACCCCAAAACTATGCCTTGGGGAAATCCTATAAAAGTTTCTTGTGTATTACTCAAAATATAGATGGTGTCATATTGGGTGAAAAAATCAATCGCATAAATTTCGGTTCACAAGTGCATTTTTACAATTATCCCACTACCACATGCTATATCAAGTTTACAATTATTCTACCACTGCTTGCAATGTAGGCAATGTAGAATAATTCGACGGAAAGAAAACAATTGCAGTTTTACTATCATCCCATACTATATCAAGGCAATGAAGATCAATTCGGTGAAAAGAAAACATGAAGGTTACAAATCTCCCACTATCCTAATCTATATCAAGGTTACAGTTATACCACTGTCCTATGCTATATCAAGGCAATAAAGTGTTTTTGGAATACGTTAGTTATGGATTTTCATCAAGTATCGGCCGATTCCATCATATATCAATAGAGATGAATTTGGTGAAAAAAAAAGTTGAAAACAACTGATACAGAACTTTCGGAAACATATGATAATGAAATAAAAGTTTCATGGGTAGAAATGTTTCCAAAAGCAAGCCCTATAACATTTTCCTTGAAGTCTAATCTAAGAGAGAACGACAGATACATCAAATAAATAGTTGCAGAAGAACAAGAAGAAGAGAAGTAGAGAAGCAGAGTTTGACCTCGAAATCCTATGCTTTTTCTCATTATGATTCTCATTCTGGTCATTTTCGGACCTCCGATTCTGCTTGGTAATCCTATTTTTTTCTCATTTCGGTTCTTACTGGCAGATTTTTGGACCTACGCACGAAACCTTGTGGAACACACAACCGCAGACGTGTCGTGTGTAAAAGTAAGACGAACTGTAAGATTTGTGTGTATGAGGAAGGAGGCCATACTGTGGAGCAGAAGCACGTATACTGTGAAGTAGAAGCAAAGATACTGCGAAATAAAAGACATCGTAATAACATTCATTATCTTATTTGAATAAATCCCAGCCAAAGGAATGTTGTTTGAAGTGAAACGGTTATATTTTTGTGAGTGATTAATTTTTGAGAAAGAATTTTTCGGCTTTCTGCTATATACTCCAAAAAATGTAGAAATATTTCAAAGAAAGAAAGTATAGAGTTACATCTTTTGAAATGTATTGCTGTCTTTCTTTCTTTGAAAGATTAACACATTTTTTACCTATATCAAGATGGAGTAGTAGAAAGCCAAAAACTTTCCTTCTCAAAAGTTAATCACTCCTAAAAATATATTGTTTATTCAGTTTTTCAAAATTTCTTGCTTTTTGAAGATTATTGTAACTCGTTGAAGCATAGAGATGGAAATGTAAATATTTTCTTTCTCTTTGGCTCTGGTTGTAGTAGCTGATTGTACCAGTATTTTTTTTGAGTGGGTAACATATTTACAATTGCAGTTCCATATGAAGTATTTTCAAGGAGTTTTCCGATCC
This sequence comes from Leptinotarsa decemlineata, assembly GCF_025532065.1. NCBI lineage: Eukaryota > Metazoa > Arthropoda > Insecta > Coleoptera > Chrysomelidae > Leptinotarsa > Leptinotarsa decemlineata. The sequence continues at coordinate 1,173,093 of NW_027412547.1, forward strand.
TCTCAAATATTCCAAAAAATATTTGCCATCCTACTGTTTTCTCTTTCAATTATATTCATATAATTTCACAGTCTGTTCATTTTCATCGTGATGTAGAGTTTTTAGGTACTGTTATGAAACAGCTTCCACTACACTCATCATTAAATAATAGAAAACTCACATTTATCGATTTTTATATTTCTAAATACACATCTTTGCGTTCTTACAGCTAACCCTTTACAAAGAATAACTATATTTCCTATCCAAACAGTCTCTGATTGATAATGTGTTGAGTTTCGCAATCTATTTTCGATCAAGCTTCGAGTAAAATTCTTCTCAAGAAACATAAAATTTTCTATGAATGAAAAATTCAGCTACGCGTTAGAGGTAACTCTTTTCAACTAGGTTTCCTCATTGAAGATCGTTTGAAGTAATACTACCTCAAATTTCTTTTATACTCTTTCACTATGATGTTTTGTGTTTTCAGGTTCTCCATGAGAAATTTTTTTCAATACAAACCTGGAATTCTCATCATTTTCAGTAGATTATCATGTTGTGAATATAGTGTTGTATTATAAAGTACTATTCAAGAAAATAATTTTATTTCAAACTCCTCTTTAATGAATACATGCAGTTTGATGTTGCCATTTGGAAATATTAACATTTTTTGAGAGACAAATACATCTATATATATATCTGTCTGTATCTTTCAGAGGTGACGAAATTCCAAAGGTGAGCATCGAAAAAAGAAATTACCCATAAATTTTTTCACAAATTCTTCATTTTATTCGGAATATTTTCCGATAAATTTTTAGATAATTAGATGCTCCAAAAATGTTCAGCTCTATCAAGAAAACGCTTAAAAAACGCCAATTTCAATACCTATGCACTATTCCACTAAAGTGGAAGTAGCGTTTCCTCTAGAATTTCAGAAATATAAATCATATTTTACAATATTTACATAATATCAAGTACATTGAATTGTTTGTAACAACTATGTAACCTATATGTAATAACAATGATGGATTATTCAGAAAGAGATGACTTCATTCGAATTGATACTTAACAAATGCATCTAAGTACAGGAATGATTCGGAAATAGTAGTAATAATGGAAAGTATAGCTCCTGGTGGAGTTCATGGATCTTTAATCTTTCAAGAAAATTCTAGATTTAACATTGGTTGAACAGATAAATTTCTTCAAAAGATTAAAATAACGTAGAACTGTGAGATGCCAATTCGACATTTGTGAACCATCTTTCGCCAGAGGAGCATGAGTTGAATCATAATACAATGTATTTATTACCCCATATGAGTCAATAAAAATTAATAACCAAGATGTCAAACTAGTACTGTCACTAAAGCATCATGGTATTTTTGTGGATTCTGTATTGAGATGGGATATACACATCGAAAAGTTGAAAAATAAACTCCGAGGGCTAATGTTCAAGTTTCATAAATTACGAAAAATACTTTCTGTTACACAGCTCAGGATCCTCTATTATGCACTAGTGGAATCCTTGCTGCAATATGGAATACTTGGTTGGGGTGGAGCAAACAAAACAATTGCCAAAACCCTTGAAAATGTGCAAAAACGAATTTTGAAAATAATATAACGCAAATCATTTCGATTTTCTTCTGATTCATTATATATCGAGTTACAAATTCTTGACATCAGGCAGAAATGTTTTACATATTTAGGACCAGAATTGTCCAACACAATGCAAAATTCTCTTAAAGCGATCCATAACAAATACAGTTTGAAGAGGGAAGTCAAAAAATGGATACTTTCAGAAAATAGACATATTTTCCATGAACTGATTGATACTCCTAAATGATTCATTCCATTTTTTACAATGAAATTTTTTTCCCTTTGCTGTAGATAGTTAATGTTTAATTTATGATGTACTGTTTGGAACCTTTGGTGTAGTAATACATATTACTGGAGTTTTTTCCCAACACCAAATCGTTATTTTTACACCTCGACACGTGTTTCGATCACCAAGTGATCATCTTCAAGAGGAAGATGAAACTACTCTTCCTCTTCCTCTTGAAGATGATCACTTGGTGATCGAAACACGTGTCGATGTGTAAAAATAACGATTTGGGGTTGGGAAAAAGCTCCAGTAATATTCTTTAATGTTTAATGTCTATGTTTTTCCGAGTAGATTGGAAATTGAGGAACCAATTCTATAGTTATTCGTTTTTCTTCTCTTTGTGTGTGTTTGTTATTATTGAGAATATTTCTACTTTCAAAAATTCAAAAAATTATACTGGAATATGAGCAGTGTTTATCTTTTTATTCATTGTTGCGTATATGTATGGTTAAGTTTACCCATGGAGAGGGTCTTCAAGAGCCTATATAGAAAAATGTATTTCTGAAATATTTGTTTAAAATGTAATACTTTCCATATTCTATAATCATGTAAAAAATGTTCTTTTGTAAATAAATATTATTATTATTATTATTATTATTATTATTATTATTTAATGTTCAAGTCTTATGTTTCTTACTGAAAAAAGGCTTCTCAAATTTAGCAATCTGAAAAATTGTTAATGACTCTACCGTTATTTCTGAAATGACCCAAAAACTCTCTATGTGACAAAACATGCACGTTTTGTAAGTATTTCGTCAGAACTGAAACAGTCCTTGAAAAAACAATCATCTCCATTCTTCACTTTCTGAAAAGTTAAAACTAATTATTCGAAGATTATGATACTCTATGAATTCTAGGTATAAAAATCACGGAGATTTCGAGTCTAATCGTTCATCTAAATCTACTATTTTATCACATTCTGATACGATTCACATACATTTTATACAGTGCGGTCCAAATGAAGTGTAGTTGAGTTCATTTTTCTCTTTACTGATAATTTAAAAAAAATACTAAAATATGACAATTTTTGTTAAAAAAACATCACCCCCATTGATTATCTCGAAATATAGCAATCTCCTAAATAATTTCGAATAGAATGGCATTTTGTCGCTAGAAAGATATTTTTGTCCATTATTTCTTCTTCATTTCGTTAATTTTTTATGAAAAGAATTAAATATAAACTTGAAAAGTTGAACTCCAGCATGTATCTGTTTCTGTTCTTCCGTTAACCAGCTATCCCAGTCGAAACATGTGCGAGCTAAGGACTAACGAGGTCTTACGTTTTAACGTGTGATTCCTAGCATGGGTTGGACGATAGGAAGTGAAAATTCATCGTCCAGCCTTGCGGTTCGAACCACCGGTTCACACAGTGGTCGATTGAGTGATTAGAGCGAACCAACCACCTCAACACAACCGGCTACCATATGATCAAATTCTCCATTTGTTTTCTTTTACTTTGAAGCACACTGTATAGAATAGTAAATCACATTCACCCTGACTGCTCGCCCTGTATCAGTTTTCAATGATTTTCGGTAATCACATGATTCAAAAAAAGAAATTCTCTATGAAGTCATCTTTATCAATAATCGTTCACAACTTCCATGCGGACTTTCCTTCCACAAGGAATGTTGAGTTGGGGACCTTCATCATCTGAGTCCGAATCGTGATAAGGTCCTAAGGATCCTGCGATGTCGTCGTCTTCGTAAGGCTGAAAATAGAAATCAATCAGAATGTAGGTTGGGTTTGATACCGTAAAAAGCTCATGACATATCATAATCCATGCTAGGCTCAGCATGCTTCAGCTAGGAATACAACAATGTAAAATTGAATGGGTAGGGTGAAAATAATACTTCACGATTTACACAACACTAACATTTGATGCTAACAGCTGTTTATACACAATGTGTCATCTTTTAAGCGAGTTATAAACTATGATGTTATCTTCTTAAGTAGTAAAAGTTGCATTAGTAGGCAGAAAGAGGTACCTATCAAGGAGCATTTGGGAAGTCAGTAATAACGTTATTGATGACTGGAGAACTATCTGATCATTCAGAACAATGTTGTGTTCATTAGCAAGATAATTTTGGATTTCTATAAATTCTATATATTTCATTTCAGACTTTTCAGTTGAATGTGTAGAATTTCCTAATTTTGGCGTAGTAGGCATCTTGGTAATTCAATGTGTAACTTCTCAAGTGTTCCTCGAATCCCTGATTGAAACTGCGGCCAGTCTGGCCTATATATATGAGGCATTGCAGTCATCGCACTTGAGCTTGTAGACCCTAGATTTGATTTTTTTAATCTGTTCCGTGACAGATGAATGCAAATTACACAACACAACAAAAAAATATTTTTTGAATGTTTCCTACACTAAATTAGTCAATTTCTACTAATTTTGGGGTGATAAAAACGAAAATAACAATGAAAAATTTTTATTAGCTCTGGTTTTTGAGATACACAGTACCTATTTAATCTTAAAGAGTAGTTATACTATACGTGAAAAGTGAAAGTAAATAAAACAATATTGTTATGTTTCTTTTAGAATATTTTAAGTACAAAATTAATAAAAAAAACATTATTCTTAGTGTTTTGACAAATAAAAGAAGTTTGTACCACCAAATTTCAATTAAGTCCATCCGATTCATTGTAAGATCGCTGTCGTTTAGCTTGTCTTTTATAAAACACTTCTGGAGCATCCCTACACACAGACCAGCAGTAGTCTGCAAGCATTGCTTCATTCCAACGGCCCTGATATCTCTGTTCCATTAAGGCAATGTCTTGATGGAATCTTTCTCCATGTTCGTCACTCACAGCTCCACAGTTTTGTGGAAAGAAATTAAGATGAGAGTGAAGAAAATGAATTTTTAAGGACATGTTGCATCCAAGTTGGTGGTAAGCTTGAAGAAGCTCTTTAACCAATGCTGTGAAGTTATCATCTCTTTTGTTACCTAAAAACCCATGTACAACCCCCTTGAAGGCTTCCTAGGCTCTTTTTTCATTTCCTGTTAAAATCATGTCAAAAGCAGGATCATTTACGATTTCACGGATTTAAGGCCCAATAAAGATGCCTTTCTTGACTTTAGCATCACTCAACCTGGGAAACTTTGCTCTCAAGTACTTAAAAGCTTGTCCTTTCTGGTCCATGGCCAGGGTCATAGGATGTAGAAGGATGGGTTGCTCCTTCTAAACAGTCTTCATCACCTTCCTCTAAAATTTCATAGTTTTGGGGTGGAGAAGGGACTGGCAAATTGTCTGAGTGTGGTACAGGCCGAAGAGCAGATGGGAGGTTAGGGTATTTAACCGTTTCTCTTTTCTTCATAGATAAACCTTGCTTAATGGGAGGAGTTAGGCAGAAATAACAGTCGTCTGTATGATTGGTAGGCTCACGCCAAACCATAGGTACTGCAAAAGCCTTTGCCCGGTTTTTATTTTTCAGCCACTCTCGCAATATGACGGAACAAGAATTACAACATATATGAGGAGCCCATGATTTATCTTGGTCCCCAACTTTCACACCAAAATAATGTTCATAGGCTGTCTTAACGATAGGTGTCCTTTTACGTTTCTGAGCCTTAAATGTTATTTCACCACATATATAGCAAAAGCTATCGACACAATTCACACACTTTCGAGGCATTTCAGATCAGCACTTAAATTAATTTAAAAATCAACTTCACACGATAATTTCAATAGCAACCACGTGCGTACAATTGACATACTCACATAGGTTATGTTTACTCACTTAAGAACAGCTGATGAGAGGGGTGTTATGTAAACAAACATGTGTACCAACTGTTGGTGATGAATTATTTCATTTGTTGAAAACTCAATATACATATATATATATAATATAATGATACTATATCTTGAAAACACGAGCTAATATATAATTTTTATGGTCACTTTCGGTTTTAACACGTGGAAATACATTAAAATCATCTAATTTCAACTCCGAAACAAAAACTTTGTTGTGTTGTGTTATTATTTGTCTTGAAAGCTACATGCCTAGTTTCCCTCATTATTTCCTTTGATTCGAGGCTAGATTAAACTTGCAGTTTTGCGGTTTTGTGTTTGTTTTAGTATTTTGTCTACGATGGAGGTTTTATATTCATTATTGACGGCAACCTGTTCGATTCTGTTCAATTATTTTTGAAAGTTTGACTGGTTTTGCGGTACATTTATAGGTCTCTGTATCATGGAGTGGTATTCTGCAAGTTTATTTATTTATTTATTCCATACACTATTCTACAGGATGAACCCAATTACAGAATAGGAAGTAACAGTGGCGTTTACAAATATGTACTTATATAATATAATTTGTGAATCTATATAATAAAAAACATAAAAACAGAACTGTCAGTTAGGTAAGAAATGTCTTTTGACTTGTATGATCTGGAGATGACTAACAGAATTAGAGGTATCGCACATTGTATAAATTGGAGATTTTTTCATTATATTTGTACGCGGAGTGATGAGATAAAATGTGACACTATTCCTAGATGACCGTCTAGGAACCCAAAAATTCAACATATGTAACTGTTGAGAGCAGGTGATGATATTGTTTAGGATCTTGAATAAAAAAAGAAATGAATAATATATACGCCTTACCTCGAGACTTCAAAAATTATGAGTTATAAGCAGTTCATAGTAGGGTATTCCTACAGTAGGATACGTGTCTTAAAGTTTAAAAGACATATATTTTAGGAAGCGCCTCTGTAGGGCTTCTAGTTGATTGATATGAACCTGATAGTAGGGACTCCACACGACAGATGCATATTCCAGCCTAGATCAAACAAAAATGAAATTAAGTAATTTCAATGTTGAAGCTTTTTCGAAGTCTTTTATATTTCTAACTAAGAATCCATACATGCGATAAGCTGCTGTTAAAGTAGTGTCAATATGTTTATTGAAAGAAAGGGATGAATCAAAAGTAACACCTAGATCAGTGAGTGTGTCAGTACGCTCCAGAACTTGATTGCTTATGACGTAGTTGTGTAAATTCAAGTTCGTTTTCAGCGAGTTAGACATTACATTACATTTGGATATGTTGAGAGATAGATTATTTTCCCGACGTCATGTAGCAACGCGATTCAAATTCAGGGCGAGACGTTCGCAATAATTAGAACATGTTATATTGTGACAGAGTTTCAAGTCATCTGCGTATAAAAGGAAATTGATATCAATCTCAGCTTCGATATCATTAATGAACATATTGAACAGTAGGGGTCCTAGATTTGATCCTTGTGGTACACCAGATGTGGCTATATATTCGATAGACTTGAGGTCATTGATTTGGCCGTACTGCTTATTGTCAAGTCGAAAGCTTGTTGAGCAGGATAATATGGTCAAGTCTGTCGAACGCTTTAGAAAAATCAGTGTATATGACATCAGTCTGAGACTGACAATCAATACCCTCTGCAATACAAGATTGTTACAAGATTGGTGGTGGTTGAACTATTTTTCATGAAACCGAGTTGATTGGAGCTGTCACATGACAATAGATTGTCTTCTCAAGAAGCGTCTATAACACTTTACAAAAGTTGCATATGATAGAGATTGGTCTGTAATTTTTTATCTCCTTTTTTGAAAATTGGGCAGACTTTCGACATTTTCCATATTGATGGTACAGTTGATGGTACAGTTTTCAGGCATATATTAATTAGAGTTGATAGTGGTTAAACCAGAGCTGAGGCACAATCTTTAATGATGAATGCTGGAACATGATCGGTAAATTTAGGCGTTAATTTTTTTAAGGTATGATAAACATCTTCAATACTAAAGTTATAATACTAAATTACTAAGCTGGGGATATCACTACTTTTGTTCGCATGGTCACTTGATGTTGACACTATATAAGAACCACTGAAGAAATCTGCAAAACCATCAAGAATATCTGAGGGATTATCGAGTAGCTTGCCTTCATGTAACATTTCATCTCGGATTCCATTCGTATATTTTGACTTGTTAATGAATGACCACAACTTATTAGGGTTATGGATAATCTCGCTCTCAGTTTTCCGAATGAATTTTTTATAAGCCATTCTGATGAGTATGAGTGCATAGATTGATTGCGAATTGTAATATCTGTACGTTTAGGTTTGTGATACATTAAAAATTGTGTTTGTTGTTTGAGAGGCAGATATTCAAATATCGTGTTACGTGAATTCTGATCGTCTTCCATTTTCATTGTGACTTCTTTATTGCCACTGAGGCTGTTGAAAATAGGTTTATAGGTATTATCGAGTTTGATGTCTTCTATATTATCTATCAAGGAATTCGAGTTTTCACTGCTATATTTTGAATTGAAATTGGTGAACTTTTGAATTATTTCGACTAACTTGGATGCAACGTTTTGGCAAGGGGCATCGATATAGGAGCAGACTGGTTTAATAGGGTTGCCTTCTTTATGAACTTTTAGTAACCTATAGAGAGAAAGTTGGGTTTTTATCTGTTTTTGAAATTGTACATGCTTCATTTTCGTGGAATATGTGCAAGTGGAACATGAGATATCGTGAACGACGTAGATGTTTAGAAGCATTTTGACATAAATTTTATCTGTTTGTTACTTGGTATATTTCACGTTATTTCGATATGTGTAATTTATGGTCTAGACCCAAAAACTATTGGTCTCTACTTTTTTGAGGTAGCTCTGAGCGGAAATTGTATGATCATACAGTGATTATTTGAGAAACGTGGGATATATACGAAACTGAATTAGCTTATGAATTCTGCAGTAGATTTTGTGATTGGATGAAATCTGAGTCCAAAGATTTAGTAGTTTCAAAGTGCTTTACTACTGAAACACTAATGTCACGTCTTGGTACTCCTTGATACTTCTTCAGGCTAAAGAACTCCCACTGAACCGGTAACAATGCTTGACATTTGTGAATATAAAATTTCTCGCCAATCATATCTAACGATAACAAGTCTTGTGCTGTCTGAGTCGTCCTTCCTGACTTTCATAGAGGCAGTGATTGTCAGAGCTTGTAAAGCTTCAATTAGACGTATTGTTAATCTTTACTTTCATAACTATTCATCAGCTTTCATTTTAGCTTCATAATTTAGTATTTCTTTCTGTCACTATTTTTTTGAAATGCAAATATGTTGATAAATCTTTTTTGATATGGATTATCATTCTTTCTCATCATACAGAATTTAATGTGCATATTTCAGTAATTTCTGAAAGAATGATAAACCCTATAAACATGCCTATAAAGAACGAAATTATGAGCGAGCTTGAATGAAACTGGTAAAAAATATTAATACATGCTGACCATGGAAAAATAATTTTTCAGCCATAAAAATTTCAATGTTCAACCAAAAATTCACTAAGCTAAAAACGGGAGGACATAGTATCAGTGGATTTCCTATTGCATATGATACAACAAATATCATGAGTATTCATAACACTAAAAAGTTTGATTATCGCCATTCGATGCATGTTCTCTACTTTCCATAAAGCTTCCAAATTCCCATACGATTTCAAATTTGGTCTCGAAACAAGTCAACATCAAAATAAATCGCTACCAAATTTCTCTACTCCAAGGTCACATGGCATTTACTTACTCTATACTTCAAAATCTCCAATAGTGAATTTATTTTTGAGCGTGTTTGTCGTCGTAATACAGGGGCCTTCTGGACTTGTGAGCTGTTCCTGTACGATATACAGGAACACAAATTGATTAGCAAACTACTTGGTTCGAGGAACTATTCAAATAATGATTTCGTTGTTATGTCGTGTCCCAATATCATAGTGAAGACGGAGTCTTATTAGAAACAGTTCATTATTTCTATATAGGTTTCCTGTCATAACGTGTTTGTGATTTACTTTCCTCCAAGTACTATATCAGATGAAAGTTTTTTTATGTTATTCAATTACAAGAGGAGTATAACATTTTTTGTTTCTAACTAGATCAATGTAGCAATGGTAAGAAACTATTTGGATGACAGATTTTCGAATGAGTGGGTTGAAACAACAAATCCACTCGAATAGGCCCCTAGATCTCCAGATTTGAATCAACTAGATGTGTATTTGTGAGTATATCTAACAAATGAGGTGTAAGATGATACTACAACTTTTACTGTAGAACTGTTTCGAATGAAAACATAAAATGCTTTGAGAAGCATTGAAAACCTCTTTTCGAAAGTTTGAAACTTGAATTGATAGAGTGCATATTTTGAAATGATAAATATTTTGAAATAGTTCTTAATAATAGATGTTCTTTCTCAAATTATGGATTTTTTTCTATAAACGATGTGTGGTTTTGTACTAACTGATGATATTCATCTTTCATTGAATTTACCCTAATGAGGTGCTTAAAAAGGTAGTTTAGTTCTTTGAGTCAATTGCCTGCCAGAGACATATACTCAAAAAAGTTGATATAAGAGTAAATAATCATACTATAATCATCAATATATTCTTAGTTCGTCACCTATAGAGTTTCAGGAGCACGGAGCTATGCAATATTTACTGCCTCCACGAAATATGTCACAACTTAGTAGACTTTTTAAAATATTTTGCTGTGTCAACTACGGAATACTCTTTGACTGATAGTTTCTCAAGTATAAAACAAAAATAAAAGCAGAAGTACCCCAAGGTTCAGAACCAGGACCCACCCTTTTTCTACTATATGTAAATGGTCTGGCTATTGTACGTATGCCTGATAGTTTCAACGTTTTTGCGAAAATATTCTTTCCCAATCGATTTTTTCCATTAATTTGATTTGTATCCCAGCAGCTAATCTTGAAACTAATAGTATTCTCTGCAGCAGAGCTTCACACAATTCAAATGAATTTTCTGAAGATAACTTAGACACAAAATCTGCAAGTTTATCACTGTTAACGTTTCAACTTTTTTGTAGTGTCTTCATTGGCGTTATTTTCTTCAGGCACAGCATTACATTTTTACAAGCATACAGCAAGCCTATGTGCTCACCAAAGAAGAAAACAGCAAAAACCCGGAAGCTAATCGAACCGTGAACTTTTATTACATAATTGAATCAATACCGAATTTCAGGTCAAAAATAGGCGTCAAAAAGAAGTTATTCATTCAACAAAACACATATATCTCTCTAGTTCCTCAAAGGTTTTCTCAAAAATGATAATTTGAATAATGACCTTGTCTTCTATCTTTGAGAAACGAAAGCTCACTTCATTATTCATTTTCGACATACCAAACTCCACCATCAAATTTGAATAGTTCCTGGACAATGGAATATTTTCGAAAACAAGTACTAAATAGTCCAGTCATTATAGTAAGTTCACCTCGGAATTCGAGATACCCAGCTGTAAGTCTGTAAATACTTGTATATTAACACTCTTAAAGTTGTCTCAAAACCTACATATGGTAGGGTGTAAGCAACTATTGAATTTCAAGGTCAAAGGTCACAAAAATCGGTTTTTTTGCGCTTTTTTTGGAAATATCTCATTTCCTATGGGTTTTTTGCTATTTGTATTCATTATCAATATTGTAGAATACAAAATTTTCTACAAATTTTGTTTGAAAAAATTTTTTATACGGTGAACCGTTTTCGAGATAGAGGGCGGAGAGCACGCGGTCACAGCATCACTTCAGGTCAACGGTGCCTCCGGTCGAAAACGCGCCATATATAGTTGATGGACTATCGATAAATCAATGATTATAAATATTTGTGAATTTTTATTAACTATTATATTATATTTTATCATTTTTTCCTAACTTATCCACTTTTTATTCAGTATTAATTTATTTAACAACACTTACCTGCCATGTAATTGCAGAATTGTTAATGAAAATATAGGAATTATATTTGAATTTTAACCTAATTAATATTTATAACTTCTTACATTATAAAAAAATATCATTGAATACATTTATTTTTATTGAAAGTAAAGAAATGGAATAAAGGGTATAAAAACTACAATTTATAATTTTAATCATCTTCTTCCTCTTCATCGTCGTCTTCTGGCTGCTGGTAAATTTCAAACTGGTCTTCATTATCGTCTTCAACGACATTTGTCTCAAGTTCTTCCATGATTTCGGGGTCAAAGGTTCCATCTTCGTTAATGTCGCTCTGATATGGTAGAGCATTGAGACAAGCTTGCCCATTACATTGGCCACAAGCTAAAGATCATTGCAAGCCCGCTTTTCTGCATCCGCATCACGAACCACAACCACTCTTGCAGTTGCAGAAAATTGTATTTAGCAAATCTTCTGGAGCAGGTGGTAAAATTGTCATGATAGGCTCCAGAAAATCGTTTCGCATTGCCCAACCCCATACCTGGGGTTCCAAATTATGTCCTAACCAAGTTTGAACTTGATAATATACACGGTTGAAATGTTGATGAGCAGCTGCACTTGTTGGTGGAATATTTGAAAGCTGCACAGGTTTATTAAGTTTTGTAGACTTGACCTAATGCATATAACGAAGATGATCGAGACTTTTCACAGATTTCGGAGCATTATAAACTGCCAATAAGGTTTGAGTTCCACTCTCTAATAATCTCTGGGCCGAACAATTTTCGTCCTCAAATGCTGCAGCTAGCAAATTTGTTAGTTTCTCAAAAACTTTCAAAAATGATTTTTTCCCTTTTTAAAAAGCGCAGAAGTTGTGTCACAGCCACTTAATGTTTTTCTCTTAATTATTTTTTAATTTTAGTAAACGGTTATCAGTATTATTGAATAGATATAGATTTAATGCATGAAGAAAATGATAAAATATGATATAATAGTTAATAAAAATTGACAAATATTTATAATCATTGATTTATCGATAGTTTATCAACTATATATGGCGCGTTTTCGACTGGAGGCACCGGTTGACCTGAAGTGATGCTGTGACCGCGCGCTCTCCGCCCTATATCTCGAAAACGGTTCACCGTATGTAAAATTTTTTTTAACAAAATTTGTAGAGAATTTTGTATTCTACAATATTGATAATAAATACAAATAGCAAAAAACCCATAGGAAATGAGATATTTCCAAAAAAAGCGCAAAAAACCGATTTTTGTGACCTTTGACCTTGAAATTCAATAGTTGCTTACACCCTACCATATGTAGGATTTGAGACAACTTTCAGGGTGTCAATATACAAGTATTTACAGACTTACATCTGAGTATCTCGAATTCCGAGATTCTTACCTAATTTAAGCTTAAATGACTGGATTAAAAATTGAATTTCCAATAAAAACAATACTCACATCAACATCAGTTATCATTTCTTTAGTAGAAACGGTTGTGTCAATCCTTCTGATGGATCCTTCGTGTATGTTGACATCCAGTTTGAGGATCTGGTATCTCCTCAGCAGGAAAACTATCGGTATAGGGAGAATCCCTGCCAGTATCATAGCGATTGCAATTCCCATAACCCAACTTGGGTACGGAGTTGCCACAACATCTCCCTGGAAAATTATTGTAGCCAATCAAATTCAGCACATAGAAAGAGAATACGTCTCTAAGCCATGAAACTCAGGTCAAAATGGTCCCATTTCGCAGAATTGGTGTCAATATTAAAGGAATAAGTTTTGCGAAAAAAAATGTTTCAGTTTTCCAATTCTCCACCTATATACAAAAAAATGTGTAAATCTTGAGACAGAGGAAGAAAGAAGGAGTAAACTCTTCACATTGATTTGTAGATCGTGCATAGAAGTATGATATACATATAGTGCATTTCTTTAATGTCCCCCCCTTTTATTTTTTGAAAGGGTCAATTAAAAAAATTGAAATTTGGGATAATAAAATTAATGCATTATTACTTCATTTTGAAATGAAATAGACAGATGAAACTATCGAGATGGCGACTGGGGGCCATCTGGGAAAAAAATTAAATAGGAAGGGGGGTCTTGTGACACATATTTTTGAAGCTCCTGGGTCTAGGCTTTGAAGTTTTATGGCTCAGAGATGTATTTTCGCCTATAGTAAAACCACTTCTAAGTGAATAGCAAACAAACCTGTTCCTTGTTCCAAGCCTGGTACTTGGGATGGTCGATCACCATGGAGACAATTGAAGAAAGCAGAATGAAGACCATGATGACTGGGGCCAAGAACCGCCAAGTGATCTGCCAGTAAAGGCCTGGCTTCACTCCGGTCATCTCGTAGATGTCCTTGGTGAACTTCTCGTGACCGTAGACGTAGATAACGGCGATCATCTCCAAGAAAGCCACAACCACCAAGCCGATAGTTCCAGCGAAGGAGTCGAACATGCTGAGCCAGTATTCTCCAGCGCCAGTGGTGAAGATGAGGCCCATCAAGAAGCAGATGATACACACGACAGCTGAAAATTGTATCAGTTCAAATGATGAAATCAGAAAACACAAAATACTGGGACTGGCCAATTTCGAATTTTGAGGTAACTTTGAACATTAAAATGTTAAAGTATCCTTTGTGATACCAGAAGTACACCGCCCGACCTAGAGATGGCGTTAGTTGTTTGAAAAACGTATCAATACCGGTATTGATACGTTCATTAACCATATTGATCACATGTATCTAATAGAGATTAGGTAAATGAAAGTAGGCATCACAGAGGCAACATTTTGGAAAAAATGTTCCTTGTGCGTGAAATTGCCAAACTATGACTAAACTGAAAAAATATGTATGTAAAAGTATTCTATATAATGACTAGATATAAACTGTCAACTTTAAATTAGCATAATGAATTAACCTTTTTCCTGAAGTATGAAAAATCACTCACTAGCAGCGCAAAACTAAAATTTGCAACTGTAAAGAAATTTAAAATAATGATTAATCTTAGATTTATTTCAAAGTGAAATATGAATCAAATATAGATGGTGATGAAATAAATTTATTTAAATATAATAAATGAATATAATTTAATAAAAGATTGAGGTTATATCTCATTTTATCTTGTCTAAGTTCTAATCAATGGTAATCAATTATGGATATATGTATCTATTTTTTGTATTATTAAATCCAGTCTCCTCAAAGCATGTATCCATTTCTAACATCTAACCTCATTATCATGAGGTTTTATCAGGGTCGTAGCGAAAAGAAAAACCGGGGGAGGGAGGGAATCCAAATTTTCCCAACTCCACCAGCAAAATTTCCCAACTTTCGAAGAAATGTAAGCCGAGGGATTAATGACTACTATAATATAATAATTTTCTTACTTAGCCATCCAAAGATTGTCTGAATGCTTATTCCCGTTAGGGTATGCACAAACAAAAACAAATTTTGGTGATTATAAAAATAATAATGGGAATTATTCTACTTTGGATAAGGTCCTTGGTCTTCCAGCATAAAACCACTTCTAAGTGAATAGCAAACAAACCTGTTCCTTGTTCCAAGCCTGGTACTTGGGATGGTCGATCACCATGGAGACAATTGATGAAAGCAGAATGAAGACCATGATTATTCAATACAAATGAAAGGAAACAACAGCACAATAATATTGTGCTTATTGTTTTCTACTATTATTTTTTCTATCTTCACTGCCAGAAATTTTTCAACTTTTCCGAGTTGGAAAAACAGCAAAAAGTTGTGAATTTTGTAAAATTGTCACTTGTGGACTATTCAGGACTGTTTTCTTACTTGGGAGAAATTAAACTTTTTTGAAGATTTCAAACAACTCAGAATTCTCTTCAAGTTATGCATGTTGGGAAATCCCAACCTTCTTCTGCTTCTTTCCCCTTTCTAATTACCTCTTCTTTTCTTTTCTCTCATTTTTAATAATTTTTTTACTATTTTTTTTTCTATCTTCACGGCCCAAAATTTCCCAACTTTTTCCAACTTTTTCCTAAGTCGAAAAAGCAGGGTCCCCCCACCCCCCCGTGACACGTTTGCTGTACTATTCTCAGGAAAAATCCTCATTGAATTCAATACAATGAATAGATATAAGCTGTTAAAAATAAATTAGCATAATAGATTGAAAATAAACTATATACATAATATGAAACACATAAAGACATTATGGGATTGAAATTGAGCAATTTTTATTGAGTTCATTCTACATGGGTTCTTTTCTTACTTATAAAATTATATTGTATTTTAGTAAGGTAGGCATCACAAACAATTTTTTTTAGAAAGTGTGCTGATTGATAATTTGATGAAACAGAGTTCAATCAGAATTTCTGAGCCAATTTTTCAGTTTTTTCTTGGATTTGGATTTATTTTGTTTATTAATGAGTTGTATTTTTTCCGGTACTATGCTCCAGATCTTTGGGCCAAGTTAATTACAGTGAATAACTTTTTTCGAGATCAATTGCCCTAACACCACTGATATTTTTGCACTCGACGTGCGTTTCGCCAACAAAGTTAGCATCCTCAGGAGAAGAAAATTGAATATTGAATACCAATTTTCTTCTCCTGAAGAGAAGTTTGGTGTTAGGGCAATTGATCTCGAAAAAAGTTATTCAACTTTCACACCAAAGGTTCCAATCTCATCGTTTTTATAATTACAGTGACTTTGACACACAAATTTTTGCCATCTTGGACCTAAAATGTATTTTCTTTCCTACGGGTATTATACATGTGTTCCACTGGTTTCATTTTTATTTTGTTCTCAAGGACTTTCTGGCAGTATAGCTGCCGTGTATCTAGAATATTAGTTTCTTTAAATAAGAGGTCACTGGAGAACGTTCCACCTTTACCTAACAAAATTTTAAGAATGTTTTTCTGTAAAGTATTCAGACATCTCAAGTGGGTATTTCTAATACCTCCGCAACCTATAATACCATAAGAGAGTTGCAATTGAACCAAACCATAATATACAGTAGTCATATAGGGAATTTCGAGCCATTGTTTCAATAGTTTGAAGCGAAACAAAAATCCTCGTAAATTTTGAGTTAGATATAATAAGTGGGAATCCCAATTCATGTGTCGATCGATCATCAAGCCAAGGTATTTAATTGAGGTACTTTCTGGAAT
Source organism: Leptinotarsa decemlineata (assembly GCF_025532065.1). NCBI lineage: Eukaryota > Metazoa > Arthropoda > Insecta > Coleoptera > Chrysomelidae > Leptinotarsa > Leptinotarsa decemlineata. Next base: position 1,189,811 of record NW_027412547.1, read on the forward strand.
CAACGAGTTTTGACTGATAATTAATAGACCTATGTTCCGTAGTTTATTGGCATTCGAGGTAAATGGTAGATATTGTTTTTTTCTACGTCAATTTGTTATATTGAAACCATTTCATGATATTTTTGGGAAATTAGAAGCTACACAATCTATAAAGCATATGTGTCAAGTTTGAAGACGCTGCGTTGTTTAGTACCACAAAGCGGTACTAAATGATCCTTGCGCGAGCTAGCAGACCCAGTAGGTATTCAGAAAAGTGCGGTACATCGTATAATATCGGAAAACTTGGACATACGAAAGATGTTTGCAAGACTGGTGTCACATTTGCTCACACTCGAGCAAAAACACTATCTTGACGATGTTTCAATTGGGTGTTTAGCTAAGTTTCACGGCAACAAAGCAGAATTCTCGCATCGTTTCATAACCATGGATGGGACGTGGGTCCATCTACCGCTTAGAATGAGGCTTGACATAGCAGATCACCTCGTGATGTAATACAAAGGCCGAAACGTAAGCGCATTTATGGCGCCGCCACAATTTATGCATTGATGCATAAATAATTACTTTTCTCACCTGTGATATATTGCTTGCCAACCCTTTTCAGTATCTCAATATCGAAGACTGTACACAACATTCCTTCCAAGATCCCGATCTGTGACCCAATTCCAAGCGACAGCAGCATCATGAAGAAAATGACCGCCCAGAATGGAGCGCCTGGCAGCTCCACTATAGCTTGGGTGAAAACTATGAAGGCAAGACCAGTTCCTTCAGCAGCCTATAAAAAATCAACATATGTGAAATTATAGTTCCAATTTATATCTATGATCCAAGTAAGGAAGCTATTATTGAGAAATATATTTACCGCATCCAATTCTCTGTCTAAGGAGCACTCCCTGATGTCAATGGTGTTATTGGCATGTATTAAAGCGTGCTGGTAGGTATCGTCTGAGATTTGGGAAGGCGATAAACTTTTCGCTAGGAAATCGTGTTTCATAAGCAGATTGATGTTGCTGGAAATGATAAAAATTGATAATTATCATGTCAAAAGTTTTTTAATATAAAGAAGCCGATAATTTTTCTATATCCAAAGTAACTTCTATCAATTTAACAATTATAAAAAATATAAATAAAATGTTTCTACATGGTAGTCATTGGAATGAAGTTTTCTATTCTGTTCGTTAGTGTAGGTAGAGGATCACCTGGTATATTTATCTAAATTCTATTCACTTCAAATTTGCCTAGCTATTGTTTCATCCACATAGCGCAGTCGGTAGGATTTACTAGTGGTTTTTGATCTGTTTGGATCTTGAACCTCTTCCCAAATACAAATTAATGAAACCTCTCACAATGAAAGGCAACACCAAGCATTACTTTTTCTGTTACAACATATCTTTTTTCTGCGTCTGTTAACGCACAGGAAGCATGAGCACACGGCATGTTATTCTGTAACAATACTGCTACCATTTCATCATTAAATGCATCAGTGGAGATCGTGGAGGTTTTGTCAACATTGAAATATTTTGAAACTGCATTTTCACTTATCATGTTTTTGATTTTTTCAAACGCTTCTCCTCGCTCAACGCTTTTCATCTAAAATAAAAGCATTATCGTTTTTCAACAGAGACCGAAACGGTGCCGCAAGAGATGTTAAGTTTGGAATTAATTTGCCAGAATAATTTACAAAACCCAAAAATATTCGTACCTCTTTCTTATATTTTGGGTTGAGCATCAATTTCATTGCTTTTACTTTCAAACTAGCAGGGTTTGATGCCATATTTTGTTATGAGGTGGCCCAGGTATTTTACTTCTGTCTGATTGAGTTCACATTTCTTTATATTGAACAAATTTATTTTATTATCTTTTCAATCTTTGATCATGTATTTCTTGGGATTTCCCACAAATCATCTATAAAAGTATGGACTCCTACAACATCAAAAATGTATCTAAATATTTTGATGAATTTCCGGTGCTGAAGCTGTCTCATATGGTAACGTCCAAATGGGGTATTGAACGAACACAATTTTGAACTTTTATCATCTGACTGAAGCTGTCAAAACCCATTGTTAACATCCAGAGTTGTGAAATACTCAGCATTAACCAGCCTATGAGTAATCTCATCAATAGTGGGTAAAGAAAAATGTTCACTTCTGATAGCCTTATTAAGGTCCTTGGGGTCTAAGCAAATACGAATGTTCCCGATAGGTTTTCCAACTTTTATAATAGAATTAACCCACTCTGTAGGTTCTTGAACTGGTTCCTGAATGATGACATGAGAGTAGTAGTAGAAGAATAATAAAACCAGTAGGTACATAGATATAACCCCAGGATGTATTAAAAAATGTAAATAATTTTGTGCTAGGCAAAAGTAAAATCATTTCAGTTTAGTTTTAGTTTCACAATGTAAATTCGTTGTAAGTTATTATTAGTGTATAATTTTGAAAAAAGGGAAAATGTAGCGGATCACCTGGTTTATTTATTTGAAATGTATTTACTTCAAATGTTCTAGAGGGAGTAGAAAAGACCAGTTCATTAACAGTTAGGGGGAAGCCTTCAATGTTAAAATGAAAAATTGATGATGAATTCATTTTTTGACACAAACATATTTCGAACTTTTAGCGGTTTCCACTCTTCTAAAACTTAAAAATATAATAAAATAAATTGAATCCCCATCATTCAGTGAAGTGGAATAATGTAGATGGAGATAGGAAACACATTCAGAGTTTCTACGTGGATTGTATGAATAGTAGTAATAAAATCCATGTGGAAATTCATAACTGAATTCTATTAAAGATACAGTAATTTTTATCATATAATGCGAACCCAGAAAAACAAACTACGATTTATTCAAATAATGAAAAATGTATTTTTTCCAGAGAGTAATGAAATGTGTTTGCATAAGTTGAGCCCTCAATTTCTTTACGAACATCAAAAGAAATGAGGTCTGAGGACGTCACTTGGTGATCGAAAACGTGTCGAGCTGTTAAAATAATGGTTTGGTGTTAATCCAACACAAAACCTCATACCTCTCAGACATGTTGAATGATAATTTCAGAACAAAATGCTACCCCAATAGACTAATTAGATTTAACATTCTTCAATGAACTGATACTCACTCTATACGACATTTGTCGACGTTGCTGACTGCTTTGAAGCCGAGAATTGCAAAAATAACAACGCTGGCATATATTGCTGTTACGGCATTGCATACCGATACTAGAATGACATCTCTAACGCAGTTGTTTTTGGGGGTGTTGTAGGATCCGAAGGCTATGAGAGAACCGAAAGCCAACCCAAAGGAGTAGAACACTTGAGTTGCAGCGTCCAGCCATACCTTTGGCATTAGCAGTTTCTCAACCTAGAAATAGTAATAAAAAAGATTCTCAAAATTTCACGCATAATAACAGTCCTGAGCAGCTGATTTGTTGAGTAGTTAAAGTAAGACTCATAGCAATTAGGCCACATGTGACCCATTCTACATCCTCCCGAAGAGTTGTCCCCCCCTCATCGTCCATCCTGTCCTTTCCAGGAAGGTGGACAGGTCTCTGGGAGACATCTCCTTTATATCGGCAGGTGTAGGCCAAGACTTGCCGAACACACACTATCTTTGGCAACGCTGAGGTGTCTCACGGTGGCCTCCGCGGAGGTTTTGGAAGGTGCAGCGATATAACTGTCGTTGCGCGGCTTGTTCAACCTTCTTGAGGTTCCATCCGTGGAGGTGCATAAGTGAGTGAGCTTTCCTGCAGGGGCCACCAGTTCCTTGCCTTCATTCAAGGCGGAGCTCCTGGCGCCCACCGCAGGAAGGACTCTTGCTGTTGGAGGTGGTCTGCTATGTTCAGCCTCATTCCAAGCGGTAGATTGGGGTGGACATTTCTGTTCATCCCCAGCCACAGCCTTAGATTGAGGTGAGCACTTCTGTCCAGCCTCGGGATTGGTTTTTGTTTTTGTTGTTTCTGTTTTTGTGTTGTTTCATTCATGTGTGTTTCCACGAGCAGGTGATATTAGCAACAGGAACCAATTTTTCTTGTATGTGTGGTCAGTTTGCATCATATTGAAAATTTTTCTTCAATAACTTCACATTCAAAATTTGTATGTAATATCATTCTTGTCATTTGGTTCAGATGAAAAGTAACCAACAGTAATATTAGTCGTTATTCCATTATCCATCAAATTCAATCTTTTTTGCAGAAAAGTTCTGATGTGAGAACCCGGAAAACCGGAAAAACCTGCAGCACCATATCATCTGAAGATCTTGATCTGCCAATGTCCTCTCTTTGATAGAATGAAATGTAGGGTGTCTCCAGAGGCTCCAATAATGCAAGATATCGCCGGAATATTTAGTGACACGACTATCGTCAAACTTAAACCAGTACGTTAGTTTGATGCATATTTGGCAACACAGTTGATCATTCCATTATCCGTCAAATTCGATTTTTTTGCAAAAAAGTTCTAATGTGAAGTTATTCCTCAAAATTTCAAAAACGTCTTTCACCGATTTTTTCAAATTGCACCCCTGTTGTGAAATAAGACTCTACTCAATCTATTTGGTCTTTAATAATAGTAACAATAATGATAATGTTTACTTATGAATATACAACAGCACAAGATAGTAACATGTAAACAAAGCAATACAAACAAACATGGAGAAACCAACTAAAACCGAAGTTGAGCGTGGGGATTCTTTAGTTACGCAATGCATAACTGACGTGCAGAATTGATTTTACATTTAAACAAGGCGATGACAAAAATTTAATATCAAACTAAGACTTAAGGATACAAATGAATTATTAATTTTTTAAAAAGAAAGGTATGTTATATATACATAAATGAAAATACATTTGGCAGTAAACGAGTATGAATGAAGAATGACAACGTAGATATTTTATTTTGAAGTACAAACGAGGATTATTTATTCATTTATGAGTATATCATGAACAAAATCTCTATTAGTATTACATACATACTTTTTGAAGATGGTTTTCATCAGGTTAATATTATTTATTTTATGAATGTATGTTTTGTACAGTTGAGGTAAGTAATTAAAAATTTTTGCACTGTGCTGTTTGTAAGAGTGTTGCCCAATTGACTTTTTTGTTGCGTTTAGCTGTACATTACCTTTTGTTTTAGTGCGAGTATTATAATCATGACCGATTTGCTGAAAAGATGTTTTATTCTTGAAGATATACAATATTATATTATACATATAAACTGTCGTACATCAAGTAGCTTTGAATCTCTAAAAATATAATTGGAGGGGTAGTCATTCTTTCTATCGTACATAATTTTAATTTTTTTTTTGTAATACCTCAGCTTTTTTCAGGTGGTTGTCTAATATGCCACCCCAACTGAGTATGGCATATTGAAGCCTAGATTGTACCAATGCGTAGTATATTATGTTGAGGTGATTGATATCGAAAACGGATCTCAAGTACTTGAATTTATACAATAAACATCTCAATGATTTAGTTACTTCTTTAATATGTTCATTCCATCTGAGATGTGAATCAATTGTGACTCCCAGGTATTTAATATGGTCTGTTCTTAGGACTTCTATTTTTCCGTGGTTATTTATTATTAATTCATTATAGCTGGGTAGTTGATTTTCGTAACTTGCAAACGGTAGAAATTTTGTTTTTACAAAATTGATTGTGAGTGACTTATGATCAAACCAGTCTTTCAAAACACTAATTTGGGTTTCAACTTTCATTTTCAATTTTTCCCAATTATCATCAGTATATATTATGGCCGTATCATCTGCAAAACTGTAAATGGAACCATCTATCTTCTTGGTAAGTAGACTGTTGATATACAATGAAAATAATGTAGGTCCAATCACAGTACCCTGTGATATACCATAAGTAATTTCTCTTTCAGAACTGAGAGTATTGTTTACTTTCATTATTTGCCTTCTGCTATTCAAATAACTTCTGAAAAGTAGTTGTGTTTTGTCTCGTATTCCTGATTTATTTAATACCTCCAACAACTGATCGTGGTCAACAGTGTTGATAGCTTCTGCTAAGTCTAAACATACACATATCTCTGATCTATGTGTCCTTTATTTCCCCTGTTAGTGCAGCAATTGCATCATCAGTTGGGAAAGCTTTTCTAAAACCATATTGTTTGCAAGAAATAAGCCTATATTTATCAATGTATGAAGTTATCCTCGAATTCAGTGCTTTTTCGAAAACTTTATTGAAACTTGTTACAAGAGATATTAGCCTGTAGTTACTGACTACCTCCGGTTTTCGTTTTTTAAATATGGGTGTGACTATCGATTTTTCGAACGTGTTTGGACATTGACCGGTTTGAAATATATTATTTATTAAAAGTGTTAGTAAGGGTGTGATTTCAGTTGCTAATTCCTTGAGTTTTTCTGCTCTGATACCATCATGTCCTGGCGATTTTCTATTTTTCAGACAGTATATTATTTCTCTGATCTCGTTATCAGTAACTGATGTAAGGAACAGTGAATTTGTATTAGGAGTTTGTTCTGAAATATTCGTAGTGGGTTTACTTATTTTATCTGCAAGCTGTCTTCCTACATTCACAAAAAACTTATTGAATATATCTGCTTTGATGTTATTATCTTGAGTTATTGTGCCGTCCTCACATTGTATTTCTTTAATTGCGGTTTCAATAGGTACTTTTGAAATTTGAAAATTGATAATGGTTGAAGCTACATATGTCAAATTAGTTGTCATTCAATCAGTCTGGTTTGCCAAATCATCATGGAGGAATATAGCATTCAACAACATGTGCGAACAAAAAAATTGGTCCACTGGTATAGTGAACGATCGAACAACTTGTTGTTCGATCTTTCTAGTGAAGGAATAGTGGGTGGTGCTTTTCCAGAAAATCGACTGTCGAGGGGGACTTAAATTGATCAGCTACTAGATTTGGTTTTTCTATGGCTGTCTCAGTCAAGATCTATTTCAACTAGAGCGAAATAATGATAGTTTCATCTTGTGATCAAACCCAAAACTGTCATGAATCTCATTTGGTTTTCTATTTATTCTACATCAATATTGTCAAAACATATCTACTAACCTTGGGTGTCAGCATATGTTCTAGTCCAGCAGCTGCTCCTTTCAAAGTGATTCCTCTTATGAAGAATATCGTCAGCACGAGATATGGAAAGACTGACGTGAAGTACACAACCTGGAATTCGTGAAGGAATATTTCAATTTGGGAAATAGGTGATGGCTATGAGGTTTCAAAACGGTACCAAAGCAACTTATGAGCAGGGTTACATATTGATGGGTTTGAACAGATTTTTCACTTATCAACGATATAGTAGTACCTATTTCTTCATAACGATGCAAACGAATTGTAGAGAAATCCTCAAGGCGTTGAGTCGTTAAGCATAATATTTTGTGTCAAGTTGGCTGATGAAGACTCATTTCGACTTCATTTGTAAAATTCCTTGCCGTGTTCGACCAGTTTCCATATGATTTGATTTCACTCCTCACTTCAAAATGTAGTTAACATTTTAAGTCAAAGATGGCGCTTCGAACTCCAGATTCTTATGTTCTTAGAACTTCATTTGATATATTAGAACAATCCCCTTCATCACTGTCCATCTTGACACGTTGTACCGTACTGTCTATGGGACAAAGATGTTACGTAATCTGGAAGACTACCGTAGCAATAATTTTGGCTGTGGGAGAACTGTATTTCATTCAGATACACACCATTCTGAAAGTCTACACATGTGCTTCAGTGAAATGACTTGATTATGCTTCGTTTTCTGATCAGTTAAACTGAAACTCAACGTTTATGTTTGAATTGAAATAGACGGATTTTGATCCGGGTTTACACCAAAATATAAATTTTATAGAAAACAAAAGAGATTTTGGCTTTCTACTTCTCCATCTTCATACATAATTGTGGTAATCTTCTTTTCTTTAGAAGACATTTACATTTCTTGTATGAAGATGGAGAAGTAGAAAGCCAAAATTTTTCTTTTTCAAATATTAATTTATGCTAGAAATTGTACTCTTTTCAATTCAAACTGATTTGTTTTCAATGATAAAGTCGAGTGCGCTTGTTAAAAATGGTGTTAATACAAGCAAAAATTTCAAGGTAATAGCATTCTTGAAGCGAAAAAATGAAAATTATATGCTTTGTTGAAAAAACATTGACTATTTCAATATATATGTTGCATTGCGCCCTTTTGTTATCAATCATTACAGTTTTTTTTGAAATATTCAAATTATAAATACAGTGCCAACCCAGTTGATGTACACACGTTTGGAAAAATGCCCATTGCTGAGTTTCTGAACCTCCCGGAACCAAAGGAATATACAGGTCACTGTTTCAGAAGGTCTTCTGCTTCTCTGCTAGCAAAATCAGGAGCAAATATAACGGATATTAAGAAGCACGGAGGATGGAAGTCTACAACAGTAGCTGAGGGTTACATCGATCAATTTATTTTTTATAAAAATGCTATTGCTCAAAAAATAATCCCAACAGCTAGCTCCGGAATTACAGCATCGTTCTCTTCACATCAAGAAATAAATGTTAATGCCCATGAAATTGTCAACTCAGATAGTTCAAATATATTACAAGCCTCTTCAACAGGGCAAGGTATTGATACCAGCAGTTATTCTGATTGTACTTTTCATATTAATGTTCATGAATAATAATAATAATGTAAATACTGTATATAATACATTTGTAACATAATTTAATTGTATCTATATCTATTGTTCATAATAAAACTTCCATGAAAACTGAATAATTATGTTTTGTTTATTGCTATTTGGTCGAAAAAAATCGTGTTGAAAATACTACGCTACTTTGTGAACGTCATCTTTGAGTACTCTTGACAAACATTAAAAATGTCACTTTTAATGACAGTTGTATAAAAAATCTATTATTCCATTCAAGGAGAATTGAAATCTAATTTTCACCTGATCACAGTTCTTCTCTTCAGTTTATTTACAGAAAAGGATTCACTATATTGATGTTCAAAATATAAAGGAGTAAGTAGCATCTCTTAACATTTTCATCGTTAATTTTTTAATGTGCGTATATCAATCAAATAAAGTTGTATAGCTATTTCATATATATTTTAGAGATCAAAGCAAAAAACGCCGACAAAATTACTAGGCGCCCATTTTGATGAGAAATATTTTTAATTGGCCTTTTTTATTGACCTTCGATCCACGACCCTGTTGATTTGTTTCGAATTGATGACTGAAAATAATACTTGAACTCGAGAAAAAAAACCACGATCTATCCGGAAATTGACAAGCCCATCGATCAATATTCCACTGCCTAGATGGCGCTGCTAACACCAAGCATGTACTAATTTTGGAAACTCTTTTATATGTCGACACTAACTCTGTTGGAGTTGTCCATTAGTGATTGGACTCTATAGATTATGAGGCTGGGTACTTTCTGCTACAGAGTATCTAACCTTTCAGTTTGAATAAAATTCTCGCTACCTGTGGGATGTATGATGAAACGTCTTCATCCCTAGAAGGTGCGGTAGCAACGCTCTCTTCAACTTGGACAAAAAAATTTGTGAACAAGTGAAAGGTTTCTAAAACTGGAACAGTCAGATTTAGAAGGTATTTTGGTTGGGCGATCGGTGGAAGTCAATTCAAATATAATTACAATTTGTCTATGACCAGATAAGGTGTTCCATTTGCTCTGTAATCAGAAACGGTAAACGTTACATTTGATGAATCTCAGCATTGAGCAAACGTTGCTCTGTAAGAATGAAAGGTAAACGTTACCTTGGTGAATGTCACCATTGAGCGAACGTTGCTCTGTAAGTAAAAAAGGTAAACGTTACCTTTGGTGAATGTCAGCATTGAGCAAACATTGTTCTGTGGGTATAAAGCTGAACGTTACCTTTGGTGAACGTCACCATTGAGCAAACGTTGCTCTGTAAGTGAAAAAGGTAAACGTTACCTTTGGTGAATGTCAGCATTGAGCAAACATTGTTCTGTGGGTATAAAGCTGAACGTTATCTTTGGTGAACGTCACCATTTAGTTAACGTTGCTCTGTAATCAAAAAAGGTAAACGTTACATTTGATGAATCTCAGCATTGAGCAAACATTGCTCTGTAAGTATGAAAGGTAAACGTTACCTTTGGTGAATATCACCATTGAGCAAACGTTGCTCTGTAGGTAAAAAAGGTAAACGTTACTTTTGGTGAATGTCAGCATTGAGCAAACATTGTTCTGTAAGTATAAAAGTAAACGTTCCACTGGTAAATGTCACCATTTGGCAAACGTTGCTCTGTTGAATTGTTTCAGTTCCCGAAATACTTTTTTTCTTATATTTTTTTCTGCCATGGACACAACTGCGGTATCTGGTCGTAAATCGGGTGTGGGTGTTATTTCAGCACTGCCAAACGTTCTAAACACTTTATTAGCTATTTCTGTCCTGTGTGCTACCGATTCATCAACATACCCTTCAGCGACCGTTGATGACTTCCAACCGCCATGTTTCTTTAGTGTCATCAAGTCTCCCTCAGATTCAACTAAAAGTGTAGCAGTATAATTAGTCACTGCTTCAGGTACTTCATAAAACTGATTGCTACCCACAACCTGATTGATACATTTTCCATTTATATTTGATTTTCTATTGATTGGTTTCCTAACAACGCTATAAGCACAACAGCCTACCTGTTTAAAAATTCAAATTTCACATCGATAATTTTCTGACTTTAACATAATTTAATAATATGTTTTTTCAATCAATCAAATCGTCTTTTTTTTCGTCACAGAAAAAAAAATGTGTATTATACACGGGAAAAATAGTAGGTACCTACTACACGTTTTTTTCACGAACACAAAATGAATAAACTATATTTTAAATGACTTCTATTTCAAAACTATTGAAAGTAAATAACGTGTTTCGAAAAATATACATAACATGAATAAACATTCGAAAAACAAAAATTGTAATAATATTTAATCACTACAATAGAAAACTACAAATAATATATGCATAGAAAAGGGTTTTAACTCAAAGATCGCTCGTGGATAAACATAAAAACACACAGAAATTTGATTTAGATTTTATCTATTTCTATTTTACCCTACCAATAATCGCAAGATTCCGCCATCATCTACATTTGAGTGAAAGAACACTGATCGAGATTTAAATCAGTCCAATTGAATGTTTTTATTTTCGGGGATCCCCTTAATTCAGTTAATTGGATATGACAAAAAATAGATTGCAGGAGTGTCAAATGGCTGGGTGAGTTTTTAATAAATCTGATGGTTGTATTTTAATAAATTGGTTCCAACAAAATGAACTTTCTGTAACATTCTACTTCAACATTCAAGATTCTACCAACTAGATGGTGCTGCTAACACCAAGCATCTACTGTTTTTGGAAACTCTTTTATATGTCGACAATAACTCCGTTAGAGTTGTCCATTAGTGATTGGGCCCTACTGATTGTGAGGCTGGATACTTTCTGCTATAGAGGATCTGAACTCTCATTCTCGCTACCTGTGGGATGTATGAATGAAAATTTTTCAGCCTTAGAAGGAGCGGTAGCAATGCTCTCTTCAACTTATAGAAGTGAAGCATTTCTAGAACTGAACGGTCAGATTTTGGAGGTATCATGGTTGAGCGATCGGTAGAAGTCAATTCAAACATAATACCACCAAGTACTTCTTCGTGAGGCCAATATTGGGAAAGAAAGTCGAGGCATTATTTTAAACGACTGTTGCAGTGTTCACATCCACCAGATATTTCTAATTTATTCACTAACCTTTCCAGAACTCTGGATTCCCTTCATGACGATGAAGAACACGATGACCCAAGAGAGTAGCAGGCAAAGTGCAATCCACCACCGTGGCAGACCAGGAGTTTCTATGTCGGGAGAAGCATCTAGCGTAGTGCGGTACCAGAAGTAAGCAGTCGCAGAAGATTTATCACATTCGATGTTCAAAGATCCATTTTTATCCAGAGGACAGGATTCCCAAGGAAGAGGGTACTGAAAAGAAAAAATGAAATGTGTCACATTTAACCAAAATAATGGATTGCTATATTCTAAACCTTAACAGATACGAAGACGACTAAATGAGAAAACAGGTAACTGATATCGAGGACAATACAATGGTCGAAGAAAATTCGAAGTGAAAATGTCGATATTTTATCCGTTTTTCCTCCTCTTTTCGGACGATATTCGTCTCGCGAGGAACTGAAAACTCCACGACAAATATCGTCTTGCTCTGATGGTCGAGAAGGACTACATCAGGCTTATTAGCTTGTATGAACCTGAGGATGGGGAACCAATAGTTACAATAAGACACCAGTGTCTCGTCAATACCGTAAGAGTGCCGTAGATGGGGACTCTCGGGAAAAAACCAAAAATGCCATTTTTCGTTTTTTTCGAATAGAATTGTTATTTCGGAAGATATCAAAAAATGGAAAAAGGAAATATTATTTTATCCGAAGTGTGCTATGACGATGTAATGATGAATATTCGATAAAACGTTTCGTGTCAACATGGTCACCATCAACTTTTTTGTAAACACAGACCTGTCTTTGTTATTACAGATATTGTTAAAGCGATAAGTTTACAATCCAAGGGTATATCACATTTGATATTTTCAAAGCGTTTCATTTGAAATAACCACCATCATCAGTGACATCAATTTTAAATTACTGTCCTGTGTTTACTTCTTTTGTGAAGTGTTTGTGAAGTGAAGTGTTTATGGTCAAACTTCGATTGTTGTATAATTTGGTATGATCAAATAGCATCTCAATTCATTTAGCATCTTGAACGCTTAGGCTTTGCTTGGTTTCTATGGCAAGAAAATTGCCTGCATTGTTGATATCTGTTGAGAACTGTCAGACGTTTATGAACATATCAAAGATGTATTAAAATGATGAAAGGACTGATATACTATTTAGATATGCAAAATCAAATAGAAATCCTCTTTTGGCGAGGAATATGTATGTTGAGAGCTATATCCGAATCGTCATATTCCGAACATCCAAATGTTCAGACGATTAGAAAGAAATTTGAGGGACTAAGATGCATTTGACAGAAAGAAAACAAGAAAATGTGTGGTTACTGGAAGTGTGAGAAATCAAATGAATGTTATGGGTAAGCAAATATTACTACATAAAAATTTACACAGTGAAAACATATTTTTTTCAATTTAGGATTGACCAGTTACAAAAATTATGTTAATCAAGATTGTTCTTTACGATAAATTGCCCACGAAATGGGGATTTCTGTAAAACCCACCAGGACTATTTTGAAAAAGAACGAATATAAATGCTACAGGATACGCAAAGTTCATCACCTCAATGAAAAGGATTACGAAAGGAGGGTACGATTTGCGAAGTGGTTAGGAATGGTTAGGACTCTAGAGCCAATAATCTTTTTTATGAACAAATGTTCACAAACACACATACAAATTCAAAGATAATTTTCAAAATACCTGAATGAAATAAATTCACTCTCTACAGTGTCTCACTTCTCATGGAAACACCCCGTATCTTCCGTAATATTCGAGGTAGAACGATAAAACTCTCTGATCTGATGGAAATACTCATAATGCACCTACCACCTGAATGGGGTTGGCCAAAGTGATATACACTGTACGCCACTCGTGATGGAACACCCCATTTTTACGGTGAAACATATTAGAGGGCAAATAGGCTCAAAATTTCTTCAGATTCGTAATCAGGACTACCAAATTACTACGAATACACTTTTTTCCTGAAAAAATTCCAGTCCTGAAAAATCCGAATTTGTCTCACTTCTTATGGAAACACCCCCGTATCTTCCGTAATATTCGAGGTGAAACGATGAAACTCTCAGGACTGATGGAAATGCTCAAAATGCACCTACCACCTGAATGGGGTTGGCCAAAGTGATATACACTGTCCGCCATTCGCGATGGAACACTCCATTTTTACGGTAAAACATATTAGAGGGCAAAATAGGCTCGAAATTTCTTCAGATTCGTAATCAGGACTACCAACTTACTACGAATACACTTTTTTCCTGAAAAAATTCCAGTCCTGAAAAATCCGAATTTGTCTCACTTCTTATGGAAACACCCCCGTATATTCTGTAATATTCGAGGTGGAACGATGAAACTCTCAGGACTGATGAAAATTTTCAAAATGCACCTACCACCTGAATGAGGTTGGCCAAAGTGATATACACTGTCCGCCACTCGCGATGGAACACCCCATTTTTAGGTAAAACATATTACGGCGCAAAATAATTCGCTTCCAACCATTTTTTCAACATAATCTATCTTGGAGTACCACAAGGATCAGTACTCGGATCTACCTTATTTCTGCTTTATATCAACGACTTGACTATCATTAATATATATTGATCAATATAACAATATACATTGATGATAGTCAAGTCGTTGATATAAAGCATAAATAGGGTAGGTCCGAGTACTGAGCCTTGTGGTATTCCAAGATAAATTATGTTGAAAAAATGGTATAATTGAGATAAATTCTCAAGTATCAGAGACTATCTGCCTTTTTGATTATAACATTTCAGTATTACACTGAATGGCCCCATAACTGAGGTTGAAACTAATCATATAACTCACAGATGAATATTTCCTATTATTTTTTCATTTGGAAAACTGTATTTTCAATTTTGAATAGTGAAGAAGTAGGAATCTGAAAGAGAGATGTCTATAAAGATCATAAGATGCGAACGATACTAAAAATGTAATGATAACTGACCAACCTTTAGTCAGCTTCGAGAATTTAATGTGGCTGATTATAACCCAGGCACGTAGAAAAAATAAGACATCATTTTTATCCTGCACTGAACGTTTCGCTCAACAAAAATGAATTGAATCTGAAATTAACTCACCTGAAAACTGTTGAAGAGATAATAGAAGCACCAAGTGATGATGACGTTGTAATAGAGGGCTACAAAAAAAGTAACGATGCAAGAGGAAATTCCGATTCCCCCCAACCATGGATGGATAGTGTTCCAGACTCCTAAAGAACCCAGTCGCATCTTCTGCCCGATTCCTAATTCTATGAGGAAGAGAGGGATGCCCTCTAGCACTAGCATCACAGCAAAGGGTATCAGGAAGGCACCTGGAAGGAGAAAAATACCGATTAACATATTATTTTCAAATGATAGGTCATATGACGCTTTTTGTAAAACGTCTGTAGATATAGATCAGGGCTGAAGCCTTCAAAAATTGTAAAAAATGAAAAAAATAATAGCAGGATGGAACCCAGTGGAAAAGGAGAAGACTATGATAAAAATGAAAGGAAATCTGAGTTCGGGAAGTGGAAGGGGGTGAGTTTGTAAGGTTAAAAATGGTTTATCTTGATTTCCGGTAAAACTACAAGTCCTATGGAAAAAGAGTTTTAGGTGATAAAAAGATCTACAACTTTTGTCACAATTTTTTCACATAACCTCAAAATTTGTTTCGATAGTATTTTTCTTTTCTTTGATTTGAGGTTTATATGAAAGTAGGGGTTTCTGGAGGGCCTTTTCTTGCAGTTTGTGTCTGAAAGTTACTTCTTTGCATGATCTACACATTTATGTATAGAGTTAATTTTTTGAAATTAATTGTTTCCTTTCTTTCTTTGGAAAATTTCCAAAGAAATTTCCATAGAGATGGAGAAGTAAAAATCCAGAACCTTTCTTTCTCAGAAGTTCATCAAAATTATCTCCCTTTCATTTTGAATAAGATTCCTTTGACTGGGATTTAATCGAATAAGCGAATGAATGTCTTACGTATTGTCGTCAATGACATGAGTAGATTGATAAGATTCCTCTTGGCTGGGATTAAATCAAATAGGTGAAAGAATGTCATTACGATGTCATCGATGACATAAGCAGATCAAGCTTATTCCATGACATTAAAAATAGTAATTCGTGAATGAATTGTGTGTATTTTCTATAATGTTTTCCAGTTTAGTACTGAAGAGCCTTAGGGCAAGTGTCTTACGGCGAAACATCGATGTATACCAGTGAGGATGACAGTGTTCCATGTAAGTACAATTTTTTACCATTCATTTAAAGTAGAACTCATGTGAATGATATCTGACTTTAATCCACAACGAATGATTGAAATACAAACTGAGTAGAGAGAAGTATCTTCTGTTTAATTCAGTGTTCATATAGAAATATTTGTTTCGAAAGAATTTTCTTTCGTGTAATTCAATGTTTATATGAAAGTAGCTGTTTCAGGAGGACTTTCTTTCAGTTTGTGTCTGAATGTTACTTCTTTGCATGATCTACACAACCATGTATAGAGTTATTTATTTTCAAATTGATTACTTCCTTCCTTTCTTTGGAAGATTTCCTAATCCTTTTTTTGTATCAAGATGGAGTAGTAGAAAGCAAAAAAAAAACTTTCAGGCAAGCTGAAAGGGGAGGTATTTAAATGAACGAAGGTGCAAATGAAATTCAACAGTGTAGATCATAGAGATTACCGGGGTTGTCAAACTTGAGAATTCGAGAATGGAGACCTACGTAAATCGAGCTGCTCGTTTAGAGCTATATATTTCGGGTTTTTAATTGATGTATTAATTTTCATGGCTGACAACGAATGCATTTTCTTTCCTTTATTACATGTGTGTAGGTTTTTGAGATTATCTCTACTTATTTTGTGTTTTGATTTTTGTAGATGTTCATACATTGTAGATTTTTTGTCAGTCAATATTTATACCGGTTTGGCCTATATATACTGCAGAGCATTTCCCACACTCTATTCTACTATACCTGATTTTTTCACCCGTTTGGGTTTTGCATTGAACAGAATTTTGCCTAAATTGTTATTACTTATGAAAGCTGTTAGTATTTTGTATGTAGACAATTAATTTTGAATATTTTCACCTGAGTAATTAATGCTACTTTATTCACATGTTTTTAGTATTTGGGTATAATTTACTCATAAATATTTGATGAGTTTTATCAGATATTATCTTTTCTATCATATAAACTGGTACCCGATTAATTACTGAAGATGAACGTATACTTGGGCTATTCAAAATTAATATACTTTGGTAAAACTAAAAAACACGCTTTTAAAGAACATAGAACAAAAAGTTTAAAATTATTTATTGATTCTGATATTTCGATTTTTTGAAATATTTAAGTAACTGAATTTTTTAGGTGTACAATTTACGATAACGTTTTCATTGTTGATATCCATATTCTGGTTTCCTGCTAATCAAATTAGATTTTAAAATGTATCTTCCATTTCGTTCAAAACTTTTTTTCTGTAATGAATCACGGGTAATTGAAAATATTTAAATATCTAAATATTTCATCTGTAGTACAAAATTTTGCTAGCACTCATAATTCTTTAAATATGTTTTTTATTTTGATTTTCTCGTGAATAACCTATCAAGGAGGTACAGCGCCATCTGTCCGCGAATAGATTAAGCAATAATGCCGATAATTGTGTCAGTACAGATCCCGAGCTTGAGAGTTACAAGCAAACAAACATACATACAAACTTACATACATACATATAGGTGAAGCTGATATAAACCGCGTAAAATGAGCAGAATGTTTAAATTTAGCGAGTGTCGTAGAGTGATGTTAACATTTGTTTATCTGTGAAAAAATCTATTGAAATCAGTTTTTCCGTTAACCAGCTGTCGTCCCCCTACGAACGACAACCCTCAGAATTCGAAATTTGTGCAAGCTAAGGACCAACGAGGTCTTTTCTTTTAACGTGTGATTCCTAACACAGTACACTCGTGCCGAACAGATGTTCACAATTCCAGCTGTTTAACAAATTTGCAATAATTTTTTCATCGATTAGATGCCATCAGCAGAATTAAGTAGAGTTTTGTTTGGGTTCTCAGATCGATCCGTTGATTGCTTCCCTCGATATAAGGTTGAAAAACCTCACATTGGCTAACTGCGTACCATTTTCCCACAACAAATCAATATCGTCTATGCACAAGCGAGCTATAAATACACCATGCTGGGAATATTACCGGAGGGTGGGTTTTACGGAGCTATCTATGAATAATTCTGTTCCAAGTCTAAATGAAACTAGGTGAATTGAATTCTACACCTATAGTGATATTGTGGTGTCAGCGCACGATTGTGAATGAGCTTGAAAAGAGCTTCGATAGAATTGAACCATATTTCTGGCTCGTTTTTCCAGGAAGGAGGAAGAATACGTAATTTCGCTCTATCAACTTGTTTATCTGGATTATAGGCAATCGTTGTTATATACATAATGTCTGTTGAAAACTAACCAATGAAATCCAGGTATTGGGTTTGTCTGGGAGAAGTAGTTTCTGGTGTTTTATTAAAAGCAAACATCAAAGGTTTATATCACAGCAACAGGAAAATATTCATATACAGTGTCACCATTAAAGTGCGCACCATATGGGAAACTTTTTTTTGGAAAAGATTCAATGAAGTTTAACTTCCGCACTTATTTGTGCTTTGAATTTAAGTTTAAATGATTTGGCCAACTGTGACCCACTGACGTTCAGTGTTTGTCAAATTCAACTTTTTTTTTGAAAAAAATTGAAAAAGTGCATTTCTAGATCGAATTTAACAAAATGTTACTTGAAAAAGTTGTGTCTACGGTAATTTTATATCCATATGCTGAATTTTATGAAACTAGGATAAAGTTAACGTTTTGCTTATTTTTGACAGATATCCCCTTAATTTTAAAAAACAAGTTCGGTTAATTGTCATCAATTCATGTATACATAACAAACACATCATGGAGTTTAATTTTTCTGATAAATTTTTACTTATACGGACATTTTTAGAGAGAAATTAAAAATGTGCTATAAAAATTTTAACGTGACTGGTGCAAAGTTTCAATCACTTGGCTATTTCCTTAAACAAACGTCAGTACCTTCAATTTTGAAAAAAACAGCACAACTCAAAAACTGCAATAAGTAATAATAAAATTACTAGAGTTGAAATTACATTAAAATTTCAATATTCAGTATTTACAGATTATTTATAAACACTAACTAGGGCGGTAAGGATGCCTAATCACGTTGAATAAAAATTTTAAGTTGGTCTTGACAAACAAAATGCATGCTGTGGTAGTGTCAAGTTGTTGATTTACTTGTCAAATTTTTAACAGTTATTGTTGCAATAATGTTGTCTCTTCGGGAAAGAATAGAAATAGTTTTAATATGTGGTGAGAACACACCATACCGGCAAGGAGCTAACATTTTTAATGAACGGCATCCAGGAAAAAATGTTCAACATACTACTAATAATGTCGAAATTCAGAGAAACAGGATCCGTAGCAAATCAATTTAAGAAGAAGCACACTCCAAGTAAATATGATGAGGAGGCCCAACTTAACATTAGTTTAAAACTTATTGAACACGGACAAACGAGCATAACCGATATTATAAAAAATACCGAATACAAGAGAGAAAGAAAAATTTTATTAAAGAATGAATTTTGGCCTTACAAGCCAAAATTTATCAACACATTAAAAAAACGAGATTGTGATGTCCGTTTAGGGTTTTCATTCTGGTTTCAAGGAGAGAGAGAAGAACATGTAAAGTTTCCGTATAAAATTTTATGGACAGATGAGGCAACGTTCTCTTCAAATGGAACGGTAAGTTCTCAAAATTGCCGATTGCCAAGAAAATCCCAATTTCACAGTTGAATGCGGTGATCAGTTTTCCTGATCACTGATGTATGGTGTGGGATACTTAACGATCAAATAGTTGGGCCACTTTTCTTTAGGGAAAATTTATCATCCATCGATTATCTCAACCTTTTAAATAATGAGGTTAGTGAAGTTTTAGATAATATGCCTTTAAATATTAAATACGACCTATGGTATCAGCTTGATGGCGCACCAATACATCACACGGTTGCTGTAAAACAGTCCCTCCAACAAATGTTCAGAGGCAAAGTTATTGGACGTAACTGAGAACATCATTGACCACCTAGATCACCCGACTTGACGCCTTTTGCAGCATTTGGTTTATCGTACTCCTGTTCGCGATGTAGAGGACTCAAGAAGCCGCATCATCGATGCGTGCAGGGTAATCAGAGAGACTCCAGGAATATTTGAGCGAATACGTGGCTCAATGCGCCGACGTCTAGACGTATGCGTAATGTCTGAAGGTAGACATATTGAACATTTACTATGATTTGTACATGTTGTGTTTTTTGTTATTAATAAATTAGTTTTGTTTATTACCCTTTAATCGTTTAATGCAGGTACTAACTACAAAATAACAATAAATCCAGTTCGCATTTATGACGATGTATCTCTGTAGTTGTTCGTAAAATAATTTTTTGCTGCGAACTGGTTTATTTTGGGAATAAGACAAGAGACATTTTTTGTTTAGAATGAAACAAGCTATCGGAAATAAATGTTTAATTGGTAAACAAATAATAAGACTAAAAGTTACATTGGAAATGAATTTTAGGGGTTGCGTTTTCCACCCCTTACAACCATGGAGTAAACCAAATAAATTTCTGGCTAAGTGTCTTTTTGGTAGTACAAAACTCCAGGTTAATTTCAATATTGTAACTTCTTCAGTGCTTGTGAAAAAAATTGTTATACAAATTTTATGTACCCCCTTTAAGGGGCTGTATCTTAACAAGGGATGCTCCAATGAAGTTTCTTTATATGAAAGATCCTATTTTTTTTGTTTTCGATGAGGAATCACCTCCTTAAATTTTTCACACTTATTCAGTACCACCCTGTATTCGTTTTTTCTCAATGGTATATCAGTCATTATCGACATGCATTTCCGTCGTTAGTAACGAGTGGTTCAACGAACTCAAATTTCTATTTCTGAAATCTACAACAGAAAAAACCGGCATTACTGTCGAAGGAAAAATAATTGGGTAATGAATTATTGATCTATTTCTTTATGATTCCTTTTTGAATGGTCCAAGACATATATATTTCATGGAGTGTCTTTCTGAACAAATTATTGGATGAACTTGACTTAATCACATCATATTTTCAGTACATGCCATTATTCAATAAAGGTCAGGTAATCTGGAAGGCCCCCGGAAAGGGGGCCTTCCAGATTACCTGACCTCACTCCCCTTGACTTTTTCTGGGAGCTCATTCGATGACTGAAAACAAGAAACGCTATGCTGATGTAAATACTACAATATAAGGAAATAAATGTGAACTTTCAGTGGTAGAACTCGCTAAAAAGTATTAGAGTAAATAAATAACGAATAAATGAATGTACTGCAGAAAGGATAATCGTTTTTAAAAGCCTCTGAAATGGTTTTGAATAGTGCATATCATACAAAAAAGATTATCCGTTCGCTCATCATGACTTCTTCATTTTCCGCTTCACAAAAAGAATTGCTTTCAACCCATAAAAGCAATCAAACTGAGGCAATCATGTTCATCAAGTAATATTCCATGTCTTTGATTGAGCCTTTTAATTTACAGTTATGTTTTGGTGACATGCGAGAGTTCAAGGTTGATTGGATAATTTCTTCGCTCGTGGAAAACTCACGAGACATGAAAAACAAGCAGATTGATCAACGGTCTGCGTTTTCAATTAAGCTGTATCCCTAGAGATCTATCAGACCTATGGGGCGACCTACAGGAAATTACATGGACGATAAATTCACAATAAGTGCAGGAAAATTGAAAATTTCATTGAACGAGTGACTTTTGATTGATCTCTGAATCTCGCAAGATCGTCGATTACTTTCAAGAGAACAGTCTGTGTTCCATGTTTTTTGCGGAATCCAGACTGCTCGTACGGGAGTATTCGATTTTCTTCAAGAAAAGCTTTTATTTGACAGGAAACATTTTTATCGAATATTTTAGAGGATGAGAGTAGCATGCTGATAGGGCGTAGGTTACTGAACGTGGTAATTGCATTCTTTTTCGGAATTGGAATTATATTAGCAACCTTCCAAACATCTGTAAAAGTACCCTGTCTGAAGGACTTGTTAAAAAAATGTTTTACTTCATCAATACAGTGTGGTATCACTAAAAAATCCTCTTGATGTTTATATTGTCAATACCTAAAGCATTAGATTTTATTCCTTTGATAGCCGTCGAAATATCATCATCACATATATCGGTGAGGGAAAAGTTCATAGGAGCGTTCAATTTATTATTATTGTAGAATGAAAGAGTGTTATCATTTACTATTGAATGTCCAACCACGTTTAAAAAATAGTCATTGATTTCTTCAGGTCTACGTAGTTCAATTGGCAGGCTATTGGTTTGCGAGGATGATTTTGTAGTAATACCCTAATCTGCGAGATTCCTCCATGTCATTTTTGAATTATTTTTATTTGTACTGCTCTTGGTGGAATCGATTGTGCCAAAACACTTGAACACTTTCCGTGAAAGTATCTATAGAAGAGAGACAAATCACCAACCTTTCTTCGATGTTCCAGACCAAGGGTCTCCAAACTACGGCCTGCGGGCCAAATCCGGCCCGCCACTGTCATCAATCCGGCCCGCGACAGCCAATGATTTACTGTCATCAATCTGGGCCGCGACAGGCAATGATTACCTAATTGTTGTTACTATTGCTGTGAAAAGTTGAAGAAGAAAACACAGAATGATAATTACTCGGTTTTATTTACTTGTAAGGTAAAACTTGACGACAGAAATGATGACAAAGAAAACTTAACTTAAGTATCTTAGTTTGAGCATACTGATAACTAACAAATAATTGAAATGAATCACAGTAAAACAAAAACACTAATGAGATTTATATAATTGTGATTTTCCACTGACAATACTTTGTAGTTGTGGATCAATTTTACTTGTACCAATTATCAAAAGAGATTTAAGATGCTCATCGGTTAATTGAGATCTGTAAACATTCTTTGTGTACTTCATCTTGGAAAACGTTTTCTCACACAAGTAAGTAGTACCAAAAACAGAAAACAACCCACGAGCAAATTTATGCAAATTATCAAATTGTTCCAGTGGAAAACTCTTATAAAATTCCAACAAAGATGAATTTTGATATTTGTTCTTGAGCATATCACTGCACCGTAAATCAATAATTTCCATTTGGACTTCCGGAGCCAGGGTTTCAATGTCAGAATCAGAAGGATTTTGAAAAAGTTCAATTTCATTCGCAATGACATCAAAATTTGAAAAACGAGTATCAAAATTTATCTTCAAAGCACTCAAAGTTTCGATTGCAAAATTGACGGGAAATTCAGTGTCTGTAGTGTGGCTGAATATTTCACATGTTTCAAAATGTGTGAAACATTTTTCACGTAATTGCGATTGAAATAGTATTATTCACGTATAGTCAGTGGGCATACTTGAAGACTGGCTATAAATCAAATCATCTAAAAGAACAATTCGTTCAGGCCAGCCTCAACACCCTACACAGTAGGTTAATGGACTGACACCTATCAGAAAACAACTACTCCCCTGGCTAATACCACGAAGGGCGTTGGATTATATCCGACAGGTGTCAGTGCAGGATTCTTCACTGAAGTTATTCCTGCATATGCTGTTGGCGATACAACTGCCGCCATAGATTTTCAATTATTGGAACACACTTGCAGACCGTTTCGGGCTGTTTGGCCACTCGTCAGTGCAAGGTAGTGTATATCATCAACATAAAGTCGATGATTTCCGATAATTGAAAATCGAATTCCGTCAGAGTATCATTCCTCGAACTAAGCTGAAGACTACAACAAACAACAGGTTTGTCGTCACTCCATCTGCCTGTGAACGAGGTAACCAACTGCATATCCAAATTTGCCCAATTCCTCGTAAAAGGAAAGAAATCTTTCACGTATAGTCAGTGGGCATACTTGAAGACTGGCTATAAATCAAATCATCTAAAAGAACAATTCGTTCAGGCCAGCCTCAACACCCTACACAGTAGGTTAATGGACTAGCCAGTCTTCAAGTATGCCCACTGACTATACGTGAAAGATTTCTTTCCTTTTACGAGGAATTGGGTAAATTTGGATATGCAGTTGGTTACCTCGTTCACAGGCAGATGGAGTGACGACAAACCTGTTGTTTGTTGTAGTCTTCAGCTTAGTTCGAGGAATGATACTCTGACGGAATTCGATTTTCAATTATCGGAAATCATCGACTTTATGTTGATGATATACACTACCTTGCACTGACGAGTGGCCAAACAGCCCGAAACCGGTCTGCAAGTGTGTTCCAATAATTGAAAATCTATGGCGGCAGTTGTATCGCCAACAGCATATGCAGGAATAACTTCAGTGAAGAATCCTGCACTGACACCTGTCGGATATAATCCAACGCCCTTCGTGGTATTAGCCAGGGGAGTAGTTGTTTTCTGATAGGTGTCAGTCCATTAACCTACTGTGTAGGGTGTTGAGGCTGGCCTGAACGAATTGTTCTTTTAGATGATTTGAAATAGTATTATTTTCTGCCTGAAGGATTTGATATTGGTGTAAATCAGGGAGAAGCTGATTTTCTCCTTGCAATCTCAAATTCAGTTCGTTCATATAATTTGTCAAATCGACATAGAAGGGTAACTTCCACATCCATTCACTATTTTTTAAATCGGCAAAAGGGCGCTGCTTCTCATTTAGAAAAATTTCGATCTCTGCTCGAAGTTCAAAAAAGCGCTTGAGGACTTTTCCGCAACTAAGCCAGCGTACGGCAGTATGATATGGTAAATCATTTTCTCCAATCTGTTGAATAAACTCGCAGAATTGTCGGTGATTCAGCCCAGTGGATCTGATGAAGTTAACAAATGATATGACTGGTTTTAGAACTTCAGACATATCCAAACATTTTCCGCACAAGGACTGTTGATGAATGAGACAATGTAAGACTAATGGTTTCGAACCACCATCATTTTTTACAGCCTTTGATACAAGTGCAACCACTCCTTTATTTTTACCATACATATTTTTGCCTCCATCAGTTGTTATAGATTTCAAATTTCTCCATCGAAGGTTCTTTTTATTAATGGCATTTTCAAATCCCTTAAAAATATCTGCCCCAGTTGTCGTGCCGTGAATACTGTCAATATCAAGAAGTTCTTCATACACTTCATAGCTTTTATCTACTCCACGAATAAAAATCAACACCTGAGCAGTATCTGACACATCCGTTGACTCATCCAATGCTAGAGAAAACCACTCATGATGTCCATTTTTGTCAGACAGTTGAGATGATTTATTTTCTGCGATGTCTTGCACCCTCCAAGCCACGGTGTTTGCTGACAAACTAACACTTTTAAATAAATTTACCTTTTCGGGGCATATTTCTTCATCGGTGAATGGTTTGCCACGTTTTCCGATTTCAAGAGCCACACGAAAGCTGGCGCGAGTTTCAGACTCTTGTCCAGTATTCGCTTTGGTAAACAAAGATTGCTGCGATTTGAGTCCGCGTTTCAAAGCTTCAAATTTTTCCTTCCGCAAACTTCCTGTATACTTGGAGTTACTTTGAAGATGTTTCGATCCATAGTGTCGTTTAATGTTATAGTCTGTGAGAACAGCTATGGTTCCATTACAAATTAAACATAGCGCCTTATTACTGGACTCAATCACAAAATACTGAAAGTTCCATTTTTCTTGGAACGTTCTGCATTCACTGTCGATTTTTTGCTTCTTTTCCATACTAACAAATCACACATAAAAACAATAAGTCAAATCAAAATAATTTTATTGACGGGTGTTACTTTATTTCACAATAGACAGTTTCGCTTCCTTCGCCTTTCCTACGCAGACTAATTCGCAGTTGCGCCGCTAGCCTTTTTATATGCAATTATTACTGCCATCTCGAGGTGATCGGAATACACTAGCTAGAACCAGAACTTTCTCGAACCAACGCGGTAATTCCAAATATTTAATAACACCTAATGCCACCTAGCGTGTAGCTGAAAAAAATAGTACCTAGTACCACTACTCGCCACTAGATGTCGTTAAGTGTCACAATACACAATAATAATTGAAATGCAAAAAAGCGTAAGTTTGCCCTTGGAACAAACTGAAAAAATCATTATGGCCCGAAGGCTTCAAAGTTTGGAGACCCCTGTTCCAGTTTATCAAGTTTGCAAGTGATGTTCGCGCTCCGATCAGGCGGATGGCTTTTTTCTGGATGGATTCCAGTAGCTTCAGGATATGCTCAGAGGCAGAGCTCCATACATGAGAACAGTACTCCAATGAAAGGTCTGATCTGAGCTTTATAAATCATCAAAATTTGCTGAGGTGTGTGAAATTTTCTGGTTCGGAACAATGCATATTCATTTCAAACAAATCATAGTAAAACTAATATCAGTTTGAACTCTTCCTTGAATATGCCTTATGAATCTCACAACACTATATCCAAATCAACTGAAATTGACATCTTTTCTAATTCCTTCGCAACCTTCACCACGTCTCTCAAACGTTCATATAATTATCATTTTCATGTCTTAACTATTGGTATTTGTTCTGCACTTGATTAACGACTGTTCATAACGCGATATCGCAAATTATGTATATCGTTGATATACAATGAAAAGAGGGTTGGAGACAATATGGATCCCTGGGGAACACCAGCGTTGATGGTGAAAGTATTAGAGAGATATCCATCGACGGCCACTTGAAGGGAAAGCTCTTTCAGGAAACTGTATAATTTTTAATTGTCTGATCTTGAGTGTCAAACGTTTTAGATAGATTGAAGAGGAGTGCACCGATAATTTTGTTTGTCAATGTGATCATAAACATACTTTAAAGAATCGTGAGTTACACTCTCTATCGATCTACCTTATCCAAATCCATTTTTATGTCAGGTAATTATTTTATTCTCTGACAGAAAGACATAATTTTGGTACAAAAGGCTTTCTTCAGAATTTAATAATAACCGTTAATTCAGTAAGCAGTAGAAAATCATCGGTTTCTTTAGAACTCTTGCTTTTATGGAAAGAAATAACTACTGATTTCTTCATTAGGATATCAGAAATTTCCTGATTGATTTGAGATTTTGTATATACATAGGGGCAAATTGATTCAGAAATCAACATTTCGGCAATATTTTTGAAAGATATTCCCTTAATTCAAAATGAAAATAATGAAATGAAAATGCGAAACAGAAATATGAACAGAAGAATTTTTTCCATTTACATATTTTATTTGTTTATTCAAAAAACTGAAATTTTAGCAGTCATACCATCGTTGTGAAGTTGGTGCTTTGAAGTTAGATAAAACGTGAGTTGCATTATGGAGAGAAATAGGTAATCCGAGGAAGAATTCTCAGAAAAAAAAACTGGTAACTTCAGCAATAGATGCAAAAATAAAAGTTAGTAATCTCCCATAGAGAGTATAAAAGTAATATATAATAATATATTCAACCAATCTCAGGAAACAGAGAATATTGAGTTAATTCAATTTCGCAATACCCCGTATATTTTCTCGACAATATTTCTCTGCGCATCTCCAATATGAATTATCAAACACACCAACCCCACGAGGTCAAACCAGCCCTATATAGGTCAATATCAGCGAACTCACCTCCTCCATTTTGTTGGCATAGGTAGGGAAACCTCCAGATATTACCCAACCCCACCGAATAACCTATAATTGACAAGAAGAACTGCAGCTTTCCCGACCACGCCGCTCTGTCAGGATCTTGCTCCATCGCACCGCTGCCTCTGGAAATGATCGACCCTCGGGGCCCCTGAAGAACGATGGTCACTCCCGGCTTACCCCTCGATTCGGACCCGTTTCTGCTAGTCAGTGGAGCCAGCTCGTGCCCATTTCTGGTCATCTCAGGAAGAGTTTTGCCCGACATTACGTTCTTACACTAGGTCCTTACTTTATTATTGCGAAAAATACTGAAGGTCACCGAAGACGAAACGTTGGAAGCTGGACCGTGTCGAGATTAACCCATATCAACCCACGTAGAGTCGCGACACTAGAAATCAATATCGGGCATGTGCTTTTGATGCGAAAATGGACCTTATCGAAATATAGAAACGACAGGTTTGGCGGTCGGAAGAAGACTGGGGCAGGATTCATTGGGGTATTCAGGACTGAAACACGCGGCAGATTTTGGGGTAGTTTCACGCAGGCTTCGCAGGGGTGGATTCCCGTCTTGCAGGTTATGGGGATACGTCACGCTTTGTAACGATTACAAGGAAGGGAAATGTTTATCGATTCTTGGAACATTCGACTGATACGTATCTTTGTCATGGCCAAATCAAAGTATGTTCTCATCGTTTAGTGACACGTTCATGGGTGAACACATACTGGGTGTCACTGGAAAACCGAGTTGAATGTCACGAGTTGCTTGAAAATGCTAGGACAGAAAATTCGGATGGGGAAGATGCAAAATGAGAAAGATATCAAAGTTGTGAGGAAAAATTAAATTCTTGTAGATGTCCGGTTCATATCAATTCCAGATCCAGGATGTCCTTGCGTTGAAAAAGATATTCTATGGGTATTTGTGAAAGACAAGCCAACAAGGTCTGTTGTGCTATCGAAAAAAATGAATGCGAGAATTTGCATAGAATTTTGTGTAAAAATGAATTTAGGTGCTTAAAAACACTTGAAATGTTGACAGTGGCATAATGTGATTCTACTCTGAGTTGGAAAAAATGTTTACAAGTGGTACAAGCCCTACACAGAAGGTAGAGAAAACGCTCTGGAGGCTCCAGCTCATCAATCACTGATACAAATGTTGAGGAAGTGATAAAAACTGTTATAAAGAATCACCGATTCACTATCAAAGAAGTTGCTGAGGATATCGGTATATCGGTTGGCTCATGTTGCACTATGTTGAGTGGCTATGTTAATGTTTTTATATTCATCAGAATATACAATTTTCTGATTAGGAACAGTGGTTCAAGCTTTTGAGAAGCAGCCTTTGCAATTCCAGCGACACAATTGTGCCAATACATATTAGTGTCTATTTCAACCACCAACAAACTTATCGAAGTAGAAAGCGGAATTGTCTGACCTGACATTATTATATCTGGTTCGGAGACATTTATCTTCTTGGAGAAAACCGATACCTAGGTTTTTGTGGCCTTGAATTGAACCTGGTTACTTCCATCCCAATTCAAAATCACCTCTAGATCCTCATTAAGATATGCAAACTCCTGCTGCCGGTGAAGATGTACATCCGCAGCCGATGTCCTGGAATCCGAATTGAATGACGAGTATTACTTATTGTGTTACAGTTGATGCAATGGTAACTTAAGATGCATATAAACACATTTACCTATGCATTAAACTCAGTTTAGTCATCTCGTGATGATGCTGACTTGGTTGGCGAGAAACGCGTTGATGTGGGAAGTGTTTTCAACAGATTCATTTTGCGTCAGATGTTTCAATTTTACTCATCAATTTGGATCGATTTGGTTCCGCCAACTCAACGGTAAAGCTTTTCTTGAAAAAAATCGGATACTCTCGTACGAGCAGTCTGGGTTTCGCAAAAAACATGGAACACAGACTGTCCTCTTGCGAGATTCAAAGATCAATCAAAAGTCACCATTTTAGTACTGCTTGATCAAAGTAAAGCTTTCGATTCAGTTGATTTCAATTTACTCATCAGCAAGCTCAAGTTTATAGGATTTGATGTCATTTCTCTTAAATGGATGACCAGCTATCTCACAGGCCGATCACAGAGGGTCAAACTAGATAATTACTCATTGACATTCCTAAAAAAAACAATTTCAGGTGTACCACAGGGAAGTATTTTAGGACCCTTGATGTTCTCGGAGTTTATTTTTGATTACCCCACTTTCTTATCGCATTGTCAAGTACATTTATACGCAGATGATATACAGTTATAATTGTCTTCTGATAACACCAATACAGAAAGTTGCGTGGCCAATATAAACACACATTTGCACAAAAGATTCCTTTACTCGGAGAATTATAGACTGAAATTCAATTCAAATAAAACTTTGGCCTTATGCATAGGGTCTCAAAGACAAATAGTAGAAACTCAGTGTAACTTTAGGCTCACTCTCGATAACGTAGACATTGACTGGGTAGACAGTGCTAAAACTCTTGGCGTAACCATAGATAGCTCTTTGTCTTTCCATGAACATGTGACAAACATTTTCAAAGTATCATTCTTCAAACTCAAATCGCTATATAAATTCAAGTATCAGTTATCAGAAGAAATGAAACTCGGGTTAGTTAAAACTCTTATTTACCCCCGTATCGAGTATTGTTGTTCGGTGTATTACAATTTTTTGCCGCAATATAACAAGCAGAAGTTACAACGTATACAAAATGCTTGCATGCGATTTGCATGCTGTATACCATATGGTGAACATGTCACACCATTTTTGTTAAAAATGAAGGAGATGAATGTGAGGTACAGAGTCCAATATTTGATAATTTTTTTTTGGTTGAGTTGCTTCAAACTGAAACACCTAGTTATTTATATAGTTTATTGAGCAGGCATTCTGACATACATATGGTCAATTTGAGAATTAACTCATTCAACATACCTAGGCACTGTACTTGCAAATTTCAAGGATGTTTTTCTTATATAGCCCCTTCTTATCTGAATGAAATTTTACCACTTTTGAATCATAATATTCATCATTATTTATTACACTCACTGTATAATTTTTGGTAGTGGTGGAAGATAGCCTTTGGCTAACCCTTTTCCTTTTAAGTATAAATGTATTGTTTGGGAAAAATGAAGATCTACCTTATTTTTTTAACAGACCTGGTATATTATTGGATATGCCTGGGATATATGCCAAAGTTCTACCCAAAATTGAATTTTTAAAAGGGAGAGCATGAGAATAGAATATTTTATAGTTGTTGCTCATTTTGATAACTATTGTACTTATTTCTTCACAACAAATTGAATTCGATCAAAGTCTGCCTCTTATTCCTATAATTAATTCTGCAGAAGCATCAGAAAGAAACAATCTTGTTAAGGAGAACAATGAAAACCAGAAAGCGACAAAATCATCTTCAAACATCACAATCGAATGAAAAAAAATATATCGTTGTATTTGCATTCATTTTTTTCTAACGTTTCGAAATTAATTTGATATTTCATTCTTGGGTGTGTGTGTAGTATCTTGTCATATTCTCTGGAATGAACATTTTTTTATTTAATAAGCTTTATGTAATACTCGAAGAGGATATTATATAGATGTCTGCAATGAAAACGGTTTGGGTATACATTACGGATATCTACCGGATATCCATAATGAATACTCGGTGGAAGTTCCAGTCTTTGTCCTCCGGACATTCTATGGATGGAAATCCAACCTAAGTACCTCCCTATGTGTATATGGAATATACAAATAGAATAATAAAGGTATAGCTGGTGAATATCCGGGTGTTTATTGGGGTGTAGCTTTATATAAAGGTAGACTACATGACTCGCGCTAGCATCAACCAAAAACTACTACTAATATTACTACTACTACGACTTGTACTGCTGTTACTGCTGCTACTACTACTACTACTTCTACTAATACCACTACTAACTTCCACTACTACTACTACTACCACCATCAAAATACTACTACTATAATTGTGGTTTGTTCATTTTAGAAAATGTGTGTCCTATGAAAAACGTAAAAGAAGATACACTCCTAAAATACGTCATACTTCAGACTATCAAATATATTTGATAATAATGATTTGTTTTCACTCTCAACAAAATTAAGATTTATTACTTTTTTGATTCAGAAGAAATGCAGATTTCCCCAGTTTAAAAAAATAATTTGATTCGAGACACATTTATGAAGTTCAATGATTTCATGAATATTTTAATAACGAAAAAAATGTATATATGACATTCAAAAATGAACGTCATGAAGGTGACGTAAACATAATTAATATATGATCATATCATTACGAATGTAATTCACGAAAGTCAGCATATGACCGATGTTTGTTTGAGATTGACAATGTTTCATGATGAATTTCACTGGTTCGGACTTCCATTGTCTACTATATAAAATGATTTGAAATCCCTGAAACAACTAAAAAAGAATAATTAAAAATGAATAGCTGAAAATAACAATTGAATTAAGCAAAATAAACCTAAAATGAAATACTAGTGCAATAAACTACAAGTAAAAATAGAACAATTGAATAAATAAAAAACAAAATAAAAATAAAGGAATGAAAAAAGAAAATAAAAATAAAAAGTGTATAAATTCCAAGTCACGTTAGTTCACGACGTTTCGATTGTTAGTATCTACAATCGTCTTCGGGTGATGACTGGACTGATTCCTCCAAGAGATGACTATTTATAGGTCGTTCAAGTACTTTCACTTATCCCTGCTTTCCATTTTCCGCTTCACTGGTTCCGTGGGAGATGACCGTTTTGGCGGGAGTTGGCCATTTTTGCTCAATGATGGGTTTTCATATGTTGCGTATTTCTACGCTGGCCTAACTGAATACGTTGTTGGACAACATGTATGCGGCTTCCTTGAATTTTCTCCCAAACCAATATTCCTCTCTGTGCAAGATCTCAGCTTGGGACCACTCGATGTTGTGTTGATGGGTCCAAACATGGTCTGCTATTCCTGATTTGCTGATTTTCCCTCGCTGGGTGTGTTTCTTGTGCTCGGCAATGCGAACATTCAATGGCCTCTTAGTTTCACCAATATAGGATTTTCCGCACTGACAGGGTCCGGTAAATGCAATTCTTGGAGTCGCAGTCCGCGTTTGGTGGCCTGGTTTTCGTGAGGCTGCTACGGATAGTGTTTCCGGATCTGAAGCAGGTTTTGATGTTGTTCTTGAAACCAATTCTTCTTATCCTCTCCGATTATCCTCTGATGTAGGGAAGTGCAAGCACTGGTTGTTAGGGCTTCTCTTCCTTGCGAGGCTCCTGCTGTCTTTTAGCCAAAGTATTTTCTACCATCGCTTTGGAGTAGCCATTCCGTTGAAGATCATTTTTGATGATATCTAGTTCCTTCTCGAGACCTTCCTTCGTATTACAGAGCCCAAAAGCCCGGTCTAATAGAGTCTTGATGATTCCTCTTTTAGTCTATTGATGGTGGTTGGATTCGTGGTTCAGATACTGTCCCGTATAAGTGGGTTTTCGGTATACAGATGTTTCCCACTTAGTGTCGGTCCTCTTCACCAAAACGTCTAAGAACGGCAATTCGTTGTGGATTTCCTGCTCCATTGTGAAAGTGATGGAAGGTCTCACGCTGTTGATGTGTTTCAGGAAGGCGTCTAGTCCAGTATTCTCATGGTTCCATATTATGAAGGTGTCGTCAACATATCTCAACTAGACTCGGGGTTTCTTGTGGGCTTCTTCAATGGCCAGAGTTTCAAACCACTCCATATATATGTTGGCTATGACTGGTGAAAGTGGCGATCCCATTGGCAGTCCCTCATCTTGTGTAAAGAATTCGTCCTTCAGTTGGAAATACCAGTTTTGTACACAGCATCCTAGTAATTCCATAATTACTTCTTTAGGTAGATTTGTTCTCTCTTTTAGGTTCCCGTCTTCGGATTTCAAATCATTTTATATAGTAGACAATGGAAGTCCGAACCAGTGAAATACATATGACCGATATTACATACAATGTTTACCGAGTGGGGTGTATTCATTGATACTTTTATTGAATTAACAATAAGTGAATTGTGTTATTGGTAATTGAACATTACGAAAAAAATGTGCGTATCTGAAATCTGTTTCGAGTACGATAAAAATCATCAGTTTATCTGTTCGGCATCATGAATAACTCATTATTATCAAGATAATGCGTTGCAAACAACGGCGATGCCGGTTGCATTGGAATTTTCCACGACCCTGTCGAAGAAAGCCAATAAAGACTTGGCATCCCAAATGCGTGAACTGTGAAGAAATGTTTTTCTCGTATTGATTTTCTGGGAGGGCGTTTCGTGACGTTAGTATGACGCTCGCCTACAGACGCCGGGCGTCTCTGTCGAAATATAGGAAATGGAAATCATCCCTCCAAAATTATGGCGTCCAGATGATGAACAGTGACAAAAACACTGTTTTTGAGCCGGATTTCCATAATTCTATGTATTTCAGATGCATCTGATTGACTTGAGGTAGTAAATCGGGAAAAACTCGACTTGTGTGGTGTTCAGAGAATCTTTTAAGCATTTTTCGATCAGCATTCCAGGAACAGTCGAAACTCGCCTCTAGTTTACACGGTGTGCCATAAGTTTCCTAACTGGAGCCCTTGTTGTTTGTAATACATATAACTACATTTTTATTGCTATTTTCACCTTCTCCATTCTTAATACCATGAAATTCTTGTTGGAGAAAAAAATGCACTATTCATTAGTAACTTGTTGAATTTAATAATGGCTTCCTTCGTCTTCAGAAATGAAAAAATCAATATAAGACTGGTTTCATTTTTGAAGTTCTCTTATAGATGTCAAAAGAGATGAAATGTGAAATTAGAAATATATTCTTTTTCAGATGTTTTGTGACATGGCTGGAATGTATACAAATCCATCTGATCCACGATCAAAGAAATCATGTCTACTGTGAAAATGTTCAAGAAATATTTTTTTTTTGCTAAAAATGGATTCTGGGCGCCAAAGTAACCACAATATTATCAAAATATTCTGTATTTTCTCCCGAGTCTTCTGACAATACTGTAGTCTCGCTGACATGTCAGTTGGTTTGCTGGTCAGCTCCACAAATTTCATTCACGTAGATTACTATCCCTTTTCTGATGGAGAAACAATGTGTCATAGATTTTCTCTCTTCAGTCATCACTTGGATCCATAAAGCTAGTTCACACTATTATCTGTGAAAATACTTTGCTGGAAATCAACATTTCACATACACTTTGATAATGAACGATTGAGATATGAAAACACTGTGATTCATTCAAAAAATGAAACAAAATATCATGAACAAACTGATCTTTCTAACACTCCAATGGACAACCTCAGCCAGACTAACACCCATACACGGGGATAGTCTATTAGGACCAACTCAAATATAACAATTTTTCACCCCAAACAATATATTTACTTTTGATAATAAACACAAAAAAACTGATTAATGCAAAAATCATGCTTTTTGGCTTTATTGTTAGAATAATCCATTATAAAAAGAAGTAATGAATACAGAGATGAATCAATTCGTCAATTGGAGGAATATAAGAACCAAAAACAAAATTTCAATAAAACATTGAAAATTACTGTGTCACTGCAGAAACTGCATTGACGTGAATTGACAGTACCGGACTCAGGACCGATGCTGAATACATTCTCTACAACTCAATAGTATGTGACTCATACAGAGCCAAGTTTTACAAAATTCACAAAAATAACGAGTTTTTTTTGCAATACTTGCAGTGCCCTATTTTGTTGGTTGGAGGATCAGGTTTTTCTTCAGTATCTATTCCAGTATGTTTAGCTATTGCATTTCAAATATAGGAATGTGAACCTGACATAGTAGCACTGGACTGCATATGGCCTTTCATTAACTCCAAACCCAAATTCTTGATAAATAATCTTCTCTGTATACTATGATCCTGATTCGGGTCGTTGTGCCTGGTAATTATGAATGCATTTATGCTAGCAATGTTCAAGATACCGTAAAACACAACTAAAGGCCATCGTTTCGTATTCCTTGCAACATTATAACTGGAGCTCATTTCATCCACAATATCGACTCCACATTTAGTATCTAATATTATAAAATAAAATAACTTCTGGTTTACCAATTATTGGATCGACTGTTCCACTCTTGTGGAATGAAGATATCATCAGCACATTCTTTGTCTTTCTGGGCACATAAGAAGATGCCATCATATGAACACCAAACCCAAAAATGGAGGAGCCTACAGGACGATCTTCAGTATGTGTTAAATTTTTCGGCTGTTCTCATTTATTTCTTTTTATTGTACCCACGATGGTGAGTTTATATTCTGTCTTCAATTTTTGACGAGATCGCAACTGACAAACATAGCAATATTTCCCCAAACATCAAACCGGGGTCTACCTAGATTGCACTGCCATCTGCTAACAATTATTCTTATAAAATAACAACTCCCTACAAACTCTTTCCGTTCGCCGCCATATGACATCATTCAAATGAAATTACATATGAGGTCGACGGTGGTCTACTGGGACAAAAGTATTAAATCCAAACAAGAAACTTCAATATCTTATTTGAGTATTGAAATACCTTATAGTGGATTTCCATTGAATATCGGCCAACTCCACCACAAAACTTCAAGAAATTTGCCAAAATAACTGCTAACGTCTACATCAAATGGATGTTCAGCATTCCGTTTGAGGAAATGTCGCCCACATTGTCGCACATAAACACTATTAAACTCCGGACTCTTATAAACTCCAGATTTATCCATCTTTGTCTATTTCATCTTTGGCATTAAAAACTAAATTAGATAATCTGGCATGTGGCCTAAAAAGCACTTCCACACTTCCACCCCGCAGTTATCTCTGTTCTTTTACCAAAATATGATAGAATTACAAATTTCTTGATTTCTGATTGTTTGATCTGAGGGAATTCTGGATTGTGTCTGTGTTGAAACCAAATTGACACCCTGTATACCCTGTATGAGGGTTAACATTGTTAATTATTTCAGTTTATTGTATTAGTTTGAGAATGCCCTTATAGGTTGGAACTACAGGAAAGTTAGTTACAAATAGAAGTGGTAAAAGAACATACGAAGTTTTATTTCTCATTTTTCAAAATGAAATGATTGAAAATCATAAATTTTCTAAAGAACATAGCTTTTCTTCCAATCTCCTTATCACATGTCACTCTAGCAAAATTTATCAACTTCTGCATTCCCCTTTGGTATGGAAACAGAAACTTTCCAAAAGATTCCGTTGAAAGAGAAAGTTTCATACTTGTTAAAGTATTGGTGCGAAAAAACGGTTTTTTGTATCACATTAGTCAAAAAGAAACTGACAATGATATATTCAATATATTCTGTACAACTCTCCACCTACTACATCAAAAGCATATTTGCATCCGGTTTATGGGGGGTCCCTTCACATATTGGCATAGTTGGAAATGAAAGAGCTGACAAACTAGCGAAAGAAGCAGTTACTAACCCGCTAACAGATACAGTGTTACTTGCTGTTCACACGGATCTGAAATCTCTATACAAGCAAACGATCATCAAAAGTTGGCAATCACAATGGAATAGTTCGTCAGCAAAACTTCATGAGATAAAACAGTCAGTATCTCCTTGGAAAAACAACCCCAATGAAAGAAAAGCCCAGGTCATTTTAACTCGTCTTCGTCTAGGCCACACACGTCTCACCCATGGATACCTACTATCTGAAGAAAATCCCCCAGTATGTGAAGTGTGTGATAGTCCTCAAAGTGTCAAACATATTCTCACCGAGTGCGTGCTATATCACAATGAAAGACAAACTTATGGCTTCCCACCATCAATAAAGGACATATTAGGAGATGAATGTGATATTAATAATCTATTAGCTTTCCTCAGAAATACCAATTGTTACATACTCTCTAAATTTTGTTTCCATGTAATATATCGATAAGTCGCTAATGACCCTAGAGGTCGATGCGACTGTAAATAAATAAAAAAAATGTTTTTTTTTCATCAGTTTGGACATTTTTCAGTATTTACCCAATACAAAAGTATTATTGTTTGTGTGCCTAACTTTTGATAACTCAAAAGTTCCTTTTAAACTTCTATAGCTGCCTCCATATCAATTTTAGTCGTTTTAGTCTGTTCTTGACTCGGTTTATTTGTGACTGTTTTGCAACAAGTTTCACTGTACTGATGAGGCTCAATATTCGATTAAATGATCTTCTACACCAATATTCACAAAACGTATACAAATGTTGAAAGAAAAACGTAAGCAATTCGTAGTTGTTTTTATCAAATCTTTATAATGTTGTTTCTTGGGATTTATAAAATCATTAAATCTGAATTATCACAGGAGTTTATGGTTGCTTGAATCAACAGTACCATAACATTTTTGTCAAATCCAGTCCCCAGTCTCAAATGTTGTGATAAAACACCTACATATCTTCAAAGGTGAGTTCAATGTCGAATATTATTTCTTTCAATAACTCTTTTGTTGGGGGAAAACTTAGTAAATAGCGAAAAAATAATAAATTCCCTAATAAATGAAAGGAACTTGACAAAAAATCGTCTATAGAAGTGTCAAATATCCACATATAATATCATCTAATCCAAAATAGATTTGAAATATGTTCATATGTTTCCTGTTGGGTAATTTTAAATAAAAGATATTTACTTTTTTTATTTGAAACACAACTAATATAGTCGTAGATGTGGCTCATTCGAAAACTATCTCGTCTTTCCAAGGTTGTTGAAGTACAATATTGAATCAGTAGTGATTTCAAACAGCAAAAGTAATTTCTATAAATAAATAAAAAATGAACATTTGATTTTGTATTAGAGAAGATTATAATGCTTTCGTCCAACCTAAAAAGACTATTGACTCTTTGTACGAACACGCCTGAGGAAGCTTTCATATAGCGAAACAGGTATTGCGGTTTTTGTATATTATCTGGTGGAAATCTCTCAAAGAAGTGTCACTCGAATATATTGAGTCCTTACAGAATGAATTATTGTGAAAATATGACCTTTCTGTTTCTGTTTCTGTTTTTCCGTTAACCAGCTGTTGCACCCCTACGAACGACAACCCTCAGAAGTCGAAACTTGTACGAGCCAAGGATCAACGAGGTCTTACCTTTTAACGTGTGATTCCTAACACGGGTTGGACGGTAGCAAGTGAAGATCGATCGTTCAGACTAGGGCTTGAACCACCGACCAACACGGCAGTCAATTCGAGTGAGTGAACAAAGCACCCACGCCGAACCGCTTGGCTACCGACTCAATAATCACTAACGTTCCAATATGATTTGAGTATTTAAAAAAATGTACTGTATGTTTGAAAGCAAAAATCATCACGATCAATTAACCACTTCTTTTCGGCAGAATGTAAGATGTTACACATTTTTTTAAGTTCAAGGTCATCGTTTGAAATTAACTGAAATATATTTCTCTGATAAAGATCAGATTAGAGATTGTCGGGGAGCTATAGCCCGTGGGCTGATTCACTGTGACCTTTTTGGACCTATTGTGATGCTCCTTGGTTATAACAGCTCATTAACTAAGCTTGCCCTCTTTGATGAGACTCCATATCCTTGACACTGACCCTGACCACTACCCTTACAACCTTACGGTTGTGGTTTAGCAGGTCTTCCTTGAATCTGGGCGATGGTTAATTCATAAACTCTTTCACCTTCCCCATTCCTCTCTGATAGAGAGTAGTCTGTCTAATTTGGGATTTGACTTACCCAAATTGGAAGATTGGTATGAACAATCAATGAGGGAGAAATAGTAGTGCCAAGTGGTAGACCTCATGGGGTGTTTTATCCTCACTATCGAAGAAACTTATAATGGACTAGCTACTACGTCTTCTGGACAATAATGGACATAAAGTACTGGGGTATACAGACGGCCCAGTCCAGGGCAAATATAATGAAGGGGAGTATGAAGCAGTCCAAGAATATCATAACAAAATAGACTGATGGAGAAGATCTGAACATAAGACCAAAAAATGAGCTATAGTAGTATTCAGCAAGAAGACCAACACAAAGGCCTACAACCCATTGAACTTCAAAGTGGAGAAACATATATCTGGGAGTGATACTAAATCCTAAGTTGCCCTGGAATCAACATCTAGAAAAGACTAGTACCTACTGGAGTTCTATCCCACCACCAAACTGTTATTTTTTACACCTCGACACGTGTTCTGATCCCCAAGTGATCATCTTCAAGAGGAAGAATAAACTAAATCTACATACAATGTTCAGTGTTCGGGTTTTAAGACCGTCGTGGTTTGGAACTGTATCCTAACGTTTTTCCAGCTGGCTTCTTCAGAGGTCTATTTATCTTGATAGTTGACCGATGACTAGTAATTTCTAATTCGTAAGCTGTATTCATGTTGATACAGGTAGCCTGCCTTTCTAGTTTCTAGGTGCGTTGTTATAACATCTTTTAGTATGGGATTCCAAATCCGATTGAGCATTATCGCCTCCTCTTTTGTGTCGTAGTTCATCCAAATCACTTGTGAGTGGAGATGCATACATCCTCTTTCATGAAAAAGAGGAAACGAGTTCGCACTTTTCAACCTTTCGAAAAGTTATTATTGAACTATTGATTTTAGTATTATAATGAATTATATACAAAAAATCGTCTTTTATATATTTTTCCCTTGGAAAACATTACCTGAATTGGGAGCAATATGAAATAACCGTTTTCGATTTTTCATTATTTACCTGGTAATTGAGCGACTATTTTTACTATTTCTGGTTCTTTTCCACAAATCAATAACCTTTTCAATCATTTCAGGTATTGAAGAAGTCTTGTGTAGAACGTTTTGCAATTGAGGAAAAATATGGTGAGTATAGGAGAGTAGAATGCAAGAGAGTTACTGAATTTTTTTAACACAATTCACAACAATTCGAAAATTATCTAAACACATAATAAAATGGTTCCAAATAAAATATTATAAAATATACAAAGTGACATACGAAATTTATGTCATTGAATGGAAAAAAAGTATTTTTGAAAAATTAAAAAAAAAAGTAATAATAATATTGCACTTGAATTTGTATGAGTATTTTATAAGTGCATCTGTTGAATAGATACCACTTGTAATTAGACGGGATTTCATAATAATATTGAAGATCCTAGAATAATGATCTTACAAAAAAAATATGTAAGTTTTCAATACAGGGTTGATGAATGGAAACATAATTAATACATTTCCGTGACAGATCCCTGATCTTCAGCCCTGTAATAGTTCCTGTCAGATTTTGAAGTGATTAAAAAAACCTCTGAATTGGAAAAAAGATAAATTAAAAACAAATATTCTTCTAGGAAACCAACTCTTCGGTTTTCTACTTCTTTTTTTATTACAGAAAAATGAGTTTTTTTAGTATTAAAAAACTTATATGCATTATCTATAGAGAGTTTTTATTGTATTCATTTGATTTCTTACTTCCTCTGTTAGTATCCCATATTTTTGTTCAATGATGGAAAAGTAGAAAGCCAAAAAGCCTTTATCAAAATGAAACATTCGTTTCAGAAAGGATGTCAAAAGCCAAAGTAATGACAGTTCTAGAAAATGATTCCCTTGCTCTGTTTGTTTGTGTCAAATTCCGTAAATAAAGTTTGACCCCCTTCCTGTTGACAGGAAGTGTCTCAGTATTACATTTTGAAGCTGCTGCCATCTTGAATTTGTATCTTTTTGAACAGACACAAACAAACAGGGCAAGCTAAATGAAATCGTTTAAAAGACAGTGAGAAAGCCACGTGTCCCACCACCTGGGTCATACTGGAATATAAAGTCTTCCTCCCATTTTTGGTAGAAAGGCTCAGGATATGGAGTTTACTACCGATCACTAAGTCTAAGGATTAAGTGGAGAATGAGTGAAAATACCAGCCTCAAGACCTATTAGCCTTGAACAGACAACGTGTTACCTCAGAGCTAGTACTAGAGAGCCACCAACATTAAGCCTTCACTTCCTCCACAATGCACAATGATTAGTCGCGATCCTTCGTTTGCAGGCATGTGAGGCGTACACATTCTCGAACCATCAGTCCACCCTTTCGTAACTTTGTCGTGAGTGTCATATCAAATTTAGTCCAAATAGAAAATTTGCCGTTGTTCTTGTCAATATTTAGTTATTTGTTCTAAGTTTTTGTTGCGCAATTCCACTATTCTTCTGATTTCCGTAACTGCTTGACGTTTGTTTATTATTCCAAATCTGAATCCTAGCATCCAATTCTGAAGAGTTTTGTCACAGCAGCTCACTTTATGGCCGAAAGTATTCAATTTCTTCCTTATTATTTCAGTTGTAGGAATCTCAGTGTTTTTATAACAGTCGTATATTGTTTTTGTCAATGATTTTATTAGATGAACATCCAAAGGTTTTGATAATCCCGTATCACATCGCGTCTTGCGTTCATTAGATTTGTTTTTGACTGTTTTCCGTACAGTTGAGAAAGGAATTTCGGTCAAATCTGATGTTGCTTGTAATAGTTTGTTTCCCTCGAAACCAAACTTGAGATGTAAATTGTTATATACATTGAAACATACTCCCTCTGTTTCAATATTCAAATGCATCTAAATCTCATTTACTGTTATCTCTTTTTTGCATTGTTCACCATCGCCATTGGAATCACTACCCAGAAAAAGTCTGCGTTGTTATCAAACTCGATATTACTATTAGTAATACTACAGGCAAGCTGTAGTACTGAATAATAATGTATCTGATAAACAATTTGTCACACAGGGGGTACCACAGGGTTCAGTACTTGGCCCACTGTTGTTCATAGTGTTTATGAATGACCTGACTCAGTCAGACAAGCAGATTTAGAAATTGTATATGCAGACGACACAAATTTCTGCTTGAGGAACTCAACAGCTCAAGAGTGTTCTGCCAGAGCTGATGTAAGTGCACAGGCATTTTATAATTACTGTCACAATAACGGATTATCTGTTAATGCAGAAAAAACTCACTTTATGATATTCTTACCCAAGAATGGCAGCTTTGATAATACTCTAACAATAACAATGAACCACCAAACAATTCAACAAGCTGAATGTAAAAAATTGTTCAGGAAAACAAGAATCTTAACCTACCCAGTCTTTACATATTCAAACTAATTATAGATTTCACACAACAAAAACACAATATTCCCAAGAATCGAGACATCCACGACTATTATACAAGAAATATGAACAAAATCTATCAACCACTTTCTAGATTGACTATTGGACAGAAATCTCATGAATACCAACAAATAAAATGCTACAACAAATACTTGGAGTTATGCTCGGAACTAAACAAGACGGGTAAATTTAAGACTGAGCTACATTCATTTCTCTGTGCATTCTATTCTCTGAATGAATACCTGGCGTCAGGATTATTGTAAACTATATATTATATGTGTGTATAAGTGTATATATATCGTAGAGTTTTCCTCTTTTATAATGTTTTATATTTATATTTGGGATTCGTTTGAATGTTTAGCCTTAGTTTTAAGATTTTGACTAGTCTGATAAGTATATATATGTTCACCAGCAGGCTGAATTGTGTATATGTTTTAATGATGAATAAAGCTACTTACTTACTAGTACTTGTTCAAGGACATCACATTTCAAACAAATAACGAATTTCGACACTCAAATCGCGATCAGTTCCTGAACTGAACATTGACGATACAACGGCGATACTCATCCCCGCATATTATTCGTCACCGTAACATGACTTCAAATTTAATGTTATGACTCTTCAGCCAATCATAATACTAGGTTAGTAAAAATTAAACAATACGAATCGCCAAGTCTACAGTCCACGTGGATTATTTGGCAGCGGCATTATTTCTCTGTATTGGGTTTTTTGGCCTTTTTGAGATGCCGATAGCTTTAATTATTCACAATACAGGTTACTTCGACTATACTAGTTGTTATATAATTTTGACATAATACCAATTCTTAAATACTCCTATTATTATAATAAACTGCCATATATAAGATTTGTTTTTTTTTAATCTGTTTAAAAATCTGTTTCTAACACAGACTCATTTCTTGGTGAAAAAACATTATTCATGGCAATATTTCACATTTTCACAATATAGACATCATTACCAATATGCATCTCACTATGACAGTAATTTTTTCAGTTGGAGTGGAACCCTACATTCTGATTTTTTATAATCATACTATGGGTGACGTAGCCATATTGAAATCCATTCAAAAATCATTTTGGGTCAAGACTATGTTGATAATATTGTGGTTATACATGTTGTATATATCGATATCTCTCCTCTGAATATTCTCGACCTCACTCTGCCAAGTGATAATTAAGTGTATCTATAAAAAAATTTTATGTTTTCTAGGAAAAACGGAGTTTATGGACTGTCCTCCAAAACCTACGATGGAAACAAACAGCGAGAACAGTCAACGAATCCAGCATCCCTCTGAGGAGCAGCCAGAGAAGAATAACCATTCAAAGAAATACCTCTTCCCACGAAGATGAATTCATCGATTGCGGTCCCTCTCCACCAGTGGACCAAACTCCTTTTGTCTACGACAATTTTGATGAGGTCGAAACCGGCACTGTTGTTAAAATGTGCTACAACACCATCGAAAGTAATCTCATCGATCACATGAAGATGGGATCCGGAAGAACACAACTGCTAGAGGGGATTCAGAACAGAACAATTCACCAGGATAATTTCCTAAATTGCTTCAGAGGCGCCAGCCAGGTTGAAATCAATGTCAGCTTTCTCTGGGCGTCTTTCTCGATGCGTTGGGACATTCTGGAACAACTAGTGAGTTTGGGAGCCCAGTTGAACTATTACGAGCCAGCCCAAGGACTGGGAGCTCTACATCTAGCAGCGTTTAGTGGTTGCATTCCCGGAACTCAGTTCTTGATCAACAGAGGTTGCAACGTCAATGCTTTATTCAAGTGCTACACCCCTCTCCACTGCGCTGCATTTGGCGATAGCCCTGATACAGCCCTCGTACTCCTTCACAAAGGGGCTAGGTTAGCAGATTTAACAAACAGTCCTTACGAGCCCAAAGAAAGCGCTCTTCATTGTGCAATAAGAGCAAACGCTGTGTCATGCGTGAGGGTACTAGTGAATGAAGGAGCCGATGTGAAACAAATGGAATTCTCCGGCTCTGCACCTCTACATCTGGCGGCTGACCTTGGCAATACTGAGTGCCTTCAGATACTACTAGAAGTAAAAGGTATTGATGTCAATATCAGAAGTCCAGAAAAGCAGCAGACACCCCTACATCTAGCCTCTATGAGAGGTTATGGCGACTGTGTGGATTTATTACTCAGAAAGGGTGCCAATCCCAATGCGAAGAACCACATGGGACAAAGTCCTCTTCATTTTGCTGCTAGGACTCAGGACTTCATGTGCGTAGAGCTACTGCTGAAGAAAGGGTACGCAAATCCAATACAGAAGATTACGACAAGAGAACTCCTCTGCATGCAGCTGTGGCTAAGTCAACTCGATCTAGCGATATTATCGAGAGCCTAGTATCTTGCGGTGGGAAGGTTAACGTAAAGGATCAGTACGGGTA
Source organism: Leptinotarsa decemlineata (assembly GCF_025532065.1). Classification (NCBI taxonomy): domain Eukaryota; kingdom Metazoa; phylum Arthropoda; class Insecta; order Coleoptera; family Chrysomelidae; genus Leptinotarsa; species Leptinotarsa decemlineata. Next base: position 1,234,776 of record NW_027412547.1, read on the forward strand.
CACACCTCTCCATATTGCTGCTCTGAAAGGACTAGCTGAGTGTGTGGAAACCTTGATATACCACGGAGCAGATGTAACCGCCAAGTCAAAGTCCGGGGTCACTGCGCTGAACATCATTACCAAAAAGGTACCAGCTTCGTTTTCCATGTTCACAAAGAAGTTGGATTCCGCCATAAGCTTGCACCATAAAGAATCATCCAATCAAGAACTAGAGCTCAGGCTGGACTTCGCGGTTATCCTGAAGTACTGTTACCCAAGAGAAATCAACTTCTTGGACACCCTCATCGATGAAGGCTATAAGAAAGTACTGCTACATCCCCTATGCTCTGCTTTGCTCCACCTCAAGTGGGAGAAGATCAGAAAATACTATCTTGCAAGAATTATGTTCTCCTGCATATTCGTCCTCAGCTTGTCACTGTATGTCCTTACGGCTCTGGCTCATCACTGTTATAACTACGGAAAAAACTTCGCGGAAATGGACGCAGAGGAACTGATAGATCTTTGTGAGAAGAGCTCGATAATGGGCAAGCTCCTCAGAGACAACCCCTTTGCTTTCGAGATGCAGTGGTTTGTATTGGTTGGCATAACTATATGTGAGATTTTCAGAAAGCTTTATGGTATTAGCGGCTATCACTCCGTGAGGCAGTATTTTTCCTACTCGGAAAATATCATTGAATGGTTTGTTATCGCAAGTGTATTTGTGATCTCTTTCATATACACTGGCAGAACATACACTTGGCAGAACCACGTTGGAGCCTTCGCTGTGCTGCTTGGTTGGACAAATCTGATGCTCATGGTAGGTCAGTTGCCTTCACTAGGCTCTTACGTCGCTATGTATACCAGAGTTCAAAGCGAGTTCGCCAAGCTGCTTTTAGCTTACTCTGGATTGTTGATCGGGTTCACCTTGACTTTCTGCGTTATATTTCCTGACTCAGATAACTTCGCGAATCCGTTCATTTCCCTGGTGACTATAATAGTGATGCTTTCCGGGGAGCTCAATCTCGATATCCTCGTCGAACCGAACCCTGAGAGTCCACACTTTCTTCTGGAAATCAGCGCCCAAGTCACTTACGTCATATTCGTTTTCTCTGCTACCATTATTTTGATGAATCTACTCGTGGGCATAGCTGTTGATGACATCAAAGGCCTGCAAAAGACTGCTACCTTGTGCAAACTCGTTCGCCAAACCAAGTTGATCTCCCAAATCGAGCTCGGTCTGTTCAACGGAAACCTACCAAGATATCTCATCAAACTCTTGCGTTGGACTGCTTTGGTGTCACCAAAACCCTCCAAAGTTGTGTTGAACCTGAAACCTTTGAATCCGTTGGAGAAACGGCTCCCAAAGGAGATCATGAGGGCAGCATTTCATGTAGCGGAAAAATATGGTCCGTTTCACCACTCTCTTCATACTCTGAATGATGGATTGAACTACTATTGGATTAATCAAGATTTGAATGGACAGGATAAGAGCGAGACTGCTGTTCAGTTAGCGCTGCTACAAGAAGAGGTGAAAATGCGAAATGAGAAGATAGATGTGCTTACTAGAACAGTTGCTGATATGAAAGCTACTTTCAAAGAAAACCAAGAGACTCTGGAGGCGGTTTTGAGAGCTCTTGTGCAAACTAGAAAAGGTAGCAGGTTTTGATGTACCGTCTATTCGGAAGGTATATTAAAGGTTTTTGGGTACTTTCTTGTGGTTTTTGTAAATTAAAGTAAAAACAACGTCCAGTATAGCCTTCATTATTCTATAGGTTAGATCAGATAAAGTCCAGAGTGTGACTATTTTTTAACAGTCCACAATGACAGTCAGATTGCTAACTAAAGTTTAATATGTATTAAAAATATACACATATTTTTGTTTCGACTTCTGGCAATTGTTTCTAGTAATTTTTATAAGGCGCTCATCTATAATAATATATAATATAATGTTGAATTTCGAAAAATATTTCATCTTTGAAAGACACTTTCCGTGAAGAAGTTCTGTTGATATTTTTTGCTTTTCTGGGTGTTCAACTGAAGCTAAATCAATAGAGAAGTGAATTTTTAGGGTACGGAACCTAAACCATTCACATGAATGAATTTCTTACCTTTCATTTTTTTCTCATCAATTATTTGATATGTAGGGAAAATTTACTGATGGACCTTTCCAGTGGTTTATATTTCGCAGTAACTTTTCAGAGTAAACTCTTCAGTTTGTTCTTCATCAAAACACCAGATTCTCTATCGATATAGCTTCGCTTATTTTTTAGATTATAGAAGTTTGAATACTGAGGAACATATTTTATGATTGTGGGGCAGTTTTTAGTGAAATAGACCATATATGTACTGATGAACTTTATTTTATGAATACGTATATACAACGAATATCGCTCTTCTTTCTTCATTCGTAACAATACGTGGCATCTGAAAAATATAAATATTTTAATTTCTGAAAAAATTAGAAGTAAAAAGTTAAAAAAACAGTTATTGTCGAAACATCTTAAAGAATATCCAGCAGAGATTTGTGAATTGAGTGAAGAATAGATAATATAATATTCACTTAGATAACTAAGATTTCTTATTCTCCATATGAGCTACTTTATCACCAGGCGAACTTCGTATCGCCTTAAAATGATAAATATTTTGTTAAGTTATTAGTTTTGGAGAGCTACTATACAGGGCTTTTCATGATGAGCGTTAATTAGCCATTTCTGGCAAAGTATTCAACGGATCAACCTGAAAATTCCACAGTATGCATAAGTCAATATGACCTATACGCCTAAAATATTTTAAACGCAGCGGCGTTGTCGCTTCTACTATAAAGTAGCGGCTTCTTTGATTTTTCAAATGAAACACCCCGTATATAATATCATATTATGATTCATTATCACTTTGTCAACAAATTCATATAATATTCTCCTATATCTATCTATTACCGTTTAGAAGATATAAATTAATTTCGATATTTTTTTACCAAACATGAACTTTTATAAATACTGATAATCTCGAACTCTCTTGCACTAAAACTATCAAATTTGAAATGGAGTGGAGTGATACTATGAGGATCTTCACTCCGAGTCATATTTTCATTTGTCTCATACAGGGTCTTCAAAAAACGCAGATACTTTGATCTCATGAAAAAATGAGTGGAACTCAATTTTTTCAAAGGGAACACCTTGTATATTTCAACATTTTTGAGCTCTATATCCAATTATAGATTAACTTTGTTCAGATAATATTATTTCTACTTTGAACCGTTTTCGAGATAAACTGTTTCAAACGGAAATTGACATGGTTTCCTTGTTCATCACTCATTTTTGTAAAACAGATTTCGTTTGATGTTTCTCAATTAGTCACAGATAATACAATGAAAAGATAATTATTAAAATACTCCTCAACCATCGAATAAAACTTCTCTTCAAACAATAGTTTTATTAAGGCTGAAACACGAACTGAAAATAATAAATCCATAAATCAATGAGTTAATTTAATCGTCAGTGTATTTCAGAATATGTTCAAACACATCCCCACCTCTGCTTAAACAAACATGTAATCTCTTCAAAAGATTGTCATGTGTAGCGCTTCTGATCAAGTCTGGAGTCAAACTATTGAAAGCAGTTGTAACTCTCGATTTCATATCTTCCATTGTTGTTATTGGAGTAGAGTAAACCATATTTTTAATGAAACCCCACACGAAATAATCTAATTGATTGCCATCTGGTGTTCTAGGAGGCCAAAGAAAAGGTCCATTATTACCAATCCATCTGTCTTCGAATATTTCGGTTGAAGCTTTGCTGACTGAATGAGAATTATGGGGTGGAGCACCATTCATTTGGTACCATACACGTTCTCTTCCTTGTCTATTATTCAAAATCATTTGAATTCCATTCCTCAGTAAATCTTCATATTTTGATGCATTCAAATTATCATCATAAAACTCGATATACAAAATTGACTCATTCTTTATGGCACAAAATACATTGAATTGCCATCTTTCTTGAAAACCCCTTTAGCGGACAACATAAGGATTTTCTGGGGGCCAATAATGACTGTTGTGTCTATTGAAAACTCCATTTTTTTTCAACTTGGCCTCATCTGTCCATATGATATTGTCAAGGAAATGTTCATCCTCTTGAATCTTGACAAGTAACCATTCAAAGAATTCCACTCTACGAGGAGAATCAGTCTCTTTCAAATGTTGGACACAGTAGAACTTATAGGGATGCCATTTATGCTTATTAAGAATTCGACAAATTGTCACGTAGGGTATACCTATCTCCCTTTCAGTCTCGTGCAGAGAAGCATTTGGAAATGCATGAAAGTATCCCAAAACTGTTATACCATTGTCATCATCATCCACTTCAGTCTTCTTACGAATGATTTTTTGACGGAAGGTTCCATTCAACCTACAGTTCTTTAGTAGTCGATTTATCACATTATTATTCGGCTTCGGAAGTTATGGATATCTTTCATGAAATACTCGCCATGTTCTACTCGCAATTCTATTGCACTCATCATAAATTATTAATAAATTCAAGAAATTTGCATTACTGTAACATAATCTTGATATTATTCTATTATAATTGGTAGCTATCACAATCAGTCAAAACCACCAACGTAAGTCTGACGTTGAAGAATTGGTTTATTTATTTTTCCAAAGCACACTATTAAAAAATATTAATGTGTACTGTTGTACGTTAGAGACCAATACCTCAATTTATACAAATTGTAACTTTTTCTAAGGTAGGTACGTACATACCAATTTCGAATTGACTGATCTGAGACAGTTAAAAAACTGGATCAAAAAGAAATATTACTAAGTATAAAAAAAAATGTGGAATATCCAAAATAAGTGATGAATTCAAAAAAACGAGCAAGAAAACCACGTCAGTTTTCGTTTGAAACAGTTCATCTCGAAAACGGTTCAAAATAGAAATAGTATTATCTGAACAAAGTTAATCTGAAATTGGATGTAGAGCTCAAAAAATTTGAAATATACAGGGTGTTCCATTTGAAAAAATTGAGTTCCACTCATTTTTTCATGAGATCAAAGTATCTGCATTTTTTGAAAACCCTGTATGAGGCAAATGAAAATATGACTCGGAGTGAATATCTTCATAGTATCACTCCACTCCATTTCAAATTTGATCGTTTTAGTGCAAGAGAGTTCAAGATTATCAGCATTTATAAAAGTTCATGTTTGGTAAAAAAAATATCGAAATTAATTTATATCTTCTAAACGGTAATAGATAGGTATAGGAAAATAGTATATGAATTTGTTGACAAAGTGATAATAAATCATAATATGATATTATATACGGAGTGTTCCATTTGAAAAATCAAAGAAGCCGCTACTTTATAGTAGAAGGGACAACGCCGCTTCGTCTAAAATATTTTAGGCGTGTAGGTCATATTGATTTATGCATACTGTGAAATTTTCAGGTTGATCCGTTAAATAGTTTGTCAGAAACGGCTAATTAATGCTCATCATGAAAAGCCCTGTACATATTGGTAAAACTGCGGACCACTAAGTGTATAAGAAGGAACATTGAGAAAAAATCGAATATAGACAATTAACAGACAATTAACAGGATGAAAACTATCAGATCACATTTGGAAATCACACAAAAGCAGATTTCAGCCTACGAAATATTAACATAAGTATTGTATAACTTCTTACATCTTCTTTTGATAGGCAAAATTATCGAATATGAGTTATTGATTAACAGAACATTTTTCTTTGTAATAAATGCCTGAATTTCAGAGTAAGTCATTGGGGTAAACTGAAAAATAAGCCCTTTCTACACGTCTGTGAAGTTCTTACAATTTTCAGGTTGTGCAAGATGAAAATACTCAAATAGAGTCGATAAAAACTATAAATCTCACCTGCAGTTTTTGAAACTATCCAAGGAATGTAGGAGGTGATTCTTGTATTGATACGTGGTCTTGCGGTTGCACAACCTAGCCCATATGAAATCACTCCCACTAATTGAAGTCTTCTTGTACTAGTATCCATCCAAAATAGAGGACCTGAAAGGTCCATGAATTTTCTCATTTTGCTCACTTTATATAATACAGTGTAATTTTTATCTGTCGCTTCTTTCTCAACGAGCTTCAGGGCTCGAATTCAATTAAATTAATCATGAAATGAATTTTTTCCAACTGTTGAATATACATGAAATGAACTGATTGCGGAAATGATTACTGTTCTAGTTCTCTTAGGCTATTCGAAAGCTCTCGATACCATAAATCATTTTGCTCTGAAACATATTCTACGATATATTGTACTCTCAGAAGAATCTGTTATGTTTCCGATAGCTATCTAAGTGGTGGAAAGCAACGAGTTGTACTCAATACTAGGGTTTCTCAAACAAGAGAACTGACATGTGGGGTTCCACAGGGATCCATTTTGGGATTAATTCTCTATGTAATTTTCACAGCGTTTTTCAAAAATGTTGTCTCGTATTGTTATCTATAATAATGCAATAATGATTGCACAGGAGAGTCATCGATATATTTATATGGAACGAATATTGAGAAAGCGAAACAATCCTAAACGGAAACTGTCAGTTCGAAATGTAAATAAGAGCATAAGATGGTCTTGAAGATTTCGAGGTCAATAGCTCGAGGCATCCAGAAATGTGTTTCAAATATTTGGAAATAGTCGTACGTTGTTCAAAACCCTTCTATAATCTTCCAAATCACTGATAGTCAAACAATCTTGGAAGGAACTATGAAAATGTGTCTGCTCGAAGAAAAATATGTTGATATCCAGCTCGAAGAAAAATATGTTGATATCACCCAACATTTTTTTGTTGCTCGACTATTTTTACTGGCCAATACTTGATGAAAATCCATATTAAAAACCTAATTAATACAGTTTATTGTATAATTTTCACTATAAAGGCTTTTACAAAAACGGTGACACGTGTTTCGTGGTACATTACCCTTTATACAATAAACTGTAATAATTTTTTTTTTCGACTATTTTCAAAGTGTTATTGAGAAACGAATGCTGAACGAGTTGAATAACTCATATTATACGTTCTATAATATTTGAAATTCTCACTATCCCAAGTAAAAGCCAATATCTGCCAGGAAACAAGTCCTCCTCTTACTAATAACACAGTCGTCTTGGACATATGTGAAAAATAGGAAAAATCTTTAGATTACACATACACTAACCTCCAGAATCGCTTTGGCAAACATCCTTTCTTGGGGTAAACGTACATATCTGCCCACCAGTGATGTCCTTACCATAATTTTCTTGGGTACACCTTTCGTTGGAAATGACCTTAAGGTCAACCTTTGAAAGTACATTTGATTCTGGTCCAGTGAAGGAAACTTGACCCCAACCTATAGACAAAAATGGTATGAAATTTTTGTATAACAAGTTCATGGAGTAATAATTTTGTTGATGGTGTCTATGGCATTTCCATTTTTTTGTAGTTTACCAATTTTCTGTTTTCATCTAAGTTTATTGTGTCTTATTATTCAGAGGAATCGGTCACATTTCGGGTATGCAGTTGGCTAGTACCTCATCCACTAGATCGAGTGGCATTTTCTTGTTCGCTCCAACTTAGGAAGAGGAATGAAATACTCTGAAAGAATTCCAATTTTCATTTATGGATTAGGTCGATGATGACCACTATCATGCACTGATGAGTGGCTAATGAGCCCGGAACCGGTCTGCAAGTGTGCCTGTTCCGAAACTGAAGGTCGACTCTTTCAGTTGTATTGCCAATTGCATATGCAGGAAACTTTCTGAGAAGATTCCTGCACTGACGCCTGTTGGATATACTCCAACGCCCTTCGTGGTATTAGCCAGGGGAGTAGTTATTTTCTGATAGGCGTCAGTACATTCAACCTATTGTGTAGGTGTATTCAAGAGTGGCTTTAGATAAGTTTATTGTATTGATGAAAAGACTGAGAAAGGAGTTAATACTAAAACTAGAAGGGGGTTCTATTATCAATATCAAGTATGACTATTTGTTGATGCAGAGCACACAGAAAAAAACTTTTGTTTTTTTATTCACTCACTATTGACTTTAATTATGAAAATTATTGGTAGGTACTCGTACTAGTAATATAATCATGATAATTTAATGATGATATTTTCCCGAGTTTTGTTAATATTAAGAAATTAATTTCAGGATAATACAAAAGATATTTCGAATTGTGCGGATGTCAGTAAATGCTTTTAGTATTCAAATGAATCATTATGTACATATACAGTGTGTAAAATACAAATGGAATAAATTCATTATTTTGGTTACTATACATAATTGAAAAAAATCCCGAAACACGTCAAATTTAAATTATAGTTTGACGTACTTCAACGGAAAAATGATACCCCTACCTTCAACCCTCCACAAATAACAGGTATAACCCCCAATTTTTTGAATGGAAAGTGTAGGTTTGTGATATACTCAAAACTTATTTCATGTTAAGGAATTGATAATAATAAAGTGAGAAAAACCAAAGTAAGTTCTTTTTAACTATAAATATTTTCCGTGGCAACCTTAGTTTAAAACGCCTTGTCAACTTATTTTGTATGTAACAACATTGGTTGCCATTATTTTAATTCAAGTTCAAAGTTCGTTAACTTCAAGTCTGACTAATGGTTAGATTAACGGAAATGCATAAAATAACAGTTTTACAAATGATTGGTTACGGAGATAAAACCCGAAGACAACAGGAAGTAGCTCGTCTATTTCAAGAGAAATTTCCTAATTTACCGCCCATATCTTGAGGAACAATAAGCAAAATGGAGAAGCAGTTTCGCAAGCTTGGTCATGTGAGGCAGATGAGAAAGCAGCTACTAAAGCAATGAGCTATGAACTCAGCGCAATCACCTGATCTTTCATCATTGGATTTGTTTTAATGGGGATATATAAAGACCAAGGTGAACAAAACTAAATCTTCAGATTAGAATAGCGCTTGCGATTAATTCGGTCACACCTGATATGTTAAATAATGTTAGAAGACAGTTTTATTTGAGATGGGGTGTCACTTTCACGTTGAAGAATGTCAAATTATAATTTAAATTTAACGTGTACAGTAACCGAAATAATGAATTTACTTCATTTGGCTTTTACGCACTGTAGATTGAAATATTATGTTTTAAATGATTTTCGTGAATTATTATGTAATTGTTTGTTTTTTTCATGATTATTAATAATTATACAAGTCTATGGAGATTTGCAACAATGGAAAACAATGTTTGAATAGATGAAATATGAAGCTGAATGTGACCAAAAGAGCTTACCTGCTGCAGTCAATGTTTCCCCAAGAAAACTCGACGACGTGTATCTAAAAGGCAGACAGACTGGACTCACGTATTGGTTAAAATGAATATCTTGAGTCGTTCTTAATAGGGCTATATCGTTAACTAGGCTTTCGGAGTTGAAATTTGGATGCATTTCCCAGGCTGATACTTTATAAAGGTATGTCGCTACTGTATCAAAGCCTGAAAAATGTCAGATTGTGCAGGGTTATGAAAAAGTTCTGTAAAAAATCAATGAATCGAACAATTTACATTTCTTAGAAAAACCCCAAAACATTTCAAGCAATTGAATTTTCAACACTTCTGAGAATATTTGTCAGAGATATTTCCATCAGATTTATAGAGAACAAGAGTGTACATCATAATTTTTGGGAGAAAAATGAATTTGAAGAGGAGTCTTTTTGTTGTTTTTTTGTTTTCAAAGATTTATTTTTTATCAATTTCTTGGACCGATAAAAAAACACGCCATTGCTAATAAATTCATGAATATCCAAAGTTTTCTTGTATATTATAGTATAGTAGCTTTATCATGCATCTTTCTTTATTTGGCATTACCTTTCGAAAAGTGCCGTTTATTAGAGAGAGGACACTTTGAAAGAAACTTTATTTATGTTGGATCAGAGAGATAAGTTAGTTGTGACTTATTTGTGGAGCCCATATTGAAAGAGCTTGGGTTTCTAGAAATACTGTAAGTATCAGTTTATACTATAATTCCAAAAATATTAAGCACTAAATTCTCAGAAATGAGTATCTGTCTCATGCAGTGGCGTACAGAAATTATATTACACAGATGAGGAAAAATATTGATAAAATATATAGAATCACAACATTGATAAAAATGTTTTCATTCAAATGCATTAATATTTCTGAAAATTCAGTACCTACTATCATGGAATTGTACTACAATTTACAAGTTATGATTATAGTGTCATTTATGAAATTCATCAGTTCGGACTTCCATTGTCTGATATTGAATTGAGAAATGGTTAAAAATGCTGTTTCTATTTCTCATTTTTATGTTAAAAGTGATATCTACATTATTACTAGTAGTGAGTGCCGTAAATTGTTGCTAAAGAAACAATGGTTACACAACTGCAGAGAGGGTTGAGTTAATTGAACTGTACTATGGAAATTGACGTTGTGCTGCGAAAGCCGCTGAACTATTCAATCACCAGCATGGAAAAAATGTGTCGCAACAGTATGTATTCGATTTAATTGCAAAATTTCGCGTAACTGGACCTTGTAGCAAATAAAAAACGGCAAATCGAACCACTAGTAACAAATGAGGCGACACAAGTGGGAATTCTGGGCCATGTTGAGCTTGACCACACTTTGAGCACAAAAAAGTTAGCATTTGTTTCCGGGGTGTCACGAATTAGCATTCGGCGTATTTTAAAAATCCACAAAATGCATCCTTACTAGATTGAATCAACGCAGGAACTGAATGAAGATGATTTCGATCGACGCTTGCAATTTTGCGAGTTGGTTAGTGAACGAGCGGTGGAAAATCTACATTTCGTTTTCAACATTTGCTTCAGTGATGAATGTTATTTTTTTTCTAAATGGTACAGTTAATCGCCATAATTGTCACTATTGAACTGATTCAAATCCTCACATTTTTCATGAAGTGCATACTCAACGTCCACAAAAATTAAATGTGTGGGCTGGAATATTTGGTGACCGTATTGTTGGCCCATTGTTTTTAGAAGGCAGTTTAACCGGACAAATGTACCTGGAGCTTCTGGAAGATACTATTAATCCACTTCTCACTGATATTATTGAAAATGACCACAATTATCGGGGGGGCTCCTCCGCACTATGCTCTGGGAGGTGGAGCACTATCGAATGGCCACCACGATCAAACGATGTGCGACTCGCCCCCAGTTCCCTAATAAAATTTCAAGGGTTGTTCACCCCTCTGCTTCGGGGTTGAAGTGACGACGCTGTAAATGGGGAAAAACTGTCCCCCTCCCGATAAAAATCGACCTGTCTGAGCGTTTTTTAGGATTCGCAAAATTAGTACCCAAAACCTCCATGTTTTCGAAGTCCCACCCTGTATTATGTTGTCTTGCGTCCCTAATAGCTGAAACTGAATAGGATCTGTTAATATTTTAACAAGAGGGGGCTCCTCCGCACTATGCTCTGGGAGGTGGGGCACTATCGAATGGCCACCACGATCACCAGACTTTTCGCCGTTGGATTCATTTCCATGAGGTCATTTGAAAAGCAGATTTTACTGTACTCCTCCTCCAACTCTCGAAGATTTACGGCAACTTCAACTCTAAATTCAATATGGTTCGTCCAAGTCAAAAAAATGTACACTGTTGTTTAGAGAATTACAATATTTTTCAAACGATGTGGAAAAAAACTGTCCCCCTTCCGATAAAAATCTACCTGTCTGAGCGTTTTGTAGGATTTGCAAGATTAGTATCTGAAGCGAAGTTGTTATTAGAGACTATTTTTCTAGTAAAATTACCTGTAGATATACTGTGGTCACCAACAAGAATACCCAAATTTTCCCTCTTTACGTTGAGAAGGCAGTGTGCGGCAGTTATCACATATCGATTCGAAATGATACTTCCACTACAAAAAACTTCTGCTACTAGAGTGTCCACCAATCCTGCTATGGAAGGAAACTCATTTACCAACGTTTCGTTCTCTCCTGCGATACTCATCTGGGCAAAAAAGAGAATTGTATTATATCAGATCATATTTGAACGTAGGTCAACTAGGATTATTATGGAAATCAGTTCGAAAGAACACATTATACTAATAATTGTTTTCTGCAGGTGTGAAATGATTCGCAGTCTGAAAATAACCAGGCAGTATACTATTATCGATAGTCGATCAGCCTATGATAGATCGAAACCTGTTATTTTTATCCAATCACACAATGAGTGATTTCGTTCAGAATGTGATGGAATTCTTATCCTTATTATATATGAAAACGCTATAGTCTGTACAATATTTTTCCTTAGTACATGTTCAGCTAGCACGAACAAACGGGATAGTTTGCCCATTTGAGAGCTAGCCACGTAAAATTTTACGTGTGAAACACATGGTGTGCTAAAATCCAAGCCGCACACACGGCCATTGTTTTGCGAATCCAATTGGAAATTGCATACGTTTAAAATGAATTGGCACGTCTATAGGTTTAATAGGGATTCATGGTATCGATATATTTTCACCTCGGAACATGACATTTAAAATGCTGGCTTCGACAACGTTTTTCAATAACTAATCGCGTACTGTTGCATAGCCGTGGTGGATTCAAATTATGGAGCGATCCAACCTTCAGTTTTAAATTATGTGATGCCATGACTGGCAAAAATCAACGAGTTGAAACACTTTGTTGGGTGGCAGTGGCATCGAAAACTGTATCTACGTTCGATAGATAAACAACAATAGCGGCCGAAAACTGTGTACGGTGTGAGAGAGACAAGAGACCGGCTTTTTTCTCATCCCTACTCAGTGCCGTGAGAAGTGACACGGGTAAACGCTTGGCGGGAATAACTGATCTATGATTAAATTACTGAAATGGCTATTAAAAAATAGGGGTTGATTATGGAAGGATGAAAATTGAAAGTTATATGTATTATTCAATGCCACATCATAAAAAAATATGAAAATGGTTAGGGTGGAACACCCTAATCACTTAGGGGTATGAAAAATATGTTCAAACCTATTCTTAGACCCATGAAAATCGCTTGAGCGGTTTCCGAGGAGAATGGCAACTAACACATGACACAAGAATTTCATGTACGATATATAGTGATTTCAATTCTTCACTAGAACAATGAGGAAAACTCTATTTGAATCTTGGGAATTCGAAGTACTTTTGTTTGGTATCATAATGAAAGTGTTCCTATTTGAATTGAAAGGAGAATATTTTCAGGCGAGATCAATTTTTGGGAAAGAAAGGTTTCTAGAGTTCATGTTGATATTATCAAGGAAAAAACACAAGATTTACATTGGATTTGAATCGCTGAAAATTGAATTTATTTGAAAAAACGTCAGGAAGTTCATTCCGCATAAACGCAGTTCTCCAAACGGAAGAGTTCTTAAACAATAAAGTTCGAAGTGTACTGAGTTGAACTTCAGAACGAGGAGCAGCCAGAGTCCGTCGCGTATTTCTTGTAATAACTGCCATTGCGATGGTTAACGTAAAATATTATTTCATTCATAGAGATCGAGACCGTTCACCCGTTTCTTCGGTGTCGATATTTTTCAGTTAAAAAAGCGCTGAACTACTTTATGACTGTCGGACCTTTAAGCGTCGTTGTGGTCATGTACAAGTTGGGCTAGACTAAACAAATGTATATATTACATCCTGTTGCTGATCATACGTTCGGCAAAGTTAAAAAACGTTGAGATGAGGTATTTGTGGCTAGCGTTTCTGACGCGAGGGCTTGGGAGTTTTTGCGGAGGGACACAAAAAGTCGGTCACCGGACTCCTTCGAGATGAGAACGGGGTCTCATCCCTCAGCCTTCGGGCTGAGGGAGGTGGCCTAAATAGGGTAGTTATTTTATTTATAAGCACGATGCGCGAAATTTAAGGAAAATCGGTAGTGAAATCATAAACCGGTAATGGGTTCAGGGGAGTTTGAAATTAAAGTGTTGATGTTGAAGACTCAACGGAACATATGGCTGACCATGAACCACCCAAAGAGGCGTTATGTGAGTGTTTGTTTTTTTTTTCTAACCAGTTGATATTGAAAGAGAGTTCACGTATTATTTTGTCCGAGTCCACTTCCTATTTATGAAGAGGTTATATTGTATATTATTGATTTCCTAGTGCTGATTGTTTAGCTAGAGTGCATAATACAATTACAAAGAAAGGCGAAAATTTGAAGTTATACACCACTCTCCCTAAAGTAAAAGTAAAACTGAAAGTATTTTGTACTGAGTTGGTGTATGTGTAGTTATTCAACAGGTTGAATTAATAGTAAATAACACGGTCAAATTGGCAGCATTTCCTTTGTTCTAGTTTCATTTATTTTATAGAATTTAACATTTTCCTTCTATTTAATATTTTACATGTTATTGTTCATCATTTTGTCCATAGAGACGTTTTTCTACTTATTATACTTTATATTTGAAACGTAGGACTTTCATTTCCTCTTGGACTGAGAAAAATACCATCCTCGTAGAGTAAGATAAAGTTGATTGAACAAAAACAAACAAGAGACTTTTTGTCAATCTATCGAGAAGGTAATGGTGAATGCAAAGCATTTCAATTAAGATTAAAATTCAGTTCTGGAACCACATAATTGAAGAGAATATAAGTAGGTATACCAAATAATCAGATTTCAAAAAAACCGGCCTTCGTGCGACCGGCACAAACCTTACATCTTTTTCGGAATTGCCTAACTTCCAAGTGTGTCAAAGTCATCACATTTTTCGAAATATATTCATTTCACCCATCACTATACAACTCGTCAGAGTATGCAAAAAAATTTAAAATTACCTTGCAACTCTCTGGTCAAGGACTCCTTATTTTAGAATGGGGTAAAGATGTATAACCATCTGCCGGGTTAAAATAAAGAGATAAATATTGATACCAATCAGTACAGAAAAATTATTAAATAAATTTAGAATATAGTAAACCCTATTACAGTTTGACTGAGTTCTATACCGATCATTTTTAACCTAGCATGTTTTATGTGTTGTGTAAGTTTCAACCAATGTTTGTGGTTTTTTATTGTGTTTTTATACTTTAGTTTACATTATATTTTTATATTCATAGGATATTTATGTATTCTTTTATATTTATTCACAAACTTTGTCAACAAGAATTTTTCTTTGGACCATAAAGTATATATAATAATAAAAAAAATAATAAAATGGTCTGAAACACATATTCAAAGTTATGTAAACAAACTGTTACTGATTGCCAAACCCCTAACTACAAAACATCAAAAGGAACTAGGCTTTTCAATTGGTCATTTCACGTTTTACGCTCTGACACCTGACAACATCAACGAATGAACCATTTGTAATATTGACGAAAAATTCCTAAATTCTCCTAAATCCATTTTTTCATGAGCTTAGGCTGTTTGACAAAATTTTTCGAAATAAGGATCGTTGACGGTACTGGGATATTCAATTGAAAATATCTCAGTTTATTTATAGTTCAGATATAATAGATGACGATATTTAGATAAGAGGATTTTAATTTATAGTCGGCTTTTATTCGTCATATCTCAAAGAAAATGGAACGAAACAGAACTTAATCTTTTTTTTCCGCAATTGTTATTGAAATTTAGTTCACATTTTGTGAACATGATATTGTTGAAAAATTTTTATTTTTTTCATCGCCACCCAGTACGTTTTACATTTTATTACAAACTATATGTGAATAAACTGTTATTTTTCAAAAATCAGCTTTTTAGTTTCGTATACTATAAAAGTGTGTTTTTTAGTCTTTTTAAACTATATTTATTTTATCTAAACTTTGGGATCAATCAGCCGTATATTGTTTAGAAAAATGACCATTGATATTTTCCGATTCCGAAGAAGGAGCCTGAAAATCAGCTACCAAGCCCAAGAAAGGCAGCAGGAAGAATACATTTAAAGTGAGTTCGAATTATATCAAGAGGGTTATGTACAGTGCCATCTGCCCGCGAATAGATCAAGCACTAATGTCGATATATCATGGAGGTTACGAACAACGCCATCTGCCCGCGAATAGATCAAACAATAATATCGATAATTCTGTCAAATACAGGTCCCAAGCTTGAAAGTTACAAACAAACATACATACATACATACAGGTGAAGCTAATATAAAGCGTGTAAAAATGAGACATTCAAATCGATGATTTTCAAATCAATCTATGTTCTTATATGTTGATACTTTGCTTACCGTTTGTTTCAAGCCACAGTTGCATACTGAGGGTGCTGCTGTATTTGCGAAATTCAGACTTTGAATTTCCTTCAAAATACACATGAATCTTCCGCCCTTTGAATCGTCAGTTGCGAAGAGCCCTGTGTGAAGTAATTTGAGTTCTTATATACAAATTTGAAAATGATTCAATCCACCATAACATTTCCTTAGCTTCTTCTAAGTTTTGGCGAATTTGAAGAATGTCAACGCATCAAAATTAGTCTCATTATAGCATCTATAGCACTCTCCTCACACCAGAACAAAACTTATATCTCTTAGCATGCGTTTTGCTGACCAGTGAACGCTAAAACTAAATCCTACAACTGAGTTAAATCATTTCATACACTCTTACATACCCTGATTCAAATGTTAATGACTTATGATTAATTATACCTTTCTTACCCTGATTTCTAATTAGGCGATCATCACTCAGGATAGTTTGGTGTATCAGTACAAGTGTGAAAACTACCAGGTGAAGAAAGACGTTTTATATTGGATTAATAGTGTGAAAATTGTGAAATCATTATAACGAATAGTATTATCAATTTTCATTGCGGAACAGGTCAGTGTATTCATAATTTATAGATATAGATTTAAGAAACCCAATAATCGTATGTGCTCATTAAAAAATAGAACAAAAATTTTGTGAATGTCCATGACTTTTTCGAAAAACGATAACTCGAAGTATATAGTAATTTGATATGAGGCAAAATACACCAAATGAATCATGAAAATGGCTTTCAAAGCTGTTCCTATACTCCAAAATGTGTTTAGCAATCCAAGAAAGAAGATGACCGACAAAAAAGTTAGGGATTCCAAAAATAAGTGATAAGGATTGTTGGTCAAACTCGGTGAACCATATCATCATGTTTTAGGGAACACTGTCCAGACCAGAGAAGTCATGTATGAAAAATTATTGAATTATTAAGACCATATGACAATAGGGTCTTAGTTTGAAAATCGAAAAATTTAAGAGCAAGTCTATGAAAAACGACAAACCTCCCGTTTCAAACAGCCCATTGTTTACTCTCTCACATAGCAACTACAGTCAACAGTCATCAAATAAGGATACAACACACTAACACAATAACGAATACTAGATAAAAAGGTCTAACATAGTTGCAAAATTCAGTTTTGATCATCTCCTGATGATGCTCACTTGGCTAGCGAAACGCACGTCGAGACCGTGGTTTTGTTCTAATATGGGCAGAGTGTTTTCGATAAACTCATTCCACGCTAAAGATTCCAATCCTATCTATCAAGTCATTATACAGGTTGAAAGAAAATGTCCAGTTTTGTTTTAGGTATCTTCACCTCCCACAACTGAAAAAACTTCATACAGAAGTACAAGCTATCAATTATATCTATTCGATGAATTTTGAAGTTTCATAATTTCCCCCCTTAATATTTTGATGGAATGAAGTTTGAAGATAGAGAGAACGAAAAAAAAAGTTTCATTGCAGAAAGGAAATGGAATATCACATTTATAAAAATTATTGATGAGTGGGTTTAATTTTCCTCACCTACAGCCAGATGATTTCCATTCGACACCAACTCCATTGATGTGGTCCCACAATAAAAATTGGCATCTCTGAAACTGAGGTCACCATTCAATGATATGGCTAGTTTATCACCTACACAATTAGTTGTCTGAAATACAGAAAAACAAATGAATACAAAGAGATATATACATGAAGTTTAGTCGAAGTAAACGATATTGTGCGCATTTAAAGTAGGCGGCACTTTCAAAGGCCAAAAAACCAATACATAGAAATGGACCGGCAGTGAACTAGGCCACGTGGACTGTAGAATTGGCGGTTCGCCGAGTTTTATGATTGGCTGAAGAGTCATAAATTTTAATTTGAAGTCGTGTTACTATGACGAATAGAAATCGAGGAATGCGATGATGGTGATCACCGTCGTGTTCAGTTCAGGAACTGATCGCGATTTGAGTGCAGAAATTCGATAATGGTGCAGTTATAATTACTTAAAATTTTGGTTATCTGTTTAAAATGTGGCGTTCTTGGACAAGTACTAATAGTAATAACGAGTGTGATAACAAAGCAGACTTTTTCCAGTGTAATAATTCCAATAGCGATGGTGAACAATGCGAAAAAGAGATACCAATGAATGAGATTCGGATGCACTTGAATATTGAAACACAGAGTATATTTCAATGTATACAGGGTGTAACTAAATAAGTGTGAACCATTTGAGGAGGTGATTCCTCATCGAAAAAAAGATAGGATCTTTCATATAAATAAATTTCATTGGAGCATCCCTTGTTAAGATAGCCCCTTGAAGGGGGTACATAAAATTTGTATAGCAATTTTTTTCACAAGCACTAAAAAAGTTACAATATTGAAATCAACTTGACGTTTTGTACTACCAAAGAGACACTCAGCCAGAAATTTATTTGGTTTGCCCCATGGTTATAAGGGGTGGAAAACGCAATCCCTAAAATTTATTTCCAATTCAACTTTTTGTCTTATTATTTGTTCACCATTTAAAAATTTATTTCAGATACCCTGTTTCATTCTAATCAAAAAATGTTTCCTGGGTTTTTAAACCAAAATGAACCAGTTCGCAGCAAAAAATTATTTTACGAACAACTACAGAGATACATCGTCATAAATGAGAAAATACGAAACTAATCTATCTAGTAGGTCGCTATTAGCGATAGTGACAATTAAATTGGTATGACGGTGTCAGTTTTGTGAATTTTCGAAATTGAATTAATACTAATTGTGTGTTGTTGTTCTGTTCTTAATTTGTTACTTCAATAATTCAGTTGTTATTAAAATGGCATACACAAATGAGGAAATGGCTGATATGCATTACGTTTACGGTCTGTCGCAGGGGAATGGGTTAGAAGCTTCTAGAAGATATGCTGAAATGTATCCTCAACGGTAGCATCCTTCACATAGAATATTTGCTCGACTTCATCAACGAATACAAGAATATGGTTCATTCTACAAAAGAACGCAGGATTATGGTCTCCATCGAGAAGTACGAACACTACAGCTTAAGGAAGCAGTACTTAATTTGATTGAAGAAGATTGCTTCCCAGCTAAATGTTGATCATATGACGGTATTTCGAATTTTGAAGGAACAACTCTTATACCCTTACCATCTGCAACGAGAACAGGCACTGTTACCGCGAGACTTTCCGAACCGTCTTGAATTTTGCAACTGGATGCCGGAAATGGTTAGAAAAAATTGTGACTTTCTGAAGACGATAGAATTCACAGACGAATGTAGTTTTTCTCGGGACAAGATTATTAATTTTCATAATTACCACATATGGGCTGATGAAAACCCTCACGCTATTGTCGAAACTAACCATCAAGAACAGTTTTCCCTTAATGTGTGGCTCGGAGTTATTGGGGATGATTTAATTGGGCCTAATTTTCTACCTCCTCGTTCAAATGGTGAGGCATACGTTCAATTTTTAAGAGAAGTGCATCCAGTACTGCTGGAGGAAGTTCCTTTGGGCGTCAGAAGGGATATGTTTTCTAGGCATGATGGGGCTTCCGCCCATTTTAGTCAAGTAGCACGTCAGCATTTAATTGAAACATATGCAAATCAGTGGATAGGCCGAGGAGGACCACAGAACGGGCCCGCTCGATCCCCGGGTCCCAATGGGGCCATTTGCAGCATTTGGTTTATCGTACTCCTGTTCGCGATGTAAAGGACTCAAGAAACTGCATCATCGATGCGTGCAGGGTAGTCAGAGAGACTCCAGGAATATTTGAGCGAATACGTGGCTCTATGCGCCGACGTCTAGATGCATGCGTAATGTCTGAAGGTAGACATATTGAACATTTACTATGATTCATACATGTTGTGTGTTTTGTTATTGATGAATTAGTTTCGTTTAATGAAGATACTAACTACAAAATAACAATAGATCCAGTTCGCATGTATGACG
The DNA here is from genome assembly GCF_025532065.1 of Leptinotarsa decemlineata. Classification (NCBI taxonomy): domain Eukaryota; kingdom Metazoa; phylum Arthropoda; class Insecta; order Coleoptera; family Chrysomelidae; genus Leptinotarsa; species Leptinotarsa decemlineata. Next base: position 1,254,857 of record NW_027412547.1, read on the forward strand.
ATGTATCTCTCTAGTTGTTCGTAAAATAATTTTTTGCTGCGAACTGATTTATTTTGGGCAAAAAACCCAAGAGACATTTTTTGTTTAGAATGAAACAGGCTATCGGAAATGAATTTTTAAATGGTAAACGAATGATAAGACAAAAAGTTACATTGGAAATAAATTTTAGGGGTTGCGTTTTCCACCCCTTACAACCATGGGGTAAACCAAATAAATTACTGGCTGAGTGTCTTTTTGATAGTACAAAACGTCAGGTTAATTTCAATATTGTACAATCACTGATGCCAATAGTGTCTATTTCTTTCTTAACCTGACATATAGCAGCATACTTACGCTTGGTAAAGTAATATCTGCGCAAGTTAGTAGGATTCTAGTGCCAGGTTCACTCTGTACAATCCATTTACAATTTGTTGAAGGCGTATAATTCCCAAAATATTCTTTGTTGTGCATGAAATATGCTTCACCCCTGACGATGTCTTTGGGGACCAGACAGATTGCAGCCTCTACTAGCGTAGTAGGGCCCAGTAGGTTGAGGAAACTCACTAGAACCATTAGGGTAGTTCTTATAAAACCTGCAATGAAATTGAGTTCTTATAAGTCTTTGCTGATGATGACAACTTTGGTGAAACACGTGTCATTTTACAACTTGTCAAAGGAAATATTTTGTTTTGTAGCCATAAGAAACTAACGGGTACAAAAAAGGTTGGAGAGATTCTTATAGAAAATTGATCTAGTGTCTTGAACGCGGAATTCTGTCAAAAAGTTTTTATTTCACAATTACTATATACATTGCATCTACATTTCAAAATATCATCACATTCCAGAGGAATGGAGAGGAATGGAGGGAAAATGATGAGAAATCCCTAGAGCAACAACCACAACGAGGGGAGACGGTGGGGTGGATGTCTCACGTTGTAAGTGAGGCCTGCAGACTTCCAATTACCTGTGACTGCTTCTGAAACCTCCCGCATTTTTTTATAAATTGTAATTATTGATGTTCTAGAGAAACTCCTGCTGCCCTGATTGCTCAGGTCCCAACGACATCGTCGTAGCAGACCTAATCTGTTCGGGTATTTGTGGCGTCATTGTTGTTGCTGTTGCTGTTAGCCGTCGCAAGTCTTAACATCTGGCAGCCCTAACATCGTAAGATTCTTCTCGTATTGTTTCTTAGTTCCCATTTGACTTTCATGTATAGAATGCTTGGAACATTTCTCATTACTACAAGATATAGCGGCCTTCCTTCTGACCCCAATTTAAAGATGTTCTCTATCTATATATTATGTTGGTCTTCCAGGTCATCTGCAAAGTCATACACTGGAGGCTGGTCGTTTTTCTGCAAGTTATACTTTCAATTTGTCAAGTAATGATGCATAGTAGGCTCCTGTAATGGTTTTTTCCTTTTTGAATAAGGATAAATGATGGTGCAGAGTCCCCATACACAGAATCCAACTCTTTGATTTGTGTAGGCGTATTGCCTTTCAAAAACAGATATTCAATGACAGCTCGATACTCGATTTCGTCTATTTTCGTAAAAACACTCATCTCAACTCACTCTAATGAAATTTTGGTGAGAGTTTTCGGCGAGTGCATTGGCTTGGGATGTGGGGGTTAAACAAACCAGCCATCGGATGCCTGCTTCCACATAGCCCCGCTGGATACGGAAATGACAAAATCACTTGTAGTTCTGTTATTCCCTGACTGAATGACATCCCAACGATGGCTTAATCCTAAGGTGTGTGTCCCTGCCGAAAGGATGAATGACACTGAGCCTATCAGCTGTCTCTACGGAACTTTAGAGATACCAGGCGCTCTCTCGTCGTAGCATCGCCTTATTACGGTAATGCGGGGCTCTGCCGTGATTGACCTTCTTTCCGTAGCTACTCGCGGGACTTTTATGGACAGAGTAAAATTAAAGAGTTTTTCTGACGCTGAGTCTACAGAGGAGATGGATATTGAGTTTACAACTCCAACTGACCTCCGTGTGAATTTAGTTCAGGAGCGAGTCTACAGAGGAGATGGATGTCGAGTTTACGACTTCAACTAACCTCCCTGTAAACTTAGATCAGAATGTCATCATCGTCACTTCATCCAGGTTTGGAGACCAGCTCCCCTACCCTTTTGGCTGATTATTGGTCTTGAGAGGGACCAATGGGTACACAACTGATAGATGACGGCATGAAGTCCTAAGACATCAGTGCCGCCCTTCACGGGATAACTTAGATCAGGAGCGAGTCTACAGAGAAGATGGCTATCGAGTTTACGACTCCAACTGACCTCCCTGTAAATTTAGATCAGGAGCGAATCTACAGAGAAGATGGCTATCGAGTTAACGACTCCAACTGACCTCCCTGTAAATTTAGATCAGGAGCGAATCTACAGAGAAGATGGATATCGAGTTTACGACTCCAACTGACCTCCCTATAAATTTAGTTCAAGAGCGAGTCTACAGAGAAGATGGATGTCGAGTTTACGACTCCAACTGACCTCCGTGTAAATTTAGTTCAGGAGCGAGTCTACAGAGGAGATGGATGTCGAGTTTACGACTCCAACTAACCTCCCTGTAGATCAGAAGCGAGTCTACAGAGAAGATGGATATCGAGTTTACGACTACAACTGACCTCCCTGTAAATTCAGATCAGGAGCGAATCTACAGAGGAGATGGATGTCGAGTTTACGACTCCAACTGACCTCCCTATAAATTTAGTTCAAGAGCGAGTCTACAGAGAAGATGGATGTCGAGTTTACGACTCCAACTGACCTCCGTGTAAATTTAGTTCAGGAGCCAGTCTACACAGGAGATGGATGTCGAGCTTACGACTCCAACTAACCTCCCTGTAGATCAGGAGCGAGTCTACAGAGAAGATGGATATCGAGTTTACGACTTCAACTAACCTCCGTGTAAACTTAGATCAGGAGCGAGTCTACAGATGAGATGGATATCGAGTTTACGACTCCAACTGACCTCCGTGTAAATTCAGTTCAGGGGTGAGTCTACAGAGAAGATGGATGTCGAGTTTACGACTCCAACTGACCTCCGTGTAAATTTAGTTCAGGAGCGAGTCTACATAGGAGATGGATATTGAGTTTACAGCTCCAACTAACCTCCCTGTGAATTTAATTCAGTATCGAGTCTACAGAGGAGATGGATTTCGAGTTTACGACTCCAACTAACCTCCCTGTAAACTTAGATTAGAAGCGAGTCTACAGAGGAGACGGATATCGAGTTCACAACTCCAACTGATCTCCGTGTAAATTTAGTTCAGGAGCGAGAGCTGCGGCGTACGCAGAATCTGTCTCAGGTGGGGGACAAACCTCCCATCAGCAGGTTAGCAAACTTTTGCCCTCAAGTGATGATTCACCAAAACCAGAGGCGAAAAAGCCCTGCACGGCTGAATCTAAGGCATCGTCAGGTGTAGCTGACGTGAAAAAACCCTCATATGGGAAGGTTGTCGTGGGTATCAAGGTGAGAATCTTGCGACTTGACTATCCGACTACCTCATTAACAAAGCATATACTTTGTACCTGCCCCGACCAAATCAGGTCTTTAGAGTTCGGCAGAGCCGTGCTCTCACCATCTGACCTGAAAGACCACTCACCATACAAACTAATCGGCTTCGTTAAGAAGGTGTGAGCCACAATAAACCCTTGCGGGTTGCGGTGGAGAGTCGAATAGACCCACTCACTTTGGACCTAACCTAACCTAACCTAACCCTAACGAAAAGAAACCATATGAAACAAATATAGGTACAGTAACACCAGTGAAACTCGCATCGTATGGCTTTTTTTAATGAAAATTCCATCCGAAATTAGAATTTGGAATCAAACTTTCTTTGATCGAGATGAAAAATGCTCCGAAAAAAATCTATCAAGCAATTTGCATCATCTGTTGGATGTTTTTCCAAAATAAAAACAAAAGTGAGAATAGTTCTCATAATATCAAAAAAAGTTAATTTAACGTATTCTTCCCAACATAATTTTTAGTATACATACAGGATTGAAAACAAATAAACTTTGCATCACCTGTGACCAATTTTGAAAACCCACTTCAGAAATTTCTAAAAACCACTCATTTAATGAGAAATTACTCCAGAGTAAACTAAAAATTTATGTATACGCTGGGCTGAATTTATTTTGTGAAAGTGACAAATTCACAGAAAAAGGAAAAACTAAAAATCATTCTTTGCAACAGAAATTTTGCATATGGACTACAAAATGTATTCAGATAAATTAATCCAAACAACTTCCTTTTATATTTGAGGACTAACTACACTTTTGTGATTTTTTATGAAAATGCCATTATTCGATAGATAGTACGAACGACATAATTATTTTATTTGGGTTACCGCAGCAAAGCTCAATTAGTAAAATCCTGAAGATTTTATTTATAGGCTCCACTAGATTTTAAAATTATCCAAAATAACAATTCGTTCAGACTAATCTCAAATTACCTAGAGTGTAGGTTAATGGACTGACACCTATCAGACAACAACTACTCCCCTGGATAATACCACGAAGGGGGTTGGACAGGTGTCAGTGCACGAATATTCAATGAAGTTATTCCTGCATATGCTCTTGGCGATTCAACTGCCGAAATCGATGTTCAATTATTGGAACACACTTGAAGACCGGTTTCGGGCTGTTTGGCCACTCATCAATGCATGGTAATGTCTATTATCAACATAAAGTCGATAATATCTGGTTATTGAGTATCATTCCTCGAACTAGGGTGAAGCGAACGACAACCAACATGTTTGTCATCGCCTCATCTGCCCGTAAACGAGGTAACCAACTGCATATCCAAAATTTGACCAATTCCTCGTATAAGGAAGAAAACTATTTGGGTAACTCTTAAAGCGTGGCTGATTACTTTTATAATATTGAAAAATTCTGTAATCTTGTTAAAGCACCATTTTCAAGTTTATTCAACCTTAATCGATTGCTGTTTTCTAGGCTGTGAGAATATCTGCAAATAATGAAAATGAAAAGGTGGTAAAAGAGACAACTTTGAGTGTGTAGTGGGTATTCACTAATACTCAAATCTGGGAACATTCATCACAATAGAAAATACTACCAAATGGTTTTTTGTTCGAAGAAACGTCAACTATGTTCATATGAAAGTTTTTTTGTAGATAAACGAAAATGAAATGTTAAATATACTCACCCATTGCCAATTTTTTCCTCAGTAAGTTGAAACCTACCGATAAAACTCTTTGGATAACTGCTTACAGTTTCCATAGCACGACTTATATATCAAATGGTAGTAGTAATTATTGTTTTTAATTTTATTATTTTTTTTATCTTCAGTGGACGGGAGAGAACAATTGTTCAAGCTGATTTTTTTTTATCTGCGACAAATAAATTGCCGAGTTTAGTTATCGATATCCATAATACGAGTATTAGCAACGTACAGGGTATCGAAAAAATAAATGGTACTAGAAAATTGTTTCGATTACTCAATGAAATTTGAGGTAGAAATTGCTTCTCTGTCTATTGGAAAATTGTATGTTATGTTTTTTCCAAGGACAAAACACAAGCACTCATAGCAAAGCCCCCAAGTCACTTACGGTAAACTAGTGGAAATTGGACAAAAATGTTTTATTTATTTCATTGAAGTACATTATAATCTGTTACCATTATTTTGATGAATCTACTTTTGATCATAGCTGTTGATGACATCAAAGGCTCGTTGGCCAAACCAAATCACATCTTGTACAAAAAGAATGCTTGGTCTCATCTTCAGGACGTGTCGAGACTTTCAAAACCAAGAATGTTTTATAACCCTTTTTAATGCAAATCTACGATCTCGTCTGGAATATGGCTCCCTAATCTGGTCACCTATGTACACTGTGCATATACACCAACTCGAATATTGTCAAAGTATTTTTATGAAATATATAGCTTACAAACTGGATGGAGCTTACCCATCCCAAGAAATTGATAACAGAGTGTTGCTAAAGAGAATCGCCCTCCCATTCTTAGAAAACAGAAGAACATATTTTGTTTGTATGAATTGATTCATAATCTGGTAGATTGCCCAGATTCGTTAACTCAACTAGATTTTCATATATCGAGATGAACTAGTAGAAACGAAATCTTCTTCTATTTGCCTATACCAAGAATTGATGTGTTTATAACATCTGTAAAATTCATAATAGTTTCTATTCAGAATGTGATATATTTGTTGTTCCATTTGGACGCTTCAAGCATATCTATAATTCAGAAAAAGTCAATTTATATGCAACTCTAATCACAATCTAGTTATAACCCATAACGGTGAAATACTGTGTTTTCAACTCTCGGCACACTGCCAATTCAATTAGAATTTTACAGTATATGTTTTGTTGATTATTATGTGTACCTATTTATCAGTGTTTGTATAATACAGGGTCTTTTACGATGAGCGTTTTTGATGGAGCGGATTCCTTATAACACTTTTCAAGCCTTTGCTTCGTTTGAACGGTATTTTTCCTATCAAGAAGCAGTATAAAATTGAAACACGAAATTGTTTTTGTTTTATTTTTTGAAAATAACAAAAGAAATGTCACTCTTAGCACAATAACTCACAAACTCATGCGTAGAATATCATGAAATTTCAAGGTAATTAAGGTGAATGCAATGACACTAGCGCTATCTATGTGTTAGACCCGAAACTTTTCAGCCCATGTAGTATGCCTGTTTCCGATTGAGACGTTTTCAGAAGAAAATTTTTTGCATACGGAACCTAAACGATTTACAGAAAGCTAAGTATGTGAATTTCTTTCCATTCACATTTTTCTTCCGCTGATAATTCAACTTGTAGGCAGTGGTGGTTTACATTTAGCTGTAACTTTTCGGGTTAAACTCTTCAGTTTGTTCTTTTTATCATGCCAGTAGATTGTCTATCGACATAGCTTCGATTACCTTAGATTATAGTAGGTTGACTACAAGGAAACATATTCTTCTTATCTTTCATATTTGATAGTCGTGGGGCATTTTTCAGTAAAACAGACCATCTGTCTGTATCTGTAAAGTGGAAAGGATGAGTGTAGGCCCTCAGACTTGGGCCACATGTGTTCCATTGTGCATCCTCCCGAGGAGTTGTCCTCCTAGTTCATTGTCCATCCTGTCTTTTCCAGGAAGGTGGGCAGTTCTCTGGGAGATATCTCACTTATATCGGCAGGTGTAGGCCAAGACTCGCCGAACACACAGTGTCTTATTGACGATAACTCCGGACATTCGCATGCCTGACAGTTTCATCTTCCTGTTCACACATCCTGGATAGAGGTGCGTCCACTACCCCATATTGTGGAGGTGTTTCCTTAGTTGAAAGTGGCCAGTTAGATATCCTATTGTTAAGCGTAGATTTTTCCTGGTCATCGCCAGTTTCCTAGGGTCGCCCATGGGTGTGACGTTTGACTAGTTCCGCAATTGTCGTTATTGGACTATAGGACTACAACTTTTGTAAAAGGCTTAAATTTTTGATAAATTCATAATGAACAAAAAAGACTTGAAGCATATTTGTCATAACTGCAATACTTTAAAAGTTATTATAATTATAAAAGCGAAGGAGCGAATGAAAAAGACAAGTATCAAGGTATCACAATATTAAAAGATTTATAAAAAATAGAATAAATTAAAAAAAACACATAGTTACTTTTATTATAGAACAAAGTATTGAAAAAAAAATAATTTGTTTACAACAATTTTTTTTTCAATAAACAATTAAAAAAAGAATGAAAAAAACAGTTTTTTCAGAACCTTGAAGAACAATGTAATTTATGATTTAAAAAAAAAACGGTTCCTTAATTTTAATATTTAGTTGCAAAAAACGATTGTTAATTAACAAACGCATTGTTTAGCAACAAAGATTTTTTTTAATAAAAATCATGATTGTTTTCAATTAACATAATGCAAAAAAAATTTCGAATTGCTTATAAACAATGTATTTGTTTACAATAAATTTATTAATAATAGCTGTAAAAAATTTAAAAAAAATATTATTAATTAGTTTTTAGCCATGAGACATTGACACAATGAAAAATAAAAAAAAAATTCGTAATATATTTTTTATAAAATTATAATTTTCAATTGTTATCAAAAAAATAGAAAATAACAATTTTTTTTATTTTGCCAACGGTAATCTATTTTTTTGCCTATTAGAGATAACTTCACCAAAAGAAAAAAATTCCAGGGTTTTAGTTTAATAATTATAGGGATTTTTATATTGAATTTTAATTCAGAAAAAGTTAATAATTAACAAATTTATAATTAACGTTAAAATTGGGATGAAAATTTTTTGACTGCGGATTATTGTTTATTGATATATCCCAACATTACATGATTTTTTTCATTCCTCAATATGTACATTTGATATGTTTAAATAATTTTTTTTGTTTTTATGTCAGAGTGACGAAAGGCGCGCGGAAGCCAGACTATCCGCTTTTGGCTCTATTTTCAGGGCTCTGTAAAAATCATAAATAATCGAAATACAGTTTCGGGAGTCGGGACTTTTTTTACGCAAATTCATTGATCTTTTTAAATCTTTTTTCAAATTTCCAAAATTTTGAAAATTTTCCGAGATGTTAAGAAAAAACTAAAGCCCCATTTTTTTCACTCAATTGTTTATAACTTTTATAATTTTTATCGGCGCGTTTTCGGACCTTTCCTTAAATTTTCTAGGCAAAAATACGAAGCGAATGACACCTTGGTTGTAATTTTTGGACAGGGCTGAAAAATGTCACCAAAAAGAGCTAAATTGAGTACATGTGAACCAGACTATTGCATTTGTATCATCTAACTCTGCGTTCTGTTTCATTTGTATTTTGTAGGGTTCATTAAACACAAACCTGGGTTCAATTGCATCCCTGGTTGCCTGCAGCTTAAAAAAACAGACCATATACTGATAAACTTTATTTTAAAACTATGTATATACAACGAATATCGCTCTTGTTTCTTCATTTGATGCAATATGTGGCATCTGAAAAATAGAAATATTTTTATTTTCAATCAGATCAGAAGTAGATAAATTATAAAAACAGTTATTGTTGTTCTTGAAACATTTCCTCAAAGAATATCCAATGGAGATTTGGGCATTAGATGAAAAATAAATTATATAATATTCACTTGGAGAACTAAGATTTCTTATATTCGTGCAAACGGTTTTACTTTCGTTTGAGCTACTTGATCTCTAACCGGACTTCGTACGTCCTTAGAATGGGGAATGTTCCTCCTGACGAAAATCAAGTAGTTTTCATAAAAAAACCTCTAAAACAACGAATTTCAAACTTATCATTTCAACCTTTTTCTTTAAAAAATCATTTAAATACTTAAAAAAGAGGAATGAAATAATGCATTCAACATTTAAAGGCATTCGTTTCGATTTCACCATTTGGCAACATCGGTTATAGCTAATAAAGGACAATGAATCTGTTACCTGTATGAGACAAACATAGATGACATATTTCAAAGGCGTGCTGTTCTGTTTACTTATGTTCCGAGTTCCGAGGCATTCTGTGACATATGGCATTTTTTGCACCTAACCTATCTTCCTCTATATAAATAAATAACAAAACAACTGTTGTTTACGTGGCTTGTGGAGGTGGTATTGAACTATAGTTTATATTTTGCCTTAATTGTTGATTTATAAAGATACTTTTCCTTTTGTTAAAGTAAAATATCTAGGTACGTATAAATTATTTCAATTTGATATAGGCGCTGTTGCCAATATGTGAATTAGAAACAAATTCCTCTAAAAATCAAAACCCAACATTTGAAACATCAATTTGAATACTTTTCGAAGTGAATTTGAAAAACCCATGAATCAAACTCAACTTTATTTTGTTCAAACTTGCATTTGCTGTAATAACCCAAATTGAGGAACATTCCCCATTGATAAACGTTGTGATTAGTCATACTTTTTGAGGAGCTGTTATATTGGTGAAACTACGGGACCATTAGGTTCGACCATGAACATCGAGATTACATCAGAAGTAGACAATTAACAGGATCAAAACTGTCAGAACATATTTTAAAATTAGACAGTGAACATCCAGTTGACTGGAACAAGATTAGAAATAAAAAGAATCAGTAAAAGGAGAAACTGTACATATACTTGAATTTTGTCCATTTCTGAAGAAGGCAGATTTCAACTGCCGGAAATTCAATATCGTTTCTTGTTTACAAAGAACCTACTTGAAAATTTCAAGATTCTAGGGTCAGTAACTTGGCTGTACGTTAATATAAGAGTATCTGTCAATCACCAAGTATAGTATTTCCAATACCAATTGGAACAGCAAAAAATAATATGCCGACATAGGCGTCGGCAAATTATTTTTCAGTGGTAGTTTTTCAGTTACTTATTCTTACAATCTTAGCAATTGATCAATCCATGAAAAAGTTATCTCAACTGAATTTTTCCACCATGGGTAATAATTATGAAAAACTTCGAAATTCAAGGTAGTTGATTCCGAGTCGAAAACTGTAAAATACAATAAAAACACAAATAATCACACCGAAATCTTGTTACAAATATATTTACAAAATGATAGAGGCCCACAAAATTGCTAGAAAAATCAAAATTTTTCTTCGCTATATTCCGATGAGGTGGAATCATCATCGGGTTGAATAACGATCGGATTTATGGAACTTTGCACATAATATTTGTTCTCTTCTTTTATAACGTGGGCCACACAGTTCTTCCACACATCACCATTACCTACTTCATTCACCACTCGCCTTATATTGTCAGCATTCAAAGTCGGTGTCTGATTACATTTCCGCAAGCTTTCTTTCATTGTGGCCCAAACCATTTCAATTGGTTTGAACACACACAATAGTATGGAGGAAAACGTAAGAGAATATGACCATGTGTTTCACACATCGAATCAATAATATACTCTTTTTTGAAATTACGTTGTTTTATGGTCGTCAGTAATACCTTTTTCGTTGGAATTTTTTCGGGTATTTCCATGTCATGATTTCGCATGAAATCAACAATATCTGCTTTTTTTGTGTTATTGTTTGGTATTGTAGTCAATAACCGAGAATGATACGAAGCGTTATCCATAACAATAACCGAGTTTGAAGGAATATTTGGGAGAAGCTGCTCACTGAACCAGGTTTCGAATAAAACCGCAGTCATATCTTCGTGGTAATCAGCAGACGAATCTTTTATATTTTTGGCCGACAGAAGCAAAGCGTTAGGTACGAAACCACTTTCATTCCCGGCATGCAAAATTATAACACGTTTTTCCCTTGAAGAAGGTATGTTCAAAGCACAATACTTGGTTTCGTCTACCCAGCCATTTTTGACAACATTATGGGTGTCAAACCAAGCTTCGTCGAGGTAGATTATATGTCTGCTGGATTCTCGGTAGCTTTTCATTCGCCGCAAATATTCTTGTCGGAGTTGAACAATGCGTGTCGATTCCATTATGACCATCCGTTTGTCCAATTTTTCAATTTGAAACCACAAGACAACAAGACACCTCGTGGAGTTTCTAAATATTTGTAATTGTAATCGGGATAGTCGAGTAATTTAAACCAAATAATTTCATTTTTTTGGTATATACCATAAATTGTTCGCCGAATCACCTCTTTTGTAGCACCATCAACGTTTGCGAATTTTTTATTCTATTGTTTTCGTTTCGTTGCATGGTCAATGACATCCCCTATTTTAATGACTCGAAGGACTGTCGAACGAGATAGTTTCGTTAACTCGCATATTCTATTCACAATAGCATTCTGTGAAGTGTGACAGTTTTCCTTCTTCAAGCATTCATGAATATTTAAAATTACTCGCTGAACTTGAACATGTAAGTCCTTATTTTCAAATTCCGGATCCCTGTCGATTGACACAGATTTCTCACACGTAATGTTATCATTTGTTTCAAAAGGTCTCCATAAAGCCATATCTATTGTTGACAAATTAATTTGTATATTTAGGTATATAAACAGCTAACCCTGGTCTTTATATTCAGTATCAATTTGCTTCTCCTGAAGATGCTAAACTTGTTAGCGAAACGCGCGTCGAGTGCAAAAATATCAGTTTGGTGTTAGGGTAATTGATCACTAGAAAAAGTATTCAAAAATCGGTTTGCAAAACCACTCACTACCTCACCTAACCCCACGAACACACGGCACTGATAAAGAAATATTGTGAAACGACAAAAATTAATATTCAGCCAGTCCAGCTAGCCGAGCCTATACTTCTCAACTACATTTGATAGCACGTTTACTGATTATCTGGGCGACTAGGGGCCACAGGCAAGAAATGTTTATGACTGTACTCATCTTTTTTTGCCGTTCCAATTGGGAATGGATAGACTATACCCATTTATACAATATTGAATAGCATCGGCAAAAAAAAACTGAAAGGATCAGAATGAAATACTTTGGTAATCCTGCTAATTCTACTTTTACTAATATTATAAATGCATAAAGTTTGTGAGGATAGCTCTCAGGGAGCAAGAATTTTTCCGATTTACTTAATACTTATCGTCAAATTGTGATCAAAATTACACAAAACCTCTGTAAATTGTAGCCTAAACGTTATTCTGATGTATAAGCTGTACAAGTTTTATCCGTTCAGTCATTTGGGAGTGAAATTGCCACAAAAATACATACATACAACCTCACAAACTTGCACAATTTTATATTAGTATATAGATTAATATAGTTATAAGGGCTAACATTATGATTTATTCTCAATTCATCGTAATTGTTTGAAAATGTCCTTATAGGACGAAATTGCAGGAACATTATTTACAAATAAAAGAAGTGAAAAATCAGAAAGTTTCATTTCTCAATTTTCATATTGAAATAAGTATTGCTCTTTTTGCCTTTGGGCAAAATTATCAAAAACGATAAGTTAATGATGAAGAGAACATTTTTAACTGTGAAAATTACTTTGAATTTCAAACTAACTCATCGGAATATCACTTCACTATTTTTCGGGTTTGGAGGCCGTCGGTTTTTGGAAAAGCTGACCTCCGATAGAAGATAAATTCAGGCTAGCCATCTGTGCCAACGAAATGTCGGGAAGAAATTCCAAAAACCGACGGCCTTCAAACGAAAAATAGGGACACTGAAAACCTCTGCAGCGAAATCCTCAACCATTTTATCGGGGTATACTGAAAGTTCGCCTTTTCGAGTATAAAATTCCCCATTAAATTTTTCATATTTTACAGATTGTGAAAGATGAAAATACTCAAAGAAGGTTGATAAAAACTGAATATCTCACCTGTCGTTCTTGAAACTATCCAAGAAACGTAGGAGGTGACTCTTGTATTGATACCTGGTCTGGCGGTTGCACAACCTAGCCCATATGAAATCACTCCTACCAATTGAAGTCTTCTTGTAGCAGTATCCATCCAAAATAGAGGACCTGTAAGATCCAGAAAATAGCGTGCAAATTTTTTTTGTCGCCGCTTTGTTAACATTTCTTTGACCCAGAGAACAATCACCGTATGACACTGTTAATATTTCAAGTTTGTGAGCACTTAATTCTACTATTTTTACACAAAATTTGATACAACTACTCCGATCCATTTTGTCGATAGCGGAAAATAATAATGATAATAATAGTGTTTATTTTTAAAAATAGAAAAATACAGAAAGAAAAAAATGCTATCCAATTTTAAAAATAAACATGCAGCTTTAGAGCTTGTGCGTGATATAGATGATAATATTTATATAGTATAAGATACAACAGTTATACATATAATTATCATTAATATTAGAACAATAATTATATATCGAAATATTTACACAGGTACTATTAAACTAATTTCATAATTCTTTTTTTCGTTGTTTTTTTTTGTTATTATTGTCAAATTAGGGTTTTGGTGTCTTATTTTGGTAGGTGGGTTGTCATAGTCAGTTATAAGTCGTATTTGGGTGATTTGGAGTGTAACTGTGTTAGAAACTTCAGGTTTATAAAGTTATTAAATATGTTTCTATCTAAAGTGTTCATCCATTGTGTTACGCGGTATTTAAAAAAGTTATAACATTCGATAAATTTGAGGTTTTCTGGCAGTAAATTGTATATTCTTGGTGCAAGATATTCTGCTGAGCGTTGACCGGTTGTTTTTTCTTTCATGTTTTTATTTTTTATTCAAGTTTTATAACGGTTTTATTTTCACGGATATACATTAGAATTCGTTGACAAAATATTAGTCTTGTATCAAGAACATTGGTCTCTGAAAATAGCTTGTCACTGGGATATCTTATGTTCTTCTTCAAAATCATTCTCAGAATCCATTTTTGTATGATACTCAAATTATGTATAATATTTTCTGTTACACTTCCCTAACCTAAGATTCCGTAAGAAACCTGAGATTGTACAGTTTTTTTAAGTTTTTCATATCCAAGAATTCCAATAAGTACTTGAATTTTATGAGTAGACCTCTTAATTTATTTTTCACTTGCTCGATATGTAAATCCCATCTCAAGTGTCTATCAATTCACAACACAACAAAAAAATATTTTTTGAATGTTTCCTACACTAAATTAGTCAATTTCTACTAATTTTGGGGTGATAAAAACGAAAATAACAATGAAAAATTTTTATTAGCTCTGGTTTTTGAGATACACAGTACTTAATCTTGAAGAGTAGTTATACTATACGTGAAAAGTGAAAGTACATAAAACAATATTGTTATGTTTATTTTAGAATATTTTAAGTACAAAATTAATAAAAAAAAAACATTATTCTTAGTGTTTTGACAAATAAAAAAAGTTTGTACCACCAAATTTCAATTAAGTCCATCCGATTCATTGTAAGATCGCTGTCGTTTAGCTTGTCTTTTATAAAACACTTCTGGAGCATCCCTACACACAGACCAGCAGTAGTCTGCAAGCATTGCTTCATTCCAACGGCCCTGATATCTCTGTTCCATTAAGGCAATGTCTTGATGGAATCTTTCTCCATGTTCGTCACTCACAGCTCCACAGTTTTGTGGGAAGAAATTAAGATGAGAGTGAAGAAAATGAATTTTTAAGGACATGTTGCATCCAAGTTGGTGGTAAGCTTGAAGAAGCTCTTTAACCAATGCTGTGAAGTTATCATCTCTTTTGTTAACTAAAAACCCTTAAAGGCTTCCCAGGCTCTTTTTTCATTTCCTGTTAAAATCATGTCAAAAGCAGGATCATTTACGATTTCACGGATTTGAGGCTCAATAAAGATGCCTTCCTTGACTTTAGCATCACTCAACCTGGGAAACTTTGCTCTCAAGTACTTAAAAGCTTGTCCTTCCTGGTCCGTGGCCTTCACAAAGTTTTTCATTAGTCCCAACTTAGTATGTAATGGGGGAAGGAGAACATCCTTAGGATCTACAAGAGGCTCGTAAACTACATTTTTCTCATTAGGGTTTAGGTCTCGTGTAGGCCAGTTCATTTTTTTATAGTGAGATTTTCTATCCCGACTGTCTCACAGACACAAAAAACAACAGTACTTGGTGAACCCTAATTGCATTCCTAGGAGTATAGCAATGACTTTCAGATCACCACAGATGTGCCACTTGTGTTGTTCATATTTGATTGATTGGAGAAGTGTTTTCATATTTATATACGTTTCCTTCATGTGAACTGCATGACCTATAGGAATAGAGGGTAGCTGATTTCCATTATGCAGAAGTACAGCTTTTAAGCTTAGTTTTGAAGAGTCTATAAACAGTCTCCATTCAGATGGAGTGTGATCCAAATTCAAGCAGTCCATCAAACCATTAACATCAGAACAAACTACGAGGTTTTCTTTTTTCTCAAAAAAAGGAAGCAAATCTTTTTGACGCTGTCTGTACTGAGATATTTTCACATCATGTTTTAGAAGATTCCACTGTTGTAGTCTTGACCCTAACAGCTCAGCCTTTTCCTTAGACAAGCGAAGATCTCTTATAAGGTCACTCAACTCTGCTTGACTAATTCTGTGCGGATCACTAGACCTATCGCTTACCTCAAAATCAGGGTCATAGGATGTAGAAGGATGGGTTGCTCCTTCTAAACAGTCTTCATCACCTTCCTCTAAAATTTCATAGTTTTGGGGTGGAGAAGGGACTGGCAAATTGTCTGAGTGTGGTACAGGCCGAAGAGCAGATGAGAGATTAGGGTATTTAACCGTTCCTCTTTTCTTCATAGTTAAACCTTGCTTAATGGGAGGAGTTAAGCAGAAATAACAGTCGTCTGTATGATTGGTAGGCTCACGCCAAACCATAGGTACTGCAAAAGCCATTGCCCGGTTTTTATTTTTCAGCCACTCTCGCAATATGACGGAACAAGAATTACAACATATATGAGGAGCCCATGATTTATCTTGGTCCCCAACTTTCACACCAAAATAATGTTCATAGGCTGTCTTAACGATAGGTGTCATTTTACGTTTCTGAGCCTTAAATGTTATTTCACCGCATATATAGCAAAAGCTATCGACAGAATTCACACACTTTCGAGGCATTTCAGATCAGCACTTAAATTAATTTAAAAATCAACTTCACACGATAATTTCAATAGCAACCACGTGCGTACAATTGACAAACTCACATAGGTTATGTTTACTACTTAAGAACAGCTGATGAGAGGGGTGTTATGTAAACAAACATGTGTACCAACTGTTGGTGATGAAATATTTCATTTGTTGAAAACTCAATATACATATATATAATATAATGATACTATATCTTGAAAACAAGAGCTAATATATAATTTTTATGGTCACTTTCGGTTTTGACACGTGGAAATACATTAAAATCATCTAATTTCAACCCCGAAACAAAAACTTTGTTGTGTTGTGAATTATTATTCCTAAATATTTCGAGTGATATTTTTCTTCTATACGAGAGTAGTCTCCAATGTCCAGGGTTCCCAAGTTTGGAAGGTGATTTGGATAAGATGTGAAAGGCAAATAATATGTTTTTTAAGTATTGACTATTAGTTTGTTGTATTTGAACCAATCACATACACTACTCAGGTCTTGTTCGGTTGTTGTTTTCAAATATGTCCATGTTTTCCTTTTGTAGATAATTGCCATATCATCTGCGATAACTCACCTTACCGACAAGACCGAACTCTGCCTTTTGCCGGATTACCATATAAGTTTGTATTTTAAGTTTGTAATCTGTCATGATTCTATTTTGTAGTCTTGGGCAATAAAATCTATTATTATCATTATTATACGTTCTATAATATTTGAAATATTCACCAATCCCAAGTAAATGCACATATCTGCCAGAAAACTAGTACTCCTCATACTGATAACATAGTCGTCTTGTATATAGGTGAAAAATGGCTATATGAGAAAACTCTTCAGATTACACATTCACTAACCTCCTGAATCGCTTTGACATGCATCCTTTCCTGGGGCAAACGTACAAATCTGCCCACCAGTGATGACATTACCAGAATTTTCTTGGGCACACCATTCATTAGAAGTGACACCTAGATCGACCTTCAGAAGTACATCAGATTTTGGTCCAGTGTAGAATACTTGACCCCAACCTGTAGAAAAAAATACATAGTATCATATTTGAGTATTTCTGCTATAATCATACAATTATTCGGAGGTTCAAAAAAATGCGAAACAAACCCATGGTTTTTGGCATTTCCAAAAAAATGTTGGTGGTTTATCCATTTTATTTTCTCATCTATGTTTTTTGTATTGAGAAAGGAGTTTCATTCTTTGTTTTATATTCAGAATACCAATGAATTTTTTGAATTTGTAAAGAATACATGTATTTAATTTGGTGGTCCCATCTGAGCTGGTAGTCTATTATTTTACCCAAGTATTTGATTTTTTTTTCAGGTTTCATCACGGCTTCTTTAGATACTACAAGTTTGTATTTTGGTAAGTTAACGTAAAAGCTACTAAAGGGTAAGTATGAACTTTTTTTTAAAATTGATTTTTTAACTTCATACATATCTTGTTCAAATTTGATTTTTAAGTCATATCAATTATTGTCACTAGGTACACAAAATTAGAGTAGGGTCCGCAAAACTGAGGATTTTTAAATGGGTTTTTATAAGGAAGAGATTATTCAGATATATGGGGTAAACCACAAGTTACTTTTCGTTCAACACTGACTTTTTCGGATATTTTTACTCCTTGTTTTCTGTTAAAGAGGTAACTAAAAAAAAGATCATGTGGTTTGCCCCTTATTCCAAGATCTTCCAATGGGTTTAACAGTATATTGTGATCGACGATATCGAACGCTTTTGTTAGGTCCAAGAAAATACCAATTGCTGGCTTATTGGATCTTGGGTGGATCTTTTTCCTCTAAAGCCATATTGACATTCAGATAACATTTCGAATTTTTCAAGGAGCGTATTCAACCTTTTCTGTATATAGTACCTTTTCCATAATTTTGGCTAAGCAGGATATTATTGAAATTGGTCTGTAGTTGGTAACATCGCTTGTTTTCCCATTTTTATGGATGGGTATTTCTTCGATTTTCCAGAATACCAAGGTTACTAGGGAATTTTATATCTACAAACAGACGGATGGTTTTTTTTCTGGATGAAATCCAGTAGCTTCAGGGAATGCTTAGGGTCGGAGCTCCAAACATGAGAATAATACTCCAAAGAAGGTCTTATCTGAGCTTTATAAAGAATCAAAAGTTGTTGAGGTATGTAGTTTTCTGGTTCAAGCATTTGAGAAGCGGCTTCTGCAATTCGATCGACATTATTATGCCAAAACATATGGGTTTCCATTTTAACCCCCAACAAACTTATCGAAGCAGAAAGTGGAATTGTCCGACCTGAAATTATTATATCCGGTTGTGAGACATTTATCTTTTTGGAGAGAACCAATGCCTGGGTTTATGTGGATTGGTTACTTTAACCTTAATTCGAAATTACTTCTAGATGTGCATCCGCCGCCGATGTCCTGGAATCCAAATTGAATGACGAAACTGTCGTCAGCAAAGAAATATATTGGATTCTTGGTTTTTTTCCAATAAGTCGTTGATATACAGGGTGTCCCTGGACTTCCTCTTTTCCTCTCGGGAATGTATAGATGGGGTCAAAATATCACCAGTACTTCATATAACTTTTTTCCTAAAATCCTTCGTTACCAAGTAACGGGCCCTCGAAGTTACAAAATGAAAAATGTTTTTCTTTGATAACTTTTCAAGTGAATATTCAAAATCATCCAAATTTTGGTAATTGACTAAACAAATGAATTCCTTCGATGAGCTTTCATGCAGGAGTCAGTTGTTTTGCTACAAAGTCAGGAACGGACTACCCCCGATGGTCCACACCCCAAAACTTTGAAATGACAGATATTTTTCAATATTTTTCAACAAATTAAGGTTACTTGGACAATTTTATGAATAAAAGTACTCGTGTGGAAAGTCGATCGGAGCAACGAGTCTTGATAAAAATGTAGTTTCACTCGACGACATCAAACCCGCTCGTCCACCATTATTTGAAATGAATAATTATCAAAGCAGAAATACTAATGATAACGTTAATTCAACAACATTTATCCTGAGATGTCTACCATTATTCGAAAATATTAGTTTTTAAGGAAAATGGAAATGATAGGTAAAATGTTCATAACGAATTTTTATAATGCAAACACGTTTTACTAACGAAACTCAAGAGCCTCAAGAGCAAACAGAAATGAAAAATCCGCTACAGAAACTGCTCGATATGACCACCTTCTCTCTCTATACATTTTCTTAGTCTGCAAAGACACCCTCTCTGTACTTGAAATAGCATTCCAGGGTCGTTTCGTATGGCTTCACAATGTAATGTTATTCTATTCAACAATGCATCTCTTGTGTGAATAGGTGTAGCGTAAACAAGGCTTTTTAGATGCCACCACAGAAAGAAATCCAATGGATTTAAATCCGGAGACCGCGATGGCCATGAATATGGCCCACCTCTACCAATCCATCTATTGTGGAAAATATGGTTCAGATGGTCACGCACAATCAAACTAAAATGAGGAGGAGCGCCATCATGCATAAACCACATATCTCTTCGGGTTTGCAATGGAACATGTTCCAAAAGTCCATTCAAATCGTTCTGAATGAACTCCAAATAACGTTCTCCATTCAATCGGTCCTGTAGAACGAATGGTCCTATAAGATGGTTTCCTATGATACCAGCCCAAACATTCACGTTGAATTTCCGTTGGTGTTTGGTTTGCAATATCCCATGGGGATTTTCTTCGGCCCATATATGGAGATTATGAGAGTTGATAACTCCATCTCTACAGAAACCTGCTTCATCAGTGAATAAAACTCGATTAATAAAAGTCATATCCTCTCTTTGCCTATCCATGAACCAATTGGCATATTCCAGTCGTGCTGAAAAATCTTGAGGTGTCATGGCATGTAACTTCTGGATGTGAAATGGGTGGAGCAGTTGTTCCCTAATTATTCTATGAATAGTGGACTTGGATGTATGGAACTGTTCTGATAGATTTCTGATGCTCATTGAAGGATCATCAGCGACGGCTTCCAAAATATTTTCCTCCAATACAACGGTACATACAGTCCTAGGAGCGCCCTCACCACCTCGTTTTGGCAAAACTGTACCTACAATAATATCGAAATAAAACAATTATCAATTATTACATACCTGTCTCCCTCAAGCTGCGATCGACACGCTCGAATGTTTCTCTTGACGGTACCGTTCGATTGGGAAAATGCTCGGAATACAGACGACGAGCTTCTGCAGCATTACAAAATGCTCGTCCATAAAATACATGCATATCTGCATATTCATTGAATGTAAACTGTTCGGCCATATCAAAAAAATTCAAAATATCCTATAGAATATTGACAATACAATGATAGTCATATGACAACGCACCACTCAACAAAACAAAATCGCATTCCAGTTTCTCATTTTTTATCAAAACTTTCTAAAAGGTTTTTTTGTCAACATCTGTGAAAGAAATGGAACATAATTATTCCCTGGATATTTTTCACCTGATCATGTGCAGCCGTTTTTGTAGTTCATTCGTTTGCTTTTTATTAGTATAGTAAATATTTTTTCCGATGTGCGTTTTTTCAGCTAAATTTAGATTCGTGTTAAAGAATTTCTCCCATAAAATTATAATTATCAGTGAAACTCCTCAACAGTTTAGCTGTGAAGAAGAATTTGAAACATTCGAATGTTGAGTTTCATGAGATTCAGATAACTGGTCAACACGAAACGTGATTATTCCACACGTATTATATACATACAAAATATGGAATGAATTCGATATTTCATAGTAGAGTAGCTTGTTAGTTTAAAAACACCACGAATCTACAGAACTTAATATTTCTTTTGAAAAAATATCTGCTATCACAATTGTGACTTAAACTTCCATATAGGTACTGTACTTTTTGTTTACGACTTCATTTTGGCATACTTTGTATTATTCCTGTTATAAATGTTGTTGAATTAACGTTATCATTATTATTTCTGTTTTGATAATTATTCATTTCAAATAATGGTGGACGAGCGGGTTTGATGTCGACGAGTAGAACTACATTTTTATCAAGACTCGTTGCTCCGATCGACTTTCCACACGAGTACTTTTATTCATAAAATTGTCCAAGTAACCTTATTTTGTTGAAAAATATTGAAAAATATCTGTCATTTCAAAGTTTTGGGGTGTGGACCATCGGGGGTAGTCCGTTCCTGACTTTGTAGCAAAACAACTGACTCCTGCATGAAAGCTCATCGACGGAATTTATTTGTTTAGTCAATTACCAAAATTTGGATGATTTTGAATATTCACTTGAAAAGTTATCAAAGAAAAACATTTTTCATTTTGTAACTTCGAGGGCCCGTTACTTGGTAACGAAGACTTTTAGGAAAAAAAGTTATATGAAGTACTGGTGATATTTTGACCCCATCTATACATTCCCGAGAGGAAAAGAGGTAGTCCAGGGACACCCTGTATAATAGAGAGAGAGTTGGAGATATTATAGAATCCTGGGAAACACTATCGTTGATAGTAAAATTATTCGAGGGATATCCATCGACACTCACTGCAGGGAACGTTCTTTAAGGAAGCTGAAGAGCCATACATTAATTAAGATCCATATTCCTCTCACTTTTTCAATATTGGGAAGTTAGGAAAATAATGGAAATTTCGAAGAGTGTGGATATCAGTAAGGGTTTTTTGTATATGTATGTGTGTACATACACATACATGGGTGTTGAACATACTTGCATATTATAAAAGACTATGAGACGAGGTTCCAGAATGTTTCCCAGTTTTGTGTTCACAGCAATATTCAATGTCTCGCCAAGCATCTTTCCAAAATCAACAACTTGATTCGTTTTGACAAATCAGATTCAATAATTGACTTTGAATTCAACATAAATATACAACTACATCAATATATCAAAATCTCTTTGGAATAGTTCTTATTATGTACTGTTGGTTCTACGATCACGTGAAAAAATCATTCATCTTGAGAGTCGCTTCTTCGATTGACGACTTGTTTATTTAGTGGAAATTCATGTTCACTGAGGATACATTACAAACACACACTTTTGTCTATTTTCCACTATATTTCTTTATTGTTGACCGGTTTCGGCTATTACACCATTTTCAAAACTAACTGATTACATTTAAATCTGAGTAATTTATACCTATGTTGCCTATTCTATCATAAATGATTTGATATACCTGATACCCGGTACCTGCGTTTCATATACCTGTAAAATCCATGAACATAACAAAGCTTTCAATATAATGTAGGTTTTGGGATCTGGATTATAGGTTCAGGAGAGGACTATTATTTAAATCAAGTTGTTTATGAGGACAATAGAACTAGGATTTTTCTTTTCCGAAAAAACATAGCTTTCTCTGTATGATTTGGAGTGCTTTTTCTGTGAGTGCGGGAAATCCTATATTGGTGAAACTAAGAGGCCATTGAATGTTCGCATTGCCGAGCACAAGAAACACACACAGCGAGGGGAAACCAGCAAATCAGGAATAGCAGACCATGTTTGGACCTATCAACACAACATCGAGTGGTCCCAAGCAGAGATCTTGCACAGAGAGGAACATTGGTTTAGGAGAAAATTCAAGGAAGCCGCATACATGTTGTCCAACAACGTATTCAGCCAAGCCAGCGTAGAAATATGCAACATATGGAAACCCATCATCAAGCGAAAAATGGCCAACTCCCGCCAAAACGGTCATCTCCCACGGAACCAGTGAAGCGGAAAATGGAAAGCGGGGATAAGTGAAAGTACTCGAACGATCTATAAATAGTCATCTCTCGGAGGAATCAGTCCAGTCATCACCCGAAGACGATTGTAGATACTAACAATCGAAACGTCGTGAACTAACGTGACTTTTTATTTTAATTTTCTTTTTTCATTTCTTCATTTTCATTTTTTTATTCATTCAATTGTTTTATCTTTACTTGTATTTTATTTCACTATTATTTCATTTCAGGTTTATTTTGGTTAATATAATTGTTATTTTCAGCTATTCATTTTCAATTCTTCTTTTTTAGTTGTTTCAGGGATTTCAAATCATTTTATATAGTAGACAATGGAAGTCCGAACTAGTGAAATTCATCATGGAACATTGTCAATCACCTTCAAACAAACATTAAAAGAGCTTACCTGCTGCAGTCAAAGTTTGTCCAAGAAAACTGAACGTCGTGTATCTGAAAGGTAGACACACTGGGCCCACGTGTTGGCCAAAACGGATATCCGTAGTGGTCCTTAATAAGGCTATATCGTTGACTAGGCTCTTGGCGTCGAAATTTGGATGCATTTCCCAGGCTGATACTTTATAGAGGGCTGCCCCAACTGTATCAGTGCCTGAAAGATTTCACATTGTACACGGTTATGAAAAACGGAAAAACGCCAATTAAAATACTTCTGAAGATATTTGCCAGATTATGTAATCAAAGTATATATTATGTCATACAAAATTTGAGATGCTTTGCAAGGAAGATTGTTTTCACAAGCTATTTTTCTAGTATTTACCTGAAGATATACTGTGGTCTCCAACAAGAATACCCAAATTTTCCCTCTGTACGTTGAGAAGGCAGTGAGCGGCAGTTACTATATATCGATTCGAAATGATACTTCCTCCACAAATAACATCTACAACTTGAACGTCCACCAATGCGGCCATGGAGGGGAACTCATTGACCAACGTTTCGTTTCCTCCTACGATCCTCAACTGGACAAAAAAGACAATTGCATTTTATCAAATCATGTTTTTTTCAACGTAGGTCAACTAGAATCATTTGTTTCATTCAATCATACAAGTAGGTGTACTACGAAAATACTAGATGGCCTGAAAAGCTCATAGATTAACACACAGATGGGCTACTAGCATTAAATCCAAATGATGATTAGTTACTCCTAACCTTCAAATATACGCGCACAAATTTCACAGCTATTGGACTATTAGTTTGGGAGATAGAACTTTGATTGAAGAGGATTGTCGCGTGTTGATACAGCATTGTTTTTTGGCGAAAAAAATACTATTGAAGCCAAGGCTTGACTTGATTATCTTGAAACTGTCAAATTTTGGCATATCATCTAATATTCAGTTGCTCCTGAAATCATATATTTACCCGACCGAAGTAGCTATGTTGAAGGTGAGGGTATAAAATCCTCCTGCTTTGTAGCGAGTTCGTGTGTCCCACAAGGGTCTGATCTTGGACCGTTATTATTCATACTATCTATAAATGACATTGCCCATGATATCACTTGTCATAAATTGCTATTTGCAGATGACATGAAAATATATCGTAAAATGCAAGATGAAGAAGACTGTTTCACATTACAGGAGGACGTGAATCACGGAATCAAACGATATGGGGGTTTTGTTTGATCAAAAACTCATGTTTTCCAATCATTTTCAGAATGTAATATCAACTTCAATGAGAAGTCTGGGTTTCTTGATACGCAACTGCAAGGAATTTAAGGCATTTCATTCTAAAATACAGAAAAAGCCGCGATATGTGTTTTCCATACAAAATAATACATAGACAGATAGATTTCTCGCCTCTATTGTCTCAAACGCTATTCAGTGTATCGCGTATTTCATCTAGATTCTGTAGCACATTTCATATCCCGGTCCAATACACTGCATCGTTTTCATTCTCCCATAACCACAATATCTAGAAGTGTTCCTAGTGCGGATATATTTTTTCTACCGTTCAAACAATTCAAAAACAGATTCTCCGTTTCATTTCAAAATTGATCTTACAATAATAATTATCATAATTCTAATTGTATAGACCTGCAAATGGGCTTCTGGGCCTGCTGGATGTATTGAATAAATAAATAATAGGAAGTGTTTACTTTCGTGAATGAAATTCATCTGTTATCATTACCATGAATATTTTCATTCAACAGAAAAAATTAGTCACAACTATATCAATTGAACGAAAGCATGAAATAATTTGGAAGATGAAACTATTTGAAAAAAATGCTTTGTTGTAGAGCCCTGTTTATTTTTCTTAGCGTTGATATTTTGCTTACCGTTTGTTTCAAGCCACAATCGCACACTGAAGGTGGTGTTGGTGTAGTTGTGACATCCGGATTTTGAATTGCTGTCAGAGTACATATGAATCTTCCGCCTTTTGAATTGTACGTTGCGAAGAGTCCTATATAAAATAACATACCCTGTATATTGTATCTTGATTTATATGTTGATAACTAATGACTAATTATACCTATTTTCCCCTGATTTCCACCTAAGTGATCATCGCTTAACAAAGTATACAACAGTATGTTTCAAATAGAATTCCAATTCTATCTACCAAGTCATTATAGCATGTCGAAGGAAAGTTTTCAGTTTTGTTTTGAGTATCTTTACCTTCTACAAACAATTGAAAAAACTTTATACAAGTGTAAAAAGTGAAAATCCTAACTAATCAATGAAATATGAAGTTCCATAATATTACATGATGAAATTCTGATGGATTGAATACCTCTAGCCAAAGAGAAGATTTGAAATCGATTGTAAATGTTGAAACAAACGAAATTCTCATTACAGAAGGGAAATGAAAAGTTTTAATCGAAAGTTATTGATGAATGTATTGATTTTCCTCACCTACAGCCAGACTATTTCCATTCGTCACCAAACTTACTGATCCGGTCCCACAATAATTTTTAGCGTCTCTAAAATTGAGGTCACCATTCAATGATATGGCTAGTTTATCACCTACACAGTTAGTTGACTGAAATACAGAAAAATGAATAAATACATATAGATATATACATACAGTAATTTTTTGCAACAAAATCAGTTTTATTGAAAGTAATACAAATTATGAAAGAATGAAACAACAACAAAAATTATTTGGCGCTCAGAGGCGACTAGATTAACTCCAGTGGCGCATTTTCTCTTTCAGCTGCAGGAAAACCCGGAAAAACCTGCAGCACCACATCATCTGAAGATCTTGATCTGCCAATATCCTCTATTTCATAGTAGATATTACTGTAGTTTTATCGCAACACCAAACCATTATTTCCAAAACTTCAACACGTGTTTCGTTCACCAAATGATCATATTCAAGAGGAAGATCAAACTAAATATACATACAATGTTGTCCTTATTCATACCATAGATACAACTAATGAATGAAAGATATTATTTCAACAAGATATACAGTGCATTTCTTCAATGTCCCCCCTTTTATTTTTTGAACAGGTCAACTCAAAAAAATTGAAATTTGTGATAATGAAATTAATGCATGAATACTTTATTTTGAAGTGAAATTGATAGATGTGTGTCTACACACTTTTGACGCAAGGAAAATGCTGGCCGAACCTCCACACTCAATTTGAATATGTTTATATACCCTGTAAAATTGTTACAAATTTTTACTGTTTATTTTATTTTATATACTTGTCTGACTTGTCATAAATGTATTTTATACATAACATGATCACATATATATATATATATATATATATATATATATATATTATATATATATATATATATATATATATATATATATATATATATATATATATATATATATTTATATATATATAATATATATCTATATATATATATATATATATATATATATATATATATATATATATATATATATATATATATATATATATATATATATATATAGAGAGAGAGAGAGAGAGAGAGAGGTAGTCTTTGCTGACTAGTTACGAACAATTCCTTGGAGTTATTTGGGATAGCAGCGAAGCGCAAGTGTACTCTTATAACATTATATTTCCAATATTTCGACAATGGTTATTGTCATCATCAGGGAGCTAAGATGATAGATTTTGAATTAATACAGAACTTAAGTTAACAGACGGATACACCAATGGGAGCCAAAATAAGCCCCATTCTAGCTAACTATGTAATGGATGACCTGTTAGACAACGTCCTAAATGTCCTCCCTTACCATGTTTTTTTTCTTAAAAAATATGTTGATGACATAATCCTTGCCCTTCCCTATACAGGAGTCACAGAAATCGTTGAAATCTTTAATAGTTATGACCCCTATATAAAATTTACCATCAAAAAGGAAGACGATGAACAAAGTGTTCCATTTCTAGACACTAAACTCATTCGCACTTCCACTAATACCGTACTTATTGACTGGTACAGAAAACCAATAAGTTCAGGTAGATACATGAACTATTGGTCACTACATAAACAATCAATAAAAGTCAATTTGGTCAAACAGATGAAACAACGTGTTATCAGAATTTCGGACTCGTCCTTTCATTCAAAAAATTTCAAAATCCTTTTAAACCTCTTTGTACAAAATTCATATCCTAAAACCTTATTAAACAAGATATTGTTTAACACGTCCCCAAATGAAATAGATCATAACGTTCGTTCTTCAATCTCTCTAAGTCAGGACAATGATATCAATAATAATAATAATGAAATTCAGATAAATAATTATCTTTTTACTTCCTTACCATATACCAGTGAAATTACACCCAACCTCACACGAATTTTCAAAAATATTGATAATATAAAAATTGCACACAAACCTATATTAACAACAATTAATTCCCTTTTTTCAAACTTAAAAGATTAAATCCCAAAAAAATTTCAATCTCAAGTGGTTTATAGTATCCCTTGTATAAGTTGCAGTGCTGAATACATTGGTCAGACTGCCAGATTATTAAAAGACAGAATATCTGCACACAAAAGTGATTGTAGACTTCATCCAGAAAGGTGTGCCCTTAGTGAACATGTTCATAATAATGGTTTATAATATAATAATGGTTTATAATATAATAATGTTTATAATAAAGATTTTAACTCAGTAAAAATTTTGACCAAAGAGAGGAATGTTTCTAAAAGATCATTCCTTGAAATGACTTACATTTCGCAATCACAAAATTGTCTGAATAAAAAAACAGACTTACAACATTTAAGTGAAATAAATTCCTATTTACTTTTTATAGACAAAAATTGGAATTCCTTCAAAGACAACTCATTTGACATTACTTAAATTCATTTATCAACCTATTAACAAAAATTATACAACAAAACTCTTTCTTCTGGAGGCAACTGTAACTCTTTGATTAATTGCACCAGCGGCAAATGCCAAGTCTACTTCTTCTTCAAAATTTTAATAAATTGACAAGTGATGTGTTTCTAACCTAAGATCACCACGTTCATTCTCAAATTAAAAAAAAATTCATGATTATTCCTCATTTAACGTATATATATTGTAGCTTTCACTTAATTCATATGTCTTGTAATTTTACAGTTCTAACGTGTTTTTATCATGATCACAACGTTCATATTTTAATTTTAACTCAACTCAATTGCGACCAATCTCACTAATATTGTAGATATCCGTCTGTTAACTTGAGTTCTGTATTAATTCAAAATCTATCATCTTAGCTCCCTTATATATATATATATATATATATATATATATATATATATATATATATATATATATATATACATATATATATATATATATATATATATATATATATAATATATAATATATATATATATATATATATATATGATAAATAGTAGCATACTTACGCTTGGTATAGCAATGTCTTCGCAAGATACTACGATTCTGGTACCAGGTTCACTCTGCTGATACCACGTACAATATGTTGAAGGGGTATAATTCCCATAATACTCTCTGTTGTAAATGTAATATTCTTGACCCATGACGAGGTCTTGCCGAAACTCACACGTTGCGGCCTCTACTAGCAAAGCAGGACCCAGTAGGTTGAGAAAACCCACTAGAACCATCAGGGTAGTTTTTATAAACCCTGCAATGAAACTTGAATGAGTCAGGAAAAATGTTCATTGAGCTCTATTGAAGATCTAGTAATATAGGTTAGGTTTTCTTTTGATGATGACAACTCTGATGAATCACATGTCGTTATATAATATAACTTGTCGATGAATACTCAAATAAAGAAAGAATTATCAAACGATTGAGGAAGAAAGATGTTTTCTCTCTGAAAGCCGACAAAGGCTATAAAGTTGTACTAATTGGACAAGTCATTTTACTGAGAGCGAATTGATTATTCAATATAATGAATTGCCAAGGAACATATTTCCTCAGATGTTTTTCCAGAATTGAAATACAGAGAACCGTTAAAATGTTATCTCACTGGCCTTGAACATGTTTGTCTTCAAGTTTCTAATCCTACAGTATCTGAAATATAAATCCAAAAATTCACAAGCCTGGCGAGTTGATGTCATCAATTGTCTTCGCCATGATTCCCCCTACTCAGAAAATTTCTATATGGCATTGTGTGGTATTTTCAATTTTCAAAGTAATAAAAACGTTCATTACTGAAATCACCAAGAATCAAAAAGTACAATTCGAAAAGCAAGAATTTAAATTGGGCGCGTGTCTGTTGACCAATAAAATTGATCGTGTCTAGAGCGGAATTGCCAAGTGTATGGGTTTTTAATATCCATTCACAGAACTGATGATCCAATTTGACAGGCGCCATTTTTGTTGTTATTGTTGTCAACTCGGTGTGAATACAAATGTTACAATTATCTAATTAAAGAATGTTTTTTTGTAAAAGATAGGTCTCGGCGGGTGCCTATTTGGTTGCATAGTCCGTGTCATTAGTTTACATTCCGAAAAATATTTTTTCAGTTTATTTTTGGATTGAATTTTACCATTACTACCTTGGCCGAGCTAAAATAAAAATAAAATCAAAACTTTCCATCCTTCGATAAAAAACAAAGTCTGAAATGAATGTCATATAAATAAATGGGACTTACTAAATATACCACCTATCCTTGCAATTTTTCATTCTTCATTTCGGTACCAAAGTATTGCAAATATTTCAAGTTAAATTCATTGATCACTTCAAAATCGACTCTTGGTAAGTTTTCGGAGTCAACTTTAACAAAACATTCATTTTGAAATTATTTTAAACAAAAATACAAAATTATGTGTAGAAACCACCCAACCACCAAAGTTGTTTTATATTTCCATGGTGTTGCAACAGTTTTATTTTATTATTATTTTATAATTACTTCCAAAATGTTAATTGATTATATTAGATGATCGGTGAACACAATACAGTTGTAGGCAAGTGTCAGGAAATTATCACAGAAACATTTTTGCAACTAACTTATGAAACTTATTTTCCTATAAAAGTAAATTGTTATGTAGCAGTTTCATAACACTTTTCTGTTAGATTTTTATGATATAAATAAAACTATTTCAAGCTTATTTTATTACTGTTTCCTGTAGCTTTAATGAAATTATTTTATTGGAATGCTTTCAGATACTATTTTATTTTCATTACCATATTGTCACTTCGATTATAATTTCACAACTATTTTATAGTATGGTATATTAACTACAATTCAAAAACACTAATATAACTGTTATAAAATCAAATTGCTTCTGCATATATATATTTGCTGCCACCAAGAATGAAATGCAGCATTCAAAAACAACCAGCTGACATTTATTCCTAATCACAGCTTCAGAAAAAAAAATATAACGTTGGTCAATATTTGTTTATAACAAATTTTTGAACTAATAAACAATTAAATAATAAATATTTTTCTGCCAAACTATTCAAAAGTGTAAATTATGATTTTTGAAAGCAAAATTATTCCCTAATTAATCATTTAAACAATCGAAATATAAAAAAATCGATTTTAAACAATTAAAAATTAAAATTACCAAAATTTTTTTTTCGAATCATATAATTATCTCCAGACAACAAATCAGCAAAAAAAATTTTTTCAAAAATATTGAATTTCTCTATTTGTTTAAAACAAATTAATAAACAAATTACGTAAAAAATTCATATCCTATGTTAATAACTGCCATTGTTCAATGTAAAAACAGACATAGCTAAATATTAATCGAAATAAAAAATTCATCAACAATTTTTAGATGTTCCATTTTGCAATAGTTATAAAAAATCATAATTAACAAATTAATAAATTTTTATGAACTTTCATCGTAGGATCGTATGAAGTATATATATCAAAAAGGATCCACGAAGTTCAATATTTATAGGCCAAATATTCATACCTTTCATCCCATTATTTATGCCAACGGAGATTGGGAAAAAATTTATTAACATATTTATTTAACAATTGAATAACTTTTTGAAAAATTGTGATAAAACTTTGTTTCTACGGGACGCGATTCATTCAAGTGTTAAGAAGATACTAGATTTTTTCAAATTTTCAAAATGACATTTTATGTTATGGAAAATTATTTCTTTAGACGTCAAATTGAAATTATAAATAATGGAAATAGAGTTTCAGGAGTCGAGACATTTTTATCAAAAATTTCCTCCCCTTTATCGAATTTTTTACAAATTTGCTTGAATATTATTATTTTTTGAGTTATTAATAAAAAACTGAATACCATTCTTTTAAATCTTATTTTGTTAATAACAATTGCAATTTTTTACCTACAACAAAATCCTTCAAAAAATTTTTTCTAGAGGTGATTCCGAATCGTATGAGCTATCGCTCATATTTTTAGGACCTTTATCTCTATTTTTCATGTTTTTGAACTTGTTGATTAGGTAGAATATATCTGAGAATGATGAAAATGGAAAAGTGATAAAAAATTCAATAATAAATTTTCTTGGAAAAAGTACTGGGTCTCTATATATTTTCTAATCTTCAATTTTTTGTTTAATGGAAATCTCGAAAATTTACATTGAAAGATATGTTTTTGTAGACGAACGAAAATCAAATAAACTCAATACTCACCCATGACCAAGTGTTTGTCAGTAAGTTGAAACCTACTGATACTCTTTTGATAACTGCTAATGTTTTCCACAGCACGACTCAAACACCAAAACGATAGTAGTAATTGTCAATATTAATTTTAATATTTTTTTTATCTTCAGTGGAGGGGAGAGGATAATTGTTCAAGCTGATTTTTTTTATCTGCGACAAATAAATTAACTTATTGCCGGGTTTTAGCTAGCGATATCCGTAATACGAGAAATAACAACGTACAGGGTATTGAAAATGATAAGTAGTACTGGGAAAATGTTTCAATAACTTTATCAAATCTGGAGTAGAAATTACTTTTCTGTCTTTTGCAAAACTGTATATATGAGATGAAATTGGCTGATACTTGATGAAAATCCATGACGTAATCGAGTTGAGATTTCTACTGGATAGTTTACAAAACCGCAATACGTGTTTCGGTATACTACAGCTTCCTCGGGCCTTTTCATAGTGACTGAATTCCAAGTAATTAGTGATTTATGTCATAAAAATTTTAATCATGTGGCGTTATTGACCATTCTAATTCCAACTGAGCTTAGGTAGAAACTAATTTCGAATGCTCTGATCCATTACTTGAAGAAAATTAATAACACTATTCATGGTAATCTAATACAGGGCTAACAAATTTTGATCCTCCTGTAAGTTAGAAACGGAAGTGTCATCAAAAATTTGAAAGAACACGTCCATTTTTATTTTTCTACTTTCTAAAGCGTTCCTTATATTATTGAAGATGTCCGGACTCAGAAATCAGCATTGCTGAACAATTATCTATCGCAGGTCTTCTAGATTTAAAAAATGTATTCAGTTGTAAACATTTTGAAGTGGACGACACTGTTAGTTTTTTCTGCACTGGTAGTTTTTGTTGAATCTAGTTGTCGCAGAACAGAAAATAGATAGTTAGTCACTGTCACTTCTTCACAAATTATTATTCAGTCATCCTTGTTCACTGTATTCCAACATGGTTCATTCTACTGAAGAAAGAATAGAAATTGTTGCAACCTATTATCGAAATTATAAATGTGCTAAAGCTGCTACAAGAATTTATCGACTTCTGAGGGTTATCGTTCGTAGGGGTGCGACAGCTGGTTAACGGAAAAAACATATTTCAAACATAGTTACACACCTCTCCTTCCTTATCATATCATATATCTTTTTTCTTCATTCGTGAAAGCTATTTTTCGCCAAAAATTCAATGACTTATGCAATAACAAAATGTCATTGAGTGTAACAAATTGAAAGTCAAATTCAGAAACATCAAAGTCGAAGCATATTATGATAAGAATGAATTTTTTTAATATCTCCAATTTTTCGAAAAAGAATGATAACTTACGATACATCATTGGAAAGGTGAAATCTAGTAAAAAAAATGAAATGAGAAATGAAAATTTCTATGTTTTTTACCACTTTTATTTGAAACTAACGTTACTGCAGTTTCGTCCTATATGGACATTCTCAAACTTATACAATAAACTAACCATGATTCGTTACATTCGCCAATATATACCATCCCTGTAGGTACTAATAGAAATAGAGGTACTTGACTTGATTGAGTACCTGAATTTACAGTTCACAATGCGGATGTGCCAATTTAAAAACCGGAGAGTAAATTAAATCGATTTGATCATTTAACAGGTTGAACCCGCAATGTTTATGCTTGTGAATATCCAAGGATTCTAAATAATTGAGTTTGCAACCCTTCCTTGCATAGTGCAGAATTTCCGTATCGCTTAGATTCGAAAACTTGTGGTTACATGTACTTGTGGTTGCATGGTTTGCAACCATGTAACCATGGTTGCAAACCATGGTTACATGGTTTGCAACCACGTTGCAGAACGTTGAATAGCAAATCTGAAAACACCATTACGTAGCAAGGAAAAAGTGGCAATGTGAAAGTGAAATTCATTTTCAAATAATTTGAACAATGAAGCCAGAAAAAATAAAAGTCATTTTTCGAAATTTCTTTTTTTTCCGGATATACTTCAGAACTTTCCCAACGGCATATTGTTAGTCAGGTAAATGCCCAACGTTGCCCCAATCATACCATCTTCATATCTCTCATAGTTTCCGAGATACCAACGGTAAGGATCGAATTTGAAACACCCTGTAAATGATGAAATGAAGTATTTGATGAATCAATAATGGCTCATTTGTGTATTCCATCAGAGTTTTGAATTTTATTGGGAAATCGCCTGAAAGCAGAATACCTGTTTTTTTTGAGTAAACAAATGAATATCTTCAGAATGCTTCATTTTTAGTATGGAGTGAATCACATAAACTCACATCAGAATTATGCTAGGTCTTCAAAAATGTTAGAATATACAGCGTGTGGTATGTATGTATATAGTAGGGAGGGTGAGTGTATTTCCACAGCACTTAGGGCACAAATGACATCCTCCCGAGGAGTTGTCCTTCTAGGTTTCCTCCATTCTGTCTTTTCCAGGAAGGTAGACAGGTCACTAGGAAACATTTCCTCCATATCGGCAGGTGTAGGTTAGGACTCGCCGAACACACACTATCTTTGGCAACCTTGAGTATCCCACGGTGACCCCCGCGGAGGTTTTGGAAGGTGCAGCGTCATTACTGTCGTTGCGCGGCTTCTTCAACCATCCTGGGGTTCCCCTAGTGGAGGTGTTCAAGTGAGGACGCTTTCCTGCAGGCCAGCCGGTTCCTTGCCTTTATTCAAGGCGGAGATCTTGAGGCTCGCCGCAGGAAGTGCCCTTGCTGTTGGAGGTGGAGTGGGGGAGAAGGTGGGTGCACTTATGATGCTGCCACTCCTATCTCTTTAGCTCTCCTTCTCTTTTTGGCCGTGGCGCCGCAAATGCGCCGCCTTTGTACTACATCACGAGGTGATCTGCTATGTCCAGCCTCATTCCGAGCGGTAGATCCCCAGCCACCGCCATACATTGAGGTAAGCACTTCTGTCCAGCCTCGGGTTTGGTTTTTGTTGTGTCTGTTTTGTTTGTTTCATAATGTATGTTTCCACGAGTAGCAAGGGAAGAGTTGGTCACCTCTAGGAAGGCCCCGCATTACCAAAGGAAGGCTGATTACAATGAGGTTTCGCCCGATTCCCCGAGGGGATCGTCCGTAACCGCATATCACTCTGCGGCCATTCAGCTGTCGGCACGATTCCTTATACCTTAGCTTGGGTAGGCTGGTTCACGGTAGTATGTTTTGCAAAGGTTTTTGGGGAGTTTTTGTTCCCGTCACCCTACTTATTTGTGTCACTGACCAGGAGTCCAGCGATCCCGTCCGTAAGGTAACATATTAACTTCCCGGACAAGGCCCAAAGTCCCCTGGCTGTTCCCTCATCCACCACCTGGGGACGCGCCCGATAGGTAGCCCAACCTATGGGTATATAATGTGTGTTACTTGCGAATTAAGGAAGTTGTTGCCAACTTCCTGTATATATATATATATATATATATATATATATATATATATATATATATATATATATATATATATATATATATCCGAAAGAGTTGCAAAAAGGCCATTATTTTCATTTGATGAAGCATAGTGTCGGCGCCACAGGGTGGCAAGGGGGGGCAGTATGCCCCGCGCCATTTGCAAAATGTTGTTCTTAGGGCCCTTTCGATTTGAAATATTTCACAAATACAGGGTGTAACTAAATAAGTGTAAAACATTTAAGGAGGTGATTTCTCATCGAAAAAAAGATAGGATCTTTCATATAAAAGAAATTTCATTGGAGCATCCCTTGTTAAGATACAGCCCCTTAAAGGGGGTACATAAAATTTGTATAACATTTCTGTCACAAGCACTAAAAAAGTTACAATATTGAAATTAACCTGACGTTTTGTACTACCAAAAGACACTTAGCCACTAATTTATTTGGTTTACCCCATGGTTGTAAGGGGTGGAAAACGCAACCCCTAAAATTTATTTCCGATGTTACTTTTTATCTTATTATTTGTTTAAAATTTGAACATTTATTTCCGATAGACTGTTTGTAGAAGACAGTCAGTCCTTTAAGCTACACTCAATGAAAAATATACAACATAATTTTAACATTCATAAATAAATCTTAAATATCAATATAAAACGTAGTAACTCGATTGATTCGAAAATTCTGTGGCAAAATAAACTCCGGTTTGAAGGCGGGGGTGTGGGGGGGGGTAAAAAAAAGAACAAATGATTCAAACTCAAAGTTGTGTAGAGGAATCGGAATAAACCTGACACTACGGAGAGTACGGTCAGTACAGAGTCAACGTTTCTTGATGTTCCATCTACATCAACCGGTACAGTAAGAACAAAATCCGATTTTTCATTAGGTTCGGCCGATTCAACATTTACGGAAGTAGATTATAATTCGGATTTGTATAGTGATAGTACTCCAGATAAGTGCGTCAACTAATTCTAAAAGGACCTCCTTACCAACCTGGGATATTAGATGACTTTCAAGACTTTCCAGTTTCCAAAATTTAACGTTTCTTGGTACAAACTTAAAAAAACAACTTTTGGACAGTGCAGCAACGTGAATGGTTAGTTTACTCTCCAAGAGGTAATAAAATGTTTTGTTTTGAATGCTAGCTTTCTGATAGTACGCATTGTTACTTTTTGAAATATTTCTTTCATTTGTGTGTGCTGTTTCTTTGTGATCTTATTTCTTTTTTTGATGGAAAATACAGAATTACTTCAAATACCTATGCCTTTGTACTGAATCTTGGCGACTAGTTATGGTGCGCCCTTCCCCGCCCTTAATTTTTAGAATCGCCACTGGAAGCATATGAAAAAACCTACATTCGCCAATTCTCAGGATATGAATCCTATTATTTCCCAAATGCCCACGGTCATCTCCATGTAACGTGTATAACTGAATCAGAAACGATCTCCAGGAATAGAAAAATTTCGTTCCGAATTGATGAATCATAGTGATTCTGTTGATAGATGAACAACTATTGAAAAAATGTAACCTTTCTATCTGATGAGTAAATTGTAATAATCACGTCCGCATCTATACGATGCAGGATTCAAATCTTCCACTTTGTTTATTTCAAAAACCTAATTTTGTAATCCATATCGAAACAGATACTTTTGCGAAATTGTCGATCACCTGGATTTCTCATAACTTCCTGTATATGTGTGACTTCATTTTTGTAACTTGGTTATTATTTTTCTGAGACATCCATTCATCATTTTATGTCAGCAAGATTGTTTTCCTCGAAACGCGTTTATGAGTTGTCGATAGATATTAGTAATATAAAACAATAAAAAGGATATTGATTAAATCCACTGGATTTCCATGTCATCGCCCTCTACGCAATGAATATATCCTAATCATTGGAATGACGTTAATACAAAACCTGTTTTTCTATCTCTGTTAATAATTTGTCTTTGGTAATTAAATGAATGGCATTCAACTCAGTTGAACGGAACAATGATATGAATAATCAATGAAAATTTCCAAATAATTTCCAGATCAAACTTTGTATACGGCACTTAACTGAGCGCTTCCTATATTTGAATTTGAATAAAACAAAGTGTGTCTGAGATATCATCGAATTTTTGATTTGTTTGGAAGACCTATTGATGCCATCATGTGTGGAATATAACATCGTTCAAAGGTCCGTCATGGCTCTCCTGGGTGGAGCCATTCTGAAATTTCCAATTTTCCATTACTCTGGCCCATCTGTATCTGTAGAGTAGAAGGGTGAGTGTAGACGCACAGCACTCAGGCCACATGTGACTCATCCTACCGAGGAGTTGTCCTCCTAGGTCATCGTCCATCCTGTCCTTACCAGGAAGGTGGACAGTTCACTAGGAAACATCTCCTTTATATCGAGGTGTAGGCCGAGACTCGCCGAACACACATTCTTTTTGGCAACCTTGAGGTGTCTCACGGCGGCCTTCGTGAAGGTTTTGAAAGGTGCAGCGACATTACTGACATTGCGCGGCTTCTTCAACCTTCTTGGGGTTCCCTCCGTGGAGGTGCACAAGTGAGGTAGCTTTCCTGCAGGGGCAGCCGGTTCCTTGCCTTTATTCGAAGTGGAGCTCTTGGCGACCGCCGCAGAAAGTGCCCTTGCTGTTGGAGGTGAAGTGGGTGAGGAGAAGGGTGCACTTATAGTTGCTGCCACTCCTGCCTCCTCAGCTTTCTTTATCATTTTGGCCTTGGCGCCGCAAATACGCTTACGCCTTGGCCTTTGTATTACATCACGAGGTGATCTGCTATGTCCAGCCTCATTCTAAGCGGTAGATTGGGGTGGATATTTCTGTTAATCCCCAGCCACCGCCTAAGATTGAGCTGACCACTTCTGTCCAGCCTCGGGATTGGTTTTTGTTGTTTCTATTGTTTCATTTATGTGTGTTCCCACGAGTAGCAAGGGAGGCATTACCAGAGGTAGGCTGATTACAATGAGGTTTCGCCCGTAACCGCATATCACCCTGCGGCCATTCAGCTCTCGGCACGATTCCTTATACCTTAGCTTGGGTAGGTGGGTCCACGGTGGCATGTTTTTCAAAGGCTTTTGACAAGTTTCAGTTCCCCTCACCCTATTTATTTCTGCCACTGACCAGGAGTCCGGCGACCCCATCCGTAAGGCTTATTGGCTTCCCAGGCAGGGCCTCCAGTCCCCTGGCCGTTTCCCCATCCGCCACCTGGGGACGCGCCCGATAGGTAGTCCAACCCACGGGTACTCTGGCGCATAAATCAGGCTTATTTTGACCGATGACATGAGTTTTCTTGGCTTTGAGGACCGCTGTGGTTTGAGGCTTATTCGCTTACACTTGTAACTTGAGAAAACCCCACAATAAAAAGTCTAATGGGGTCAAATCGCACGTTCTCGGTGGACAGTTTACATCACCTCCACATGATATGACCATGCCCTCAAATCGTTCGTGCAGAATATCCAATGTGACATGAGCTCTGTGGCAAGGTACGCCGTCTTGTTGATAACACATGTCGTTTGTATCCAGATCATCCATTTCCGGCCAAAAGAAGTTGAAATCATCGACCTATTGTACTCGTCGTTGACAGTGATGGCCTGGCCAACGTTGTTCTCGAAAAAATATGGATCGATTACGCCGCCATCCCAAAATCCACACCAAATACTGACTTTTCGGGATGCATTGGACGAAATGAGTTTTCATTGAAAATGTGAACGGTTGAATAGATGAACTTTTTGGTATACAGGCCAATTTACGGTGGATAGCACATTAGACGTTTCTGGTGAACCAGGCAACGGTTCACCATAAACGTCTTTGATGGACAGCATCACATTCGACATCCTCTATCCAACTAAATGATTTTTTACATTGCGGTGTTACCTCTTCCATTGGAAAGTAGTAGCAACTTGGATTTTTCAAACAAAACACACTGTAGGGGAAGGGTGGGCATAGTGGCCACTGCGGGCAAAGTTGCCACTTGAAGTTTTCTTCACTGTATAGTGGTGCAGCCTCGCGGCAATAGTCACAACTACTCGCCCGGCAGCCGTTGTTATTGTGTCGTAGTTTGGTGCCGCTCAGACGCTAGCTCACCGAGATGTCGCAAATTTTCCACTTTTTCGACACGAAGTGGCCACAGCCGTGGCCATTTTGTATCGAAAAAGTGAAAAATTTGCGAAAAAGTGTCAAGAGCAAGATTACGGCAAACTTCAGTTATTCTAATTCCGTGTTTTTTTTTACAGAAGAACAGTATGGTGTCCAAGTATAAAAGGAAAACCGCTCAGCAGTCCTGGAACTCTGAAGCTATGCAAAAAGGCCATTGATGCAGTGAAGAAGGACGGGTTGCCTTGGCAAACCGCAGCTAAAAGGTTCCAGGAACCTGGAAATACTTTAAAACGGCGTGCATTCGACAAAAATGTTCAAGCAGTAAACACAAAAAAGGTTCTTGGTCACTTTCGGCCCATATTTACTGAGGAGCAGGAAAACAAAATAGTTAACCATCTTTTGGACATGGAAGTCCGTTTTTTTGGTGTAACAGTCGCTGATCTACAGGCTCTTGCCTACAAACTTGCTGTAAAAAATTGCATACCTCATAACTTTAGTCATGAAAAGCTGCTGGGAAAGATTGGGCACGGGCTCAAGCGTTTAACAAAACTAATGTATCAAAGTTTTTTGACATTTTGGAAGGCATTCAGAAAGATCACGTACTCACACATCATAGGGTGTACAATCTTGATGATACTGGTCTCTTAACAGTCCAGTCCAAGTCGTCCAAGGTCTTTTCTCTAAAAGGTCGGCGACAAGTCGGCTCTTTGACATCTGCTGAACGAGGCGTTCTTTCAACTTTTGTAGTCTGTGTTTCAGCTGGGGGGACATTTATACCACCCTTTGTGATTTTACCAAGGCGTAGAATGAAAGTTGAACTGCAAGATGGTGCACCTCCTAGATCAGCTTTTGCATGTCATCCTACTCATGGTTTGACCACTTCTTGAAATTTTCAGAGCCAACAAAAGACGACCCGATTCTTATGATACTAGACGGTCATACAACTCACACGAACAACTTAGACTTCATCGAAAAAGCCAGAGACAATCATGTCACTGTTTTGTGCATTCCCCCACTGCAGTCATAAAATTCAGCCACTTGAAGTTGCGTTTATGGCACCTTTCAATAGGTATTTTGTACAAAGCATTGAAAAGTTCTTAAGAAATAATCCAGGACGGACAGTGACCGAATTCCAGGTTTCCCGGCTATTTGGTGAAGTGTTTTTGAAGGCAGCTACACCAGTTATCGCCATAAAAGGCTTTAGAAAATTAGGAATCGTCCCAATCGACAGAAATGTGTTCACAGAACTGAATTATGCAGCTGCTGAAACAACAGAAATCACTCTAGAAGAAGACCCTGCGCCAGGAGAAGAGAACACCATCATAGAAGTTTGTGCATCTTCATCTCAGACTGTCAACAACAGTAGCTCAACAGAACTCATTGGTGGTTCTGAAAACCCCAATACCGCCTTCATAATGGTATCCCTACCTTCTGTTGATCATCCAATCAGCTCTAGCAGTGGGCTTCCTTCTGCCACATTTGATCCGTCTATTCCCAGCATTTCATCAGCTGGTTCCCTAGAAAAAACTTCAAATTTGAACAGTCCACCAAACGAGAAGTCCACCTTATTTGCTGTAAGTCTACGTGAAATTATTCCTGCACCCAAGTTCAATAGGATTATCAAAAGAGAAACTAAGCGGAAGAAAGGAACAGCAACAGTTCTAACATCCAGTCCATATAAGGCCACTCTCATGGCAATTAGGAAAGAAAAAGAAGATAAAGAGAATGCGAAACAACGTAGAGTA
The DNA here is from genome assembly GCF_025532065.1 of Leptinotarsa decemlineata. Lineage (NCBI taxonomy): Eukaryota > Metazoa > Arthropoda > Insecta > Coleoptera > Chrysomelidae > Leptinotarsa > Leptinotarsa decemlineata. The sequence goes on from NW_027412547.1 coordinate 1,296,281, forward strand.
GAAACAAAAAGAGAAAGGGGAATCGAAAAGAAACAGCAGGCTCCTAAAAAAAGGGTGGCTAAAATTGAAAATAAAGGAAAACGCCAATTGTTCAAGAAAAAGAATGACGATCTCTATAATGATGATGATAAAGGCAACGTCAGCGACGTCGACTGTTTATTCTGTGGTGATTGTTACTCGAAGTCCAAGGACAGCGAAGGCTAGATTAGATGTTCTGGGTGCCTCAAATGGACTCACAAAGCCTGCACAGGAGCCGAAGAGGAGGACGATGAGTTTATTTGTGATTTATGTAAATACATAAATCACAAATACAGTTTCACATACTTTCAGTAATGCCTATTCTTGTTTAAAACCCTAATACAATCGTTTTGAGTTCTGAAACTAAAAGCCTTTTATTTTTCCCATACTACCTAAATCCATTTAGGCCGTGGCCACTTTGCCCTACCTAGGGGCCTAAAGTGGCTACTTTGACAACTTTTGGTAAAGTCAAAATTTTGTTCAAATACGTTTAAAAATCAAGTCGTTTTTATTTTTGGATCAGGCCTAAGTATACTAAATGTTGAAGGGATTTATAGAATGTTTCAAAAAAGTTTAGGGGTGAAAAAAAAGATGTTCCTTACGGTGGCCACAATGCCCAACCCTCCTCTAAATAATATCATTTTTGAAATCTACAACAATTACCCGACAACTTTTCTTGGTATTTTTCTATACCTATCTGTTACCGTTTTCAAAATATTAATTGATTTACATTTTTTTTCGGAAATCATGACCTCTAATAATATTTTTGAGTTGAGGAATACTATGGCACCGAAATTTGGTTTGAAATTAGGTGATATTTGGAGCCTTCCCACACTTCAGCGTAATCTCCGTTATGTCAGTACAGGGTGGTAAAAAATACAGTTTTTTCGTTTGTATTATTACAAATTCAGTAAGCTGGTGAAATTTGCTCTCTTTTTGTTCTATAATTTCAAAACAGTAGGCAGTAAATTATCAGAAATGACTGATGTTTCGGCCTCAATCTGTCTTTTGCAGTGGCTTACGGAAATTTTATGAAGCTCGATGTGGCTAGCTGTACGATTATACTTACCATAATCTTGCTGCTGAGGTCTTTGTTGTTTTGATAATATCATTGTCTATTTCACTCATCTGAATAAATGGTAAATATTCTAGAGGTTATATGAAGTATTCAGACAGTATTTAGACTGGAAAGACAAAGTTTAAATTCAACGAAAAAACAAAAAGTTTCTGTTTGATCTATGAGAGCCGTACTGCTAGCCAAGTAAAAACGACAGCAACTATAGCAAAAAAAATCAAAAATATAATCATGCAGCTTTGCATAAAAAATGAATTAAATTTTCATGAATTTACCTTTTTCCCGACTTATCATCTCTTGTTTGTTTGTTTCGACAAAAATGACGAAACAAATCTTGGCGGTAACACGATAATAAATACGTTAAGACAGAAGTTAAAGTAACTTACAAAGAAAGTATCTAGAAATCATAACCCGGAAGTTGGAAATGAGGGAGAAAAAAAGTGCAATATACAAAACAGGTTTATTTAAAAATTATATAAATAAATGAATGTTTTCCAGATCTGGCTCCTCTTCATTTGATGCAATAGTTGGCATCTGCAATAAAATTTCAATTAATCACCAGAAATATAATGGAATCGGCCGATACTTGATGAAAATCCATAACTAACGTATTCTAAAAACACTTTATTGTATGATTTTCACTAGACAGTTTCACAAAAACGCAACACGTGTTTCGCTATACGTTGGCTTGTCTTAATGGCGTGTCTTAAGACACGCCCGAGGAAGCCATTGTACGGCGAAACACGTGTTGCGTTTTTGTAAAACGGTCTAGTGAAAATAACACAATAAAGTGTTTTTAGAATACGTTAATCACCAGAAAACATTTAAACTTTCATACACATATTGAAAGACATATATTTCGCATGCTCAATTTATTTGACCGTTTAATTTGCCGCTCTTAAGTTTCAAATCGGTAGAAAATATAATCTATTATATTTTTTGAAGTTAACCGCCATTTGCAACTAAAATCCATATCTCCAATATCTGAAGTTACTGTTCTCCTTGATTTCTGACTTGGATGCACAAATGCAAAATCGTAAATCATGACTCATTGAATAATTATGATCAGCGCACTTTTTGGAAATTCAGAAAATAATGTTTCATCGATATATTTTTTCAGAGAAAGAATTCACAACTTCCGCACTAAGAAAATTATTTCTCTCACCATTTGTTCTGGACACAATCCAGGAAATATAGGCAGTTGTCCTGGTATTGATTGCTGGTCTGCCAGTGGCGCACCCTAGACCATAGGAAATTATTCCAACCAACTGAAGTCTTCTTTTTTCAGGATCCATCCATAAAAGAGGGCCTGAAATGATCAATTCACCATTGGTTAAATCAAAACATATTGAACCATATCCTTTGATCCCAAGCATAGATAATTTTGCTGTGCAAACTTGTCAGAACTATCAATATCAGCATATGAACCCTGTAAAAGTTTCATTTCAATTTTATTTTTATATATAAAAGTGGTAAAAAACATAGAAAGTTTAATTTCTCTTTTCTTCACAAAATGTTTGTTCAAAAAATAATAATAGGGGAGACCAAGCGGGGATTTCGGGATTTACTAAAGCGCGGCAGATTAATATACATGGGGATTCCTTGTACCCGGTTAAGTACCTCCACCAAATATGAGCCCCATATATAAGGCCGCCTGTGAGTGATGAAGGATCAGATTAGTAAAAAAAAATTGATCATCAGAAATTCTCGAGCGCGTCAGATTAAGGTAGGGTGAGTTAATTACCTGCTAAAAGTGTATATTCCAGTAATCTGACAATTTGAGAGAGACGTAAAGGAAAGGGAGGGCAGCAAAGTTGTAAAAAAATAACGTCATTTCGACATTCTCGAGCGTAGCTAATTTTTTTTTATTTTGAAGGAAATAATTCAAGAATAACGAAAAATATATAAATCTGACAATTTCTGCAAGCCGAAATAACAAAAATTCGTCGATAAAGTTCAATGCTTGCAGCTATGTGATACCTATATTTCCCTCTCCAAGTTTCTATTTCTCTATTCTCTACTCACTGTTTCTCTATCTATCACTCACTCCGTCCTCACTCTGAATTCTGTTGCCTTGACGCCATCACAGCTGATCACAGGGACTCGTTCGTGATAAAGATGAAGATGATGATTAATTAATCAATTAATTGATGGATGTAGCCGTTACTACGTGGTAGCAAATCGTAATGAAGAGAAGAGAAATTAAACTATCCATGTTTTTTATCACGTTTATTTGTAACTAACGTTAATGCAGTTTCGACCTATAAGGACATTTTCAAACTTATACAATATATCAATTTGAAAATGTCCTTATAGGACGAAACTGGAGTAACGTCAGTTAAAAATAAAAGTGGTAAAAAACATAGAAAGTTTCATTTCTCTTTTCTTCATCAATTAATCAATTGGTTATAAAAAAATTAATTTTTTTCAGCATTTAAAAAAAATGATTTTCTTATAAATACGAGTATTCTACTTAAAAAACATAAACTTATTTATTTGCATGCTATTTACTGAGCTTTTCAATCAATTAAGTTCAATGAATTTTTGAAAAAATCAAAAAAAATATTCTTTTTGTCAGATTAAGCGAATCCCTCTAGATAATCGTCAGATTATTAGACAGCACGTCTAAAACATAAAGATGAACCGTATATATCTTAATCTGACGCGCTTGAGTATTTCAAAATGGCGAATTTTTTTTGCACATCGAAATCGTCAGATTATCGAGAGCTTTTTTTGTTGCACTTAACACCTCATTAGAAAATCTGACGCGTTCGATTAAATTTTTACATACATACATATAAAATTTCATGAAAATAGGTTTAGTCGTTTCCGTGGGGTTTGGCAACGAACACTGTGACACGAGAATTTTATATGTTAGATTCAAAATATTCCATATACATTTCATAAAATAATATTGCTCGAATGTCATCGAAACTATACTAGGATAACCTCTTTGAAACAAAAATAATCTTTCTCGCACTAGTAACAAATTTGTGATGCACTGTTTGAAACCTTTGGTGTAGTCATGAATATAACTGGATTTTTATCGCAACACAAAACCGTTATTTTCACACCTCGACAAGTATTTCGATCACCAAGTGATTATCTTCAAGAGGAAGATTGAACAGTTCAATCTTCCTCTTGAAGATGATCATTTGGTGATCGAAACACGTGTCGAGGTGTTGAAATAATTGTTTGGTGTTGGGATAAAACTCCAGTAATACTCACTTAGGTGCAACATGTTGAGAAAAATTTATATTGAAACAAATTGAATAATTCCTCTCCTCGAAGAATATTGAAAATGGAATCTCACCTCCCGAATCGCTCTGACAAGCGTCCTTTCCTGGTACGTATGTGCAAATTTGTCCTGGTGTTATGATACTAGCAGAATTTTCTTGGGAACATAAAAGGTTTGATGTTACAGTCAAATCAACCTTCATCAAAACATCTGACTGTGGTCCAGTATAGAATATTTGCCCCCAACCTGTATGGAAAAAGACAATATATTATTCAAAAATCTTTAAATTATCACAAACACTATGAGTGGGGAATGGAAAAATATACACTCCTTATTCAAAGTTGATTGATTATGACAAATGTTTTCAGATTATAATACAATTTTCATTCAAAAAAAATTCCATAATGAAATATTAGTAGGTGTGATGTGGAGTAACTCGCCCTCCAGTAATTATTTCATGACTTTTTCCTTGTTTTTCAGCTTGATGATCATGCAGACCATTAATTTTTGATAATAAGACAAAGATAAAGGGTGAATTGCCTAGACAAAAACAAGCAAAAACATGCTTATTGTCAAGGAAAGGAAGAGAACAAACACTACATTTCTCAGAGACCTGGACTTAGGCAAGAATATCACCGCTGTTCAAGAATCTACAAGCTGCCATGGGCTTTATTGCATTTCTCTTCACACTATTGAGCTGATCTGACATATTAATTAAAAAAATAACATCTCACCCAGTGCTGTAACTTTTTGTCCTTCGAAATCCCAGGTTGTGTATCTAAAAGGCAAACAAACGGGTCCTACGTATAGATTGAATTTCATATCCACAGCGGTCTTCAGTATAGCCAAATCATTAACCAAAGTTCCGTTGTCGAAACGGGGATGTGTCTCAGAATACGAGACCCTATAGAGAGCTGCTGCTGCTGTTTCGTATTCTGAAAATATCATAAAATGGAAGTGCTGGAAGTGATTTTCATTATTCATTTCATGCTTGATGTTTGAGTTCTTGATTAATATTCATTTCAATGTACCAAGAGTATCGAGTAGGTGTTTGTGTTGCAAGGTTGAGGATCTTACAAACCCTAGAGAGTCTGGCCAAAGGCTGAGGCAAACGTACACATCTACTGATAATCACGCTGCAAACAAACTGTCGTTTCGTACTAGGTTCCAATATTTTCATTTTCTAGTAATTGGCTTCATAAAATGCTGTATTGATTTATTGGAGAAGCCAATTTTGAAATATCTGATGGGGTTTCAAAAAGGAGTAGACAGCAAAGTAAAACCTATCGAAAAAATCAAGAGACGACTATGACTGAAAATATGTTAATGTTAATATGTTGAAACGTTAATATGTTATTAGGTTAATATGTTGATATGTTAATATGTTAATATTTTAATATGTTAATATGTTAATATGTTAATATGTTAATATGTTAATATGTTAATATGTTAATATGTTAATATGTTAATATGTTAATATGTTAATATGTTAATATGTTAATATGTTAATATGTTAATATGTTAATATGTTAATATGTTAATATGTTAATATGTTAATATGTTAATATGTTAATATGTTAATAAGTTAATAAGTTAATATGTTGATATGTTAATATGTTGATATGTTAATATGTTAATATTTTAATATGTTAATATGTTAATATGTTAATTTGTTAATATGTTAATATGTTAATATGTTAATATGTTAATATGTTAATATGTTAATATGTTAATAAGTTAATAAGTTAATATGTTGATATGTTAATATGTTAATATGTTGATATGTTACTGTTGGAGAAAACAAAGTCCAGCCCGTTAGGCTGTGATCGAATGAAATTTATTACACCAAACATTTTGTCGGATATCGTGCCAAAGATCTTCAATAATGTGCTCGTTAACTGAGAGAGCGAGAGAAAAGTCTCAGCAACGAATGACTGGGGAGCTTCGTGTTCACTCGTATTCATACACATACACTTACACTCGTATTCATTCACATTTCATTCACAAATGGTAACTTGGCTAAATATTGTTTCAGAGATTTACTATTTTCCTTCATTGCTTTTGCTGAGATGTATCTTGTTGCCTCATCAATAATGATGATGAATGATTTGGTTGTTTTATTCAAGTCAGACTTCTTCTGGATTTCATCAAAATCAACATGTATGGTTTCATATGAATTTTCAGAACATTTAGTGATAGGAACAAAGTCAGGTCTTGGTAAATATTTGAACTTTGCTATTTGGCAAGTCTTACAAGTTTTTGTGTATTGTGTGTATTTGATATCCTTAGTCATATTTTTCCATATAAATCTAGCTTTAGTTTTATAATAGGTTCTATAATACCCATCATGGCCTTCGAAGTAGCATCGTCGTGATACAATTTTAGAATTTCGATAATCATCTGCTTGCTTTTAACTTGATATCTGCCGTCTTCCATTTTTTCCATATACAAAAATTAAAGAAGAAAAATAAAAGAGAACAGCTGAGAAGGAAGCCCACAAAGAATTGCCATTCTTAGACGTATTGGTGAAGAGGAACGACACTAAGTGGGAAACATCTGTATACCGAAAACCACTCATACTGGACAGTATCTGAACCACGAATCCAACCACCATCAATCGACTAAAAGAGGAATCATCAAGACTCTATTAGACCGTGCTTCTGGGCTCTTTAATACGAAGGAAGGTCTCGAGAAGGAACTAGACATCATCAAAAATGATCTTCAACGGAATGGCTACTCCAAAGCGATGGTAGAAAAGACTTTTGCTAAAAGACAGCAGGATCATCACAAGAAAGAGATGCCATCACAACCAGTGCCTGCACTTTCCTACATCAGATGATTATCGGAGAGGATAAGAAGAATTGGTTCCAAATACAACATCAGAACCTGCTACAGATCAGGTAACACTATCCGTAGCAGCCTCACGAAAACCAGGACACCAAACGCGGACTGCGATTCCAAGAATTGCATTTACCGGATTCCCTGTAAGTGCGGAAAATCCTATATCGGTGAAACTAAGAGGCCATTGAATGTTCGCATTGCCGAGCACAAGAAACACACACAGCGAGGGGAAACCAGCAAATCAGGAATAGCAGACCATGTTTGGACCTATCAACACAACATCGAATGGTCCCAAGCTGAGATCATACACAGAGAGGAACATTGGTTTAGGAGAAAATTCAAGGAAGCCGCATAAATGTTGTCCAACAACGTATTCAGCCAAGCTAGCGTAGAGATACGCAATATATGGAAACCCATCATCAAGCGAAAAATGGCCAACTCCTGGCAAACGGTCATCTCCCACTGAACCAGGTCTCGAGAAGGAACTAGACATCATCAAAAATGATCTTCAACGGAATGGCTACTCCAAAGCGATGGTAGAAAAGACTTTGGCTAAAAGACAGCAGGAGCCCCGAAAGGAAGAGAAACCGTCACAACCAGTGCTTGCACATCCCTAGATTATCGTATCTTTCCCTAGGGAAAGATACGAATAATTGGATCCAAGTACAACATCAGAATCTGCTCCAGATTCAGAAACACTATCCGTTGCAGCCTCACGAAAATCAAGCCACCAAACGCGAACAGCGATTCCAAGAATTGCATTTGCTTGTGTTATGTCCTCAAAAAATCCAATTGCTATGCGTCTAGACGACCCACTATAATATTCAGCACCAAAAATCGACTTACTTGCAGAAATATTGTGATCACCAACGAGAATTCCAAGATCCTCTAATTTTACTAAAGGAAGACAATGAGCAGCTGTGAGCACGTATCGTTTGGAAATTATGCTGCCGCCACAAAAGACGCTTCGTGTCACCGTATTCACCAGTGCAGCCATGGATGGAAATTCGTTGACCATGGTTTCCACTCCTCCCACAATTCTAGTCTGTGGAAAAAAATATGTCAATGTCGAAACAATGCATACTATAGAGGTGCAACACTGAAAAATTCGAAGGTGAATATTCAATATTTTTAAAGAAATACGTTTTGAATTGTGCAATTTTTATAAATAGTCCGGTCAAATTAGACTAAAAAATGAGAGTGAAGGCACATACATTTATAATAAGCTGCAAATGCGTGTAATTGTTCAAAACATAGTTCAAAATAAGATTTTGAAATTCCGAATGATTGCGATGCCTGGAAAAAATGTATTCGAGGTCAAAGGTCAAAAATCTCGAAAAAAAATTGTTTTTTCGCGATTTTCAGGAAAACGGCAAGTTTTATCATAAAATAACTTCAAATAAAAATTGTAGACCATAAAATTCTCTACAAAAAATATATACTTTGCATGTTTCGTAAAAAACACTAAAAATAAGAAACAGGTGCCATTAGCTTGTCTAGTAGTGTATAGTGTATAGTGAATAGTGTATGGTTTCCAATTGAAAACATCGTGTTTCATCAGTTTTCCCGATGTTATGTTTTAGGTGGAAATTTCGACCACCCTGTAAATTATTTTCGAAAATTCGATGAACCTGTTCATGAGTTGATGCTTAGGTGTGATTCTGTGAAATTCAACATTTTCAACTGTTTCTGTCTATGAGTTATGATTTTTTCGGTGTGGTGTTGTAACTGTCAAATTTTTCAGAAAAAAATAATATCTCAAAAACTAACAAATTCAGGTATAGGCAATAGGACCACAAAGTGGGCCTAAAATGTGCTGAGAAATTCAAAAATATAATAAAACACAGCGTGTTCCATTTAAAATAAGGAAGTTGCCCTCAACTTCCGGTATAACGGAAAGAGACCGCAAGTTGAAAATATTTTAGTTGAGAAGACCATTTTCTAAAACCCACTATCACAAAATTTCAAGTTTTCATTTTGAATCGTTCTTCATATATTCCTAACGAACGCTCGTCATAGAAGACCGTGTATATATCTTCACTATTCATTTTTTTCCTTGGAGAATTCAAATCTGTGACATTATCCACTCAAAATAACTCCAAACATTGATAAATAAGATTTCAGGAAAAACAAAATCAATTGTTATATTTGGAAAACAAAGTTTTTGGCTTTCTACTACTCCATCTTGGTACAAAAAATGTGGGAATTTTCCAAAGAAAGGAAGAAAGAAATAAATATCATAAGATGTAACTCTACAGGGTGTCCCTGGACTTCCTCTTTTCCTCTCGGGAATGTATAGATGGGGTCAAAATATCATCAGTACTTCATATAACTTTTTTTCCTAAAATCCTTCGTTACCAAGTAACGGGCCCTCGAAGTTACAAAATGAAAAATGTTTTTCTTTGATAACTTTTCAAGTGAATATTCAAAATCATCCAAATTTTGGTAATTGACTAAACAAATGAATTCCTTCGATGAGCTTTCATGCAGGAGTCAGTTGTTTTGCTACAAAGTCAGGAACGGACTACCCCCGATGGTCCACACCCGAAAACTTTGAAATGACAGATATTTTTCAATATTTTTCAACAAATTAAGGTTACTTGGACAATTTTATGAATAAAAGTACTCGTGTGGAAAGTCGATCGGAGCAACGAGTCTTGATAAAAATGTAGTTTCACTCGACGACATCAAACCCGCTCGTCCACCATTATTTGAAATGAATAATTATCAAAGCAGAAATAATAATGATAACGTTAATTCAACAACATTTATCCTGAGATGTCTACCATTATTCGAAAATATTAGTTTTTAAGGAAAATGGAAATGATAGGTAAAATGTTCATAACGAATTTTTATAATGCAAACACGTTTAACTAACGAAACTCAAGATCCTCAAAAGCAAACAGAAATGAAAAATACGCTACAGAAACTGCTCGATATGACCACCTTCTCTCTCTATACATTTTCTTAGTCTGCGAAGACACCCTCTCTGTACTTGAAATAGCATTCCAGGGTCGTTTCGTATGGCTTCACAATGTAATGTTACTCTATTCAACAATGCATCTCTTGTATGAATAGGTGTAGCGTAAACAAGGCTTTTTAGATGCCCCCACAGAAAGAAATCCAATGGATTTAAATCCGGAGACCGCGATGGCCATGAATATGGCCCACCTCTACCAATCCATCTATTGTGGAAAATGTGGTTCAGATGGTCACGCACAATCAAACTAAAATGAGGAGGAGCGCCATCATGTATAAACCACATATCTCTTCGGGTTTGCAATGGAACATGTTCCAAAAGTTCATTCAAATCGTTCTGAATGAACTCCAAATTACGTTCTCCATTCAATCGGTCCTGTAGAACGAATGGTCCTATAAGATGGTTTCCTATGATACCAGCCCAAACATTCACGTTGAATTTCCGTTGGTGTTTGGTTTGCAATATCCCATGGGGATTTTCTTCGGCCCATATATGGAGATTATGAGAGTTGATAACTCCATCTCTACTGAAACCTGCTTCATCAGTGCAGCATTACAAAATGCTCGTCCATAAAATACATGCATATCTGCATATTCATTGAATGTAAACTGTTCGGCCATATCAAAAAAATTCAAAATATCCTATAGAATATTGACAATACAATGATAGTCATATGACAACGCACCACTCAACAAAACAAAATCGCATTCCAGTTTCTCATTTTTTATCAAAACTTTCTAAAAGGTTTTTTTGTCAACATCTGTGAAAGAAATGGAACATAATTATTCCCTGGATATTTTTCACCTGATCATGTGCAGCCGTTTTTGTAGTTCATTCGTTTGCTTTTTATTAGTATAGTAAATATTTTTTCCGATGTGCGTTTTTTCAGCTAAATTTAGATTCTCCCATAAAATTATAATTATCAGTGAAACTCCTCAACAGTTTAGCTGTGAAGAAGAATTTGAAACATTCGAATGTTGAGTTTCATGAGATTCAGATAACTGATCAACACGAAACGTGATTATTCCACACGTATTATGTACATACAAAATATGGAATGAATTCGATATTTCATAGTAGAGTAGCTTGTTAGTTTAAAAACACCACGAATCTACAGAACTTGATATTTCTTTTGAAAAAATATATGCTATCACAATTGTGACTTAAACTTCCATATAGGTACTGTACTTTTTGTTTACGACTTCATTTTAGCATACTTTATATTATTCCTGTTATAAATGTTGTTGAATTAACGTTATCATTATTATTTCTGCTTTGATAAATTATTCATTTCAAATAATGGTGGACGAGCGGGTTTGATGTCGTCGAGTAGAACTACATTTTTATCAAGACTCGTTGCTCCAATCGACTTTCCACACGAGTACTTTTATTCATAAAATTGTCCAAGTAACCTTATTTTGTTGAAAAATATTGAAAAATATCTGTCATTTCAAAGTTTTGGGGTGTGGACCATCGGGGGTAGTCCGTTCCTGACTTTGTAGCAAAACAACTGACTCCTGCATGAAAGCTCATCGACGGAATTCATTTGTTTAGTCAATTACCAAAATTTGGATGATTTTGAATATTCACTTGAAAAGTTATCAAAGAAAAACATTTTTCATTTTGTAACTTCGAGGGCCCGTAACTTGGTTACGAAGACTTTTAGGAAAAAAAGTTATATGAAGTACTGGTGATATTTTGACCCCATCTATACATTCCCGAGAGGAAAAGAGGAAGTCCAGGGACACCCTGTATATATAGATGTGTAGATCATGCCAAGAAGTAACTTTCAGACACAAACTGGAAGAAAAAAACTCTCCTGAAAAAGCTACTTTCATATAAACATAGAATTCTATGAAAGAAAAATTCTTTCGAAACAAATATATTTTTATGAACACTGAATTATACAAAAAACACTTTTCTCTACTCACTTCGTATTCCAAACATTCGTTATGGAATCAAATCAGATATCATTCACAGGATTTGTACACAATATACTAAATGAAAGTAAAAATTTTCACTTACATGGAACACTGTCATCCTCACTGGTAGACATTAAAGTATATGTTTCAGGAGAATGTTATCTTCCAGTTTGTGTCTGAAAGTTACTTCTTTGCATGATCTATACATATATGTATAGAGTTACTTCTTTGAAAGTTGATTGCTTCCTTGCTTCTTTTGAAAGATTCACACATTTTTTGTAAAAAGATGGCGTAGTAGAAAGCCAAAAACTTTCTTCCCAAAAATTTGTCACTCCTAAAAATATAACCCTTTCAATTTGAACAATAGTACTGAAGTTGTTGTTGACGAAATGTTGACGAAATGATGAAAAACTTATCCACAACAAACAAGGTATACAAAGCCGAAAAAGAATAAATACAGTACCTTAAGCTTAAATTTTGACAAAAAAGTGTTTTTCCAAAAGTCCGTTACTGTATGATAGTTTATGGTTTTCAGAAAAGTTATCTTACTCCTTGTTGTAGTCCACAATCACATTCTCTCGGTGTTGGGGGTGTTGAAGAATCGGAATCTTTAATTGCTGCTAGGGAACATATGAATCTGCCAGTGGGAGATGTAGCCGTTGTGAACAGACCTGTTTTAATCATAATATGTTGTAGATTTGAACAAAAGGACGGTAAAGTTCATAATTGAACACAGACCGATTCCACAAAAATATCTTCATGAATAGAAGTTTAACATATCTGTGGTAACAACAACAAAAGATGGCAGAGATAACTGAGTACAAGAAGAATGTTCAAAACTATTTCTAACAACTCTTAAAAATTCAAATTCGTGTTATATTGATCAGATTGAATATATTATTATCAAAAATTATTGTTTCTCTCAAAGCGCTCTTTCCTAAATGATTGCAAAATAACTTTATCATGTACGTATTGAAGATAGAAGTGTTTGGTAAGATTATCGCTAAAGATAAAATACTAACACAGAACTCAGCTGTATTTTATAATTTTGACAATAGTTTTTCAATCCATCACCAACAGTTCAGAATGTGATGGTGGTAGTGGTAGTTGTAGTTGTAGTAGTTTCATTGTCCTATCTTGCACTGAAGAGTGGCTAAGGAGCCCAAAAACGGTCTGCAAGTGTCCGTTCCAAAATTGAGGATCGACTCTTTCAGTTGTGTTGCCAATTGCATATACAGAAAACTTTCTGTGAAGATTCCTGCACTGATGCCTGTCGGCCGTGGTATTAGCCAGGGGTGTAGTTGTTTTCTGATAGTCGTCAGTCCATTCATCCTACTGTATAGGTATATCGGAGACTGGATTGAACATTAAAAGTTTATTTCTTTAGATTTGTTTACTGCCTGTCTTTCAGCATAGCTCATTGACTAATAAGAAAAAAATTCATCTATTTGTGCACCTACTATAACAAAATGCTTGTTCTTTCTTCGTGAAGTGAAAATGGCTCTGCCACAGGCTAGTATCTCGTACAAAATCGACTGGAGTACTCTTGATTTTTTTTTGACATCAGCATAACTATTAGTTCTTACGTTCCTTCTTCTTTTTATCTAATACTCTTCTGTAAATTAAGCATCTAATGAAGTGAGTCGATCCGGTGGTCGTCATTTTTCATTTCGTTACAATCTCTCGACTTCTTTCCTTTTTTTCTACAGTTGAAGCAGCCCTCCGATCGATCTGGTCCTAAACAATTCAAGATTTCAGCATTCTACTTATGTCCAGTAGCTAGACATCTTCAACATCTCAGAACAAATACTGTACCGGCTTGGCTCCCATTACTAAAGGTCCCAGGGTCCCCATTACAATTTCTGAGAGGTTCCTTGTATTGGCCGCCTTTCTTGAAGTTGCTGCAACTTCTTCACCTATGAATGTTGCACTGAATCTGTGACGTGTAAAGTCTTGCCGCCTTGTTTTTGACCAACTTTGGTTCCTTCAATTCCATGATCTCCTCACCCAAAAAGTCTGGTGTTTTTCAGTCCTCTAATGAAAGCATCAGATCTCCAGATGCTGTTTTTCCATGATGTTCATCGTAATATCCAAGTTTTCCACTACTACATTACCCTTTACTATTCTCATTAGATGTAACTCCTTTCTACTACCTCAAATATGACGTTTCTTCACAGTGTTTTGAGGTTCTTTCGAAGTCACATCGTTCTCATTTTGAGAACGACAAATTCTGACTTTTTCATAGTTTCTACCCAGCCCGCATGTGGTCACCAATTTTAGTAGTAGTAGTGGTAGTAGTAGTTTTCAAGCAGTGGAAAAATATTTAAAAGAGACCTGGTCGCTCTGTCACCAGATAGTCTCGAATTCTTACTGACTAAAGAACCACTGAGTCAAGCTGGCTACTCGGAAACCAACCTCAGGCATTACTTTGGAATAGCAGACTATAGTGATGATTCAGGGCCCTCCTTTCATCTTCAGTACTTCATCATTTTTCATTTAGTTATTTACTAACCCTTTGATGCATTGTTTTGTAGCTTTGTTCTCTCTTCCACCAGCAGATCCATTGGAGAGTTCTTGCAATCATCAGCACAGCTTTGGTTGATGCTGTTATATATGCACATGCTATTTTTAGGGCTGCTTTTTTTTTGGGCACTTAGTAATGTATTTCTATGTACCTTTTTTCCCATGGCTCTTTTCCAAATTTTTGTGTCATTGAGCACGATGGACTGGGCGACTCAGCAGAGTATGTATTCTTTCGAGAACCCCTAACGTTGTGCATTATCCTACTTATGTTGCTCATGGCTTTCTCTGTCTTTTCTGCTATTTTTCTAACATGAGCTCCTATTTTCATGTTGACAGCTCACGTGAGAAAAATAGCAGAAAAGGCAGGAAAACTTGTAGAAAGGGAAAGTAATAGAGGTATGGGGGTAATGGAGTAGTAGTAATGGTAGTTTTCAATTGGAGAGAAACTCTTGGGTGAAAACAAAATGAGACTGTTCCGTTAGAAAGTTTTTACACAGAACTATTCCTAATGGAAAAATCTTATTTTTTAAAACACAAGTGTTTTACTGCAATTCAAATATAGACATCTCTATATTCCTTCTATGAAATAATTTGGACTATATCTTACCTACAGCAAGAGAATTTCCAGTCGTCACTAAGCTTACCGAACCGATTCCACAGTAATTTCTCGAATCTTTAAAACTTTCATCTCCACTTAGTGATATGGACAGCTTGTCACCTACACAATTCTTTGTCTGAAATCAAACATTCATTCATTACATTTGTTGATATCACTAATGTAGATTAAGAATAGCAGTGGCCCCAGAATACTTCCCTGTGTAACCCCATGGTCAACGTTTATTGCTGTTGAAACATACTCATTAATTTTGGTTACTTGCTTCCTTCCTGTAAGGTAGTTACTGATCCAATTAAGTACTTTCGCTTTTATGCCATATTTCTTTAATTTTTTTGTTAATTATTTCAATTAAAAAGGAGTAAAAATTATACTTTTCTAACGTTCACACTGTATTGGCACTAGGCGGAATCATTTTGAAAAAGTATACTTACGCTGGGTAAAGCGATATCGTCGCAAGCAATTACAATTCTGGTTCCTGAAGGACTTCTTCCAATCCACGTACAGATTGTTGAAGGCGAATAATTTCCAGGGTATTCGTTGTTATAGATATAGTATTCCTGGCCCATTAGTAGATTTTGACGAAACTCACAACTCGTATTAGCTATCACTGAGACAGGCATGAAGAAATTGTAGAGACCCGATAATGCCATGACGAGAAATTAGAAAATTCTGTAAGAATAGAAAAATGATTGATAATATAATGTGCTGATCATCCTGAAAGAAATTTTGGCTCACACAAAGCAGTACAGAATTTCAGTAAATTAGTTCAACAATGATTGATTCTGATTGATTCTAAAGCTGAAATTATCAGCTATAATATCCCAAGGACATTGATAACTAACGAAATAATTTTATCACAGTTTTCGAAAGCACGTTATTTGGTAACATCCCGACGCCGAAGGAGGAGGGATGTTACCTAAAATAACGTGCTTGAGGAAGTTGTGATAAAATTATGAGTTATTTATCAATGTTCGAGGGATATTCGGTGAGAAAATTTTTTGCAATTCGAACAAAATTATTTATTGAACACACAGTTATTAAAAGAACAATTCGTATAATGATATTCCGTTGATCTTGCTGTATTTGCCTCGGTTACTGCATAGGTGTTTCCACGCATACTATTGATTATTTGGTTATGATGTTCCTGATCAATATTCAAATAAGGTTTTATGGAATTTCCATTATTGTGCCCAGTAATTTTCAACAATTGCTGTTCTTGAACTCCACTCTTAGCTAGTTGACTGACTGCAGTTGCTCTATTAGAGTGATTGGTTATTTTCCTCTGTTTCGTATCCAAGCCAATTGCTTCAGCAGAAGATTTCGTCCATCCGTTGATTATATTTCTACCCAGAGGCATATTGTCATACCAGTTATCGCTTCCTGTCTTCCAGTGACGATTTGGCCTTAAAAATAGTCTATTTGTCTTGATATTTGTGCCTCGTTTTGATAATAATTTAATGAATAATCTGACAGGACAAGCATTGTTATCACTATTTTGAACTAACCATTTGCTAGAGGCGCAGTTCTTTGAACCCCCTTGGCAGGTTTTACTGAAAATTGGATTATATTCTATCCTATTAGTTGGAGATCCATTGTTGTCCTTTTCGATATGAAAATAATCAACTAAGCAAGCAGCACCTTCACCACCTCTCCAAGCCAATTCCACCGCTGCTATGTGATAAAATTTGCGTAGGAGTCCTATAGGGGTATTTTCATCCCAAAAGTTTATAATTTTACTCATTTCATTTGAAGTTAATGGTACTGAGCTTGTTTTGCGTTTAGTGGGATCTGTTTGTAAATTTCTTCGTGCTGCGTCGCGTGCATTCCGTGCTTGTTTGAATGCAACACTTTTAAAGGGGTCTAGCATGATATTATACTCCTTGTAATACTTTTCTTGTAATAATTTGCTTGTTATATTCCATACGGTTTTAACAGTAGCCTCCTTAAACTCTGTGCCATCCTTTTTTCTCATATTAATCGCCCAATCCTTGAGTATTAATGCAAGCTCTTCGAGAGTACGATTTCCATCCAATTCATATTTTCTGGCGTCACAAAACTCCATAAATATTTTCCAAGTGTATTTTTTACTATTAACAGTATTTTTTGGTGTATTTTCTTCAATGATTTTGTCAATTGCCGCATCATTTTGAACACCAAAGCGAGGAAGTGACATTTTCGAAATAAATTGAATTACTGAAATGTCAAACAACTTTATTGTGTTGGTTGCTTAGCAATGTCATGACATAAGTGATAACTACCCGTGAAAACTATCCATGGGTAGTTATCAGTGTAATGATGGTTTCATTGGTTATTTCGACACACATGACTAGAAATAGACAAATTTGATAGGATAATTTTTTTGGCAAAAAATTTTCAAATGAATAAATAGATACATGAGTACAAAAAGCAGTCAGTAGTAAATATAATTTGAAAACATTTAAATCTCCATGAAATATTTTTCTAATTAAAAGTTTTAAATCGATTTTGAATAATGGTAACTTATCGGGAGTTGTGTATCTATCAACCAGATGATTTTGTAGTAACTACAACATACTCTGCGTTGAGAAATATATAAAAAATGAAAATCATGAAAAATCCAAAATTAGATAGTCAAGGCCTAGTATGAACATGACTCTCAAGCAATAATATTTTTGAATCTGGTTTTTGTCGAAGAATCTGGCAATATATACAACTATTCGCATTGTTATCAGTGATATTGAAACTCATGGCGAAAGTCGTAAACCACCATGTCCTTAAATATTTGGAAAGCTTTATTATCTTGAGCAATCACCAATATAGCTTTCGGAAACAAAGACCAACAGGTGACCTTCCATCTTATGTCATCCATATTTGGAATAACGCAACGTATGGCTCTTCAGCTTCCTGAAAGAACGTTTCCTACAAGTGGCCATCGACGGATATCTCTCTAATGCTTTCACCATCAACGGTGGTGTTCCCCAGGGATCCATATTGGCTCAAACCCTCTTTTCATTGCATATCAACGACTTGTAAGGAAAAAACCAAGCATCCAATATACTGCTTGGTTAACGACAGCACACTTCTCTCGTTATTCCATTTTGATTCCAGGAGGAATCTAGAGATAACTGTCGCCGAACTGGATACACTAACATCAGGACAGACAATTCCGCTTCCTTCTTCGATAAGTTTGTTGGGGTTTAAAATGGACACCAATATGTCTTGGCACAATCATGTCGCTGGAACTGCAAAGCTTGCTTCTCAAAAGCTTGAAACACTGTTCCGAACCAGAAAACTACCGACCTCAGCAACTTTTGATGCTTTATAGAGCTTAAATCAGACCTTCTTTGGAGGAGCTCGTGTACGGAGCTCTTTCCCCAAACATAATCTGAAGCTGCTAGATTCTATCCAGAAAAGAGCCATCCGGCTGATTGGAGACGCGAACATCACTTGCAACCTTGATAGTCTGGAACATCGAAGAAGGGTTGAAAATTTATCTCTTTCTCTATCTTCTATAGATACTTTCACGAGAAGTGGTCAAGTGACTTGGCACATTCGATTCCATCAAGAGCGGTTGAGTGGTGGAATAGCGTAAGATAAACTTCGCCAAGATACAAATATTTCTGCCTTAGTGTGGCAAGCCGGTATGATTTTAAGAGTCGAGAGTAGAAAGGGCATCATTTCACCAAGGACTCCAATAATCAGAACGACCATCTTGACAGAGTGATCTGGATAGAGTCTGCGGAGATCGAAGAGAAAATCTCGATATTTTATACGTTTGTCCTCCTCTTTCCTGACGATATTTGTCTCGCCAGGAGCTGAAAACTCCACGACAAATATCGTGTTGCTCTGATGGTCGAGAAGGACTACATCATGCTTATTAGCTTGTATGAGCCTGAGGGCAACACCGGTGTCTCGTCAATACCCTAAGAGTGTCTTAGATGGTAATATAGCACTCTTAGGGCCGCGTTATGTCGATGGATATAGGCCGAGACCGCATATGCTGGACATGCTGATAGCAAGTACATTAGGGTCTCGGGTGCCTCGCGGCAGGCCCTGCACCATGTGTCAGAAACCTCTATACCCATCACGCGACTGCGGTAGACTGAGGTGTTGAAGACACCATCCTGGCAGGCCATGACGGACCCCTCAGTTTCCGACTTCAGCCCACGCGACCTGAGGAAAGCGAACGTCAGGCGCTTTGATAAGCCAAGGTCTTCAATGTCATTGAAGAAGACCCCATGCATTGGCTTATCCTTGTGTTTCCGCAGAAGTAAGGTGATCTCTGCGGCTTTTATATGAGCTTTTTGCTGAACGGGTTCCAATTCGATGACGGAATTGTGGTCACCTCATTGAGTTTCGAAAACTATACCGAGTTCATCAGCTGCTCGGGCCGCTGCCCTGAAGAAAAATGCTCCAATTCCTGCTCTCTCATGGTCACGGACCATGCAGGGAAGGGGATCCGAACTCCTGACGACTTTACAGGCTGTATCCAGTACCATTCTGTCATGTAGAGACTCCTTACTCAAAAGTCTACGGCCTCCCTGTTGTCGGGGGAAGTACAACCGTGGAACGGGCGATTTGGGATGCAAACTCCGATAGAGATGCATCATTTTTTGGGTCTTTACGTCGAGTTGATACAGCTCCTCCCGAGTCCACTTCACTACTCCAAACGAGTAGAGTAAGATTGGAACGGCAAGCACATTTGTTGCAGCAACTTTGTTCTTCCCCGACATTTCCGATGACCAGATCTGCCGAAGTTTGTGCTGATACTTGCCGCGGAGAGAGTTCTTCACTGCTGTTACCTCTTGTAAGTGGCGTTGTTCCACCCCGACGTAAGTATATGTCTCTCTGGCATCCAGATGGTGTAGGATGTTTCCATCTACGAGCTGCACATCCTCTCCGTAGTCCCCGTAGTCCTCTTTTGAGATGGACCATTGCACGTTTGTCTATCCCGAATTTTATACCGATAGCATGCGTGTACTCTTCCACCACCCTCAAGGACTGATGGAGATCCTTCCCTGCAGAGGCATAAAGTTTAAGATCATCCATATAAAACAGATGGGTGACCTTGTGCCTCCGGTTTCCGGGGGTGACACAGTTATACCCTCGAGTATTTTTGAGAGCAACGGATAATGGCAATAGTGAGATGCAGAAGAGAAGGGGACTGAGAAAATCACCCTAAAATACACGCCTTATGAAAGTGACCTAACCTGTTTGGACTCTTGCTTGACCAGATGTAATGGTGGAGCGAGTTCGCCAAAGTGGTATCAGTTGTTCAATGCATCTCACTATTTTGTGGGGTACCGCAAGGCATCTGAGCAAATGCAAGATGAGCTCATGCGAAATTGTATCAAATGCCTTACGGTAATCGATCCAGGCCATAGAGAGGTTACGCTTATATTGTATCGGGTCCTGCGTTACACATCTCTTGATGAGCAGGTTCTCTTTACATCCAGTGACTTCTCTCTTCGACCCTCTCTGCTCATATATCCGTTCGAACACTCGGTCAACTGCGGTGAGTATTCGTGTATTTAAGATGCTTGAAAACAACTTATAACACGAATTCAAGCATGTTATCGGTATGTAATTTTTAGGAGTCGACAAATCTTCGCTTTTGGGGATTATTATTATTATTATTATTATATCGACAGACTGTGGTGGTGCTCAGTGCCTTAAGGATTTTCCTGTAGTGCATGTGTTTTGTCCTTAAGAAAAAGGTAATCAGTTGTTCAATATATGATTGAGGAATATGAATATTCAATAACTACATGAATATTAAGTGAAAATTCAAATTTTCAAGGTATTCTAAACTGTTTGTTCCAAAAATATGAATATTAGGATGATTATTTTAAAAAACCTATCTTGAATTTACGTCAGAGTACGAAGAGACAAATGGGTCAAACTTTCAAAAACTACTACGTCATTACTCAAAAAGTAAAAATGACAATGACGTATTCGACGAACGCTTCAGATTGAAGGTATTCTACTCCGAAGTTATTTTGTACAAAATTGTTTTCAACAAAAAACTTTTAATCCAAACTACCTTTCTTTAAAAGTTTCTGTGCATCTAGAGACAGAAAGCATAAAACCCTCGAACTGCAAAAACATCTGGGATTAAATCTGGATTCAGTCTAGACCTTTGACAAACACTTGACAAATAATACTGTAATTGCAATTATGAATAACAAAAAACTCAACACATATTTTTCTGTAACATCCAATATAGGGACCATGTTATTTCCTCTCAAGAAAGATGTTTTAGTACGAAATTAATATTCTATCCTATTTTCGTAGCTCATTAGTGAAAAGGTTTTTTGTTACACAATGTAAATGTGAGAGTTAAATCATGCAATTCCACATCGTATATACATCGAAATAATTTGAGAGTGGTTTTTCATAAAACGCTTCTAGATTACTGAATCTTTTCGTGAATGAAACAGAACTCCCTTTTACGGCTATTGAGTAAAATACACCCTTCTGGAAAGGCATTTATCTAATCAGTATCCTATTAACACTTTTATTATATTCAAAAATGGTAACCATGTGTGTAAACATGTGAATACATTATTTAAGTGATGTATAAGAACGGCTACTGCCAAATTCCGTTCTCAACGTTCATTTTGTGCTGTACTATTTTTTTTCTTGGGCCATCGACCACTTTGTCATTAGCCTCGTGTTGTGGGTAGTCAATGTAAATCACTTTCCGAGCCACCTAGAGTATCATCATTAACGCTATACAAAGAACCTACCTGCATATTTCAAGATTCTAGGTTCAGTAGCTTCGGCTGTACATTGATATGAGAGCAGACAGCAGTTGATGATTCATATTTTTCTTTTGAAAAACATGCCAACCGCACTAAGTAAAGAATAGCTTCGAAATCGAATTATGTCACCTATAAAGACATTCGCAAAACTAACACAACCGTCAACGACGTCTGCCGTCAAGCGTCTGCCCGCGTTCGGTCGCATTCTCGGCGATTGCGCTTCATTGCTTAGACCGCCCCTCTACCCCCGCACATCGTCCCCTGTCATCTTACAGTAGACGCGATGCGCAATGACTTTCTGCGTAGCGTCAAGTTAATCTTATCGTGATAACTTTTAAACGATTCGTCCGAATTACTTATAGAAAAATCCAAAGAAATGAATTTTAAATGTTCAAGCCCGTCTCGGATATACCTACACAGTATGTTGAATAGACTGACGGCTATCAGAAAATAATTACTCACTGGCTTGTACCACGAACGGCGTTGGATTATATCCGACAGGCGTCAGAGCAGGAATATTCGCAGTAAGTCTTCAGGACCATCTGCATCAATGGCCAATGTAGTATCATCATAAAGAACTACTGAATTTGAACTGATATAGTCAGGTAGATCGTTTATGAATAACAAAAAAATTAGCGGCCCCAAGATCGATCCCTGAGGAACTCCCCGGTCCATCTCATAATATTCAGATGTATGCTCTCCGATTTTAACTGATATTTTCTGGAGCGCATCAGCCATGACAAAAAATTTGCAAGGAAACCAAGAGAATATAATTTACTTTCGATTATCTCCGGGTCAATAATGTCAAATGCCTTCGATAAATCAAAGAAAAGTGCTCTCACATATTTCATGTTATCTAGTGAACCGTAAATATATTTGAAAAAATTATACGAAGCACTTTCGGTCGACTTACCCTTGACAGAAACCATGCTGATATTTTGAGAATATTCGGAATTTGGATGAAAATGAGAACATTTTATTATAAACACATCTTTCAAATACCTTCCCGATAATGGTGGGAATTGTTATGGGTCGAAAATTACACATACTGGAGGGTCGCCTTTTTTGAAAATAGGGCTCACTACTCCAATTTTGAGAAAATCGGGGAAAACCCCGGATTGTATGGAGCAAGGAATCGGGTGCTTGGCTGAATGCTTTACCTGTTGCATCTCTTGGAACACTATTAGACGATGAATCTTTCAGAATAGCAGTAGGACTTAGGATGGGTTCATCTATTTGTGTTTCTCATACTTGTGTTTGCGGTAATATAGTTGATGAGAAAGGTACACATGGTTTGAGTTGCAGGAGAAGTGCAGGGCGTACATCTCGACATCACCAAGTGAACGACATATTGAAGCGAGCTATGTTGTCAGCGGATGTTCCTGCAATTCTGGAACCCTCAGGTACCAGTCGAGATGATGGTAAACGACCAGATGGTATGTCTGTCATACCATGGAAATACGGTAAACCTGTGGTATGGGACTTTACTTGCGTTGACACGGTCGCGGCTTCCCATCTAGCCGAAAGTTCCAAGTCTGCTGGAACTGCAGAATTGTCTGGCGAGAAATTGAAAAGGAAAAAATACCAAAATCTTGGAAACAACTATCTGTTTCATCCAGTAGCGGTTGAAACTTTTGGTGTTTATGGCCCGGAATCTCTGTTATTCGTTCATGAACTCGGAAGGAGAATAGGCCAAGCAACGAAAGATCAACGTTCTACCTCTTTTTTGATAGAAAGAATCAGTATCGCTATTAAACGTGGCAATGCTGCTTCAGTACTTGGAACTATTCCTCCTTCACATAATTTTGATGAGATCATGCATTGCCCTAATTTCAGTACGGAACTGAAACCTCTTCGAAACAAGCCGAGATATGTGAATATTCATCAGTCTCCTACTAAGGTTGATTCACAAGTGATTGATCCACCTTCTTCTTTTTCTGTGCGGTCAGTGGACTCAGGTCATTCTTGCCCCCAAAAAATGAGTTGCAGTCCTCATGAAACTGGTACCCTTTCAGTGGAAGAACTTCTTGAAGCAAGAGCCGAATCGATCCCTCTACGAAACCCTTCTTCACTTGGAAGGATCGATCGCAGCTTGAGAAATGGTTCTTATGGAGATTCTGTGAAACATGTTCTTCCTTACGAATCAGTAGATAGTTGTCCTGAAAATCTAGAGAAGAAAATTGGATTGGATAATTTAGGAAACATTTGCTACATGAATAGCATTTTACAAGTGTTGTTCATGACGAAGAATTTCAAGAACGAAGTTTTAATGATGAACGAGAAGGGGAATGTTTCCTACTTATTCATCAAACTCAAACAACTGTTCATGCAGCTGCAGTTTCGTAAGAAGGTATCATCTTTCCCTCCAACCGATTTCCTGGAGTCTTTGAAGTCCACTAGATACTCGTTAGGATAACAAGAGGATTGTTGCGGAACGAAAAATCCTCACTGGTTTACTTTTTGGTAAATGTTCAAGAAGTACCGAAAACTTATGTGAATTTCTGGAACTTCATCTAGATTTTCCTAATACGACTAATAATTAACCAGTCCGTGCAAAGCTTATTGTTAAATCATCTGAAAATGAAATTTTTAACAGGTGATGATCGACTGTATTGTCAAACATGCGCCAAACTAACTGACTGTTATAAGGAAACAAGTATAGCTGAGGCTCCAGTCAATCTAATAATAACACTGATGATTTTCAAACAAGACTCAACCTCTAACGGAAGCAAGAAACTCGTTGGAAGGTTTGAAATAGATGAACATTTCAACCTAGCAGACCACTATTATAATATTCATGCAGTCATTGTTCACTGTGGTTCTGGCGTTGAATTTGGTCATTATTACGCCTTGGTCAAAGAAGAAACGGACTGGTTTAAGTTTGACGATAGTCGTGTCACGAAGTGTTCTGGTGAGACATTGAATTTATTGGAACCTCTGGAGACATCCTACATTTTGTTTTATAAGAGAGAGGACATTGTTAGATCAAGATCTTCAGATGATGTGGGTTTTCTGCAGCTGAAAAAGCAAATGCGCCACTGGAATCAATGAAGTTGACCCGGAGCGCCAATTAATTTTTATTGTTGTTTTTATTTTATTTTTATTGAAAAAGTGGTATATTTATAATGGTTTGGCGATATATTGAGCATTTTTTTAAATGACCTTCGTTGAGATGCAATCTATTCTGTCAGAATTTGTGTTTTTCAATGAGCTAATCGCATCTAATACAGGGGAGAAATGAAATGTTTCACTTCCGTACATTGTGGTACAATTTTTTTTTTTTGAACTGAAGTGGTTGTCGACAGCTATTTTAGCATTTCTTGCATAGAAACTGCCGAAAGCATTTGCGACGATTATTTCATCTTCAGCAATGTCATCATTTATATTTATTTCATAATTCGCTGTATTTTTTGTTTTTTCTGTTTTGTTCCTCACGATATTCCAAATTTGTTTCTGCTTCTGATGGTGACCCAGACCTTCTAAGCATTCATATGACAAAATCATAGTGTGCCGTGATTTTACGAATAGGGCTATAGTAATATTAAAAAAATCACGTTATCGTTGAGTATTATACATATAACAATGTTTCTTGAGTTATTTCATTTTTTCAACCCTCAGCAATTTGATAGGTTAGATTCTTTCACATTTTTCGATGTTACCTTGAACATTTTCATTGGGTATCATTTCCCGTAATATATTTGAGGAGTAACTGTTACGTCTTTGTACTAGTTTCGCGAATATTCATCATTACAAAAGGCGTGGGTAAATCAACGCGTATCCGGTAGTCATAGCAACCGTTCATAACAAACTGAAACTGGGGCAGATTGTTGACGTTATGAGAAAATAATTCCCTTTAAGCACAATGTTACTGAATATTTTTTCGTTTCGTGAGTGAAATAGTGCCTAACATACAGTATTTACTACAATGAAGACTGAAAACCTAGACTGCTTCCTCAATATCTTCCAGTTTTTCACCTCTCGTTAAGTAGAAAAAGCCAATCACTCTTGCTGATGAAATGAATGATGTTCCTGTCAAACCTAGAAGAAAAAAAGTGGATGTTCCAGTACATTATGGAAGCGGAGACCAGAAAAAGTCGTTTTCCGCCAATTTCCATTCAGGCAACTACTGCAGAGGTGGGGATCACGAACCGATACACACCGAGATCGTTGTTGAAATTCCAGAATCAGACAAAAGCGCCAAAATCAGCAGAAGACATCTCGCCAAAGAGAACGCAAGACTGGAACAGGAAAACAAAGAATTGTTCATGAAATTCCACGAGTTGGAAGATCTATCCGTGAGAAAAATATGTAAACTGAGGGAAAAAACTGGCTCTCTTCAAAGCCTGAACGCCAGTTTGGAGAAAGAAAACAACGAATTGAAGGCTCTGTATCAAAATTTACTGTTTAAGTTCAATGATGTCAATGACCAGCTGGAGGCCTCAAAGTTCTGCAAATCTTGCGAAGATCTTAAAATAACCGTTGAAAAGTACAGTGCTGATAATAGTTTTTTGAGGACAGGCAACAAAGAATTGGCCGAGGATCTTGATATGCTCAAAACAGTTGTTTACAGGTGAGTCATACTTTTTTTATTATTAATATTAACGTGTCTCGGCATCTAATATCCACTAACACGGGATCTGTGATACATAACAATAAAAAACATAAAAATCATATTAAATTAAACAGTCGATACCCCTTGCGTTGATCTTCGCGTTTTCAAATATGATATTCTGGACATCTCCAGATATTCCGGTTAGGGTATAGCTTCCGTAGTTCATTATATGAGGTTGGACAAAGTAACTAATATGTTCAGTGAACCTTAAGATAGAGTCGATCCATAATCCTAAATGTTTAGAGACTTCAACGACTTCTAGTATGTTTCCTTTCGACAAACATTTGTGTGAAAACGATCTGACGACTTTTTCAACATTACATGGAGGAGAGGAAGTCAACTATCTTGGTCAATCTCTATTGTGAACTTTATTGTCGGTTATTGTTATGTTGACTTTTATCCCAAACTTTTGAACCGTTCTGGTGAATTCCAAAAAAAAAATTCTTCAAAATGTTTGATGTATGTGTTACCTGAAGGGAAGATAGATAACCATAACAATGTAACATGAAATAGTAACAGAGTTTTCAATGAAAGAAAAAACTAGTAATTGCTTCATTATAGTTCCAAGTGTACTAATTGTTTTTCAGTTTAAACAATTGTTACCGTAATCATTTGCCGATATGTATAATGGCTATATTGATAGTATTTCATAGTTTTGTTATTGTAAAGTGTGAAAGGCAATATGAATTTATTTGTTTACATAAAAAAGGTTTCGATCTTCCAGGGTAATTTTTTACTGAATATAAAAACACTTCAGCTAGGTTCAGCAAAGAATCAGGAAATTTTCAGTTGTATCTGAATGACGTTTCAACAAGTTTTGGTAGTGAATACAAACTTTTTATCTCGAAACTCATAGCCTAGCACCACTGATGAGACTGAGTTCAGGTCGAAGCAGCTGCCCGGTTTTGGACCACCAAGGTTTTGAACTTATTTAGTTATCTTACAGTGTAACCACTGAGTAATTGGACCAAAAATTTTAGTTTTCAAGCTAAATACATCAAATATAAAAGTTGTATCCACAGATGTTATTCGTCAAAAATATTTTTCGGTCATAGTTTCGAAGGCATGTAATCTGAAATTTAGAAAAAACCAACACTGAAAAATGTGTTTTTTTAATATCTCACGTAAACACTCAATATCATACGTAAAAACATGATCAAAATTGAAATACAGAATGTCATAAGAAAGACTCCATTCCTGTCCCAAAAGCAAAAAAAAAATATATTGCGATGATTTTATTAAACAAATGTAACTGGTATCCCTGTTTTTGACATTTGATTACACAACAACCCATACCTATGATTCTAAATTACATTTATTCCAAAAACTATAATACACTTCCCACCATTATCTGTAATCTCAAACGTTTTTGCAAAAATTCTGATCATTACCATACTGATTTCAACTTAAGAGCCACCGGTAGACAGATGTTTCTGCCTAATGTTATAGATGGGCCCAAAAGAACCGAACTGGTTTTTCAGAACATGTATCACTCGACTTTTCAGTGAACCTGTTCTTTTCATTGAACTGAACTTGTTCAGGCGGTGAGTGGCTATTCCAAAGACGCTTGTGCAGGTTGGTTCTGGAACTGGATGACGGGACCGCTCTGTGACCTGTGCTCTCGACTGCACTGAGCACTGACAAGTCATAATTGTTTTCCATGAAATTTTTAACATAAAAAATGCAAAACGAAATAATTAAATACCTACCTGTTGCAAAATTGTAGGCCCCCGTCTCTGTGAATTCTCAAGGTGGGTTTTCACTGTTTTTCTAGTAGGTAGAATTTTCACCATGGGATGTTTTTCAAGCATAGGACGCTTTAAATTTGTAACGGAAGATTTGAAGGAAATAACCTGCTTGCAAATTTCACATGTTGCAGTTGTTTCTCTATGATTAAAAAAAAATCTAAATAGGGCTTAATCTTTCATTTATTTTACACTAAAATTCAGCCAGTTACTGAAATAAAACTCTAAAACAACAAGACGAATGGGGGGAACGTGCGGAAATTCGAAACCACTCGGAACCGAATAGAACGCTAAAAAGTGACCATGACGCAAGATAAAACGTCATTTAAGAATAGGTGAACATGAACAGTTGAAAAGAACAGGTTTTAGATAAGAACTAGAACAGTTCGAACAAGTTCTTCAAATTTAACTGTTCAGTGCCATCTCTACTTAATGCAAATAACCAAGAAAAGTACTTAATAAAATAAATGCGTGAACGCAAGGGCTACGTAAGTGGAACCACCAATTGGTGTGAAACCCAAGCCAACTCAAGTTGAAATCAGTATGGGAAAGATGAGAGTAGTACTTATCTATTTCTCTTATATATACTTATCTTCATGAAAGAAAGTTGAAAATGTATAGAATTTCTTTATGTTTAACTTTCTTCCATCAATTTACATGTTCAATTCATTGTTTTTCACTCATACTTTGCCAAAAGCTTGGCAAAGCAGAGCAGAGTTTTGATTTTGATTTTTGACTAAGAGACCCCGTTAATCCTTATTACTGTACATTTCTCCAGTCAGTACCGGGCATAAAAACTTGGCAAGTTGACTTGAGTGTCACACCAATTGGTGGTTCCACTTATGTCTCGCTTGCGTTTACGCAGTTATTTTTATTAGGTACTTTACTTGATTATTTACATTTTGTCTTCAATCGAGGACCGCCTGCCCGGTACTGACGATGCCTAATAGGCTGAAACAGCTCTCTACCAGTGGCTTTTAAATTGAAATCAGTATGGAATCAGAATATTACTCATCTATTCATCTTTTGATTTTCCTGGAATTATTTTCCAGTAGTTTGACTGTACTCATATTTCTCGATTTCATATCATTTCTAGAAACATGTAGATTCGTTTTCCGATGGCTGTCCAGGACAGCTTTCCAAATTTCTGCTACCGCAGTTGTCGGTTGATTGGTAAAACCACCAACACTGGCTATGACTCTCACTGGCTATGACTCATAAAATATGATCCGTTTTGGCATGGTAGTCCTCAATAAAGTTTTCACTATTTATTCTTGATATTCTGTGAATATTTTCAATTTTTCTATTGAAATATAAATTGGGTTGGGAATTCATATATATAAAATAAACAGGTCCAAAAGTAGTTTACTAGTTTACTCGCAAGGAAACTTTTTTCTCCCCCATACTGTCTAATCGTTTTTATCTGACAAGGAATTTTGAAAATAAATAGAAACAGTCCATCTTTTTCTCAATTTTGGCAATATATTCAATATAATTCGTGTTCCTATGACACAAACATTCCTAAATTTGATTTTCAGACTTAATGTCCAGCTGGAAAGGTATCAAGAAGTACTTAGAAGAAATAAAATAAATATTCCTTCACCACCACAAGCAGATGGTATTCAAAAAAGAGATACCTTGTATACTTCCTGGGATGATATCAGCAAAGAAATATTATCAGATGTGCACAGAAACCACAAACACACACCTATATCTTGGGGTAGCGTGAATAAACATACTTTAGGTGAGTTTAGCCTATGAGTATGAGAGAAAATTCTGACTCGTATTTAATATAAAACACAATAAATATGGAATACTGTCAACATCAAGTTAAATATCGTATTCTTATTTTGGAAAAAATTAAATATTACACTTGAAAACGTATTTTTTACTTTGGATTCATTTAAATAATACTCACAAATTCATTTATGTGGTTTGTTCGTTACCTTATTCATAGTAATAAACAAAGTATTCAAGATAAAAAAAGTATATCAATGCAATCTGAAAAACTATAATAACTAAATATAGTTTGAAAAAACTAAAAAACACGCTTTTAAAGAACATCGAACTGAAAAGTTATTTTTTTTTAAATAAGCTTAAAACAATAACAAAGGAAACATACTAGTATTATTCTTAAAAAAGCTATGGACGCCTGATATACAAAAATATCGGACAATAATACCAGTATTTTCGTTCGTTATTGGTTTAAGCTTATTGAAAAAAATATTTTTAACTTTTTAGTCCTTTAAAAGCGTGTTTTTTAGTTTTTTTAAGCTATATTTATTTTTCACTTTTCAGTCCGATTTATTGTCAAAAATATTTTTTTCTAAGTTCTAGTCGCTAGTATTATAAATCTTTAACAGACAACGCACGAATGTAAAATTCCTCTCAAACAACATAATGAAGTTTGAGGTTTCAAATTCTATAGTAATACTGAGATGCAGTAAGTCTCCAACAGAGGGCGGACAGTTGTAAAATTTGTTTTGATTTGAAGTTTCATTCAAAATATTAATGGACTGACAATATTTTTTCAGTGAATAATTTTGTTTATTAAATCAATCTTTTGATTTGATATGTATATCAAGCACCTTAATTCTAATTTTTCAATTTTTTGAAATATTTAAGTAGCTGAATTTTTTAGGTATCCAATTTACGATATAGTTTTCATTGTTGAAATCCATATTCTGGTTTGCTTTCAAATAATCGAATTAGATTTTAAAATGTATCTTCCGTTTCGTTCAAAACTTTTTTCTGTACTGAATCACGGGTAATTGTAAATATCTAAATATTTCATCTGTAGTACAAAATTTCGCTAACACTTATAATTCTGAAAATATGTTTTTTATTTTGATTTTCTTTGGAACAACCTATCAAGGAGGTTACATATAGCGGCATCTGCCCGCGAATAGATTAGGCAATAATGCCGATAATTCTGTCAATAAAGATCCCGAGCTTGAGAGTTACAAACAAACATACATACATACAAACAAACCAACATACATACATACATACAGGCGAAGCTAATATACAGATTGTAAAAATGACACGCTTTCTTTCAAAGATATGTAAACAAATTGCCAAACTTGTTTTCATTTTGCCCTAACTCTATTTGAAGAAATATGAGGAAATCTTTAGTGAAACGTTCATTTTTATATACCCCTTGAAAAAATACGCAATAACTATTTAAAATTGGGTGATCTTGTTTTCAGTTATTTCAAATTTTTTCTGCGTAAACCCTTTGATTTTATATCCATATCATGGACGTGCCTAAAAAACATATTTGCGACTCCGCCGCATAGAATTGAAAATAACGTAATTTTTTTCTATATTATTTCAAACCCTATCATTGGATACCCATATAATGACATTGCATGAACAAACTATTCAGTCATCCTGGGCGATCTACCAAACTGAATTTACAGTGATATCATAATTATATTTCATATTGTTTCAGCATACCCACATTGAGTGTGTAGGTTACGTTAGGTTATGTCCAAAGTGAGTGAGTCTATTCGACCCTCTACCGCAACCCGCAAGGGTTTATTGTGGCTCACACTCGACCAGGTACAGGGCAGGTACAAATTTTGTGCTCTGCTGTTTCATCATTTTCCAAACACAGGCGACACACTGTATTCCGACCGTCCGAGTTTCTGCATATGATGATTCAAATGACAGTGACCTCTAAGAAGGCCTGTTAGACATCGTAGTTCAACCCTACTGTAGTCCAACAACTGTTTCGTATCAAGCTTTGGAGGTTGAATAAACGCCTTGGAGTAAGCCAATCCTGAAAAATTCTGCCAGAAGTCCATGAATCTTTTTGCTATCCAGGTGTTCAATGTTTGTTTGGCAAAGCCTAAAGCGATGCCAATGACAGGTTCTGGTCCGATAAAGCTGCTTGCAGCACCCTCCTTTGCAAGGAAGTCAGCAGCCTCATTCCCTCCCAGGCCATTATGGCCAGGAATCTAGGCCAGACACAATCCGTCAAGGCTTTCTATCAAGGAGAGTCGTTTTTGGCAATTTGATACCAATTTTGACGTTGTTCGGTGGGAGCCAAGAGCTTCCGACGCCGCTTGACTATGAGTATGAGGTTAAATTCTTCCTATTTCTCCGCACACAATTCAATAGCGTAAATTTCCGCTTGAAATGCAGTCGCATAGGTTCCTAGGCAGGTTGATATCTCTGTCCTGGGCCTGCAACTGAAAACACCTGCACCAGAATCGGAAGGTGTTTTTGACCCATCTGTGAACCAACAACTATCTGCTCTTTAATATTTCCTTCCCCCGATGGATCTAGTTCTCTCTACTCGGAAACAGTATTTTATAAGGCAGTTCGTAGTTGACAGTTGGAGGCATAAACTTGGAGGTCATTTCCAAAATGACTTCCAGTGCCAACCAACAGTCTGTTGCACTCTGCATTGAATTGATTTGTGCAATTGGCAATGTGCACAAGTCTATATGCAGTCCATCTAGCTTCTCTCTCCAGTAAAATGTGGAGAGGAGGTAAATCTAGAAGGATTTCCATGGCCGCTGATGGCACCACTGATAGCCAGACGAGCGTGTCTCTGTAAGCTAGAAAGCATCGCCTGGGCCGTTTTCTGTAAAGCCTTCGGCAACCAGACAATTGCTCCATAAGTAATAATTGGTCTGTGTTACCACAAGCTCTTCGACATATCCATAGGAACAGTCTGGCTTGGTGTAAAACTTTTTCCAAGTGAGCGTTCCAGGTGAGTTTTTTATCAAGGATAACGCAAAAATATTTCACCTCCGTTCCAAATGGAATGACCTCACCATTGAGGTGAAGTGGCGTTAGATCGTCCAATTTTCTCCACCTGGTGAAGGGGATCATCACAGTTTTGCTGGGGTTGACAGACATCTGCTGCCTCAGGCACCAACCATGAACAACGTCCATTGGGCTTTGGATGATGTTACAAGCTATATCATCCAAAGCAAGATGGATGCTGTTGACAGTTGGTGCCTGAGGGACCAGACGTCATTGAGTGAGTAACAAACAAAATAGTCTGCCATTTTTGTCGGTGCGCCATATTTGATTTAGAGCGACATCATTTGGATAATCATGCACTGTCACTTGCAAATAAAAAGTTGCAAAATTTGATCCGAACATTGTCAATTAAATAAAACCATGTGGAAGTTAAACTTTCCATCTACTATATAAAAATGGACATTTGTTGGTTGGTTGGTTGATTGGTAAGTGATAAACTTCTACATCGCTCAACCAATCGTGAAGAAACTTGACATGTATAAGTAATTTTTCATAGAGAAGGTTTTTAGGCTATTAATTTTTCTGTAACTCGCCACTAGATGGTGCTGTAGAACAATTTATTTGAAAGCAATGTTCTATAACGCTGCGCACACCTAAGTTCTTTGATTCTGATTCTGTCAAAACATTTGAACAGCAGCGATACAGCAACATAGTACTAGTAACTTATAAATGACGATCGATTCTGTAATCGACACAAAAATCTCTACGCACTTTTTGAAACAGTAATCTTGATTTTGAGCAAAAAAACGCTTCTTTACTTTCAATATAATATGTTATTAGGTCCCCTTCTGGACGCCTATGAAGACACGATCAAAGAGAAGGAAGAAATCATTCAGAACTACGAACGGGAAATGTACAAGTTCACAGGAAAACTCCGGGAAATCATCAAGGAGAACGAATCGCTCTTTTCAAGGCTTACCGAAGACGAAGGATGCAGCTCGAAACTAAAAAGCGAAGTAACAAAGCTCAAAGCCGAGCTCAAGTCGACTAGAGAGCAAAACGACGTGCTTATCAAAAAGTGTTCAATCAAGCAGGATAAAGTGGAGGAGATACTGAAGGTGTACGAAGCTAAAGGTACGAAACCTTTTTGAAAAACTTCGCAATGAGAGAACAAGACAGTTTTTTGTTTCAGTGGAACAGATGAGAAGAGATTTTGAAGTACTACATGGGGAGTTCATCAAATGCAGGGCAGAAAATGCTGCTTTGAAAGAAAAGGCCAAGTCACTGGTGGATTCGCAAGAAGATTACAAGAACCAAATGCAGAATTTTATACCGTTGGCTGTACATACGTCAAGCGTAAACGAATGCAAAAAGTAAGCTTTAGTCCATTGAAAAGTTACCTTCAGGGTTGCGTTTTTCAGAGAATCCAATTTTATTTTTTTAATGTGTAGGAGGGTCAGTAGAAGCTTAAGTTCAAGTTTGTGAGGTCGTCAAACTTGTCCCTCAGCCGCCATCTTGGAAAAAGGGGTGCAAAGGGTTTCGCGCTATATCTCGTAAACTAGCAACCCTACAGAAAATTTAATCGAACATAAAATGTAGCAAATTAAATTTTCTACAATTTTATTCCCATTACTTCTCATCGTCAAGTGACCAACAAAAAAGTTATGAACTAAAATAACTGAAACTTTTGTAACAAGTTTACTTTTGGAGGTTATAACTTTTCTCCAGTTCATTTCACGATAAAATGGCGTCACAGCAATTTTGTGTAGAGTTTTTCAATGTACAATTTTCACTATGAAGTTGTTTAATTTCAGTCATTATCTAGGTTTTACAGCGCTCCAAACTTGGCCAGATTCTCTATCGTAAACAACTCTTTGAAATTTGGCATATTCCCAGAACAACTGAAGGTGTCTTTAGTTACACATATATATAGAAACGGTGATATAGAACTCATGGAAAATTATAGGCCAATAAGTCAACCTCCTAGTTTCTCAAAATCGTTTGAATTAGCATTTTCTGAACAACTGATAGATTTCTTTAATAAATGTAACATTTTCAGTAAGAATCAACATGGTTACATCCAAGGTAGATCTACAATGTCAGCCATCTTCCAATTCACTCAACATGTATTGAATTTCATTGAAAAAAACAATTTATCTTTAGGAATGTTTTTAGATCTTTCTAAAGCATATGACTGTTTGGACAGATCTCTTCTGATGTATAAATTAGAGAAGTATGGAATTAGAGGAAACGCTTTGAAATGGGCCAGTTCATACCTGAATGGTCGAACTCAGAGAGTTTCCATTAAAAGTGAGGGAATGATTTATAAATCACAGATACTTCAATCAAATATTGGAATACCGCAAGGTAGCATTCTCGGACCGATTCTATTTATAATCTTTACCAATGACTTATGCTCAATGAATACCAGAAATGATCAGTTCATAACAAGCTATGCTGATGATACAAATATATTGATTGGCGGTGAAAATTTCCCAAAAATCATAGAAAATACTGAAAATCTCTTTAAAAAACAAAAGAATGGTTTGATAGCAACAAATTAATTCTTAACGAATCAAAAACCCACACAGTATTTTTTCGCTCAAGACAGTTGCAGTTGGAATGTCCACCGACAATTAAAATAATTACAAAAGACAGAGAAATAACATCAAAATCAAAGTTTCTTGGTTAATAATCAATGAATTTGTGACCTGGTCAGAACATATAGAAGATCTATGTATGAAACTCAATAGGGTGCTTTATGCTATTAGATCTCTCAACAAATATCTCCACCCAAACTCAATGAAAATAATATATCATTCCAGCTTCGAATCGGTTGCAAAGTACGGAATTTTGTTTTGGGGATGTAGTCATGATGTTCAAAAAATTGTTGTAATACAATAAAGAACCTTACGGGTTATGTTAAACATGGCCTACATAGCATCATGTAGAGGGTGTTTTCGGAAGAATAATATAATGACAATTTCTGGCATATATATATATGTATGCTTAATATATTTTTTCAAAAATAAAGATACCTTTTTGACCTATAATATTTCACACGGGCATGAAACAAGAACGAGAAATATCATGTATCCATTACACAGACTCTCTATAACAGAAAGTAGTCCTCACTATATGTGTATAAAATTTTTCAATAAATTGCCAGCTCGAATAAAATCAATCAATGGCATCAACAAACTCAAGAAAGAAATTTAAAAAATTATTATAGAAAATGAACCATATAATATAATACTGATGTTTTTCTCTGTGACGCCTTTTCATTCTATGCCTTCATTACTGCTTCAGCTGTATTAGTCTGCATTTTTTGAAATAAAGTATATAATTATTATTATTATTATACCACAACACAATAAATATTTATTGAGATATGGAGCTGAAAAAACACGTGACATTAAAACGGACAAAACGTGTGAAACAATCTGATATTTTGATTTTATGTTCCTTCAACAGATATTTTATGGTTTATGCGTTTGACCAATATACTTTTTTTTAATGAATTGAGTTTTTAAAGAATAAAAAATTTCATTTTTCAGATGGTACGAGGAATTGAAACTTCAGTATGAGAATGAAAAGGACAAGTTATTGAAAAGAATAGAATCTCAAACGAGGACAATCGAAGAATTGAACAAGGAAATAATCAAACACCGGAACACAAAAGATGGTTTAGAAGCGAAAGTTGTTCAGCTGGATAAACATATCAAGTGAGTTGAAAATATAAAATAAATTTGTAATTCAGGTGAATTGCTTCACGCCGGCCTGGAGACCGGCGTGAATAAAGTGAGCTTTCACTTCAATTTTCGCTCTACTTCCACAGATTACATTACATTACATATTAATTATCATTATTTGTATGCGTTAATCAATAATCAACTCAAACCATATCTCTTTAATGATGTCACCCTCCAAATGAAGATTTTTGTGTTTTTCAGGAAACTGGAAACGAAACATCTGGAACTTGAACATACTCTCAATGAAGTTCAACTATCTCGCAGTGCTTTGAGGAAGCAGCTCCACAAAGCTATGGGATTCGCCAAAGAAATGGTTGCGGAACAGGAAACGTTACTAAGGGCATTGAATCAACGGCAACTGGAAAACAAAGCTGTGAGAAAACTAGGTTGCGACATGGCGACGAAAATGGATTCTTTGAAAAATCAGTTGAAGGTGTGTTAATTTACATCAGTCTTTCTCAAAGTGGGCGATAACGCCCCCTTGTGGGTGCTGGAGGCCTATAAGAGGGCAGTAAAGGGCACAGAGGAGATTGGGGGGCGTTGAATTGAAGGGGTTTAGAGGGGCGTGTATCGCCATCTACGGGACTATACAGGAACTATTTCCTCTCCGATAGTTGTCAAACTGTGCAGTAGATGGCGGTAAGCTTCAATGTGAAGCGAGAAGTTTCTAGTCTCCATTCTCGAAAGTACCAGGCCCGCCCGCTGCCTCATATAAAAGCGCGCGCGCCATCCAGCAAGTAATGCCATTCCACGATATAACTAAAACAAGTGGGTTTAGTGAGCGAGTAGCTAGGTAAAGTGCCGCACGTGCGGTGGTGAATACTGTGAGTGGTGTCATTAGCAAGTTTTTAATACTTGATTCTTTACTTCGGCTTTTGGAGACAAAATTATGTCTGAAGCAAAAAATAAGAAACAGCAGTATAGCACGGAATATATAAAATATGGATTTATTGAAAATCCCACAAATCCATCAAACATTCCTACAATATACAGGGTGTTCCTTAAACACATGCTAATATTTAAGGAGGTAATTCTTAGACCCATTTTAAGGAAGAAACGTCCTATGGACGTATGTCCTAAACACCTTAACTTTTCAGATACAGGTGGCAAAGTTTTCAAAAATAATCAGTTTTTTAATAATAACTGAGATAATTTTGTAGACATCTTTGGCATATTTGGTACATATGTTCCATGCCTCAAGGCGCATTTTCTGATGTACGATTTTCTTAATTTTCTCTGCCAGTGGCGTACGTACGAGTTTTGAAATGTATATTTTTGGCGAAAAAAATACTACGCCACTGCTTTATCTTGAATTAAAACTTATTTTTAAAATCTCCATACATTTTTGAGCACATTTGATTTGCCGGGTTTTCTTTGTCCGACGCATGG
Organism: Leptinotarsa decemlineata; assembly: GCF_025532065.1. Classification (NCBI taxonomy): domain Eukaryota; kingdom Metazoa; phylum Arthropoda; class Insecta; order Coleoptera; family Chrysomelidae; genus Leptinotarsa; species Leptinotarsa decemlineata. Next base: position 1,334,454 of record NW_027412547.1, read on the forward strand.
TTTTCGCTCAAAAAATTAAAAATCGCTTTACTTAAGGATAAATTCCTTAAAAATCTGATGCGGTATCGTGCATCGACTGAAAGCAAACTAAGAGATCAGATTTGTTGCAAAATAATTGACGATCTAAAAGATATTTGTTTGTTGTCAGATGCACTGTTCTCAATTAAAATTAGGTCATAACGCAGCACCGCTTAATAATTTTTGAAAACATAAATTTAGTTATCCTGGAATAAATGACGTGTAGCAGAATTTATTTACTGCACCTCTTGGAAATATGGAGTTTGTCGATATGTGATTTCTTTTGAAGATTAAAAGCAGAAAAAACAGCGTACCCACCAGAGCAATAAAAAACGAATTATCTGTATGTACAAACATCAGTAGCTAATATTGATGTTGGTTTAAAGTAAGGTGTTGGTGTTGAAAACTGTCACAGCGCGTTTTGATTGATTTTGAAGTGTTATTGAAGTTATTTTGGTAGTCCGCTGTTTTTCTGAATATCAGTAAATATGTTAAATTATACGAATGCGGAAATGGCGCAAATGCATTACGTATATGGCCTTGCCGATGGTAAAGCAACAGAAGCCAGGCGCATTTATCAGGAAAGATATCCTAATCGTGCCTTACCAGATAGCCGAACCTTTTCAAATATTCATCGTCGACTTGTGGAAACTGGTAGTTTCAAGAAAGGGACTCCGGAAGGTAGACCTCGTGTAGTAAGAACTCCTGAAATTGAGGAAGCGGTGCTGCAAGAAATTGAGGAACATCCTGAGACGAATACGAGGAAGATCGCTAGAACTCTGGATATTTGTCATCAAATTGTTTGTCGTATTTTGGTTGATTTTTTGTTATACCCATACCATATTTCAAGAGTGCAGGCATTACTCCCCAGAGATTTTCCACAGCGTGTGAACTTCAGTCAGTGGTATCTACAAAGTATTGCACTAAATCCGCAGTTTGAGACACAAATTTTGTTCACAGACGAAGCAAATTTTTCTCGGAATGCCATTCAAAATTTCCTTAACAATCATGTGTGGGCTGAAGAAAATCCCCATGCAATAACCGAAACCCATTTCCAACACCAATTTTCGGTTAATGTATGGGCAGGAATTATAGGTGATCATCTAATAGGCCCATTTTTTCTACCAGGACGCCTTGATGGTCGTTCTTATTTACACTTTCTCGAAGAAGACTTACCTGGGTTATTGGAAGATGTGCCACTTGCGTTAAGGAATCGAATATGGTACATGCACGATGGCGCCCCTGCTCATTTCAGTGTAATTGTCCGAAACCATTTAAATACAGTTTATCCTAATCGTTGGATAGGTCGCGGAGGACCTCAGCAATGGCCAGCAAGATCCCCCGATCTCAATAGTTTAGATTTTTTTTATGGGGTCACCTTAAAACTCTTGTGTATAAAACTCCCGTTAATACTTTAGAAGATTTAAGAGAGCGAATAGTTGCCTCGTGTGAAACTATAGGAAATACGCCGGGAATATTTGAACGGGTGCGTAATTCCATGCGTAGAAGGGCGGAAGCATGCATACTAAGTGCAGGTGGCCACTTCCAACAATTTTTATAATCAGTTTTGGTATTATAACTAATTAACAAATTTGTGCTATTCGTTTAGACTTACTGTCACAAAATAAAATAAAACTTGTGTTGTGAAAAATTTATTTTTTTGCAGATTATGTTTTCAAATATTATTAGGGAATTGGTAATGCGTTATGAAGCAATTTTCAGATTCTCATTCATTTTAGAATTGATGTAATTTCTTAATTTGCTTTCTGTCGATTTTTATTTTTTTGAGTGAAAATCATGCGTTGGACAAAGAAATACCAGGAGATAAAATTTTCTCAAAAATAAATGAGGATTTCAAAAATGATTTTATTTTGAAAAGAAAGCATAGGCGTAGTACTTTTTCCCCAAAAATATTCAATGCGAAACCCTTAGGGATGCCACTGTTTGAAAAAATACAAATTTGTGTACATCAGAAAATGCGCCTTGAGGCATGGAACATATGTACCAAATATGCCAAAGATGTCTTCAAAATTATCTCAGTTATTATTAAAAAACTGATTATTTTTGAAAACTTTGCCACCCTGTATCTCAAAAGTTAAAGCGTTTAGGACATACATCCAAAGGAAGTTTTTTTCTTAAAATGGGTCTAAGAATTACCTCCTTAAATATTAGCATGTGTTTAAGGAACACCCTGTATATCCTTGCTAATTGCTCAGACAGGTAAACCTCACACTATTGGAGAGGATTTAATTTTACCGGCAATAACTACTGTGCTCCATAGACTACTACTATCTGAAAAATTCCATTGAGCAATAGTTCCGTGCAAAGACGAATTGATGAGATGGCTAAAACATTGCAGAGTCACTGTGCAATCATCTGAAGACTTCTAAATTCTCAATTGAGTTAGATGAGTCCACTTTACCAACCAATGAAGCATTGTTGTTGTCATACGTGTGGTTTATTAAAAATGAGAAAATATATCAAGAACTAATATACACTGGAAACATTTTGTAATGAGATAGAAATTCTGAAGAATATTATATCAGCTGCTACGGATGGCGCTCCGGCTATGACAGGATGTCACGTCACAAAGGATTCATAGCGTACTTAAAAAATAAAATTCCAGATGTACTCGCTGTCCATTGCGTCTTTCCTAGGCAACATTTGGTTGCAAAAAATTTGAGTGAGCGCCTCTCTCAATCACTGCAATATATCATCAAAGCAGTCAATAAAATCCGAAACAGCTCTTTAAATGACAGATTATTTAATCAGCTTTGTGTTGCTACTGATGAAGATTTCAACCGATTGCTGTTCCACACAGAATTGCTCTGGTTATCAAGAGGTAACTGCCTGACTCCATTTTACAATCTATTTGACTCTGTAATAGAGTTCTTGGAAAACAAAGACAAAGAATTGCACGACAACCTCATCACTTCAAGGAATAATACTGTGTGCTTGACAGACCTGTATGAATTATGTAATGATGTCAACTTCCAACTTCAAGGTGACGACTTGAATTTGATTGAAACAAAAAATGGCAGTGCTGCTTTTGAGCCAAATTGCCCTTATATAAGAATAATATCGGCCGACGTGAGTTTCGCAATTTCCCTGATTTGTCAGCAGTATGCTTCAACAACGACGACTTGCTTGTTTACTGCCAACATTTGGAGAACCACTACAGTGATTACCAAGAATTTTGGCTACAAAAGCCAATACCCTGGATTGTGGTCCATCGTTCAACGATTTTTGATAGCATTCCCATCATCGTATTTGTGTGAACACATTAGATTAGTTTTAAAATTCGAATTGAAATGTTTGTTTTAATAACATTAATAAAAGTTTTCCTAATATTACAAAATGGTGTTTTACATTACCCTCATCAGAAAGTCTCATTTTCACATGACACACATAATTTAATCTTAAGCTGTAGTAAAGTAAAAAAAAAATGGGGGGCGCTAGAAAATAATTAATTCTTGAAGTGGGCGGTAGACAAAATAAGTTTAAGAACCTCTGATCTAAATCAATTATCACGAATTTTGTCGTTCTTGACTGAGATAATATTCAATTAGCTGTTCATTCCAAAAATGTTCTTTCACCCTTGTCTCAGTAGATTGGAGTGTTGCCCAATATTCGATCATTCTGGTTATAATACGATATTATAATTTTGAAAATGCAACTGAACTGGATAAGTATATATATGATTCCATTTTTTAGGATGTTCAAAAAAGTGCTTGGCAAGAATTCACCACCGTAGAACAAACCATCCAGGAACAAGCCCATGTCATAGAAACAATGAAGGAAGATTATGAAAAAGAGATTGAAAACCTAAAGAAGGTGATAAAGGAGCAAGAAGAAACCAATTTGATTTTGAAAAATGAGGTTCCCATGACACATTATCATTTGTATAAAGATAAGTATAAGTAGGAGGTGGAGATGTCTGTGTGAATTTGACAATGTTTTATATGATTGTTTTGATAATAAAATACGGACGTTTTATGAATTGTCTCTCATTTAGTTCCATATTTTCTATGCGACTATTGGAAAAAGCGTCAATTGTGTTACTGTTTCTTGTCGGGTAAATAGAATAGCTTCCATGTCACACCAATATGAATATTATTTTGAAATATTTCAACAAACTTCATTTTCACTAGTAACTGGCTCATCAAATATGTGTATAAATATTTCTATAATTGTGAATATGGAATAGTATGTTCACAGCGACATCTTTCTGTAGAAAGCTCACCAAACATATGACTTCAAACAACGGTAATAATTTAATTTCTGTATCATAGTTCCGACATAAAGCATAGATGGCAGTACCAACATGGTTGGACGAACTTCTGTGATAACCTTACCTGTGTATACGGATTTGTATAAGGCCTCACCTATATACCTACATATTTTTTACTATATTTTACTATAATTTTTCGGGACAGTTAAAATTTTGGAAAAAAAACCTTTGTTGCTTTCACGTCTTCCTATTTACACAAAAAATATCGTAAATCTCCATAGGAAGGAAGAAAGCATCAATTTCAGCATAAACTTTTCACAAAAATGTGTAGATCATGCATAGAAACACACAAACTGAAAGAAAACCCTCTCGAAACAACTGCTTTCACATGAACATTGCTTTACAAACAAATATTTTCATATGAATATTGAGTTATACCTACGGAAATCACTTTTTCCTATTCAATATTTACACATTCCAAACATTGGTTATGGAATTGAATGAGATATCATTCACAGGACTGCTACACATGAAAGAGTTACGATATAAAATGGAACATTAACATTGAAGACTATCATCCTCAATAGCGGACTTCGACAATTGTTTTATCATCTATCTGGATATTACAGAACGAAGCACTCATGTCATTTATTAATTAGGTACAAATAGAATGGAAGTTGTTAGTTCTAAAGATTTTACTATTATAATGTTTTGGAGAAAGGGTCCGTCCAGAAGTTTTAACAAGCTATTTTCCCACTACCTATCTTTTTATAAGAATATTGTGATCCGATTGTTTTGATTGAATTTGATCATTTGATAAATATAAAAAATTATTTGATGATTTTACTTTGGATATTTTATTTTAAGTGTTAATTCAATTTTCATTTACATGTTTATGATTTATGAAATTTAATACAATCTTCATGAGAAAATATGAAATAAATTATAATATTTGTCTAATGTCCATTTTTACATTCACAAAACTATTTATAGGGAGTTTATCAAAAGTGTTTCTATAAAACATGATTTTCAGAAAACATTTTTGTAATATTTTTGAATTAGAAAAAAAAAAAAAATCATGAATCCCTTTTTTTGCTCAGAATGCTTTTTTTATCGACAACATTAACTTGATGATATCATTTCAATTGAATATGTAAAATGATTCCTAAAATTATGATACGTTCTATTTATTCAAGTTTTATATTGTTTACTGTTATCCAGTAAATAATATTAAACTTATTAATATTATGAAACGACGTCGTTGTATCTTTACGGCGAAAAAACAAAAAAAAAATTAGCAGAGCGTGGTTTCGATCCACGGACCTCTGGGTTATGGGCCCAGCACGCTTCCACTGCGCCACTCTGCTCTTGGAGATATTAGTGCGAAATAAAGTATATAAATAAAATCATTCTAGATTTATCAAAAGTCTTCATTCAAAATATCAAATTTTATTTTTCAAATGTATACGAGGGAGTCAAGAAACTTCATCCGAGTGCTTCATTTTTGGAATATCAAAAATTTTCAAAGGTTATTTATATCAATACCTATGGTTATATCTCAAGTGCAAAATTCATAATTTTTGAAATTTTGCTAAGGAAATCAGTTTTTAATAATTTGATGAGATCCTGATAAAGTGGTTCGAAATATTTAATCTTGAATTATCATACAGAAAACCATTTGCTCAAAGAATTTTTTATTTATGGGATTAGGTCAGGGCCGTAGCGGAAAGAAAAACCAGGGGGAAGGGAATCCAGGGAATCTAGGGATATTTTTAAAAATGGCAATAATTTTTTTTTAGATCGCTTTAGGGAAAAAAAATTTGACGGGTGATTATTAAACGAATGTAACTTACAACAAAATTTATTAAATGGTCAAAAATACTGAGTGCGCATATAAGCAAAACTAAAAAAAATATGGCTCTTCTTTGGCACCCCGAAAAAAAATCATAATACAAAAAAAATTGGAATCAGTACAAAGTGTGGCCTCCACGCTGGTTTATTACGGCCCTACATCTATCGTGCATCGACAAAATGAGATTGTCAATGTCTTGTTGAGGTACATTTGCCCATTCAGCGATTGAAACATTGTGTGAATGTTCCCCATATGCGGAGTAATTCTTCGATGAGGCATGTCCCACACATGCTCGATGGGATTCAGGTCCGGTGATTGTGCTGGCCATGGCAATACATCAACTCCTTCGTTGGTGAGCCAGTCAGTCACTAGAGGCGCGACATGTGGACTAGCATTATCGTGCATTAGGTGGAAGTTTTCACCAACAGCACCAGCAAACAGACAGACGATAGGTAGAAGAATGGTGTCGAGGTAATGTCGAGCTGTAAGGGAGCGATTTGGAAAAACGAGATCGGTTCTGCCGCCGATCATGATTCCGCCACATAGCATTACTGTACCACCTCTGTATGTGTGGACTTCCTGGACGTGTCTCAAACGTTCATTATTTCCAGGTCGTCTCCACAGTCTTACTCGACGAGAATCTGGATGAAATCCAAATCTGGATTCGTCTGTAAATAAAACTGTGGCCCAATCATTTGCATCCCAGTGTTGATGTTCTTGACACCACTCTAATCTTCTACCGCGATTGCCTCTCGACAAAGGTGGACATCTAAGTGGCCTTCTGTTGTGGAGATCTGCTTCATGCAGTCGATTTCTGACAGTATCACGACCAATGGTTACCTGGTGCGTCTGCTGCAACACGTTAACCAACTCAGGTGCTGTGATTGTCGGTTGTCTTCTTGCGGTTAAGACCAAAAATCGGTCTTGAACTGCAGTTGTAGCGCGTCCTCGCCCTGGATGTTGTTCGGCTGGACTGCCAGTTTCACGGAAACGCCGCCACAATCGACTGATAACACTTTGGGAGACCCCCAAACGAAGAGCTACATCATTTTGTCGCATGCCACCTTGAAGAAGCCCTACAGCTCTATTCATCTCAGCCAATAGTAAGTGATGGCGTTCCATGTTAAAGCACAATATTTCCAGTTTAATTGCTGAGCAAGAACTGCATAAAATGTACAAACTCGACACTTTCAGATTATTCATTTTAGCCGAAAACCTACAGTTTGTAAAAAACTTGATAAAAGATTAGTTACCGTTTTTGCAGGCTTTGTTCAACCCATAGAAATCTACAGGGTGGTCGAGTGTACCAATTTAATCGAAATTAAACAACCTCATGCATTTATTTTTATGATATTTAGTATGTTATAAAAATATCCCTAGATATATATATATATATATATATATATATATATATATATATATATATATATATATATATATATATATATATATATATCATATATATATATATATATATATATATATATATATAAATATATATATATATATATATATATATATATATATATATATATATATATATATATATATATGATGTGTTGTTTTTCCGGGTGTTCATCCGTTGTGTACTATTCGATAGTCGACGTTTCGCCATCATCTCAGATGGCATTATCAAGACGAGTTACTGCTTCGCTTCGAGAGGTGTAACTGATGTTAGGTTCTTCTTGTGGTGTTTTTATATGGTTTCGCTTGCGTAAGTTGTATGGATTTGTTACCTGTTTTTCCACCTGAGGGTTGTTGATGGCTTTTGGCAGTTCTCCTACCTGTTTTTCTACCTGAGGGTTGTTAATGTGAATCCATTTTGTTGATGAGGCAAAGCAAAGCCTCATCAACACAAGGGATGACTCACTAAACATCCCATGGATTTGGAAAACAATAATTAAAAACAACCCCCAAAGACAACCACAAATTGATAATGAACCATCGCAGGTAGGAGAACCGCCAGAAGCCATTAACAACCCTCAGGTAGAAAAACAGGAACGTGGAACTATTAACTATAAAGTACTTCTAGGCAGGGCACACTATCATGTCTGCAGACTTCCTCCACCACCAAGTCGAGTTATCTTTAAAGAGGAATCCTAAGGTATTCGATTTCAATGACTTCAAAAATGTCGTTCAACAATCTGATTCATCAAAAGTTGATGTGATCGATATGAAAATTGAATGGATGAATCTAAGTTCCAAATATAAATTGCAGAGAATATCTCCTAAGCCCTATCTCCACGACATGGATTTCGTTCAGTTCCACAGAAATAAAAAACTCTCTGGTACAAAAACAAATTCACGCATGAACCTTTGGAACTGAACTTCCTAACAGCAAGTTATTTTAAAGCGACTATACCAAAGGCTACTCAACGAAATACTCCCAGAGGAATTTCTTAAGAGAGAAAGAATAATCTGAATAAGCTGAGTGATGATGACTTGTAGTTTCTCATGAACTTGTTCATTATTACTATTTTTTAAGAGTGTTTAATCAGTTTACTTTTACTATTAAATCATTGAGGTATTGTGTTCCAGGTTAAAATAAAATTCTAATAAGTGAAGCGTCCTTGATTATATCATGCTTTCCAAGTTAGAATGTCCTAACTTTAGATTTTTTCTAATTTCGAATATAATAATGATGTTACATGAAATATATATTACTTGTGATAATTTTCAAGAAAATAGTCAGGACTGAGGAAAGTTTCCAATTTGAAGAACTCAAAATGATGAAAGCATAGAATACTTCACAAAAACTCATTAATCTCCTTTTCATAATTTGGCTAGTTAGGACATTTTAGTCAAGCAGGGCAGAATAGGTGTATCATACGTGACGACTGTATTGAAAAAGACATCGGATGCAGGATGTCTAGAACACGATATGAGAGGATGGCACAAAAATAGACCACACAGAATTTCGGAGAATGTTGAAAAAACCTGTTGTAGAACATACAAAACGATTTCCTGTTGTGCCATCTCATTACACATGAAAATATTCTCAGAAAATGTACCTTGAAGAAGGTTTGAATATATCCCAAATGCACAGACTCTACGTAGAATGTATGCAACAAAATGGTACCATTGAAGTTGCGACCAAACGGCAGTATGCCGTTTGGTATGATAATTTAATGTTTGTAGACAAGAGTAATGATTACTTTTCTTTCTTTCACCTGCTCCATGCTTTATTTATATTTTAATGTCTTAAAATGTCGGGGGTGATCCAGACACCCCCCACTTCGCTACGCCACTGTTCAAGCACTGACCAACTGCACTAACCAACCCCACCGACGAATCCGCCCCTGTCCATCGTTAGATCAAGGGCTACGAAACACCGTCAAAACCAAATCGACGCGGTATAGTAGGACTGGATCGGATCTTCCGACTAAGCCACTGCCGCCGGCAACATTGCACTGTCACGACAGTTCCTTCTCACGACACGAAAGAGTGTTGTGGCTCGATTCCGCGGCATCTTATAAACAAAAGCACCTCGAACGAACTCTGTATGCGGCCTTTGTTTTCTCATACTGTATAACTCGATTTAGTGAATAATAATGTCGGACACAGTGTTTGAATTATTGAAAACGTGCGTTCCTAGGTATTGATTTTTGTACCTAACCTCAAAATCGAACGGTGAATCACCCCTTGGTAGTCAACCCCGCCGGGTTTTGTTTTTAAAGGGACTGCATTCAAAGAAACACAGTTTGCCTTGCATGGGGCGTTCGAGTAATTGGTGTAGTGGGAATCCGCCGATTTTTTGTGAACTGACCGTAGGTGGAGAAGGTGATAAACAGTTTTTTTTTTCTTCATACAGCTGTCTGTGTTTTTTTACTAGTGAGTTTCGATTGCGTCCTGTGATATTAGTGAATGTTCAGGTAAGTTTTCTCATTTCACATTTGCTGGTAGTTGAAAATAAACAGATCTATCTATTTAAGACCATCTCGTGATTTGATTAACTGAAGTTGTCTTTACGTCCTTTCGAAATAAACAGTCATTTTCCGCAAATCGTAAAATCCTTCCTAAAATCGTCGAAGTCCTTGAAAAGAGGGTAGTCAGTTGGCGAAAGATCTGGGGAGTATGGTGGGTGAGATAGAACTTCGACGTTCAATTTGTTCAATTTTCGGACGGTGATTTGTAAAACGTGCGGACGGGCATTGTCGTGCTTTGCTGCTTTGATGAATAGTTGAATAATAGGTTAAATAATGAACCTAAAAAATTTCGGCTCGTAGAACTCTTCTCAAATGCATACCTAAGAAGATTATAAGAAGAAAGATTATACATGTTTTTTGATGTGTTTCTTATAACTTTTCCAAGTGAAAAATTTCAAAATACCAAAGAAACAGAGTATTTTTCTTTAAATTTTTTGATTTTAAGGTTTCTTTCATTAACAAATGGATAAAGGATTATGGATCGTGTTAAAAAACACAAATAATGATTTTTAGAGGAAAAATGTTTTTTTAATAATTATTTCAATTATGTAAATTGAAAAAACCATTGAAAAACAAAATGGTATTCCATATTTGGTTACTTTTCTCTACTTATCAACAATTGAAAAAAAAAATAGAATTATTTTTATCAATATTTTTTCATCACAACAGAATGGCAGAAAAATTTTACCAACTATTAAATTTCTCTTTTTTTGTAAACAATTTGTTAACAACCGCGGTTAATTACTGTCATTTGTTAGTAAAAAAGTCTTGAAATCAAAACATATCCATAAAATTTTTCACTTAAAAAAATGATAATGAAAAAAATGAAAAACATGTAAGTATAAACTTTCATTAGGTACATAATCTTTTTGAATAGGTATGCATATAATAACTCCATGAGGCGTAATTTTTTAGGATCACTATTCAACTATTTATCAGACCAGAGATCCGATAATAATTCATTAATTAACAAAAGCTTCACGAAAAATGAGGATGAATTTTATTTTATTTCAAACAGGAGCTCATTTTTTAAAAAGTTATAGTTTTTTTTACATTTTTAAGTGGACATTTAATGTTGCAAAAAAATTATTTTAGGTGCAACGCTGTTTTAAGCAGATATGCATCTCTCTTTAAGACTCTTCTTGTTTCATTACTTTAATATTTATAGTTTTGATGTAATTAACAAAAAACTGGAATACCTCATTTTTCCTCGATAATTTTGTGTATAACAATAGTGATTTTTTACCCACTGTAAAATCCTTCGAATTCAGTTTTTTCTTGGGGTCCATTCCGATTCGAATGATTCCTTGCTCATATGTTTAGGCGCTTCATATCTATTTTTTATGTTTTTCACTTTGTTTCATAGTCTGTAAATACAAAATCCAAAAACTTTCCCAAATTATAATATTTCAACTACCAGGAATGATAATTATATCATAAACACCAAATTTCATCTCCTATACAAAAACTGTATGAATATCTTATCTGTTATAATGGATCTACTACTCTAATCTCTACAAATCAACTGAATTCATCCCAGTGCTTATCTTTGTTATCTTGAAGGTCAATAATCCAACACCTCATTACAATATAAATGTCGGATTATAAATGTAAGATATCATAACTGATTTGGGCTTCAATAGATGTTTCTTTGAATTAGTTGGGGATACTTAGTTTATTTCTACCTGTGACCAGTATTTTTACTGATAAAGTTGTTAATATACTGCATACTAAATGATTATTCTGAATTATAATACAGGGTGAATCAAAACTCAAAAAAGTTATTCTTTTATTTTTCAAATTGAGATAATATGTGGTCAAATATCAAGCAATTCTTCAATTACAACTAAAGTCGTATCCTGTCAAAAGTTGAATAGAAAATTCTGAACGATCCTTTTTGTGTACGCAATCTAGGCATGTATGTAATTATAAAGACACATAATTTATACAGCGTGATTCACGATCGGTGGTCGGTTAGACGTTTCTGTACAACCCAACGCAGATTTTTCTGAAAATTTCACATCTTACATTTTCTTACCTGTTCTATCGGTCTGAAATATTTTCAGCATTACGGCGTTGCTACTTCCATCAAAAAGCCCTAGCATTTGTATTTTTTGAATAGAATACCCCGTATATTATAATACTTTTTGTTAATAATGTCCTATGCCTATCTCTATCGGTTATCGAGATAAAAATGATTTGTGCTAAATAAGGTCCTAAATATAGCCCTCATTGAATGTCAGTACTCTCGATTGATGAAAAATTGATATCTTGACGATAGTTTGGACAAACACTAAGAAATCGACTCTATACCATACAGGGCGTGCTAAAATTATGCATAAAAAGTGGTCAAATGTTAATTTTTTCAAATGAAACCCCTTGTATATTTATCGATAAATTGAAAGATGATGGAAAATGCTTCACAAGGTGATATATCATGTTCCTATACCTAAAGTTTTCCTAATAAAGTCACTTCTTGTGGAAATTAAACTATCACCGACAGAAATTAACATATGACCATGATCATGGACCAATATTTGCCAAGATTGAAAGCACGTGCTTGAAGATCCGCCAAGACATGGAGAATACCCACAACAGAAAGTGGGGGAAGTTAGTGAGGAAACAATGCTCAAACACAGACCGAAAACAGGACAACTATGAAGCCGTCAACGTCATTAACATGAGTTCCCGCCCGCTCACGGGAATAGAGAAATCCTTGTGGAGGAAAGGCGTAAATTTCGCCATTGCGCCAACATCTGTGCCCACTTTGGAGATAACTACGGCAGTGGAATCCACCAGTTCCCTTATTGACCAGACCGAGGCAAAAGAATTCAGATGGAAAATCAGAGAACAGCTGGATCGAGAACCAGTTCCAACATCTAACATCAGCAATGAAGAACGTATAGCTCTGAACTGCCTACGTAGAGACAACAGAATCAAGATCCTACCTGCAGATAAAGGAAATGCTACTGTGGTGATGGATACTGTTCTATACGAACAGAAGATCGAAGAGGTTCTTCAGAAGGGACGATACACAAAGATCGTACGGGACCCTACTGCATCAATTGAAAGGAAGTTGTACCAGATTTTGAAAAAAACATCAAGTCTATTTTTCGGGCAAGGAAAGATCATCGCTAACACCGCACCACAGTAAGCCCCCTCACTTGTATGGATTACCCAAAATGCACAAGAAGGACGTTCCGCTTAGACCGATCATCAGCTCCAAAGATTCGGCTACTCAAAACTTGTCTAGATTTTTACTTTAAACATTACAAAGAAAAACATCGTCTTATGTGAAGAATTCAAGGCATTTTGTCTAACTACAAGGGTCAATTGAAGTCATACAGGAAGATCAACTAATTAACTTCGATGTGGAAAGCCTTTACAACAACGTTCCGGTCGAAGAAGCACTCCAAATCATACAGAGAAAGCTATCCGAAGACGGGAACCTGAAAGAGAGAACGAATCTACCTATAGAAGTAATTATGGAATTACTAGGATGCTTTGTACGAAACTGTTATTTCCAACTGAAGGACGAATTCTTTATACAAGATGAGGGACTGCCAATGGGATCGCCGCTTTCACCAGTCATAGACAACATATATATGGAGTGGTTTGAAACTCTGGCCATTGAAGTAGCCCATAAGAAACCTCGAGTCTGGTTGAAATATGTTGACGAAACCTTCATAATATGGAACCATGGGAATACTGAATTAGACGCCTTCCTGAAACACATCAACAACATGAGACCTTTCATCACTTTCACAATGGAGAAGGAAATCCTCAACGAATTGCCATCTGTATACCGAAAACTCACTCATACGGGACAGTATCTGAATCACGAATCCAATCGACTAAAAGAAGAGTCATCAAGACTCTATTAGACCGTGCTTTCGGGTTCTGTAATACGAAGGAAGATTTTGAGAAGGACTAGAAATCATAAAAAATGATCTTCAACGGAATGGCTACTCCAAAGCGATGGTAGAAAAGACTTTGGCTAAAAAACAGCAGGAGCATCACAAGAAAGAGATGCCATCACAACCAGTGCCTGCACTTTCCTACATCAGATGATTATCGGAGAGGATAAGAGGAATTGGTTCCAAATACAACATCAGAACCTGCTTCAGATCAGGTAACACTATCCGTAGCAGCCTCACGAAAACCAGGACACCAAACGCGGACTGCGATTCCAAGAATTGCATTTACCGTATACCCTTTGAGTGCGGAAAATCATATATTGGTGAAACTAAGAGGCCATTGAATGTTCGCATTGCCGAGCACAAGAAACACACACAGCGAGGGAAAACCAGCAAATCTGGAATAGCAGACCATGTTTGGACCTATCAACACAACATCGAATGGTCCCAAGCTGAGATCATACACAGAGAGGAACATTGGTTTAAGAGAAAATTCAAGAAAGCCGCATACATGTTGTCCAACAACGTATTCAGCCAAGCTAGCGTAGATATACACAATATATGGAAACCCATCATCAAGCGAAAAATGGCCAACGCCCGGCAAACGGTCATCTCCCACTGAACCAGTGAAGCGGAAAAAATGGAAAGCGGGGATAAGTGAAAGCACTCGAATGACCTATGAATAGTAATCTCTCGGAGGAATCAGTCCAGTCATCACTTGAAGACGATTGTAGATACTAACAATCGAAACGTCGTGAACTAACGTGACTTGGAATCTATACACTTTTTATTTTAATTTTCTTTTTTCATTTCTTTATTTTCATTTTTTTATTCATTTAATTGTTTTATCTTTACTTGTATCTTATTTCACTATTATTTCATCTCAGGTTATATTTTTGCCTAATATAATTGTTATTTTCAGCTTTATTTTGAATTCTTCTTTTTAGTTGTTTCAGAGATTTAAAATCATTTTATATATTAGATATTAGACAATGGAAGTCCGAACTAGTGAAATTCACCATGAAACAATGTCAATCACCTTCAAACAAACGTTGGTCTACTTGTTTCTGTTTTTAAAAACTAAACTAGTCGCAAGCGATTCCGTTTGGTGGAAATTCGCCTTAACAGAATTGTATCGAAAATTATCAGAAATTAGAACAAAAAACTTCTGAAACTTCAATTAATAAGAAGCTTGGAATTTGCACAGCAATGATCCCAGTACAGTTAATGATTCGTCTATCGTTAATGAGTTCGTTCTTTGGTTTGTTTACTTTCACCTTATTTGGACTACGCTAAGTACGTGTTTTTAACCTTGCGTTTGATATATTGAAGTAGAGTTGTGACATTTTTTACGTCTAGAAAAAGTTGACGTGTATCTGTTACGACATGTTATACCTGATAACGTTTCATAAACAGTAAAAGAATGGTATCTCCTGCTAGCTCAGGACAGGATTGAGAAATATTTGTATAAAGATCAGTTTGATCTTCCTCTTGAAGATGATCACTCGGTGATCGAAACACGTGCCGAGGTGTTGAAATAACGGTTTGCTGTTGGGAAAAAACTCCTTTAATATCCATTACTACACCAAAGGTTCCAAACAGTCCATCACAAGTTCTTCTTCAAAAGCGAAAATGAAAACTAAATTTGTTTACTCAAATGATAACATTCCTGGCTCATGCTTTATGTGAAAGTTTTCAGCATGTTCTGAAAACTTGCTTTTGGTCCATACCTCGGCACTGACTTTTGTGTTCAAAACCTAATTTTCTAGGTGAATAATTATACAGTGAATTGAAATTAGCGGATATTCGTTTTTTTGTGATTTATTGTATTTTATTTAATTATTATCTTAATCCATCTTTCATTAGAAAAAATTTATATCTGCAGTATCTCACTGACAACTGAATTCAATACCCGAGTTCCTAAATCTATTGATTTCTAAGCATTCCAAAATGTTGAGTCTTGAACCTTTCTCTTCCAAATGCAGTACATCATAATCCTGTCAAAAGATGGTTCGCAAATGTTCAATTGGTCTTTTCAGACAAAAAATTACTGCCATTATCTTTTATTCTCCTGGAGAAAGTTCTTCCAGCTTGGCCAATATGTAATTTAGGACAATATGCATATGTGCAACAACATGCGGTAAGTTCATATGAAATGTGTTCAGCATGACTGCTAAGAAATACCTCTCAGATAAGGATTTGGAAGAAATACTACAGAATCTGAGTGAAAGTGAAGAAGGCTATGATTTTTCTTATGATAGCATCGCAGATCCGAATTTTCTGCCGAGCGATCAGGATTTGGAGAATTTTGTTTCAAATTTTTATGATCAACAGGGTGAAAACAAATTGGACTTGGATGATACAGCCGATGAAGAAGGAACCTTTGATGAAACCCAGCAAGAAACTAATGTTATGGAAACGATAGTATCAGTTCCTTCTACATCAGAAAGCTCATCGAATGGAAAGAAAACAAATCGAAAAGGACAGCAGAAGAAAAGAGAAAATATTATTTGGAAGAAAAAAAATGTCATACTGAATGAAACCCAGATATCATGGAATTGAATACTCCTTATCAATTCTTCACTTTTTTATTCACCGATGATATAGTCAGTAATATTGTAGAACAGTCAAATCTGTATCGAGTGGTCCAACGAAAAGTATGCACCTTGCTTTTCTCCTTTTTTTGTAACTTAACGCAAAAATGCTCGGACAGGTCAATTTTGCTTTTGAGGGGGACACATTTTAGATGTATTTTTCTACCTGTGCCTTCAACCCCCTAGCGAGGGTGAGTAACAACCCTAAAATTTTAAATAGAAAGTGGGGTCTAGTGATATATCATTTGAAAGGGCACAAAATTCTCTTTCCAATGATACCTAATTTGTTGTATTCACTTGAATAGTTATAAAAAAAGCAAGAACATTTACTCGATATTTTTGTTGTTAATGAAAATGCGAAAAAAAACGGCATTTTTATCACTACTACATTCCTCAATTTTTCTCATGCGCTTTTTGGTTCAAATAACAACAGCAGATAAGTGTACAAAAAGAATTTGGGTAAACGTTCATTGATTCAGTTCGGTTGCTTTTGAAATTATTTCAACTTTACTGTAAAAATGGTTTATTCCATTCCTGAACGAGTTGAAATTGTTAAACTTTATTATCAACATAATAGTTGTGCTAGACTTTCTGCTCGCCTCTTTAAATAACAATCATCCCGGGAAAAATGTGAATGATTCGTACGTTGCCAAGTTAGTCCAAAAGTTTGTCGATACCGGATCTGTCTGTAATGTGAAACACCAGCCACGGAAACCGATCAGAAATGGAGCAGTGGAAGTCGCTGTTTTGGGACATGTTGAATTGGATCATACTCAAAGTACCCGTCAGCTTGCTGCAGCCTCAGGTGTCTCCCGTTCGTCCATAATACGGATATTAAAAGCCTATAAATTTCATCCGTACAAAATTAAATTAGTACAGGAACTGAATGAAGATGATCCTGATAGAAGGCTGCAATTTTGTGAACAACTGAGCCAGCTACTAATTGATGATCCGCACCTATCATTCAACACGTGCTTTTCCAATGAGAGCACATTTTTTTTGGATGGAGTTGTGAATAGGCATAATTGCCGTTACTGGGATGACAGTAACCCACACTTATTCCGAAAGGTCCATAACCAGTACCCTCAAAAAATCAATGTCTGGTGTGGCATACTAGGTAGTCATATCGTAGGGCCACTTTTTATTCCTGGGAATTCAACTGGTGAGGTCTACCTGAACATACAATTGATCCTCACAAAACAGAAATAATTGAAAATGACCAAAATCATAATGATGATCGGCTTCATTTCCAGCAAGATGGAGCACATCCTCACATGTTGCTCCGGTAAGAGAGTTTTTAGATGACCGGATTCCTGGACGGTGGATTGAAAGGAGAGGCCCCATCGAATGGCCTGTCAGGTCACCTGATTTATCGCCTTTAGACTTTTTCCTTTGGGGACACTTGAAAAATAAATGTTTTGCTACGCAGCCCGAGTCCATAGAAGATCTTCGCCAACGAATTACAGCAGAGTGCAGAAGTATAACACCTGATATGCTACAGAATGCTAGGAATAGATTTGAACAAAATCTGTATTATTGTATGGAAGCAAATGGGTCACATTTTCAGCACTTGCTGAAGTAGGATTCTACTACGTCAATTACACATTTCAAAGTACTGGGTTGTAGTTATTTTTCTTCATAATACCTACATGTTTGAGTGAAATACAACAAATTAGGTATCATTGGAAAGATAATGTTGTGCCCTTTCAAATGATATATCACTCCACCCCACTTTCCATTTAAAATTTTAGGGTTATTACTCACCCTCACTAGGTGGTTGAAGGCACAGGTAGAAAAATACATCTGAAATGTGTCCCCCTCAAAAGAAAAATTGACCTGTCCGAGCATTTTTGCGTTAAGTTACAAAAAAAGGAGAAAAGCAAGGTGCATACTTTTCGTTGGACCACTCTGTATGCAATACAGAAGGATCCCAGTAGACCTGTCAATATAACCAGTACAGAGGTAAGACAATATATTGGAATTTGCTTCTACATGTCATTGTTTCATAATACGAACACCCGATCCTATTGGTCTGAGAGCTTGGGATTTGATGCAATAAAAAAAACAATGTCGGTGAATTGTTTCGAAAAGATAAAACAATTTCTTCATTTCAACAATAATTTGTTCTACAAGACATTTTCTGAAGCAATATTTACCACTCAAACCTCATAAGTGGGGGTTCAAACTCTCCGTTCTATCCTCCGTATCAGGATTTGCTCATAGAGTTGAAATTTATGCAGGACAAGAAAATGGCAATTACTCAACACAAGTTTCTGATTTGGGTGCTAGCAGCAATGTCGTGGTTCGTTTGGCACAAATGGGTTCCAGACAACCTGAATCACAGAAATTTACTTCGATAATTATTATACCTCGATTCCGTTGATATCATACTTAGCTGGAAGAGGAATACTGAGCCTGGGTACTGTACGGAGAGATAGGATATCAAACTGTAAGTTGCTAGATGAGAAAGCTATGAAAAAAGCAGATAGAGGTGCTACATATGAATATGTTGCCTCATATAAGGGCACAGAAATTTCAAATGTTGCCTGGAAAGACAATAAAACTGTAACACTCCTATTGAATTTCGCTGGAGAAATACCTCTGAGTGAAGGTCAGCGTTTTGATAGAAAGAGAAAGGAAATAATTGAAGTGGATTGCCCATACATTGTGAAGGAATAAAACCGGCACATGGGTGGTGTTGACTTGTTGGACAGTCATTTGGCACAGCACAAAATATTACTACGTAGTAAACAGTGGTATTTCAGACTGTTCTATCATCTGTTAGGTTTGGCAGTGGTTAATTTTTGGGTACTTCATAAGCAGGCGTTCAAGTACTGACAAATTGCCAACTTTGTCTGACTTCAAAACAGAAATAGCAGAATGTATGTGTAGAATTGGTGCACAGCGGGAAAGAGAAAAAAGAGGTAGACCGTCATTATTCATTGAAACAGACATTAAAAAAAAAAATGTGCAGTCCCGCCCAACATGTACCTCCCAAAGACGTGAGACAAGATTCAATTGGATATTGACCCATTTGGACAAAGAAGAGAGTAAGATGAACGTAAGATGTAAAGTTCCAAACTGTGCAGGAATTTCAGAAACAACTTGTTCCAAGTGTGGCGTTGGACTTTGTTACAACAAAAAAAAATAACTGTTTTCTTCAGTTTCATACCACCTGAATATTGGTAGCGTACACATGGTGTTGCATTTCTACAACACATTAAAAAAATGTATTGAAATGAAATGATTTTTTTTTAATACTTTTCCATTCATTCTCATGCAAAAACAATCCTTATGAGCGATGAACAAGACGAATATAAAAAAATAATGCAATGAAGGGTTAGTAGAATCAACAGAGGAAATTCATTCATCCTGTGTTCCACACCTTTCGGGGTATAAACTAACTATTTTGATTGACAGACCTTTCATTTGTATGAAGCAATTTTTGAAGAGGATATTCATGTATTTATTGGTTGTTTCAGAAGATGATATGAAACATGGATTTCGACAAGGATCCGACATTGCAGGAATGGACACGAGAACAGCCTTTATCGGTTCTCGCGTTGGACAGTGCTGACAGAGCAGTTTTAAGAATAGCAGGTAAGCACATAACAGTTCTACAAGTCTACATTTGTTTGAAGTAGAGTTTAAAGTTTATGAAAAAAAAATTTTTCAATGTTTTTTTTTCAGTTTAATATCTATTTTTTGTCATTGCTAATAACGGGTGATTTTTTGAGAGGTATAGTATTTGATTTTCAAAACAACACAAACAATTTGAAAAAATTGATGAAATCTTTTTTGGAATCGATAGAACGATCAATGTAATTTAATGTTTGAAGATGATTTCTTGCAGATGTTGTCCGCGGCTCCGCTTTAGATGGCCCATGTGCAAGGTCCAATTTTGGCACACTCTCTCTAACTTATTGACCGGTATTTCACGTATAAATGCTTCAATGTTGGCTTCCAGAGCGTCAGTCGTTGCTGGTTTATCCCTGTAGACATGAGCCGTAACATGACCCCACAAAAAATAATTCAAAGGCGTTAAATCACACGATCTAGGCGGCCAATTGACGGACCCCAAACGTGAGATAAACTGTTCACCGAAGGCGGCTCTTCATTGGGCCATTGTTTCGCGTGACGTGTAGCATGTGGCACCGTCTTGTTGAAACCACATGTCAGGCATGTCCAATTCTTCCATTTTGGGCAACAAAAAGTCGTCAATCATCACACGGTAGCGCTCGCCATTCACAGTAACGTTCCGGCCATTGTCGTCTTTGAAGAAGTACGGCCCGATGATGTTACCAACCCATAATCCACACCAAACAGTGACTTTTTTGGGATCCATCGGTAGCTCTTGCCATGCTTGTGGCTGGTATTCACTCCAGGTGCGGCAGTTTTGCCTGTTAACGTATCCATTCAACCAGAAATGAGCCTCGTCGCTGAACACAATTCGGTGGATCTTCCTCCAACTTTGCCAGCCCCCATTCACCAAATGTTAGACGTTGTGGGAGGTCGTGTAGCTTCAATTCTTGCACCAGCTGTATCTTATAAGGTTTCACACCCAAATCCTTTTGCAAAATTTTCCATGTAGTGGAGTAGCAGAGGCCCAATTTCTGCGAACGGCGGCGAATCGACATTTCACGGTCATCACGAACACTGGCGGATATAGCCGCAATATTTTCTTCGTTCCTCACTCTACGTATGCGTGTTGGTGGTTGTATGTCCAATAATGTGAACTGGGTTCGAAATTCAGTCACAAGCTTCCGAATAGCTCCCTCAGTAGGCCGACGAAACTGACCATGAATTGGAAGAAGTGCACGATGCACATTCTTCACCGAGCATGAATGTTGATAATAAAATTCAATAATTTGCAAGCATTGTTCATTCGTAAGTCGATTCATGGTTAAATCATAGACCAAACTGAACAAGTTTGACAATGACACAAGACACGATTAAGCGTGATCTGTCAAAAACAGTGTTGCCAAAAACTTACCAGCAAAAAAATCACTCATTACAATATGAAAAATTGGAAATTGACAGAACGTTACGGTTGCCACAAATAAACAACATTATGTGATAAATTATGTAGCAATGTAGTCTCTCAAGAGCTTCAACAATGGTTTTTGTTCGTACGTTTGTTTACACATGAACACCGACTTTCTATCTATATTTGGGCATTTTTTTAATGTATAACAATTATTCAAGACGAAATATATTTTTTCATAACAAATTGTTTATTGAATAAACTTACAAAAAATGAAAAAAGCTGAATATAAATGTGTATTAGAAATTAGGATTTGAAAAATAGTGGCTGCATATTATTATTTACGGGCAGAAACAAATTGTTGAAGAACAATGCGATTTTATGCAAAGAACGTATTTTAAGAAACATTTCTTGTCTTTATAATTATTATTTGCATTAATTTGCAGAATTTCCCAAGAAATTTCAATATTCTCATAAACAATGCATTTGTTTACAATTAATGAAAAAAATGTAGCGCTTGTCAATAAGAAAACTAACCAATTGGAATATTTGGGAAAAAAAATTCCAAAACTTCTTTTGTTTTTTATTTCTGATTGTTCATGACAATGTTGAATTGTTTTTTTTTCTCAACTTTTGAACGGGACAAGATATCAAGATCGGACAAAATTTTTCAGTAACATACATATTAGATATCGAGTATAAATAAAAACTAGATTTCCTTGAAAACTATTCAAATTCGAATTCAAATTTATTAACCAATCAATAATATCAAATGCATGTCTATATAAAGAGTGGTCCAATGAAAAGTATGCACCTTTCTTTTCCCTTTTTTGTAACTTAACGCAAAAATGCTCGGACAGGTCAATTTTGCTTTTGAGGGGGACACATTTTAGATGTATTTTTCTACCTGTGCCTTCAACCCCCTAGCAAGGGTGAGTAACAACCCTAAAATTTTAAATATATATCATTTGAAAGGGCACAAAATTATCTTTCCAATGATACCTAATTTGTTGTATTTCACTCAAACATGTAGGTATTATGAAGAAAAACAACTACAACCCAGTACTTTGAAATGTGTAATTGATTTAGTAGAATCCTACTTCAGCAAGTGCTGAAAATGTGACCCATTTGCTTCCATACAATAATACAGATTTTGTTCAAATCTATTCCTAACATTCTGTAGCATATCAGGTGTTATACTTCTGCACTCTGCTGTAATTCGTTGGCGAATATCTTCTATGGACTCGGGCTGCGTAGCAAAACATTTATTTTTCAAGTGTCCCCAAAGGAAAAAGTCTAAAGGCGATAAATCAGGTGACCTGGCAGGCCATTCGATGGGGCCTCTGCTTCCAATCCACCGTCCAGGAAACCGGTCATCTAAAAACTCTCTTACCGGAGCAACATAGTGAGGAGGTGCTCCATCTTGCTGGAAATGAAGCCGATCATCATTATGATTTTGGTCATTTTCAATTATTTCTGTTATGAGAGGATCAATTGTATCTTCAAGCATGTTCAGGTAGACCTCACCAGTTAAATTCCCAGGAATAAAAAGTGGCCCTACGATATGACTACCTAATATGCCACACCAGACATTGATTTTTTGAGGGTACTGGGTATGGACCTCTCGGAATAAGTGTAGGTTACTGTCATCCCAGTAACGGCAATTATGCCTATTCACAGCTCCATTAAAAAAAATGGACTCTCATTGGAAAAGCACGTGTTGAATGATAGGTGCGGATCATCAACTGGCTCAGTTGTTCACAAAATTGCAGCCTTCTATCAGGATCATCTTCATTGAGTTCCTGTACTAATTTAATTTTGTACCGATGAAATTTATAGGCTTTTAATATCCGTATTATGGACGAACGGGAGACACCAGAGGCTGCAGCAAGCTGACGGGTACTTTGAGTATGATCCAATTCAAGATGTTCCAAAACAGCGACTTCCACTGCTTCATTTCTGATCGGTTTCCGTGGCTGGTGTTTCACATTACAGGCAGATCCGGTATCGACAAACTTTTGGACTAACTTGGCAACGTACGAATCATTCATATTTTTCCCGGGATGACTGTTATTAAAGAGGCGAGCAGTAAGTCTAGCACAACTATTATGTTGATAATAAAGTTTAACAATTTCAACTCGTTCAGGAATGGAATAAACCATTTTTACAGTAAAGTTGAAATAATTTCAAAAGCAACCAAACTGAATCAATGAACGTTTGCCTAAATTCTTTTTGTACACTTATCTGCTGTTGTTATTTGAACCAAAAAACGCACGAGAGAAATTGAGAAATGTAGTAGTGATAAAAATGCCGTTTTTTCCGCATTTTCATTAACACCAAAAATATCGAGTAAATGTTCTTGCTTTTTTTATAACTATTCAAGTAAATACAACAAATTAGGTATCATTGTATCATTGTAGATTATGCAAAGTAGTAACTTTCAGTCACAAAAACTGGAAGATAAAGCCCTCCTGAAACAGCTACTTTCATATAAACATTGAATTAAACGAAAGGAAAATTCTTTCGAAACAAATACTTTTATATGAACACTGAAATATGAACATGGCTCGAAGCAGTCATTGTATAGTGGTTTTGTAAACTGTAATTCGAGTAGTGAAAATCTCCCAAGTGAATATTCAATACTCGTGTTGTGATTACCTATATTAAGAAAGTGACATATATCATGGATGACGAAACTTTCACAATCCACCTTCTGTACAGAACTCTGCACTGATATTTGATATCAAATATAATTGACAAGAATTTTCCATCATCTGTGTCACATTCGCCTACTGATGATTCAAACCTAACGGGCAGCATTTCACAGAAATCGATGACTTGTCTTCTATTTAATCTCGGCAGCTGCTTCCTCCTATTGGTTTAATCAGCATTCTTAAGAACGTGACTAGTTATATTAGTCCGTGTCATACTCGTTATTTGATTTAATATCCCCAAGCGGGTTTTTACGCAAATTCTGTTGACTTCTTTCACTGGATTTGTCCTGGGTTGAATGTAGTGTTATTGGATAACTTGCTCTTTATACGTGATTATAATTAAAAACATGTTTTGTTGAAAAATGCAGGATATCGTTCAAAGATAGTCTATACGTCTTTGCAAACGAGTGTCGAAATCGGACTACATCAGGGTTCGGTCTTAGGGTCGTTGCTGTTCACTATTTTTATTAACGATACTAAATTTACCTTTCTCTTGCCAGATTTGTGTATTGCTTTTGCAACTGATACATATATGATCAATTCACATCAGAGCTATAATTCTCTTACGATTGATCAGAGGAAAATCAAACTCTTCGAGATGATCTCTTGGTGATCGAAACACGTGTTGAGGTGTTAAAATAACGGTTCACTAACATTTATTACTTTACCAAAGGTTCCAAACAGTACATCACGAGTATAAATTTTTACAAAATTTCATTGTATATTTACATTTACACTTTTTATAATTACCTGATCTCTGGACTATTAACATTGTATAATATTATCTATGATAAATAACATTGACATTCAGATAATTAAAGTATACCTTTGTTGATTGAACGACCTTTAATCTGACGTTATCTTGAAAAACTGATTACCAGACAATAAAACATGAATCATACAATCAAACTATCACCACCTTGATCAATACATACTTCTAGACTTTCTATTTTTATGCGAATTTCACCAAACATTTGCAAGTAGATATTCAATTAATATACCTCACAAATGATGTGGTATTCTGATAGAAACTTCCAGTGGGAATCAGAAGGTCTTGTATCTATGCACAAAGCAGATAGAGAAAAATATAATAAAAGGAAACTTGTTTTCACATCAGAGCTGGAATGAACAAAAACTAGAAAAATGCATCTAAAGCAAATTCAAATCCAAGATAGAGTGGATGTAAACATTGACATGCCCTACGCACGTGATATTGAAAATCCCAAGAATTGGCCAGGGTTCCAAGGATTGGCCAGGGTCGTATTCAGAACCAACATCTTGTTGATCGCAAATGCTATATCATACTTGGGAAAACTTTTTTATAATAACGAGTGAAAGGCACAAGTTTTGCAGTTTAACGGGAAAAATGCAGATAATATGTGTAATATAAAAATATTTTCACTGGATTTTTCACAGCGCACTCAAGCATTATATGAAAAGAGACGTAATTATTTCTTTATTGATAATTTTTATTTTATGTAAAATCAAAAGGAATATTAATCGAAATTATTCAACTGGATGAATTTGTCTCTTCATCAGTAGTGCCATCCTTACCAATCTGAATTATCAGTGGCTCGATTTGTGCCTCTATTATGTTATCAAGCTTCCACATCTTTGTCTCGACTTTCGATATCACATGCCGAACACACTTCTCCCATTTCTCCGCTGTGACTCTTTTCAAAGCCTTTGAGATCTGTAAATTTGAACGTGGTGTTATGCTGAGCTACAAAATTCTTCACATCCGCCAATATTAACTCGATGGGATTGAGCTCGCAGTGGTATGTAGGCAGGCGAAGTACAATTTTGTTTTGGCCTGCTGCCATCTCATCAACTATATATTTTTGGTATTCAAGCTTGCGCTCCTTGACAATTTTTAGTAGATGTACTCTTAGCATTGAGTCTTCAAAGCTAATATTCTTTGATCGCAGCCAATTTTGCATTTCAACCTTCTTTGAAGACGTAGTCGGAATCTTCTCTAACCGTCACGAATGATAAGGTGCATTGTCCATTACAATCACAGCATTATCCTCCAGATGGGGTAGAACTTTGGAAAACCACTGTTCGAAAGATTCACCGTTCATTTCTTTGTGATAATCACCAGTTTTCTTCGACTCGAAACACCACAGCCCTTTAGCAACAAACCCATTCTCATTGCCAATGTGACAAATAATAAACCGTTTTTCTTTACCTAAAATTATGAAGAGGTATGTAAGTGAATGAAACAAATACGAGGGTTACTTTTTATAAATTGAGATTGAGGCAGGTCTTAATATAAATATAAGTTTACCTGATGGATTTGTTAATCCGGTGGATAGTCCATCTAGAAAGGCCCTCCTAGATGAGGTCACAGTTTCATCGACCCATAATTTAGGGGTAGTATGACCAGCATTAACCCAGGTTTCATCCATACAATAAATTGTTCTCTGTTGTTCCCTATAATATTTAATTGTGTTCAAATACTCTCTCCTCCAAAACACAATTTCCTCTCTATCCAATAATAAACTATTGCGCCCTCGTTTTTTCCATACGAAATTCAAATGTCTCAATACTTTATGAAATGTTGACCGCTTAAAACTTGGCCATAAAACATCTTCATTTATTTCTGTGAGTACTTTGTCTATCGTGGGTATTTCATTTCTGAAAAAGTACTCAAGCACTTTCCTCCTGATTGCATGTTTATCAGCATCATCTATTGATTTTATAATGGTTTGACGATTCTGATTTGTATTCGGTTTGGAAAATGTATGATTTTGTTTATATTCCCGTAAAACATTGTAAATTGAAGCGCAACACACTCCAATTTTATCGGAAACTTTCGATACGATTTCGTCGACAGTCGATGTCACAATTTCTTCCATCTCTTTCTTGAACACATTTAAAATCACTTTCCTCATCTCAACACTCAAATGTCTTCTTTTGGATCGTTTCCTAGCTGGACTCAGAGGATAGCTCACAGTGTCATCAGCAGTGTCTGTACTGGACATCTTGGAAAACAATTTTAAACAATATACTATAACGCACGCCACACAAACGACTGATTACAACCCTGTGCTGGTACCGAACTCGTAACAAGAAGGCGAATTCACCAATGAACGCTGCCCTTTCCATCTGACACTGGGCGATCACGTGAACATTACGCTTCGGTTTTGTTTTGTTTTACTCTATATTGGATTTGGATAGACTTTAGAGTAAGAATACGAAAAAGTTTGTTCATTATTTTGTCAGAGGTTGGATTTCTTCATGATCTCACTGCATCGTGGCCAGGAGCTTGGCCAATTAAGTTGATTATCAATCACCGATATTTTCAAATTAGAAATCACGCAATCCGTTGTACTAATAACAATGTGCAAGGTGATTTGGGAAACTAATGCACCTAAAACTATTAATTAATCAACTCTCAGTTGCGATTCACTGATTTCACCTCGAAAAATATAAACAACTTGAAGAAACGGGATTTTGATATTGAATTATTGTCCAAGGAGAAAAAAAAGAACTCGCTGAATGCATTTGATTCGCATCATCTTTCAAATGCAGTTTTTTCGCCAAAAAAATATTTATGAAAAGTTTAATTTCAACGATATAATTTAAAATCCCTTCATTGCATTATTTTACATTGATGCTGAAAAAAAGTACGAATATCCCTTCATTATTCATGTGCAGGTTGCATTATCAGTATTTTTCGATGATGCACGAAAAACTCAAGTTGGCTCTTGTGTTAAACATTACAGTGAAACCGCTTTCTGTTTGTCCTAGTATGGCGAAATTTGAATCTACTGGTTGAAAAACGTCGGAAACCTATTAAACAGTGAAGAAGCCGAATTGTGGCTACTTCTACCTCCAAGGTAATTGGGCGTAATATGGAGCAATACTGGCCGGCAAGGTCTCTAGATTTAACTCCGCTGGACTTTTCATTGTAGGGTTTCGTTTGAGTGGTTCGAAATTGTATCTTCAGCTTTAAGCCTGAGTTATCAGAAACTTTATTATAGCTGTGTCAATGAGAACAAATATTTGCATTGAACGCAATGGAAGGCACACAGAAATAAAGCTTTGAATTTTAAGTTTTCGCGTTGTTTTTGATTCAAGTACCAAAATGTTATCAATTAAAAAAGGGGAATTGTAAATGCGTTTAAATTTTTCATTAGGAAATTTGACTTTTTCGAATTGATTTTTTTTTTATTTCGAAGTCTAGTATATTCCGATACAAACTACCTATTCACCAATAGGTATGTATTGTATGAAGTTACTCTTTACAGGGTCAACAACAAATAAACTTAACTTAAAATAATTAAATATATAGACAAGAAAAACGGCAAATTTTCTATTTGGACGAAACTTGGGATGACACTCACGACATAGTTACGAAAGGGTGGACTGATGGTTCAAGAATGTGTACACCTAACATGCCCGCAAACAATGGATCGCGACTATTCATTGTGCATTGCGGAGGAAGTAAAGGATGGGTTCCGAATTCTTTGAAATTATGTGGAACAAAGTTGAGGACTATCATAAGAACATCCCAAATTTGGATGCCAATAGTGTCATAGTTCTTGACAACGCTTCCTCATTCGCGACAGCTCATCAAAGTTCCAATAAAAATTTGAGGAAAGATGAAATAAAAAGTTTTTCAATGAAAAGCAATTTGTATTCTGAAGATTACTATACCAAAAACCAACTACTTGAAGTTTTACAAACAAAAACATTTAAAAAAGTGTATGTCCTTGAGAGTATTGCTGAAAAGTATGGACACACCATACTGAGACTATTTTTGTGTTTTCAATCCCATCGAGTTGATTTGGGGAAATCATAAGGCGTAAAAATAATTTTCCAAAATTTGATAAGAAGGTAATAGAGCTAATTAAAGAAGATGTATTTATTATTACCGAAGAAAACTGGCAGAAAAGTATTAAAAAAGAAATTTTAGTTGAGAAAGACTATATGTAGATTGGACACTTCCATAATAATGGTGGAAATAAATAAATTCATTATTGATTTAAATGACGACAGATTTCGAAGAAAGTTAGAGAAGTGATTTTGAAGCGATCGATTGTTTATATATGTGAGTAAGTAGTATCCAGAAGTATTTTCAATAATCCTGTTATTTGAATAATAATATATTTATTATTTTTGTATATATTTAATTGTACAGGGCTATTCAAATTCGTTTCTGTACATGGGGATCTCGTAAACGATAAGAGATAGAGTGTCGGTTAAATTGTGGCAAAGTTGTGTATTTTAGAGGATCGTAGACGTTCACTTCATACTGGGAAATGAAGTTCAATTTTATATTTCGGGATGTTTCAATAATATTCGATTATAATTTTGTGAATTATTCCCTTTTAAATTACGGCCCTGGAAATTGGTTGACTGAGTTGAATAAAAATATAATGGCAACTTTCACGTCTCCCTATGTATCGTAGAGTTTTTTTTTTCATTTTTAGGTACCTATTCAAATTTTTTCCATTGCTCTGAGCGTTTTCTACAATGAACTTCGAATAAGAAAACCTTTTATGATTATTTCAAACATATCTACATCAAAAATATATTATATGAGTTTTAATAAGCAGAAAAAGAAATGATAGTAATAATAACATCCGAAACGAATACTATAATTGTAATAAAAATTGAAATGAAGTAAGCCAAAAAAATTATTGGCGCAATAAATGTTCGAATTGGAGTCCTTCCAATTCGAGACATTTTTAAACTAGGTTTTTCATATTATTTATTGCCTTTAATACACTTATTCACTGCATTGTTGCGAAATCATTCAAAATCCTCAATCTCGAGTCTTCCACATTTTCTATCTCTCTGCCAGCGTATATATTTTTCAATGTCCCCCATAGAAAATAGTCCAAAATAGTAAGATCTGGTGATCTTGCAGACCATCTTATTGCCCCATTATTTGTCTCGAAATGCTCAGAGCAATGGAAAAAATATGAATAGGTACCTTAAAATGAAAAAAAACTCTCGAAAAACTCTACCGTACATAGGGAGACGTGAAAGTTACTATTGTGCTTTTATTCAACTCAGTCAACCAATTTCCAGGGCCGTAATCGGAAAAGGAATGATTCACACAATTATAATCGAATATTGCCGAAAAATCCCAAAACATAAAATTGAATTTGATTTCTCAGTATGAAGAATATATATATATATATATATATCAAGTCAAATCAAGTCATATTTAGAAAAAAAAAATTACCATCACTTACTTTTTTGAAATAATCCCACTTTTAGTAATTGGTTTGCAGAAAAACAGAAATTTGACATATAATGCAAATCACGTGACTATTTTTTTACTTATAGACTCTACTGATCACATTATAGAATTATTATTAGAAAGGGGGATGTATGTCTCTTGGCTGTCATAATAGTAAATATTGCTAATTAATGTTTTTGTACATTTTGTTTATTGCTTGTGAAAACTGCGGGTAAATATATCCTGTACTTTGCATAGTGACACGTCCTGCATCTACCTGGGAAGTTGTGCTTATCGTAGAAGGAACAAACAAAGAAAAACAATAATTATCTCTGTATCTGACTGCTTACAAATTCTCCCAACGAATCGCCCCTTTCCGTACCGTTTATCTGAAAATCCCTGGGACTTCCTCGACTGCATACAAATGACCTCCGTTCCTGCGCTCACTGTTGCCAAGTTCAATTTTGCATAAGATCGACCACAGGAGAAAATTACTTCGGAAATCAAGTGTATGAAATTGGTCTATGAAAAGTAGATCTATGTACGTTTCATTATGCGAAATTAAACTGATAAAACTACAGAATAACGAACTACACAGAACATCTTCCAAGATAAAAGAACCACTCGAAATTTTTATATTGATTTTCATGCCATAATTTCAATCTAATTTTAGGTTTAACGTTGAGCTAGCCAAACCGAGCGCAATTTTAGGCTCATTTTGAGCTCTTCCATTACCTATTCGAACAAATTTTGGCTTTTTGTTTGTATTGGTTATTTGGGTAAATACCTCAGGCACGATGGAAGGGGTGATACAGAATAATATTGTTAGAAAACGTAATAAAGAAGCCTAAAATAGGACTAAAATTATTGCAAATTCCGATAAGGAAAGAATTTTGGTTTGGTTATATATATATATATATATATATTATATATATATATATATATATATATATATATATATATATATAACTTAACGCAAAAATGCTCGGACAGGTCAATTTTGCTTTTCAGGGGGACACATTTTAGATGTATTTTTCTACCTGTGCCTTCAACCCCCTAGCGAGGGTGAGTAACAACCCTAAAATTTTAAATGGAAAGTGGGGTCGAGTGATATATCATTTGAAAGGGTACAAAATTATCTTTCCAATGATACCTAATTTGTTGTATTTCACTCAAACATGTAGGTATCATGTAGAAAAACAACTACAACCCAGTACTTTGAAATGTGTAATTGACGTAGTAGAATCCTACTTCAGCAAGTGCTGAAAATGTGACCCATTTGCTTCCATACAATAATACAGATTTTGTTCAAATCTATTCCTAACATTCTGTACCATATCAGGTGTTATACTTCTGCACTCTGCTGTAATTCGTTGGCGAAGATCTACTATGGACTCGTGCTGCGTAGCAAAACATTTATTTTTCAAGTGTCCCCAAAGTAAAAAGTCTAAAGACGATAAATCAGGTGACCTGGCAGGCCATTCGATGGGGCCTCTCCTTCCAATCCACCGTCCAGGAAACCGGTCATCTAAAAACTCTCTTACCGGAGCAACATAGTGAGGAGGTGCTTCATCTTGCTGGTAATGAAGCCGACCATCATTAAGATTTTGGTCATTCTCAATTATTTCTGTTATGAGAGGATCAATTGTATCTTCAAGCATGTTCAGGTAGACCTCACCAGTTAAATTCCCAGGAATAAAAAGTGGCCCTACGATATGACTACCTAATATGCCACACCAGACATTGATTTTTTGAGGGTACTGGGTATGAACCTCTCGGAATAAGTGTGGGTTACTGTCATCTCAGTTACGGCAATTATGCCTATTCACAGCTCCATTTAAAAAAATGTACTCTCATCTGAAAAGCACGTGTTGAATGATATGTGCGGATCATCAATTAGTAGCTGGCTCAGATGTTCACAAAATTACAGCCTTCTATCAGGATCATCTTCATTGAGTTCCTGTACTAATTTAATTTTGTACGGATGAAATTTATAGGCTTTTAATATCCGTATTATGGACGAACGGAAGACACCTGAGGCTGCAGCAAGCTGACGGGTACTTTGAGTATGATCCAATTCAACATGTCCCAAAACAGCGACTTCCACTGCTTCATTTCTGATCGGTTTCCGTGGCTGGTGTTTCACATTACAGACAGATCCGGTATCGACAAACTTTTGAACTAACTTGGCAACGTACGAATCATTCACATTTTTCCGGGATGACTGTTATTAAAGAGGCGAGCAGTAAGTCTAGCACAACTATTATGTTGATAATAAAGTTTAACAATTTCAACTCGTTCAGGAATGGAATAAATCATTTTTACAGTAAAGTTGAAATAATTTCAAAAGCAACCGAACTGAATCAATGAACATTTGCCTAAATTCTTTTTGTACACTTATCTGCTGTTGTTATTTGAACCAAAAAACGCACGAGAGAAATTGAGGAATGTAGTTGTGATAAAAATGCCGTTTTTTCCGCATTTTCATTAACACCAAAAATATCCAGTAAATGTTCTTGCTTTTTTTATAACTATTCAAGTAAATACAACAAATTAAGTATCATTGGAGAGAGAATTTTGTACCCTTTCAAATGATATATCACTCGACCCCACTTTCCATTTAAAAATTTAGGGTTGTTACTCACCCTCGCTAGGGGGTTGAAGGCACAGGTAGAAAAATACATCTAAAATGTGTCCCCCTCAAAAGCAAAATTGACATGTCCGAGCAAAATTAGTTTTCACCATATTTTAATTATCTTCTCATCAAACAGAATATATCAATGGAAAATTTATATTACTACCCCCAGTCCGACGCCTATCAATATTATCTCAAACGTAATATCGGAAAAAACATCGAGCGGTTCTTTTGGCGGCATTTTCGAATTCTTAGTCGGTGTTTTCGCGCTCTTTGTCGCATATCCCTATTTTAATGGCTCGTTAGCGGCGTCCTCAAGGGATATAGAGGGTAGACATATCTCAATGATTTTGTGGTTGAATTGCAGTGCTATTTGCTTGAGACGACTATGTTGCTTTCTGTGATGTAGCGACATGTTTGCATTCTTGCATTCTCAGGCAATACTGAACGAACTATTTAAAATCTGTCTGTTTTTCCGTTAATCAGCTGTCGCCTCCATACGAACAACCTCTTTCAGAAGTTGAGAAACTTGTGCGAGCTAAGAACTAACGAGGCCTTACCTTTTAACGTGTGATTTCTAACTATAGCTATAGATGGGTGTACATTGGAACCACACGAGAAATTTTCGCCTGAGGCATACACAAATAAGCAGTAGCTAAACATGCAATCATAGATACTCACGTTATCGCATTTGAAGAAACCTAAATGCTCGATAGAACTCAGAGCACAAAAACAAGTTGAGCCGAAAGTAAGAGTGAATTATCATGAATGAAATCTGGCTACCTGCCCTCAGTTGATGTCACTTTTAATTAAACCAATAGGAAGGAAGCCGTGCCAACCCCAATGTAATAAAACCAGAGACTCAAAGCAAACACCTCGTCTTCTGGTTCATAGCCTTCGGTAATATCTACCGCAGTTGTAGACGAATCGCGAGGCTGAAAAACCTGCAAATCACGACCATCAAACCCGGATAACAGCTTTGCCAGATTTAAATGTGTGATAGAAAGTACGTAGATTCTGAAACTAAGTTCTCAAGAAAAGCCAGAAGTACGTTTATCTACGTAAAGATACGAGTAGTTGGCATCACTGTTAACGCTCGTGATAAAAACGGCATGATTTTTTCCATCTCCGTCTTTTATTTTTTCGCTTTTAATTGCCATACGCTAAATTAACTTTCTCGCAGATTACTGCACCGTAATCGAAACCATTATAGAAAATTTGTTAATTTGCTTTCTATGGCTTAATTAAAATCGGCGAGATTATTGCCGAAGAACACGCGAGCAGCAATACTATTGTGAAAGTTTTCCTTAACTCAGCAGAAATCACACAAGGTCTTTTCGAAAAAACAACACAAGTTGATTCAAATAAAACAAGCACTGATTGAATGATTCGTTCATTTAAATCAACAACTAAAACTAGAGAGAAAAAATTCATTTCATGAATGAATATTAATGTCAGCCAAGTAAAGCCGGTGACGTACTTCGCGGTTTCCGAGCGGTTTTTTCCAGCGCGGTTTCCGAGCGGTTTGTTCTACCGGGGTTTTCGAGCGATTTCGTGGCAGTCCGGGTTTCTGACTGGAGGTGGAATATTTCCTTGTCCTATAGTAAATGTTCGCACTTTCAAAGCATCCACTATGAAGTCTGCTGCTGATGATTTCTCTCCCATATTCTCTGTTTCACTGTCACTCTCGTTGATTAAATCAATAATGAATTTATTTCCACCATATATGGGAGTGTCCAATCTTTATATAGTCTTTTACACCTAAAATTACTTTTTTAATCCTTTTCTGCTAGTCTTCTTCGGTAATATTAAATTCTTACTTCTTTAATTAGCTCTATTACGTTCTTATCAAATATTGAAAAATTAATTTTACGCCTGATGCTTCTTTTCAATTTTCCCCAAATCAACTCGATGGGATTGAAAACACAAAAACAGGGGGGAAATCTCGGTATGGTGTGTCCATACTTTTCAGCAATACTCTCAAGGGCATACACTTTTTCAATGTGTTTTCAAACCATTCTTCGAAAATTCAGCTCTCATGTTCTTATGCTAGTCAACATTGCAGTCCTCAAGTTTTTTCCACATGTGTTCAAAGAATTCGGAACCCATCCTTCACTTCCTTCGCAATGCACAATGATTAGTCGCAATCATTTGTTTGCAGGCATGTTAGGCGTATACATCCTCGAACCATCAATCCACCCTCTCGTAACTACGTCGTGAGTGTCATATCAAGATTCGTCCAAATAGAAAGTTTGCCGTTATTCTTGTCTATATTTAGTTACTTGTTCTAAGTATTTGTTATGCAATTCCATTTTTCTTCTGTTTTCCATACTCGTTGACGTTTGTTTATTATTTCAAATCTAAATCCTAGTTTCTTTATCCAATTCTGAAGAGTTTTATCACAGCAGCTCACGTTATGGCCGGAAGTATTCAATTTCTTCCTTATGATTTCAGTTGCCGGAATCTCATTGCTTTTGTAACAGTAGTATATTGTTTTTTTAATGATTTTATTAGATGAACATCTGAAGATTTTGGTAATCCTGTATCAATCACATCGCGTCTTGCGTTCATAAGATTTGTTTTTGACTATTTTACGTACAGTTGAGAAAGGAATTTCGGTCACATCTGATATTGCTTTCAATAGTTTTGTTTTCCTCGAAACCAAACCTGAGAGGTAGATTCTTATGTACATTGAAACATACTCTATGTGTTTCAATATTCAAATGCATCAGAATCTTATTCACTGGTATCTCTTTTTCGCATTGTTCGCCATCACTATTGGAATCACTACACTGGAAAAAGTCTGCGTTGTTATCACACTCGTTATTACTATTAGTACTTGTCCAAGGACGGCACATTTTAAACAGATAACAAAAGTTTTAAGTAAATATAGCTGCACCAATATCGAATTTCAACACTCAAATGGCCATGTGTTGGTTTTTTGGTCTTTGAGAGTTCCGCCAACTTTAAGTGTGCACAATATAGTTTACTTAGATTATACATGTACATGTGTACATGCAATGCTTCTTCAGGTGCATATGTACATGTACCAGAATGAAAGTATTTTAATGTGGCTACTTTATCTTGTAATGCACCAAACTTCACTTCCTTTGTATGAAATTAGGTTGCCTTATTGAAGTTGTGTTTTTGATGAAACTCAGCATTTTTAAATGATTCGTTCCGTCCATCCCTTTATAAAAATTTAGAAATTACTATTGAGAAGTAGTTAATAAAATATTGTTAAAGATGGAAATTTAACCCAAGATGTAACCTTTACTTTACATTCAAACCACTGTACATTCAATTATCATAATCTCATTTTCCAACAACACGCAATCCAAAACTTCTGAATTCTTTCAAGTTGACACTCAGTTGTAACAGTTCCACCGTACAAAAACCATTAATACAAATAACAATTAGGTATTACCATAAATGACATCATTCCAATTTATACTAAAATACTTTCATTAGAGTTCGTATAAAATGTGTTACGTAAATGTCAACTGCGCATACAATACCGATGCCACGTAAAGACGTAAACAATTGTCCCTCTACCAGGAAATGGCTGGTTAGTTGATAGTTCCAGCACGGAAACATATTTGTAATTATCTTCTTGAAGTAAATTTACGGAGTTGATGACTTCAGTAGCTGTTTTAATAAGATGAATATAAAAAAAACATATACCGCTGCCAGGGCCGTAGCGAAAAGAAAAACCAGAGGGGGGAAGGAATCCAAATTTTCCCAACCCCACCAGCAAAATTTACCAACTTTCGAAAAAATGAAAGCCGAGGGATTAGTTACTACTATAATATATTAATTTTCTCACTTAGCTATCCAAATATTGGCTGAATGCTTATGCCCGTTAAGGTATGCACAAACAAAAATAAATTTTGGTAATTATAAAAATAATAATGGGAATTATTCTTCTTTGGACCAAGGTCCTTGGTCTTCCACCATATCCCCATGTATAGGAATATTCAATACAAATGAAAGGAAACAACACTTAAATAATATTGTGCTTATTGTTTTCTACTATTATTTTTTCTATCTTCACAGCCCGAAATTTCCCAACTTTTCCCAGTCGAAAAAACAGCAAAAAGTTGGGAATTACTTGGGAGAAATTAAACTTTTTTGAAGTTTTCAAACAATTCAGAATTTCAAAGTATGGGATCTCCAAGTTATGCATGTTGGGAAATCCTAACCTTCTCCTGGTTCTTTCCCTTTTCTCATTACCTCTTCCTTTCTTTTCGCTCATTTTTATTTATTTTTAATGTTTATTCATTGTTTTATTCATTCATTTCATCTCAAAAATATTTATTCATCAATTTCTATTTTGTCCCCTCCAAAATAGTCTCCCTCAGATATCCAATTTTTGGTATGTCATTGAGCTGTCCAGCAATTCGGTTTTTATCTCCCTACCGTCCTTTTATGGGCCTCTCCAATCTTGGAAACAGGAGGAAGACGCAGGGAGCCAACTCTGGTGAATACGGTAGCTGGGGCATACTTACTTATTGTACAGGGTGAGCCAACAAGATTCCCTCGATCCATTGCATTGCTCAATTTTTTTCGACGTCATTTTGATAAAAATAATCATCATAGCGATGTTGAGTAACTATTCCTAAAAAAATCCACTTAATTGTTGAAGACATGTAGGTGGTGAATTAAAAATATATTGTCTGCAAAATATGGAATCGAATGACGTATTCATATACTGGGTGTTCTATTTAAGAATTATATAACTTTGGTTGGCCACACACGACTGAATCACCCAGTATGCGAGAAACTAATTTGAAAGATAGTATTTATCGACATGACTGCAAAAAGTTGAGCAGTTCGTAAAATAAATTCCTCTGATAGCAATGGGCCGAGGGAATTTTGTTGACTCACCCTGTATATCGACGACTTGTTGGAAAAAAACAAGAATCCAATATATTGCTCTTCTGACAACAGCACACTTGTCTCATCATCACATTTGAATTCCAGGATATCGACTGCAGACTTAAATTTTCACCATTTTCCTCCTTGCGTGTTAGAAAAAAGTTTATTTGTTTTTCCTTTGTGTATTTTTTATTTTGTATTTGTCGTTATTATATAGAACAGGTGCTTATTAAACATATCATCCATACTAATACATAACTCAAGTTTAATTAAATTCAAATACATGAAAATGTTTGTTTATTATCAATCATATCAATCATATTTCATAACAAAACAGAATACTGCTGCTTGTTTTGGATCACACTATCTGTAACTGTAACTGTAGACTAGGGAGGGTGAGTGTATGTCCGCAGCAATTAGGCCACATGTGACCCATCCTTCCGCGCGAGGAGTTGTCCTCCTAGGTCATCGTCCATCCTGTCCTTTCTAGGAAGGTGGACAGGTCACTGGGAGCGTAGGCCAAGACTCGCCGAACCCTCACTCTCTTATTGACGATAACTCCGGGCACTCGCACAGGACATATACCTGACAGTTTCATCTTCCTGTTCACACATCCTGCATAGAGGTGTATTCACCAGGCCCATATTATGGAGTTGTTTCCTTAGTTGACAGTGGCCAGTCAGAAATCCTACTGTTAAGCGTACATTTTTCCTGGTCATCGCCAGATATTTCTTCGGCGCCAACTTCCCAGGGTCGCCCAAGGTGATCCTGGCAAGATGACATCCTTTGATTCCATCCCATCTCTTCAAGGATTGAGCATGGGTGTAACATTTGACTAGCTCCGCAATTGTCGAACTCATCAGGCCGTAGGTGCCACTGGGTCCTAAAATTCTTTGTCCAGCCGCTTCCTTGGCTAAAGAGTCGGCAATGCGATTACCTTTACTCCTGTCGTGCCCTTTAACCAACCTCAGGATAATGTTACTATCTACCGAGGCTTTGGCTAAATCGTGGTGACACTCTAGTACTAGCCCTGAGGTTATACGTTGTCTGTTCAAGGCTAATAGGGCTTGTCTGCTGTCAGTGTAGATTGTTATGTTTATGCCAGAAATTCCTTTCTTGGTTATTTCTTTTGCGGCTTTTGTGGCCAGTTATAATTATAATAATAATAATAATACGTCTTTATTCACCATAAAAATACAAATGGAATTGACAAAAATAAAATAAAACAGAATACAGGAACAATAACAAAAACAAAGAAAAAAAAACTTCCAGTATATGGTGAATAGGCGGAGTATCAGCCAAGGCTGTTTTTCAACTCAACCTGGAAGAAACTATAGATAAATAATATGAACACAAGTCGAGAAGCAGCGGGTGAAGAGGGAAGATTTGTGTTTGGGGATGACTAGAACTGAACTGTTCCTTGTAGTAAAGCTGTTAATCGTAGAGAATGTTTTAAGCTTCTTCAGTAAGTAATCAGGTTGTCGAGTTATCAAAACTTTATGTGTGTTGGTAAGAAGGTGTAGAGTTCTAAGTTTCTCAACATTTAACCATCCTGATTCTTGCATTGCTGGGGATATATGGTCATATTTCCGAATACCAAACGAGAAACGTAGACAGTCCATAAATACTGTCGCAATAGGAAATTTTTGACATAATCAGA
This sequence comes from Leptinotarsa decemlineata, assembly GCF_025532065.1. Lineage (NCBI taxonomy): Eukaryota > Metazoa > Arthropoda > Insecta > Coleoptera > Chrysomelidae > Leptinotarsa > Leptinotarsa decemlineata. The sequence goes on from NW_027412547.1 coordinate 1,374,059, forward strand.
GACTCGCATAGTCTAAGTTTTAAGTTTGTGTTGAGCAAATCACGATTAGGAAAAAGCTGTCTGAGAACGTTATAAGAAGATTGGTTCAGATAGCTGACATGTTTAGTAAAGCGGAGATCCAGATCAAACCACAATCCTAAATTTTTTATCTCGTCCGCGGAGGGAAGTATATCGTTTTCGATGCGAACTTGAAAGGTAGAGTTGGTGAGCTCTCTGTTCTTCTTAGCCCCGAACATCATTATTGCGGATTTGTCTGAATTGAGCTTGAGCTTATGGGCAGTAGAAATGTTAAAGATGGCTTGGAGATCGTTATTAATATGCGACAGAGCAGATGTAGACTCGCCTGGCGAAAAAGAGAAATATAACTGCGTGTCGTCTGCATAGTGATGTATATTGCATTTTTTCACGGACAGATAAAAGTTACAAATATACAAGCTAAAAAACAAGGGCCCAAGGATAGATCTTTGTGGCACTCCCTTCAATACCGGCAGAGCATCCGAAGTAACTTCATAACAACTCTGTTTGGACCACGCTGGTAGAATCTATTTTTGTTGAGGTGATTAATAAGGGTATCCAGAACTTTGTTCCAGAGAAGGGGTGATAAGACCCCTCCCATGACATGGATCACAGTATATCGAGATTTTAAAAAAATCAAGAGAAGATCTATTACCAGGAGTAATTTGGTATATTTCAAATTCCTTGATATTTTGTTCTCAGTTTTGTAGAAGATATAGAGCAGGTGAAAAAACCTCTTCATGTATTTTTTTCCGAAAGTAAATTTTTTCCCACACGTATATCCATGACATTGTCATGAATAAAATATTCAGTAGTCATTAAGTTTGCTGTTGCGAAGAAACCAACTATGGCTGACTCAGGCAAGTTTCACACGGCACAAATCATTAACATTTTTGAACACTACTCCAAATATCTTGGAAAACCCAATATATCTTTGAAATGACTTCGCTGAAAAAAGAGATAAATCATAGTTTCAGTTCGACAGGTTTATCTTGCGTTAAATACCTGATAAAAGTAGGCTATGCGATGATGACATATCTAACTATGTGACAAGTAAATCATCTATATTTATGGAAGTGATTCTACTTGTGTTGATATTAGCATTGGAGTGACTGTTACAGGGAGTGGTTAGATGTCCGGTCGACGTACTATTTTATTTTGTATTGATGTAAAATGCAACGATTTTTTTATTACATCAATCTCTAAAATAATCTATGTTTCATTTGTTATGTTAGTGACAACATTGTCTACAGCTTGATATATCATTAGTAGGGTATTACCACCAAATAAAGACAACTGAATAACTGGAAGCAAAACTATATACGTAATTTCTCCTGTCAACAACGATAACTTTGTAGGTGTTGCTGACATACCATTCAATCAACTTCTTGAACTACCGTTGATGATTTTATCATGATAATTGAATGCTATAAAAACTTCAATACTAATGCACACACAGTTGATATCGGTTCTCAGCAATTTCATGACCATAAATTATAGTTATGGGCATAAATTTGTTGTGGTTTGAAGCATAATATCTATGAATACCCAGCGAAAAAACAAATGTAATATGAAGGTTAGTTTCTATTGTAGTTTATTGAATTAATTTAGTAAACACGTTTGGTCCATTAATGTTAATTTAGAATCAGGTCCGGACTGCGTCATATTAACTACTCCTTGAACAAAAATATAGAGTTATTTCAAGGATGTTCTGCACTTGATTGAAACAACACTTATAATTGAAAAGACAGTAGATCTCAAGACATCCTTTAACTTTTTGAAATTCTCGTTAGAATTATCTCACATTACAAAATGTTGTTTGGAGTAAAATTATCACTTTTCTGATGAACCACATTATCTAAGCACATACAGTGTGTCCCAGTTAAAACTTGTTATCACCCTATTTTGCGAACTCGTGAAACAAATTGAAAATTGCTCAAATCCGTCAATTTTTATTCGTGTTGTCAACCCCCTACTTCAGAATTTTATGGGACTACTATACTTGGTATACATTGTTTTGAAGGGAATTCAATTCCAAATACATCGGTCCACTGAAATTCAGGATCAATTACTTAAGTGTTGTTAAAGTTTTAATGAAACCTAAGTTTCATTAAGATATTTTGATTTTTCATCACCTAAAATATAATCATCATATGAAAGGTTCAAAATGTGAACCATTCAGTTCCATACAGAAGTATAAATGACTTTTGAAATGTCTTTGCATATTTCTCAACATTGCTAGAGTCACTGCACGACACTCCATAACAATTCTCCTGCGTAGATCATCAAGAGAATTTGGCTGTGTAATATAAACTTTGGATTTCAAATGACCTTATAAAAAGAAGTCTAATGGTGATAAACCAGGAGATCTAGACGGCCATTCTGTTGGTCCTCTCGGTCCAATCCATCTCCCTGTGAAATTGTCATCTAAAAATTGACGTACAGGTGCAACAAAATGTGGAGAAGCTCCATCTTGTTGAAAGATAACCTGACCTCCAAGTAGACTATCATCATCTTCAAGTAACTGAGTGATTCTGGGGTTCACAGTTGTATCAAGAAGTTCAAGATACGTTTGTCCGTTGAGGTTACCATCAATGAAATATGGACCTATAATATGGTCTCCCAGAATACCAGCCCAATCATTCAATTTGTGGGGAGTTTGTGAATGAATTTACCTGTACCAATGGGGGTTAACGTCACTCCAGTATCTGCAGGTGTGCCTGTACACATGTCCATTTGAATAAACATGAGATTTGTCGGAAAAACTCACATTGCTTCCATACAATAATACATATTTTGTTCAAATCTATTCCTAACATTCTGTAGCATATCAGGTGTTATACTTCTGCACTCTGCTGTAATTCGTTGGCGAACATCTTCTATGGACTCGGGCTGCGTAGCAAAACATTTATTTTTCAAGTGTTCCCAAAGTTAAAAGTCTAAAGGCGATAAATCAGGTGACCTGGCAGACCATTCGATGGGGCCTCTTCTTCCAATCCATAGTCCAGGAAACCGGCCATCTAAAAACTCTCTTACCGGAGCAACATAATGAGGAGGTGCTCCATCTTGCTGGAAATGAAGCCGATCATCATTATGATTTTGGTCATTTTCAATTATTTCTGTTATGAGAGGATCAATTATATCTTCAAGCATGTTCAGGTAGACCTTACCAGTTAAATTCCCAGGAATAAAAAGTGGCCCTATGATATGACTACCTAATATGCCACACCAGACATTGATTTTTTGAGGGTACTAGGTATGGAACTCTCGGGATAAGTGTGGGTAACTGTCATCCCAGTAACGGCAATTATGCCTATTCACAGCTCCATTGAAAAAATGTACTCTCATCGGAAAAGCACGTGTTGAATGATAGGTGCGGATCATCAATTAGTAGCTGGCTCAGTTGTTCACAAAATTGCAGCCTTCTATCAGGATCATCTTCATTGAGTTCCTGTACTGATTTAATTTTGTACGGATGAAATTTATAGGCTTTCAATATCCGTATTATGGACGAACGGGAGACACCTGAGGCTGCAGCAAGCTGACGGGTACTTTGAGTATGATCCAATTCAACATGCCCCAAAACAGCGACTTCCACTGCTTCATTTCTGATCGGTTTCCGTGGCTGGTGTTTCACATCAAAGACAGATCCGGTATCGACAAACTTTTGGACTAACTTGGCAACGTACGAATCATTCACATTTTTGCCGGGTTGACTGTTATTTAAAGAGGCGAGCGGTAAGTCTAGCACAACTATTATGTTGATAATAAAGTTTAACAATTTCAACTCGTTCAGGAATGGAATAAACCATTTTTACAGTAAAGTTGAAATAATTTCAAAAGCAACCGAACTGAATCAATGAATGTTTGCCTAAATTCTTTTTGTACACTTATCTGCTGTTGTTATTTGAACCAAAAAACGCACAAGAGAAATTGAGGAATGTAGTAGTGATAAAAATGCCATTTTTTCTGCATTTTCGAAAACACCAAAAATATCGAGTGAATGTTCTTGCTTTTTTTATAACTATTCAAGTAAATACAACAAATTAGGTATCATTGGAAAGAGAATTTTGTGCCCTTTCAAATGATATATCACTCGACCCCACTTTCCATTTAAAATTTTATGGTTGTTACTCACCCTCGCTAGGGGGTTGAAGGCACAGGTAGAAAAATACATCTAAAATGTGTCCCCCTCAAAAGCAAAATTGACCTGTCCGAGCATTTTTGCGGCATTTAGTTACAAAAAAAGGAAAAAGCAAGGGGCATACTTTTCGTTGGACCACTCGATATAAACTGAATATACAAATTTAAAAATTTATCATACATAGAATCATGCCTACATATATATTGATAATTATCACCTAGTAATTATTTTAGAATAGACTCAAGTATGATCATATGTTAAGAACAACTTGAAATGAACTTAATCGGCAATGAGATATTGGGATTGTGTTGAATTTATTCATATCCATAATTTCCAAAAGGTAAATTTTCAAACTTTTTCTGGAAATGAAAAGTTTTGAATACATTGAACTCATGTCTGTCTGTAACATACTGAGTAGCAAACGTTGAATTCGTTTTTTTCGTTCTGGAAACTGTTTCTTACGTTCCCTTATTCGTGCTTCAAATATTCTTCCAGTTGGACCTATGTATGAAATCGGCATGATTCACACGACAATTTATAAACTCGTCATCCATCTGATACTAAACTCTTTTCTCAGTTATTTTTACATATGCATGCATAACTTATTGTGGTTTTTATAAGCTATGTCTTGGCAATTTCTGTACCTCAAGTAAGTAATCTGTCTGTAATTTTCATCCTCGTCTCTTCGAATCGGGTAAATTTCTTTCAATTACAGCTTAACTGTATTATTTTTCCATATTAAAGAATACTTTGGAAAGCAAAGAAGTGAAGATGGGAGGCTGAAGAGAGCTGATGAAATCCAAGAACTTGGATTTCATCAGTTTTTTTCGTTCTTCATATGATCTTCAAATCGAATTTTTCTAACTCATCCAGTGTGACCAACAAGAGATATAGATATAGATTTATCAGTTTAGATTGTTACATTTAAATCATTCATTCGTTATTACTGTCATTGGAAGTTTCATTATCCTAACAGAGTTAGTTATGCCTGCAAAGAATAGTTTATCTGACAGAAAAGAACATAACAATAATTATTTCAATGAAGAGTAATGGTTAAGTGAACATTTAAAGTATTTCATTTGAAGTACTGCATATGCATATCATTCGTCATTATTCCACTTCAGTTCCATTCGATGTTGAAGCCATGGGCGCCACACATTTTTTTTCTGACAGGACAATTCTAGATTGTCATTATCACGTTTTTGTGATGCACTGTTTGGAACCTTTGGTGTAGTAATGAATGCTACTGGAGTTTCAATCCAACACCAAACCCTTATTTTAACACCTCGACACGTGTTTTGTTCACCAAGAGATCATCTTCAAGAGCAAGAGGATGATGATTGAAACACTAGTCGAGATGTTGAAAATAACGGTTTGGTGTGGGGAGAAGTTTCTGGTTGTCTTTTTCCTTTCAACATAAAGCAAATGGGGAATTTTCTCAGTAAATTCATTTTGCAACAGCATATCGCGTTGCATATGGACAAGCATGGCATAGGACGTCCTGTCGGGCAATTCGAAGAAAACTCCTTCTCTAAAATTCCGGTGAGAATTGCACGTTGAAAAACATAACCAAGTGCTTCAATTTTCGAACAACATAAAGAAATGTACTGCCCGATGTATTTTAGAAGTAACAATCAACCAAGATGATGCTATCAGGACTAATTATCACAACACAACAAAAAATATTTTTTGAATGTTTCCTACACTAAATTAGTCAATTTCTACTAATTTTGGGGTGATAAAAACGAAAATAACAACGAAAAATTTTTATTAGCTCTGGTTTTTGAGATACACAGTACTTAATCTTAAAGAGTAGTTATACTATACGTGAAAAGTGAAAGTACATAAAACAATATTGTTATGTTTCTTTTAGAATATTTTAAGTACAAAATAAAAAAAAAAAACATTATTCTTAGTGTTTTGACAAATAAAAGAAGTTTGTACCACCAAATTTCAATTAAGTCCATCCGATTCATTGTAAGATCGCTGTCGTTTAGCTTGTCTTTTATAAAACACTTCTGGAGCATCCCTACACACAGACCAGCAGTAGTCTGCAAGCATTGCTTCATTCCAACGGCCCTGATATCTCTGTTCCATTAAGGCAATGTCTTGATGGAATCTTTCTCCATGTTCGTCACTCACAGCTCCACAGTTTTGTGGGAAGAAATTAAGATGAGAGTGAAGAAAATGAATTTTTAAGGACATGTTGCATCCAAGTTGGTGGTAAGCTTGAAGAAGCTCTTTAACCAATGCTGTGAAGTTATCATCTCTTTTGTTACCTAAAAACCCATGTACAACCCCCTTAAAGGCTTCCCAGGCTCTTTTTTCATTTCCTTTTAATATCATGTCAAAAGCAGGATCATTTACGATTTCACGGATTTGAGGCCCAATAAAGATGCCTTCCTTGACTTTAGCATCACTCAACCTGGGAAACTTTGCTCTCAAGTACTTAAAAGCTTGTCCTTCCTGGTCCATGGCCTTCACAAAGTTTTTCATTAGTCCCAACTTAATATGTAATGGGGGAAGGAGAACATCCTTAGGATCCACAAGAGGCTCGTAAACTACATTTTTCTCATTAGGGTTTAGGTCTCGTGTAGGCCAGTTCATTTTTTTATAGTGAGATTTTCTATCCCGACTGTCCCACAGACACAAAAAACAACAGTACTTGGTGAATCTTAATTGCATTCCTAGGAGTATAGCAATGACTTTCAGATCACCACAGATATGCCACTTGTGTTGTTCATATTTGATTGATTGGAGAAGTGTTTTCATATTTATATACGTTTCCTTCATGTGAACTGCATGACCTATAGGAATAGAGGGTAGCTGATTTCCATTATGCAGAAGTACAGCTTTTAAGCTTAGTTTTGAAGAGTCTATAAACAGTCTCCATTCAGATGGAGTGTGATCCAAATTCAAGCAGTCCATCAAACCATTAACATCAGAACAAACTACGAGGTTTTCTTTTTTCTCAAAAAAGGAAGCAAATCTTTTTGACGCTGTCTGTACTGAGATATTTTCACATCATGTTTTAGAAGATTCCACTGTTGTAGTCTTGACCCTAACAGCTCAGCCTTTTCCTTAGACAAGCGAAGATCTCTTATAAGGTTACTCAACTCTGCTTGACTAATTCTGTGCGGATCACTAGACCTATCGCTTACCTCAAAATCAGGGTCATAGGATGTAGAAGGATGGGTTGCTCCTTCTAAACAGTCTTCATCACCTTCCTCTAAAATTTCATAGTTTTGGAGTGGAGAAGGGACTGGCAAATTGTCTGAGTGTGGTACAGGCCGAAGAGCAGATGGGAGATTAGGGTATTTAACCGTTCCTCTTTTCTTCATAGATAAACCTTGCTTGATTGGTAGGCTCACGCCAAACCATAGGTACTGCAAAAGCCATTGGTGTTGGTGATGAAATATTTCATTTGTTGAAAACTCAATATACATATATAAAATATAATGATACTATATCTTGAAAACAAGAGCTAATATATAATTTTTATGGTCACTTTCGGTTTTAACACGTGGAAATACATTAAAATCATCTAATTTCAACCCCGAAACAAAAACTTGTGTTGTGAATTATCAGACCCGGTGCAGAGCTGCCGCAAATTTTGCGGCAGATGTGAAACGTCTGTCATGGCATGCCCGAATTACAGGTATGGTTTTGAAGTGAGTATCGTTTTTGAGTTACGCTACCACAGCGCTCCTGTCGGCTAGAGCCTTCAAAGATGTTCGCATAGACATCCACGATGAGGAATAAACTGTGCGACCTTCTGTTGTTTGGCTGGGAACTACTGGACCACCCTCCATACATAACTATTGTTGATAGATTTGATAGAAATGAATATTGAAAATCATACAAAATTTAATCCATCGCGTGAGCGACTTCGCCTCTGTATATTATCTCATCAGATGTTAGATGTTGATATACCAAGATTTGTATCGCCACCCGTAGTTTCCGTGGCAAGGTACGAAGTTTCGAATTAATTTGTCATTTTGAGGTCGAATTCCATCTGATTAGATAATGCTGCTCACGTTGAACGTTGCGTCATGCGATATTCATTCGTCACGTCCGTCACAATTTCGACCGTTGATTTATCGATATCTATCTCGAACGTGATGAAGCGATTAAGTCACTCATTCGGTCAAGTATTGATGATCAGTCGCGGAGATGGATGACAGGAGATGGTTCTAGAATACTTTCTATTAAAGGATCCAGAATGACAAACGGAAACAAATGCCGGCGATTTTTGTTGGCGACTTCCACAAATTCTTTGAATTAATCGATGTCTATGTTGTACGTAAAGAGGGCCTGTACTTTTTTCATCGGAATAGTTTCACCAATTAGTCATGAAATCTGTCAAATGATGTTACAAATTCATTTACGATTGTTCGTCATAGATATTGAAAATAATTTCAAAGGATTTTCTGAACTAGGAATGACATAATTTTGAAGTAGTGCCAAATAATTGACGCCATTCAAGTTGTTCTCGATGAAAAAGGGGCCAATGATATGGTTTTTCAGAATCCTTGCCCCCCAAACATTAACCTTTTGAGGGTATTGCGTGTGTTCTTCTCTCATCCAGCGAAGATTTTCCGTTGGCCAGAAGTGGCAATTTTGTTGATTAGCATGACCGTTAAGAGACAAAGTACACTCATCAGAAAGCACAACGTTTTCTAATTGGATGATATTGTTATCCAACATGTCCGTCATTTGCTCACAAAAATAAGTTCTTTCATGAAAATCGTGTTTCATGAGCTCCTGATAATTCGATCAGTCTAGACATTGGATGGTATATAAATTTACAACAAGCTTCAAACGCCTGTAATTGTTCAAAACGGTTAAAAATAGGATTTTGAAATTTCCAATGATTGCGATGCCTGAAAAAAAATTTATTCGAGGTCAAAGGTCAAAAATCTCGAAAAAAATTGGTTTTTCGCGATTTTCAGGAGAAGTTTTATCATAAAATAACCTCAGATAAAAATTGTAGATCATAAAATTCTCTACAAAAAATGTATCAATACTTTTTTTCTCAGAGCCACCGTTTCTGAGATACGACGAGTCAAAAAGTTGTGAAAGTTGTAATCGTCTGTCAAATGGAAAACTTGCATAATAAAATATATTAGGAAGGGTTGGAAATTATAAAAGCGATTGAAATTAAAAAAATGTAAAAATTTATTCATCTAAGTCATAACCTTCAAATACTTCTTCTTGTCGCTCTTCTTCTTGGTCTTCTTCTTCTTCTTCTTGATCTTCTTCTTCTTCTTCTTGATCTTCTTCTTCTTCTTCTTGATGTTCATTCTGGGTGTAGGTAAACTGCATCAAGAGTGATGTATCGCATGTTTCCTCGTTGGTATCAAATGAATTCTCCACTATTAGTGATTCAGCATTAGAACATGACTGGCCTTGACAATGTGTACATGCCAGAGAAGACAACAGTCCAACTTTTTCTCAACCACATTTAGCGCTGCATCCCCTTTTACAGTTGCAAAAAAATTTGTTCAGCATTTTTTCCGGCGCAGGTGGAAGTAAAGCCTGAATAGGTTCTAATGCATTGTCGACCAACTTCCAACCCCAGTCTTTTGAGTCTAGCTGATAATGAAGCCACACTTGAACTTGGTCATATAGCCGGAAAAGATGTTGATGAGCAGCAACTGAGGCTGAAGGAAAACAAGCTAATTGCACCTGTTTCTTATTTTCAGTGTTTTTTACGAAACATGTATATCGATACTTATCTAAGCAGGTGGTTTTTTTTCGGAGCTTTGTACATTGAAAGAAGAAACTGAATCCCGTTGGTGATAATTTCTTGTTGAGTCGAATTACTTTGTTTGAAAACTTCAGCACATTCAACAGGGAGACAGATGTTGGCTCAAGGTTAAACTAGCGTACAAATTAAGGGACTGAATTTCATTCTACCTGATGTTCTTATATTTATACTTATGTATACCGATAGAAAAAATATTTTTACTTAAATTACAACTTCTTACTTGAGTATATAATGACGTGTTAGGGATCACACGTTAAAAGGTAAGACCTCGTTAATCCTTAGCTCGCACAAGTTTCGACTTCTGAGGGTTGTCGTTCGTAGGGGTGCGACAGCTGGTTAACGGAAAAACAGATTTTAAACAGATTTTAAACAGATTACAACTTTTACAACATTTAGACTCGTCGTATCTCAGAAACGGTGGCTCTAAGAAAAAAATATTGATACATTGTAGAGAATTTTATGATCTACAATTTTTATCTGAGGTTATTTTATGATAAAACTTACCGTTTTCCTGAAAATCGTCAAAAACCATTTATTTTTGAGATTTTTGACCTTTGATCTCGAATAATTTTTTTTCAAGGCATAGCAATCATTCGGAATTTATAAATCTTATTTTTAACTATGTTTTGAACAATTAGACGCTTGCAGCTTGTTGTAAATTTATGTACCTTCACTCTTATTTTTTAGTCTAATTTGACCGGATGAATAGGTATCATTTTATAGGGATGCATTTTATTTTCTGCTTCTCTAATTTGTTTATTGTTCCTTGAGATGTGGACGGTAAATTAGTAAATTCCACATGGAATAGGCGAGCTACTTTCTGTTGTGTTCGGGTTTTATCTCCGTAAACAATCATTTGTAAAACTGTTATTTTATGCATTTTCGTTAATCTAACCATTTGTCAGACTTGAAGTTAACGAACTTCAAACTTAAATTGAAATACCGACAACTAATGTTGTAACATACAAAACAAGGTGACAAGGCGTTTTAAACTCACGTTGCCAAGGAAATTATTTACAGTTTTTTAAAGGGTACCATCTAAAAAGAACATTGCTATGGTTTTTGCTTAGTTTCTATTATCAATACCTCAACATGAAATAAGTTTTGAGTATATTGCAATAAGTTTTGAGTGTATTTTATCGAATTTCGGCATGATTTTAATTTATTTTTTACTAATTGTTGCAAAAAACTTGCAAGCGATAACATTTTTGAATAGAGACTGAAGAGACCTTTAAAACGATGTATCACAAGCCTATACTTTTCATTTAAAAAATTGGGGGTTGTTTGTACCCGTCATTCGACGGGGGTCGAAGGTAGGGGTAGCATTTTTCTGTTGAAGTATGTCAAATTATAATTTAAATTGGGCGTGTTTCGGGATTTTGTTAAAATATGTATCGTAACCGAAATAATTGATTTATTCCATTTAGCTTTTACACACTATATAGAATCATAACCTTAACAACGAAGTTTTAATTTTAATGCAATGCCTACTATTATGAATTGTACTTATAGTTCACTGTTGTATCCTTGTCAATGTCACCGGATTAAATAAATGAATAAAAGATGACGTTACAAGGCACGTGCCTACTACAATACCATTTTCGGCCCAAATATAGAAGAAGAGTAAACACATCCTTTTTCAAACACTTCACCTGTTGGTTGTAAGTGGTTGAAAATGAAATTACTATACCCATCATTGTTCCGAGTCCAGTAGACCGTGGAGATCGCTCAATCTCCCAGAGTAAAGAAGGATGTTCCTTTTACAATCTCGCTATAAGTTTCATTTCGGCTACACTGTACGGTATTCTTGTCATATTCTTGTTGGCCGAGTTATGCAGATGTACACAGGATGTAGTTTCGGCAGGTGAATGTCTAATTAATCGCACACCAGTGAGGAAGGTGTAAAGTAGTTTTTTCATCCTGAAGGTTGATTTTAACGAATTTTTTTCTGAATGAGTGGAAAACGTATTTGCTAGATTTTCTTTCCAGTCATTACCCGGAGACGATTGTGGATACTAACATTATTTTTTAATTTATTTTGATTTACATAAACATATATTAGAATTATGCCGGATCTAAGTATGTGAAAATCTACAGGGTGTTTATTTAGAATAAGAAAGCTGGTATCAACTTCGGGTATAACCAAAAGTGTTGGAAAATCAAATCAATCAAATCAAATCAAAATATACTTTATTGTCCAAGAATAACAATTCTCATGACAAAGCATACAGTCACCATGATAACATCACAAATATACAGTTAGCAAGGAGATCATAAATACACATAAATTCACACTCACAATAAGCGGACATAATTACATATACAAAAGCAACAAGATTTACACCACTAAGCCAAATAACATTGAACAACAAAACTACTGTGCCAATTAAATGAATAAAGTAACATGCCGGAAAAACAAAAAGAAAAAAATTTTACATTTTGTACATGAAATTACAAGGACTACCTCTAAATATATGAAGGATTAGGCATACGTTATATGACCGCCGCCAAAGATAGAGATCTCAGCAAAAAGAATCCTGAAAGTATTCTTCCAGGGTATGGTAGGCCCTCCCAACTATGAGCATTTTTACAGATTTTCTGAACTTGAATTCGCTTTTGATAACACGCAAGGTTAGGGGAAGGTGATTGAAAATTTTCTTGCCCTCAAAAATTAGAGAGTTGCGAGTTAAGGTTGAGGAGGGAATTGGAAGCGAGATCAAGTGAGAGGAGCGAGTGTTATAGGTTGACTCAGAAGTAATTATAGCTTGGTATTTCTTGTGCATGAGGCAAGTCATTTCCAAAATGTAGATACAAACCAATGTCAGAACTCCATGTTGCATAAACAAGGGACGACAGGATTCACGGTAATCAGAACTACATAGGTATCTAATTGCCCTTTTTTGGAGAGAGAATACTCTTTGAAATGAATACTGAGCACAAGCCCCCATAACGAAGATGAAATTCTATTAGTGCGTAGTATACGTTCTTCGCTATACCCAAATTCAACTCATTAGCAACGACACGAACCGCTAATCGATTGCATAGTTTTGTATTATGGCTACCAAACTTCAATTTATTATCAATCAGAAGTCCCAGAAATTTATTATCCGCAGAAATAGAGATTTGTTCCTTGTCCAAATAAACATTATCTAAGTCGCCCTTGAATGTTATGATATTTGTTTTGCTCATATTGAAAGCTAGAAGATTGGAATCACACCAATTCTTAACTTTTTCTATATCTATGCTTATGTGGTAGTTAACCTCTGAAGAGCTTTTGTTGTACCATACAATCGATGTATCATCTGCAAAAATAGTAATTTCACCATTGATATCTAAGTTGGCGAGGTCGTTAATATAAATGAGAAATAGAGTCGGGCCCAAAACTGATCCTTGAGGAACTCTACTCTCAATTACTTGCTTTCCAGACTTAATACCATTAAATGATGCAATTTGGCCACGCTCCGATAAGTACGATCTGAGCTAGGACAGTGCCGTGCCTCGAAACCCATAAACTTGTATTTTACTCTCAAGAGATTTAAAATCTTCCAAGATTCCTTTTGGATATTTTTAGATGGGTCAATCCATATCAAGTGATCAAAATTAAAAATAAAATTTTCCTTCATGTTTTTATTTCACTATAGTTTTTGGTTTAATGAATTATCACATAAAACAAAATAAAAATTTGGAGGAAAAATTTTTTTATCTCTTTTGGTTTTTCCAAAATTTTTCTCCAAAATTTGGAAAAAACTTATTTTTGCGTGTGTACAAATTTACGTTTTGATTAATATCTCTTGATTGGATTAAGATAGAAAGGTAAAATAAAAGCCATTCGGTTCAGAATTGAATTAGCTTTAATTTGATATACAACATGATAGTATTCAAAACATTTAATATTTTCAACTTAAAAACTCAAAATTTCAAAACCAAATTCAAAAAATGCATATGATTGAAAATTTTCAAAAAAATACTGTATATTCCTCATGTTATTACTAAGATGTACACAAAATTTTAGGTTGGGATCTTAATGGGATCATACCCAAAACTGAAATTGTTTATATTAAAACGCACAATGTTCAAGATTCAAGAGCAAATTCCAAAAAACGCATATGATGAAAAATTTTCTTTAAAAATACCATGAACTTCTGATACTATCTTTAGGTTGTGATCCAAATTTTAAGGTGGGATCATTATGGGATCATATTAAAGTAAATTAAAATACATCAGAGTCCAATGGTATAGATATGCGTAAATTAGTTTAGTTGAACAAATGTCAAAATTATGTAATGGCACTAAAAATCTAACAGTTTATAAAATTCGAATTTTACATGTAAACACTATAAATATAACAGGCGTACATATGAAATAGTTGATGACTATGTACCGGTACTGAATGAGCTGATGATTAGATGCTGGTGAATCGCAGTCTTGAATTTAGGCTCTTTGTAGCTGCAACTGCTTCGTTTTGAGAAATCACATATGTCCTTCCTGTAGCTGTTTTGGGATTCACTTTAGTTAATATCTGGCTTATTTTCACTTTCAAGATATCAGGTTTGTGTGGAAAAACAAATGAGGGAGCAGGGCCAGAAGGATGTAAAAATGTCAAATCTACATCTTCACTGTTGTTGTCTTTTGATAAAACACTTGCCAGCCACCAACGCCTATCATACTCACATGTGACATAACCTGAAACTCCATCCAATGTCAATGATTTACCACCTTCCACAATTCCTTGTATGCTTGATTCATCACTTGAGGAAAATATTTTACACTTTAATTCAGTCAAACTTAGAGGAATGAAAGTGTGAAATTGTTGAGTACCTTTAATAGTTTCAGCTTCTTTTATACGGTATTTCAACAAAGATTCTTCCTCTGAATACTCCAAGTTTGAGCAATATTCGAATTTAATACTGGTAATGTTTTCTTCACTCCATTGAAATAGTTGCAGAGGAGTCATAATATGTTTGTCGTAGGGTCTCTGTAAGCTTGCTTTTGCAGCAAGCCGTTTGACTGTCCCTCCCAGTCCGTCACAGGTTCCTTTGCCATGGGCAGTTGCGAAAAAATGCCACTCTGTTTTGATTCCAAAATCTTGTTCATGACTGCAGATATTAATAAAGTTTTTTCGATTCTTGTATTGCGCTGCAGATCCATCTGAGAAATAATAAATCTTTTTCAAACTAGGTAGAACATTACTTTTCAAAAATGATATCAATTTTCTTTGAAATAAATGGACAGCTATCGAGTCATGAATCAAGCATTTTGAAATAATTACAAAGCTTGTGTATTTGATTTCTTCCTTTTCATTGTAATACACAGCAAAAGGGTGCACAGTAGCTTGATCATTGTTCCAGTGGAAGAACTGTGCCTCGTCTTGCACTACGAAAGAATAGTTTTCTGAAAAGTCCAAACTTACAACTGCTTCATTTTCTTGGATTTGTTCTTTTAAGTCTTTGTAGTACTTGGATTGCTGTGTAGATATAAATGAATGTTTCTTTAGTGCAACAAGTTGTTCGCAAAAACTCTCTATGAATTCTTCCATCACAGTCTTGCAAAATGTCTCGAATGTGCATCTGTCAACAGAAACCCATTGTTTGTATGTGATTGCTTCTATCATACCTTCATCAAAGTGATTCAGAAGTACTTTTTTCAGATTTGAAACTCCTGGACATAATTATTAAGAATTAAAACTGTAAAACTTAATATTCACTTTACTTTCACAATCACAACTCACTCCTCACTAGTGCATAAGAATACTGACTGCTGTAACTGAAGTACAACTTGAATGGCAGAGAGTTCCTGTCTCTACAAGTTAAGTTCATGTAGAGACATGAAAAGATCTCCCACACTCCTCTGACTCATCCCACATTGTTTTACAACAAACAAATAAATAATCACATTTATCAGTATTAAACAGTAAATTTGTTTTCTGTGGATCTGAAACTAAGGGCCTATTCTAAATAAAAATTAGTTTGTAATAAATGACATTGAACAAAAGTAATATTGCTGTAAAGATATTCAGATAATTTAAATTATGCAGACTGATTTTATATAAAAGTATAACACACTGTAATTAGGCCTAATGGTTAATAATATTTGATTACAATTAAAATCACCTATTAATAAAATCTGTTTAGTAACAAGCATTAAGAGTTCCATAAATCACAAAAAAGTCAAGTTTGATTTAAACAATCTTGAACACTGTGCGTTTTAATATAAACAATTTCAGTTTTGGATATGATTCCATTAAGATCCCAACCTGAAATTTTGTATACATCTTAGTAATAACATGAGGAATATACAGTATTTTTTTGAAAATTTTCAATCATATGCATTTTTTGGAATTTGGTTTTGAAATTTTGAGTTTAAGTTGAAAATATTAAATGTTTTGAATACTATCATGTTGTATATCAAATTAAAGCTAATTCAATTCTAAACAGAATTTCTTTTATTTTACCTTTCTATCTTAATCCAATCAAGAGATATTAATTAAAACGTAAATTCGTGTAAGTACGAAAACGTTTTTTTTTTTAAACTTTGGAATAAGATTTTGAAAAAACTAAAAGAGATATATTTTTTTCTTTTTCATATTTAAGTTTCCTTTTCACCGGTGTAACTAATGTAACAATATCAACCCAGAAAAAAATTGTGAGGTAATTGGGATTTGATCACTTGATATGGATTGACCCAGATAGAGAAATTCTGCTAGCGTAGTAGTTATTCTTAGCTACTTTTATAACTGTTCTAATAATAGTTCTATATTTATTGAAGTAACTGAAAAACTCCGCATTGTCTCTTGCCACATGTTTTTTGATTTTGTAAAGGGATCGCATATTTTTTGCTGAATTAGATATCCCTTTTGTTATCCATGGTTTTTTCTTTCTGCTTTTTAATATTCTAATGAGAAAAGCTAAGTTAAAGAGTTCTGACACAAGTTTATGAAATTCATATAAAGGATCGTTCTCATGCATAATGGTACTCCAATCTGTATGCGCGCACAGCTGCGGGAACCTATCATAATTCTGTTTACTGAAAATTCTACCCCAACGGGGCGGGCATTTAACGATACTTTTCTCAAGTACAACGGTAGCTACTACACATTCATGGTCGGATAAGCCAGCATTCCGAACCAAGCAATTAACTGATTTGAAATTGGTGCACAGATAGTCAATAATTGTAGCTGATGAATTCGAAATGCGCGTCGGAGACTGTACGTGCATGCGTAGAACAAATGAATCAAATAGGTTTGAAAGAAGAAGTGCATTTGAAGTGACTTCATTATTTTCATTCGATAAAGCATATTAACTTATATTTGTCAATTTTCAGGATATGAATACTATTATTTCCCTGAAGATTTTGAAGACCGAAATCTTTCCACTTGGACGCCACTGCACGTCAGCTCATGACGAAATCATCATAAAACTTATAACGTTCGCAATCCATGTTATCAAGAAAGAGAAAACTCCGGCATGATCTAGATTAGGATCTAGCGTGGTAATTTTAACGATGCCGGCAGATTATCAATTCATCTTCAGCTTGTTGAATTGAATCATTACCTAACAGTCTGTTTCTCATAGAAAAAGTCGCTGCTGCATTGGTCTAACCTCGCCAGTCTATGATAAATAATCAGTTTCCGCCGAACTAATTGGCCAATTCGGATCTTGATAGACGAAAAAATTGCTGTAGCGGTTTGCAAACTACTTTCACACACGTAGATTAACGAAATGTTACTAGCTCTGGATGTTGGAAAATAGGATGGTCAGAATGCCAGAATGATGAATGCAATTTACAGACACGGAGAGACTTGAGCTGTCGCCCTTGATATTTTCCAAGACCATGGCAAAATTAGCTCCTCTGTTTTCTTGTATAGAAGCTTATGAAAGGAGAAACAAGCTAGGATGGCTCTCATTGAGGATTATGAGAGTAGAAAAAGCATTACGTAGAAGTTGAAGGGTATAGAAGTGTCGAAACAGGTGATTTTCCTTGTGTAAATACTACGACCAAAAGTAGACCAATTGGGGATATCATTTATTTGTCCATTTAATCTTTTTTCTTCTAAACTGTCATCCAAAAACCAATTATATGAATATTGCGACCGAATATAGTAGTTTCAACGCAAATTCGTGAAAAATATTGACTGTTGATCACATTCATAACTCCCTACCTTGAGGCCAATCACAGATGAGCAAATTGAAAAAAGAGAAATGAAACTATTTCATCAGTTCGGACTTCCATTGTCTAATATAATATAAATTGATTTGAAAACCCTGAAAAAACTAATAAAAAAATTAATAAAGATTAACCGAAAATAGCAATTTTATTAAACTAAAAACTGAAATTACAAAGAAATAACGTACAAGCAACAACCAAACAAATAAAAATTGAAATATTATTAAAAGCTGAAAAATAAAATTGACGTATTCCTCCGAGATCTGACTATTTATAGGTCGCTCGAGTGATTCTACTTATCCCCTCTTCACTCTTCACTATTCGATATACAGATGTATCCCATTTAGTGTTGGTCCTCTTCACCAATAAGTCTAAGAAAGGCAATTCGTTGTGAACTTCCTTCTCCATTGTGAAAGTGATGGAAGGACTTATGTTGTTAATATGTTTCAGAAAGGCGTCTAGTTCAGTATTTCCATGGTTCCATATTATCAAGGTATCTTCTTCGTATCTCAACCAGACTCCATATATATATATATATATATATATATATATATATATATATATATATATATATATATATATATATATATATATATATATATGATGAAAACTCTTTGCTAGTTTGTCAAGCTTTCGGAAATGTTTATTTCCTTCTTCAGGACAACTGAAAAGATGATTGTAAAAATATATGTATAAAACGTTACAGATATAACTTACTCAACATGAGATTAATATAAAAAATTAGCAGCAAATCGAAACGAAAAATATTTTGAAAATTAATTTTGACATAAATCAATAAATGACAAGTATTTGTTGATAACATAAAAATAATAATTTGTTTCAGATCAGTTACATACTGGATGAATCAGCATTACTATTTCTTCTTCGATTATCATTATCTAATTTAAATAAATAAGTATAAATTTGACTGAGACCATTCAAGTCAGTTCTTTTATTCATGGACTATTCCCATTAACAACTGATAATTTTTTCTTTCTCTTTTAACGAAAAATGTTATTTTTTCAATTAATTGTGGAAAATTATTTTCCACAATATTCTTACATTGGAGGGATTGTTATTGGAATATTTCTGATAAGATTAATGAGGAATTTGGAGTACAATTGTAAGGTATACAATATTTAAAAAAAAATGTAGCATTCTATTGTAGCATGTTCAATGGACAATGCCGTTTCGTGAAAAAAGTTCAGAATTATTTTTCACATTAAATATGACAGCCGTGTTTAAATTAACTCGCTTAATGTAGAACTATACGTTGCTACTATATTCCGCCAGCAAATACCGCTAGTTTTGATATCGTGTCAACTCGTTCAACTACAGAGGTTCACCGGTATCAAATTATATTGTTAACTCCCACCTCGCTATTGTTATGAATGTTTCGTAACCTAATCATAGGAAGCGGGTTTTTTATGCGATAAAAGCAAGAGTACTGCAAAATAATAGTTATTCCCACAAATGACTGCTGTTCCATGGAAATTCAATCTCCAGTGCTGGTAGTCCCTGAGGTCTATGCGGGGTCAGTCATCGTCTAATAAAATTGAAGATTAGTCACGTACATTATTATCAAGCAGACAACTATACAGTGTATCTCGTTTATGAAGATACCCCCATAGTTTCGATCAATACTCGATGAAAAATAATGTTTCCAGAATGACTGCACAGTGTAGCATTTAGCTTGCCCTGCTTGTTTGGGTACTATTTCAGTTTGGGTACTTCAGTTTCGTCGAACGAGACAGATGTACCTTCAGTGTTGTCTTGCATGTTGTGCTTCTTTTTCTTTCGTGTAATTCAATGTTAAAATGAAAGTAGCTGTTTCAAGAGGACTTTCTTCCAGTTTGTGTCTGAAAGTTACTTCTTTGCATGATCTACACATCCATGTATAGAGTTACTTATTTTCGAATTGATTACTTTCTTCCTTTCTTTGGAAGATTCCCACATCTTTTTTTTTGTATCAAGATGAAGTAGTAGAAAGCCAAAAACTTTCTTTCCCAAAAATTAATCACTCCCGAAAATATAACCCCTTTAATTAAAATAAAATATGTTGAACGGTTGGAAAAAAAGGTAATAATGACGTGAATAATGTACTAAAAACTAAAAAATATATGGCAAAGTCCCAGGTGCTTTTCTCAGCAAAAAAAATAAAATCGTAACCAAAGTAAGTATGTAAATAATACGCCCAACGATTTTATTATTTTATTTGATCAATATCGTAGATTGCTGAGGAGAGTGGTGTGATGTCTTCTACCTAGGACTTTCCGAAAGATTTTTTAGTTTTTAGTACATTATTGACGTCATTATTATCTTTTTTTCAATCGTTCAACATTTTTTTAAAACTTATTTCATTGATGTATCATTGTTGGCTATTTAGTTAACTCATCTGTTGAGAAAGTTTGGAATGCGATTGACAGTATTCCTTTCAATGTGCGGCAAGATATATTCAATTAACACTTAATTATGAGATTTCACTGGACAGTCCACACCCCAATAAGTGTTTCACTATATAATGGCTTCTTTAGATATGTTAATATTTACTTGATCCTTCCAAATAAGTGCTTTATTCAACAATTTGAATCATATAACCTTCTACCTACTTAATGACTAATATTTTTACCAGATTTTAGGTATAAGCTATTAAAAAATGCAAACGATTTTACCAACTCATTAGAAGGATATGCAATAAACTAATTACCAATTTCCAAATCATAAATCCTATCAGTTAGAAAGGAAGAATTCAATGTTTATTTGAAGGTGATTGACAATGTTTCATGATGAATTCCACTAGTTCGGACCTCCATTGTTTAATATATGAAATGATTTGAAATTCCTGAAACAACTAAAAAATCCTATATTGGTTAAACTAAGAGGCCTTTGAATGTTCGCTTTGCCGAGCACAAGAAACACACACAGCGAGGGGAAACCAGCAAATCAGGAATAGCAGACCATGTTTGGACCCATCAACACAACATCGAGTGGTCCCAAGCTGAGATCTTGCACAGAGAGGAACATTGGTTTAGGAGAAAATTTAAGGAAGCCGCATACATATTGACCAACAACGTATTCAGCCAGGCCAGCGTAGAAATACGAAACATATGGAAACCCATCATCAAACGAAAAATGGCCAACTCCCGCCAAAACGGTCATCTCTCACGGAATCAGTGAAGCGGAAAATGGAAAGCAGAGAAAGTGAAAGTATTTCAACGACCTATAAATAGTCATCTCTCGGAGGAATCAGTCCAGTCATCACCCGAAGACGATTGTAGATACTAACAATCGAAACGTCGTGAACTAACGTGACTTGGAATCTCTCCACTTTTTATTTTTATTTTTACTTTTTTCATTTCTTTATTTTTATTTATTCAATTGTTCTATTTTTACTTGTATTTTATTTCACTATTATTTCATTTCAGGTTATTTTTGCTTAATATAATTGTTATTTTCAGCTATTCATTTTTAATTCTTCTTTTTTAGTTGTTTCAGGGATTTCAAATCATTTTATATATTGAACAATGGAAGTCCAAACTAGTGAAGAATTTAATTATATTCAGTCATTGAGTAAATTTTTAGAATTTCTGAAATGATTAATTTTCTAAAGATCGAAACACACATTTCTCTTCCAAATGTTATACGTCACATTCTTGGTTGAACTCATGGTCCTCTAGTCTTAACATTCAACAAGCTACTTATATTGTCTTTCATTCATTGGGAAAAGGTGCTCACCGTTTGGCCAATATAATGTTTTTCGCAAGAACCACATATTACTTATATACTCCTGATCTATCCGAAACTGAAGTTTTGTTTTTCAATAAATTTGACAAATTTACTATCTGTTTTATAAGCTACGTCCAAGTATTTCATTTTCAAAAAATTTACGAAATTATTGGGGAGTTCACTAAAGTATGTCGATGTCCTATAACGCTCATTTTTGTAGTGGGAGGAACCTGGTTGTTAATGGCTTGTTTCATGCGATACCCCCGCCTCCATATTCGCCAGACATGGTATCGTATGGTTTTTTCTATTTCCAAAAGTGAGGAGTAGTTCAAAGAGCTGTCGTTTTACTAGCAGAGATGACATAAAAAGCGCATCGCTGAAAGAGTTGAAGGCTATGTCAAAGATGGGGTTTGAGAAGTTTTTCGGAGGTTGTAAGACGCGCCGGCATGCGTAAATAATATCTAATGGGGACTATTTTGAAGGCGACAACGAACAGACAACTATTTTTTTCAAAAACCGAAAATTTCCGATACTCTGAACATACCTCATACTTTGTTCGTGCTCTGTCGTGGATCGAATCAGGATTTCAATGGTCGGCAAAGTTTCACTCTGACCTGAAAGATTATTCACTAAATGAACTAATCGACTTCGTGCAGAAACTGGACCTGTTTGGATGAATTGGTGATAGCCACAATAAAACCCTCACTGAAAAACATTTTGAGGCTACTGTTGTTCATCTCGAAAATGTGAACCGTCAACTGTCATAGCTGTCCAACAAATCTACTCAGATAGCGAAAATATTTTCATCTTGAAAGCAACACACCCTATAAATTATCGTTTCAATTGTTTTCGGTAAAATTATATTCATGACGCCCATAAATCAGTCAAGTCGCCGTGACTAAGAATGTATTAAATGCAATGTGACGTTTATCTGTATATTTTTCGTTTTCAATTTTACATTTTTGAAAACACCAAACTCCACTCGGAAATTACCATCAAATATTTGATCTTTGACCATTAGAAACAAATTTCATAACGTTTCATGGAACGTGTTTGTTTTTAGCAAATGATAACAGATCCAAAAATAATTTTACAACCAAAATTATTATAAATTGGTTTATCACAGTCGTAAAATATGCAATAAATTCATCCAGTAAGACCAAATAAGGTCATTCTACAATAAAGGTTATTCTGCAATATAGTTCAATAAATTTTTCCATAATTATAATGAAACGGAAAATATTGTATTAATTGAAATATTTTTTTTCTTTTTCTTTGTAATAACTAGTATTATTCAATAAATCTTTGAGGAAAACAAAACTTTGATGAATTGACTTTAATTCATATTCAAATTTATTAACAAATATCAATGAGTTAGGAAATGAGTACAAACTATTAACTTTTCAAGTTAATAATAACTTCTTCAGTTAATATTAACTTTTACAGCAATAATATTTCAACACTCTGTATAAAAAGTTGTGTTCGACTGGGTAAGTTGAAAAATAATGTTGAAAGTCAATAGATATCAACTTTCGAATAGATAATTCGAAATGAAAAAACGTATAACCTCATATTCAGTTGGGTAATGTTTTTTTTTAATGCTATTAATTGATCTTAACTTCTTGAGTTCTTGTGAAATTATATTCTAAATTTCACAAGCAATATATACAGTGCATTTCTTTGATGCCCCCCCTTTAGTTTTTGAACGGGTCAACTGAAAAAATTGAAATTTGGAATAATGAAATTAATGCATGAATACTTTATTTTGAAGTGAAATTGACAGATGAAGCTTTCGAAATGGCGACTGGGCGTCATCTGGGAAAAAAATTAAATGGAAAGGGGGGTCTTGTGACACATCATTTTGAAGCTCCTGATGAATACTTGTGAAGCATTCGTCAGGAGCTTCAAAAAGGTGTGTCACAAGATCCATTGAATTTTTCATCTGTCAAATTCATTTCAAAATAAAGTATTCATGCACTAATTTCTTTAATCTTTGACGTCGTATTATATCGATGATCAGTTATTTCAGTGTAGAATGTCTTCTACAAGAATATTATTGATTTCGTAGAACTATTTCTCTTCAAAATGATTTTTAGTAATCAACAATTTGTTCCAAGTTGAAGGTTTAGACAGAAACCTTGATAATAATTATAATTCTTGCTGGAATTTCTTTCTTTGTTGGAACTTTTCTTCGAAAAATGAATCCGCTGGAAACATTGAAAAAATGCAATATTCCATTCTTTAATAAAAACTCACATATATTAAAAAAATCATAACATAAATGAAGCATTGAAAAATTTTTTTAATGTTCCTATTACTTTTTTTTTCTTTCGATAAGAGGGCTTCATTAATAAGTATCTCAAGATTTTGTCGAACCAGATTATGAAACATAGAAACATCTTAAAATAAAAAAAGAAAGAAAAAATTGATACATAGATATGATACATAGATGATACATATATGTCACCAGTCAAAAAAAATTATAGAATATATTATTTCAAAATATAAAGAGCAATAAAAAAGTATTTAAAGAAATTTCAATATCGAAATAACTGGTAAAAATAAATAGTTCGTCCACAAAGGTGTTGAAAAGATTATTATTTAATTATCACATCCTCAAATTTACAAAAAACCAAATCAATCATATGATAAATAATTTTTTTGCGTATAACTTTTTTCAAACAATAATTTAAAAAAAAATCATATCAATGTAGCCTTTGTCAATGAGCATACTAAGCAATTGGGATATTTAAAAAAAATTCAATTCTTCATTTACGTTTTAAATTTTTTGACATCTGTCAAAGATGTCAATTCATTAATGAATCTTTGACAGATGTCAATTCATTAATGAATGCAAATTGAATATTTCACTTTTTCCTACAAGGGTGTTCAATAAAATCTTCAAAGGATATCTCCGAAAAAGAAAAAGTTCAAACTACAATTATAAAAGTTATCAAGGTGAAAAAAAAATTAACAAAGAAATTTATAAAACGAAAAATGCGATAAACACTCTTTTTCTAGTCGTTATTGATTTCTCAACCATCCACCAAGTATCTAATTTTTTCATTCCTTAATATCCACATTCAATGAGTTGAATTTTTTTGAAGGCTTTGCGTTTTTATATACCTACGTATTTTCATCGCTCAATGAAAATAAAAGTTTTGACTGCAGAGTTTCGGAAAGTGGATTTTTTTTAATGTTTTCGTGTTTTAGAACTGTTTTTCAAGTTTTCAACTGCGATATTTTTAGAGGCATTCTCATAAAACACTTGCTCAAATCGTAGATGATTACAAATCGTATGACAGCTCAATCATAAGGTTGACTTAAATTATTAGAAATGACATAAACCAAAGAATAGAACTTTAATACGAGGTACCTATCGTTAGACCGCTAAACTATTTGAAAGAAGTCTGTTTTTCCGTTAATCAGCTGCCGCCCCCATACGAACGACAACTCTCAGAAGTTGAGAAACGTGCGAGCTAAGGACTAACGAGGTCTTACCTTTTAACGTGTGATTCCTAACTCATTCAATTAAGGGTTGTAACCCCCATTGCCGGGGGTGTGGAAATGATTAAGATTGAAAATGTTCGAAAGATTTCCTTCTAAATAAAAAATTCAACTGTGAGAAATCGAAATATTTTAATCTCTTCAAAATCTACCTACTGCCAGGTTTTGATTATTTCTGTTGTATTGCGCATTTTACAGCCTTGTAAATATTCTATTTGGTTTATTCGGAATTATCAACCATTATAAATGGCGGAAATTCCGTACATAGGGGTGAAATTTGATAAATTATCAAGTCGCACGTAACGAAAACTCAACGCACGGGCTATAATAAGGTTTTTGACCTTGAATCGTGGAAGTGCAATAAATTACAACTGCAATTATTTTGCGGCGTTGTCAGACAGCACCGTGTGAGAGTGAATTGAGGAAATTGAGTGGCTTTTTATTTGGCAGCATGATAGGCACTTTCGGTAGACCAGACGACGTTGACTTTTGCTGGCAAGGTCGTTTTTAATCGGTTTATACACTTCATGTCACGGTTTACATTGATTCAAATTGACTCACAGGAATTTCTCACTTTCAACAGCAATGCCATCTGAATTCTTTATAACAGATTCACGGCGCTAAAGTTTATTTTACGATTTTTCGGGTAATTTTGCACAAAAACCTTAAAACGCCTTTTCACCCTATGAGTTTGCTTTTGTAATAGTTCTGTCTCTGTCTGTAGAGTAGAGAGGGTGAGTCTAAGCCCACGCACTTAGGCCACATGTGACCCATTGTACATCCTCCCGAGGAGTTGTCCTCCTAGGATATCGTCCATCCTGTCCTTTTTCAGGAAGGTGGACAGGTCGCTGGGAGACATCTCCTTTATATCGGCAGGTGTAGGCCAAGACTCGCCGAACACACACTCTCTTATTGACTCTTATTGACTCCGGGCACTCGCACAGGACATATGCCTGACAGTTTCATCTTCCTGTTCACACATCCTGCACAGAGGTGTGTCCACTAGCCCCATATTATGGAGGTGTTTCCTCAGTTGACAGTGGCCAGTCAGAAATCCTACTGTGAGGCGTAGATTTTTCCTGGTTATCGCCAGATATTTCTTCGGCGCCAGCTTCCCCGGGTCGCCCAAGGTGATCCTGGCAAGATTACATCATTTGATTTCATCCCATCTCTTTAAGGATTGAGCATGGGTGTAACATTTGACTAGTTCCTCAATTGTCGAAGTCATCAGGCCGTGGGTGCCACTGGGCCCTAAAATTCTTAGTCCAGCCGCTTCCTTGGCTAAAGAGTCGGCAATGCGATTACCTTTACTCTTGTCGTGCCCTTTAACCCACCTCAGGATAATGTTATTATCTACCAAGGCTTTGGCTAAATCTTGGTGGCACTCTATTACTAGCCCTGAGGTAACACGCTGTCTGTTCAAGGCTAATAGTTCTTGTCTGCTATAGGTGCAAATTGTTGTTTTTGCCAGAAATTCCTTTCTTGGTTATTTCTTTTGTGGCGATTGAGATACCAGCCAGTTCTGTTTGGACCACGCTGGTATTTCTTCCCATTCCCCACTTAATCCTTAGGCTTAGTGACCTGGAGTACACTCCACATCCTGAGCCTTCTTTGGTTTTTGAGCCGTCAGTATAAATCCGTATTGCATTTGTAGCATCTGACTCTGCTTAACTTGTATTTTGTAGGGTTTACTAAACACAAACCAGGGTTCAATTGCATCACTTGTTGCCTGCAGCAGAGGTTGCGCAGTGAGCGCTTTCCGCCATAGGCTCAGCCTCAATTGACCCATGCCTACTTCGAGGTTTACACCAGCCGTGCGCAATCGTACCATGGCTATTAACGCAACCTTCTTAACGTACAGATCCAGAGGGGTCAGACCCGTGATTAATTCCATTGCCGCGGTTGGTGTTGTTCTCATGGCTCCTGTGATGTTTAAACAAGTCAGTCGCTGTATTTGATATAATTTTTGGATGGCCGTTGCTTGTAGAACTTTCGGTCCCCATGCAATGGATCCGTACGTTAACAGTTTAGATCCAGGTGACCACATGGGGTGAAAGACCCCATGCGCGACCCACTGTCCTCCGACATTGCTCAAAAGCCACGTATGCTCTTTTTGCTCTACTCTGTAGATGAGAGTTCCATGTTAGCTTCTTGTCGAGGATAGTACCAAGGTATTTCACCTCTTCAGAGAAGTTTAGTTCGCTTTTGAAGATTTCGGGAGGTTTTATTCCCCTTAAACTCCTTTTCCTGGTGAAAAGGACCATCTCAGTCTTCTTGGGATTGATCGACAGTGAGTGTTCCTTACACCATGTTTCTATTAATTTGAGCCCTTCCTGCGCTCTATCGCACAGTGTGTTCACAAATTTGCCGGTTTGCAAGATAACTATGTCATCTGCATATGCAATTGTGTAGAATCCATTTTTGTTAAGGTGATTAATTAGGGTATCCAGAACTATGTTTAATAACTTCTACTTATTACATGCGAGCGCTGTCGATAGCAGGCTATGCTATCATGGCTCTATTCACACTGAACGTTTTATCTTCATGTTTGTTCTTTTATACGGTTAGAACGCCTTAATGCAGGTATTTGTCTCCTCCTGTCACCTGGATGATTCTTCAGGCAAATTTAATGACAGGAGGGGACAAATACTTGCACTGAGGCGTTCTAACCGTATAACCACAGTATACTATATACAGTAATCCCACTTCGGGTGATTTTTGGTTTGAATTTTCTACACGCAGACCCAGGAGTTGCAGTCTCAGGTCTGCGCAAACGACGAGTTCAAGACAGGCACGCAATCAAAGCGTTTAAACACTGCTCAACATAACAAATATTCATATAAACTGCTCAAAAAAATACAGTCGATGAAAACCATGTTGGGCACCTAAGAAAATTGTACAAATGATAATTTGTTTCAAGTAGATTTTAAAAATTCATGGGATCGGATGTGACAAAATATACTTTAATTTCAACAAGAAAAAAGACAAGATGAAGAACGAGTTTTGTTATTCATGAACCATGGTACTGTGCAAGAGCTCTCTAGGAGGAATAACGAGTCCCTGTGTGTATACAACCGTGATAGCATGGTCTGCACTGATGAGGAACACTTCAAAACGGTTCGCAGTTGGTTCCTTGTTCGAATCAGGCGAAGTCCCACTATTTGTCCTAGAGAGCTCTTGCAAAGTTGTTTCTTCAAAGTGAGAATCTTTGCAATTATGTCTGAGGCGACTTGGATTCCGAAAGGTTAACAGTCGTAAGGTATTTTTGATAGTCAAATATACATTATATAAGAAGTTGCTGACTAATAGGACATGTTTCATTTAGAATAACTGTTTTTAATCTACGCAGCAACTTTTCGGGGTTGATTAGACATCTAGACTTGTATAGATTCAAATATCAACATTTGTCAATATATGTCGAGTTATTAGCTAAAGAAGTAGTTGTTTTCTGTCGGAAAACATATATAATGGTATAGTCAAAATGCATTTGGACTTGTCAGTGATTTTATTATCAATTTTTACTTGGATAAAAGCTGGAAGCAGCAAAACAACCTATTTATTATCTTACAGTGTAAATAATTCATAACTTCCGACTCCGAAAACTCTCACATACATTTATAGTTAGTACATACATACAAAAAAATTATTTTAGTGTGATTGAACACTACATACTTAATTACTTTTTTACTTCTTTAAGTCCTGAATAGTAACTACATAATTCAGAAAGAATAGGCTCTACAGATTCCTCAATCTTGAGTGATGAATTCGATTAGGAATATTTTTAATAATTGGTCCTTAATATAATCGAATCGGCAAACTCGTCCGCCATCTTGAATTCTCCAATCAATAAATGAATATGCTATATTTGGCCCCAAAAATCACTACAAAGAAATTTCGCATGGATTCGTACCATGGTTCATGAATAACAAAACACGTTCTTTATCTTGTCTTTTTTCTTGTTGAAATGAATATATATTTTGTCACATTCGAATATGAACATCTGCCGATTCCATGAATTTTTAAAATCTACTTGAAACTTAGTTCATCATTGCCCAAATGATCTGGGTTACTTCAATATTACACAAATGCAAAATTATCATTTGTACAATTTTCTCAGGTGCCCAACATGGTTTTCATAGACTGTTTTTTTTTTTGAGCAGGTTATATGAATAGTTGTTATGTTGAGCAGTGTATACACGCTTTGGTTGAGATTGTAGTAGGGAGAAATGTCATTAGTGTCAAATACGTCATCATTATAAAAAATGAAACTCCTGGACACCGACATCAAAGGGACCGACGCTGAGTGAAACTACTGTATACAGAAATACTGTGACCCAACTGTTCAATCATCTATATGTTTTGTTATTTTATCGTCAGTTTCAATCCTAATTAATATTCCTCACCGCTTCTTCAATGTAAAAGAGATTCCTCTCGAGACTTTTAAGTCGCGCAAATCTATCAATATCGTTTTAATAGCTTTAAAGACTGTTTCATCCGAATCACAGACGTGCTAACGACCTGTTTATTATCGTAGGCAAACTCATTATTAATGGGTAACGCGATTATTCGTCGGAGATCAAAAAACAGAAGCCATACGCCAGGTTTGGTTCGACGTTCGTCTAGCGCCAGCTCAGTGGTTTCTTGAAAAGGTGTTAATATGTACAAAAACGTCGTTCAATTCAGCTACTTTCTGTGACTGCTTGACTGATCGTTAAAAAAGATAGTTCAGTGACGTAAAAAACTTGTTTCAAATGAGATATTAATAGTAATTAATGGAAAACTATTTTTTTAATGAGACACTCTGTATATTCCTGCATATTTCAATAGAGCCTAAAATTACCTTCTCCTAAAATGTAGCACAGTTGATGTTTTGCTGAAGTTATCTTTGAAATACATAGCTTTTATAGTCTAATCAACTAGTTCAAAAACATGAAAATAGAGACAAAGGTCCTAAAAATATGAGCGATAACTCATTCGATTCGGAATCACCTCTAGAAAAAATGCAATTGTTATTAACAAAATAAGATTTGAAAAAAGGGTATTTAGTTTTTCGTTAATAACTCAAAAAATATTAATATTTAAACAATTTTGAAAAAGCTCGTTGAAGAGGAGGAAATTTCCGATAAAAAAGTCCCGAAACTTCTCGAAAGTCCTCGAAACTCTATCTCCATTATATAATAACAATTATAGTGTTGGTAGGACATATTGAGGATCTGACAAATTAAGAAATAAATTCACATATATGATCGAATTAAGAAAAAACCATGACATATTAATTAATTGTTATTTGTAAATAACATGAAATGAAGACAGTAATCTAGATGATGGTTTGTTCAATTTTGGATAATATGGTCAAACATCAAATTTATAGGACACTTTTCCAAGGTTGGATCTAGTAAAAGGGGTAGTGAAAGTGATCTGTCTACGTGTGATAGATTGAGGTACGTTGAAGTTAATTTGTTCAAGTAACGAGGGTCCATCAATGGAGCAATGCAAAATTTTGTATTACATAACAATACTTGATGAAGCTCTACCTTGCTTCAAGGAAGGCAGACCGAATCTTTGAAGTAGTGTGGAGTGGTCAGTTCCTCTAGCAGGGTACACGCCATCCGTTCTGAATGCAAGAAACTTCAGAAAACGCCTTTGCACATTTTCCAAGGTTTCCTTATGTACATTATAGAGATGATACCAAATCAAAGTAGCATACTCTAACTTGGAACGAACGAAATATGTATAAAGTATGGTTAAGTGTAAAGTATTGGTGAATGATTTACTGTTGCGCAGAACAAAGCCAAGCATTTTTCTAGCTGATGCCGCGACAGTATTGGTGTGGCCAACAAACGTCACCCCTAGATCTTTAACAGCTTCTTCGCGAAGGAATATTTCATCTTCGAAAGTATAAAATACTCAATAATATTGGCATTACGTGTAAAGGAGCAAACTTTGCACTTTTCAACATTCATTGCCAATTTATTGATCTGAAACAAGTTATCTATCAGGTCTAATTGAGACTGGAGATAAAAGCAGCTCTCTAAACTTGTGATAGATAAAAAGATCTTCAAGTCCTCTGCTAAAAGTAAGTTGCCACACGAAAGTTCGGAGGTGAGATCGTTCATGAAGATGAGGAAAAGCAGGGGTCCCAGACTGGAGCCTTGTGGCACACCGGATGGTGATAAGTATGGTGCAAATATTTTTTATAAAACATCATTAGTTCTCAAATCCAAATAAGAGCGTAGAAGTTGAGTTAGTGAGAGATCTGAACCCATTTTAGCTATTTTCTCTAGTAAGATGGAGAATGGGGATTTTATAGTGCCCAAGTATAAGAATTGTAGCGGTAGGAAATACCGGCACTACTCACATAAGATACGTATTTCCAAATACAACCTAACGAAAAATCACGCACTTAGTTACAACTTCGCACAGGCACCGCTCTCAGAGCGCCTTGAAGATTTTTCTGGTCTGAGTTTATGAACTCTTCTAGCCCTGTATGGCTTGACTTTGTGTTTTTTCCAAAATCCTCCTAACGTCAGTTCTTGGTAGGCCTGTTAACACTGTCAAATTTCGCGTTGACGTTTTCGGTAAAGTATTATGAGCAATTTAATTGCTCATAATACAAGCAGAGATGGTATTTTGGTTCTGTTGAGGGTTACTTATCATACAATTTTATTATTGAGGATGTTTGGTTATTCTAGATAGTCCATGACATTCTGTTTTTCTATATTTCATTCACACTTATCCTACTCATAAATGATTGCCGCTGTTGCTTTCTTTATTCTTCTTTACTATATAGCTCACTATTGCGGTGCGATAGATAGACAACAAACAACACTAACCTTGCAAAACCAGAAGAAAGTCAAAAATACAGATTACTGTATCAAGTGAAGCAGTCCACCACCAATGTTTTTGATGAGTTTCTTCGGCTATATGCCGGGTCATAAACCACTTTGAGCTACTCACACCAAGATGGCGCTATAAGTGTTGATTCATTTGTAATGTTGAATTTTGATGTTGGGGAAACATTTTTGGGAAAAAACAAAATTATGAAAGATTTCTTATGATTAACGACTTGCCATATTTTCAAGGTATATCAGGCAATTTTTATTTTCCTAATGTATGCAATGTAATTGTAATATAATATCCATTGTGATTGTCTCTAATTGGTAATCCTTGATAGTTTTTAAAAATATAACGGTCCTAATGGTGGCTATAGGTTTTTGAGACAGTCATTACTTTTCGGCTTATTTGCAAGTGAAAGCGTGAATTTTTCAACTAATGAATACACTTTATTGAAACAATCATTCCCAGTATTGAATAACAAACAAATTTCGTTTAAAAACTAAAAAACAAGCTTTTAAAGAACATTGAATTAAAAAGTTAAAAATATGTATTTGTTTAAAATAAGCTCAAAACAATAACGAATGAAAAATATTTGTATTATTGTGAAGAAACGTGGGCTCTTTGTGCCATATTTTTTTATATCAAGCGCCACATATTTTTATTATTTGTTTTTTGGAAATTGGAAATTACGACTTCGAATCGAAATTTCGACTTTAATCTCAAAATTTCGACTATATTCTATATTCTCTATCTCTATTCTATATTCGAAATTTTGAGATTGAAGTCGAAATTTCGAGGTAAAGTCGAAATTTCGAGATTTAAAGTCGTACTTTTCAAGAAACAAATAATAAAAATATGTGGCCCTTCTGCGCCTCCGTACTTTTTTAACAATAACACTAGTATTTTTCGATCATTATTGTTTCAAGCTTATTAAAAAACAATATTTTTAAAATAGGTATATCTATGTTCATTTTTTAGTTCGATATTCTTTAAAATCGTCAATCTTTCGATTTGATATGTAATGTCAAGTAACCGAATTTTTCAGATGTACATTTCACGATAACGTTTTCATTGCTGAAATTCATATTCTGGTTTACTTTCAAAGAATCGAGTTAGATTTTAAAATGTATCCTTCGTTTCGTTCAAAACTTTTTTCTGCACTAATACTTAACCACAGGTAATAAAAAATATTTAAATACCTAAATATTTCATCTGTAGTACAAAATTCCGCTAACACTTATACTTAAAATCCATTTTTCATTTTGATTCTCTTTTGAACAACCTATCAAGGAGGTTATGTACAGCGCCATCTGCCTGCGAATAGATCAAGAAATATTAAGGAGGTTACGAACAGCGCCATCTGCCTGCGAATAGATCAAGAAATATTAAGGAGGTTACGAACAGCGCCATCTGCCCGCGAATAGTTCAAGCAATAATAATGTCGATAATTCTGTCAATACAGATCTCGCTTGGGAGTTACAAGCAAGCAAACATACATACATACATACAGGTGAAGCTAATATAAAGCGTGTAAAAAAAGGTTTTTATGTGTGCTTAGATCCAATACAAACGGAGTACTGAGCTTGTTAAAGGTGGGTTCTTATTCGTCAAACCCCAAAATTGAAAGTGTCCGTTTGATGTGGCACGCAAAAAATAATACATTTTTGGGGCAACTTCTGAATATGTAATCCATCTACAGGACATCCATGGCAACATTTAACTTGCCTCTAAATGAATGACTTAAATACAGGGAAACTTATGGATCGATAGAGACTTTGTGCATTTTCTTCTTTCCTTGCAACTTAACACGTCGGTTTTTTCATGTACATCCAAAGTTTCCTCTCTTGTGAAGAAATCCAAGCACTGTGATAAATTCAATTGGCCAGTTCTTTGTGGTATGGGGAGTGATAAATCCCAGAAAGGATCGAGGGTTACAGATGATTGTTCACAGTGTGTGCACTTCATCGTAGATTTTAATTGACCAACGGAATTATCTACAATCTTAAAGTTACATGTACACAAATAAATCAGCCATGACTCTTGTGCTTTTCCGCTGTCGCTCAAGTTTTCGTTAATATCCGTTAAGGTCGGTTTAGGTTTCTCATTAATTCTATTAACGTCATCATGTAAACCTTCTAGAAGATAACGAAGGAACTCCCGGGCGTCTTGATGCGCATGGCCCATGAATCGAGGGGCAAAACTCTGAATCTGACTTTTTAAGGAGACAGTATACACTGCTCCAGCCGATGAATCTCCTGACCACAATTCCTTGATAACTTCTGCGAAAGCTTTAATTACAGCACCCTCCATACTAGAAATTAATATATTTCATGTACTCATCCTTTTTCAAATATTTCGATACTCATCTCGTATTTGATAAACATTGGATTACACTGTTCATGAAACAGGTGTTGCCAATATTTTTCAACCCACTAAGCCCAAGGGTTTTGACTAAGGATTGTATCACTGATCTAATTGTGTTGTAGCTGTTGATGATACTGCTGTTTTCTTTCCAGTAATCACAAATGCGATGATTCTCCCTGTCATTGGACCAAAGGAATGAGTAATTTGAAGTTGAATTGCTTGAAACTGAATTAAATAGATTCGTGGTAGTTTTGTCGAATTTGTGAGAGTATGATAATTCTAGAACTTGTTTATTTTCTTTTGCATCTTCTGGGAAAATCGGAAAATGGAGAAATGATCAATCTGCTTACTCCATTTTGCGTTGTTCATAGGAAATTTTGATGTGATTTGTGGGTTTAGGAATATTTCATCATAAAAAATCGTAATTCATGAATGAAGTGTGTGTATTTTCTATAATGTTATCCAATTTGGTACTGAAGAGCCTTGGGGCAAGTGTCTTAAGGCGAAACATCGATGTATACCAGTGAGGATGACAGTGTTCCATGTAAGTGCAATTTGTTATCATTCATTTAAAGTAGAACTCATGTGAATGATATCTGATTTTTATTCCACTACGAATGTTTGAGATACAAACTGAGTATAGAAAAGTATCTTCTGTATAATTCAGTGTTCATATAGAAGTATTTGTTTCGAAAGAATTTTTTCTTTCGTGTAATTCAGACCTGTCAAATGAAGTATCACGCAGAAGGTACGTTGCTATCTGGAAAATTTAGGAAAAAAAGTTGAAAACCTTCAGAGGGTCACAGATTCAGGGTGGACATTTTTGCTGAAAAACAATCTGTTATTCCACTGTAATTTGATGTTGGGATATGAAAATTTCAAATTTAATTTATTTCTTGTTTTGCAGAATCAATCATTTCTCATCAAGGTTCGCTCTATGTTTGTCGAGACTTTCTTATCCAGTGAATAATCTCCTCCCACTGCAGCGTCATGACGGCGTCAGTTGTGACCCATTTACATGCTTAATTCACCTTCTCGTCGATTCACCGAAGTTATTAACGATGATAATCGATTTAATTAGAATCATACCGGACCGTTCATGCGTAAATCTTGAGTAATTAATAAGAAATCTTGTTAGAGATACAAACAGGAACGATTAATCGACAAATATGGTGCAGGGAAAAGACGGTGTTCATGTTGAAGGTATAAAAACTGCAACGGTCAGTAAGAGTATACAGGGTGTTGCAAATTCGATTCTCACTATTGAGATCTCGGAAACTATGAGAGATACGAAGATGGTTAAATTGGAGCAACGTCGCGCTTTTACCTGACTAACAATATGCCGTTGAGAAAGTTCTGAAATTCCGAGTACATCCGGAGATATCCGGAAAAAACAGAAATGTCGAAAAATTGTTTTTTATTTTTTCTGGCTTCATTTTTCGAAGGATTCTAAAATGAATTGCACTTCCACATTGCCACTTTTGCCTGCTACATAATGGTGTTTTCAGATTTGCTATCCGACGTTTCGTCTTCCGGCCACCATCATCAATAAACGCCTTGGCTCATTCCAAGGCGTTTATTCACCCTTTGAAGCTTGATAGCAAGCAGTAGAGATGAACTACGATGTCTAACAGGCCTTCTTACAGGTCACTGTCATTTGAATCATTATATGCAGAGACTCTGACTGTCGGAAGACAGTATATAGTTCAAGTAAAACAATATAGTGCAACCTACCTTTCAACAGCTCCCCTTTAGTAATATAGTTAGAGGGCTAACTAATTTCGTTATTCAATAATCATTTCTGATTATGTAAGAATCACAATATATATATATATATATATATATATATATATATATATATATTATATATATATATATATATATATATATAATGATAGGTGAGTGGGAAAGTAGGGATTTAAGTAACAGGGTGATGATTGAAAATACTTTTCAATACTTTTCTGTCAGTCTTCTTCGGTAATATTAGATACTTCTTCTTTAATTAGCTCTATTACCTTCTTATTAAATTTTGTTTGCAGGCATGTTAGGCGTACACATTCTCGAACCATCAGTCCAAGCTTTCATAACTGTGTCGTGAGTGACATACCAAGTTTCGTCCAAATAAAAAAATTGCCGTTGTTCTTGTCTATATGTAGTTATTTGTTCTAAGTATTTGTTACGCGATTCCACTATTCTTCTGCTTGACGTTTTTGTTTATCATTTTGAATCTGAATCCTAGTTTCTTTATCCAATTCTGAAGAGTTTTGTCATAGCCGGAAGTATTCAATTTCTTCCTTATGATTTCAGTTGAAGGAATCTCATTGCTTTTGTAACAGTCGTATATTGTTTTTTTCAATGATTTCATTAGATGAACATCTAAAGGTTTTGGTAATCCTGTATCACATCGCGTTCATAAGGTTTGACTATCTTACGTACAGTTGAGAAAGGAATTTTGGTTAAATCTGATGTTGACTTGAGATGTAGATTGTTATTTATATACATTGAAACATACCCTCTATGTTTCAATATTAAAATGCATTCGAATCTTATTCACTGGTATCTCTTTTTCACATTGTTCACCATCGCTATTGGAATCACTGCACTGGATAAAGTCTGCGTTGTTATCACATTCGTTATTAATATTATTACTTGTCCAAGCACGCCACATTTTAAACATATAACAAATAATATTAAGTAATTATAAATGCGGCAATATCGATTTTCAACACTCAAATCACGATCAGTTCCTGAACTGAACACGACGGCGATAACCTTCCCAGATTTCTATTCGTCACCGTAATATGACTTCAAATTCAATTTTAGGACTCTTACGGTCCTCGTGGACTACTTCGTAACCGGTTCATTTTTATGTATTGGTTTTTTTGGTCTTTGAGAGTGCCGACAACTTTAAGTATGCACAATATCGTTTACTTCGACTATACCAGCGTTTATGTGAAATAAACTTCCTAAAGAACGTTTCTCCAATTATATTTAATCTCCAGCGATTGAAATCCAATGTGAATCACTAATTTCGCAAAGGCTCCGCTCTGAGAGCGCCTCAAATATTTTCCTGTAGTGCTTGTGTTTTGTACATAAAGAAATGTAAAATTTCAATTCTTCCTAGTAATAGTATTCGAGCCAAAACTTGAAATGAGTGCTAGTTTATTACTTCCGGATATAAAAGGATACATGACACCTTCACAGTAATGATGAATAACACTGAGTCATATTTGCGAGATGGAATTCCAGTAACTTTCGAGAATACATAAACCAAAATTAATGACGACATGAGCTCATTGAGAATTTTAAGAGGAATTGCAAAGGTGAGCAGGAAATATGTCGGCTTCTTCAATACCAGGTATAGTCTGTCCAGAAGTGAGAGAAATGCATCAGTATATCTAACAAATGAGTATTTAGTTGAAGGGGATTGACAAAACATTGTTTATTTTTGAAGGTCGTATAAATAGATATTCCTTTGAATTATACCGTCAACAGAAACACTGCACCCATCAAGAGGACCGAAATATTACATTATTTATTGTTGGGAGTTTAAAGGATATGATAGACGGGTTAGTCTTAGTCTTAGTCTCAGTTATATTCTGTATTTTACTTCGGGGGCACGTTGAATAAAAAGCTATACCGTTGCAATTGCTATGAATCTTTAAAATTCTTCAAGAAAACAATTTCCGCTCGAAATACAAAGTAAGGAGGTAGCAAAATTTTATAACTAAGTTACTGACAATTCAGTTATGTTTTTCAAAAAGCTAATTTGTCAAAGGCAGCAATTTTTTGCCCTTTCTAAATTTGTATTATTTTTGAAATTCAATATCCTGATTATTTTAATGATCTGTAGAAGGCCTTGAATAAAAAACAAATATAAATGGTCCTTTTCAAAATAAAATGAAACAAAATTCTTTCTCATGATATTTCAATTATCGTTGCATCATACAGAGTATATCATTGGAAAATTTATATTAAAACCCCCAGTCCGACGCCTATTGATACTATTTTCAACGCAACAGCGTCGGCCGCCTCTTTTGAAGTTCTTTGTCGCAAGTCACTATTTTAATGGCTCCTTAGCGGCGTCTCCAAAGGGCATAGCGGGTAGAAATATCTCAGCGACTTTGTGGATGAATTGCAGTGCCATTTTATTGAGAGGTCTATGTTGCTTTCTTTGATGTACCGGCATGTTTGCATTCTTGAAATTATTTCACTCTCAGTTTATACCGAGTGGACTCTAGATGAGTTACTTATTAGTTTCGATTAAAGAAATCGCTCGAAATTGGCCTGGATGTAGTATATTTATTTTATTTTGAGAGTGACAGAAAATAAAATGGCATTTTTAACGATAAACTAGAAAGTAAAACTGTATTTACAGTAAATTTTTCTGACAGTAAGTAGATTTTCTTTTTCTCAAATGTTTAAAACACTTTTTCCAAACCAGAACAAAAATACTGTCTCTCGTCACGCGTTTCGCTAACTCAGCATCATCAGGAACAGTGTTTTCAAATTCCAAATTCTATTATCAAGTTCTAGACTGTTGTTTTTGAGAAAAAATTACCTAAACAAGGAATTAGAAAGTCCGTGCAGTAATTTTCTGTGCCCAGAATTTCAATGTTTTTTTTTTATGTGGGGCGGTAATTAAAATATTTCTAAGAAAATGTACTAATAACGATATTGAAAACTCGCATAGAGTACTATACTGCTTGGTCGTCAACTTCTAGATGAATAGTTTCTGATTTCATTTCATTTGGTTTTAACTGAATTGGAACAATTTTTGTTAAATCACTATGAAAAATTTCGGTCGAATTCTATTTTCAATATTGCCATTTTGTGAAAAAAATACTCACCTTCCATGAGTGAAGTTTTATTTTTGGCCCTGTCCAAATCTGATTTTCATTTTGGAAAATGAATTGATTTCAACGCATTGAAGAACTAAATCAAGCCATCTAACTCTACTTTTTTTGTTTCAGGTACGAATTAATTGTTTCAAATCAACCAGCTGGTGAGTTTTTCGTGACCTTGAATTGCCCACAAGAATTATTGAATGGTTGAGAAATAGTCACGTACAGAACAAGTGATGTATTCCGCAAGGTTCATACCTTGGGCCCACATGATTTTCCAATACTACTGAATAACGTTTCAGGTTGTGTTCATTATAAAGTACCATTACAGATGTACTGATAAATGCGTTTAAATGTATGCCTGCACTATTTTCTCGGTCTACTTCAACAAGTGAGTGTTATTCGTTTGAATTGTTCGTTTTTTGATAATATATTATTATTTTATGTACAAACATTTGATTGCAAAACCACTCACCTCAAATGACAGAAATGATCAGTTTTTTCACTATTATCAACAATTTCCACTGTCAAGTTCTTACATCACTCGGTGATCACCTGAAGAAGAACAAGAAACGCACTGTTCCGATTCAGAATTGCAACTACTTTCTTCTGAAATTTGTAGGAATCGGCATTGGTCGTTACTTACGGTATATCGGTATTTAATTCCAGTTTCAAAGTGGAATTGGAACGTGTATTGAAAAATTTACCATGCCGTGAAAAAAAGACCGTTACCTGAACCGACATGACATAAGTGTTAGATGTTACATTAAGATTAAGCATGTGATAAGACACATAAGTTATTGGTTAAATTGTCAGGAATGCCGCTACTTTAATTTGCCCAAAATCTGGAATCCACCATATAATCGACTAGTGATGTTGAAGGTAACTGGTTTTTGGCCAGTTCTCATCATCATAACAGCTTCTTAGCACTCTTTCTGTTAACAAGCTGAAAAATTCTTCAGGAATATCACTCAAAAGTGATTGAATTATAGGAAAAAAAATGTACTTTGGAAACAACTACTTTTATATGAACTCTGAAGTATACAAAAACAATTTCTCTTATTCAGCTTGTACTCCAAACATTCATTATGGAATCGAGTCAGATATCATTCACAGGGTTGCTACACAATATAGCATACAAAAGAGGTAAAATTCCATTCACTTGGAACCCTGTCATCCTGGATCAGGATGACAGTGTTCCACAACGGCCGTTGAAATAATGTAAATATTATAGTTTTCATAAACAATAGGTATGATTAAAGGAAAAATGTCAATAAGGCTTTAATTTTTTCCCCAAGTATTCTGATTGTTTTTTGTTTTAACCACGGAACACTTAATGAAGATTTATTAAAAATTTAAGGCTCCCATTATTTGAAAAATGTTTATAAACTATTGCATTGTTCATTATATATTAAAAATATTTTTTGGGAAATCAATCTTTGGAAAAAATGATTTTTAGAAAAAATCGTTAAAAAATTAATTGTCTCAAAAGGCAATTATTAGTTAATCAATAGTAAATATTGATATCAAAAGTTTTCATTTAATCATCATTTTGCTTTTTCATATTCCTGAAAAAACAATGTGTTCAATCATTCGTCCGTTTGATAGAAAATTCATCAAAAATATGGATTTTTGCTCGATTTTTTTTCCAGAACTTTCTTTTTCTAATTTTACCTATAAAGAATATAGTAATTGTTTTACTAATGATTTATAATCATTATTTCGGTAAACTCATGTTTTATTTGAATTTTTTATCGAATGAGGAAATAAAAAACGATCAAAAAATTATTTCAAGTATATGAAAGAG
Source organism: Leptinotarsa decemlineata (assembly GCF_025532065.1). Taxonomy (NCBI): domain Eukaryota; kingdom Metazoa; phylum Arthropoda; class Insecta; order Coleoptera; family Chrysomelidae; genus Leptinotarsa; species Leptinotarsa decemlineata. The sequence continues at coordinate 1,415,236 of NW_027412547.1, forward strand.
CAATATAATTATTTATTTTTGATTAACAAATGCGCCTCTTGACAGTAAAAAATATTTTAACACGCTTTTATTAGCTTCACCTTTATGTATGTATGTATTGCTTGATTTATTCGCGGAAGGATGGCGCTTTACGTAACCTCCTTGATATAATTTGTATTGGCTTTATATGTACTTCTTCATGTATAGAGTTACTTATTTTAAAATTGATTACTTCCTTACTTTCCTTGGAAGATTCCCTCATCCTTGTTTTTTGTATCAAGATGGAGTAGTAGAAAGCCAAAAACTTTCTTTCCCAAAAATTTATCACTCCTAAAAATATAACCCCTTCAATTCAAATAATATTCCTCTTGGCTGGGATTGAATCAAATAGGTGAATGAATGTCATTACGATGTCATCGATGACATAAGCAGATCAAGCTTAGTCCATGACATCAAAAATCGTAATTCATGAATGAACTGTGTGTATTTTCTATAATGTTATCCAATTTGGTACTGAAGAGCCTTGGGGCAAGTGTCTTAACGCGAAACATTGGTGTATACCAGTGAGGGTGACAGTGTTCCATGTAAGTGCAATTATTACCATTCATTTAAAGTAGAACTCATGTGAATGATATCTGATTTTTATTCCACAACGAATGTTTGAAATACAAACTGATTAGAGAAAAGTATCTTCTGTATAATTCAGTGTTCATATAGAAGTATTTGTTTCGAAAGAATTTTTTTCTTTTGTGATATTCAATGTTTATATGAGAGTAGCTGTTTCAGGAGAACTTTCTTTCAGTTTGTGTCTGAAAGTTACTTCTTTGCATGATCTACACATCCATGTATAGAGTTACCGTTCTTTTCATAGGAAATGAAAAAATTTAAAAAATTATATTTATACGGTGTTCTATGATTCAAATCGGAATATTCGAATTTTTTTATAGCTCAGATTACATTTTGCTTTTTTTCATGCATCCAGTTGGTAATAAACAAAGTTAAAACAAAAAAAAAATAGATTTTTTCAACAGATTTATGTTCTAAAGCTAAATAAAATCTTTCAACAATAGACTGAAGAAGTGAAACAAATTTGAAGTCTTCAGTTTGAGAAATCTAACAGTTTTCATATAGATATGCATCTAAATGATGGAGATCCGGAAATGGGAACTTTTTTGAAGGAAAATTAAAGCTTATTTGTTATATTTTGGATATCTGTGAGTTTTCTCGAGATATTTGCAAAAAACGAAACCCGTTTTTTATTTTTCACTCATTTATTTACCTTTCCCCGTAACTCAAATTTTTAAAGTTTCTAAATGTCATTACTTATCGAATGACACCTCATTCATAATTTTCCGCGAAACTGGACGGCAAATCATTGAAAAGGAACTTGCTGCTTTTGCTAATGAAGAAATGATCAAAATCCCCCACTTGCAACTCTCGAATTTGACCGAGTACTAGCAAAGTACCGTTCTTTGAAGACATCGAGGTACCACCACGTTGAGCGTGGAAGATGTTGAAGGCCAACGACCTTGAAAATTCTTCGCTATCACGCATCTCATTCTGGTAAGGACCATTTTTGGTGTACGGGGTGTGGCCATTTCTTGAAAACATTTTGATTTTATTATTTGAACTTCATTTTTCAATTTCTCAGATAATCATGGTAATATAATAACAACCAAGATAATGATAATCTTCATTGAGTACCTGAATATATGTAGTATGTAATGTAGTAATGACTAGTATAGAAAGAACTTTTCTCAAAAATCAAAGTCAACTTGGTTTATAAGGAGTTTTTTCTTGCCAAGAAAGTGTACACAAAAGCGATTCGAGACGTTTTTCCCATTGATAAGGTAGATAATCAAAATTATAGAGCTTTAACGTATTTTGGACAACCAACGGAAAAAGTGGCTTCATTTTTGAGGAATCGAGATATTAAAATTGCATATAGAACAAGTAATACGTTTGGAAAGTTAGATAAAAATAATAAAGACAAAACATCAAAATTCGAGAAAATTAAAGTGTGGAACGTGTCCTATGGTATATATTGGTCAGACTGGCAGAACATTTAGTAATCGAATCCAAGAACATCAAACGAGCTATGTGAATAAGAAACCAAATTCAACCTATTCAAATCATATTTTTAAATAAGAGTTCGAAATTTTTCACATAGAAAATAAAGGTGTGAAACTGAATCATTTGGAAGCAATGGAAATTCTAATGAATGGTCATTCTAATGAATGACCAACTGAATTTGAATAGATCACCATTATTGAACTTGTTTTCTTAAAAACCGAGAAAGAATTATTATTGATGTGGATGTGAGGTAATTTGCTTCTAATCCAGTCATTTAAGCTTAAATTAGGTAAGAATCTCGGAATTCGAGATACCCAGCTGTAAGTCTGTAAATACTTGTATATTGACACCCTAAAAGTTGTCTCAAAACCTACATATGGTAGGGTGTAAGCAACTATTAAATTTCAAGGTCAAAGGTCACAAAAATCGGTTTTTTGCGCTTTTTTTGGAAATATCTCATTTCCTATGGGTTTTTTGCTATTTGTATTTATTATCAATATTGTAGAATATAAAATTCTCTACAAATTTTGTTTAAAAAAATTTTTTATACGGTGAACCGTTTTCGAGATAGAGGGCGGAGAGCGCGCGGTCACAGCATCACTTCAGGTCAACCGGTGCCTCCGGTCGAAAACGCGTCTTATATAGTTAGATAGATGAACTATCGATAAATCAATGATTATAAATATTTGTCAATTTTTATTAACTATTATATTATATTTTATCGTCGGGGTCAAAGGTTCCATCTTCGTTAATGTCGCTCTGATATGGTAGAGCATTGAGACAAGCTTGCCCATTACATTGGCCACAAGCTAAAGAGCATTGCAAGCCCGCTTTCCTGCATCCGCATCGCGAACCACAACCACTCTTGCAGTTGCAGAAAATTGTATTTAGCAAATCTTCTGGAGCAGGTGGTAAAATTGTCATGATAGGCTCCAGAAAATCGTTTCGCATTGCCCAACCCCATACCTGGGGTTCCAAATCCTGTCCTAACCAAGTTTGAACTTGATAATATACACGGTTGAAATGTTGATGAGCAGCTGCACTTTTTGGCGGAATATTTGAAAGCTGCACAGGTTCATTAAGTTTTGTAGACTTGACGTAATGCATATAACGAAGATGATCGAGACTTTTCACAGATTTCGGAGCATTATAGACTGCCAATAAGGTTTGAGTTCCACTCTCTAATAATCTCTGGGCCGAACAATTTTTTTCCCCAAATGCTGCAGCTAGTTCATCCAAATTTGTCAGTTTCTCAAAAACTTTCAAAAATGATTTTTTGCCCTTTTTAAAAAGCGCAGAAGTTGTGTCACAGCCACTTAATGCGTGCAGAAATAAAATATGTTTTTTAGAATGAGGATAATTCTCAAAACTTTTAGTCGAGTATATCTCCATTTTTACATTACCTTTCCCAACTTTTTTAAAGAAAAGTTTTAAGTTTTTCTCTTAATTATTTTTTAATTTTAGTAAACGGTTATCAGTATTATTGAATAAATATAGATTTAATGCATGAAGAAAATGATAAAATATAATATAATAGGTAATAAAAATTGACAAATATTTATAATCATTGATTTATCGATAGTTCATCAACTATATATGGCGCGTTTTCGACCGGAGGCACCGGTTGATCTGAAGTGATGCTGTGACCGCGTGCTCTCCGCCCTCTATCTCGAAAACGGTTCACCGTATAAAAAAATTTTTTAAACAAAATTTGTAGAGAATATTGATAATAAATACAAATAGCAAAAAACCCATAGAAAAAAAGCGCAAAAAACCTATTTTTGTGACCTTTGATCTTGAAATTTAATAGTTGCATACACCCTACCATATGTAGGTTTTGAGACAACTTTTAGGGTGTCAATATACAAGTATTTACAGACTTACAGCTGGGTATCTCGAATTCCGAGGTGAACTTACTATAATGACTGGACTATTCAGGTAATCATAATTTAACAGGTACCTTAGATAGAGGTTTAGGTAATTTTTTGGAGGTAGTCTCAATTATGGGTACCTGTAGTATATAAATATCAGTCTAAGTAACAACTTGAAGTATTCAAATCACTTGGTAATGCTACTGTGTTAGCAAAACATGTTGTAATATATATTTTTCAAATAAAGTTTGTGGAAATCTAATCGTGAGGTGTAGTTTATGAAATTACTATGGATCTTCATCAAGTAACGGCCGAATCAATCTGAAAATTAATACAATTTCTTAGGAATTTTGTTTCTGAGAGGTAATTATTGCATAGATAGTGTAATACTAGAAGAGATGTTTTTAGAAACACGCTTACTTTGGCATCGTCTTTTATTTTTAAACAGTTTCATTCATTTGTTTGATATTTTTTTTATTTGTTTTGGTCAAATTCAATAATTGTAGTTTGACCTCTTTCCTGTTGACAGATTGATCTGATATTTGGTACACATAGTTTTGATGACGATACAATTCAATAAATTTCTTACACAACTACCCCAATATGGGTATCAAATGACAGGACTTCAATAGTAGTACACTTTGAAAAAGATGCAAATTCGAAATGGCCGCAGCTACAAAATGGTGGATTACATATTACTTTGTAATACTGAGGTACTGAATGAATTAAACACAATGAGAAGAATTGAGTAACAAAATTAGAAACTGAAAACTAAGTAAAAAAAAATTATGTTAAACGGTTTTATTGAAAAAAATATGGTGTAGATAATGTGCTATAAGCTAAAAAATAATTCAGAACGTCCTAGGTAGCAGCCATTACACCACTCTCCTGAGCAATCTACGGTATTGATCAGTTAAAAATAATAATAAAAGCATTGGGCGTATAGTATTATGTTCTAATCTGATCAATACCGTAGATTGCTGAGGAGAGTGGTGGATGACTGCGCTACCTAGGACGTTCCAATTTTTTTTCAATAAAACATTTTTTTCAATTAACTTATGTATAAACTTTGCAGTGAGAGAGAGAAGACGAATGTAAATCAGCGGTTTGGACTGTTTTACAAAGCTTAGTTTGTCTTCGTATATTCGTGATCTGAGTTTTCCGTTGATCTCACATGACGTCTCCATAAGGAAAATATCCTTGAGCCCAGCAGTGATTTCGTGGTTCAGCCAAGCATTATTGACGAGAGCTATGGCTGGTGGAAACAGCACTGTCTGGTACTAGATCATGAATGCCTTATTTTTGAGATGTGGTTTCAACTAGTTGTTTCACAATGAAAGCTGCAGTGGAAGCTTAGCCTTGCAAGGTACCTGCTTGGACATCTTGGTTCATCTGTAATATTCTTGGATTGAGTCTTATGTCGATCCTTATCGCCTTCATGCCTAAGGCTTTTCCTCCAAAGACCTTGAGTCCAGCTGCAGTGACGACGAATTTCTTTCGATTTAAATTGCATCGATTTAATTTGCATTTCTTGCAATTTACGATACAGTACCCTCTCGGATATCCTGATTTATGTTTGATAACCTTTAGTTTTCTCTCGATATAGTAGACAATAGGTGACGTCCTTGTTAAAGGACGTAAGCCTTCTAACTCAAGCTTATCCTCTAAGGGCGGTTGATCCCAGCATTGAATTCGCATGACAGGTCGAAGCAGCGGTGTCTGGTAATATACTATGAATGCTTCTTCTTTCCTCTGTTTTCAATAAATATTGATCCAAAATTCTACGCAACTTTTTTCTTGGATGAACCGTTAATTTTTTTTTCATTTGAATCCTTCGAACTTTCAGTGGGTTCTCCTCTTTGAAGACCAACACAAAAATGCCGTTTAACCTTCGTTAACCTGCCGATATAATTCGCATTATACCTGTTATTCCCAGATTATTATGTTAATTGGTTCTGCTTATTGCGAACCCCTCATATTGTTCGGCGGAAACAGTTCACCTTTTAAAATGGTACCGTAACGATATATCCAACAAAACCGATTTAATTTCGTGTGAAATATATATCACTATACGTTATCTTGACATTGGGTTGTGCGAGAGGCAGATGGAGAATCAAGAATAGGTTTGAGTCTGACTTTTTTTTCAGAAAACAACTTTTGGTAACATCAGTGTTGCTGTGGTTGTGAAGTAACATATGACCATCTGTACATGTAAAAAGTGAATATAGGAATCCATAACAACGCAACTGAATCACAATAAGGGTTGGGTATCAGAGTAAATGATATTTGATAACGTATTACAAAAGCTGGGGAGGATCATTCAATAATGGCATCAATTCAATTGCCTAAAAACAATCCAAAGCTCATTAATGAAAATTACAATTGAAAGACGAAAAGTGAAATGAAACTTTCTAAATGTTTTACCACTTTTATTTGTAACTAACGTTACTGCAGTTTCGTCCTATATGGACATTCTCAAACTTATACAATAAACTAACAATGATTCATTACATTAGCCATTATATACCACCCCTATAGATACTAATAGAGGCACTTGGCTTGATTGAGTACTCGAATTTACAATTTACAATGCGGATGTGCCAATTTAAAAACCGGCGAGTAAACTAAATCGATTTGATCATTTAACAGGTTGCACCCGCAATGTTTATGCTTGTGAATTTCCAAGGATTCTGAATAATTGAGTTTTTAACCCTTCCTTGCATAGTGCAACCTCTTAAATAATCAAATAGATTTAGTTTAGTCGCTGGTTTTTAAACTGACACATCCACATTGTAAACGGTAAATTCGGTACTCAATCAAGACAAGTACCTCTATTAGTACCTACAGCGCGATTGATATATAACCTCTTGTGATTTGAAGTCAGTATATCTGTTTTTATTTGATTTTTTAACGCTACTGTGTATAGTATTCCCATGGTGGTCCCATGTACGTTTGTGGTGACGGATACTTGCTGGAGCCGCCAGATGGTGACTCTAGGAGGTGGTCTCGATGTTCGCTTCGTCGACATTTTATGCTTGTCTCTCTCGTGGAATCTGGAGTCATCCCTGTTCAGTGCATCAATATGTTTTCAGGGAAACATCCGCTTAATGGATGCCAGATCCCGCGGCTTATTGCAGTTTTCCTTCTTCCTTGGCACAACTATCGGTCTTCTGTTGTAAGTCTTCTGGACATGATTTGGGTTGCTGGCCTTGTATCATACTCTCAAAAACATGACTAGCTCTCTGTATCCTTGCATTGACTGAGGCTAAAGTTTTCTTCATTTAGCCCTATCACGTCCAGTTGTCTTCTGAATGGACTGTAATTATTTGAAGCCAATCCCTGTTCATTTTTTTCTCCATAAAGATTTTTCCAAATGTGTTTTCAAATGTATACTCTTCATGACCTGATTATGACCATAGATTTTTGTTCACTGTGACCAGTTAGGTCCACATCATATGGGATTTCTTCAATTTATAGCTCCATTCAAAGTTTGACTCAATCCCTGCCTCGAACGCGTGAACCAAAAAAATGTAGACATGTAAATATTCGAATTTTCTGCCAAATCGCAATGCTTTCAAAAAAAATCCAGAAGTAGGATCATTTCTCAAAGTATCAAAAAAGTTATTTCGAATAGGTGTCTAATAAACACAGTTTTTTGTTCATATGCGAAATTTCTGCTCCATTGGATGATTTTAATTTTTTCCTTTTTTGAGAATTAGCTACACCTCTGTAGCAATATAAAACACATCGTAATATACACATTCAACTTCATTGTTTTGACCATGCTTTATCCCAAACAGGATTTCTTTGAAGTAACACCATATTGAATCTGTTTTTCTACAAAATCAAAATAGGGCTATTAGATATTGGTTACACATGATGCATAGTCAAATTTCATCATCTTACGCAGCTGAATTTTTGAATATGGACTAAGAATTATATTCACAAAACCTTTTTTCGATATTTTGTGAGATAACCCATTTTTGAATTTTGCAAATATTAAATAACATTGACGTATAATGCGAATCATGTGACTGGTTATTTTCCATCTTGATGCGGACTTTAATGAACACACTATATATGGAATTGATGATCTACGTCCAATAAAGTCATCAGCTTTTTCGTTGTCGTGTGATTTATGACGCCCAGTATCACTTTCTGTAAGAATATTAACGTTACGGACCATTTGTTACAAATGAATACTCGCTTCAACAAACAACTCGTAACGTAAAATATTCGCGGTTACGTTGAGTCATTTGTTGAGACGCGTATCCAACAAATGTCCCGTAACAAAACTACGAACATGTAACATTACGGCTAGTGTACTCTGTCTTGTCTAGCCGTATCGTCTAGCGCGGTCACGTACAATTCATTTGTTAGGGCAAGTCTACAATTGTTACAAGTAATTCGTAACGTAACATGTTCACGGTTAAGTTATGGGTTCTTTTGAAGGCGCGTAATCAGATGCGTATTTGTAACGAATAAACCGTAACGTAACATGTTCGCACTTCATGTTACGAATTGTGTGTTAACGCGCCTAAGACATTTGTAACAAATAATCGGTAACGTGACATATTTACTGTTACGTTACGAATAATTTTTGAGTCACTTATCCAACAAATATAGCCTAACAGAACGGGTTACATTTTTTCTATACTCTGTCTCCACTAGCCATAATGTAACATGTTCGCGGTTACCTACGAATCATTTGTTGAGGAGCGTATCAACTTGCAACAAACAACCCGTAACGTTACGGGTTACGTCACATGCCATTTGTTAATGTGATTATTTGTAATAAAAGGTCCGTAACGTGACATATTCAGCGTTGATCATTTGTTAAAGCACATAATACATTTGTAACAAATAACCCATAACCTAACATGTTCAAGGTTACATAACCTGAGTATTTGATAGTACGCTTATCCATTTGTAACAAATGGCAGTTACAACTGGAAAAGGGCCTAGGTTTGATGTGTGGCAGAACTATTGGAGTTGGTCTGTTAGATAGTGCAGTACTGGCCGAATGGTGGGAATATGATTTCCTTTTCTACTGAGAGTAAGACTTTTATATAATATTACAATTTCCAATTCAAAGTAAGAATGAATTAGTATGCTAATGAACATAGTTGTCGATGCCGTTATCGCTATACATTTTGTGTAGTTGGTAATTGCTGGAAAGGGGGTGAGAAAAATTTGTTATGTTTAGCAGTTCTCTCTGTCGACATTTGAGTTTCAAAACTCGAGTCCACCGATAGCTTATCTCGTAAAATTGTAATCGATACACAGGCTATTAAAACCAAATGGAAAACCCCCTTCGTAATATCGTTGAAGAAACACTAAAAAAGCGTCAAATATCCTGTTCATAGTAAAACCGAACTAATAATAGTAGTGCCGGAATCGCCTTCTCGGAGACAATTTCACAGAATGATAGAATGAACGAATCTGAAATACGCCAAGTCCACGTTACATAAGAGTCGAGCATGCGCCTTCAGTCGCACAGGTGAACAGTTCGCGTTGAACTTTGTCGAGAACAACATGTTTCACCTTCCTACGTGGGCAAAATAGCCGATAAACCGATCGGAATGTGCATATGGTGACAGAAAATAGAGTGCCATGAAACATTTGCGACTCAGTTTATGATGTCAGAGTGCGAAATCCGATAAACAATAGAGAAACCAGCGGATTATCTAAAGGCTGTCTTAGCGGTTGAAGAAGAAGGTTAGGTTTGTTTTGTGTACTTCTCGAGTGTAGAAAAGTCTCTTATTTGACAGTTTGACGACTTTTTCAATTACTGTTGCGCCTCGTATGTGTTTTCTAACGGTACTTCGTGAAGTGAGATATTGGGTCGATGTAAATGTGCTGCTATCACTTTTTACGCTGACCTAGCGAACGGCATCATTTATAAATTTATACAGCTCGTGGCAGGACTCCAAACATTTTATATGGAAATTTCAAAAACTTCGGCTCAGACAGGATAACAGAACGGAATTGGGGGTTCCTCAAGTTTCCATACTTGGGGCCTTTCTTTTTCTCAACCATACCATTTATTGAACATTGAAAGTAAACAAATAGAAATGTACCTTTTTTTTATCGACCTTGTCTGGTTATTTAGTAAATATTCGTTTTGAGGGCACCCGGCGATTTTGAAAGTTTTTTTGAGTGTACTTATGTATTTTGATGCTTAGATTACGAATCCGAAAGAAAAAAGCTGCGCTCTCCCTCATCTACAAAGTTACGGCCCTTCAAAGTTCAGAAAAGGGCAACTTTTCAGCCTTCTTTTTCACAAGATAAACTATTTAAAAACACAAGCATTTATTCACTAGGTCATCTTTCCTCCTTCCTTGACTTTTTCACTTCAACAATCAACATTTTTACAATAAAAATGTTAAAAAATGTACGTAGCTGCTTTTTGGTTATATATCTCTGTATTTTACGTTTTTAAGGTTAATGGCATAGTTGGTACGACTGATGCTGTCAATATTCCTAAAGTAATTCAGATATTTTTGTCTTCATTTTTATATCGTAAATTGGTTTTTGGTGGTGTATTAAGATAATACGAATTTGAAATAGTAGGCGGCGGCAGATACCAACCGCTTTTTCCTAAGTTGTCACTAGTAACTAACCTAAAGATAGAACAATGTCACCAGAAGAAGCATTAGTTTTTGAATTGAGTTTTTTATGAGAAAAATGTTGATTGTTGAATTGAAAAGTGTCAATTAAGGAAGAATGAGGTGTAAAGATGATCTATTGAATAAATGCTTGTGTTTTCAAATAGTGAAAGCTGAAAAGTTGCCCTTTTCTGAACTTTGAAGAGCCGTAACTTTGTAAATAAGGGAGAGCGCCGCTTTTTTCTTTCGGATTCGTAATCTACTCATCAAAATACGTACTACACTCAAAATATTTTTCAAAATCGCCGGATGCCCAAGTGAATGTTCTCCAACTCCCTCATAAAAATTGGTTTGGAATATTCCAATAGGAATTTGTTTGTTTTTTTTTAAGTTTCAACAGATGATGGTATGACTCTTATCGATAGTAACAAAATATTTTTTTACAATCAGTTATTTTTTTTATTCGGATTGCTGATAGGACAGACAGTACTTTCTTTTGCGGTTGAAACTGTGCTTCACGTCGAAAATAAAATTTGCGAAGAAGTCGATCAAAAAACACCCAGAGATCTACAAATCATGATAGAATGGTTCGATACGAATTTACTAACCATAAATTTGAAAAAACCCACATGTGTAACCTTCTCAAACTATAAAACTGGGTTGCAAAAAACCAAACAATTCATGTAAATCTTTCTTCTCGGTTAAATTATGGCAAAGTTGCGTATTTTAAAGACCTATTCAATGATGTGAAGAAATCGAATATAGCTCTTTTGGTTCTGGAGATATACTTCTTTATTCGCAGACATATTGAAAATCTGTCCATAATTTGCTATTGGCATTTGATGTGGGCTCTCAGAATATCTGAATCTTTTATACAGGGTGTCATCTGACTTGGCCCACCCCTATCTATGAATTTTTAAATGCGGACCTGTATTTTTTGTTGTAGTTTTTGGATCTTGGACGTTCACTTCATACTGAGAAATTAAATTAAATTTTATATTTCGGGATTTTTCGGTAATATTCGATTATAATTGTGTGAATCACACAATTATAATCGAGAGGTTTTTCAAAATGTGGACAGATTTTCAATATGTCTGCGAATAAAGAAGATATAGGCAAAACAATAATTTGGGATTTTTTGGTTTTTCCTGTATATCTCCAGAACCAAAAGAGCTATATTCGATTTCTTTACACCATTGAATAGGTCTCTAAAATACATAACTTTGCCACAATTTACCCGACACTCTATCTCTTATCGTTTACGAGATCCCTTTGCACAGAAACAAATTTGAATAGCCCTGTATAAAACCCAAAATATAACCCAACGCACTCTGTATATCGATAGGAATTCACGGTGACTTTGTCTAGGAGTTCCTACGCTCGTGACGATGGTTGTGTGCGAAATAATCTAGTCAACCTTGAAAGAAGTCAGATTTTTACGTTTACCTCTGGGATGGGTTCTTTGTATAGGCAGACTGAGCCAGGTTTCCGGATTATCGTATCTGATAGTTTTAAAAACACATTGCCCAAAATGTTATATCTTTTAAACGATAATATAGGAATGTAGGCTTTTAAACGATGGTTGTTTCTCTTTCTACATTCGCGATTCTACCAAAAACAGATTGATAAACAATGTTGTTTATCATATTCGAAGGACAGTTTATATTTATCAGCATACTTCAGTAATCAGCGAAAATGCTTGTCATGGATACAGCAATTTTGTCGACGACATTGAATTGCTTACTTTCGAAATTCCTTCTCGCTTCCCACAGTATTTGTTGAGTTCGATTTATATCGGGCTATCATTGAACATGTGGGTGTTTAGATTTGTTTCCTTTTCGTCATGTTCATACCATTAAATCTGCTATATCCAGACATTAAAAAATGAAATAAAATACATTTATTTGACTTAAAGACTTACAATAATCAGTATAGGAGTAGGCCATGGTGTAGTACAAAGAGAAACTTAAATTTGAGAATATTCTTTTTAAGGCTTTCAATATTTCTGGAGTGGAAGTAGACTTTTTCCATACATAAATACCATATCGCAGTTTTGAGTCGACCTAAGCGAAGTGTAAATTTAGTTTTTGATTGACATTCAATATCGATTTCAGATTATAAAACAAATATGTTACAAAGTTCAACTCAGAGATAATTACAGAGCAATGGAGTTTTTAATCAAGATTCTCATCAACCTCAATACCTAAAAATATAACGTTATTTTTTTGTTCTATTCGAGTATTCAGCTCTGTTTCTGTAGAGTATGAAGGGTGAGTGTAAGCCCACGGCACTTAGGCCACATGTGAACCATTGTACATCCTTTCGAGGAGTTAACCTCCTAGGTCATCGTCCATCCTATCCTTTCCAGGAAGGTGGACAGGTCACTGGGAGACATCTCTTTTATATCGGCAGGTGTAGGTCAAGACTCGCCGAACACACACTCTCTCATTGACGATAACTCCGGGCACTCGCATAGGACATGCCTGACAGTCTCATCCTGCATAGAGATGTGTCCACCAGCCCCATATTATAGAAGTGTTTCCTTAGTTGACAGCGGCCAGTCAGAAATCCTACTGTTCAGCGTAGATTTTTCCTGGTCATCTCCAGATATTTCTTCGGCGCCAGCTTCCCAGGATCGCCCAGGGTGATCCTGGCAAGATTGCATCCTTTGATTCCATCCCATATCTTTAGGGATTGAGCATGGGTTTGGCTGGTTCCGCAAATGTCGGAATCATCAGGCCGTAGATGCCACTGGGTCCTAAAATTCTTAGTCCAGCCGCTTCCTTGGCTAAAGAGTCGGCAATGCGATTACCTTTACTCCTGTCGTGCCCTTTAATCAACCTCAGGATAATGTTATTATCTACCGAGGCTTTGAATAAATCTTGGTGGCACTCTAGTACTAGCCCCGAGATCGTCTGTTCAAGGCTAATAGTGCTTGTCTGCTATCAGTGCAGATTGTTATGTTTTTGCCAGAAATTCCTTTCCTGGTTATTTCTTTTGTGGCAATTGCCATTCCCCACTCAATTCTTAGACTTAGTGATCTAAAGTACACTCCACATCCTGAGCCTTCTTTGGTTTTTGAACCGTCTGTATATATGCGTATTGCATTTGTAGCATCTGACTCTGTTATGTTCTTTTTGTATTTTGTAGGGTTCATTAAACACATACCTACTCGTACTTCTCTCCACTTACTGGGAATATACCTCGGAGCTAAAGAAGCTCTGAATAGATAGATAGATAGATAGATATTTATTGGCTACGTTATATACATGAAATATTTGTAGCAAGTCAAATAGGAACATATTCACACTCGTGTTCTTGAAAAATTCATATAAATATACCCACACACACATATATATACATACACATATACACACATATATACATGTATATAGAAACATACATTGTCGTAAAACAACTAAAACTAATACTTAAAAAAATATACAAGTCATTTCAAAAGTTCAGTAGTTGTCGTAGGTACTCATATATTCGTCAATCGAATAAAAACAGTTTTGTATTAATACATTTTTTATTGTCGCTTTAAAGTTTGCTGGTCCTAGTTTCTTAATTTCCGCTGGTAGTTTCTTATATATATCCAAATCGAGCGAATTTTTTTTTGATATTCCTAGTCTAAACCTCCTATTCAATAGAGAATCGCCATGCCTAGTGTTATAATTATGGTTTGAACTATTTGTGGAAAAAGTGTGGCAATTTTTATGGATCTCTAATAAACATTGAAATATAAATATAGAGGGAACTGTCATAATTCCTAATCTTATAAAATGAGATTTGCATGAATCTCTAGGACCCAATCCTACAATGATTCTGACCGCACGTTTCTGCATCACAAAAATCCTGGAAGTATGTTTAGAGTTACCCCAAAGTAAAATTCCAAAAGTCAGGTGGCTATGGACAAGAGAAAAGTAGGAAATCATGAGTATATCTGTGCTGACAGATCTTTTCAGTCTTCTCATGAGAAAGAGTTGACAAGCCAGCTTCTTCGAAAGAATATCAATATGATGGGACCATTTAAGTGACTGGTCTAAAGTAATACCTAATATCTTCACAGACTGATTACTGTTAAATGAAAAATTGGAAGAAAAAATCAATTTCTGTGTTTTTGATTGGTTTTGTGTCAGACCATTCGGTATTAACCATTCATCGATCTTTTCAATCAAGGTTTCATCCTTCTGTTTCAAATTGACAAGATTCGAGTCCGAGAAATAAAATGTAGCATCATCTGCATATAAAAGCCCCTTCACAAACTTAAGGTGATCAAATATATCATTGATATAAATAATGAACAGAAGTGGTCCTAGAACCGATCCTTGAGGTACACCACAAGTGATATCCCGAAATGAAGAGGGTACAGAGTTCAGATGAACTGTTTGACTACGCCCTGTGAGGTAAGATTTGAAAAATGTGTTTGTGACTCCTCTTACACCATAGTATTCAAGTTTGTCAAGTAAAACTTGATGTGATATGCAATCAAATGCCTTGCTCAAGTCACAAAAGGTAGATGCCGTGAATTTCCTTTTTTCAAAAGCATCCACAACATCATTCACCAATCTCGACACAGCATGTATAGTTGAGCGGTTTTTCCTAAATCCATATTGATGTTCATTCAAGTATTTGAATTTTTCAAAGTAGTCAGTTAATATTTTCTCATCTATGATTTCAATCACCTTGCCAATAATGGGAATAATCGATATTGGATTATTGCCATTCCTCTGAGGTTGGCTTATATATTCCAACAAGGTGCGGCATAAGAATATCCAGTCCCCAGGGACTGGGGACTGGATATTCTTATGCTTTTCCCGGGAAAAGCTTATGCTTTCCCCGGGAAAAGCCCGTTATGGCCCATCTTATCTTGTCCTCGTCAAATACTGCACTAGCAGATTGCCAGTCGTATTGTGAGGGTGTTGTTGGTACTTCCATCCAGTTCGTCTTTCCAGGAAAGACAGAACCTGGGAAGCGATTTTCCATAAGAATCTCAGCATTCTCTTGGAGGCTGGCGGCTTTGCCGCCATTTTCCCTCATCAGGATGCCGATACTCTTATGGTGGTCATTTGAGGGTGCCTTCTGTAGCCTAGAAGCTAGTGGGAAGTTTTCGACTGCCTTACAGTAGGCTCTCCAGGCTTCTCTTTGTTTTTGGCTGCAGATTTTTTTGGATTCTCTGAGGTTGGCTTGATATATACCCCATTCCTTTTCGAGTCTTGTACGTTTTGTCTTGTTAAAGGTCGTTCTCGCTTCGTTCTCGCTGTCTTCCTGAGGTGTTCCAGTTCAGGGCACCACCATGTATTGGTTGTGCCATCCTCATCGGATAGGATTCCTTGTAGGCAATATCTGTTTTGTTTTGGATAGATACCGTGTACCTTTCCAGTTCTTCATTATTGTCAGGAGTCAGGAACTCTGTTTCCCGCAGAGCTCCTTTTAAGAGTCGATTGTAGAGAGGTACATCCGTCCTCTACGGGTCACGGGATTTTACAGTGGGCCTGAGATCCTGTCTTACCGTATAGGTCAACCAGCGGTGGTCTGACATGGAAATATGGTCTGAGACTTGCCAGTCCTGGATTTTGTTCGCAGGACAAAACAATCAAACAAGCATTCAGCTCTACCGCCTCCATAGAAAAATTGTAGTTCATTAAATCTCATCGTGAACATAATTTTCTCAAATACAGACATGTATTGACATACATGGCTTACCTTGTTGTTACAGTGGGTTGAAAAAATCGATGAAAAAAACTAGAGGTCTGTTAAAAAAAAGTTGATGATGAAGTATAACAAAAGAAACGTTGAATTGCAAATTGGTTCATAACAAATATGAAACAGTTTTGTAAGTTAGCAATAATGGGATTAGCAAAAAAAACAGCCTGTATTAACATAAATATTATCATCGCCCTATCAATTTATTTTGAACTGATACCATCCTCACTTGCCAGTAGAGGGCTGATACTGTAAAAACAGGACGTTTCACACTATCTAAAATATTATTTGATTCGTTTAATATTAGTACAGATGGATAATTCAAACACACGTCAACGGGAAGTTATTTCTATTTGTTCGATAAACATCCCTTCAAGAAGCGGGAGTGGCCCGACAAGAGTAAATAATAACTATCTTCGGTTTATTTCTTGCACTGTTGAATGATTGAGGAGTACCATATGTGTTCTTCTGCTCAACGGGAATAGCCCATCTTATGGATTTGTCTGACGCATTTGGCGTGCAAACGATTTTTTCATGTTATCTCACTCAGTTGGAACTAACAAAAATCTCTCAAACACTAGTCCTCTGAATAATGCAATGACAGATATTGAACTACTTTTGCTACTGCTATTTTTTGAATAAACAGCAGATGGCACTTTGACAATTACTACCTATATTTCCTCGCTTTCTTCGAAGTTTCTTTATTTTTGATTAGGTTGTCTACTCAATATCATTCACTAGCAGAATAATAGTATACTTGAACTAATATAAGTTGTAGCTAGCTTGGTTAATATTCATTGGTGATGAGAAGTAATAATTACTTGCCACATTTAATCATTACTTCCTCTGGTGTTCCACAAGGCTCGTCCTGTGGTAGTGTAAATTTTTACTGAATGTGAAACTGGCGAAGTGTCCATATTACCTGATTAAAGTGAATTCCAAAACAGTTTTTTGGATCAAACATTCAGGAGCAACTGTTGAAAGTAAATTGAACTTTTGAAGCTCATTTGAATGAAGTTTCATCTAATTAAATGGTAGAACATTTAGATGCTACATAGAAATTATACTTCACAAAATTCTCAAATTATCTACACTGTAGGTTAATGGACCGACACCTATTAGAAAACATCTACTCCCCTGGCTAATAAAACGGAGGGCGTTGGATTATATCCGACAGGTGTCAATGCAGGATTCTTCACCCTTCGTGGCATAAGCCAGGGCAGTAGTTGTTTTCTAACAGGTGTCAGTCCATTAACCTATAGTGTAGGTGATTTGAGACTAACCTGAATGAATTGTTCTTTTAGATAATTTGATTTATAGCCAGTCTCCAAGTATACAAACTCAACTTTTCTTCCTTATACGAGGAATTAGGCAAATTCTGGATATGCGGTGGTTACCTCGTTCACGGGCAGATGGGGCGATGACAAACCTGTTGTTTGTTGTCCGCTTCAGGCTAGTTCGAGAAATGATACTCTGAAAAGAATTCGATTTACAATTATCGTTACAATGATAGACACTACTTTGCACTGACGAGTGGCCAAACAGCCCGAAACCAGTCTGCAAATGTGTTCCAACAATTGAACATTGATTGCGGCAATTGTATCACCAACAGCATATGTTTTGGCTCTACCGAGCCAAAACATATGCTGTTGGTGGGTTAAAGGACACGACAGGAGTAAAGGTAATCGCATTATCGACTCTTTAGCCAAGGAAGTGGTTGGACTAAGAATTTTAGGACCCAGTGGCATCTACGGCCCGATGACATCGATAATTGCAGAACTAGCCAAATGTTACATCCCTGCTCAATCTCTGGAGAGATGGGATGGAATTAAAGGATGCAATTTTGCCAGGATCACCTTGGGCAACCCTGGGAAGCTAGCGCCGAAGAAATATATGGCGATGACCAGGAAAAATATACGCTTAACAGTAGGATTCACCTTCCTAATATGAGGCTAGTGGACACATCTCTATGCAGAATGTGTGAACAGGAAGACTGCCAGGCATGTCCTATGCGAGTGCCCGGAGTTATCGTCAATAAGAGAGTGTGTGTTCGGCAAGTCTTGGCCTAGAAAGAACACGATGGACGATGACCTAGTAGGACAACTCCTCGGGAGGATGTACAATGGGTCACATGTGACTTAAGTGCTGTGAGCTTACACTCACCCTCCCTACTCTACAGAAACAGAGATAGACTATCCACGTTTATGTGTTTTACATGAAAAAGAAATCTTGACGATTGATCTGAAATCAAACCAAGGTTTTTGAAACGTTATGTTAGGGACACATTTTGATCATCGAACAGGATAATGATATTAAGTTTTCATCTTTTTCTCATAGCTGCTCGACCAAAAAGCATTAAACCTGTTTGAAGGATTGGCTCTAAGACAATATTTCTTTGAGTTTGTATGAAGTCTCTGAAAGTCTCCGAAAAATGTTAGATTTGGGTGTCATTAACGTAGCTGTGGATGTTGGTATGTAATAGATACTTCGGAAACTGAGATGTATAAATAACAAACAATGCAGGTCCGAGGATATATCCCTGAGGTACTCCAACAGAAATTCCAACATATTCTGAAAATTCATGATTCACTATGACACGTTGACCTGATAAATAACTTCAGATAAATTCTGCAAAATTGGAGGAGAAATCCAGGGAAATTCACTAGGGCTCTGTATCTGTAGAGTAGGGGGGGTGAGTGTGAGCCCACAGTACTTAGGCCACATGTGACCCATGGTACATCCTTCCGAGGTGTTGTCCTTCTAGGTCATCGTCCATCCTGTCCTTTCTAGGAAGGTCGACAGGTCACTGGGAGCGTAGGCCAAGACTCGCCGAACACACACTCTCTTATTGACGATAACTCCGGGCACTCGCACAGGACATGCCTGACAGTCTCATCTTCCTGTTTACACATCCTGCATAGAGGTGTGTCCACCAGCCCCATGTTATGGAGGTGTTTCCTTATTTGACAGTGACCAGTCAGAAATCCTACTGTTAGGCGTAGATTTGTCCTGGTCATTGCCAAATATTTCTTCGGCGCCAGCTTCCCAGGGTCACCCAAGGTGATCCTGGCAAGACTACATCCTTTGGTTTCGTCCCATCCCTTTAAGGATTGAGCATGGGTGTAACACTTGACTAGTTCCGCAATTGTCGAAGTCATCAGGCCGTGGGTGCCACTGGGTCCTAAAATTCTTAGTCCAGCCGCTTCCTTGGCTACAAAGTCGGCAATGCGATTACCTCAGGATAATGTTATTATCTACCAAGGCTTTGGCTAAATCTTGGTGGCACTCTATTACTAGCCCTGAGGTAACACGCTGTCTGTTCAAGGCTAATAGGACTTGTCTACTGTCAGTGCAGATTGTTATGCTTTTACCAAATTTCTTGGTAAATTCTTTTGTGGCGATTGAGATACCAGCCAGTTCTGTTTGGACCACGCTGGTATTTCTTCCCATTCCCCACTTAATCCTTAGGCTTAGTGACCTGGAGTACACTCCACACCCTGAGCCTTCTTTGGTTTTTGAGTCGTCTGTGATTCATTAGGGCTATTCAGCTGCAAATGACATATTTTCTCTGAAACAGCCTGGACTAGTATGTTATTTTCTCCAAGGCATCGACGAATTTGAATGCTTATAAATAACATTCTCGAAAGTGTATGATGTTGCACATAAAATGCTGATTGGCATCATTGAACTTCTTTGGATCATTAACTCTTTTGCGAATGAAACTCATTTTAAAATATTCCTGTAATAAGTTATAGGAAAGGTACACTATATCCTACAATCCACAGCAGAAAATTGGAGGATTTTGTGCTAGACATTGTTCATTGGTGACGGCAATGATTCCTCAAGTAGCAAATAACGCTAATCAAATAATCAATTGCCTTAACTTCCAGTGACCTCTTACCGATAATTAAACTTCAAGAACCTTCGTTAAAGTAATGAAATAATTACAGGGGCACTCCAATCGCGATCGATATGAAGTTCTTTATTCAAGCAATTATTTTTCAATGAATCGTGCTGGTTATATCTAAAGTCGATATAACCCACTGTCAATGCAGTAACAATAGTAAATATGTTTTGTTGTTGAGGGGGAGTTTGTTGAAAACAATTGAGTAGACCTCTTAACTTGAAGCTAAAATTTGAACAGGAACTAAATTATCGAGAGTTAATACCACAATACCTCAACATTTTTCAACAAAAACGTTATTATTCAGCAATACTATGGTATGTACTACCAGCATGATAAAAGCACAGGTATGTAGGGAGTGATTTTTCTATTCCTGGTTTCTCGATTGGAATTGCTCGAGTTCAGGTCGAATGAAATGCGGAACGATTATTTTCTGAAATATTATCTATTTTATCAATTTTATTACCTGAATAACGAGAATTTTCAACATTTTTTCTAAAGGGTAGTTATTAAGACACAATATTCGAATATAAAGTGTGTAAAGCCAAACGAAATTAATTCATTATTTCGGATACGGTATATATTTTAACAAAATCCCGAAACACTTCAAATTTAAATTATAATTTGACATACTTCAACGGAAAAATGCTACCCCTACCTTCAATTTTCGTCAAATTCACTTTATTCGCTGCTTTCATTTTCCCTTATTTCGGCCTCTTCAGACTTCATCAAGACAACAAGACTCTAGCAACTCACAAACGTTACCAATATTATTTGTACGTTCATATATCGATACACAGAGTTTCTAGCGAATTAGCGTATAATAATCGTGCAAGGACAGTGATAATACGAACTAATAACGTAAGCAATCGGCTTCAACGTGCTGCATTAATTATGAACTTTTATTTTAATTAAAGAGTATCAACAACAACTCTGCCACCTACGTAGAGTCTGTATGTAAATAATCGGTGAAGTTGGTTTTGTAAATAATAATTAGCTTCGATACTTTTATGCTCCGGAAAAATTAGGGAATTGGAGAATTTAACAGAAACCCCATTAAGGTTACTTTTTATCATTTTATGTTTCCTTTCATGAACTGAATGTTCATATTAACACTGTCATGAAAATTGATGAGATCACGTCGTCTAATTATTGCATTATCAACTCTGAAAACAAGACAGCTGAATAATTGATGAAAATTTATTGTAGCCTCTTGTTTATGATGCGGGTGGTATAATCACCTTCAGCATATTTGACGCATATTGAAAATAACGATACCACAATGTAAAATACAACTAATTTGGTTTGTGACTTGGAGTAAAATACGTAACGTTACATAAATCATATACGTTGTTTCTGCAAAGTATGGAATAAATTCAATATTTCCAAAACCAAAGGTCGATTTACAAAAACCTGAAACACGTCGATTTTCAATTTCAATATTCTACATTTCACAACAAAATTGCATTATATCGGGTGATCCATATTAATGTGATGACGTCATCGGTAATTTTTTTTAATACAACACCCTGTATTTGGTGTCAGTTTTAGATAATCCGTAACTAAATGGCTAGTTTTTTTGTTATTGTGAAATGTCATTATTTCGATTGACGTTCAGTAACTGTTGAATAGGACAGTAGTTGTTGTATTAATTCGTCAATTTTCTGTAGTATTACTTAGAATTAATTTGAAGTAGTAATGAATTTAAGTGTAAAGCAAAGAATTTGATTACTTATGATGATTTTCTATGGAGACAGATCGCGAACTCAGATGTAAGTGTGTAACTTATTCAATGAAAAATATCGAGAAAGACGCTTAACGCAGCCAGCAGTAAGTAAGTTTGAAAAGAAATTTCGAAAAACTGGTACAGTTGAAAATGCACGCAAATCAGGTCGTCCTTCTGTAAATGGATATACAAAACTAAATGTTCCACTTGCTTTTGAAGAAGATGTGCACACTTCTGTTCGTATGGTTAGTCGTGATTTCGATGTCAGTGAAAAAACTGTACACAAAGTATTAAAATTGGAAAAATGGCATCTCTTTGAAATCAAACTTCTACAGGAATTAAACGAGGATGATCCAGATAGAAGAATGAAATTTGGTAAAGCAATGATGGATAACTGTTGCCGAGACCGTCTCCTTGTGAAAAATATATTTTTTTCGGATGAAGCCACTTTTACATTTAATGGTGGAGTCAACCGTCAGAATTGTAGGTACTGGGACAAAGAAAACCCCCACTGGATGTGTGATAATCATACACAATACCCACAAAAGGTAAATGTATGGGCTGGCATTGTAAGAAACAAGATCATCGGACCCTACTTTTTCGACGGTACTTTAGACGGGCCAACATACCTTCAGTTTTTAAGGGGATATCTTGTACCTACTTTAATTATTTTATTCCCCAGTAGAATTAATCCTGGAAATTTTGATGAAAGTTCATGGTTTCAACAGGATGGTGCGAAGGTATCTCGACCAAATGTTTACGAACCGATGGGTTGGTAGACGTGGACATATTAAATGGCCAGCGAGGTCACCAGACTTAAATCCGTTGGATTACTTTATGTAGGGTCATCTGAAGAATTTTGTTTATAAAACGAAACTAGCAAATATTCAAGAATTAAAAGAGAGAAATTGAACAGAAATAAACAATATTTCTCAAGAAACCATAAACAAGGTTCAACAAGAATTTTTTCAAGGTTACTGTCAAATACAACAAGGACTACAGTTCGAACATTTAAAATAAAGTCATGAATTTATTACTGGGTTACTTTCCCATTGTTAAATTAATCATTAGATTAGGGATCATTAGCTCGTTAGGGATTATCTAAAACTGACACCAAATACAGGGTGTTGCATTTAAAAAAAATACCGATGATGACATTACATTAAAATTGATCACCCTGTATGCGGACACACTGTAGATTGATCATTGGATAAAACATAATCACAACAGTTTAGAGTCAACGTGATTTAGGCATCTTTGGTGGTTAGTGAATGGGGAATGTTCCTCCTGACGAAAATCAAGTAGTTTTCATAAAAGAGCTCTAAAACAACGCATTTTAAACTTATCATTTCAAGAATAGAATAGAATAGAATTTAATCATCTGTAAAAGCAGAACATATAATAATTTGGTACAAAATAATTTGGTACACAAATGTTACTACTCCATTAGAACAGTCAACTAAAATCAGAATATATACCTATTTATAAGACTATTCTACATACACAACCTACTTTCAACGCTAAAATTTGTTAAAAAAGGTTAAAAAAGGTCATATTCAGTCATTTAAAAATTCCTTCACAGAATAGAATGCTTTTCTCAGCAGGAACTTACTTAAAAGAGATTTAAAAGTTTTAAAATCATTGAAATTTTTTTACTGCCATATTTGTTCTTGAAATAATTATAAAATACGATTCCTTTGTATATGTGAGAGCATTGAACCAATGGCAAGTCTCGAAAACGGCTGCTGCAAATTCCCTGCACTTCGTGTATTATAGTTAGGATGAGCACTATTTGTAGGTAGTACTTCCAATTTTTTTTACGTTTAAAATAGTTTGAAATATGTACAATGATGGCACAGTTAGAATAGATAATTCAGTAAATATTTCTTTGCATGATATTCTTTGATGTACCCCTTTTATGCATCTAATAATTTTCTTTTGCTGTAGAAATACTTCTTCTATTTGAGTTGAGCCTTCCCAAAATATCAACCCATAGGATATATTTGATTGCATCAAACCATAGTATACCAATAACAGCACGTCCATTGACACTGTATTCTTCAATTGCCTTAGTACAAAGCAGTTTTTACTCAGTTTATTACATAAGCTGTTAATATGGTTTTCCCAGCTTAGTTTATGGTCCAAGGTAATACCTAGAAACTTCGTTGATGTGACCTGTTCAATACTTTTGCCATCAATTCTAATCAGGGAACAGAACGTATTATTGATGTTTTTTGGAATGAATGAGATAAAATTTGATTTTACTCTGTTCACATACAAGCCCGTACTGGTACACCATGTGTGAAATTGGTTTGCAACGGTGTTGGCAGTTTCTACTGTTTTTGCCAAGTTGTTTTCTCTCACTATCATAGTTGTGTCGTCTGCATACATTATTTTGTGCGCTTGTTTGCATGTTGAGGTGATATCATTGACAAAAATAGTGAACAGTACTGGACCCAGTAGCGATCCTTGCGGTACCCCTACATTTACAGTGTTCTCTTCCGATTTTGCACTACCCAGTATCAATACTTGTTTTAGATTTTCGAGATACGATGTGAGTCAATTTAGTGGCGTCCCTCTAACACCAATGTGATAGAGTTAGTTTCTCAACTAGGAGATTGTGATCTCCTGTTTTTTGCTGTTGAGTTCAAAGCATCATATAGTTGCAAACATAATTCTGCCATAGCAGAATAAAAAAAACAGGAATAAAATAATGCATTCAACATTTAAAGGGATTCGTTTCCATTTCACCATTTGGCAACATCCGTTATAGCTAATAAAGGACAATGAATCTGTTACCTGTATGAGACAAACAAAGATGACATATTTCAGAGGCGTGATGTTCTGTTTACTTATGTTCCGAGTTCCGAGACATTCTGTGACATATGACATTTTGTGCACCTAACCTATCTTTCTCTATATGAATAAATAACAAAACAACTGTTGTTTATGTGGTTTCTGGAGGTGGTATTGAACTATAATTTATATTTTGCCTTAATTGTTGATTTATAAAGAAAATTTCCTTTTTTTAAAGTAGAATATCTAGGTACGTATAGATTATTTCAACTTGATAAAGGCGATGTTGCCAATATGTGAATTAGAAACAAATCCTTTTAAAAATTAAAAACCAACATTTGAAACATCAATTTGAATACTTTTCGAAATGAATTTGAAAAACTCATGAATTGAACTCAACAAAATCGCTTTAGGCTTAGCCAAACAAACATTGAACAACTGGATGGCAAGATTTATAGACTTCTGGCAGAATCTTCCAGGATTGGCTTACTCCAAGACGTTTATTTACCCTTTGAAGTCTGATACCAAACAGTTATTGGACTATAGTAGGGATGAACTACGATGTCTAACAGGCCTTCTTACAGGTCACAGTCATTTGAATCATCATATGGAGAGACTCGGACTGGCGGAAGACATTGTGTCTCGTCTCTGTTAGGAAAATGATGGATCAGCAGAGCACATACTTTGTGCCTGCCCCGCTGGGAACCGAATCAGGTTTTTAGAGTTCGGCAGAGCCGTTCTTTTACCATCTGACCTGAAAGACCACTCACCATACAAACTAATCAGCTTCGTCAAGAAGCTGAGTTTATTTGGCCGAGTGTGAATAGGTGTGAGCCACAATAAACCCTTGCGGGTTGCGGTGGAGGGTCGTATAGACCCACTCACTTTGGACCTTACCTAATACGGTACGGTCCTGTTCACATTGAGGAATGCATATAAGGCGATTTGCGACAAATATTTCGTCGCACGGTACCCAATATTTCGTGGGAGGAAAACTAGTTTCCGGCTTCGAAAGTAAGAGTTGACAGAAACTTCAACTGCATACGTGCTGGTATTAGAAGCCATATATACAATAAATCCGATTCTGTGACATAAGAACCATAACAGACTAAATTTGGGCGGAGGATCGGGCTACTTTTGGTAGCAGTCGAATTTGATTCGGATTTGAATCTATTATGGTAATCGGACCGATTCGGGAGAACAACGTCAAAAGGATTATTGTTGGAGAATTTTTATCGGGCTGGCGAACGGAATTTTAATGAGATTGGTGTGATTTGTTTGAAGACGTACCTTTTTGACTGGTTTTAAAGGGAAGTGTTTTGGACTTCTATTCCGATTGTCAGGTGTCAATTCATCGACTACCTGAGACTGAAAATTATCATCAAGGAGTCATTCGATTCGAAATGGTAAATCTTAAAACTTTATGAAATATTTGAAGAAGAGCCGACAAAAATTGTAAAATTTATAAATAATTCAGTAAAAATAAGGATTTTGCTATTTGTAAACATCTGAAAAGTTCAAGGAATGTAAATTCTCAAGGCCGGAGATGCCTGAGGTTTCGTCTATTGCTGCGGTAGACAATATCAAAGGCTATGTGGTAACGTTCACGTTGCCTGGTATGGTGCTCGAGTTGTTGTTCTCGTCGTGGCCCCTGTATTAATTACGATGCTCGTAATTGACTCTAGTTTGATATCATTCTTGGTGAACGTGGATTGGTCTCTCTCAGTTGAATTACCTGACCTTGTTTGTGTATCAGTAGGGACAGGTAGCCAAATTTTATTAATGTTCACATAAGGATAATTCCAATAGAAAAGAAGAGGCAATGAACATTAATAAAATCTGGCTACCTATCCTCATAGGTACACAAACAAGGTCAGGCAATCCAACTAAGAGCAGCCATGCTCAATGATAATAATGATATAAAACCAGAGCCGTTACTACATCGCCTTTAATAATGTATACCGCAGTAGTAGACGAAATGTTAGGAATGAAAACTTGTAGACCACGGCCGAAAACTTGGAAAGTAGCGTTCACATCTAAGTAAAGAGTTAGTTGAGATATCGGAATTTTCAGATAAGATCCTTGAAGAGTAGAAAACTCACTAAAAACTTGGTGTTGAAATGGGTAGTGATAGATAATTTTTTAATTTGAAATTTCGGAACTATTCATCAATTTATAAATAAATCAAAACATTGTTTCCAATAATCCAGTGAGTAAAAAATTCGTATTATTAAAAATCGTCTTATGAGGGTATAAATAATAACTTCAATGACTGACGTCAAACAATATTATTGTTATTTAATTCAAAACACGAACTGGTTTCGATAAACTAATTCCAAGGAATATCAATGAATGAAATTATTATTCGGATGTCTCTCATTGAATATCTTTCAAAATAAGATCGCCACATTAGCGACTAAAGTTTATTAATGAAAAAATTAGCATAGTAGTATATTGAGTAAATGATATCCTCAATGATGTTTTTGAGAAAATATGCCACTTTGTGCTACTGTTGTAAGGTATATTTTTTCATTAAAATATCGTTAAAGAGCATTCTGTAAGTTCGAGGTGTACTGCGTTGCACCTCAAAACGACGAAAAAAGAGAGACAAATCTTCAACCTTTCTGGATAGAATCCAGCAGCTTCAGGGTATGCTTAGGGGTGGAGCTCCATACATGAAAACAATACTCCAATAATGTATACTTTGCTCTGTAAATGTGAAACTGTTGGGCAATAAACTCTATTATTATTATTATTATTATTATTATTTTAATATCAAAATTTGTTCACAAAGACGATTTGAAGCTTCAATAACTTCTAATTATATGTGAGTACTTTCGATAGCAGGTTGTGCTATCATCACCATGGCTCTACTCAAACTGAACGTTTTATCTTCTTGTTTGTTCTTTTATACGGTAAAATCGCCTCAGTGAATTTGTTATCGTTGACGATGGTTCATTAATTAGGGTTTGGGCATGTAAGACATCCCTTTCATCGGGATGTCTTTTTAAATTTGCCTGTATTTGGGTTAGATCAGGCAAATTTAAAGAGACATCCGGATGAAAGGGGAGGACAAATACCTGCATCCGGATGTCTCTTTGAATTTGCCTGTATTTGGGTTACATCAGACAAATTTGAAGAGAGATCCGGATGAAAGGAGATGACAAATATCTGCACTAAGGCGTTCTAACCGAATGAAAGAACAAACAAGAAGATAAAATGTTCAGATAGCTCTCATGGAGCAGATCTGCCATAACAAATTTAATTGTATGGACCTGAAATGTTAGTGATGTCTTAGAGAATCGTGGTCAAGGCGATGTGATATATACTGACTTTGCTAAAGCATTCAATCGACTTGATCACATAATCCTTCTACAAAAACTCCACCAATCTGGTTTCCATAATCCAGCAGTGCTTTTCATTAAATCCTACTTACTTCAACAGTTTGTATCTTATAACGGCTATGATTCCTTTTATTACAATTACAATCCTTCATCTGGAGTGCCTCAGGGGTCGAATTTCGGACCACTTCTATTCTTATCATTTATTAATAACCTCAGTAATTATGTCGATTGTAGTAAGTTATTTTTTGCACATGTTTCAAAATCATATTTACTATCGAATACTAATAGATTGCAACCACAGTTAGAAAATATACAGACTTGGTGTGGAGTTAACAAACTATATCTCAATGCATCCAAATGTAAGGTAGTGTTTTATAGTAGGAAAATGTCAGTCATCGAGTACAATTATCGAGTATATACCATTTCACTGTAACTCAATCAAAGATCTTGGGGTATATTTTGATTAAAATTTGTCTTTTTCCAACTACATTAGATCGAAAGTAAGTGAAGCATTGAGAGTTTATGGCTTTATAGTTCGCAATTGTAGATCTATTTTAACATATCTGCTCTATTTACTCTTTAATGTAGCCTACGTAAGGTCGAAATTAGAATATGGCTCTGTTCTATGGTCACGATTCTACAATTGCTATAATACATACATACATACATTTAGAACTAGAAGTACAAAAATTGTTTACAGTAGACTGGCCAGAACCAATTTGTACCTCAATTCACCTATTTTTAGCAATTGCAATAGTTTCAAATTTGTGTGATATCAATTTTGATTCCCTAGAATATATTGTTGACACTGCATCTCAGTATTTCATGGAAAATTATTTCATTTTATTATATTATAATTTTGTTATTCATTTTCTCGAATTGTAACTTTGTAATTATAAGGACCTGTATTACTTTTTTGACATACTTAATTAACCCTGTGAATGGTATTTAACTGTTAGGTAATAAAGACTATTGGTATTATTATTTATGTAAAGTTTCATCTAAATCTGTTACGTCATTTAGGCGTGGAAGAGCAGCAAACATACACACATACATACACCCTCACAAACTTTCTCATTCACATTTATAATATTATAGTATAGGTAGATAGATTTACTAAAAGTGGAATGATGAAAACGTAACAATACATTGTATTTTGGCGTAAAATTCACATCCGACCACTCTCCTGCTATTTAATTTTCTCTTCAACGTAATATTATAATCATGCGTATAAGTAATCAACATATACTGAAGAACTTCTCCGGACTTTTTTCCTCGCCCATGGCTTTCCCAACCATGACCAAACCCAGCCAAGCGAATAAACAAGACATAATCAACGCCTACTCACCGCAAGTGTATCTGTGTTAATATTATTAATACATCTATTGGGCATTGGAAATGTCTCCTGACGTCATTGACGTGTGGGCTGTATACCTTGCCAAATAGGACGTGGTGTGTGTACCTGGAATTTGTTACGTCATCCACCAAACGTGTCATTCATAAAGCCGACATATGGTGCATGATAAGGCATTGTTTCATATTGATTTCAGTGTCACTCGAGAAGATATTTGTGGAGAAATTGCAGAGATTGAAAACGATGAAAGTATTGACATTTGATATGTTTTTTGTTGATTTATATTCATTTTTGGTTAGCCAAATGATCCAAATAACGACTTCATGACTCATGTATAACTCAAAATGTGTATTGTCCTTAATAAGTTGATGTAACGGTTGATTTTTTAAGAGGTATAGGATTTGATTTTTGAAACAACAGAAAAAAACTGATGAAATCTTTATTGGAATCGACAGAACGATCAATACAATTTAATTTTTGAAGATGATTTCATGCGAATGTTGTCCAAGGCTCCGTTTTAGGTGGCCCATGCGCAAGGTCCAATTTTGGTACACGCTCTCTAACTTATCGACCGGTATTTCACGTATAAATGCTTCAATATTCGCTTCCAGAGCGTCAGTCGTTGCTGGTTTATCCCTGTAGAGATGAGCCTTAACATGACCCCAACAAGATATAATCCAAAGGCGTTAAATCACACGATCTAGGCGGCTCTTTATTGCGCCATTGTATCGCGTGCCGTGTGGCACCGTCTTGTTAAAACCACATGTAAGGCATATCCAATTCATCCATTTTGAGCAACAAAATGTCATCAATCATCACATGGTAGCGCTCGCCATTCACAGTAACGTTCCGGCCATTGTCGCCTTTGAAGAAGTACGGCCCGATGATAACACCGACCCATAATCCACATCAGTGACTTTTTCGGGATGCATAGGTAGCTCTTGCAATTCTTGTGGCTGGTTTTCACTCCAGATGCGGCAATTTTGCTTGTTAATGTATCCATTCAACCAGAAATGAGCCTCGTCGCTGAACACAATTCGGTGGATCTTCCTCCAACTTTGCCAGCCCTCATTCACTAAATGTTAGACGTTGTGGGAGATCGTGTGGCTTCAATTCTTGCACCAGCTGTACCTAAAAAGGTTTTACGCCCAAATCCTTTCGCAAAATTTTCCACGTAGTGGAGAAACACGGGCCAAATTGTTGCGAACGGCGGCGAATCGACATTTCACGGTCATCACGAACACTGGCGATACAGCCGCAATATTTTCTTCGGTCCTCACTCTACGTATGCGTGTTAGTGGTTTAATGTCCAATGATGTAAACTGGGTTCGAAATTTAGTCACAAGCTTCCGAATAGCTTCCTCAATAGGCCGAAGAAACTGCCGAAATTCATGCTTCACCGAGCATGAATTTTGATATTGAAATTCAATAATTTGCAAGCGTTGTTCATCCGTAAGTCGATTCATGGTTAAATTATAGACCAAACTGAACAAGTTTGACAATGACACAAGACACGATTCACGCGTGATCTGTCAAAAACAGTGTTGCCAAAAAAGATACCAGCAAAAAAATCACTCAATATTTGGGATCTATTAAAAATACTTCTTTCCAATTTTTTTTTTCTAAACCTTCACGAATGGACCTCCACACTGACATTGGGATAGCCGCATAGGTGAGAACTACATGCAAAATTGTGCCTCTTTTCAGTAGCTTCTTAAAATCTAGTAAAAATGGTGATTGTGACGTCACTAACATTTGATATGAACTTGGCAACACCGTAAAACTCATTCATATTGTATAATTTAATTTTCTTCTCTTTCCGCCATTCTTGTTGTTCTTACTGTGCGTGCGACATTGACAACATCGTTCACATGTCCGCCACGACTTCTTTGGTTGGAGAGCATTCGAAACGTCCAATTTGCAATGACTCTGACGCATAAATCAGGCCTAATTTGACCGTGGACATGGGTTATGTTGGCTTTGAGTAATGATGTGGTTCGTGGCTTATTCACATAAACCTGCGACTTAAGAAACCCCCACAATAAAAAGTCTAACGGGGTCAAATCGCGCCATCTCGGTGGCCAGTTCAAATCACCTCCACGTGAGAGCTGTATGGCACATAGCACCGTACTGTTGAAACCACATATCGTTGGTGTCCAGGTCATGCAATTCAGGTCAAAAGAAGATGGTTATCGTCGACATATAGTGCTGGCCGTTGACAGTGATGGCCTGGTTAATGACGATCTCGAAGAAATATGGAGCGATGACTTTTTCGGGATGCATTTGACCCTCTTGGATCTCATGTGGAATGGTGTCGTCCCAAATTCGACAATTTTGTTTTTTCACGTAGCTACCCAGAAATAGGCCTCATCGCTTAAGATGCCAACTGCTCCAGAGACCATTCAGTGAACACACATTTTGACACCCATTTTATAATTTGCACGTATTTTTGAATGACACATCCATCCATGGTGATTTGGCAAAACAGATTGAATAAATGATAACTAATTTGACCGATGTAGCTCAATCAAGATAGCCGAAATCGGTAAAAATTCGTCTTACCGGATCGCCGCTAGAGGGCGACCGAATACATTTGATTCGATTGGCATGACCTTCAGGGTCCGCAGAGGTCAAATGGTAAAGTTGTTCCAAATGGCTTGAAAAGAGGCTCCGCACCTGATCTAACATAACCTAACCTAACTTAGCCTAAACTATCCTACCTAACCTAACCTACCTAACCCAACCTAACCTACCTTACCTAACCTAACCTAACCTAACGTATTCTACCTAGTGACATCGTAGCACAACCTTTCTGCTTATACTTCGGGCATCGGAAGCTCAAATAAAGAAGTCGTCAGTTAGCATTCATTACGTTTAAACGTACTTTTGTGTTGATCACACTTTTCAACGTGTTTTTTTCCATTTCAAGTTTAGATTTTGTTGAGAAAAGTCGTGTTTTCGACTGGTTATTAGTCATATTAGGAAACGCTAGTGGAACGCTGCCTTTTGAACATTTACTACAAAGTAAACTAGTGAGCAAAATATATACAAACACAAGACGGGATGGACTGTACGGAATCATTCAATTCAGAGCGGTCAGGAGTATTGATTTTGCTATTGTTTTGCCACGAAGAGTATTCAACAAGAATCCCAAGAATTCGGATTTTTGACCTAAAGATTATCTAGTGGACTTCAAAGACTCCAAGAAATCAGTTGGTGGGAAAGATGATACATTCCTACGAAACTGCAGCTGCATGAACAGGTGTTTGAGTTTGGTGAAGAAGTAGGAAACATTCTCGTTCTCGTTCGTCATTAAAACCTTGTTCTTGAAATTCTTCGTCATGAACAACACTTGTTAAATGCTATTCATGTAGCAAGTGTTTCCTAAATTATCTAATCCAATTTTCTTCTCATTGTTTTCATGAAAGAGAGCTTTTTTCTTCCAGTTTGTGTTTGCTTTCTTCCTTTCTTCAGAAGAGTCCACAATTTTTTGTATGAAGATGGGGAAATAGAAATAAGCCAAAACCTTTCCTGCTGATATACGGCTCCCACCGTATATCATCGCCGAGATGGCATTCTAATTGTTATGTACTTATTCGTCAGATCATGTACGGGCTTTGGCGTATCATCGCATTTCTCGGTTAGTTGACCCACAAGCGATCGAGGAGTGCCTTGCCTTTTCAGTACTTAATGGCATTTCCGGAGATAAAAAGGTACTCGATCGAAATCTATTCCTATTTGTAGAAGGAAAAGTACTTCGCTGATTTGGCTATCGGATTTTGTTCAAGAGTTGACGGTTATTTATTGTGTAAAGAGTCCGGTTGCCAGCACTTATTATTTTTGTACCACAAATTTGTTGCAAACCGTTAGTTGTAACATTATCCAAAACGGGCTAAAATACCAGATTCCAGTTTTTTGCTACTTGGTAGCTGTGTAAGTTGTCCATTTCTTATTAAAGTGTTTGGAAAACTCTTTAATATCCTCGTGGAACAATTTCGTTTTTCTTTTTATGTTTTCATGACACCCATTCTAACTTTCACTAGTGTGGGTAAAATTTCGCGTTGGCTTCATCCTCCGATTTATAAAAAAAGGTCAATTCGTTGTTGTCTGATATTCAGTACTTGATTGTCCAGAAGTAACTTGTCAATCATCAAGTTCCACAACCGTGGGACACCCCCCCTTCCTTGGACAACGCCTTGCAACCCAAAGTCATCCAGAATCATGGATGAATTAATGGCAGGTGGATGTAGTCCCTTGACTCCAGATCCAGCATCCATAGTCAAATTCCACGAAATCAATTACAAAACAACACTTCAAATTAGCCCAGTACTTGAATATTCATCGTGATCCTGAAGAGACTTGTCCATTAGCAACTTCCACAACTGTGGAACAACCTTTCCCCTTCATTGAACAACCCCTTGCAACCCAAAGTCATCCAGACTCATGGATGAATTAATGGCAGGTGGCTGTAGTCCCTAGACTCCAGGTCCAGCATCCATAGTCAAATTCAACGAAATCAATTACAAAACAACACTTGACTTTAGCCCAGTACTTGAAATTCATTATAGTCCAGAAGTAACTTGTCCATTATCAAGTACCACAACCGTGGAACAACCCCTTCTTTCTTTGGACAACCCCTTGTAACCCAAAGTCGTCCAGAATCTTGGATGAATTGATGGCAGATGTCTGTAGTCCCTAGACTCCAGATCCAGCATTCATATTCAAATTCAACGAAGTCAAATACAAAACAACACTTGAAATCAACCCAGTACAAAGATATTCATTATGGTCCAGAAGTAACTTGTCCATTACCAAATTCCACAACCGTGGAACAACCCCTTCTTTCCTTGGACAACCCCTTGCAACCCAAAGTCGTCCAGAATCATGGATGAATTAATGGCAGGTGGCTGTAGTTCCTAGACTTCAGATCCAGCATCCATATTCAAATTCAACGAAATAAAATACAAAACAACACTTGACATTAGCCCATTACTTAAAATTCATTATAGTCCAGAAGTAACTTGTCCATTACCAAGTACCACAACCGTGGAACAACCCCCCCTTTCCTTGCACAACCCCTTGCATCCTAAAGTTGTCTAGAATCATGGATGAATTAATGGCAGGTGGCTGTAGTTCCTAGACTCCTGATCCAGCATCCATAGTCAAATTCAACGAAATAAAATACAAAACAACACTTGACATTAGCCCATTACTTGAAATTCATTATAGTCCAGAAGTAACATGTCTATTACCAAGTACCACAACCATGGAACAACCCCTTCTTTCCTTAGACAACCCCTTGCAACCCAAAGTCGTCCAGGATCATGGATGAATTAAAGGCAGGTGGCTGTAGTCCCTGGACTCCAGGTCCAGCATTCATAGTCAAATTCAACGAAGTCAAATACAAAACAACACTTGAAATTATCCAAAATCCTATTAGATAACATCCACTATTGTTTTTCTCACTTGATACGTAATCTCCGCCTCTTCTACCCGTATCGACACCCAAGAGAGTCCTACTATCTGCTCCTACGGTATGTAGATCGCGGCCTACCTGATAACGTGTGTGTTTTCCATAGTTGGTCAACGTCGCCCTCGCGATTCTTGTATGTTTCAGATTGTCTCATGTCAGTTGTCCAGCGAGACTCGCTACTCGAACAGTTGAAGATCGCAGTGCGCGCGTGTATATTGTAAACATAACCTTTTCTCAGGTTTGTGAACGATTTTCGGTGATTACCAGAGAAGTGTTTTTGAGAAGTAGGTTGTGGCGCCGGAGTTTGCTGATTTTTCAGATCGGTTTATTAGATTGCAGATTGTCGAGTGGTGGAGTGTGTTATCTTTATTGATTTTCGATTGTTAATTAAATTAGGCGCGATATTGAAGATTATCTTTATATAGGGGTGTTGTCGCAAGGCGTGCCAATATCTATTAATATATTTTATCACATGTGTACGGGGTGATTTCGGTGATGTTTTGGGAATGATTTCTGATCAGATATTTTTGAAATGAGTGATGTAATTGACCGAAATCTGAAAAAAATTCATAAAACCAGATGTTTACAAAAGCGCAACACAGTAATGTTATCAAATACGAAAGTCTTAAGGGGTGTAAGACTTGATAAAAAAGTTCAGCTTTCGAAAAAATTATTTTTGTCTGGTGTTTCATAATTTTTCAATTGTTAAAGTAAAAACTGTAAACCCTATCGAAAGTAATAGTAAAAAATTCACAAAACATCTCAACAATATTCCAGTGACCAAACACTGTTAGTATTTCATATTGGATGTATCATAATATTTGTATTAAATCAAAGCATTCTAGCTGAAATGTCATATTGCTTTCCATATTAGAATTTCGTTGGAAAAATTTAGAAGTTATGCCAAAAATTATTGCAAAAAGTCAATCTATTGATCCCTATTTGCACTGAAATCCCTACTCAAGATATCGTTTTGTTATGTGGATATTTTGACAATATTACCTACTTTTTTCAATATCCATTAATAATTCGACCAACTTTTTTCTTAATATTTTCAAACAGAGCACTGATTTTTTTTACACAGTGAATTTCCTCTTGGAACTCACTTTCGAGTGAGAATACTTATTCAAAATATAACTAGTTGTTATAACAAGAAAAAAATTTCAATTTTCAATATTCTTTTCATCAAGTATTATAATATGAAAAGTCAATAGAAAAATGAATAAATTTTCTATAAAATTACAAACACAAGAACTATAAAATAACGATGTTTCTATTGAAGAACTGTAAAATTGTTTTTAAATCATTTATTATCAATGTAAAGTCATCATTTGACAATAAAAAACAATTCAAAATCTTTTTCCACAAAGAGTAAGTTTTTCAGAACAAGAAAATATTAGAAAATTGCTTTTTGGTATAACTATCGAACGGCTTGATGTTTACCCATATAACCCTTTGCACTTCAAGAAGGAATCCCAAAAAATCAAGAATAAATTCTGTTTCACTTCGTCAGGTATTATAAAATAGAATTTTGATCAAATTATCATTCGACAGGGAAAACATTATTTTTTCCAAATATCTTGATAACAAAATAACTCTTCAACGAAGTTTTCGTGGAAAATGAGGTTGGTTGAGTAGATCAAATCTATACATTATTTTTGGCATAACTTCTGAACCATTCGATTGAGACCGCAACTTTTTTGATTCGCCATGCTTCTACTCGATACCCACTATATTGTTGAATAATTTCAAAAAGCTGAATACATACTAAACCTTGTTTGCTAACTTTATTCTCTTTTTATACACACTGTACATAACAGATTTTCACTTGCTACTGACATAAATTAGTAGATACCTAAAACTACTAAAGAACATGGGCTTCACTTAGCCCTCAAAGGGTTATCTGTTCATTACTTCAAATTTTAACTTATTAGAAATCGATTAATAATAGATTATGCGGAATCGACATGTTGATGTCGACTGGTTTATTACTTTTAGAGTTGCTCTTGGCCTGCATATAATTATGATTTATTCGTAGGCTTGCCCATTACCAAATCAAAACAACACCGCAGTATACCGGGGGCGGCCAATATTTAACCTAATATTAACATTTCGTGATCAAAGGAGTTTACAATGTCTTATACGTCGTCTGATACTTCGGATTTTCATTTTCTGAGCCTTCATTTCATTTTCTACGTCTTGCACAAACAAACAAGTTTCACGTTTTCTTACCCGCGTACAATAAAACCGCTGAATATCCAAACTTTCAAGTTCGTCGATTTCCCCGATTTTGATTTTTTTATGTCGTTCATTCTATCTTGTTTTATGTTGTTCCTGTCTTTATTTCGTGTGTTTAGTCGTTTTTATGTTTACCCAGCACAACTGTAATAAAAAAACTGTCGTAAAAATCCTGACGACTCAATTGATTAATTAAAAATTAACAAATACACAATATGACTTTATATAATCCGCTTTTAAATGAATAAGTATATTCTCAAAAATTTCTATTCAAACCAGCGCTGTGGCGAAATAAAGCACAGATCAACTTTCAAAAATGTATCGGTCCAAAGTTCAGGCCATGCTACCACCTGTTACACGCCCTCCCACACATACTGTTAGGGCGCCTACGGATTCTAAGTATGACATTACTGAAAGAAGATATTTCTGGATGGAACTTAGGGGATCTCATCGGTCCTGCCTGCAACCCGCGAGGGTTTATTGTGGTTCAGAGCTAAACAAAATCGACTAAATAAGTATTCCATACTCGATAATATACGAGTGGGTCTAGTAAACCACCTCTCATGTGTTTCAGCTTGTTCACCTCGGGTATCTATTGATTCTAGATTAAATCAAAATAGACCAGATTAATTTCTGCAGTCCTTATGATTTTCAAACTAGTCTTCCTCCTAATGAACTCCACTATTGTGAGGAAGTGGATGGTGACTAATTTGAACTTTAACTGGAATGAACTTGAGTGAGTTGAGAATACAGTTTTTCTCAAAATGATGTTTGTGAATTCTTAGAACTGATACAAAATTGCTATTTACTCATGTTGAAGTTGAGAATAACCTTCACGCACAACACAAATTTCTTTCTTCAGTTATAAAATACTTTATTTTATTACGTCGCTTAATCAACAGCCCTAATTATGATTGTAGTATCAAGTTATGAGTTCCCTATAAAAGTAAACTGTTTTAATCATTTTTTAAACTCATAACTTCGTTTCTGTGAGACTTTTTGTATAAGAAAATCAAAAATTGCTACTTCAGTGGTTAGAGAACCGCAGCTAAAGTCATATCAGGAGACGAGATATGCGATTTCAAAGTATTGAAGTTTTCAATTATCCACCTACCCTCGTATATACGATATTCTCGAAATCGATTTACCTGTACCTCGTTTGATATTCAGTTGTTACTCGGCCGTAGAAAGCTAGTTAGCGTTTTGTTTTCAAGAAGAACTTTGTGTATTTTCTTGATTTAGTAAAACGTACCCATCGAAAAATATCTCCTTCACGAAAGATCGTTTTTTTTTTATTACATACCATGTGTTTGCTTCAGGATATGGTGAGTGAGATTGTTGATTTATATTGATAAATGAAAATTCGAATTTTAAGTGTGAAATAGGAAGAATTTTCCTCTACATATTTCAATTTTTTTCATACACAATAATCACTTCTATTGCATACTATATCAGTATTTTATGTAAGTAGATTATTTTCAAACCTCAACCATATCCTGAGTATAAACAGAGTCCAGTAACAAAAAAAACTATTTTCAAGTAGCACAAACGTATTTTGGAAGCCATATCGAGCACAACAATGAATGAAAATACCCAGTTTTAGTCATTTAGTAATGAAAAAAGTTTCATTTGTTCATGATCGTATGAATAAATTCATAAATATTTTTATCAATTGTTGTACAAACATGAAAATGTCTTCACAATCATGCACACCCATTTAGCCACGTAGAAAAGATATTTATGTTATTAACGATTGTTTGAATGTTTTTGTTTATCTAAATTTTTCTATAGAAACCTGGTTTTTCTAATTGAATATTAGTTTCTACGTAGCTGCCTTTAATTTTCAAAAAATGCATCTTTTCGTGGAGAACATTCACCTATAAAAAATTCGTTCGGCCCCATGGCAATTTTAACAGAATAAAATCTGGAGAGCTTGCAGGCCACAATAAACTTCAATAGTAAATAGCATATACTTAGTGCATATACATAGTGTGCATATACATAGTGATAATAGGTGAAAATATTCAGTCAAAGGTCACTTTGACGTCGATGATAAAAAAGCACTCATGTCTATGATATTTTAAATTTTCGGAATGTTTTCTAGTGGACTGTATGTATATGGAATATCATATATCTTTGTCACAGCAGTTAATTTGATTTCAACAAAGTAATTCATCCACAAAAAATTGGAGAATCATTATTAAAACGATACAAGATACTGCTTTAATATTAAATTTTGCAAAACTGCTTTTTTTACCTTCAAAAAAGAAGTTGACTTCAACTTGCATTGAACTACCCACTGTAGTAATAGTAGTTTACATAAAAACTGTTTACTTGACTTTTTTAAACTTTGTAGAAGGCATAGATACACTAATTGCACACTAAAGCTGAAGCTTGTGAAGTTTACTGTGTCCGTAACGGTTATTCTCCGGAAGAATCGTAAAAATACAATGTTTCGCTTATTTTGAACGGTGAATAATGATGTATATCGTTACTGTTTTTGTACAATTACTGTTATTGTGCATCGTAACGTTTATTGTTCACCGTAACGGTTATTGTACACCGTAACGGTTATTGTACACCGTAACGGTTATTGTAAACCGTAACGGTTATTGTACAATTACTGTTATTATGCATTGTATCGTCTGTTGTTCACCGTAACGAGTAATGTATACCTTAACGGCTATTGTTTACCCCAACGGTTGTTGTACACCGTACCGGTATTGTACACCGTAACGGTTATTGTACAATTACTGTTATTATGCATCGTATCGTCTGTTGTTCACCGTAACGATTAATGTATACCTTATCGGCTATTGTGTACCCTAACGGTTGTTGTACACCGTAACGGTTATTGTACATCGTAATTGTTATTGTACATGATGACTTTAACAGTCAAAATGTTATGGAGTCTAAAATACTTGCATATGTGCTACTTGAACCAGCTTTGTTGTAAATCTCATAGATTCTCATTTTTCTTTAGATAACCGGGCCCATCGTATTAAGTGAAGAAACAAACGAACTTACAACGAAACAAAACGAACCGTAACGTATACATTCCTATAAAAGCTCAATAGTAAAGACAATCAAAGTTATTCTGTAACTATCTGGCGAAAGTTGCAGATTATCCGGATTGTTTTTCAGTGACTGACTTGAGTAGACTTTATTTTTGTAACGCGAAAATTAGTGTAGTGCGCAACAAATGTGTTGAACAGTGCGAGAGAGAAAAATGTCGAACCAAAACTACTACAAGGAAAAACTGGGTTTTGACCCTAAGGAGTCCTACTATACGGACGCCCCGCCCGGGAAAATCAGGAGGACCGAGGAAAAACCCCATGGATACGAGGAGAACTTGACAAAGTTCAAAGGTACTATTTGGGATTTGTTTATAGAGTCTCTCGAAGGTACGGTGGTGGTTTAAATTTATTTCAGGCATGGAGTTGTTGGTGTTTTTTTGTTGTGTGGTTTGTATAAGAAGCGCTTGGTGCATTTCTGCTTGTTTCTTCAAAAAGATTGAAGCTGGGTTTCAAAGTTCTCACGTTTAGAATAACTGTAGCTATTATTTTCAAACTTTGACAGTTTTTCGAAGGATAACTTTCTATTCAGGAGTTACTTTCATGTGAAACATGTTAGGTGGACAAAAGTTATTTCAGTCTATAGACGTTATTTTCATTATTTTCAAAAACTTCCCCATTATGTAGTTCATAAAAAATGGAAAACTTGAACTAAATAATAACTTTACCATTAAGTTATAATGAGAGCAAATAACTTGCTATTTCTGTAACAGTTACTGTTCGATGTAATGGTAAAATGATTACGTAACGGTTATAAGATATAGTAATCGTAACCTGTAGAGCAAATAAGTGGCTTTCTGTAACAGCTACTGTTCGATGTAATGGTAAAAATGTTACGTAACTGTTACAAGATATAGTAATCGTAACCTGTTTAGTGGCATAAATTCCATTTTTACATTCCTCTTGAAATATTGATCTACTGGAGATACATATGGCGATTGTGCTGGCCACACAAGATAGACTGTCATTCGAGTCTAGATGAATAGTCAAACTTGAATGAAATGTAATGTAGTGTTAGAAATTAGGAGATATGTCTCACGTATATCTGTGTTGTGATATACATGATTTTTGTCCAGCTTGCTTGCTTTACCATTCTTAGACACAGAACACGAGAAAAATCCATTTTGAATGTTTTTTTTGAGAAATACCAAGGATTTCTGTATCTTTTATGCAACTAATACACTAACTTGATTGATGCAGATTGAAGCTGTGTTTCGTATTCAGAATTACATACAAAATAATTTCGGTGAACTTACATTAAGAAATATCAAATTAATCATAAATAATAATATTTTCCTGGCTGATTTTCAAGAATTGAGACTGAAAAATCCAAAGAAATTCCATCAAAAATATGGAAAATGGGAATTTAGATATATTCCATTAGAACCAAATACTTTTGAAATACATATCTGAAATGGCTTGAATTTACAGGCCTTTTCAATTATATTGTGGAATATTTGTGGATTTTCATAATTTTCGATTTAAACATATTTTAAGGTTCCATCGACTGAAAAATACTAGGAAAATCTATTTATGAAGCCGCATCTAGTCACATTTCTTCAGTTACATCGTATCTTAAGTAACTTAAACCAGCAATACCTTATCTGGGTGTTGACGACGAGTGACATTGCGACGATAATTTATTTTCGCTTTCTTAACATATGACATGCAACATATCGAAAACCTTATTAATATTCATTGATAATTTTTGTGGTTTGGATTGATGTAACGATTAAGAATAGTATGACATTGAATGTGATACCTCTGGCCTGATTTGGGTTCTCTTTTATCAGAATATTTATTCTCAGCATACGGGGCTGTCAAAATAATTATTTGTCCTTGATGATTAAACTATTAAACAATATTGTAAAAAATATTGAGGCAGAGGATTCGACTACGTCAAACATTCATATTTATTAGCTAAGTTAGCCAAGTACGCTGGACGTAAAGGACCTTTAAATTAGATAGAAACT
Organism: Leptinotarsa decemlineata; assembly: GCF_025532065.1. Lineage (NCBI taxonomy): Eukaryota > Metazoa > Arthropoda > Insecta > Coleoptera > Chrysomelidae > Leptinotarsa > Leptinotarsa decemlineata. The sequence continues at coordinate 1,457,355 of NW_027412547.1, forward strand.
CTCTTGAAAAACAGGAAGCAATATATCTGCATTTTCTATCGTTACCATTTAGTAGAGCATCAAATTAATTCTAATCAAGTAGAAGTCGACCAAGGGGTACCGCAAGGGCCCATATTGGGGCTTCAAGCATTGCATATAATATGTTTAGATTGAGTTGAATACACTTGTTTACATCCTCGAAAACTCATTTGCGTTCATGTTTATTCAAATACATTGTAAAGAAGTGTATTGATTCTGTTGATTATACTTTTTGTCCGAAACTCACAGATGAAAGTAATTCATTCATTTATTCCTCAATGTATTTTTGTTTCGTGAAATAATTTCTGTATATCTGACGAATCCCATACTATGTATATTGTCAAGTGGATAATAAAAATAATATTATTATTATTCATTCCCAGGACAGAATTATGAGTCATTCTAGTCTCAGAGTAAATTTTTATTCTGACTTAGTGATTATTTGAAGAGAATTGTTTTTTTTTCTTTCTAGGCAATGTACCAAAAATTAAATTTAAAAAACCCAAAAAACCAACTTCTATGGCAAAAATCTAATGAAATCGAAGCTAAAGTTACCTTATATGTAATACATATCCTGAATATATTTTTTAGAATTCTCTGGATCCACAATTTGAAAAAATAGTAAAGAAAATATGTTAAAATGAATTTGCAAGAAAATTTTTGTTTACCCTGTTTCGAATGCTGAAAACTCACTTCCTAGACTCACCCTATATATGGCAATCATTGACTCGAAGTCTCTTATGACCGAATTAGCATTTTACGATCGACAAAATGGTGCTACTCAAAGTTATATTGTTATCTGTCAATAAACTACCAGCTTATATTGAATACCAATGAGTGTGTAGATGTTAAATGGTTTCTTGTTTGTGTTTCTAACTGAAGAATTTACTATTTGTTCTGTAATACGCGTTTGCAGACTGTTCAGATCTCAAACCAGAAGTGAATACGGGTTGAATAAGAATATATCTCCAATGAAACTGTCGAAGAAGTATATTACGTAACAGCAAGGTGTTCATTTTGGCCAAAATCCTTGCAGGATTTAAGGAAACCTTGCTGTTTTTAATCTTGTTAGTGTATAAAAATTTCAATGACTCACAGGTTCAATTTATCAAATATAGCGAGAGCGCTCCCAGTTTCGATATGGTCCTGCCTACTAGATGCGTGTTTGAAGACGCTGAGAGCACTCAGTTGCAATAATAATCTTGTAGTGTATACATTGATATCAGGGCAGAGCGAGATCGATTGATAAGATTTTGTGGAGGGTCCATTGAAAAAAAAATTTAAAAAATTCATTCCTAATTCAGTCGTTTATTTATTTGACCACATGTTAGAATCAAAAAGCTTTGCAAATTCGCTGTTTACTCTACTAAATTTTCTTCGTGATGGAAAAAGCATATGGTTTATAAGACCCCACAGGCTGGTTCTATTGAAAAACCCAAATAGGTGTATTTTATATATAATAAATGTTTTGTTTATATAGTTGAGTGGGAAAGTAGGGATTAAATAACAGGGTGATAATTGAAAATACTTCTGAATACTACTCACTCACATATATATTCAATCGATCGCTTCAAAAACACTTCAACTTTCTTAGAAAGTTTCTGATAATTCCTCTTCCATATTCTCCGTTTCACTATCACTGCCGTCATTTAAATCAATAATGAATTTATTATCACCATTACTATGGGAGGGTCCAATCTCTATATATTCTTTTTCAACTAAAATTACTTTTTTAATCCTTTTCTGCCAGTCTCCTCAGGTAATATTAGATACTTCTGCTTTAACTAGCTCTATCACCTTCTTATCAAATTTTGGAAAATTATTTTTACGCCTGATGCTTTGTTTCAATGTTCCCCAAATCAACTCGATTGGATTGAAAACACAAAAAATGGGGGAAAGTCTCAGTATGGTGTGTCCATATTTTTCAGCAATACTCTCAGGGCATACACTTTTTCAAATGTTTTTGTCTGTAAAACTTCAAGTAGTTGGTTTTTAGTATAGTAATTTTTAAAATACAAATTGTTATCCATTAAAAAAATTTGTATTTCATCTTTCCTCTAATTTGTATTCAGTACTTTCATGAGCTGCCGCGATAGGAAGCGTTGTCAAGAATTATCACAGTATTCGCATCCATATTTGGTATCAATGTGTTTTCAAAACATTCCTCAAAAATATTAGCTTCCATGTTCTTATGATAGTCAACATCGCAGTCCTCAAATTTATTTCCACATAATTTCAAAGAATTCGGAACCCATCGTTTACTTCCTCCGCAATACACAATGATCAGTCGCGATCCTTTGTTTGCAGACATGTTAGGCGTACACATTCTCGAACCATCAGTGCACAATATCGTTTACTTCGACTATACAATATTTTATCACCTTAACGTTTAACAACTGATCAGATAATATCTATATTCTGTTTCTATTAGTGTTATTTTTTTGAACTGTTCTGGAATGGTAACCTACATCACCTTCACAGAGTTTGATAGAATGAAATGTAGCATTTGCTCAAAATATTCTCAATCTGGTAGATCAGCCTTCTAAAAATGCTTGACGTGAGCTTGTAGTTTTGTTGTCTTGCTACATCTTTGCAACATTAAGCAAAGTTTCGTTCAAATGATAACTATTTCTATTCTCACGTTGAAACTTAGTTAAGTTTCCTCCATCAAATGATTTCATCATTTTCTATCGGGAGCAATTTCGTGTTTTGATTTTTCTAACTGAAATTCAATTCCTCTAAAGTTTGTCACAATTTTTTTTTGTCTATCATTAGAAATATGCATTGGTCTTCTTTCAAGTCCTACATTATTCTGTCGAGAGTCGATAGTTCTTTCTTAACATAAAATTGATGTACCTACTGTTCCTTTAATATCAATTTTATGGTTTTCATCAACAGGTACAGTTTTTCTTCTTTCTCCTCATTCTTGAATCTATATATCGACGTGAGAGCTTTATCATAAATTCATATTCTTAAGGAGATAAATTTCCTAATCAAAGCTCTATCAGATTTGATACAATCATAACGTCATATTGCATAATGATTTATTCAGTTAGGTAAGCTGTGGTATGTTGAAAAGTGCTTTTCATGGAAAGTGTACGAAAAAATTCAATCGAAATTCAGAAAGGAGTTCAATTAAAAAAACATCTACATACAACTATAAAAAGTATTTTGAGATGTATCAAACCAAAATATGTTTGAAATGAATACTTAATTTTTCACTTTTCAACCTAACCAATTATGTACGCCTATGGAACACCTACCTGTAAATGATTTATTACTTCGCTGCTGAAGGAAATATGCCATATGCTAATAAATACAAAATGAAAGCATAACTTTGGTATTCAACAACTACCTTCACATTGGACAAACTCAGTGGTACAGTACATTTTAGGGACATGATGCTACAAAAGATGTATGAAGCAACATGGATTTAATTCACCTCACCTTCTGCTAGTGATTTAGGACCGCCAATTGTTACATCAGACACGTTTTAGGAATCGTAAAGACTGTCTGTTCATTCACTAATATTAGTGAGTTGTAAAACTGTAGAAGACCCAAGCTATTTCCAAAACTAGGCAATCCCTTTTAAGTATCCAGCATTCTTTCAGATCTCACGGTATGTCCATAGAACTAGTTCGTCTGCAAATGTTGAAATATTCAAGTTTGACACCTGCGTGATAGACAGAATAAATAAACATAACCAAACCAACGATAGAAGCGTAATTCAAACACTTCTCTAGCGCTAACTACTATTTTGTTTGCTTTTCAATAAGGATATATTTATATTTTTCAATACAGATTTCCAATTATTCGGTAATATTTATTTTCGATCGATGGCATCATCAAACAGATTAGAAAACTATGCTAATTGGATTCGTCTCAATGACAATTGATCCTCGTGGATACAATAAAAATTTTATCTAATGGAAAAAGCGAATTACCTATATTTGCGATATATAGGTTTTAATTTATTGTGTGATAATGATCAGATATGTTGTGAATACTAGATTTTTGTGGAATTATGCGAAAACGCCCTATATTGTAAAAAAAGTTTATTGTAAATTTACAGTGATGATAGTTGGTTCAATTTTTGTGATTTTGCTAACATTTACTTCCATATATACATTCAATTACAATTTTTTTTCTTATAAATATGAAGAAGTAAAAAGCCAAAATCTCTCTATCCCAACAAAAATGTATTGTGTTGAAGAAGATATTTTGTTAAAAATATTACCTTATAAGTATGATGATTTTCTAGATTGAAAAACAATGATAAAATCAATAAAAATCATGTAAATTATGAAATCGAAGGTGAATGACGTGATTTTTTTAAAGACCTAAATGCCTGCCCCCTAAAGATTATCCAAAAATTTGCAAAATGACTGGAAACAATTTCGGGAGACTATGCAAAAATATAGAAATTACAACCACTTCCTGTAAAAAATTAAAATTAAAAAAAAAATCAAAATGACATTCAGATATTCATAATTTTTGTCATATTTTTAGTGAATTCATTCCTAATTTTCATTCCTAATTTTTACTATTTGTTTAAATCCTAAACGTCTCTCTATTTACTCCCTGATATCAATTTCTGCAAATTTCCAAAAGCGAGATGAAAAATTGGTGGGGTAATAAAATCAGAGGCTATAGAAACTATTTTCGTGAAAAATTGAAATGAATTTTCAAATGATGTTCAGATATTTGACATTTTCAACAACATATTTTTGAGGATATCTTCAATCAGATTGACGATCCTAACAAGTACATACTTTTAGAAATAATACTAAAAATATAGATTAATTGGTTTGTTTTTTAGAATTTATCAAAATTGATATCCACCATGATATAAAATATAAAACACCCTGTTGTTCCACCGCTAATAATCGAGCTGGTTGATGCGCTATAATTGAAATAAACAAAAATACTAAAAATAAATACTGTTTTGAAAAAATTCGCAAAGAAATTTTATTTACATTCAAATTTTTTCATGACTGTCAGAGAATACGAAAAAATTTGTTGTATGGTCGTTTTCTCTGTTTCCTGTAAAAAATTAAACAAATGAAAATTTTTTCATCAATAAAATTTTTTTTGAAAATCTATACTTATAAATGCGAAAGTAACTTTAAACTTACTCATCTCTGTTTCTCCGTATTGGTAAGTCCTAGGAAGCTAAAATTTGGTACATAGGTGCTTCTTAGGTCTTAGATGCGCTGTAAGAAATGATTTTTAAATATTAGAACTGGGGATTCCCCGTGGGGGTAACTGCGGCGCCTTTACATATGAAAATTACCTTTTCATCAGTGTTTTTCTGTGCCGCTATATTTTGGGATGCTGAAATTTTGTATGTAGGTTCGTTTTATGTTGTAGATGTGCAAGAAGAAAGGATTTTCAAAAATGTCAACTGGGGCGCCGGCCGCGGGAGAAAAAAGAACGTTCATAAAATGAAGTCACCTTTTCTTCACTGTTTCTTCATATTTTCGGAGGCTGAAATTTTGTATGTAGTTTCGTTTTATGTTGTAGATATGTGCAATAAGAAAGGATTTTGGAATATTCCAACTGGTGCGCCAGCCGCGAGTAAAAAAGGCGCGTCCATTAAAGAAAATCATCTTTTCATAACTGTTTCCCCGTTCCTTTAAATGTCCAGCATTGCACCCGTTCGAAGTCGGGGCGGTTTGCTAGTAAGAATATATTTCACCCATTCTTCTTCCGTATCTAATATTTAATGAAATCCATGTTTACTAAGTAAATTCGATTTCCCCGAAACAGACCGCACCTCTTTAAATAACTCCATATCATGATATGGAATCACTTAGCAGCAACTTGACGTAGCTGCTGTAAAGTTAATCCTCGATATTACCATCGAGTACACACACACACGTGAAATATGTGCTAAGCAGACTGAAAGTCTCAAGATAAAAGATAAAAATGAATAACCTCCTTGTCGACTAAAGCCGTATCAAGTTATGTGTTGAAAGCATAACAGTAAAGGCATTGTATTTTTCAACGGATTTTTCTCGCGTTCATCAGATTAGCGGAAAGTTGAGTGATGAGTTTGAAGTAGTCCAGATCGGAGAGGAATTTATGTACAGGGTGTTGATTTCCTTGTGGATACGTTCAAGGAAATTTCTGAGGATGGATTCATTAGTAAAATCTTCATCGCCAAAAATTTTAACGTCATATATTCTCACGGTGAATAAATAGTTGATTTGATTTAAATTTAATTTGACCGTTTACCTAATTTTTTCAATAGTCCATCGAACAATGATCCAACAAACATAAAAATATGCCAACCAAAACAGAATTTATCCAACTGATTTGTCATTTCAGTAAACCTCTTCATTGTTATGGTTTACCTAATGTTTACCTAACCAAATGTTCCTTCAAGACCCATTGTAAGTTCAATTGTTTTTTGCTATTGAAAATTAGCCATGTAACTTTTAGAAACTTTGTATAGTATTTCCAATACCAATTGGAACAGCAAGTGAAGGAATTCCCGCCTCGACATAGGCGTCGGCATATTATTTTTCAGTGGTGGTTTTTCAGTTACTTATTCTTACAATCATAGCAATTGATCAACCCATGAAAAAGTTATCTCAACTGAATTTTTCCGCCATGGGTAATTATGAAAAACTTCGAAATTTAAGGTAATTGATTTCCGAGTCGAAAACTCTAAAATACAATGAAAACACAAATTGCCACACCGAATTCTCGTCAAACATATTTTACAAAATAATAGAGGCCAACAAAATTGCTAGAAAAATCAAAATTCTTCTTGGCTATATTCGGATGAGGTGGAATTATCATCGGATTGAATAACGATCGGATTTATGGAACTTTGCACACAATATTTGTTCTCTTCTTTTATAACGTGGGCTACACAGTTCTTCCACACATCACTATTACCTACTTCATTCACCACTCGCCTTATATTGTCAAGCACTACAGCATTCAAAATCGGTGACTGATTACATTTCCGCAAGCTTTCTTTCATTGTGACCCAAACCATTTCAACTGGATTGAGCACACAATAGTATGGAGGCAAACGTAAGAGAATATGACCACGTGTTTCACACATCGAATCTATACTATACTATTTTTTCAAATTACGTTGTTTTATGGTTGCCAGTAATACCTTTTTCGTTGGAATCTTTTCGGGTATTTCCATGTCATGATTTCGCATGAAATCAACAATATCTGAACTTTAAACTGTCAGAAAACAACTATTCCCCTGGCTAATACCACGAGGTGCGTTGGATTATATCCGAAAGGCGTCAGTGCAGGAATCTTCACAGAAAATTTCCTGCATATGCAATTGGCAATACAACTGAAAGAGTCGACCTTCAATTTTGGAACGGGCACACTTGCAGACCGGTTCCGGGCTCATTAGCTACTGATCAGTGCAAGATAGTGGCCATCATCGACCTAAAGTCGATGATATTCCATATTTAAATATCGAAATTCTTTCAGAATATTTGGTTCCTCTTCCAAAGTTTGAGCGAACAACAAAATGTTACTCCATCTAGTGGGCGAGGTACTAACAACTGCATATCCGAAATGTGCCCGATTCCTCTGAATAAGGAACAAAAAACTTCTTATTAGTCAGTGGGCTATGCTTAAAGACTGGCAGTAAACAAATCTAAAGAAATGAACTTTGAAGGTTCAAGCCAGTCTCGAATATAAGTTGAATAATGTTTATTTAAATTGTTCACTTTCGTATTTGCGTTCTTTTCAGGAATTTGAGTATATATAGATATACATTATACTTTGTTACATGTATAAAGGTGCACTGTTGAAAAAAATTATTTGCTAGAAAAACTAATTACAGTGGTTCAGTTACCTATTCAGACTAAGTATTCTCAACAGTAACTTTATGCATGATATAGACATCTTTCTGATGATTTTATATACTTCTTTCAGTTTAAACAATAATAGTAATGTTGTCAATACGCAACCTCATTTTCAAAACTTTTCAACAAGTTATTTTGCTCTGTTCATTTCACTTTTTAAATTTCCTTCACCTCTCGTGCAAATCCAACTAAAATTATTTCATATATAGTCCGTTCATAATTTGTCGATAGCACAAAATGAGGGCCCAAGTCATAAAACGGTCGTAAAACTCGTAAAATCATAGGCGGAGGTTCCTGAGGTATTTATTCATTAAATATAAAGCTTCAGTTTATATTCGAAACTTGCCTTGAAAGGGTGAAGTTGTTACGAACGAAAATAATTTTTGGTTTAGTACATTTTTTAATCGCATTTAATTTACGGCTCGTTGGTGTTTCGGCGTCTACGGCAGTAATTAACGTCTCTAATATTTATTTTGCGAATTTTGTGCAGTGCGTGAGTAACTTTTTTTCATATTCCTACAAACATATACGTACCTTTCGTTCCTGCTTGTTTTGTTTGATTGCTTGCGATGGCTTCGTCATCATCATCAACATCATCAAGTTTTACACCGGTACTGTTACGTACAGTCAGTAAGTCTGTCTATTCACCAAGAGAGAAGACTATTGTTTTGAACGTTCACGATGCTCTGGTTTCTCAGAATCCCACAAACACTGTTCAGAACATAATCAAGAGTTGTGCCAACATGACGGGCGTAGGGGAGTCAACAATATATAGGTTCCTATCAGAAAGAAAAAAAAAGGTATAGCTAACCCAAATACAAACGAATACTTAAAGAGGGGGAGAAAACCTATTGAAATTGATGAATTTGCCAAAAACAACAATACATTATTTTCAGTAATATGTGTCATGAAAACCCAAATTTCGATAAATAAAACTGACCTAACCCTTGAAGACATGTAAATAACTTCGAACCAGCTAGATAGATCTTGATTATCTGGAAAATGCAGTTGAGAACATAAATTTATTTTATACTGAAACTTCAAATACATCAAATTCATAATGATGGAAAACATGAAAAATTAACGGTCAAAAACAGGAATCCTGTGGAACTTTCCAAGAAAGTCTGCGTCTATTTGCGTCTATTCTGCCACATATTCCATGAAAGTTTCGTGAAAGCTGATAAATAGCCAAAAAAAAATTACTCTAGAGAAATTTTGTCAGAGTTTTATAAACATATCTTTCAATTTACCCATGTGTAATTTTCTTTCTGTGATTTTACTCAACCTTAACAACGTTTCAATATATATAATGACCGCATGTTTTTATTGTTTTCAGACGAACGAGACGCTGTACAGAAGAAAACTTTCACGAAATGGGTCAACAAACATCTGAAAAAGGTAAGATCGTCATTGTGATTTCGATATTAATAACTCATTGTAAACGGTAAAGGATCCATATATGTATGTGTAACATCGGGCAGGCAAGACTTGTTTGTATCTCTTCTTGCATTTTCAATTGCTGTTATCACAGCTGTTTTGTTTCCTCTCTTGATATTTTTGTTCACCTTAGAATTATTTTTCAGAATATGATAGTTTTTTCTCCAACTGATATATTATTTTTGAACGTTTATATTTTATTTCTCATTAACAAACAGCTTCTCTAATATTTTTTACTGTTTTTTTGGTGATATAACCTTTCACAATTTGAAAAATAAACAAAGTTGAATCGATAGAGAAACTACCGAAATGTAATAAAGGGCAAACTGAAAAGTTACCCCCAAAAGGCTGCTGCTTAATATAAACGACTGAAGAGTCCAATTGGTCAGTAACTTGTATTCATAAATGTTGCCTTTAAAAAATCAAAATCGTTTCGGAAAACAATCTTTCATCATCAAGAATTACTTTGAAACTTTCGTCTCAATTGGAATCGTACTTGGTTGCCATTACTGAAACCAGAGGTTGAAAACGTAAATATGAACCTTAACTGAATTCTCAAAAGATCATCCAGTATATGTATTTATGTAGACTAGCGGAACATTTCATTCTTTTGACGTACGTCCAAAAAAACACAGCTATTCACAAACAAGGCTTTTTTTCCTATGAATAATATTGTACTTCATCTTTATACATAATAAAATATAATTTACATTATACATAATAAAACAACAAAAATGAACATAATAAAACAAATAGCCGTCAACAATGATTGCGATAGGAGTTTAATACATTCTTCATTATCAAAAAAGTTGTACAGCCAATCTGAAAGAAGTTCACCAATTCGAAGAGAATAAGATAAAAGTTAACCTACTTTGGCTAACCCACTACAAATATTCCAGATTTTCTGCACAGCAAAGATGTAAATATTGCTTCCAAAACCAACAGCAACTAAGACATGCACATTAAGAATAACAAAGATAAAAGTTCAGTTTCAGAAAAATGTAGAGTGTGGGTCATGCTCGATGTTTTATGTAGGTCAAACTGGAAGAACATTCAAAGCCCGCATGAAGGAACACAGCAATATTTTCCCGAATGGAAAAATATACTTCACATATGCCACTCATTCAATCACAGAGGAACATGAGTTCAATCATGAATTCAAGCCCCTCCATTTCCAGAAGCGTCTCACTATTACCTTGTAATACTGAACTAAACAGAATGAGAAGAATTAAGTAACAAAATTAGCAATTAAAAACTGGTAAATGAATAAAAAGAAATATGTTGAACGATTTTATTTAAAAAAAAATAATGATGTAGAGAAAGTACTGAAAACTGAACAATAATTCGGAAAGTCCTAGGTAGCAGTCATCACACCACTCTCTTCAGCAATCCACGGAATTGATTAGATAAAAAAATAATAAAGTCGTTGGGAGTAGTATTTACATATTTACTCAGGTTACGGCTACGCCCAACGATTCTATTATTTTTTTATCTGATCAGTCCTATCTGATAATTTTTTTAGTTTTCAGTACATTATCTGCATCTTTTTCTCAATAGAACCATTCAAGATATTTTTTTCATTTCGTTTGAAATTTATTCCCTTTTTTTTCTTTCTTTGAAAGATTCACAAATTTATTGTTTTATATAAAGATAGAGAAGTAGAATGCCTTTCTTTCTCAAAAATTAATCTATCCTAAAAATATCCCCCTTTCAGTTCAATATTGTATTGTTTTTTTTTTCTAAATCTGCCTATTTTACCATAGTCAGTCAGTAAGTCAGTCAGAAATGCGTTATTGTCATAAAAGTTTAGGTTTTGTTGACTAGGCAAGCTTAAGAACTAAAACAATCTGAAACATTAACTTGAAGGTCAATAATTTAGAACAAGATATTAATATGGCTCAAGCACACTTCAAAAAGTCTATGGTAAAAGTCTATGATAAAAAGATTTATATGTTGACAAAGCAGGCTTTAGAACTAAAACAATCGGAAACATTAAAATAAAGGTCAAGAATTAAAACAAGATATTAATATAGCTCAAGCACACTTCAAAAAGTCTATGGTAAAAGTCTATGATAAAAAGATTTATATGTTGACAAAGCAGGCTTTAGAACTAAAACAATCGGAAACCTTAAAATAAAGGTCAAGAATTAAAACAAGATATTAATATAGCTCAAGCACACTTCAAAAAGTCTATGGTAAAAGTCTATGATAAAAAGATTTACATGTTGACAAAGCAGGCTTTAGAACTAAAACAATCGGAAACATTAAAATAAAGGTCAAGAATTAAAACAAGATATTAATATAGCTCAAGCACACTTCAAAAAGTCTATGGTAAAAGTCTATGATAAAAAGATTTACATGTTGACAAAGCAGGCTTTAGAACTAAAACAATCGGAAACATTAAAATAAAGGTCAAGAATTAAAACAAGATATTAATATAGCTCAAGCACACTTCAAAAAGTCTATGGTAAAAGTCTATGATAAAAAGATTTACATGTTGACAAAGCAGGCTTTAGAACTAAAACAATCGGAAACATTAAAATAAAGGTCAAGAATTAAAACAAGATATTAATATAGCTCAAGCACACTTCAAAAAGTCTATGGTAAAAGTCTATGATAAAAAGATTTACATGTTGACAAAGCAGGCTTTAGAACTAAAATAATCGGAAACATTAAAATAAAGGTCAAGAATTAAAACAAGATATTAATATAGCTCAAGCACACTTCAAAAAGTCTATGGTAAAAGTCTATGATAAAAAGATTTACATGTTGACAAAGCAGGCTTTAGAACTAAAACAATCGGAAACATTAAAATAAAGGTCAAGAATTAAAACAAGATATTAATATAGCTCAAGCACACTTCAAAAAGTCTATGGTAAAAGTCTATGATAAAAAGATTTACATGTTGACAAAGCAGGCTTTAGAACTAAAATAATCGGAAACATTAAAATAAAGGTCAAGAATTAAAACAAGATATTAATATAGCTCAAGCACACTTCAAAAAGTCTATGGTAAAAGTCTATGATAAAAAGATTTACATGTTGACAAAGCAGGCTTTAGAACTAAAACAATCGGAAACATTAAAATAAAGGTCAAGAATTAAAACAAGATATTAATATAGCTCAAGCACACTTCAAAAAGTCTATGGATAAAAGTCTGTGATAAAAAATTTTATAAGTTGGAATTATAAGTTGCGAAGTCATCCGAAAGAAATTCCTCAATTGTACTCTTTTTCGAAACTGTTTGTAGCATGTTAACTTTCTGATTGAAAGGGGAAGATGATTGAAGTATTTTTTGCTATTATAAAGAATCGAATTTTTAATTTGTGCTGTTGACGGGATAGGGAGAGGAATATTGAATGTGAGACAAGTGGCATAATTCTGAGTTGAGTTCGAGATGTCATGTTTGTACTTTTTAATTATTTATAATTAAAAAAAAGGGGTATATTTTTAGGAGAGATTAATGTTTCGGAAATGAAGGTTTCGGCTTTCTACTTCTCCATCTTCATACAAAAAAATATGTGGAGAACTTCTAAAGGAAGGAATGAAGCAATTTATTTCAAAACTTTCCCACATATTTGTTTGTATAAATTTGAAGAATTGGAAAGCCAAAACCTTTTTTTTCAATAGTACTATTATTTAAAAGACAATGTAGAATAGTAAGATGTACCAGTCCAACTGATGAAGCTACCGTGTAATGAAACGCATCTTGAATGAATTTAATAATTCTATAATTATTATCATTGACAGTGTTATTGATTGTCATTCATCAATAACTAATAAGTACCATCGTGGGAACCCTAGGTACGCAAACATGTCATAATATTCCAAACATCAACATAGAAGACAAATATTTAGAAAACTTGAGTGAACTTTCAATCCAAAAACTAATAGATTTAGAATATCTCTACATTTCATCACATTTAGCTACTGGCCAATTTGCACGGATACAATCACCAAAAAGATCATTTCGTTTCCTATTATATTTTTTTCATAACTTAGAAATATCAGCGATCGAACCACAGGAATCCAACTTCATCCAATGCCCGTGGTGGTACCTCCTGGAAAGTAGTTGTTTCCGGCAGCCATTTACCAGATCCTCCTGCGTAGGAGAACTGTGAGAGATGAATATTTCCATATTTCATTCGAAATATTTGTTTTCTCAACTGACGTGTTGAAAATGACGAAAAATAATCTAAAACTCAAAACTACTTTCGTGAACCGTCGTCGAAGTAAACACTCTTGACGAGCGTCTCGACAGTCTATTTCGATAGTTAATATTTCTCCTTAATTATACGGTCCCGAGCCATCTCCAGAAAAACCGCCGAATGATTTATAACTCCGAGAGACAGATGTTACAGCTTCTTGTACCAATTAGACTTCGGTCGGCACATACACAGTGCCGAAGTCATGAATTTTAACTATTATTACCGTCGAGTGCGTCAAAATGGAATAAATCGGTTCTGCACGGTTAAACTGGTCTTGATTTGTACGATTTTTGCGGAAGCTACTAACTTTTACATCTTTTAACAGTTTGTACTTCTTGTGCGGCGTCTTCCCGAACAGTTGACAAATCGACATTATTTTTAATCTTCTGTCATCGGAAATTTCTGTATAATTCTCAAAAGTATTTATTCCCTTCAATCTTCAATTGTGTGTTCCGTAACTGAGACGAAGAAAAGTTGTTCAACTTCTCATACTCGCTTACCATGTCGAAACCAAATGAGGAACCAAATACTGTGTAATAGGAATTGAAATTCACAGGCTTGCACAATTGAACGACAAGAACTAGCTGACTTCACTCCTCTGTCTGTATCTGTAGGGTAGCCCACAGCATTTAGGCCACTTGTGGTCCATTGTACATCCTCCCGAGGAGTTGTCCAGGTAGGTCAGCGTCCATCCTGTCCTTCCCAGGAAGGTGGGAGACATCTCCTTTATATCGGCAGTTGTAGGCCAAGACTCGGACCCGAACACACACTCTCTTATTGACGATAACTCCGGGCACTCGCATAGGACATGCCTGGCAGTCTCATCTTCCTGTTTACACATCCTGCTTAGAGGTGTGTCTACTAGCTCCATATTATGGAGGTGTTTCCTTAGTTGACCCTGGCCAGTCAGAAATCCTACAGTTAGGCGTAGATATTTCTTCGGTGCCAACTTCCCAGGGTCACCCAGGGTGATCCTGGCAAGATTACTTCCTTTGATTTCATCTCCTCTCTTTAGGGATTGAGCCTGGGTGTGACGTTTGGCTAGTTCCGCAATTGTCGAAGTCATCAAGCCGTAATAAGGCTAGGGCCACACAGCAGGAAGGTTGGTAGGTTGGTGGATGGTAGATAGCTTCCTGGCGAACATCCTGCTATTTATAAACGTGAGTAACAGAACGACGGTAGCCGCAGTGGCCCCCCCACTACCATCTAATCTCCAGAAACCATCCGAAGGTATGCCAGGCCAGGCGTCTATCCAACTTAATCAGTCGTGTTTGATATTCCAGCCGAGTAGCCTAGTTAGGGAGGAAAGCGTAATAAACTCTTTGTACAAAAGAATGGCAATTTGGGACCCAGCAGACCCAATAAGGAAAGATTCAAAAATTTTGACGACACTGCTGATATACTTTCTCTGAAGTTCGTTGAATTTCTTTGCAATTTGCATTCAGCCAACTTCAAAAGTAGGTCGAATACCTCAACTGACATCCTCAAATACAAATAAAATTTGTCAGGGTGTTGTCGTCATTTTTTTGTAGACTCTCACGAATTCTCCGTCCTGTTGACGCTTCAAATTGTAAGTATGCACCCACGGTTTTTTTATAACACTATTTGCCACTGTAATTCTTGAATATGAACTTTGTAAAATTTTTTTCACAACTTTAGGAGAGAAGCATCATTTCACTGCGTTCAGGATGCATTGCCCCTTCACCATCCACCTTTACCATCCACCCTCCAAGCGACCATCTAGCATCCTGCAGTGCGGCCTCGGGTTAGGTGCCATTGGGTCCTAAAATTCTTAGTCCAGCCGCTTCTTTGGCTAAGGAGTCGGCAATGCGATTACCTTTACTCCTGTCGTGCCAACTTTACTCCTTTGTTGCTTGTTTCATCTTTGTCTACCGAACCACAGAAGCATATACAGTGCATTCTATTTAAAAAGGGCCACCCTGAATAACTTTTGGTAGCATGATTTGCAGGAAAGATAAAGAAATACGTCAACAATAGTATACAGGGGGACACATATTCACATTTAATCTAACTTTCCCTATCGCACCCCCAGAGCATGAATCGCATGAATAGATTTCAACAAAGTAGAAAACATTTTGGTCGGAAGCTCATAGTTTGGAAGCTAAAAATTATTTGAATTGAAAACGAGCCACCCTGAATGAACTTCTGTATAATCTGTTTCCTTAGTTTCATAGGTCGAGTCAAAAAGTTGAAAAAGTTGTAATCGTCATTATATGCACACGTTTCCACGCCACCTATAAGGTAGTGTACTTAGCGAGTTTTTTTTTAACCTGGTTTCCCCAGTAGGCCTATTTCACATGTCTGTTGTGATTCTGTCAAATTATAAACTTGCATAATAAAATATATTAGGAAGAGTTGGAAATTATAAAAGCGATTGAAATTAAGAAAATGTAAAAATGTATTCATCTGAGTCATAACCTTCAAATACTTCTTCTTGGCCTTCTTCTTCTTCTTGATCTTCTTCTTCTTCTTGATCTTCTTCTTCTTCTTGATCTTTTTCTTCTTGATGTTCATCCTGTGTGTAGGTAAACTGCGTCAAGAATGATGTATCGCATGTTTCCTCGTTGGTATCAAATGAATCCTCCACTATTGGTGATTCAGCATTAGAACATGACTGGCCTTGACAATGAGTACAACAGTCCAACTTTTTTACAACAATATTTAGCGCTGCATCCCTTTTCAGAGTTGCAAAAAATTGTGTTCAGCAGTTTTTCCGGCGCAGGTGGGAGTAAAGTCTGAATAGGTTCTAATGCATTGTCGACCAACTTCCAACCCCAGTCTTTTGGGTCTAGCTGATAACCAAGCCACACTTGAACTTGGTAATATACCCGGAAAAGATGTTGATGAGCAGCAACTGAGGTTGGAGGAAGACAAGCTAATTGCACATGTTTCCTATTTTTAGTGTTTTTTACGAAACATGCATATCGATACTTATCTAAGCAGGTGGTTTTTTTCGGAGCTTTGTACATAGAAAGAAAAAACTGAATCCCCTTGGTGATAATTTCTTATTGAGTCAAATTACTTTTTTTGAAAACTTCAGCACATTGAACTAAATCTTGTTTTTCAAACATTTTAAATATGTTGCTTTACCCCTTCTGTAAAATACAGACGTCGTATCACAGCCAGTTATTGCGTGTAAAAATAGAACATGATTTTGACTCTTTGCAAAAGTATATACGTGTATGTATGTACACACATCGGAAAAGTCTAGGGATATTTTTAAAAATGGCAATAATTTTTTTTAGATCGCTTTAGGGAAAAAAAGTTGACGGGTGATTATTAAACAAATGTAACTTACAACAAAATTTATTAAATGGTCGAAAATACTGAGTGCGCATATAAGCAAAACTAAAAAACAATATGGCTCTTCTTTGGCACCCCGAAAAAAAATCATAATACAAAAAAAATTGGAATCAGTACAAAGTATGGCCTCCACGCTGGTTTATTACGGCCCTACATCTATCGTGCATCGACAAAATGAGATTGTCAATGTCTTGTTGAGGTACATTTGCCCATTCAACGATTAAAAGCTCTCTCAATTGAAATGTTGTGTGAATGTTCCCCATATGCGGAGTAATTCTTCGTTGAAGCATGTCCCACACATGCTCGATGGGATTCAGGTCCGGTGATTGTGCTGGCCATGGCAATACATCAACTCCTTTGTTGGTGAGCCAGTCAGTCACTAGACGCGCGACATGTGGACGAGCATTATCGTGCATTAGGTGGAAGCTTTCACCAACAGCACCAGCAAACGGACGGACGATAGGTAGAAGAATGGTGTCGAGGTACTGTCGAGCTGTGAGGGAGCGATTTGGAAAAACGAGATCGGTTCTGCCGCCGATCATGATTCCGCCCCATAGCATTACTGTACCACCTCTGTATGTGTGGACTTCCTGGCCGTGTCTCAAACGTTCATTATTTCCAGATCGTCTCCACAGTCTTACTCGACGAGAATCTGGATGAAATCCAAATCTGGATTCGTCTGTAAACAAAACTGTGGCCCAATCATTTGCATCCCAGTTTTGATGTTCTTGACACCACTCTAATCTTTTACCGCGATTGCCTCTCGACAAAGGTGGACATCTAAGTGGCCTTCTGTTGTGGAGATCTGCTTCATGCAGTCGATTTCTGACAGTATCACGACCAATGGTTACCTGGTGCGTCTGCTGCAACACGTTAACCAACTCAGGTGCTGTGATTGTCGGTTGTCTTCTTGCGGTTAAGACCAAAAATCGGTCTTGAACTGCAGTTATAGCGCGTCCTCGCCCTGGATGTTGTTCGGCTGGACTGCCAGTTTCACGGAAACGCCGCCACAATCGACTGATAACACTTTGGGAGACCCCCAAACGAAGAGCTACATCATTTTGTCGCATGCCACCTTGAAGAAGTCCTACAGCTCTATTCATCTCAGCCAATGGTAAGTGATGGCGTTCCATGTTAAAGCACAATATTTCCAGTTTAATTGCTGAGCAAGAACTGCATAGAATGTACAAACTCGACACTTTCAGATTATTCATTTTAGCCGAAAACCTACAGTTTGTAAAAAACTTGATAAAAGATTAGTTACCGTTTTTGCAGGCTTTGTTCAACCCATAGAAATCTACAGGGTGGTCGAGTGTACCAATTTAATCGAAATTAAACGAACTCATGCATTTATTTTTATGATATTTAGTATGTTATAAAAATATCCCTAGACTTTTCCGATGTGTGTATATACGTATATACGTGGCATACTTATGCATATAATGACGATTACAACTTTTACTACTTTTTGACTCGTCGTATCTCACGGTGGCTCTAAGAAAAAAGTATTGATACATTTTTGTAAAGAATTTTATGATCTACAATTTTTATCTGAGGTAATTTTATGATAAAACACACTGTTTTCCTGAAAATCGCGAAGAACCAATTTTTTCTGATATTTTTGACCTCGAATAAATTTTTTTTCAGATCTCACAATCATTCCTAATTTTAAAATCTTACTTTTAACAATGTTTTGAACAATTACACGCATTTGCAGCTTGTTGTAAATTCATGTACCTTCTCTCTTATTTTTTAGTCTAATTTGACCGGACTATTAGTATAAATTTCATTCATATAAGATTACACTAGTTCATGAATTGAACGAAGATGATTTCGATATACGTATCGAGTTTTGTGAAAGTCTCACTGAATGGATCAACTTGCATCAGAATTTCTTGTATAAAATTTGTTTTTCGGATGAATGTACGTTTACTTTGAATGGAGAGGTGAATCGGCAAAATTGTCGATATTGGAGAGACACAAATCTTCATTTGTTCCGTCAAGTTCATACCCAACGACCTCAAAAACTGAATGTTTGGGCAGTAATTTTAGCTGACCACATCATAGGACTTTTTTTTATCGATGATAATTTGACTAGTGTTAAATATTTGGATATAGTTGGAAGAGTCGAATAATACCGTGCATCAATAGGGCGATTGAGGAGGATATACATTTATTCGAAAACGAAAAGTTTTTCAGCAGGATGGTGCACCTCCTCATTATGCAGCTCCAGTGCGACCATTTTTGGTTGATCATTTTCCTGGTCGCTGGATTGTCAGAAGAGGTCCTACAGAATGGCCACCAAGGTCTCCTGATCTCACTCCTGTAGATTTCTTTCTATGGGGTCATTTGAAGTCTAAAGAATATGAGATAGAATCATTAACATTAGAAGATTTGAGAGAGAATATCATGAGGCATCGCAGAGAAATATCTCCCGAGATTCTCAACCATTTGAGGGCGGCAATGGAAGCTCGTTTGTAGCATTTTTTAAACATTCACTATAGATTTTGATTCAAGAATTAATAAAAAATCTCTTTTTCTGATATATTGCTTCCATATTTGTCTCTAGAAAGAATATTTCAAAACGTGGCCTCCTGTATAATTGTTGAACTGTTTTTTTATTTTTCCTGCAAATCATTGTTTCAAATGATATTAAGGGTGGCTCGTTTTTAATAGAATGCACTGTATAAATAATCAAGTGAATTATGAACATGAAATCTTGAGAGGAGGAATTCAAAAACAAATTAAAAAATTCATGATGATTTGTCTTTCCATCGCTGATTGTAATTCATCCGCAACGAACTCTTTATGTCTGCAACTTCGATAATATCCAATTATCTTATTAATAGGCGGCTTTTTATTATGAAAATAAAGATTATTTTCAATGCGATATCATTACAGCAATTCAACCGAGAAGATTTCTGTCACAGTTTTTACGATTTCTACTTTATTTATATTTCTTTCATAATATACTTCACACAATAAAAGCAGATAATGATAATGATGCACACAGTAGTACTGAATGTTCTATTGAAACTGTTTCAGAACGTAAATTGTTCAAATTTTTGCCAGTACGGGCTGGTTTTTTTTCCAATTCCAACATTTATCGTCTATAGATTCAAATTGAAAAGTAGAAATTGATCTTTGTGGATTACATCAGGGAAATTCTATGCATTTTGTTGTGAACGTTCATACGGATGTAAATGAAGTCACAGAAAACGAATGTTATAAACTAAGTACTTTAAACTTCGAAAATATGAAACTTAAAAAAAACGGTTTCAAAATCGAGTTACCAAAATTCGTCTAAAGGTACGTTTTCCTCCACGGCCGCCGGTCGCCGACGACTACGACCAAGTAGCGATGACTGATTGGCCAACGAATTTTTAGTGATTTTGTGTTTTCCTCCCTAGTTCCACGCGACTTTCGCCAAAGATGGATATCTCTCGAAAAACTTTGATTCTATTGCTGCTGGATTATCAAGCAGAAGAGGAAAATTTACTCCTTTCTTTAATCGTAGGTGAACAAAAAAGGGAACAGATATCACCAATGTTTAAGCGGAGAAAATTGAAAGGATTTCAGTCAATTTTGATCAGGAATCATTTGATAGAAAACGAAATGAAATTTAAGAAAATAAGAAGAAAATACTTACCACTTTTATTTAAATCCTTAGAAATCTCCATCCAAATTATTCCTTTCGCAGTCTGCAATTTATAACTTTGGTTTTTCGGATCATACAACTCTGAGTGTTGCGACATCAAATGTACAAGTTGTTCTTCATCAGAATTGGAAAAATCTTCCATTTTAATGTTAACCACAGTGAACTCTAACTTAAAGTTCGCCGCGAAACAGTCGCCTGTCTGCTCTCGAAGGTGGTCAGGCGACTGGTCGTCTAGGTACCAGCGACCAAATTTTGGTAGTAGCGAATTAGTCACCACTAGGAAAACAGACGCATTTAAAAAGCATTGTAGATGTCTTGGCGAATCAGTCGTCGCTACTTGGTCGTAGTCGTCGGCGACCGGCCGTGGAGGAAAACGTACCTTAATCGTCTTGTCTAAGTTCAAATTCCGTATAAAGACCAATACGTGGCAATACCCCTCTCAGTATTCGATCGATATCTTTGATTAATTATTACTGCTTTGGCAAATACGAATTTTCGCTTATTTGAACCTTTTTTCGTCAAGTATAAAACAGTTTGAAGCTAGATGAGTTCCAGGAAGTATGGTATAGGCAATAATATGACAAATAAGCACTGTTTCAATAAGGCTGAAAAAATATATTATAGATTATTTTCATTCTTCTGAACAATTAGTGATTCTATTAATACTTTTGTCCTTAGAGTCGCAGTCTTTCAAAACAATTGTGTATTTTTATCACGACCGACCAACATATTGTCACCAACAACTGGTTTCTTTTGTATTCAAATTCGAAACCATTACAGCTGCCGTCGGAGATTTCCTTATTAGTTTTGTGCTTTTACAGTCGGCTGATTATTCTAATTGCCGATCGTATTTACTGATTTAATTGTTCTAACCTTCTTTTCCTAGCACCAATCATTTGTTTTTACAACTAATAGACTTCGTAGAACAATGATGAGAAAGCTGGCCTAGGTGAAGGATATAGACGTAAATACCTGACGTTATAGACGTGAATACGTGTTAGTTATATAGGGTGTTTGAATATTGACGTTTGTTGAATTTTCAGGTATACCAAAAATTATGTACGTTGACTGTTCAAAAATAAGGTGATTTTCAAATCACCTTTATATTGGCTAATCAGTGAGAACCTTTATTCGAAGAATAAAAGAGCATAGGAGTAGTTCCTTGAATATGAATATGCTATATTTACAAACCATCTTTTGGTGGAGGGTCGTCTCATATCAGGAAGAGCAATATTTGAAACTCAATCTTTTGGAATGTTTGGAAATCAATAGACTTAGGAATTCTGAAAATTCGCCGAATGACCAACTGGAATTCAATATTTCTTCTCCAATAAATATTTTTTCTAGCGTGGAAATTAGTAATTAGCTCATCATATGTCCAATCAATGAGTTTGTAAAATTTCGCTGCTAATATTTGAATTTTCAATTAGTTTATACCAAACAGAACCTTAGAAGCTCAATGTTTACTGTTACACTAGAGTAAACTCTGAGACTAAACACACAGTAAACGCCAAATACAGAAATTGTGTGTTCTATATGCTGAATAGATAGATAAATATATAGATAGATATATTGACGACGTGCCATATCTATACAATACATTTATAGTAGGTCGAGTGTGGGTGGATAAGATTATTTTCCATGATGAAATGGGATGATTTCAATTTATACAAAATATTTGTTTGTGTTCATATTCTTCAAGTCTGGAGGCAATTTATTATACAATTTTATGTCTAGTGAATTTCTTGCGAAAGTGCTTAGTCTATATCTCGGATTAACTATTTTACTGCAATTTCTAGTGTTATAAGAATGAATATCAGAATCAATAGGATCAATTGTTGAGTTTTTATGAATATCCAGGAGAGAATGAAAAATGTAAAAAGAGGGTAGAAACATTATTCTCAGTTTGTTTGAAGGTGATTGACAATGTTTCGTGATGAATTTCACTAGTTCGGACTTCCATTGTCTACTATATAAAATGATTTGAAATCCCTGAAACAAATAAAAAAGAAGAATTGAAAATGAATGGCTGAAAATAACAATTATATTAACCAAAATAAACCTGAAATGGAATAATAGTGAAATAAAATAGAAGTACACAGAAAAGTGATGTATTGAATTCTTCACAAAAGACGATGTTTTTCCTTGTAATGGTTGTATCAAGGGAAGTAAAAATCTAGACAAGTTTTGAGTAGCCGAATCTCTGGAGCTGATGATCGGTCTAAGCGGAACGTCCTTCTTGTGGATTTTGGGTAGACCATACAAGTGAGGGGGCTTACTGTGGTGCGGTGTTAGCCATGATCTTTCCTTGTCCGAAAAATAGACACCAAGTCTATTTCCTTGTCCGAAAAATAGACCACCACAGTAAGCCCCCTAAGAGGCCATTGAATGTACGCATTGCCGAGCACAAGAAGCACACACAGCGAGGAGAAACCAGCAAATCAGGAATAGCAGACGATGTTTGGACCCATCAACACAACATCGAGTGGTCCCAAGCTGAGATCTTGCACAGAGAGGAACATTGGTTTAGGAGAAAATTTAAGGAAGCCGCATACATGTTGTCCAACAACGTATTCAGCCAGGCCAGCGTAGATATACGAAACATATGGAAACCCATCATCAAACGAAAAATGACCAACTCCCGCCAAAACGGTCATCTCTCACGGAATCAGTGAAGCGGAAAATGGAAAGTAGAGAAAGTGAAAGTATTTCAACGACCTATAAAATAGTCATCTCTCGGAGGAATCAGTCCAGTCATCACCCGAAGACGATTGTAGATACCAACAATCGAAACGTCGTGAACTAACGTGACTTGGAATCTCTACACTTTTTTATTTTTTTATTATTTTCTTTGTTCATTCCTTTAATTTTTATTTATTCAATTATTATATTTTTACTTGTAGGTTATTTCACTATCATTTCATTTCAGGTTTATTGTTGCTTAATATAATTGTTATTTTCAACTATTCTTTTTTTAATTATTCTTTTTTCTTGTTTCAGGGATTTCAAATCATTTTATATAGTAGACAATGGAAGTCCGAACTAGTGAAATTCATTATTCTCAGTTCCCCAAATATTGGGCAACACGAGTCTCTAAAACCTGTAGAACGAATACATGATTAGAGTGACTTAAGTTACTCTATTGTACGGTTCCATATGTGATATGTGAGTGAAAGAGTGAAAAATATGAGATTTTGAGTATATCTGGACTTATAACTTTCGCGAAACGTCTAAGGAGGAATAATTGACTGGAGAGTTGTTTACAAAGTTTTTCAATATGGCAAGACCATTTCAAAGTTTCATCCAATGTGATGCCCAAGAAATTTTCAATTGAGTAATGAGTTTTGTTCCGATTATCTTTGAAATGATTGGGGAACAGCCATTGTTCAATTTCTGTTTTAGATATTTCCATTTGGTATTTCAACTCATCATGATTGGAGGTTAGCCCCATTAAATGTTGCATCGTCTGCGAATAGTACACAGTTCATTGGATTCATGTAATCAAAGATATCGTTGATGTTAATGATGAACAAAATGGGGCCCAATACCGATCCCTGTGGTACACCTTGTTTTTCTCCTCAGATTAAATTTTTAATTAGTCTCTACCTAAACTCTGTTATAATTACTATCAGTAATTAGGTATAAGTTTATATGATTCAAATTGTTCACTTCTATGAGGCACTAATCAAGTAGAATATGGTCAGTTTTAACACGCATGAGGAAGCTATTGTATAAACACTTGTTGCGATTCTCTAAATTGTTCAAAGAACTTCTTACTTTAAAGTGTTAACTAAATATAGACCAAACAGAACCCCCTTGAATATCAGAAATACTAGACTGTAGTCAGATTAGAGTCAGACTGGCTTTGTTATTACCCTTCAACATGATTAATTCCATAAAAGACAGTCGGAGATATCGGAAACTGAATCACGTTCAGACAAAGAAACTTGGCGTCTACACGACTGCTAGATAAAAATTCCAGAACATTTATATTATGAGGCGTCAGCAAGAATGATTGAAAATGTCGATTCAGCGGTGACCTCATATTTACGTATTGTTTTTCAAGTCTAATTCATCGTGTGAAAGGTGATATGGAGACGAAGAATGAAATTGTAGATAATATTTGAGGTCACTAATATATACACTAGTTTATAGAAACATACAAAAGGAAGTTGAAGTGTTTTTTTAATTTTAGATCATCATCGTTAGTAGGCCACACCTTTTAATTGAAATACTCAAATTTCCTGAAATGGCAAAACAGTTGTTTCTATAATTGGCTGAAATTGTTCCAAAGTAAATGAATATATTGAAAAGAGAAATGAAACTTTCTATGTTTTTTACCACTTTTATTTGTAACTAACGTTACTGCAGTTTCGTCCTATATGGACATTCTCAAACTAATACAATAAACTAACAACGATTCATTACATTCACCAATATATACCATTCAGGTATGCTACTTCCAATTTGTTTTTTCTGAAGAAACCTGCGATTATTTCTGTTCTTTTTCCAAAATATGTTAGCGTTACCCATTTCTTGATTTCTGGTTGTTTGACCTGAGGATATATTAATATGTGAGTGAATTTCCGGCTTTGTTTCCTGACTAACTTCTGGATAGTATCTGCCTTGAAACCATTATTATGACCTATCTGTGTAATTGTATCAATTTCCCTAGCTAGATTGTCTGCAAACAAAGGCAGTGCTAATGCTCTGTGCAACATTGAGTTGTAGATTGCTAATTTATGACTGTCTGGATGGAAAGAATCGCTTGGGATGGTGATGTCTGTATAGCTAGGTTTTCTGAAAATATTGAACTCGAATTTATTCTGATTGTTTGTAATGGCCAGGTCTAAAAAATGTATCTGTTTCTCTATCTCTGTTTCGAGTGTGAACTGAATGTTGCTATTGAGATTGTTCATGAATGTCATAAATTGGTTCAGCTGTCGTGTAGTACCTCTGAAACAGTCAAGAATATTGTCTACATATCTGTACCAGAAATGAATATGTCTCGAGCGGGATTTAAACGATTATTTTTGACTTAAAATTGTACGCCACGGACTTTTGTGCAATTTTTATTGAATTTCGCACTCTTCTGAAAATACCTGGCGTAAGTTTCATTATGTCACATGAATTAATGATTTTATTCCGTGAATCCTCTTCACTTTGAATAGCAGTTCTGTATACCAACGCTTCAAGGTGTCCCCAGAGAAAATAATTTGAAGGATTCATTTCTGGCGAGCGAGGTGGCCATAGCTGTGGGCCTGCTCTCCCAATCCAGCGATTGTGGTAATTTTCATCCAAAAATTGCCGTGCCACTACACCAAAGTGTGGTGGAGCACCATCATGCATGTACCACATACTGAATCTTTCCATGACTTGAATTTCTTCTAAAAGTCGAGGTAAAACAAATTCTAAAAAATTTTGGTATTCTTCTCCATTAAGTCTAGGTGGAAGGAAGTGAGGCCTAATGAGATGGTCACCGACAATTCCAACCGAAATATTAAAAGAAAACTGTTCTTGAAAATTATTTTCTATCAAGGCGTGTGGATTGTTTTCATCTCATATGTGATTGTTGTGGAAGTTAATAATTGAATTGCGAGAAACACAAGCTTCATCTGTAAACAATATTCGACTTAGGAAACCTGGATTTCTTCTTATTTTACCGCGTAACCAATTAGAAAAAGCTAGTCTTACAGGCAAATATCTGGGCAATAGAGCTTGCACACGTTGCATGTGATAGGGATATAGCTGCTGGGCTCTTATAATCTGCCACACTGTGACATGGGTAATATTCAGTTCTTCAGCTATTTTCCGAGTACTGGTATGAGGATTTACTTCAATCTCAATTAAAACAGCTTCTTCAATTTAAACTGTTCGTACTGTTGCAGTCCTTCCAATGACACTCGTCAATATTTTAAAGCTGCCTCTTTCAGAAAGTCGTGCATGGAGACGTACAAAAGTTCTTCTATTAGGCACTACACGTTGAGGAAATCTTTCATGGTAAATGCGTCTTGCAGCATTCGAATTTCCATGAGCCATTCCATAACAGAAATGCATATCTGCTATTTCACTGTTAGTAAATTGAACCATGTTTTACAAAAATGGTTCGAAGAATAACCACTAAACGCACTTTTCACAACAATTATAAATTAAAAGCTTATAAAGTTGACAACTGTCAAGTTGTTTATTAAATGCTGGAATCGTTTTCCAAGGCAACCCTTAATTATTATTCATGGTATTTTCAGAAGAGTGAGAAATTCAATGATGCGGTGGCTAGACGGTTGTGTATTGAAGCCGAAGGACGCCATTTTCAACACTTAATTTAGTGCAATTCGTTAGTCTAGATGTTAATGTTATTTAATATGAGTTGTTATTGTTACATAATTAGTAATGAAAAATGGTACAAATAATAATTTCCAAAAGAAACATTTAATTCCCCATATTATTCTTTGTGAGGTCCAGGGATATGCAATTAGCTCGACTTTTTTTTCTTAAAAACTAAGCAAGATACGAAAAAAATTCAAGAGGCAGAAAAGTTGTATTTTTAATTGTTCAATCTGAAGAAATAATAAATATTGCACAAAAGTCGGTGGCGTACATTTTTAAGTCAAAAATATTCGTTCAAATCCCGCTAGAGACTTGATAAGTTGAATCACGTTCAGGCGAAATTAGCTCCTTAATGTTTTAAATACCATTGCCAAATTACAACAAAATTAGGATAAGGATATTTGTGATATTTACGAATAATTGTTTTTTTATTTTTATTTCAACACCCTGTATCTTGAGAACCAAGGATTTACGGATCCATGTTTATGTGAACATTTCGTCTTAAAATCACCTAAAGAATCGTCTGTTGAATTTATGGTACATACTTAAATAACACCCTGTATTCTCTGCTGGTGGCAGTGGCTGGTCCAGTAGACCCACACAATTTGGCCTTAACCTAAGCTACTCTTGGATGGTATTCTAGTGACAAAAGGAAATACAGAAAAAGCAATTGATCCTAGTAATGCAGTTTTTTGAACTCTTCATTGTGAACCTGTATTTGAAGAGGAGACTTGTGCATATGAATATCAAACTAGACATAACCATTCAGTGCGAAATTAACCTCCAAATAACATCCAGTGGCCTTTCTTCCTTTCTTTGAAAGTTCCCACACGTTTTGTTCAATGCTGGTAAAGTAGAAGGGCAGACAGCTTCCTTCCAAAAAAATTAATCTCTCCGAAACATACTCCCTTTTCGATTTGAAACTTTCCGACTCACCCATATAGTTGAACCTCTCCTGCGTGATTCATTCGACGGCCAGCTGTAAAAATGTAGAGGCTGACTGAGCCCCTAACGAGAAATGACACAAGCGTATGTTATAGCACCGTCGATTATTTATTATTTACAAATATCATTACTTTCTTGCCTTAGAAGGAGCGAAATCCATTATGGGCTTAATTACGCCTTGCATGTAACGGCAGCTCATAAATTCCCACGAACCGCTTGTATTTTCTGCACAACACAAATCGGAGGGATTGAAGTATTGATATGGCGATTTGAAAAGTTTTAAATTAGTCGCGAAGGCTATCGAGAAGCCGATTTATGTTTTTGTAGGTGTAGGTTTTGTAGGTGCTATCAGACATAGCTAAATATCAATTGAAAAAAAATGTATCAACAATTTTCAGATATTTCATTTTGCAATAGTTATAAAAAATCATAATTAACAAATTGATAAATTTTAATGAACTTTTATCGCAGGATCGGATGCAATATATATATATATATATATATATATATATATATATATATATATATATATATATATATATATATATATATATATTCAACGAAAGTCATTTTTTGTGGAGGAAAAAATCGGTTTTTTATCGACCTTTTTTTGGGTAATGGTTACCTTCCACAATCTGAAAAAATATAAAAATTATAATGGAGAACTTTATACAAGTGTAGAAGGGCAAACTTTTTAGTTTACCCCGATAAGTTACTGCGTAAAAATCAAAGTATTTTTCACAAAGAAAAATCTTCTATTTATCAGTAACTTGTCGTATTTCACAATTTTGCCTATCAAAAAAATATTAAGAAATTATACTTATCTTTTACGTTTCGGAGGCCAAAATCTGCCTCCGTCTTCAGAAAGGGATAAAAATTCGAATAAATATGCAGTTATTCCTTTTTTGAGAGCTTATTTCTTTACTTCTTCGACAGATGTCAAAGAAGTTTTGAAATATATATATATATATATATATATATATATATATATATACGCCAATTATTTATACCTTTTATCCCATCATTTATGCCAACGGAGATTGGGAAAATCTTCGGAAAATCTTCCAAGGAAACCAAGCCAGATCGGTATGCACAACACGACAATAAACTCGACAAACAATGCAAAGAGAAGGTCCCGTATGTTTGGGAGAGAAATAAGAATTTACCTTATTTCATAATTTCAATTGCCTGGGATTCAATTGATTTTGTATAATAAAGTATTGAGAGGGTCATGAAATACAGATAAGGCGATTAAATTATTCGGTGACCATTTGATGATGCAGGTACAAAACCGTCAGAGTGATATCTATTAAGTTCGCATTATGTTGCTCTTGAAATGTTCATCATTTCTGTGATGGGTTACCCAGTGCTTTATGTAGTTTTGTGAAACTCCTGAGACTTCGTTTGTGCAGACTGATATTATCAAAATGTTTGGGGGGATAATATCGATACAGCTCAAACGACTTGCTAGAATGGACTCTGTAAAAAACATAAGAAACTACCCAAATGTCACAAAATATATCCAAAAAGTGAACAACAAACCAATGTGCTTGTCAGTGGCAGAAGAAATCAACAATGTGCGTTTTATCAGCCTAACAATTTCGGTAAGAAATTTCCCACATTCGGCACAGATCCAAAAATTTTATTCCATTTTTCCTTTCATTACACAAATAAAACATTATCGTCTGATCAAACGGATACCCATTGATTCAATATTGTATATTCGGTATTCCACAAAAAATGTGTACTTCGGGCGTTCATAACCTTACTTTTGGTCATTGTTGACAAGAATATAAGAACTCATTGGATTTCAATATTGATTTATTCATTTTATTTTATTTTATTTTTATGTAATCTACAAAATATACATTCCATTAATTGATTACAATTTTAACTGTTATCAATTTAGTAAGCTACAAAAATAATTATTATAATGAATATAAACAATAATATTACAAAAAAATTACTTTATTAGTATAAGTTTATAAGAGTGAATATCATCATTATACAATATACATTATACAATACAACAGAAAACATCCAAATTAATTCTAAACTGACATAGTTTGTAGAGAGTTGCGTTTTGCCTCGATTAGCATGTTTCCTTTCGTTTGATTTGGTCATTTTCAAGTTACCAATCTGTGATAAAGTGAAAATACACACATCGGAAAAGTCTAGGGATATTTTTTAACACACTAAATATCTTAAAAATAAATGCATGAGGTCGTTTAATTTCGATTAAATTGGTACACTCGACCACCCTGTAGATTTCTATGGGTTGAACAAAGCCTGCAAAAACGGTAACTAATCTTTTATCAAGTTTTTTACAAACTGTAGGTTTTCGGCTAAAATGAATAATCTGAAAGTGTCGAGTTTGTACATTCTATGCAGTTCTTGCTCAGCAATTAAACTGGAAATATTGTGGTTTAACATGGAACGCCATCACTTACCATTGGCTGAGATGAATAGAGCTGTAGGGCTTCTTCAAGGTGGCATGCGACAAAATGATGTACCTCTTCGTTTGGGGGTCTCCCAAAGTGTTATCAGTCGATTGTGGCGGCGTTTTCGTGAAACTGGCAGTCCAGCCGAACAACATCCAGGGCGAGGACGCGCTACAACTGCAGTTCAAGACCGACTTTTGGTCTTAACCGCAAGAAGACAACCGACAAATCACAGCACCTGAGTTGGTTAACGTGTTGCAGCAGACGCACCAGGTAACCATTGGTCATGATACTGTCAGAAATCGATTGCATGAAGCAGATCTCCACAACAGAAGGCCACTTAGATGTCCACCTTTGTCTAGAGGCAATCGCGGTAGAAGATTAGAGTGGTGTCAAGAACATCAAAACTGGGATGCAAATGATTGGGCCACAGTTTTGTTTACAGACGAATCCAGATTTGGATTTCATCCAGATTCTTGTCGAGTAAGACTGTGGAGACGACCTGGAAATAATGAACGTTTGAGACACGTCCAGGAAGTCCACACATACAGAGGTAGTACAGTAATGCTTTGGGGCGGAATCATGATCGGCGGCAGAACCGATCTCGTTTTTCCAAATTGCTCCCTCACAGCTCGACAGTACCTCGACACCATTCTTCTACCTATAGTCCGTCCGTTTGCTGGTGCTGTTGGTGAAAACTTCCACCTAATGCACGATAATGCTCGTCCACATGTCGCGCGTCTAATGACTGACTGGCTCACCAACTAAGGAGTTGATGTATTGCCATGGCCAGCACAATCACCGGACCTGAATCACATCGAGCATGTGTGGGACATGCTTTAACGAAGAATTACTCCGCATATGGGGAACATCCACACAATTTTTCAATTGAGAGAGCTTTTAATCGCTGAATGGGCAAATGTACCTCAACAAGACATTGACAATCTCATTTTGTCGATGCACGATAGATGTAGGGCCGTAATAAACCAGCGTGGAGGCCATACTTTGTACTGATTCCAATTTTTTTTGTATTATGATTATTTTTAGGGGTGCCAAAGACGAGCCATATTTTTTTTTAGTTTTGCTTATATGCGCACTCAGTATTTTTGACCATTTAAAAAATTTTGTTGTAAGTTACATTCGTTTAATAATCACCCGTCAACTTTTTTTCCCTAAAGCGATCTAAAAAAAATTATTGTCATTTTTAAAAATATCCCTAGACTTTTCCGATGTGTGTATATTTGAATATTGAAAGAAAATCAGTTCTGAGGAGAAAATCAGAATTGTTTCATCAAACTGTTTGGGAATATTCACCTTCCACAATCTGTACAAAAAAGTAATGAAGAACTTATTTATATAGACGTTCAGCTTCTTTGATAGGTAAAATTATTGAAAACAGGAATTTACTGAGAAATATCATATTTTTATTTGAGAAAAATCGAGTCTTTCTTGAAGATCTCCAAATAAATTTTAGTTTTTCATCTGGATGTCGGACGGTTAACGATTCCGGAAGAAATAATAAATATCATTTCGTATCTTCCATCATCACCTTCAATACATTTTCAAACAGGAATGTAGAATTACTATTTCTGTGTATCAATCAATGAAATTGCATGTAAGAACACTCTTATTCAAAATCCTATTGACCTGAATTTCTCACAAAAGTGTGCAACCCCAATTGAACACGAACAAACCCTTCATTTTCGCCAAAGTCACGCTTGGAGATAAGAAGGGTTTGTTGAAGTGATTGTATAAGGCCGTGCTTATTGAGTACTTGGCTTTATAGTCTGGTCAAATTAGGATAAGATAAAAATTAATCAGAAAAAGATGTTATCTCAGGTTTTTGGAAATATTAAAAAATTTCAAATTTTTAGGTTGAATAGAAAATCAAAATATGCAGAATTAACCGCAATAATGTCGATACTCATATCTTTCCTGGAGGGAATAGTTAGGAAAATTTCAAAAGTGAAATTTACTTCGAAGGAAAACTAAAGAAAATATTCGAATTTGACCTATATAGGTTAACTGAAAAATTTAATGTATAAGTTTGAAAATGTCCTTATAGAACGAAACTGCAGAGCCAACATCAGTTACAAATGAAAGTGATAAAAAACAAAGATAGTTTCAATTCTCTTTTTTTCTTAAAAATACTGAAGTAACCTCCAGAATATTGACTCACATATTTTCTCTGTTGGTGATAGTTGAGGAAATTTGGAAAATGAAATTTACTTCAAAGAAAGACTAAAGAAATATAAAATTCAAATATACGAGAGTTTGTGACCTAACAAAGATACAACACATTTTTTAGTGATACTGACATCTCTCTAACCCGTCGAAATAGTATTTGGCGTTTTTCTCTGCAAAATAATTGTTCGGGAAGGTGTTTGCCTCTTCATTTGACGAAAATCTCGCTTGGTGACAGATCTGGTGAGTGAGGCGGATGGTCAAGCAGTTCGAACTGTAATTCGTGGATTTTCGCCATGACAACCTCTGAGGTGTGAGACGGTGCTTTTTCTTGCTGAAACAGGATTTTCTTTTTCTGCAAATGTGGCCGTTTTTCCGCAAGTTTTTCAGCTTGTCAAGTAATGATGCGTAGTATGCTCTTGTGATGGTTTTCCCTTTTTGAAGGCCGTCGTGGTTTGGAACTGTATCCTAACGTTTCGCCAGCACGAGTAGCTGGCTTCTTCAGAGGTCTATTCATCCTTATGGTTCACCGATGACTAGTGATTTCTAGTTCGTGAGCTGTATTTAGGTTGACAGAGGTAGCCCGCCTTTCTAGTCGCTGCGTTGTAATTGGCCGAAGTGTTATTAGCTGTTACATTGCGTTGCACTACTGCCTCCTTAGCATTTTTTGCCGAAGTGTTATTACCTGTTACATTGCGTTGCACTGCTGCTTCCTTAGCATCTTTGGCCGAAGTGTTATTACCTGTTACATTGCGTTGCAGTGCTGCCTCCTTAGCATCTTTGGCCGAAGTGTTATTACCTGTTACATTGCGTTGCACTGAAGCCTCCTTAGCATCTTTGGCTGAAGTGTTATTAGCTGTTACATTGCGCTGCACTGCTGCCTCCTTAGCATCTTTTGCCGAAGTGTTATTACCTGTTACATTGCGTTGCACTGCTGCTTCCTTAGCATCTTTGGCCGAAGTGTTATTACCTGTTACATTGCGTTGCAGTGCTGCCTCCTTAGCATCTTTGGCCGAAGTGTTATTACCTGTTACATTGCGTTGCACTGAAGCCTCCTTAGCATCTTTGGCTGAAGTGTTATTAGCTGTTACATTGCGCTGCACTGCTGCCTCCTTAGCATCTTTTGCCGAAGTGTTATTACCTGTTACATTGCGTTGCACTGCTGCTTCCTTAGCATCTTTGGCCGAAGTGTTATTACCTGTTACATTGCGTTGCACTGCTGCCTCCTTAGCATATCTGGCCGAAGTGTTGTTACCTGTTACATTGCGTTACACTGCTGCTTCCTTAACATCTTTGGCCGAAGTGTTATAACCTGTTACGTTGCGTTGCACTGCTGCTTCCTTAGCATCTTTGGCCGAAGTGTTATTACCTGTTACATTTCATTACACTGCTGCTTCCTTAACATCTTTGGCCGAAGTGTTATTACCTGTTACGTTCCGTTGCACTGCTGCCAGCTCAGTATCTTTTAGTATGGGATTCCAAATCCGGTTAAGCGTTATCGCCTCCTCTTTTCTGTTGTAGTTTTCTGTAGGTTTATGGATTTCTATGGCTTCCCGTACAAGCCGATTGTGGTATCCATAATTGGGTGCAAGTAGTTTCACATCTTTAAACAGTATCATATAATCTCCTTCACTAAACGCGTGTTCCGCTACTGCCAATTTTTCTACTTGACCTAATCCACAATTTTTCCGATGTTTATTCTGTTTTGTACCCATGGATCTTTTGATGGTACCGATATAAATTTTTCCGCAGGTGCATGGTATACAGTATACCCCCGCAGCTGATAGTGGATCTCTTTTGTCTTTCGCTGATCTCAGGCTTTGCTGTATTTTCCTGGTGGGCTTGAACAGTGTTTTCATGTACTTCCTTGGGATTTTTCCGATTCTATCTGTAACCCTAGGGATGTACGGTAGAAACGCCCGTGCAACCGTTTGAGTTTCCTCCCTATTTTGACTTATAGAAGTCTTCAGTTTCATGGCCTTGTTGATCTCGGTTACACTGTATCCATTCGATCTCAAAGCCACTTGAAGATGTTCCAATTCTTCTTTTACGTGTTCCGATTCACATATTCTACGGGCACGTTCCGTCAGGGTGTTGATAATTTCCCACTTTTGACTTGGATGGTGGTTCGGAAGTGCATGCAGAAATCTGTTTGTGTGTGTCGGTTTTCGGTACACTTTATGTGACAGTCTTGTGCCACGCCTGCATTCAGAAAAGCTCTTCGTTGTTCCTGTTCAGTCTCCATGGTGAACTTGATGATTGGGTGTTGAGCATTCATGTGGTCTAGAAATAGGTTCAGTCTATCTCTCTCATGTCTCCAGATAACGAAGGTATGTATCATCCACTTATCGTAGCCAAATGGTTGGTTTGAATTCGAAAGCGTCGATTGTCTTCTTCTCAAATTTCTCCATGAAGAAGTTGGCTATCGCTGGGCTGAGTGGACTTCCCATCGCTACGCCGTCTAATTGCTCATAGAAATCTCCTCTCCATTGGAAGTAACTTCCCGTGAGGCAAGCCTTGAAGAGTCCGACGATATCACTAGGGAACGGGTTGGCTATCTCCCTCAAACAATCTTTCAGCGGGACATTGGTAAACAAGGATACAACGTCGCACAGGCACCGCTCTTAGAGCGCCTGAAGGATTCACCTGTAGTGCTTGTGTTTTGCAAAAAAAACTATTCGTTGGCATAAATGAACTGCTATTTTTGAGTTATATGCCCACTTGAATGAAAATATCATCTTTTCAATAATTTTGTGTTCACAGCTGATGTATTACAACAATTCAGTTGCTGCCTTATAGTTACACATACATATGCGAAGTACATTTTATCTCCATGTAATTATTACGTTTGCGGTCATCTCATAAATAATGCCATTTTCATGCATCGCAGCACTGGAGATATATGAAGGTACGTTTATTAAGTTTTCCCATGTACTATGTAAATCCTCGCAATTCATTGTAGATTTTCAACTATGCGGTCAAGCACTGTCGATATATGCCATCCATTAATCTTCCAAGGTTGAAGAAAATAATGAGTTGTTTTGTGGCAAATGTTCCACAAATTAACCAAAACTCTCAAATGTTCAGAACATCTTTGAAGGTATATGATGAAAAATTAATGAAAAACTTCTTTCAATTCAATTTCTAATTGTAGTTGAGAGACTGATAAGTAGTAGGGCCGATGTTCTGACGATTTATTTTATCTTTCTCAACGCTCACTATAAACAAAGATGATTTTTTTGTAAAAAAACTTCAAAGATGGAAAAAAACAACTTTATTCGTTAATATTCAAGTGATATGCCATCGATTACTGAAAAATACAAATCCCAAACTTCCAGCTACACCTGAGAAGTAAGGTAGCCAAACACAAAAATAAACTCGGTTTCTAATGAGATGTGTACACTTTAAATTCATTGGCAGAATAATTCTCACAACCATAAACTCAAATCTAAAGAAATAAACTTTAATCGTTCAATCCAGTCTCGAATATACCTACACAGTAGGTCGAATGGACTGATGCCTATCAGAAAACAACTTCTTCCCTGGCTAATACCACGAATTATATCCGACAGGCGTCAGAGCAGTAATCTTCACAAAAAATTTCCTGCATGTGCAATTGGCAGTACAACTGAAAGAGTCGACTTTCAATTTTGGAACGGGCACACTTGCAGACTGGTTTCGGGCTCATTAGCCACTCATCAGTGCAAGATAGTGGTCATCATCGACCTAAAGTCAATGATATTCCATAATTGGAAATCGAAATTCTTTCAGAGTATTTCATTCCTCGTCCTAAGTTGGAGCGAACAACAAAATGTCACTCCATCTAGTGGACAAGGTACTAACCAACGTCATATCCAAAATGTGCCTGATTCCTCTGAATAACGAAGAAAAACTTTCTTATTAGTCAGTGTGCTATGCTTGTTGGAGATTCTTCAACCAATTTCCTGAGATATCTTCGAAATATTGGATTATTAGAAAATCTTGCATTGGATACCTTTTTTAACCATTTTCAAAAACTGAAAAGAAATGAAATGATGCGAATTCTCAATATCAATGGTGACAACTGCCGAACTCTGTCACTAGGGTAAAACGGTGTGAATTCTTATATACATAGTTGATCAAAAAAATTCTAAATTCAATTTCATTCTAAATACGATTCATTTTTGTGAACAATGTATTTCTTTTACATATTAACGAACACTGCGTAACCTGTGATAACCAACTTTGAACCTGTTCCAATCCTCTTTTCTGTTTCCAATCCAGACACTAATTGATGATTCTGCAATCGATTTTCCAAAAATTCAAACAGTGAAACTCGTTTTATAGACAATTGATCAGACACTTGTATGGACAAATGAACTCGCACCAGATTTTTCAGACTGTATTCCTGTCTTACAGGAAGAGGTGTTTTCTTCTTGTTGGAAGATTGTTCGGGTGCAGTCTTTTCCCAAAAACGACAAGAAAATTCCTCCCAAATAACTATAGATCAGCCGCTTTGCTGTCAGTGATATTTAAAATCATGGAGAAGCCGTAAATCACCATATCCTCAAATATTTGAAAGGCTTCAACATCTTGAGCTACCATCAATATGGCTTCGGGAAACAAAAATCAAATCAACAGGCCATCTTCTGTCATATGCCACCCATATTTGGAATAACGCAATCGAGAAACATGGAGAGTTGTGCTTGATATTTCTTGAGGTATTCACCTGTGTGTGGCCTGAGGGTTTGTTGGCCAAACTTTGATGCTATGGCTTGTCGGATCATTTTTGTGTATGGCTCTCTCCAGCTTCCTCAAAGAACAGTCCCTGCAAGTGGCCGTCGATGGATTACTCTGACCATTAACGCTGGCGTTCCCCAGGGATCCTATTATCTCCAACCCTCTTTTTATTGTATATCAATAACTTATTGGAAGAACCAAGAATCCAATATATTGCTTTGCTGACGACAGCACACTTGTCTCGTCATTCCATTTGGATTCCAGGACGGTTTTCTTCAAGAAGATTATTGCCTCCACAAATGCCCCACCAGCTCTTCAACAGTGGAGACGGGAGTGGGTATAAAGAAAGAAGAAGTAAATTAATTTGCGAATCTTTTATTGATGAAAGTTACGGGAAAGAGAGCGTTGGCAAATATGAAGAAAGACAGTTATTTTTTTAACAATAATAGAAGGCAAAGAAAAATTGTAACGAAGATTGTCAGTTCTAACTTCCGTGACCAATCTACAAATTATCTACCCTCTAGTATGCATACCATCGGTTTACAATTGTTCAAAGGTAGCTAAGAAAAGGTTTGGCAATTTTAATACGTTACACTAAACTAATATAATCGAAACGAAGTGAAAGTAGGTACTTTATAGCTAGATGAAGTGGGTTTCACAGTAGCGCTGACAGTTTTGGTAGTGTTACTCCTGTGATGCCAATGCGTCCCGTTTGGACCCAAATGAACGATAAAAGGAACAATATTACCTTCTTTGAGATATGAGGCTTACGATCATCCGCTCTTATGTCGCTACCAACAGTGGTGGTCATCTAGGTGTGCAAGAAGTGGAGATTCGCCAACCGCTATTCTCAAAGTTGGGAAGATTTTAAGGGCGTTATCAGTTACTTTTGCACAGGCACATGCCCTTAAGCCCTGTTTTCCTAGCGACGCATTTTTCGCGTCGCGTGCGACGTGTTACGCCCAGCTTAATACATCGTCTACTCCTCCATAGGGATTCAATAGGACTGTTTTCCTAAAGAGCGCAACACGTTCCACGCCGACGTGATGCGCTCAACGTGTTAGACCGACTGTCAGGTTTTGTCTGAGACCGTTTGTTTCGCTTAGTGTTATTAGTGACTTTCTGATGAGGCCAGAGCTGTGCTTTCCATCAATGGGAAAACCCCAACGCTCCCAAAACTCTTGGCTTTCTGTTCCCATTCTATGCAGTTAGCAGGGGGGAAAATAGACACAAACTTTTTTGAAGGACAGCCAACACCTTAGGTACTATCGTGCTTTTAGCAGCGTCAGCGCTAAAACTGTCAACTGTCAACTACGAATTGCCTTATGATGTACTGTTCCCGAGTAGAGAGGATTGGATCCTCCGGAAGAAAATATTAGGAGCAGATAGTTGTTGGTTCACAGATGGTTCAAAAACACCTTCAGGTTCTGGTGCAGGTGTTTTCAGTCGCAGATCCAGGACAGTGTTATCTACCTGCCTAGGAACTCATGCGACTGTATTTCACGCGGAAATATACGCTATTGAATTGTGTGCGGAGAGATTGGAAGAATCCAACCTCATACACAAGTCAATAAAATATTCTCGGATAGTCAAGCGGCGTTGGAAGCTTTTGGCTCCTACCGAGCGACGCGACGTCTAAATTGGTAGAAAATGACCAAAAACGACTCTCCTCGATGGGAAGACCTAACGGATTGTCTCTGGTCTGGATTCCTGGGCATACTGGCCTGAAAAGCAATAATGATGTTGACTCTCTTGCAGAGGTCAGAGTCTTGTTCAGAGTCTTGTTCTGTTTGTTACAAGAGGTAAGGTGCAAGAAACGCAGGAGAAGTGTCAGAGACCCTTACAAAAGGGAAAAAAACCGAAAAAGGATCCACAGGAAGTGACGATGAAAAGAATAGGGCAATTTACTGGGAACTTTCGCAATTTTTGGATGAAATAGAAGGTGAACTGAAGAGTTTCACGAACGTTTTACTTTCACCAAAGATCAACAGCCAACTTTGATTGCTGATCCAAAAGTGATTGACAAAAGTGCTCGAAATCAAAATAGTTTTTCCGATTTTTATAAAATTCACTTATTTCTTTTTCAAATTTCGCGTGTATCCAGAAAATATGGTCCTCCTCTTCATCATTTTTCATATGTTCAAGAATAATCATTGCGATCTGTTGTTTTCTTCTTTGGATTCGTTTCATAATGACACACCGATACACTGTCTGTTGTCCGTCAGTACGTCAACTGAACAGAGAAACATGCTGCCGACGCGATTAGGACGAACCCGGTTCCTGCTGCGCGAAAAACACGTCGCTAGGAAAACATACCTTTAGAGGGCCTTGAGGATTTTCCTGTAGTGCTTGTGTTTTGTCCATAAAAAACATTTCAAGCGAATGGTCAAGACCCTTCGCCCTCTCAATTTAACCAAAGTTTTATCCTATGATCGACTCTGCATTTTGTCGCCATGGTTAATTTACGTTAACGACTAAGAAAACTCGTTACAGTTTATTTCAGTGCCCATAAAATTCAATACGATTCATTAGTTTCCAAGTACCGTGCAGTTCAATAACTCTCGAACGTTTCATCTGCGGAAGTCTAAGGGAAATATAACAAATGGCTCCAGTTGCCGAGTAAAAAGTGAAAAACCTCGGCTCATAAATGTTGCCGTCGTGATTTGTTTGAACAATAACTTATTTCTGTAGTTGAAGCGTTACTTACAAGAATCGAAATGTTATTGTAATGGCACACGAACGCAGGGCTATTATTACAAAGAACCTGATCGATGGGATTTTTTACTGCTTTATTTTAAAATGTTTCTTTTAGAGAAGAAAAGATAAATATACCAAAACAGTAAGTGGATAGGAAAGTGGAGCTTATTAGAAACACATGTTTTCTAGTTATAAAAATAGTAACTATTAACAAGTCTGAGCTTCCATTTAATACTGGGTGTATCAAAATTCCATTTGGAGGCAATCATAAATATTATTTTCACGTTTAATTCCTGCAAGCCGATAAAATCATGATGAACTTGAAATTAAAAAATGTTCAATGCAAAACAGGAAATTATAAAACAACAACAAAAATTAATTGGCGCTTCATTGATTCCAGTGGCGCATTTAATTTTTCAGCTGCAGGAAAACCCAAATATGAGTTGCAGTCCTCGTGGTTCTGGTTCCCTTTCGGTGAAAGAGCTTCATGAAGCAAGAGCCGAATCGATCCTTCTACGAAACTCTTCATCACTTGAAAAACTGTTCAGGTTCAGATTATGTGAAACATGTTCTTCCTTACGAATCAGTAGACAGTTGCCCTGGAAATTTTGAGAAGAAAATTGGATCAGATAATTTAGGAAACACTTGCTACATGAATAGCATTTTGCAAGTGTTGTTCGTGACGAAGAATTTCAAGAACGACGTTTTAATGATGAACAAGAATGAGAATGTTTCCTACTTAGTCACCAAACTGAAACACCTTTTCATGCAGCTATAGTTTCGTAAGAATGTATCATCTTTCCCCCAACCGATTTCCTGGATTCTTTGAAGTCTACTAGATACTGGTAAGGACAACAAGAGGATTGTTCCGAATTCTTTGGGTTGTTGTTGGATACTCTTCGTGAGCAAAAAAAAATAGAATCAATACTCCTGACCGCTCTGAATTGAATGATTCCATACAGTCTATCTCGCCTTGTATTTGTAAATCGTTTGCTTTGTAGCTGACTGTTATAAGAAAACAAGTATAGCTGAGGCACCAGTCAATTTAATAATAACACTGATTATCTTTAAATATGACTGTCTCTGACGGAAGCACCAAACTCTTACGAATATTCGAAATACATGAACACTTCAATCAAGCAGACCACTATTATAATCTTCATGCAGTCATTGTTCACTGTGGTTCTGGCGTTGATTCTGGCCATAGTCGTATCACTAAGTGTTCTGGCGTTGTCTTGAATTTATTGGAGCCTCTGGAGACACCCTACATTTTATTCTATGAAAGAGGAGACATTGGCAGGTCAAGATCTTCGTATGATGTGGTGCTGCAGATTTTTCCGGGTTGTTCTGCAGCTGAAAAAGCAAATGAGCCACTTAAAAATTATTCAACCAAAACAGAGTTTCAGAGATAAATGGCTTTCACCCAACGCCGATAGAATTGACAGTGCCTCAGTCATTAAATTCACATCTGAGTGTCATTATTTTTTAATCATCATCAGAATAACATAGTCTTGTAGTTTTTTTCCTACACCTCAGTTTAAAAACATTTTATTTTCTTAGTGATTTTTATTTTGTATCATAAATTTTTCTTAGAAAATCAACTTTTCATAACTGCATTATCGAGCAATCGTCCAAAATATCCATCTACTTGAGTTTTCATCTTGATTCTTTTATTTTAATTTTTACTCATCATTTTCGTATTTTCTCATCGCATATCAATGAGATTCTCTCTTCTCTCGAAACGAAAGTTATTGTCGAAAAACAGATGAATATTTAGAACGACAGACACCACTTGGGATGTTTCGAGTAGGTACTCATTGTTAACACTTTTATGGATCAAGACAAGGAATTCTGGGACAAGTGGTTGACCCTTCTCGACTGTATTTATGACCCCACCACTTTGTCAGTGATGATTGGTAGAGAGTTAGTTCGAACACATTTCTTAGCCGATTCTCAGTCTATTCAGAGATTTCGGCCGGGAACTAATCCTAATTCTGATTCTCCTCGCCACAAGGTTATACTGTTATTTTCTGTTTGTCGTTTCATTGGTGTTATTAATAAATGTTATTATTTGTAAACGCTGTGTCCGTCTGATTAATAATTCACCAGTCCAGACAGTCTACAATTTACACTAAGTAATTTAGACGAATCATTTGAAAGTTATCACGATGACAGCAATTTGACGCAACGGAGTAAGCCATTACGAGTCGCGTCTACTGTAAGACGGCGGAAGACGATGCGAGTTATGTGAATAGATTTTGCAGAATATCCAAGGAAATGCAGTGCTTGCAAATTCCCACGCCGCATCCGCCGCATTATCTTAATAACTTTTTATTCATTCTATTTGCAGATCTCGATGTGAGAAGTCTCTAGAAATATTATATCGTAATTTTGAGTAAAATAAATTGTTTTTATAAACGGTTTTCGACTTCAAAGTTACTTAACTTGGGCGGTAGTGGAGAGGCGGTTTAAGCAATGAAGCGCAATCGCCGAGAACGCGATCCGAACGCGGGCAGACGCGTGAGGGCAGACATCGTAGACGGTTGTGTTAGTTTTGCGAATTTTTTCATAGGTAATATAATTCAATTCTTGAATTGTCCATTACTTACTGCAGTTGACATATTTTTTCAGTTACTGTATGTTCAAACTAAAAATATAAATTGCTAGCTGTTGCCCGCTCTTTTATTAACGTACAGCCGAAGCTACCGAACCTAGAACCTTGAAATATGTAGGTAGGTTCTTTGTATAGCATAAATAAGCACCAAGAAAGGAAATCAGGAATTTCGAGTACATTGTTTTGGTAGGGTAATATAATGAAAGTAACACTGACAAGAAATAGGTTTTGTCTTCAGCTTGATGCAATCTTCCCGACGTAGTTCATGTCGTTTCACTTTGCGCCCTAATTAATAAATTAATATTCTATTTGGATGTCATTTAATTCAAATCGTTTCATTGAAATCGCGCTGCTTTAATTTACCATTATATCATCGGGACACTTGTTCGCTGACCTGTCCCTAAGCAGGTTGAATCGAATCTTGCAAGGCAATTTATGAAATTACCATTCGACACAGGTAGACGAAACGAGTGAAATTCAAAACAACAGAGTAAATAATGTTTGGTGCAAAATGTGGACCAAGGTTTATTTTCGCAACGGAGCGACGGCGGTGACGCTATAAATACCGGCGTATAGCCAAAAACATAACTTTTACAAAGGTCAATGTCGTTGGATTCAGTAGCGCTTTTTTTGTGAAGCGTTTTGTAAGGGACACATTCAATTTCTGAGAGGAAGTATACTCCAAAAGCTATCGTTTCATAAAAAGATTTGGAAAAGCTGAATACACTTATTTGAATTAATGAATCGAAGAGGTTTTTTGTATTAAAGTGTATAATTTTTAAAATTCTTGCAAAGCGCTTTCGACTTTCGTCATCATCAGTGCTCACCTGAAAGTAAGTGATCTAATTGAAAAGGAAGTTTAGTGAAAATTGAAGTTGTAAATTTTTTTTAATAATCTTTAAGGTTAAGAAATTTGGAAAAATTGTTTAAGATTACTTACATGTCAGGCAACAGGAAGTATCAAATTAAGTACATTGCACATTTGTAATATTTGACTTACCTATATAAAACAAAATAGGCTTATAGCCAAGAAAATGCATTTTTGGATTCAGTCAAAGTATCATATGAAGAAGGACAA
This sequence comes from Leptinotarsa decemlineata, assembly GCF_025532065.1. Classification (NCBI taxonomy): domain Eukaryota; kingdom Metazoa; phylum Arthropoda; class Insecta; order Coleoptera; family Chrysomelidae; genus Leptinotarsa; species Leptinotarsa decemlineata. The sequence continues at coordinate 1,500,854 of NW_027412547.1, forward strand.
CTTGAGACAGAATGTGTCAAGTGTCATGTTAAAATAATGGTACCAACTTGAGGAGTGATCCATTATGGATTTGATTATTTATGTAGAGGAAACATATTAAATAAATTGTATTAGTAAAATGTGATTAATTAATAATTCATAATCCTTTTATGAAGGGGAAGGAAATCCCTGTTCAAGTTTACTTGAGTATTCAAACAATGATCATTATTGGAAAGTTCTTTAGAAATCTCCAACTCTTCAAGAGAGAGAGAGAGAGAGAGAGAGAGTATCCGTTTTCATCCCTACTTCCTGCTTTTTACTGAGTGGGAAGTGACATCGATAAACGCCTGGCGGGAATAAGTGATCAGGGTTAAAAATGATTACTAAATTGGTTACTAAAATGGTTTTTGAAAAAATGAGATTGGTTTTAGAATGGTGAAAATTGATGGTTTTATGTGCAAGGATGGGCAATCCTTGGTTGTCAAAAGAAGTAAAAATTAACGGAGCTATTTGTTCTTAAAAAAACGACCTATCAAATTTCTCCGTGCCATATGCACAGACACCGCTCTTAAAGTGCCTCAAGGAATTTCCTGTAGTGCTTAAATAAATAAACTCACCGTGTTTATCTATATTTCCATATCTCCCACACTAGAGGAATATTTTTAAAAAATTTCTAGTGGTAGTCAAATTATATTAAAACGCTTATAAAGCAAAAATTGTTCAATGTATGTACGTGAAGGTTTTAAAATTTGTTTGGTGATTTACACTCATCGGAAAAGTCCAGGGATATTTTTAAAAATGGCAATAATTTTTTTTATATCGCTTTAGGGAAAAGAAAGTTGACGGGTGATTATTAAACGAATGTAACTTACAACAAAATTTATTAAATGGTCAAAAATACTGAGTGCGCATATAAGCAAAACTAAAAAAAATATGGCTCTTCTTTGGAACCCCGAAAAAAAATCATAATACAAAAAAAAATTGGAATCAGTACAAAGTATGGCCTCCACGCTGGTTTATTACGGCCCTACATCTATCGTGCATCGACAAAATGAGATTGTCAATGTCTTGTGAGGTACATTTGCCCATTCAGCGATTGAAAGCTCTCTCAATTGAAACGTTGTGTGAATGTTCCCCATATGCGGAGTAATTCTTCGTTGAAGCATGTCCCACACATGCTCGATGGGATTCAGGTCCGGTGATTGTGCTGACCATGGCAATACATCAACTCCTTCGTTGGTGAGCCAGTCAGTCACTAGACGCGCGACATGTGGACGAGCATTATCGTGCATTATGTGGAAGTTTTCACCAACAGCACCAGCAAACGGACGAACGATAGGTAGAAGAATGGTGTCGAGGTGCTGTCGAGCTGTGAGGGAGCGATTTGGAAAAACGAGATCGGTTCTGCCGCCGATCATGATTCCGCCCCATAGCATCACTGTACCACCTCTATATGTGTGGATTTTCTGGACGTGTCTCAAACGTTCATTATTTCCAGGTCGTCTCCACAGTCTTACTCGACGAGAATCTGGATGAAATCCAAATCTGGATTCGTCTGTAAACAAAACTGTGGCCCAATCATTTGGGCATATGTTTTGATGTTCTTGACACCACTCTAATCTTCTACCGCGATTGCCTCTCGACAAAGGTGGACATCTAAGTGGCCTTCTGTTGTGGAGATCTGCTTCATGCAGTCGATTTCTGACAGTATCACGACAAATGGTTACCTGGTGCGTCTGCTGCAACACGTTAACCAACTCAGGTGCTGTGATTGTCGGTTGTCTTCTTGCGGTTAAGACCAAAAATTGGTCTTGAACTGCAGTTGTAGCGCTTCCTCGCCCTGGATGTTGTTCGGCTGGACTGCCAGTTTCACGGAAACGCCGCCACAATCGACTGATAACACTTTGGGAGACCCCCATACGAAGAGTTACATCATTTTGCCGCATGCCACCTTGAAGAAGCCCTACAGCTCTATTCATCTCAGCCAATGGTAAGTGATGGCGTTCCATGTTAAAGCACAATATTTCCAGTTTAATTGCTGAGCAAGAACTGCATAGAATGTACAAACTCGACACTTTCATATTATTCATTTCAACCGAAAACATAGTTAATAAAAAAATTGATAAAAGATTAGTTACAGTTTTTGCAGGCTTTGTTCAACCCGTAGAAATCTACAAGGTGGTTGAGTGTACCAACTTGATCGAAATTAAACGACCTCATGCATTTATTTTTATGATATTAAGTATGTTATAAAAATATCCCTAGACTTTTCCGATGTGTGTATTTGTATGAATTATTCCAGTAAAATTAATCCCTATTTTTAAAGTCAGTTTCAGGTTTTCAAGAATAATATTTCTCCCACAATTTTTTCTTCGTCACATTCGAGTATATATGATATTTTCAATCCACCCATGGTTATTTGTGACAGCCACTGGTTTATTTCGAGGAAAAAAAAAAGAGAAAACCGCGACCCGTCGCGTTTCCAAGAATTCCATTGTTTTTTCGTGAATTTACTCAGACGACAAATGACTTGCGTGTTTAACTTCGTAACTTACATTCTAAACAAAGTGAGGATGGGTTATTTTTGGTGCAGAAAGATATTTCATTGATGTTCGGTAAGTTTCGTTATACACGACGTGTCATTAACACGGTTTTCAGTCACGCAATGTATTGGTGTTATCATGCAATTGATGCATGATAAGCAATTGTTTCTCTAAAGCTGTAGAGTAAGCCTACAGCACTTAGGCCACATGTGACCCATTGTACATCCTTCCGAGGAGTTGTCCTCCTAGGTCATCGTCCATCCTGTCTTTTCCAGGAAGGTGGACAGGTCACTGGTAGACATCTCCTTTATATCGGCAGGTGTAGGCCAAGACTCGCCGAACACACACTTTCTTATTAACGATAACTCCGGACATTCGCATGCCTGACAGTTTCATCTTCCTGTTCACACATCCTGCATAGAAGTGCATCCACTAGCCCCATATTATGGAGGTGTTTCCTCAGTTGATAGTGGCTAGTCAGATCCTACTGTTAAGCGTAGATTTTTCCTGGTCATCGCCAGATATTTCTTCGGCGCCAGCTTTCCAGGGTCGCCCAAGGTGATCCTGGCAAGATTACATCCTTTGATTCCATTCTATCTCTGTACGGATTGAACATGGGTGTAACGTTTGGCTACTTCCGCAATTGTCAAAGTCATCAGGCCGTAGGTGCCACTGGCTCCTAAAATTCTTAGCCCAGCCGAAACATGGAATAACTTACCCAACGATGTTATGAATTCTGACTCAGTGAACAGTTTCAAAAACAGACATTTGCTTAATCGCCTCTATGCATATATTTATTATTTTTCTTTTCTTTTTTCATGCATTGTATTAACTTGTTGATATCCTTCGTTTTTAGGCTTACATAGGACTTTGTCCTCAGCCTTTATTTATATGTAATAATAATAATAATTTTACCAAATTGAAAATGCATTTCGTAATTAGATTATAAGTACATAGAAAGAAGATACGTTTTTGAATAAGTATAACTTCAAGGAAGAACTTGACTAAGAAACATTGTAGTTGTATTTTATCCGATGGCGATAAAAACTCGAATATGTTTCCAAAAACATACAAATATTCATTTCAAATATGAATATTGAAAGCATCGTAGAATTTCACATATTTTTGAAACTGATATACAGTCATATATCCACTCATTTAAGCTGGCCATTTTCTTATAACGTCAACACATTCCTTATTGATCCTGAAATTACGGAAAAGGATATTTTATTCTATACTTCTGTCATCAAATCATCTGCTTTTTCTATATTATGGTAAAATTGGTGAATCATACAGTGTGACCCATTTTTAATGGAAACACTTCCCCTAAAATTTGAAGTTGTAAATCGACTTTAGTAATTTTTTTTGAATGTCAAGTACTGAATGGTCTACCTTGGGACAAAAGTTGAAATGTTTATTGAAGTTTCAAGGCATACTACGATATTTTTTCTTAGTCGAAAATCGGGATTTTTTATTAGCGATTTTTTTTATTGAAAAAATCACTACGCCACTGGATTCAGAGTGCCTCTAAATAGGTGTGACCAAAATTTCATGAAAAAATATTCATTATTAACAAAGTTATGACAACTCAAAAATTCGAAAACTCACACAACTAACAGTCACAATATATAATTTTTTTTTATGATTTCAACAATAAAGTGCCGCCAGATGGAAAAAATAACAAATAGCGTAAATATTTTTAATGAAAATAACGGAATTACATTCACACAATTCAACTAACAATGAAGCAAAAAATTTTAATAAACGTAACTAATAACTAATTATTGAAATGTTTCGATTCAGTGTAACAATTAATTCTAACTCATATTTTAGTAGCATCTACTAATCCACCACGTATTTGATACATGTGTCGTAGCGCTTACGAATGTTTCTGATTACGTTCCTTAGTTCTTGAGGGCTAATATCTGCACATACCTGTCGAATTCTGCACAAAGTTCATTTTTATCTCTTGAGCGGTTTTTGTAAACCTTTCGTGTGAGAAGTCCCCAGAGAAAAAAGTCCAAAACTGTGAGGTCTGGAGATCTGGGTGGCCACTCTATAAACGGACTATCACGGCCTATCCATCGGTTTGAAAAATGTTCGTTAAGCCATTGCCTCACAGCTCTGGCATAATCAATAGCGTCCCAAAACTCTGTGTTTAAAAATTCTAGAAACCTCTGCGCATTAATGTTTCCCTCAAGAAAGAAAGGACCAATAATTCGTTCGTTCAATATCCCACACCAGACGTTGATTTTTTGGGAATACCGGCTTTTACATCAGTTTATTACCCAATTAGGATTATCCGCTGCCCAATAGCGACAATTCTGTGTAGTGAAAGTGGCTTCGTCGGTATATAAAATATTTTTTAGGAAATTTCTATTGTTTAAATATTCCCCTTGGGCCCATAAACAATATTCCAGGCATCTTGCTTCGTCGCCTTCTTGAAGTGTGTATGAACATTTTGGCTTGAATGGTTTAATATTCTTCGCCTTGAGAAATCTCCGAATAGTTTCTCGTGGAATATTCATATATAAAGTGGCATTCCTTATACTGGCATTAGGATTATTTCCGAAATAATCTAAAATGATTTGATCATTTCTGTCATTCATGTTTCGTCAAAAAAAAATATTAAAATCGGTTTACAACTTCAAAATTTAAGGGGGTGTTTCCGTTAAAAATAGGTCACACTGTATAATTGGACTACAAAAATGTATATCACTATGGAATATAAAATTAAAAGAGGAACAGAAAAAACAATTCATCAGAAATAAAATGGAGAAATTATTAACAAAGAAAATGATGAGTGGTATCAAGGAACTAAAAAATTCAGTTCAGGTTCCGAAAGGGATAAAAGTATGTAGGAAGGCCCAGATGAAGGAAAATGAACCAGATCAGACTAGTAAACGAAGTGAAAGAAGGAAGAATTTTTGGAAACACCAGTAGGTGATATCAGTGTGGTTTTATTCGAGTGAAATCAACTTTAATGTTTCATCACGTTAGTCACAACATTTGACTCCATAAATAGAAATGATTATATAAGATATGATTTTCAGAAAAGTTGATGAAGATGATGAAAATAACCCGACAATCGAGTGTTCAATTTATAATGTGGAAATTTCCTCAGCAGGATATAATGATATTTACAAAGATATACTATATCAGTGAGTTGTCCCTTGAAAAACAATAAAAAGTCATACAATTCAAGTCAATTATACAATTGCCGTTTTTGGCCTCTTTACAACATTCAGTCATTGAAATTATCTCAAAAAAATATTACATTGACCTTTTGTAGTAACAATATTTCATATTCTGACATATCGAGAACACTGTCTGTGTTCAAACATTTATCATTATCAACCTCTTTGTAGATTTTAATTGAACAGTCTAGACTGACAGATTCGATTAAAATGCAATTTGAATTCGTTCACTTGTTTCACATCTTTATCGAAAATGCATCTAACTAGCATAGTTTTACATGCGGTTTTGCATCATGATTAGTTTTGCTCACAAATGCCGCTTTTTCATAATTTCCAAGTAATTTACGATTCGAGTCAAGTCAAAAAATAGTTTCAAAAGCTGTAAACAACTTGGAAAACAAGAGGTTTGTTTTTTTCCAAATATCTTAAGAAATATTGCAGTTATTCAAAACTTCTGAACAGATCTTTGAAGAGCAAAAAATTCCTGAAACTAGCACCCAAACACATATAAAAACTGCGGCTACTTCGATGAAAAAAATAAACCAAATATGAATATTGAGGTATGAAAAAATTAGATACTCTCTGAGTAGTCAAATAAATAATAGTTGGTTGGCAAAAAATGTATCGCAATTTTTCTTTCAATTATTAACATCGTCCCCGAATTGATAAATTTTAAAATTGGATCCTGGAATTTGTTTCCTTTTTGTTTAAACTAATTTTTTGAAGCCTTCAGAAAAGTTCCTCGCGAAAAAAAGTTAAAAAAAATGTTTTCTTCTATAAAGAACAATCGAATTAGTTAAAAAGCATGAACGATGCATATGAAAAATACATTTTTAAATCTAAAGAAATTAACTTTAAACCTCAAACCAGTCCCGAATATACCTACCCAGTAGGTTGAATGGACTGACGCCTATCAGAAAATAACTACTCCCCTGGCTAATACCACGAAGGGCGTTGGATTATATGCGACAGGCGTCAGTGCAGGAATCTTCACAGAAAATTTCCTGCATATGCAATTGGCAATACAACTGAAAGAGTCGACCTTCAATTTTGGAACGGGCACACTTGCAGATCGGTTCCGGGCTCATTAGCCACTCATCAGTGCAAGATAGTGACCATCATCGACCTAAAGTCAATGATATTCCATAATTAAATATCGAAATTTTTTCAGAGTATTTCATTCCTCTTCCAAAGTTTGAGCGAACAACAAAATGTTACTCCATCTAGTTGGGGAGGTACTAACAATTGCATATCCGAAATGTACCCGATTCCTCTGAATAAGGAACAAAAACCTTCTTATTAGTCAGTGGGCTATGCTTAAAGACTGGCAGTAAACAAATCTAAAGAAATGAACTTTGAAGTTTTAAGTCTCGAATATACCTACACAGTAGTTGAATGGACTGACGCCTATTAGAAAACAACTATACTCCCACGGCTAATACCACGAAGGGCGCTGGATTATATCCGACAGGCGTCAGTGCAGGAATCTTCACAGAAGAAAGATTCGACTTTCAATTTTGGAACGGGCACACTTGCAGACCGGTTTCGGGCTCATTAGCCACTCATCAGTGCAAGATAGTGATCATCATCGACCTAAAGTCAATGATATTCCATAATTGAAAATCGGAATTCTTTTAGAGTATTTCATTTCTCTTCCTAAGTTGGAGCGAACAACAAAATGTCACTCCATCTAGTGGACGAAGTACTAACCAACTGAATATCCGAAATATGTCCGATTCCTCTGAATAAGGAAGAAAAACTTTCTTATTAGTCAGTGGGCTGTGCTTGAAGACTGGCAGTAAACAAATCTAAAGAAATGAACTTTGAACGAATATAATCCAACGCCCTTCGTGGTATTAGCCAGGGAAGTAGTTTTTTTCTGATAGGCGTCAGTCCATTCAACCTACTGTGTAGTTATATTCGAGACTGGCTTGAACGTGCCTATCCGAACTGAAGCAGGTTGTGGAACAAAGTAGTGTGAGATCTCTAGCAGTGAGTGTAACAGCAGGAGTGCCTCAAGGGTCAATATTGGGGCCCCTACCATTCCTGATCAATGTTAATGATCTTCCACACCATATGAACTCCCTCAACACAGTTCTGAATGCCGATGATACTACTATTTTTGAGAGCCACCCTGAACATGAAAATCCAAAGCCACTGACTGAAAATGCGTTGAAAAAAATTGAAATTTTTTTTGCAGCCAATAAGGTATGCTTGAATGTCAAGAAAACTGAAACACTTACGCTCACACTAAAAGAACTGAAGGACAGTCAAAAATCCATTAATTTTTTGGGAGTGATACTGGATCAAAAACTTAATTGGAAAGAACGACACATCAAAGATGTCTCTACTGAGCTGTCCAGCAGTCTTTATCTGCTCCGTAAAATCATTGAATTTGTTCACTCTTATGTTTCGAGAACAGCTTACATGGGGTTACTTCAGTCTAAGCTGTCTTACGGATTGGTTTTTTGGGGACTTTCAACTGATTGGAAAAGGATATTCATTTGACAAAAAACGGCTATTAGAATCCTGGGAAGGAAAAAAACGAACTGACACCTGTAGACCTCTTTTAAAAAATTTAATGTATCAACCATAACGGCTCTATACATATTTCAATGTCTTGTCTATATCAAGACACAAAATAGCACCCCTCAAGTTAATCGCAACCATGAATATTTGACCAGAAATGGCCACAATCTTTTTATGCCACAACATCGACTGGCAATTACTTATAAAAGCTTTTTTACTATGGCGATGAGGCTCTTCAACCATCTACCACCATCCACCATACATGTGGAAATTACGTATGATTAAATTCAAAAAAAGTATAAAAGGGCTGCTGGTTAATCTCTGCCCTCATGACGTAAGTGAATTTTTCAACTGCAAGTTTTAATGCTTTGCCATTTTAAAGTGTATGTTTTATACTATACTTATCTACCTTAACGATGCTAAATCTTGTATTGATCATAGGCAAATAAATTGATTGATTGATTGATGAAACAGTTTTATGGCATGACAGGAAATTAAAATGGCGTTTCATCCCATGCTTGACCCTTTCATTACTTGAAAATTGACAAATAAAGTTGAAATTTGGAAAAAGTTGAATTGTAGTTATTCAGTTGTAAACAGTGACAGTATTTGGCCTCATACAGAGTGGTCCAACGAAAAGTATGCACCTTGCTTTTCTCATTTTTTGTAACTGAACGCAAAAATGCTCGGACAGGTCAATTGTGCTTTTGAGGGGGACATATTTTAGATGTATTTTTCTACCTGTGTCTAGCGAGGGTGAGTAACAATCCTAAAATTTTAAATGTAAAGTGGGGTCGAGTGATATATCATTTGAAAGGACACAAAATTATCTTTCCAATTATACCTAATTGGTTGTAATTCACTCAAACATGTAGGTATTATGAAGAAAAACAACTACAACCCAGTACAGCAAGTGCTGAAGTAGGATTCTACTAACATTCTGTAGCAAATCAGGTGTTATACTTCTGCACTCTGCTGTAATTCGTTGGCGAAGATCTTCTATGGACTCGTGCTGCGTAGCAAAACATTTATTTTTCAAGTGTCCCAAAGGAAAAAGTCTAAAGGTGATAAAACAGGTGACTTGGCAGGCCATTCGATAGGGCCTCTGCTTCCAATCCACCGTCCAGGAAACCGGTCATCTAAAAACTCTCTCACCGGAGCAACATAGTGAGGAGGTGCTTCATCTTGCTGGAAATGAAGCCGATCATCATTATGATTTTGGTCATTTTCAATTATTTCTGTTATGAGAGGATCAATTGTATCTTCAAGCATGTTCAGGTAGACCTCACCAGTTAAATTCCCAGGAATAAAAAGTGGCCCTACGATATGACTACCTAATATGCCACACCAGACATTGATTTTTTGAGGGTACTGGGTATGAACCTCTCGGAATAAGTGTGGGTTACTGTCATCCCAGTAACGGCAATTATGCCTATTCACAGCTCCATTCAAAAAAAATGTACTCTCGTCGGAAAAGCACGTGTTGAATGATAGGTGCGGATCATCAATTAGTAGCTGGCTCAGTTGTTCACAAAATTGCAGCCTTCTATCAGGATCATCTTCATTGAGTTCCTGTACTAATTTCATTTTGTACTAATGAAATTTATAGGCTTTCAATATCCGTATTATGGACGAACGGGAGATACCTGAGGCTGCAGCAAGCTGACGGGTACTTTGAGTATGATCCAATTCAACATGTCCCATAACAGCGACTTCCACTGCTTCATTTCTGATCGGTTTCCGTGGCTGGTGTTTCACATTACAGACAGATCCGGTATCGACAAAATTTTGGACTAACTTGGCAACGTACGAATCATCCACATTTTTCCCGGGATGACTGTTATTTAAGAGGTGAGCAGTAAGTCTAGCACAACTATTATGTTGATATTGAAGTTTAACAATTTCAGCTCGTTCAGGAATGGAATAAACCATTTTTACAGTAAAGTTGAAATAATTTCAAAAGCAACCGAACTGAATCAATGAACGTTTGCCTAAATTCTTTTTGTACACTTATCTGCTGTTGTTATTTGAACCAAAAAACGCACGAGAGAAATTGAGGAATGTAGTAATGATGAAAATGCCGTTTTTTCCGCACTTTCATTAACACCAAAAATATCGAGTAAATGTTCTTGCTTTTTTTATAACTATTCAAGTAAATACAACAAATCAGGTATCATTGGAAAGAGAATGTTGTACCCTTTCAAATGATATATCACTCGACCCCACTTTCCATTTAAAATTTTAGGGTTATTACTCACCCTCGCTAGGGGGTTGAAGGCACAGGTAGAAAAATACATCTAAAATGTGTCTTCCTCAAAAGCAAAATTGACCTGTCCGAACATTTTTGTGTTGAGTTACAAAAAAAGGAGAAAAGCAAGGTGCATACTTTTCGTTGGACCACTCGATATATTATTCTCCCTCTCAGAATCAACTTCATTTCATAGTATTTTTCTGAGATTTTCATGTTATGTATTTCAGACGTACACGTGTATCCACGTCTGTGTGATGGTCAACAACTCGCCTTGTTGTCCACCTTCTGTAAGTGTAGGTGTTCAAATCCCAGAAGTATCCAGAGTTTTTCTCTATTATTCGAATCTGTAATGTTCATATAGGAGTATCAAATAGTGGAAAAAACTGTGGGTACTGCTTTCATGTCAAATTCGTTGATTTGGCAAACGGCATGCCACAAAGGTTTTTTTTAACGCACATAACATTGCTCATTGAATGCTATTGAGCTTTGGTTAAGCACATAGTAGTTTTTTAAAATCAACATTTCTCATTTCTTCGAGATAATAATGTTGTTTTGCAATTCACACTGCTTATTTATCGTATTTGAATATCATAGAACTGTTTTTTTGAGTGTCGCATGTTTTAGTTGATGTATTCCTTATATCATACTTTATTGACGATGTTATAATTGTTTTGTTTCTTTGCAGGCACGACGTCAAATCAGAGACTTGTTCGAAGATTTGCGGGATGGACACAACTTGATTTCTCTTCTGGAAGTTCTAACTGGCGAACAACTTGTAAGTATCTTCTTTATTTTCTTCATAACATAAGTCATAATGAACTCCTGAGGACGCTAACTTGGTTAGCGAAACGCGCGACGAGAAACCGTAAATTTTTATTCTGGTGTTGAGAAAATAGATTGAAAGTGGGCTCTATGATAGATCCAAATATCCTGAATTTTGTTTCTTTCGTTTCTTTTTCTTGATAAAAGTTCGATTTTTCCAGCAATTTTTCCTGAAATATTCCATTCCATTTTCATTAAATTTCATTGAGCTGTGTAAAAATACACCTAAATATTAAAATTTTGAAACAGTTTCAATTTTTTCATTTTCAACAAAAAGAAATTTAAAACTTTGTATTTGACGATGTGAAAGTAACATATAAATTTTGATCAAGTTATCTATATTGATATACAGTGCATTTCTATAATGTCCCCCCCTTTTTATTTTTTGAACGGGTCGAATATCTGTAGAAATTATTTGAGGGAACTTGTATCCAAATTCACAACTACCGGTAGTTTACATAACAAAAAGCCCCCAGGTCATCCATCCATTACTGAAGAACAGCAAATGCAAATAAATAGAGAGATGGTAGCAAATCCTGAACATTCAGTCTACTTATTTCGTCGCGAATGTTTGTGAGGTGTCTCCTTCTACTATGTAGAGACTTTTGAAGAGAAACAGGTCTCATCCATACAAAATAAAAATGGTACACCAATTAACTGAAGATGACCCTGGTCGAAGAACAGAATTCTGCGAAATCATAACGGAAACCATTGCAAGGCATCCTAATCATCTCCAAAATATTTGTTTGAGTGACAAATGTACATTTTTTCAAACGCAAATGTTCACAGAGAATATTGCCTTCATTGGAGTGACACCAACCCTCAAGTTTACCTGGAAACACATACCCAATATCCAGAAAAAATTAACGTTTGGGCAGAAATATTGGGAAACCATATTGTAGGACCTTTATTTATTGATCAAAATTCAACACACTCAAAATTACCGAGCTCTCACCCGCAGACAGCAAGTTTTACTTACACGCCTGAGAATTGCACATACGAAATTTACCCATCTACATCTCCTAAAGCATGAAGAGCCTCGAATTTGTGATACCTGCAGTGTGCCAATGAGTGTTGAACATTTTATCTCTGATTGCCCAGCTTTCAATGAAGAAAGACAATTTTTCGGATTATCAAGCGACCTCACCAATGCATTGGATGTTACGAACTTTACTTCCCTTTATAGTTTTTTGGAAAATGTTGGCATCTCTAACAAAATTTAATGTACCTACTGTAAACGCTAATAACCCTAGTGGTTGATGCGGTGTTTTTCCTTTTAAATAAAAAAAAGTTAACAGGGGAACTGTATTTGAATATGCTGGAAACTACTGTTGACCCTCTCATCACCGAAATCGTCGAAGCGAATCCTAATGAATTCGATATGGATATTGTATTCCAATAAGGTGAAGCACCACCACATTACTAGAGACAAATAAGAAACTATTTGAATACTACTTTTCCCGGTCGTTGGATTTGCCGTCGAGGTCCTACAGAATGGCCAGCCCGCTCGCCAGATTTGACACCTTTGAATTTTTTGTAGGGATATTTGAAGCAAAAGGTGTACGAAACTGAACCTGATTCAATATTGGATATAAGGCAGAGAATAATAAATATTTTTAGAGATATTGACGTTACTGTGTTCGAAAATGTTCGGCGTGAAATATCGGATAGGCTGTTCATATGTCAGGAAGTTCAAGGCAACCATTTCGAGCATCTTCTGAACTAACCTCAAGCTTATTACTTCATATTATGTAGTTAAATGTCAATGTATTCAGGCAATTATTAAAAGTTCCGCCATTTTGTAGTAGTTGGAGATATTGACAATATATTCTAGGGTTGTGAAGCATTTGTCAGGAGCTTCAAAATGATATGTCACGAGACTCCCCTTTTCATTTAATTTTTTTCCCAGATGGCGCCCAGTCGCCATCTTGAAAGTTTCATCTGTCAATTTCACTTCAAAATGAAGTATTTATGCATTAATTTCATTATCCCAAAATTCAATTTTTTGAGTTGACACGTTCAGAAAACAAAAGAAGGGGAGCATTAAAGAAATGCACTGCATATGAAGCATTTATGTCAAAATCGAATATTCAATAGTATGTGAAGCATAGTATTGAATGCTGCTACTTTATGCTTACAGGGATTATGTATGACAATTTCCGTATAAGATGTTTTGTTGAATTATAGGAATTATTCGTTTTAGTCTAGTCTGGAAAATAAACAGTGAAAATCTCATAGTGAACCGTTTCTTGAATAAATTAAATAAGTATCGATACCTATTCATTTATCGATCCAGTCATGCTAAATTGAAAACAATAAAATATTTTTAGAGTCAAATCAAGGTGGAATTGAGGATGGTAAACAAACGTAGACGTAATTGCGTAGGATATCTGGTAGGTTGTTATAATTATCACAATATACAGTGCTGCATAGAAGTGCAACTTCTTATGTGAATTTGTCATGATAACCTTTAAAATAACCCATAAGAGCAATCTCGTGGTCTCGTTTATCATAAAATTATTTATTAGTGGTATGCTAGCGAAAAAACACTCATTATTTTGCAATTTTTTGTGCCCTTTTGTGATGCATGTTTTCCCACAAAAAGTTACAGATGAATGGAAGGGACCTAAAAGTTCAACACAGCGTGCTTTAAACCATATAGATGTTAGTTGGGAAACTGTGTACTATTCATTTATTTTGCCTTCTACAAAGGAATCGTTAGCATATACTACAAATAATAGTGGGCCCATAATTGAACCTTGAAGCATTCCACATTCAATAGGTTTTCAAGTGTGATACATTTTTCGTATTGAAGTGGCCATACTGATATATTTCTGTCAAATATGACGAAAAGTGTAGATTTTTCACCATTATATACACTCACCGGCACAATTAACCGGCCACCTATATCATTCGTCGCCCAGTATTTTTTATGTTAACTATGGCTTATCAGTCGTTTTGTTTTTTCGTTTTGTTATTTCGTCTTCTAAATTTGTGTCACCGACGGGGTTTTTGGAATTTAGTCGTTGTTTGACATTGTCGCAGTTGTGTTACTGTGTTATTGTTGCAACTCAGTACTCGCTTGGCTATTAACGAGAGAATTTTATTCGCTGTTTCACCCATTCATTCATTCATCCAAATAATGAAAGAACTCATTTAAAAACTTGATTAAATATTTATTGTAAAAAAACGGGAAAAATACTTTAGCAATAAACTCACACTGAAATGTTAATAAAAAAATACATTAAAACACCAAAAACTCACATTATACTGCCACCCAGCAGGATTGAAGAAGAGAAGGAGATGTGCTGCATTGCTGATGATCAACAGATACTTAAATGAATTTCTGAATACTGTCTGTTCATGATCTTCACCTCCCTCAATATTTATACGCTGACATTGCAACTTTGATCGGCTCGCTGTACTAAGGTGGAATGCTCAGCATGCAATCTATACAAAGTTTGCGTATTGTCCAGCTCGTCTCCACAACTGCTTCCACAATACCGTAGAGCTAGACTTGCTATTGCACGAGAATATGCAGATTGGAAAGTGGAGGAATGGAAGGACGTATTGTTCTCAAATGAGAGCAGCCTTAAAGATCTGGATGGACCTCAGCGTGTCTACGGAGCTAAAATTAAAGGTTTGCTCCCTGCACTATAACAGAGACAGTGGGCTTCCAGATTTGGGGAGGTATCTCTCACCAGGTTCATACTGATCTTGTCGTCTTTGATAGAGGCTATTTGAGCGGTAATAGTTCACAGCTCGCATCATCCAAATCAGCATGCATACACTCCGGGAAGGCCTACTGATTTGGCCCTTCACCAAGTGGTTGGCAGAATCGAAAGATCATTGGACAACAAAGAATCCACCCTGGGTATATTCAGAGATATTGAGGGAGCGTTTGATAAAATAACGTTTCCAACAATTACCCAGCAACTACACTCCAGGAATGTACCCCTGGTAGTAGGAGAATGGATACTCAAGTAATCTCTAGTAGAGCAATAAGTATTAATGTAGAAGACATCACAGTGAAAGGACTGGTCATGAGGGGATGTCCACAGGGAGGGGTCTTATCACCCCTTCTCTGGAACATAGTTCTGGATACCCTGATTAATCACCTCAACAATAATGGATTCTACATAATTGCATATGCAGATGACACAGTTATCTTGCAGACCGGTAAATTTGTGAACACACTGTGCGATAGAACGCAGGATGGGCTCAGATTATTAGAAACATTATGTAAGGAACACTTACTGTCGATCAATCCCAAGAAGACTTCAAAAACAAAGTAAAATTCTCTGAAGAGGTGAAATACCTTGGTACTATCCTCGACAGGAAACTAACATGGAACTTTCACCTACAGAGTAGAGCAAAAAGAGCATATGTGGCTTATGAGCAATGTCGGATGACAGTAGGACGCAAATGGGGTCTTTCACCTCGTGTGGTCACCTGGATCTACACTGCACTAATAAGACCTATGGTAAAGAGCCATTGCATGGGGACCGAAAGTTCTACAAGCAACGGCCATCCAAAAAGTATATCAAATACAGCGACTGGCTTATTTAAACATCATAGGAGCCATGAGAACAACACCAACTGCGGCAATGGAATTAATTACTGGTCTGACCCCTTTGGACCTGTACGTTTAAAAGTTTGCGTTAATGGCCATGTTACGATTGCGCATGGCTGGTGTAAACCTCAAAGTAGGAATGGCTCAATTGAGGCTGAGCCTATAGCGAGAATCGCTTACTGCGCAACCTCTGCTGCACGGAACCAGTGATGCAATTGAACCCAGGTTTATGTTTAATAAACCCTACAAAATACAAATAAAACAGAACACGGAGTCAGATGCTGCAAATGCAATACGCTTATATACAGACGGCTCAAAAACCAAAGAAGGCTCAGGATGTGGAGTATACTCCAGATCACTAAGCCTAAAGATTAAGTGGGGAATGGGAAAAAATACCAGCGTGGTCCAAACAGAACTGGCTGGTATCTCAATCGCCACAAAAGATTTAACCAAGAAAGGAATTTCAGGCAAAAACATAACAATCTGCACCGACAGCAGATAAGCCCTATTAGCCTTGAACAGACAACGTGTTACCTCAGGGCTAGTACTAGAGTGCCACCAAGATTTAGTCAAATCATCAGTGGGTTAAAGGGCACGGCAGGAGTAAATGTAATCGCTTTGCCAACTCTTTAGCCAAGGAAGCGGCTGCACTAAGAATTTCAGGACCTAGGCCTGGTGACTTCGACAATTGCGGAACAAACCAAATGTTACACCCATGCTCAATCCCTTAAGACCCTGGAAAGCTGGCGCCGAAGAAATATCTGGCGATCACCAGGAAAAATCTACGCTTAACAGTAGGATTTCTGACTGACCTTTGTCAACTAAGGAAACACCTCCATAATATGGGGCTAGTGGACACATCTCTATGCAGGATGTATGAACAGGAAGATGTCAGGCATGTCCTATGCGAATGTCCGGAGTTATCGTTAATAAGAGAGTGTGTGTTCGGCGAGTCTTGACCTACACCTGCCGATATAAAGGAAATGTATCCTTTATAGGAATACAAGATGGGCGGTTAATTGTGATTGTGTAATAGTGATAGTTGTAATTGTGAGTGTAGTTCGATCCATTGTAACTATTTGGTATTTGTACCAAATAGTGTAGGGAGGGTAAGTGTAGACCCACAGCACTGACCCATTGTACGTTCTCCCGAGGAGTTGTCTTCCTAGGTCATCGTCCATTCTGTCCTTTCCAGGAAGGTGGACAGGTCACTAGGAGACATCTCCTTTATATTGGCGACATGACTGTCGTTTCGCGGCTTCTTCAACCTTCTCGGGGTTCCCTCCGTGGAGATACAGAAGCGAGGGAGCTTTTCTGCAGGGGCAGCCGGTCCCTTGCCTTTATTCAAGACGGAGCTCTTGGTGTCTGTCGCAGGAAGTGTCCTTGCTGTTGGAGGTGAAGTGGGGCAGGAGAAAGGTGCACTTATAGTTGCTGCCACTTCTGCCTCTTTCTATTTTCGGCCTCGGCGCCGCAAATGCGCCTTGACCTTTGTATTATATCACAAGGTGATCTGCCATGTCCAGCCTCATTCCGAGCGGTAAATTGGGATGGACATTTCTGTTCATCCCTAGCCACTGCCATAGATTCGGGTGATCGGTTCTGTGCAGCCTCGGAATGTTCCCTCGAGTAGCAGGGAAAGAGTTGGTCACTCTGGCAGAGCCCCGCATTACCAGAGGAAGGCTGAGGTACAATGAGGTTTCGCCCAGTTCCCCAAGGGGATCCTTCATGACCGCATATCACCCTGCGGTCATTTAGCTGTCCGCACGATTCCTTACACCTTACGTTGAGTAGGCTGGGCCACGGTGGCATGTTTCGCAAAGGCTTTTGGGGAGTTTTAGTTCCCCTCACCCTACTTATTTCTGCCACTGACCAGGAGTCCTGCGACCCCGTCCATAAGGCCACATTGACTTTTCGGACAGGGCCCTCAGTCCCCAAGCCGTCCCCCTTTCTGCCACCTGGGGACGCGCCCGATAGGCAGTCCAAACCACGGATCCATTATAATTATCTTATGTCATTTGACTTTCTCGAAATTAGTGCTAGTCCGTTGTTTGATCTCACCAAGCCTTTAGTACGTGCTTGAAATCGCTTAACGCCTATCATGCCCGTTTTCATGGCATACTTTTCAGTTATTCTATTATGGCGATTCAAGGAAACAACAACGATTTTACTTTCTCCGCTCGTATTGCAGCTCTGATGTGTCTCGCGTTGAGAAATCAAATTTTTCGATTGCCGTCATTTTCTCGTCGGAGATTTCGTAGGAAGTGAGAATTATAATGAGACATTGACGGGTGCTTAGTCATTAAGGAGCCTTCAGACTATGAATGGGTATTACAAAATAGTCGACGGATTGTAGATTTAATGTTTTTTCATTAGCCGTAATTGCATGTTTGTTCTGACTGATAGAGTCAAATTACGTAATTTGTTTTCAATTGCTTTGCTTTTATTATATTCGTGAGGGTTTTGTCGGTTATCCAAAAAAAACATATTATTGTAAATTCCATATTAGTACAGTAAAATTAGTCACAAACCACGGACTGCAAATCACTTACTGAAAAAAATTTGAAATTGTAGTTTAAAGTAAGCACAATTTATCTCATTTTCCATTAGAAACAGACCACTGTACTTCAATGTACATTATACAGTGCATTCTATTTGAAACAAGCCACTCTGAATAACTATTGGTTTAGTCAAAGTAACCGATATAGTAATCTTAAAGGTGTCGGCGAAGTCAAAGGCCAAAAAAACCAGTACAAAGGAATTACGCCGCAACGAATTAGTCCACGTGGACTGAAGAGCTGGCGGTTCGTATTGGATGATTTTTACTAACCGAGGTTTATGATTGGCCGAAGAGTCATAAAATTAAATTGGAAGTCATGTTACGGTGACCAACAGAATGTAGCGATGAGTACCGCCGTTGTGTCGTCAATGTTCAGTTCAGGAACTGATCGCGATTTAAGTGTTGCAATTCGATATTGGTGCAGTTATAATGACTTGAAATTTTTGTTATTTGTTCAAAATGTGGCGTCCTTGGACAAGTACTAATAGTAATAACGAGTGTAATAACATGTACAATATAACAACAGAAAGCAAGAATTTTGACCTATGGGTTTTGGAGTGTTCTTTCGTTTACTCCACGACAGCACTTAAGAAGGCTAGTCAGTATAACACACGCAGGAGTACATTTTCCCGTGCACATGATATAACACCTAGGTTGATTTATCAGTTACAGACTCTCTAGTATGACTCCCTATGTCATTACCCAGTTATTATTCACATAATTTTACAAAATTGAAGCCAGAGATAGATCACAAAAGCGACTCATTCGTGATCCAACACACTATACAAATAAACTTTGTACGGTGTACAAATAGACAAATTAGTCTCAGTTTTGATACTCTATTTATGAGATATTATCTTCGATATTGAAGTATATTTCACCCCGACTTCATATGACTATGACTATGATTATATTTATATTTTTATGTTTATAATTGTATTTATTTTTAAATTTATGTATTTATATTTACATTTTATTGATTTATATATATTTATGTTTGTATGTATATTACTTATATATTTAGGTTTTATGTTTATATTTACTATCCATTCTGTATAACACGCTTTGCCAATAAGATTTATTCTTGGACAATAAAGCATATTTTGATTTGATTTGAATAAACTTCATCGCTTTACTAAAAATACAACCAAACACTTTAACTAAAACTTCAAACTAATATTTAAATGTCTATCGTCTTATTAGATCACTTCGCACCGCACTGTCAACTATATTTCCTGCAAATGCGAGTGGGTAGTGTTTATACAGTGCTAGTCAAAAGTCCCCTCCCCCCTCGTATCTTTTGAACGGGTATACTTATAATAATGAAATTTGGAGTGTGGAAATAAACGGATGTAGGCTTCTTAACTGGTCATAACAGGTGACGCAATAGTCATAAATGACGTCATAAGGCCACTGTGACCAAAAATTTTAAATGGGACCCTATTGCAAGTGACAGCTCGTTTGAAAGGTATTGAAAATACCTATTCAGTCATACCAATTTTGTTTGGGTTTCGGCTGATTTTGATTAATAAATTGAAGAAATACGAAAATTATAGTTTCGCATTTAATTAATAAAGATTTAAGAACCAGTTCTTATAATAAGTGTTCAAAATGTGCTCCATCTACTTCCTGGCAGTAATGCATCCTATTGCTAAACTCTTGTCGTACTCGTCCCAGTGTGTCAGCGGAAATTGCCCTGCATTCTTCAACAATTCGTTGTTTCAGAATGGCAATACTGTCAGGTGCTGTAGCGTAAACCTTAGATTTCAAGTACCCCCATAGAAAAAAATCTAATGGTGTAAGGTCCGGTGACCGAGCTGGCCATTCGATCGAACCTCGTCGTCCAATCCATCTACCACGATATTACCTTCACGACGTTACCTTCATCTAGGTAACGTCTTACTGCACCGTAATAGTGTGCAGCACCATCTTGTTGAAACGTTATTTCCAAGTTGTCGAATTCATCTGGATTATCTTCTAGAATTTCAAGAATTAACGCCTCAATATCAGTTTGTAACATCTCCAGATACAATTCACCGGTTAAGTTAGCATTGAGAAAAAGAGGCCCAACTATGTGGTTTCCCAAAATACCTGCCCAAACATTTACTTTTTCTGGAAATTGAGTATGTTTTTCACGAAAGATGTGAGGATTTGTGTCACTCCAATACCTCACATTTTGAGTGTTAACATTTCCATTGAGAAAGAAAGTACTTTCGTCACTAAAACAAATTGTCTGTATGTAGCCTGGTTGTTGATTCATTTTATCGGACATAGTTTCACAGAATTCTAGTCTTCGGTCGGGGTCATCATCTGAAAGTTGGTGCACCATTTTTAATTTGTATGGATGAAATTTGTTTTTAGCCAACACCCTATGTACTGTCCTTTGACTGACTTCACAGATAGACGCAACTTGGGCTGTGGAAGAAGTAGGGTTCACTACCATTTCTCCAAGTGTGTCAATTTTTTTGTCATCACTAATTGTTGGTCGACCAGATCGTTTGGCATCTTGAACACTACCTGATGCTTCAAACTTCCGAAGAAGCTCCCTCAAATAAACCCTCGATATAGGGCGATCGGGGTACCTCTCATTAAACAGTCGTTCCGCTGCATGGAAATTGTTTCTACATTCACCAATTATTAAGATAGCTGCTACTTTGTCGGCTACAGTACGTACCATTTTGCCTATGTAAACACTTAAACGTCTCGTTAAACAATAGCTTAGGTAAATTTTCAAGGTATAAACACTTTTGACAAGTAGATAATTCAAACACGTCAACCTTTTTGACAATGAACCAGAGGCGTACTTTAAAATCTTTATTAATTAAATGCGAAACAATAATTTTCGTATTTCTTCAATTTATCAATCAAAATCAGCCGAAACCCAAACAAAATTGGTATGACTGAATAGGTATTTTCAATACCTTCCAAACGAGCTGTCACTTGCCATAGGGTCCCATTTAAAATTTTTGGTCACAGTGGCCTTGTGACGTCATTTATGACTATTGCGTCACCTGTTATGACCAGTTAAGAAGCCTACATCCGTTTATTTCCACCCTCCAAATTTCATTATTATAAGTATACCCGTTCCAAAGATACGAGGGGGGGAGGGGACTTTTGACTACCACTGTATATGCCAAGGGAAGTCTTAGGAAGCCGAAATAATCATTCTCGAAGCGATGCTACACCTAGAAGGATCTACAAACACAAGTAGAGTTTAGCGCGAGTTGACCAAGTCACAGTTGATTCACGACGAACAGCGGCGGCCGGTGTTATTTTTTTTCAGGGGATGATTTGCAACATTATTTTTGGGGTTGAATATTCTGACGATTCCTTAGACGACGTCTTCGTTATCACCGTTTCAAAAAAGTATTCTAAAAAAATCATCTGAAAAATGTATAAAACCTATAAACATGACTGGTGAGGTATTTATCGACCATAGGGAAAAGTTTTTGTCTTCGGTAACCTAAAATGCAACTGATGCGCTAATTTGTATAAATGTTCTTTTATGGCATGACTAACAAGTTTCACTGTCCACTGGACAGGACCGTATTTGTCCATTAGTATTGATTAAAATTTCGCTTGTTTCGTGATCCTTAAAAAATGTGTAATCGAAATTTGTTTTTTTTTCTAGCCACGAGAGAGAGGACAGATGCGATTCCACATGTTACATAACATCGATACTGCCTTACATTTTCTTCGGTGTAAAAACGTCAAATTAGTCAATATTAGATCAGAAGATATCGTGGATGGAAATCCTAAGCTGACATTGGGACTCATTTGGACGATTATTCTACATTTCCAGGTAAGCCACTCATTTTTTGTTTGCGAATATGCTTAGAGAAAGTCGGTTTGTTTTGGAAATCTAGATAATAATCAGTGAAAAATGTTCAATATACGAGTACAATTTGGGAATGAGATACAAAGATTACTGATGAAAACGAAATTGGCCGATTTCTCAAAGGTGGCGTTAAGAAAAAAAAACATCGCATCCGTATATTTTAATTTGAGCATATTTTCAACGTATTACTTACACTCTCTATACAGGATGTGATCCAACCCTTGAATCTTAAAAGGGATTATTACTCAAATGACACCTCTTTTGAAATGTCATTTATTTCTATTTCACCGCTACCTACTTTTTGAACACTATGTAGCTGGTAGATATCGAGAAAAAAATCACTAATAAAATTTGTCAAGAAACGACTGTTACATTTGAACTGTAGGATATAATTAGCAGTGTCTATTGAGAAAAAAATATCAGTGAAATCTAATTTTGTGTATTTTTCATTTACTTTGGCAGTGCTTGTCATCTGGAATACAACTGCAAAAAAATCAAATAAATAGAGCATTTATCGTTAAAACTGAACGTTTTTCGAAAGCTAGTGTGACGTCACGAAATATGTGCCATTGTCGGTACAATCTGTGAACCACGTCAGAAGTGTTATAAAGCGAAGCATTTAATGTATGAGTTTTCAATGAAGATGTATTTAGTGAAGAAATGTATGTTTGAGGCAAGTCTATTATTTCATAGTTTCCGAATAATTCTATAAGAATAAGGCTGATTTTCTCCTCAAATTTTGTGATTCAACAGGGTTTTTGAAGTCCAATCATTCAATTTTATCCTTCCTGTTCATAGGTATAAATGTATTCATCACATTAATACTTTGAAATAAATGTAACGTATTCCCATTGAGATGATCATCGCAACAACAAAAAGTTCAATCAAACGAACTCTTTTCTTCGCATCATCATCTTCCAGGGTTAACTCTTTCATTTTTGTGATAGTTAGAAACAAACCGGTTGAATAAATAAATTCACGTACTCTATAACACTTTTTTGGGTCTTTTTATTTTCTAAACTCCAACAACACAAGCAGACGAATACATACAACCAAAATATAGTTGAACTTTCACACTGTTTACACAGAAACTTATGATTTCTAGCCGGCTCCACATTTCGTATATCTGATGACGTCACGTCCTCTTTCTCTGAACCGCTTGTTTGAGGCTGATATAGAGATTTCTTTCTTCGAATTACTTGATGATTTCAGTTTTGTAATTGAAAAAATGAAAAGGACCCTATTGCTTTACCTACTTGTTTGTTTTCAATGTAGATCTTGGAGTTTGGTGCTTATAGTGAAAAATAAATGCAGTTTTCCGCAGTCTTCCGTTGATTATAGAAATAATAGATTATAAACATTACACTTTTTGACAGTCTTGATAATATTGCCATTAACACTAACCGACATTCTTGAACATAGTGACTGTTACAATGCGAATGATTCGACATTTAAAGAACATATAGAAAACTTATTTTCATCAGTATTTAATTCAAATCTTTCCGTGAAAGTGGCCTGTAAAATATAAAAATGTTTGCAACCAAGTATCACTCTCGTTAACAATCAAAAGTTGGATTGCCCCACGTCAAGAGGAGGAAATATGAGTAGTTTGAAAATATGCTCAGAAGATTTACCCCACAAGTGAGAAATTGTCGTTGTTTTGTCTTCATTGATCTACCCTGTATCGGTTTAAGTGTGTTTTTATAAAAGTGACTGGGATTTTTTGTTGAAAAACATTCATTCTCAGGTCATAATTTTAGGCTTATTTCAAGATAATTTACTGTATTGCAGAATGTTTTGCTCTTCATGTAATGAAGATTTTCTGCTAGCTTAACTTTAAGCTAGCCTAACTTTATGCTACGGTAAACTAGTTTAACATTAATGTTATCTAGCATAGATGAAAACCTTTTGTTCAATCGGTGAAAGTCCCATCTTTACGCTCATTTTTGGCTCCTATTCTCTTCTATCGCCGATATTGAGTATGTTTATTTTTTGGAACTTGGAATGCTCCTTCATTATCGTAATAATTAGAAATTAAGGTGATAACCTCAAAACACTTTTTTTTAAATATTCTTCGAGTGTGGGACAGATAGAAATATATCAAGAACTTCAGGTTAACTTCGTAGTTCAACAATACAATGTGCCTAAACTTATACAAAATTTGTAAAATGTATAGGATTTCGATTTGGTACTATTAGGTCAGCAGAAAAGCTAGCAGCTTTTAAAAAAAATTGAAAACCCGACGAAAGGAAGAAATAGGAGGCTAAAATGAACCTCAAATTGCCAATATATTCAAATCTATCCCAGAGTTTAAAATCTCCGAAAAGAGGGGAATTTAAATTTGGCCTGGCAAGCATAATGGTAAAGCTACGATTTATAAAAAACAACACATAGAAAATCGAGATTTCTTTCTATTGTAGGGGAATGTAAGCTAGCAGAGCTCACGATACCCCTGTCGAACGAAGAGTAGAAAATTCCGGAATACAGTATAAAATTAGCCTAAATTGTGGCCTGGAACTAAATGAAAAATACACCAAACACCATTCGATACTAAAATAAACCGCTTTCATCTCATTTATTGAAACAAAACGTACTTACTTTGAAACAACTTGAGTTTTTGTAATTCGCTTTTCGATTAGCTACAATCTTTTTGTTTATTTTGTGAACGAACGTTAAAATAGAAGAATTATGTAATGGCAGCTGACAGCATGTAAAAACAAATGAGTTGATGCACACCTTTAATACGGATTTTTTATTATATTTTACTGCAACTGCACAGGCGCACAAGGTAAGCTCTTCCACTTACCACCTCTAAAAAACTGACCGCTAAACTATTTCTAAAGAAATTTTATTTCAGTACATACCGGTTAATACAAAGTCATTCTTATTGTTGGACTCGGTATATTCTATCCTAAAACAGTTTTTGAAACGAGAGCCCAAAAACAATGCATTCTCGATCACCAGACAGTGCTTTTTCAACTCTTCTAGGTGTCATCACAAATGCATTTCAGCCTTAATATTTCTCAAAGGACAGGCTTTACTTCCTCAGACCTACTTCTTAAGGACAGATGCATTCAGAAATGCATTTGTTGTCCCGCCTAGCACCGCTAATGAGATATTGGTCGATCGAAACAGCGCTATCTGATGTGAAATGCTTTGTTTTTGGAATCTGGTTTCGAAAAGTATGTATATTTCGACAAATATGTTGACTTTTTATGTAATCTCAATAATACAAATCTAAATGTTGTGCAATTTTTGCACAAGCATGCTTTGCAAATCTCTTCAATAACTCTTCTTTATATGCTTCTATGTACTATATGGAAATCCTCTTGTGGGCCCAATCAATGTATTCCACAGTGACTGCAACAGTATATTTGTGTTTTTCCACGCCCTAACTTTCGTGATATTTTGAAAACATATCTGTATCTGTAGAGTAGGGAGGGACAGTGCAGGCCCACAGCACTGGCCACATGTGACCCATTGTACATCCTCCCGAGGAGTTGTCCTCTTAGGTCATCGTCCATCCTGTCCTTTCCAGGAAGTTGGACATGTCACTAGGAAACATCCCCTTTATATCGGCAGGTATAGGCCAAGACTCGCCGAACACACACTTTCTTATTGACGATAACTCCGGACACTCGCATTAGACATGCCTGGCAGTTTCATCATAGAGGTGTGTCCACCAGCCCCATATTATGGAGGTGTTTCCTTAGTTGACAGTGGTCAGTCAGAAATCCTACTGTTAAGCGTAGATTTTTCCTGGTCATCGCCAGATACTTCTTCGGCGCCAGCTTCCCAGGGTCACCCAGGGTGATCCAGGCAAGGTAGCACCCTTTGATTCCATCCCATCTCTTTGAGGATTGAGCATGGGTGTGACGTTTGGCTAGTTCCGCATTTATCGAAGCATCAGGCCGTTGGGGTCACTAGGTCCTAAAATTCTTAGTCCAGCCGCTTCCTTGGCTAAAGAGTCGACAATGCGATTGCCTTTACTCCTGTCGTGCCCCCCACCCACCTCCGGATAATGTTATTATCTATTTATCTTTGACAACATATAAAACATCAGCAGGTTAACGGAGAAACAAAGTTTTTCAAATAGATCATAGTTTGTAACTGCAGAACATATAGTAAATTATTGTGAGACATCGTTGGATGATAAATAAATATCTTTAGGAGATAACCAATTGACAAAACCTAATTTCAATTTGAATTTCTTCACAACAGAGTTTCTCATTGTAAACAGAGATCACTACATTATCACATAATCACGTCACACACTTATTTCGCCAAAGCATATGTATATCCCATACCGCCGCGCCGCCTGTGGATTTTGTTAGGTTTGTTTCTCGGCTAAAACCGTCACAGTTCTCATGCTGTTTGAATAGTATTCCCTAGATGTCGCTATATGCAACGTTCCGAGTGTTTGAATTACAGTTATCAAGCATTCCATGAATAATTTGATTATTCGTTACGTATTTTTATTGCATAAATACAGACTTCTGCGATTTAATTTAGGTAGATGTTTCTGGTATTTGGAATGAGCATATGCAAATTGTAGAGAGAAATTTTTTGAGTTATACAGTGCCAAATTATTTTTCAATGGGTAAAATACCTTTTATTAATTACTTTTGACAAAATTTGACGAAATACACATCTAATAGCGTTGGAGAAAAAGTAGCTGCAAGTAGAAATATGAAAAGCTATTCGGAATAGGTTTTTTTGGTCTCGATGAGTTATATAACTAATATTCTTTTCTTTCCACCGTTATAGTTCAGAAGATCTTTAAGGAGATTTTTGATAATAGCGAGAAAAGCGAATTGATTTAAAACATTTTCCAAACTTGCGCAGGCAGTATGTTGATAGTATTTACATTATTGGCATAAAAAATATATTCATAGGAAATGGAGTCAAAATTACTGTCTGTTTTTTTGTTGTTGTGGCATTCTCATTGAACAGTGAATTTTTGAATTGGTGAAGAGTTTGAAAGGTGGACATAAAGAGGTATGGAGCGACTTTATTTATATACCTTTATACCTTTATTTATATATAACGTAAGTTATATATAAACTGGTCTACCAATACAGAAATGTTTTCGAGTATTCCAAATCTGTTGTTTGCTATAACCAATTAATTAAAAAGGGATGGAAATGTCTGTGATACAGGTAAATCAACTTACTCCCAAGATGACTGAGTAATTAATTGAAAACCAGTCAATTATCTTTTTTCCCAACAAACTTTTCCAAAAAATCAACAAAGATATTCCAAAAATAAAAGCATAAACACCACTTTTTGAATTAAGTATATGGTAAAGGCACTCGACAGCAAATTCCGTATTTCTGGATTGTTCGTCAATTTTTCCAGAGTTTTTGTTTATGTAAACCATAAGCTGATGCTATAAATGGAAATGAGAAAGATTTAGTGTAAATAATAGCTTGGAAATCAACGAAGTCCTTTCAGAAGGTAGATGCCAACTTGTCAATGTTGAAAATGGTAACCATAAAGCAGGATATTCCCCATGGATCAATACTGAGTCCAATACTATTTTCGATATACAATAATGATCTTAGTAACTGCTTCACGAAATGTTAACGGTACGTTAAGTAGAGACTAATGATACATTTCTGTTGATGACATAGAACAAAGAAATTAGCAACAAGTAAATGGAAAAAAATTATCTAATACTCGTCAAATATTTCGAAGTCATACCTTGTCTAAACATTTTTGTTATCAATACTAGGATCTTCAAGTTGAATCTTGTGTTGTAAAAAACTGAGAAAAATTGCTATGCTAATTTTTATAGAAAACTTGAATTGTGGTACATCCAGTACCACAGCTGCTGCTGAAAGAGTATTGATTTTAGAAAAGATTGCAAAAAAATTCATTGCTAGTATTGGTGGGAAAGATATTTGTAGATAGGCGTTCAAAAACCTTTAGGCGCTCACTGCTACTGATCTCTATATTTATAAATGCGTATCAAAACACAGATGACTCGATAAAAAATAAACAAAATATAAATATTTTTGAATCAAGATTGAAACTAAATGCTACACCCCTGACAGATTTCAACCATATTGCTGTCATTATTGTACATGTAGGAATAATACAATTTTGACTTTGCAATTTTGAACATGGAGTAAATATTATTCTTTTTGTGAATAAAACCTTTTGGCTTTCCGCTTTTCCCGGCTTTTGGGGCTTTGCTCACGAGATGGAGCTGTTACTAATTAAGAAATATGTTTCTTAGACGAAAGTTTCATACACATAGTTGAGCCGAATCGAAGTCAGTTGAGTAATTCAATGTTCATGTGAGATTATTTGTTTCGAGAAGATTCTTTCTTCCAGTTTGTAACTGAAAGTATCCGATATTCAACTTTTATTGAAGAAGAAAGTAATACAAATCATGAAATTATGAAACAACAAAAATTAATTGGCCCTCCAGTCTCGCATTTGCTTTTTCAGCTGCAGGAAAATCCGGAAAACCTCTTATAAAACAAAATGTAGGGTGTCTCCAGAGGCTCCAATAAATTCAATACATCGCCAGAACACTTCGTGACCCGATTATCGCCAAACTTAAACCAGTCCGTTTCGTCTTTGACCAAGGCGTAATAATGACCAAATTCAACGCCAGAACCACAGTGAACAATGACTGCATGAATATTATAATAGTTGTCTGAGTAGAGCACCTATGCCGGTTTCATGACACCGGAAATTCAACTAACAGGAACAATGAAGTACATAGAGCTATGCGTATCCGTCACATACTTAACCAACTGCGCCACAAAAGCGCTACACGAAAAGCGTTATACGAAAAAACGTATACGTTTCTAGGTTGATAGTGAAAAATAATCATGTTGAATCTAATATCTAAATACGAATATTTATGAGCTGGTTTCAGTTTTTCATATCTTCACGAATCATTTTAATTTCGCCATTTTGAAGGATTATGAACCAAAAGCTGTCATCCCAAAAAATATGAAAATATTGTCAAATACTAATTGCTTAGTAGAATTTCCAAAAGATAGCCACAATTTCTACTGATGAATCCCAATATAATATACCCTCGGTTATTCACAATGAGAAAAACAAAATACCAGCAACATTTACAAAACCATTTATGGCCAGTAATCAAAGATATCGGTCGTCAAAAGTAATTGCGCAAGCTTATTTAGAGAGGTGCCGAAACAGTAATAATAATGATAATTTAGAGCCCCCACCTACATCCCGATATGGTAGGTATTAAACAATGATACTTTATTTGCTTCAATTGGTATCGCTGCCCAACATAATTACCTCACCTGTTATTTATTTCGATTCATCTCGCAATGAAATCATGTTTCATTTAATTATCACGTGGCATTGGCACATTTTCTTGAGAGCTGGTAGGTGTGATGTGATTTCGATTTTCATAAGGTTAAACTATACGTTTGGACACCTACACGTGATTTATTATGTACGGTACAGGCGTTTTGAGCTAAGGGATTTTTACTTATAAAAAAAAGGTAAAATGAAGCGGTTTAATTTCGAATTTTTCCAGTATTTACGAGGTCTGTTGAAAAAACTTATGTATTCAGTTTTAAAAAACTATTCAGGTTTCTAAGCGGGATAAAATTTTTCAAAACCTCTTCAAGTTTTTAAAAACTTTGACATTTTCGTTACTATAGTAAAAATGGGAAAAAACAAGAACATTTTCTATTGTTGATAACCAACATTTTGGGAACTTTAGTTGGTTTTCAGTTGCGGCAAAATTCTTATCAGATATTTTGTTGTTTTTTTGATGTGGAACGTTTTTGACCTGTCCAATAATCAAAAGAAAACTTACTTTTTTCCAAAACTAATTGATGATAAAAAATATACCAATTTCGTATATTATCAACATTTAAAAAAAAAATTTTCTATTTTTAACAAGTAATGCTTGAACTAAAGCAATTATGGCAATATTTTTGAAACTTTTCATTGTAAACAGAAAATATTTTTTCTGGAATTTTTATAGAGAAAATCTTTGAATATTTTTGGTAAAGCTCTTCAAGTAAAATTAAATGATTTTCTTACAATTTTTGATATTTTGAGTTACTTCGGATATACGAGTAATGGAAAATCTTTTTTACACGCTTTATATTAGCTTCACCTGTATGAATGTATGTATGTATGTTTGTTTGTAACTCTCAAGTTCTGTATCTGTATTGACAGAATTATCGGAATTATTGCTTGATCTATTCGCGGGCAGATGGCGCTGTACGTAACCTCATTGATTTTTCTTGATCTATTCGCTAGCAGATAGCGCTGTACGCAGGTGTACTGAGTTGAACCTCAAAACGATGAGCAGACACAATCCGTCGCTTATTTCTGGTATGTACTGCTCTTGGTAGAATCAATTGAACCTGGTTACTTTTACCCCAATTCGAAATTATTTCTAGATCCTCATTAAGATATGCAACCTCCTGCTGCCGGTAAAGTCGTTGATATACAATAAAAAGAGGGTTGGAGACCCTAGACCCTACTCATTTCCAAAAACTTGCTGCAAAAACACCTTATTTTGTGATTGACACAGGAGAAGCAAAATTGCCGATGATTTATGTACCAGTTTCAGATCGATATCTGGTTTTCTTTAAAAATTACAGACATGCAGACAAAATAAAAATTAAATAGAACTAAAGCGAATTGGCTCAAGTCAAATAGAGGCAGACTGAAACTTCATTATATAAACCTTTGAAGAGTCTGAATAGTCCGTATAAATTTCGTCTATAAATAAAATGAGTGATTGAAAAATTTGGATAATCAAGGTTTTTTGGCTTTTACCCCTCCCTCTTTATATAAAAAAATTGTAAGAAACTCCAAAGGAAGAAATTTACAAAGAAGCTCTCTCGAAACAACTACTCTCATATCAACATTGAATTGCACGAAATCACTCTTTAATATTCAGTTTGTTCTCCAAATATTCGTTATAGAATGGAATCAGATATCAGTCATTGGAACGCTACACAATTTAGAATATGAAAGCATTACGATATGAAATTTCACTTACATGGAACCCTGTCATCTCCAAGAGCGGACTTGGAAGTTTCGGAATAAGACACTTGTCTAATTACCTCATCAGCACCCCGTTTGGAAGCTTGCCACAATTTTTTTCATAAAGATGGATAAGTACAAGTTAAAAATCTTTTTTTTCAGAAACATAACATCTCTAAAAAAAATGTTTTTCTAAGTTGAATTTAGAATTCCTAATAGATTTCCAAAGAAAATAACTCGTCTAATGAAGATGTCGCCTGTGGTATATTTCTCTCTGAAATGTGAAGTAATATTACTCAATATGTTTATCAATGTATGCATTTGAACTCTTTATAAATATTACTGCACATTATGCAAATTATATTAGTGTTTTGCCTTTCTACGCTACTGTTTTCCTCTTATAACGGTTGAAACCTGGCTATGTTCCATACCTCATTTCATAGTCCGTAAATATCTGATTAATGAAGATGGCACGGAAAGATAGCCTTCCAGAACTATGCCAAACGACGTTAACAAGGGAAAAACAATAGAATCCAATTACCGAAGATGATATAATCTCAAGAGGAACCAGTGAGCTGGCCAGTTTTTCATGGTCTATAACCATAATCGATCATGACCCATTCTGGTTAACGAATCCGTTTTTTTACCGTTGTTGAAGTATTGTTTAAACATTCCATTGGAATTAGTCGGAATTATTGGCAATTTCACCTGATCAAAACAGCACAGCACAATTCTGAATGAGGTATCACTTTTTTTTTCGAGGACAAAACACAAGTATTACAGATAAATCCTGAAGTGCTTGTCACTGCCACTTCTCCACGAATTATCATTTAGTCATCCTTGTTCACTGTGTTCCAACATGGTTTATTTTACTGAAGAAATAATAGAAATTGTTGCAACCTATTATCGAAATAATGAATGTGCTAAAGCTGCTGCAAGAATTTATAATACGAATCATCCAGACCACAACAATACATGAAGTATCCCGTCCTGTCAGAAATAACGGAGTTGAAGTTGCAGTTTTAGGACATGTACAAATGGATGATTGACAATCTATCAGACAAGTACCTAGAGCGTCTGGTGTATCAGCTACTACTATTTTTCTGATTTTGAAAGCCTACAAATTCCATACTTTCAAAATAAGGCTAGTTCAGAAGATGATCCTGATCGTCGACTTTAGTTTTGTGAGGTGCTCAGCGAGAAATTGACCAATAACCCAAACCTATTATACAATACATGTTTTTCAGAAGAAAGTTCTGTCATGTTGAATGGTGAAATGAATAGACATAATTGTCGTTACTGGAGCGATGTGAATCCTCTTTTGGTGATTGAAACACGTTCACAAACTCCACAAAAATTGAATTTCTGGGCTGGCATAGTTGGTAACCATATTGTTGGGTCATTATTCATTGAAGGTAATCTCAATGGAGACGCATACTTAAATATATTACAAGACTGTGTAGATCCTATGATTATACAAATTTTAGAAAATAGTGACAAATCTGTAAAAAATGGAATAACATTCCAGCGGGATGGTGCACCCCCATATTTTGATGTTCGGGTGAGACAGTTTTTGGACGAACGTTTTCCAATGCGTTGTATCGGCAAAAGAAGTCCAGTGGAGTGGCCAGCTTGATCACGTGATCTCACACCTATGAATTTCTTTCTGTAGGGACACCTGAAGTTGAAAGTGTACTCTACTAAACCTACAAATATAGAAGACCTGCGACAGAGGGAAAGTGGCGTAAAATCATCCAATTCTCTTCTTCTAGTGAAGGGGATTATCATAGTTTTGCTATGGTTGATAGACATCTGCTCCCCCAGGCACCAACTGTGAACAACCAGAGAAGTACCAGAGAAGTACCTTGAGGGCAGTCTCTAATGACTCTGAACCTAATGAACTCGCCTTGAAGAGTCGTAGTTGCAGATCTGTTTACCAGCATCAGAGATGATCCTATATATGGAGAAATACAGTAACCATAATCTCCTTGTTGTCAAGGGATTGGTAAATTTTCTCTACAGAGTTTTTTGATGCCAAATCTGTCGATTTGCCGGTTTGATATGCATACTGGGACGCATATAAGTCCTTTCAACAGGAAGGCTGATTGGTCGTACTGAATAATGTAAACGTATTGAAGCATTGAAAATTTCCATCGAAATTCGAAAGAAATACAAATTTTGGATGTTCAATTAAATGAATCTAATGATTATTAATGCGATATTTTTGTTACTCACCGTATACATACAACTATGAAAAGTTTTTTGAGATTT
The DNA here is from genome assembly GCF_025532065.1 of Leptinotarsa decemlineata. Classification (NCBI taxonomy): domain Eukaryota; kingdom Metazoa; phylum Arthropoda; class Insecta; order Coleoptera; family Chrysomelidae; genus Leptinotarsa; species Leptinotarsa decemlineata. Next base: position 1,534,417 of record NW_027412547.1, read on the forward strand.
GTTACGCCATTTTTTTTTACTTTTTCACCGCCTATGAAGCTACCAGAAAATGGTTTACTAGTCCGCTGCCTAAGGAATTAGACTATAGAGGTCACTTTTCCTATTTTCCAAACCATTTTTTTGTACGGCGTTCAATCAGGAAAGATCCCATTCCTAATTAGTATATAAATTTATACAAACCACATTAAAACTTTTTTCGAATTACCCTTCACGTCAGGACTACGAAAATCATACATTTTCAGAGGTATCTAATCCCTCTCTAAAAATTGAACATTGGCTTGCGGTCTATGAGTAATTTGTTCTTAAAATAAAATGCGGAGGATCTAGAAAGAAGAACATCAATTCAAGTGCTCAAAAAAATAAGATTGTGCATTTTTGTTGTTTGGAGTGTTTACTCACTACCAAAGCACACTTCAAAAATAACAGTGACGGCAACAAAGACGTCTACCTGAAGATTTTCGCCTACGTACAACATCATGCAATTCAGACACCGTTCTCAGGTGATAAAATGAACAACAGCGGTACCGTAAAAGATGAATAATAACTCCATGAGATCACCGTGACATCATCCGGACTTTTGAGATGGAGGTGTCATTTCTTCGAAAACGAGTTCACGGGGATCAGACCAAAAAAAAAGTTCATTAACTCGATAGGATCGATATTTTGACGCAACCTTTAATGTTATCAAGAGTATTATTAACATAGAGTGTGAAATTTGCATTGAAATGAGAAACTGGCTTGAATCGTTAATAAAAAAGATAACTATCTTCTTCTTCTCAATAGCAATTATACCGTTAGATGCAAGAATGTTGAAATCGGATTAACTATGTCAGAGCAACGGCCAAGATTATAATGTATCCGCCCTTGTAACTTGAAATAATATGTGGTTTATCCATCAAGGTTTCCGTTTTCTTATGTTAACAAATATCTCTAGAACCCGTGAACTTTTGTTTTCACGGGGACGTATTTATACATGTATTCCCACACTATAACTCAAACCCCTTAAAGGGGGTGTCACTCACCCTCAATGTTTCAAATAGAACAGGGTATGTTGTGATACATTTGAAAAAAATGAATTTTTGTGGTGTCGAGCAATACAATTCCAAACATTCTCCAACATATTTTACTAATTCGACTTAATATTCCACTAGTTAATATAGATAGTATCTGTAGAGTAGGGAGTTTCAGTGTAAGCTCATAGCACTTAGGCCATATGTGACCCATTGAACATCCTCCCGAGGTCATCGTCCATCCTGTCCTTTCCAGGAAGGTGGACAGGTCACTGCACTGCAAAAATTAATCTTGTGAAATCACATAATATTACTTTGGCCTTCTTGTAACCAACGTAAAATGATGTGATATCACAGGGATTTCTGTGAACGTCATATTACCAAATGAATTTGGTGAAAACTCCTTGGGAATTTACATATTGAGTCATGTGATTTTACCATACGAGTACAGTAATTTTCACAATCTCCTTTGTAATTTTCGACCATAAATGCAGGAATTACATGACTTATTATGAATGTATTAAAGTATTAATAATATGGAAATCTATATTCACTTTCTAATAGTCATTTCTAGTATCACATAAAATAAACCCCAATTCACGAGAGTTATTATCTATGAATTATATCGTCAGTTGTGAGAAATTTTATCTATACTGTGTGATTGCAGTATGCTAAATTACTTTGAAATAAAATATCATTTTCATTGTAATTATTTTACTACGTTTTCAAACCCTAGGAAGAAAATTGGTCAAAAGGGTGATTATGAATTTTACTCTGTACAGTATTGAGAAAAATTGAGAAATTAGGAAATTATGTTCTTTCATTAGACAAGTTGAAAATATTCTCTTAATAATTACTATTCCTTTTTTGACAATATATTTGCCCTGTTTTCAAATTGAGGATCTTGAAAATATGGTAGAAACTGCAAAATATAATATATTTCGGAAATGAAATGAAATGAAATGAAATGAATGAAGTTACACATGAGATATGTATTATGTAGCATAGGAACGTTTATTAGGTTTAATGAAAACATAATCTTATCTTATTGTGATATTCATTCATTCATGAAGTTGAATACTTTTTTTTCAAACAGGACATTTTTTTTGACTTTGATCCTATATCCGGATGTATCTTCAAAAACATTCTCTGAAGAAATTCCAATGAAGTTTCTAAGGCCTTTGGGTACTTTCATAATGAAGAACAAACTTTGGAAGTTTCTAGAAAGCTTTTATATCCGTCTTTAATATTTTTCTTTTCAAATAACACATGGTGAATTGACAGTTCCTCAGAAGCTGAAAAAAATACACAGATTATTTTAAATTTCCATCTCAATGCTGATGAGAGCAACTGCTCAAATCGAAATTCCACAGTTAGAATGAAAACATACAAATGTTACCCCATTACATTTTCTGTGAAAATATTGATGTAAATCATATTTCCTAATCGATACGCACTAGAAAGAACACACCAGCTATTAATACATCTGTATAACTATATGGGTACTTAACTTTGTTTACCTGCATTCCCAAACACCACACTTTTTACAACGCACGCTTTGACCAAAGTTTTTAACTGATGTAGATACTTACTTGGTTTCAAAGGGATTCAAGTTAGCGCGGCGTTCTGAAAATGGAAGGTCACTGATGTACCACGTTTCTTGGAGGGCATTTCACACAAAATATCACGTAAATTGAACTTCACATGAAATCTTATGTGATTTATTTAATTTCACAATGTATTTTTACTCAAGTCTTTGGTTCACATATGATATTCTGTGAATTCCATTATCACGGTTTTTATTGTGTAAAATTGAAGTTACCCTATAAATATTGTGAAAATTACAGTATATATCTATGTTTCTCACAATTATTTTTAACAGTGTGGGAGACATCTCCTTTATATCGGCAGGTGTAGGCCAAGACTCGCCGAACACACACTCTCTTATTGACGATAACTCCGGGCACTCGCATAAGACATGCGTGACAGTTTCATCATAGAGGTGTGTCCACAAGCCCCATATTATGGAGGTGTTTCCTTAGTTGACAGTAGCCCGTCAGAAATCCTACTGTTAAGCGTAGATTTTTCCTAGTCCATCCCATCTCTTTAGGGATTGAGCATGGGTGTATTATTTGGCTAGTTCTGCAGTTGTCGAAATCATCAGGCCGTAGGTGCCACTAAAATTCTTAGTCCAGCCGCTTCCTTGGCTAAAGAGTCGACAATGCGATTATCTTTACTCCTGTCGTGCCCTTTAACCCACCTCAGGATAATGTTATCATCTACCGAGGCTTTGGCTAAATCTTACTGACACTCTAGTACTAGCCCTGAGGTTACATGTTGTCTGTTCAACGTTGTATAAGAGTAACGACAACTTTCTTCGACGAGAGAAATGTAGATAGACACGTACATTCCCACATGTAACTTATTGTAATCAGTAGCAAACTTATAATGGAAGATTGAAAACCCAGTAAAAAATGAGGCAGTAGAAGTACCTGTTCTGGGTCAAGTTTCAGATTGTATTTCAGATTGTACCAGAAAATTTTGTAGCGGGAGTTTTGCTGACCACTGTAGAAAGGGATTCAAAAACATAGTAAATGGCTCAGATATAAAATTCAACTTATTCAAAAACTGAATGAAGATGACGACTGCCGCTGTTCACAATTTTCTGAGATAATCTACAGTATAATCATAAATAATCCCAACTACCCTTTTAATGAATTTCATTAGTTTGGACTTCCATTATTTAATATGATTCTAACGCGATTCGAAATCTATAAAAAAAACAAAGAAAATTAGAATGAATAGCTGAAATATCAATTATATGAAACAGTAAAACCTGAAATCAAAGTACAATAAAACAAATAAAATAATAAAGATGCAAGATGAAAACGACTACAGAGTAAAAAGAAATAAAAAATAATTAAAATGATAATAAGCATAAAATTACTTCACAACGTTTCGATTTTTAGTATCCACAATTGTCTTCGGGTGATGGTTGGACTATTCTCCCGAGAGATGATTATTTATCTATCCCCTCTTCCCCGAGTACACTTCACCGGTTTAGCGAGAGTTAACCGTTGAACAACATATATGCGGCTTCTTTGAACTTTCCCTTGAACCAGTGTTCCTCCCTATGGATGATCCTAGCTTGGGACCACTTCATGTTATATTAATGATTCCAAACATGCTCTGCTATTCCCGATTTGCTGGTTTCTTCTCGCTCAAGAAGGAACTAAGCATTTTCAACAGACTTTGGCTAGGAGACAGAAAGAGCTTCGCGAGGAAGAGAAGCCGTGACAACCAGTGCTTGTACTACCCTACGACAGAGGATTGTCTGAAAGGATGAGAATATTGGGTCCAAGTACAACGTCAGAACCTGCTTCACGAAAACCAGGCCTCTAAACGCGGACTGCGATTCCAAGAATTGCATTTTTGGGATACCACGTGAATGCGGCAAATCCTATATCGGTGTACCGGCCGACTGGCCCCCTGGCCGGTATCGCCGCAACCGAAATGTAACTGCATTTTAAGTCTGTAATAGCCATATTAGATAACAATTGCTGTATCGCTTAAAATCGCTTTATAAATTAACCATCATTTATCGAGGATAAAAATTATACCATCGCTGACTTTTTTGTAGATTTTTTAAGGTGTACTACTGTAGTAGTAGTAGATTATTTTGATCTATCTCGTAGGGTTCAGCCTGCGTTTGCAATGTAAACGCAAAAAAGGTGTTTATTTACGTCACATTAGAAACCTCCTAAATTATCAGAATTTCTCAATATATTATGCATGTTATATACGTATTAACCATCCTCTTGAATAACTTCATTTATTTAAAAAACTCACATTGAAATCCATTGCGTAGTTTTAAAGATCTAAGTACATAATATACGAACAGACAGCGGGAAGCGACTTTGATTTCTACTATATAGTGATATAATTGACATTTCCGCTATTCATTCTAATTTCATTTGCTCTCTAATAAATTTCGATTTCACCGTGAAGCCATAGTAAAAGTCAACCAGTAAAAACGAAGTTGAAAGATATTACAGGAGATTTTCTGGTAAGTTAATTATAACCAACTACAAAGTACTAAAAACAATAATAACAACAGCGAATGAACTAAACACAATATCAATTTCCGACCGTTCATGCCCATGGGACCGTCGAATCCTTTGATACTACAGCACTGAAAACATTGGATGAGAATCTCATCCTAAGAGCGGTTGAAGGTCCCCGGCAACTCGGGCGGATCAGGTGGTAAGAGAGCCTACTAGTTGTATTATTCTACTGTGGTGAAACATTGTCAACCACTTCCAAACAAATACCTTTTTAATGTTTGCTTTCTTTCTCAATAAGACTTGTCGTTACTGTCCAAAAGTCTACCATGATGTTCATACTCAACATCCACAAAAAACAGACGTTTGGATTCACTTTTTTTCGTGATAACATATTTGGACTATTTTCTTGCCAAGAAAGTTGAGATTCCCGTCAATCTATCGCTAATGGAAATTCTGGAAAACGACAAACGTTACCGTAGGGGTTTACCATCCCATTACGCATTACCTGTACAGTTGTTTCTGAATGATACGTTTTCTGGAAGAAAAATTGGGACTAGCGATCCGATCGAAATGAGTGGTTTTAGTAACGGTGATGAAGTTGATGTGTAAACATGTTTCCTTAAAAATAAATGTATTGGGAAACTCATGGTTTTTTTATTTTCACATAAAATGACTTTAATTCTTATGGCTATTTTCGATGGATCACCCTGTGTAATCACACGTTCGTGAAGTGATCATTGATGAAGTGTTATAATAACCTACCGAACGTTATTTATCTATTATATCTAATGAAGTACGTGCCTAGACTTTCTATTAACTTCCGCTCATTTGCAATCCTCAAGACTTCCTGTTGGCCATGAATGTTTAGTGTCAGAACAATCTCTACTGAGTGGATTTGTTCACAAAAAGAATTTGAAACTTTAATAACTTCTAATTATTATATTCGAGCGCTTTCGATAGCAGGCCGTGCTTTCATCTTCATGGCTCTACTCAAATTGAACGTTTTATCTTCTTATTTGTTCTTTTATACGGTTAGGACGCCTTAGTGCAGGTATTTGTCATCTCCTTTCATCCGGATGTCTCTTTAAATTTGCCTGTACTTGGATTACATCAGGTAATATCCTTTGTGTTATTGTTTCTCTAGGATCATTGTTTCTAGGAATGTGTAGTATTGTGGAGTATATTGAATCTTTTTTGACTGGTTGAAAGAACAGTTCTTCATCAAGTGAATAAGCCATCAAATTCCAACAACACATCAAATGTCCTTCACTACAACATCATAAACATTCCGTCTCACACTCGTATATCTCTACGTCCCTGCTCATCTCAATGAAATTTCACTCAACCTCAACAATATTTCGGCAGTGAAACAAGCAGCGATGGTAGAACAGACGGTCTAATAGCAGTACGGTCTACTGACCATGCGTGATCTCTCGCATAAGGTGCATTTTAATAGACTCATTGTTCTACAATGTTGATACAGGTTGCGTTACACCATAACCCATGAATGGTTATTATCGTCAAAGGGCCCCAGAACAATGAAAGATCATTTCTTGCATTGCAATCGCTCAAAGGATTTGCGGGCAAGTTGGTGAAGTGCATGAGAAATATACCTACTATGATTTATGTAGCTACATTTTTCTCTTCAACTATTATTTTTTGACAATGTCATTTTCTTCATTAACGTTATTACGTAATTAAAAATTGATGTTATGGGCCCTTCTGCGATTCCCTAAGGGCTGGAGGAGCTGGAATAAAATCTATCTCGGCCAAGAAACAGAAATCGTTGCGTTTGTACAGTTGCTCGTGAGACTGTAAACTCGAAATCTCAACTTTGATATCGTTAAAGTCATAATTTCCAGATTAAAGTTGTATTTTCTGAGGTATTTCCCAGCAACGCATTTGTGGATCAGCCTAGCACCATTGCTGAGATCGGTGGCGTATCGAAACAGCGCTATTTCATTTTGAATCACAATATATGCATTGTGTTTGGCCTCTAGTTCACATCAGTTGCCTTACAGTAAGAGCTGCAGTAAAAGAAAAAGGATGAAACTGGTCGGCGCGGCGGTCGATGTTGAAGCTTGACTTTGCAACTGAGCACCTTGTAGGGGAGCCTCGTTCATCTTTGATATTCTAGGATCCGAAATTAAGACTTCAAACTAGATATTTCGACTTTAAACTAGAAATTACGACTATAAACTCGAAATCCCGACTTCAATCTCAAAATTTCGACTTTAAACTGGAAATTACGACTTTAATATCGAAATGTCGACTTTAAACTCGAAATTTTGACTTTAATCTCGTAATTCAGAGTTTAAAGTCGGAATTTAGACATTTAAGTCGAGAATAAAGTCTAAATTTCGCGTTTAAAGTCGTAATTTCTAGTTTAGAGTCGTAATTTTGATATTGAAGTCGTTATTTCGAGTTCAAAGTCGAAATTTTGAGATTAAACTCGTAATTGCGAGTTTGAAGTCGAAATGTTGTGATTATCGTCGATATTTCGAGTTTGAAGTCGTAATTTCCAGTTTAAAATAGAAATTTCGAGTTTAAAATCGTAATTTCAATATTGAACTCATAATTGTATGTTCAAAGTCGAAATTTTGAGAATAAATTCGAGATAACAAGTTTGAAGTTGTAATTTCGAGTTTAAAATCGTAATTTCAATATTTAAGTCATAATTGTGATTTCAAAGTCAAAATTTTGAGATTAAAGTAGACATTTTGAGTTTGATGTCGTAATTTCTAGTTTAAAGTCGCAATTTCGGTTTTGAACTCGTTATTTCGAGTTATAAGTCGACATTAAGGACGTAATTTCGAGTTTATAGTCGTTATTTCGAGTTCAAAGTCGACATTTCGAGTTTGAAGTCGTAATTTTGAGTTTAAAGTGGAATTTTCGAGTGTAAAGTGGAAATTTGGAGTTTAAAATATCTGCTGAGTGATGCCACACTATTGGCTTTTGTATCAAAAAGTACTAAAAAATATTTATTTTCATACAAAACTCATCCGACTTTGGTATCTTGACCCTTTCAAAAGTTAAGAGGGAGGAGACTATTTACGTTCGCACTCGTATACGCTGTTAAAAAATGTGTTTTTCAAAAACCCGGAAAGATCCTGATCCCGTTGATTGAGTACATAGGGTTTTTAATGATCTAGAAATTGTACAGAAACAGAAATTCCAAATGAACATATGTTGAAACATTTGTCACGAATAATATAATAAGGCTTTCAAGTCAAAACATTTTCATCATCACTTGTACTACAGTTCATATAATAAATCGTTCTAAGTTTACTTTTTGTTTCGTTTACATCATTATTAGTATTATCTCAAAATGGATTCAGTTTGTTAATTATTACGTGATTATTCAGCTAATCTCAAAAAACATAGGTTTGTGGACACGCAAAATCCACAAATTTGATAAAAATTAAACAACCTCATCGGGGAGGGTCAAATGTTTTTTTTAATTGATACACTCAGGGACGGATTTGAAAGTCTGGAGACCCTGGAGCAACGAAGGAGTGGAGACCCCTAGTAATTAATTATTTTACAAATAAAAAAAAATATTTTTTTGTGTCAAGTCTTTCAAAAAAATTGTCAGCAAATGAAATTACTTCAACAAAGAATGTAGTAATTTGTTGAAGTCAAAAACAAAAACTAAATTACCGCATTAACGAATGGAACTTTGCGAACTTTTTTTCTACGAAAATTCGTTAATTCTGAAATCTAGCTTTCGGAGCGTCAGAAAGACCTGCAGGGTTAACCGTTTTAGGATTTTTTTACTTATTTTGTTTCTCTTATACTCATGGGTACAAATTACACATTAAAAAAAAGTATTGCCACTGAAACGCTCGATCAAATCAAAAATTTATAGTAATAGGAAACTTGCAATCAGTGCTTTCTGATATATCGATAACAATATTATTATGTTTGTGCAAGTATTTGTCGAGATTTTGATATTAACGTTGCAATTTCGAGTTAAAAGTCGACATTTTGAGATTAAAGTTGAAATTTCGATATTAAAGTCGTAATTTCGAGTTTAAAGTTGTAATTTCTGAGGTATTTCCCAGCAACGCATTTGTGGATCAGCCTAGCACCATTGCTGAGATCCTTGGCGGATCGAAACAGCGCTATCTGGTTCTGAATCATAATACATGGTTTGGCCCCTAGTTTACATTAGTTGCCTTGTAGTCGATGTTGAAGCTTGACTTTGCAACTGAGCGCCTTGCATGGGAAGCCTCCTTCATCTTTGATATTCAAGGATTCAAAATTACGACTTTAAACTCGAAATATTGACTTTAATCTCGTAATTTAAATTTTAAGTCGGAATTCAAATATTGAAGTCGAGATTAAAGTCGAAATTTCGAGTTCAATGTAGTAACTTCGATATTGAAGTCGTTATTTCGAGTTTGAACTCGAAATTTTGAGATTAAAGTCGAGATTTCGATATTGATTACACATTAAGAAAAAGTATTGCCACTGAAATGCTCGATCAAATCAAAAATGTATAGTAAATGGAAACTTTCGATTAGTGCTTTTTGATATATCGATAACAATACAATTTGTGCAAGTATTCTTAGTAAAAATACAAAAAAATTTGGGAAAAACTTCTAAGTTGCAGACCTGTCAAAATTTGAACAGTTTTTTTATCTATATTGTGGTGGCCCCTTTCCAGTGAAGACCCCTGGCAATAACCCCGCCTGCCCTCTCCTGAATCCGGCCCTGGATATACTTGTAGTGAACTTTTTCCTTTGTCCACGGCAAAATCTCATATGAGGTCACCATCTCGAGAATCATAAGAATCAAAGCCATAGCGATGGCAGAATTAGCGAAATCAACCACCTGAGCGTGTGAGTCATAAACGACAATCATTCGCCATTGTCCGGTCTTTATTGTTCTCCGTTTATGAACAGCAGATGAGAGAATATTTGGGCCTTATTTATAATGCCCCGGCATACTTCCTGTGCGCCGTGATGATTTCCGCTTGGTTTGCTTCCCAAGTTCATAACTATTTTTAATGTGAGTCTTCTTTTCCACCGTTACACGGAATTTGGAATTAATAATGGCTGTGAAAAACAACGAACAAACAACATATGGCACTCGAATGGATTTAGCTTGAACTTACAAAGGCTTAATGGCAGGAAAGAATAAAAAAAGAAATTTTCGAAACTGTTTCTACTCAATATTTTCATGGCACAAAGTCAAATCAACTTTTCAAAAAAAAGCTTTTTGGCTTTTACATTTTTTAAACATTTTCACACATAAATTGTAAGAAACTTTTGAAAGAAAGAGAAAAGTTGGGATTCAATCAAATAGGTGCATGAAGTGGTAATGTTATGAATGAAATAAGTGGTTCATCTTGTTATATTATCCATAAAAACACACATCGGAAAAGTCTAGGGATATTTTTATAACATACTAAATTTCATAAACATAAATGCATGAGGTCGTTTAATTTCGATTAAATTGGTACACTCGACCACCCTGTAGATTTCTATGGGTTGAACAAAGTCTGCAAAAACGGTAACTAATCTTTTATCAAGTTTTTTACAAACTAGGTTTTCGGCTAAAATGAATAATCTGAAAGTGTCGAGTTTGTGCATTCTATGCAGTTCTTGCTCAGCAATTAAACTGGAAGTATTGTGCTTTAACATGGAACGCCATCACTTACCATTGGCTGAGATGAATAGAGCTGTAGGGCTTCTTCAAGGTGGCATGCGACAAAATGATGTAGCTCTTCGTTTGGGGGTCTCCCAAAGTGTTATCAGTCGATTGTGGCGGCGTTTCCGTGAAACTGGCAGTCCAGCCGAACAACATCCAGGGCGAGGACGCGCTACAACTGCAGTTCAAGACCGATTTTTGGTCTCAACCGCAAGAAGACAACCGACAATCACAGCACCTGAGTTGGTTAACGTGTTGCAGCAGACGCACCAGGTAACCATTGGTCGTGATACTGTCAGAAATCGACTGCATGAAGCAGATCTCCACAACAGAAGGCCACTTAGATGTCCACCTTTGTCGAGAGGTAATCGCGGTAGAAGATTAGAGTGGTGTCAAGAACATCAAAACTGGGATGCAAATGATTGGGCCACAGTTTTGTTTACAGACGAATCCAGATTTGGATTTCATCCAGATTCTCGTCGAGTAAGACTGTGGAGACGACCTGGAAATAATTAACGTTTGAGACACGTCCAGGAAGTCCACACATACAGAGGTGGTACAGTAATGCTATGTGGCGGAATCATGATAGGCGGCAGAACCGATCTCGTTTTTCCAAATCGCTCCCTCACAGCTCGCCAGTACCTCGACACCATTCTTCTACCTATCGTCCGTCCTTTTGCTGATGCTGTTGGTGAAAACTTCCACCTAATGCACGATAATGCTCGTCCACATGTCGCGCGTCTAGTGACTGACTGGCTCACCAACGAAAGAGTTGATGTATTGCCATGGCCAGCACAATCACCGGACCTGAATCCCATCGAGCATGTGTGGGACATGCTTCAACGAAGAATTACTCCGCATATGGGGAACATTCACACAACGTTTCAATTGAGAGAGCTTTTAATCGCTCTCTATATCATGAACTGAAATAAATGTTTACATTATTATTTAATATATATGTAATAAGTGTACAACTGAAATAATAAATTAATTATAGATACAAATAATAATTATTAAAGCTGGAGAAAATAAATTATTCCAAATATTAATTTAAATTAAATGTTTATTTCATAAAGTAATCTTAAAATTTTGAATAAAACAATTTATCGTCAGGTTGTCCCATAGTAGATGTATCAAAATAAATTTTAATAAATAGTTGGAATGCATTAATGAACTTAAACGAATAATCAAATAATCCACAGCGAGAAATTATAAAAAAAAGTATAATTTTTTTTTTATAAAGATAGACATTTTGGAGATTCATATCTTTAAATATTTGCAGAATGGAAATCCTTTACAGGAAGAATCATTTTCCCCTTCTTTAAAATATCTATACAGTGCATTTCTTTAATGTCACCCCACCCCTATTATTTTTTTAATGGGTCAACTCAAAAAATTTAAATTTGGGATAATGAAATTAATGCATGAATAATTTATTTTGAAGTGAAATTGACAGATGAAACTATCAAGATGGCGACTGGGCGCCATCTGGAAAAAAATAATGGAAAGGGGGTCTTGTGACACATCATTTTGAAGCTCCTGACAAATGCTTCACAACCCTAGAATATAATGTCAATATCTTCAACTACTACAAAATGGCGGAACTTTTAATAATTGCCCGAATACATTGACATTCAACTACATAATATGATGTAATAAGCTTGAGGTCAGTTCAGAAGATGCTCGAAGTGATTGCCTTGAACTTTTTGACATATAAACAACCTATCCGATATTTCACGCCGAACATTTTCGAACACAGTAACGTTAATATCTCTACAAATATTTATTATTCTCTGCCGTATATCCAATATTGAAGCAGGTTCAGTTTCGTACACCTTTTGCTTCGAATAGCCCCATAAAAAAGTCCAAAGGTGTCAAATCTGGCGAGCGGGCTGGCCATTCTATAGCACCTCGATGGCCAATCCAACGACTGGGAGTAATGTGGTGGTGCTCCATCTTGTTGGAATATAATATCCATATAGAATTTATTAGGATTTGCTACGACGATTTCAGTGATGAGAGGGTCAACAGTAGTTTCCAGCATATTCAAATACAGTTCCCTTATTACATTTTGATCAATAAATAGAGGTCCTACAATATGGTTTCCCAATAGATGGCGCCCGGTGCCATCTTGAAAGTTTTATCTGTCAATTTCACTTGAAATTGCCTTAATTTCCTTATCCCATTTTTGAGTTGATCCCTCCAAAAAATAAAAGGGGGGGGACATAATAATAAAGCACTGTATATGTTTCGAGATGCCTTTATCTCTCAGTTTGTCTGGAAGTTACTTCTTCGTAAGGAGTTCATTTTGAAATAGTTACTTTCTTCCTTTCTTTGGAAGCTTCCCACATTGTTTGTTGGAGAAGTAGAAAGCCAAAACCTTTCATGTTCATGTATATTCATCTAATAAACAAAACGAACCGCGTTGTTGACAGTAATGTCATTATTATTCTCTAATACCACCAACTGAATTGATCTTATCGAATTCCACGAAACCCACATACCGTCTACCGGCGATGCCCATCTAAGGCGATCCGCACACGCAACATGCAAAACAAATAACTATTAGATAATAACACGATCGAAACGATTTTTTCCGCTCGGAGGGGCACCTCCGCCCGCTTACGGCCCTGGAATCTCCTACACATCGCGATCGTACAAAAACAAGGCTAACTCGACTCTCAGTACACACCGGCTCTCACCTGACGAAACACCTGACTGTCGAGGTACACGGGACCGATTTCGAAACAAACGCGAAACGATTTTCATTTGTTCGATTATTATTGTTTGTTTACGACTCGCGGATCGAAGTGGGTGCCGTGCGACTGTCAAACGTCAAAACAAAAGATCGATGGATCCGTCGATGGAGGGTGCGTTACATAGGGCTGGGGTTGAGTTAGAGAGGCACTGATTTTAGTTTGGTACTACAGTTTTTCCCAAATCAAAATAGGGACAAATATTCTGCTGTTGATTGAGATGTAATTTGTTCGAGTGGTTCAATGTGGAATCTAATTAGTTTTACCTTCGATGAAATACAGTGGTTCTACTCTTCCCATGACGAATTGCATAACCACCTTTTTATTTCGTTCTGCATCCGTTCAAATGAGACTAGTAGCGAGAGTGACATTAACGGGAACTGTATTTAATATTTTATCGGTATTATAGGTTATGTTTGATATTAAATATTTGATAAACTCTAGGTTAGAAATTGTTACTCAAAAGTAATTCCATTTTCACAAATTTTACTCAAACTGTTAGGTTAGGTTAGGTTGCGAGTGTGTGTATTCGACTCTCCACTACAACTCGTGAGGGTTCATTGTGGCTCCCATCAACTCAGATTTAACAAATAGGTTCAACTTTCGAACGAAGTTTGGATTATCTATCAGTTTCCATAGCAAAAGTAAAACTCTGCCAAACATTGAAAACCTTGTTTGAGCCGCGGCAGGACAAATACAAAGTATGTGCCAAAGACAACATAGTTCATCTCTATAGTGGTCTAACAATTGATTATTGTCAGTCTTCAATGGATGTATAAATGCCTTGAAATGAACCTATCCTAGTAGCTTTTGCGAGGGGCTCCATCTTGTTGTTCAGTTATTCAGTGTTTGTTTGGAAAAGCCCAAAGCAATGCTAAAGACCACTTCTGGTCCTAAAGAACCACATATAGCGCTAACCCTTACGAAGAAGTTGGGAGCAGCATTACCTTCGAGGTCAGTGTGTAGGCCACACGAATATGTTTCTTTTCTATTGAGATTTGACTTTTCGCTTACCAGGGACGATTTGGTGACTTTTCCTATCGCATAGGGCCATGCCAAGTGGCTTCCAGACCACTTGCCTGAGCTAAAAATAGTTTATTGAATTGTGTTTGGGGTTGACTTCCTAGTTTCTCCACACATAAATCAATGGCGATCGCATGGGATTCTATAGGCAGGCAGGTTGTGATGTATATGTCCAGAGTCTACAACTTTATACATCTGCATCAGAACCCGAAGTTATTTTTGATCTATCTGTGAACCAACATCTTCCACTCTTAGTATTTCCTTCTGCCGGAATATCCAAATTGTTATAATTGTAATACTTTGATTATTAACTTCATCATCAACAAGAACTTCCCCTTGTCATACATTCACTGTCTTTTGTCCTTGTTAAAAAATCCTAGGAGCTTAATCTAAAATGTGCTTTTATAAGAACATCCTAAATCTGCTCAGGTTTCTTTAAATTGAACCTATAAAATGAATAATTATGGATGTCGTAAGCATTTCACCATATAGGTCCTATAAGGGCTTCTGTAATAACCCTGATCTATAGGTAATGAAATGCTGAGACTCTTGGCAAGGCCTTTTTTTTTATCACTTCGTAGTAGTTGATGTTTACTAGCTGGGAAGTTGAACATTTTTGCAGATGTTCTTGGCAAAGTAATGGGATGTGTATGTTTGATCTTTTGTTATTACTTACAGATCATCTTCAGTTTTGCATTCAACGTCTTACCAAACACTCTTTGTACAGTAACATTGGCAAGAATGGTATTGTCAAGTTTTGTTGCCCACAATAGAAAGTATAGTATTTTGAAAGAGAGGGAAGTGTTTCAGGTAATTTCTTAAAATCCGCGTGAATTTCAATATTCAAGAAAAAGTATGTGATAATGAGATATGGTAATCTCAGTATCCATCCAAGAGCTAATGCAGCCCTGGAAATCTAAATAGTCAAGCTAGTAAAAAGAAGGTGTTGTTAGAGACTAAAAATGATGATTTGAAAGTGCCATAAATTGAAACCAACCTCATGTCAAATCATGTTGTTACATAGAACACCGTTAACACAAAAAGTCGTTGGTACATTAAAAACTGTAAATAGTCTCGAATTAAATCATGAGAAATTTACATAACGAACCATAAAAACATATTTTACGTGACTAAAATAACAATTAAATCTTTAAATCAGAGAATAAACCACAACTGTTAGAGTGACAAAAGATACGCTGTCTGTTAAAAAAAATAAGGTGAATTTTCATTTTTCTCAAATATACATATGTCTCAGCGTTTATTCCAATTCTTGAAGCAGTCCTGATATGCAGTTTTTGTTACCTCCTCAACCGAAGCAAAACGCTATCATTTCAGGTGTATCTTTAACCTTGGGAACAGAAAAAAGTCGCAGAGGGGCAAATCTGGTGGATACGGTGTCTGAGGCATGATGACGGTATTGCTTTTGGCCAAAAAATTACGAATGTAAGACATGAGCCTACATTCGGTCAAAACTATTTACCAAGACAGTTTTTTTATCTAAAGGCGTTGAAAATGACGATCAAGCGAATTTTCAGTAAATATAACACAGTTATAATTCACTAATAAACAATTCATATTTGAAGAAATAAAAAATTCTATTCTACTGTATGTAAATGTCGTCACCTTACTAGTTATCTTAATTTTACTCAATTGACGAAAGTTATGAGCTTACTTTTTTGCATGATATAAGTCCTGAAGGTTTCCATACAAACATTTTACCGATAGGATGTACTGAAATTCAAGGTCTTTTGTAAAAAATACTTTTCCGTCTAATACAAATACGAAATCACACCAGACAGACATTTTTACAAGTTTTCTTATCGAGAAAACTGGTTTTCGAGACATTATTTTTCAATCCACAGAATTTCTAAAAAAAAACATGAACTTTTGTGGTATTGTCATAACCATTGGAAGTGATGTATAAATATAGGGTTTCGATTGCAAAAAATAACGTATACATTTTTGCAATACTACCATTTTTTTTTGTTGCAAAACCTATCTTGTAAAAACCATAATTATTCTTGTATAATTCCCCCACATTACAATTATGAAATATTATAGAAAAACTTGAAACTTCAATAATGTACCTGAAATTTAATAATAATAATAATTTTTTATTTCCAGTAGGACAGTAAAATTGTATACAAATTTAAAAAAAGAAAAGAGGAAGACAGGCTCAAGCTCTAAAACTAACATGACTATGCATTATTCAAAGAATTCCTGCAAAGCATGAAAACATTTTTCTAAAAAATATTTTTTTAATGATTTGAACAGAAAAAAACTATTCAAGGCTTTTAAATAATCTGGAAGGTGATTATATATCTGTGGACCTATATATTCTGGTCCGGAACTCCTAAAGAAGTTGAATTAGTTTCATTTTTGTAAATGTACAAAGGAATAGATTTTTCAGAAAATTGACAATTAAAAAAAAAGTTCGCTGGTTTCGTACGAACATACGAGTAGTTCAAGTACTACCCCTTCAACCCCTACCTTGCTTTCATCAAGAGACACTTACTGACAGTGCATGTGCAGACGACATACGAACGGACAGACAGACAGCTATCTGCCTGTTTAAAAACATTTTTTCTCGATAAGGAATATTTTATGTACCTCTTTTAATGAAAAAGTAGTTTGCCTAAAGGTCGCGATGAGGATAAAAATTTTAGAACGTTAATTTATCTGGGTCAAGCTATCACGAAGACTTCAAATTTCTCACAGAATAGAGGTGTATACATGGTTCATGAAGCCAATGTGTCAGATAGATCAGGAGTTATGAATTGTCCGATGTTCTTTGCAGGTCAAACTGGACGAACATTCAAAGCAGGCATAAAAGAACACAGAACCATTTTTCAGAATGAAAAAATGCTACCCACATCATCAGAGGAAAACATGAGTTCACAATATCTCATGAACGATCAAGTTGATTTGAATAACTCGTCTTTGCTGAATTTGAATCTGCTTCAGAATTAAGTGATTATCCGATTGACCCTTAGATTAGTAGATAAAACTTTTATTGAGATTATTTCCTTCAAATCGATAAAATGATAAAAAAAAATAAGGCTAGGCCACCAAAATGGCTATCAAACGCTTTTTTTCCTACAGCGATAGAACTGAAAACCATGAAATGAACATTTAAGTGTAACTTTTCTTGAATCAGTCGCGACTCTCTGGACCTAGTTATGAAACATTCTTATGAATTCAATCCTGTTAGTGTCCTAAGAAAATTGTACCAATGGAATCAATTATTCGCATATGATTGTGACTGAGTAAATATTGAAACTTCTCATAAATACTTATACAGAGATTCACAGGTTCAATTTGATATCATGATTATGACAGTAACGAGATTCTAACTCTACTGAGTGCCACTTGGATGAATACGTAAATCAAATGAAACTCATCAATATCATAAACAGATAGAAAAGAGTGAAATTGAAACAGTATTTTAAATAGTAGCAATTCAATTGAAATCGAAAAGAATACGCGACGTGTGACGGTCGCATGTCAAGGCACGACAGATTGTAACAATGAAATCCTACTGTTGAGAAATTCGAAACTTCACAAATTGAGTGGTCATACTTGGAGACTGCCTAAATAATAATAATAATAGATAAGAATAATAAATCAGCAGAGAGAGTCGAAGAGAGGAGTCGCTGAATGCAAAGAGAACCTGCTCATCGATAGATGTGTAACGCAGGACTCGATACAATATAAGCGTAACCTCTCTATGGCCTGGATCGATTACCGTAAGGCATTTGATACAATTTCGCATGAGCTCATCTTGCATTTGCTCAGATGCCTTGCGGTACCCCACAAAATAGTGAGATGCATTGAACAACTGATACCACTTTGGCGAACTCGCTTCACCATAACATCTGGTCAAGCAAGAGTCCAAATAGGGTGGGTCACTTTCAGAAAGGGTGTATTTCAGGGTGAATCCCTTAGAAATTCTCGAGGGTATAACTGTGGCACCCTCGGAAACCGGAAGCACAAGGTCACCCATTTGTTTTATATGGATGATCTTAAACTTTATGCATCTATCAGTCCTTGAGGGTGGTGGAAGAGTACACGCATGCTATTGGTATCAAATTCGGGATAGACAAATGTGCAATGGTCCATCTCAAAAGAGAACGATGCGAGTACTACGGAAGGGATGTTTAGCTAGTTAATGGAAGCACAAACTTCGACAAATCTGGTCGTCGGAACTATCAGGGAAGAGCAAAGTTGCTGCAACCAATATGCTTGCCGTTCCAATCTTACTCTACTCGTTTGGAGTAGTGAAGTGGACTCGGGAGGAGCTGTATCAACTCGACGTAAAGTCCCGAAAAATGATGTATCTCTATAGGAATTTGCATCCCAAATCGTCCGTTCCACGGTTGTACTTCCCCCGACAACAGGGAGGTCGTGGACTTTTGAGTCCACATGTCTGTCTACATGTCTGTCTGTCATGTCTGTCTACATGACAGAATGGTGCTGGATACAGCCTGTAAAGTCGTCAGGAGTTCGGATCCCCTTCTCTGCATGGTCCGTGACCATGAGAGAACAGGAATTGAAGCATTTCTCTTTAGGGCAGCTGCCTGAGCAACTGATGTACACCGGTGTTGCCCTACGCACCGAGGGATATTGAATCCGTTGTGGGGAACGAAAACTGCCTAATGTATTGGAACTATTCGTTCCCTACCCTCAGGCTCATACAAGGTAATATGCCTGATGTAGTCCTTCACGGCGTTATTAGGCATATAGTTATTGGGACGCTAGTCAAATTGAACTTGACAAATTATACTTCATTACACGACCTCTAAAATCAATGTCAGCTGGTTCTTCTAATGTGATGCATTTTATTTTTGGCAACAGCAAATTTATATTAGAGGAAGCAATTTGATTTTATAACAGTTATTTTATTGTTTTGGAATTATATTAAATACATCATACTATGAAATACTTGGGAAATTATCATTGAAGTGACAATATGGTAATGAAAACAAAATTGTGTTTGAAACCATTCCAATAAAATAATTTTATTAAAGCTCCAGGAAGCAGTTATAAAATAATTTCGAAGTAGTTTTATAAAGAGCATAAAAACCTCACAAAAAAGTGATGTAAAACTTCTACAAAACAATTTGATTTTATAGGAGAATATGTTTTATAAGTTTGGTGTAAAAAAGTTTATGTGATAATTTCGTGACTATTTTATAACGTATTTATAATTTTATTTCATAATCGTTTCTATGACAAATTTATAAAACACTTTTATTGCCTACAACTGTATTACATTCACGGCTGGTCTAGTATAATCAATTAGCATTTTGGAAGTTATTATAAAATACCAACAAAATAAAACTGTTGCAGCACTATGAAATTATAAAACAATTTTGCTGGTTGGGAACTGCATATTCGTTCACTGAACGAATGGTTGTTTTTGATAATTTGAAATACGAAACTCTTTATTTTTGAGCAATACCAATCGAACAACCGGCTGTTTGCTCTCATGGAGTTGCTAAAAAACAAAGTTTTTTTAAAGAAATGGAAATGAATCAACAGCGTTTTGAGGTCTTGTGGTATTACTTGCGAAGATCTTACAGTTGATTATGATAATACGTTTGTATCAGGTTTCAGTTTTAAGTTAGGTTAGAAACTATGTCACAACAATCTAGTTCCTTCCATCTCTATTAAAGAAAATTGCAAAATCTCATAACATAGAAAAAAACGAATCGAAGGAAAAACACTCATACTCATCGTTTTTACCATATTCCCTCCAGTGTAACTATCAGTATATAATCAGAGCCTCTATAACACTCCAAACCAGCACAACCAAAAAAGTGTCAAAAAAAATCGTGTTAGTGCTCCAAAGTGAAACCAACCCCCCATCCTTCCGATGTATCGCTTCGTTAAAGACGACTCCCAAGGGGGAGGCTCCAAAAGACTTTTCATCAAAGGCACCAGCCCCTCCCCTTCTAGAATCGGCTCGCCAGTCGGTGCTAACCTCCCTAGTGACGTAGAAGACTTGAAAGCTGTTTATACCAAAAAGAAACTCTCCACCGAAGTTTTGGGGAGCTCCTTCGAATCGACAAAGACCAGCAGGAAGGGTGAGGATGGTAAGAGAAGAATTACCACGCGAATAGTGCGCAAAGTGACCACGTTGACGAGGGGAGAGGAGCAAAGCAGGGCTGAGGATCTGTTGAAGAGAGCATCAGTGAAGAGTATAGGGACTAGGGAGGATGT
Organism: Leptinotarsa decemlineata; assembly: GCF_025532065.1. NCBI lineage: Eukaryota > Metazoa > Arthropoda > Insecta > Coleoptera > Chrysomelidae > Leptinotarsa > Leptinotarsa decemlineata. Next base: position 1,555,147 of record NW_027412547.1, read on the forward strand.
AGCGAAGAATGTGGGGGCTGTTAAGCCGAAACGGGTCAAGGTCAGCTTTATTTTTAAGATATTCTGTCTCCTCAAAGCCCTTTTGGCTTTGAAGATATTATTTTAAACTAGATTGCTTTTGGAAGATTCTCACTTTTTTTGTATAAAGGTGCAGAAGTGAAAGCAAAAAAGTATGGAACGGCGTTTTACTTTTTATTCTCACAGATATTCATTCCTCAATTTATTCAACTAACAATGTATTCATCTGAATTTAATTAATTCATGCATTTGTTCGAGACATTAAAAACGGTTCGCAAAATTTGTTCTATTTTAAAAAACACTTGATTTAAAATGTGACATGAATTAATTTTTTGGAAGTAAATGTTTGTCATATATACTTTTTTTGTAACTATCGAATAATTTACTACAATTTCTGTGAAACATAAATAAAATTGTTTGTTGATAATTATAGTTACATGAATTGAAACGATTGTTGATAATTCTAATTCGGCGCTAGCGTTGAGCGGATTTTTGCAGAAGCTGAATTTTTAAATCTGGCAACATAATAGTCTAGTGATAGTTACACAATATTCCGTCCGACCGCAGCGCCAAATAAAATTTATCAACAATCAATTTAATTCATGTATCACCTAAAAGCAACAATCAAAACAATTCATTTTTACAAAATATCAATAAAAAGTAAAACGGCGTGCCACACCGATTTACTTTTTATTAATATTCATTTGAAATGAGCTGAATTATTTTGTTTGTTGAATTTCAGTGATACATGAATTAAATTAATTATTGATATTTTTTATTCGGCGCTGACGTCGGGCGTATTTTTGTGGAACTACTCAATTGCAGATATGTACGGTAATAATCCGTTCGACCGCAGTGACGAATAAAAATTATCAACAATCGTTTTAAATGCATCTTTCAAATACAAAAAACTTTTTAAATCATCAAAAAATTTAATTCTTTGTCAGAAATTAGCTTTTTAAAAGCATTGATGAAATAAAATGATACTTGCTTGAAAATGTTTCGCACAAAAGTTTTAACCAAATTTTAAATTGAATGTATTAAAGTGAATGTTGAAAATATTCAACACTTTCAATAAAATTGAAATATAACAATCTTTATTAATTTGCTATATTTTCAGACAAACGAAAGTCTTTTTTTATTACCAAAAATGTTTCATGGGAGAACTTTGACAGTCATTCAAATATATTCATTGAAATTTTATTCCTAAGCTTACTTTTAGAAAGTAAGTTCAAAGTTTCATTATAATTCAACAGTCATATAAATAACTAACATTTTATTCAAAGGTCAAAATTATATGCGGAATTAAAACGTTTGTTGAATTTACTCGAATAATACATTCCATTGACTGTTGAATAAAAATGTTTGTTCATTGCTGAGTTGAACTATATGTATATAGATTATTTTTCAGCATAATATATAGTAAATTGGCTTTCCATTTTCCAATACTCTGAAACAATATTTTTCTTCGGAATCAATAAAATAACAATTTTATTCGTGTAACATTTTAAATCAAGTGTCATTTAAAATGAACAAATTTAGCGAACAATCGTTTTAATGTGTCAAACAAATGCATGAATCAATGAAATTCAAACAAATAAATTGTTAGTTGAATAAATTGAGGAATGAATATTTGTGACAATAAAAAGTAAAACGGCGTTCCATAAAAAAACTTTTTCCCCAAGAAATTAAAATCTTCTGAAAGTACACCCCTCTCAAGTATTGTGCTTATTACAGAAAAACAAATCAAAGTCAATCCGATGTTCTTGGAATGAAATGGGGTGAGGAATGGTTTTTCATGAATACCTCTGAAACAACACCCACAAAAACCTAAAGAACCTTAATAAGTTGAAAATTAATGTCAATAAAAAGGTTCACAACGTGAAACCAAAGTTTTATTTTTTATTTGTCTTTCATTTTTTTTTTTCGTTTTTGACAAAAACTCATCTTTTTATGTCCCAAGTTCAGTTTTTTAACTTTTTTAATCAGAATAGGGACTTTTTCATTTCATTGTGATTTTAAACCTAAAAGGACCTTAGGTTATTAGAAGCCGCATTTTTTACTGTTACCCTCAGTTTCGCAATCACAACTAATAATTAAAAATAACATTCCAGAATGAATTTTTCATCTATCAGTTTAGCATAATCAAATGTTGATTTTGCCTCCAGCCTCAATCCAAAACTAGATCTTTTATCGAAAAAAAAACGTATTTGAAAGTGTGAGTTATAAAAACATCTACAATTCCAGTGGCACTATTTTTTTATACAGCCTAAAATTTTTCGAAGATATCCCCCTTTCTTTGGATCGACTGTTTACATGAGCCATTTTTTCACATAACTTGAAACCGGTAAAACTGAACTTCTGCTTTTTGATTTCTCTTTAATTTTTTCTGTGTTTTTAGTTAAAACTTTTCTTTTTATGTCCCAAGTTCGTTTTTTAACTTTTTCAATCGGAGTATGCACTTTTTTATTTTATTTTGATTTCTAACCTAAAAGAAAGAACCAAAACGATATCGTCACCATGATATAGATAAAATGTGTTCTTTCCTAAAGCAGGTACGGTCCCTAATAATTGGTGTTTACACAAACATTTGCTCTGGATCAACAATGCACACATCTAAAAACTAATAATAATACTAATTCAGTCTATCGACGCTTACTTGAATTATCTACAATTTCAAACTGAGATTGTGTTCAAACTGGCTGACGTAGCATAAGTAAATATTTGGTAATTTGGGATTATATTCATATCGTAAAGCATGTGAATTAACAAAGTTACGTTAAAAGTCATACTAGATGATAGAGCGTTTAGAAGTGTATACGTGAAAAGTACTGTTTTTCAGCAAAATAATAGACCTAGAGTCGATGAAAAATTATCAGTTTGTCAAAGATTGACCTCTAATTGATACAATTATCGATACTGATATTTTTTGGCGTGAAGAAGCCACCGATTTGAAAAAATAATGTGTCATCTTTAATGTTGAAATTATCGCCATTTGTTTGATTATTTCAAAACTTTGTTGGTTTTCTTGTGTACTGGGAAACTTGTGTACTGGGACCACTGACAGTGGTCCATTCCAAAAACTGATAACAAAAGCTACATCAAAAACAATCTTATAAACTATTTATTTTTTATTTCTTTCTCTTGATATTATTATGTTTCACTCATATTCTGACTTTCCTAACCAATTGATACAAGATCTCTAGTCACCATAATTTAAAAGACTACTTTGGTGTACCACAAGCAGGTGTGGTGGGGCCCTTTCTGTACCTAATTCATATTGATAATGCCATATTTGGTAGTGTCATTATGTAAATTCAAAAACATGTTTTATGTTGAAATCATTGGCGTTTGTTTGATTATTTCCAAACTTGAAAACTTTGTTGGTCTTCGTGGGAAACTGATCGACAGTGATCCATTCCAAAAACTGATAACAAAAGCTACATCAAAAACAATCTTATAAACTATTTATTTTTTATTTCTTTCTCTTGATATTATTATGTTTCACTCATATTCTGACTTTCCTAACCAATTGATACAAGATCTATAGTCACCATAATTTAAAATACTACTTTGGTATACCACAAGCAGGTGTGGTGGGGCCCTTTTTGTACCTAATTCATATTGATAATGCCATATTTGGTAGTGTCATTATGTAAATTCAAAAACATGTTTTATGTTGAAATTATTGGCGTTTGTTTGATTATTTCAAAACTTGAAAACTTTCTGAGTCTTCGTCTGTACTGGGAAACTGATTGTCAGTGGTCCATTCCAAAAACTGATAACAAAAGCTACATCAAAAACAATCTTATGAACTATTTATTTTTTATTTCTTTCTCTTGATATTATTATGTTTCACTCATATTCTGACTTTCCTAACCAACTGATACAAGATCTCTAGTCACCATAACTTAAAAGACTACTTTGGTGTACCACAAGCAGGTGTGGTGGGGCCCTTTCTGTACCTAATTCATACTGATAATGCCATATTTGGTAGTGCGATGTAAATTCCAAGAATTATAGGACCCAGTGACAATTGCGGAACTAGCCAAACGTCTCACCCATGCTCAATCCCTAAAAAGATGGGATGGAATCAAAGGATGCAGTCTTGCCAGATCACGCTGGACGACCCTGGGAAGCTGGCGCCGTAGAAATATCTAGCGATGACCAGGAAAAAACTGCGCTTAACAGTAGGATTTCTGACTGATCACTGTCAACTAAGAAAACACCTCCACAATATGGGGTTAGTAGACACATCTCTATGCAGGATGTGTGTACAGGAAGATGAAACTGTCAGACATGTCCTGTGCGAATGTCCGTAGTTATCGTCAATAAGAGAGTGTATGTTACGAGAGTCTTGGCCTACACCTGCCGATTTGAAGTAATCTCCCAGAGACCTGTCCACCTTCCTGGAAAGGACAAGATGGACGATGACCTAGGAGGACAACTCCTTGGGAGGATGTACAATGATCAATACTATTGAAGTATTGCTCGATTTACCCAAAACTGAGGCCATGATTATTTTTTCAGCAGAACTCGATGAAATAAATATGCACCCCATCTTGAATTGGATGGTATAAAAACTGAATTTTTGTATATGGGCTTCTATACATCTATCAAAGTACCTACTGAAGAATAGAAGTATGCAAGTCAGCTATAAGTTCATGATGTATTCTGAGAACTTATTTATCTGAAGATTTTTCAGAAACCGTTAAACGATCTCCCATATAAAACTCATATTTTCTGCGAGTGCTTCAGTTACGAATTGTATTATTTTTAATAAATTCCTTACCGTTTTTATGAGTATGGATTAGTAATTAGAGAATGAAGAGTCCATAGAAAGGAAGTATTGTCAATTGTTTTAAAAAATCCCTGCAAGAAGTGGGTGATTAAACGTTCGTCAAGCACTGTATTATTCTTTTATGAGCCACGGAGACATCTTCGCACATCAGAGGAACTAAAACAAATGGTAAAACCTCACGAGATTCGTGGAGTGTTTTGCTCCAATGTAGAAAAGTAACAATTCGTGTATGTCAAGAACTGTTTGACATTTTACTCAGTAACATTCGACACTAAGGAAATTGACTACAGTGTGTATAAAAAAATAAGTATCGATCATTATATCTAGAAAAGTATCCTCTTCTTATGTCATACCTTTAATAAAGAATTTTTTGGAATGTATTCAAAAATGTGAAGTTCTTGACTAAATATATGATGAAGACATATTTGTAATAATTTCATTCTGAATATCTGAACAGGATTTATCGAAAAACATACAAACCAACAGGAAGTACTAAGATAACAAATTCACATATAACATAAACAAAGCAGGCTCCAATTTTTTGGGCTTTGAGGTACTCCAATTTCAACTGGTAATTCGGTAGATATACGAATACAGTAGATATGCGGTATACATAAAATTTTGTGAAAACAATGGAATTAGGTGCTCAAAAACACTTGAAATGTTGATAGTAGCATACGATGATTGTACTCTGAGTCAGAAAAATGTTCACAAGTGGTACAAACTCGAGAAGATGTGAATAACGACGTTGAGGTTGATGTTGATGTGCTGGACGCCCCAGCACATCAACAATCGATGAAAATGTTGAGTGAAGAAATGAAGAAAATTTTATTGGAGAATTGTCGAGTCACTATTAGAGAAGTTGCTCATACCATGCAATTTTTAGGAAAATTTGGCGTGTGGCACCGAAGTTTGTTCCAAAATTGGTGTGAATTTTGACCAAAAAACCGTCCCATGGGCATCGCTCAGGACTTGTGTTGAGTGGGATTGAATACTTTATTTCGAAGTAACTAGGCGCCATCTGGGGGAAAAAATTATGAAAAGGGGGGTCTTGTGACACGTCATTATGAAGCTCCTGACGAATACTTCACAAACCTAGAATATGAAGTCAATATCTTCACCTACTACAAAATGGCAGACATTTAATAATTTCCTAAAGACAAACACATCAATATCGATATGTCTAGAAATATGGCAATTCTAACAACCCGATAAGGTTTGTTAAGTTATATTTTGTTTATAAAAACGACAAAAAATGTCAGTACGACAATGAACATCATTGTTCAGTTAGAATATTCTCATTTAGTTTTCGTTTTTACTAGTGGAAAGATACTACGTCAACAATATCTAAAATGGTCAATTCTCGTCCATTGGAAGAAAAAATTGAAGCGATTTTTATTTACGGTGCGATGCGTAACTTTCACGAGACCGAAAGGATTTTCATTGAACGTTTTCCGAATTGTCCTATCTGTAGAAAATATTTGAGGGAACTTTGAGTGTAAATAACAAAAAGACCCCAGGTCATACGTCCATTCCGGAAGAACAACAAGTGCAAATAATTGGTGTGATGGTAGTAAATCCTAAACAGTCTACTTATTCCGTCGCGAATGTTCGTGAGGTGTCTCCTTCTACTGTGTGGAGACTTTTGAAGAGGAATATGTATCATCCATACAAAATTGAAATGGTACACCAATTACCTGAAGATGACCCTGATCGAAGAACAGAATTCTGCGAAATCATGACAGAAACCATTGCAAGACATCCTACCTATCTCCACAATATTTGTTTTAGTGACGAATGTACATTTTTTCAAGTGGCAATGTTCACAGACAAAATTGCTGTTATTGGAGTGACACCAACCCTCACGTTTTTCGGGAAACACATATCCAATATCCAGTCGTTGAATTGGCCATCGAGGTCCTACAGAATGGCCAGCCTGCTCGCCAGATTCGACACCTTTGGTTTTTTTTATGGAACTATTTGAAGCAAAAGGTGTACGAAACTGAACCTGCTTCAATATTGGATATACGGCATTGAATAATAAATATTTGTAGGGATATTAACGTTACTGTGTTCGAAAATGTTCGGCGTGAAATATCGCATAGGCTGTTCATATGTCAGGAAGTTCAAGGCAACCATTTCGCAACCTCATATTATGTAGTTAAATATCACTGTATTCAGGCAATTATTAAAAGTTCCGCCATTTTGTATTAGTTGAACATATTGACATTATATTCTAGGGTTGTGAAGCATTTGTCAGGAGCTTCAAAAAGATGTGTAGCAAGTCCCCTTTTTCCATTTAATTTTTTCCCAGATGGCGCCCAGTCGCCATCTTGAAAGTTTCATCTGTCAGTTCCACTTCAAAATAAAGTATTCATGCATTAATTTCATTATCCCAAATTTCAATTTTTTGAGTTGACCCGTTCAAAAAATAAAAAGGGGGGAACATTAAAGAAAAGCACTGTATATTTTCATCCACTATCAGCAAATTCCATCGCATATTTTAAAACAATCAATGGCTAATAACATCGAAGACATTTCATTTTGTACTTTCTTAATCTGTTACGAATTACACAACTAAATTTTTTAATTTCTGTTGAAGATTCGGAACCTTCTAGCGTTTAACAGAGAACAATGGAATGTAACTGATTCAATTTGCTACAATCTCTTTTCAGGATGATATCCAATGGTGCGAATAACCAACTTCCCCCTTTCACTGCACGAAACTCGCGCTAATGTTTTTTTCTGCCTGAACCCACTGAAATCCGAGGTCATTGCACATTTCATCTCCTCATCGTGCACAAAGAAGTCGTGAACAGAGAAAGTGGCATTCAGATTTATTGGTTTGAGTTAATGAACTGACATAAACCCAGTTATAACTCGAAAGGATACGGTATGATGTCTAGAACTCAATTTTCGTCAAAACACAGGAATTATTGAATATTTTTGGTCCTTCGAGCCGGATACAATGGCATTTTTTGAAAATGAAGTCAGATGTCTGCTCAATTGTTTTCTAACTACCCTCTCAAGTACTTTAGATGCTGTCTGTAAAGTACCAATTGCTCTGAAACCTGTGTGCCCCTCAGAATCCTCACCACAGCTCTTCTCTACATTATATGTCATACAGAACTCAACTCGTATAGTATAGGAAATGATATAGGGGGGTGCATTTATCAATTCAATATTGATATCATGTTTTCTGTTTCATTTCATACTGAGACTTCATAATGAAGACAAAAACAATTTGATGTTGATAGTCATCAGTGATGCCAACTATGACGTTAACGTAAAGTGGAGGGATTTTTCACCAAAAATCACCCCCGTGAGTCAATAAATTTTTTTCTAAAAAAATTATCAAACAAGGTGAAATAAGATTGTGTTTTTCTTTGTGTATTGTACAAAAAGAAATCTGAAAAGAAATTGTAATTTTGGTACAATTTATTTTTTTTTTAAATAGAAAGATGCAGCCTTTCCAAAATGTTACCAAAATCGTTTACTCTACGTAACATTTATATAGCAATAAGAAAATCAATCAATTGGATATCGAGGGATATGCAATAAAGTGGTTCCTATTTTGTTTTGTCAAACAGTGCGAGCTCTGAAAACATATTAAGGGATAAAAAAAGTTTTATTTTTAGATGTTTCACCGAACAAAAAATTTAATGTCGCGAAAAACGTTAGTGGGGTACATTTTTTGGTCGAAAACGTTGGCTGAAATGTGTCCTGAGCCCCCACTCGACTCAATAATTTGTATCTTAATAACTCTTATAACTGAAAAATCGATTAAGGGGAATTTACAATATTAATACAAAAAAAATATTTTTTAGAAAAATATCTATTGAAGATCTTTTAAAGAATGCATTTTCAGGCATATGCTTGCGTGAAGAATTTTTCTCGAAATTAGCTCCTGAATATGCCCTTGACTTTTTTCATCGCAATTACGGAACACCTGTATTACATATCTATAGTTAGAATGTGAAAATATCATATTTTTTGAAGACGTTGATTGTGATGTTGGATATTTTGAAAAATTTGATTCAGTGTTTGATTATATATCATCTTCTCTGTGGTTGCATCAGATGAAAATGTAAATATAACCTAAATTCAACTGCTTCCTTCAGATAGTAAAGAAATTACATTCAAAATCAGTTTTCTGGAAGAAAAAGTGAAACCGACGAGATTCTAAACGACCTCATTTCATGTTATACAGAATAATTAATTCAGATCTGCATTTTTCTAAATGTATCAGTGACATTCCCCAACCTGTCAGGGAACCATAAATGACCATTTTGCAATCTTAATCAAATTTTTGTCATAATATCGTCTTATTTGGCCAATATCATGTTTTCTCTTCTTACTCAACTGTATCGGAGATCAGATGTCTGCTATTTTAATTGACACAAATTCTGTTAGTGAATTCCTTTGAAACACTGAAATGCGATATATTCTTGGTGTAAACATGTCCATGGGAAAAATAAGGAAGCGTGTGACCATATATATGAGTTAGTGTTAGTTTCCCAAGAAGTGATAATAGTTCTCAGTAACATTTGCATCGATGTCAAAAATTGGGTTTTTATTTTACAACTTCTCTTCTTGTAGTTGGATTGAAAGATTTGAACACAGTCACATGATACAGCAAACCTTCATGTTGACCTCGATTGCATAACAAATTTGTGTCATCTTAATTGAAAGCAAGTATATATCAACAAGTTTAATAAATACAAATGAATTTTATTGCTGTAACTCACCTTTAATTCCATTAGGTCGATAATAATTTCATGAACACTATAACAAATAAATTATATGGAGAATAGTTATCCACTGTTTTCAATTTTTCTTCAAGTTATCTTGTATTACTAAATCTGGTGTAAGGCCATGTAACACCACTGAATAGTTGAACTGTTTTGTAACGTGACTGAAGATACAGTCATTTGTTTTGATCGGCATAAGGCGTTCTCGATTGACAGTTGAAATATGTTCTAAAAGTAACCAGAAATGTGTTTTGGTGGTTCTGAAACCACCACTATTGTGGTACTACTGAAAAACTAGTCAGATATGGAACACGTTGAAAGGCACCTCGGTCACTTTTATGTTGTTTTTAGAAAAATACAAAACTTCTGATAGATGATATCACAGGAATATTAAAGAACATTATCGTCAGTTCATGAAATCTTTCATTGCTATGAGCCCTTCGATATTTATTTAAACTGCTGTAATGGATGGTCAAAATATATAATTTCCACTTAGAAAATAATTTAATTATTGACTTTTTTCAATTAACAATTGCCACTACTGTCTTGATTCAGAAGTAACCAACAATAATATATTTTTCAGGTAACCGCTGTGGAAAATTTTGGTTAGTAGCGGTTAGGATGTGATTATTTTTGGAACATATCCTTTTTATAATTTGACGTCAAACTAGTAGCAATTGTATAACAGTTGTATTTCTGGTAAAATTAGCGATGTCCGATAGTATGTTTCTTTCAACAATTATTATCTAGCCACCAACTGCATACAGAAACGCAAAACTGCAAATTTCTGTCAGTTTTATGTCAAATGTAAATTGGAACATATCCCATTTGTCATTTGACGTCAAACTGATGGCAATTTGTATGACAGTTTCATTTCTGGTAAAATTAGCGATGTCCAATAGTATGTTTTTTTCAACAATTATTATCCAGTCACCAACTGCATTCAGAAACGCAAAACTACAAATTTCTGTCAGTTTTATGTCAAACGCCAATTGAGAACGCCAAAGATGCATAGAAACCCTGGTGTTTGAATAGATTCGCTTTTGTTTTGTCGGCGCGAGAAATTATATTGACCCAACTTTGTACACATGTTGATAGATGGAGCAATATTCGAAATCTGTCGCTCGTTATGGAGTATAATGTAGGAAATCTTTAGCTTAATATCAACTCATTCCCAAATGTAAATAGCATTGAAAATTGAAGTACCAATTTGACATTGTGAAGCAGTGCCACTTTTTGATGTACTCAGCACCTTTGTAAATAAACTGAAATCTTTCTTCCATTGTCATTTTAATAAAACAATACTGATTGCTCATATATTTTAATGTCAGTTGTCCCTTTTTCTTTGGTGGATACCACAGAGATTTGAAATTACTTCAAAACTGTTACTATAGCAAGGAAAAGGGTGGTTATATCCCGAACATATAAATTATTCGCGGATTCACTTTTTATTCGATCTAGTACTTTTTTCGTTCACCTTCTAGTACTTTTTAAGAGGTTGCAGCTTGTCTAAGGGTTGCGGCAACATTGGCCTCCACATTGTTTGCAGAGTAGGTACCGTGATAGAGCTCTTGGTATAGAAAGTTGTTTCAACCCACGTAATGACATCACCTGCTATTAATATTCTACAGCAATTCCCGATACAGTTACTGAACCCAGGAAACGATCGCGAAAAGCAAATATTTTGCCATGAGCTGAACCAATATGTTTTATTGCTCGGGTCCGTCTTTGTGTTCTTGTTTGATCAATCAGTCATGGAAGGCGTTTGATGTATTTATACACGAGTGAAGGTGAGCGACATCAACCGGGAATGCGACTGAGATATCACAGCGTCACGGTAATGAGAGGTTTAGATTTATTTACGGCATCCTCCAGTGAAATATACCTCTATGAAGTTGGCAAGACCACTTGCAACAAAGTAATTGAAATATATGTCATTCATTGTCGAATAATATTCGATAATATAATTTGTCGTGAAAGGAAAAAAACTGTCGCCGCCCTACTTTTTTATAAAAGGGGTAGTTCTGCTAACTTGCCATCAAGTTAGCACAGCCACCCTAATGAAAATATTGATAAAATCCAAATATTTCCTGTAATATCTTGCATTGCAAGAATAATTTCTACAATGTGGCAACACCGCAATACATATATTCGATTTCTTTATAAGTTTTTTCGAAAGATCGTGATCACAGGAAACTAGAAGTTATTTGTAATTCGTCTTCGTTAAAAAAATTGATTTTAGCAAAGGATAATTATCAATTTCACCCAGTTTAAAACGTATTTTTCTCGAAACCAGCATTCTTCTGTTTACGGTTTGTGTTCCATTACTGCTAATAGGTAGCAACGCCGCAATTTTTTTCCTAATATCGATTATTTCAATGCCCACGACAAATCCAATCTGACCTATCGACAATTGATTGATCGTTTTTGTTCACGACTTTCTGAAAAACTTGTGAAAACCGGATTAAATATCAGATTGCGACGTTGCTACTTAGCAGTAATGGTGGAATACAAAACCTAACATGAAAAAATGCTATTATTTCTAGAAAAATACATTTTGTCTAGTTGTTTACCAAGGTTTTTACTGGAGTGTTGTATTTTTTCAAGGCTAACCTCAGGACAAAGTAGCAAAATCACCCATTTGAAAAAAAAATTGTTGACAATTACTCAAATATATTCCAATGGTTTTGCTGCAAGTCGCCTTGCAAATTCTGCAGAGATAAACGCCATGTGTCTTCTTGTTATACATTCCTCCGACAAGATTTTCAGTCTCAAAGTTCATCGGCCACTCGAGAAGCTGCCTTAAAGAGAAATTCTTCAACCCCTTCTTTTTCAAGGTCACGGATTATGCAGAGGAAAGGATCCGACCTCTGATGACTGTATGAACTTCTGCAAAAAAAGTTCAATTATAGAGACACTGCAAACTCAAAAGTCCGCGGCCTCCCAGTGTTCGAGGAATGTATAAACGTGGAACTGCTTATACATTCCCTTGGACCATGCAGAGGAGGGGATCCGAACCCTGATGTCTTTACAGGCTCCATCCAGTACCATTCTGCCACGTAGACACTCCAACCTCAGAAGTCCGCGGCTTCCCAGTGGTCGAGGAATATATAACCGTGGAACTGCTCATACATTCTCTTGGACCATGCAGAGAAGGGGATCCGAACCCTGATATCTTTACAGGCTCCATCCAGTACCATTCTGTCACGTAGACACTCCAAACTCAAATGTCCGCGGCTTCCCAGTGGTCGAGGAATATATAACCGTGGAACTGCTCATACATTCTCTTGGACCATGCAGAGAAGGGGATCCGAACCCTGATGTCTTTACAGGCTCCATCCAGTACCATTCTGTCACGTAGACACTCCAAACTCAAAAGTCCGCGGCCTCCCAGTAGTCGAGGAATGTATTTCCGTCGAACGGCTTATTCAGAATGCAAAGTCCTATGAAGAAAAGCTCCAATTTTTGCTCTCTCGTGGTCGCGGACCATGCAAAGAAGGGGATCTGAACTCCTGATGTCTTTATTGGCTCTATCCAGTACCATTCTGCCACGTAGACACTCCAACCTCAAAAGTCCACGGCTTCCCTGTTGTCGGGGGAAGTACAACCGTGGAACGGACGATTTAGAATGCACACTCCTAGGGAAGTGCATAATTTTTCGGGTTTTTACGTCGAGTTGATACAGTTCTTCTTGAGTCCACTTCACTACTCGAAATAAGTAGAGTAAGATTGGAACGACAGTCCCGATGGGCAGATCTGTCGGGAGTTTTTGCTGATACTTGCCACGAAGAGAGAGTTCATCACTGCGGTTACCTCCTGTGAGTGGCGTTGTTCCACCCCGAGGTAAGTATACGTCTCTTCGACATTCAAATGGTGTAGGATGCTTCCATGTACGAACTCCACATCCTTTCTGTAATCTCCGCATCGTCCTCTTTGTAGATATACTTTTCTACCACCCTGGGGAACCTATGGAGGTCCTTTTCTCCACAGGCACGAAGTTCATCCACTCACTCTGTTTAGATTCTAGTCTGACCATATGTTATGGTGAAGCCAGTCCGCCAAAGTGAAACCACCAGTCAATTATTATTCATATCATCTAAAGCAGAGGTTCTCAACCTTTTTATACCTGCGTACCACTGACTTTTTGAGAAATACCAGCGTACCATCAGACCTAAATATTTGAATAAAATATTTACTCTTTCAAAAGTGTTCAAAGGCTTTTTTAATTAAATTTCTGAGAAAACATCATATTTAATGGTTAGATATTTGTTTATTTATAACATGCTTATAATAAAGGAGGAATAAAAAGATTAAAATGGTATTAATTTACAGTTTTATTTTTAACCCACAGGTATAAAAACATACAAATAAAAAATCATCAAAAAGTCAGCAAAAATTAATCATCATACAAAATATACTTTTATAGTCTTCAGTGCGAAACTTGTTGTAAAATTAATTGGCGCTCCGAGGCGACTTCATTGATTCCAGTGACGCATTTGCTTTTTCAGCTGCAGGAAAACCCGGAAAAACCTGCAGCACCACATCATCTGAAGATCTTGATCTGCCAATGTCATCTCTTCTGTGATTGAAATATCAACATTAGGAGTAATGAAACTTATCTTCACTCTTAAGTTCTCTTCAACACCTATTCTGCTTCTATATTTATTTTTTATGTACAAGAGTTTGGAAAAATCCACTCTCACACAAGTAACTCGTAACAATTCACCAAGAGGACTAAAACGGAGGGTCTCGGACCTCTAAAACTTCGAGGTGAAGAAATACAAGTGTCGGGGGAGGTTAAATATCTGGGAGTAATGCTAGATTCCAAACTGACCTGGAACCAACACTTGGACAGGATAAAGACGCACCTATGGAAAAACATGGGGGCTAAAACCAGACATGGTATATTGGCTATACATGATGGTGGTTAAACCCATGATAACATACGCATCTCTGGTCTGGTGGCCAAGGATGAAGCAGGCGACCGCCATCAACAAACTAGGCAAGGTGCAAAGACTTGCATGTTTGGGAATGACGGGAGCAATGAGAACTACCCCAACAGCTGCATTGGAGACACTCCTGAATCTACCTCCTTTACACTTTGTGATAATAGGGGAGGCCAGGATGGGCCAATTCAGACTGGAAAACTCACTAGTACAGGGAACGAGACTGATGGAATGGGTGTCATGAGAAGATGGGAGAATAAACGCAATAAGTCCAAGAGGCTGCAGTGTTTTCTGGAGACTTGGACTAAATGGACAAGTCAGACAGCTCCCAAGGTACAAAAAAAAGAAAAAAAACTCGTAACAAATGGCATCAAAAATAGCAGAGCTTGCCGAAAGAGCAAAGGGTACTCGGTTTTACATCCGATCCAGAAATTAGTTAAAGACTTCTCTTTCAAACAATCTTTCATAGAGCTATCTTCTGTAAGGTCGATAAAACTTTCTTTCAGTTCCACTTAATTTGGTGAGGTTCCCGAAAAAGGATTTCTGGTCCAGTCCACTTTTGAATAATCTTCAGATTTTCATTATTGTTATTATTATTATATAAAAAGATTGTGATTTTCGATGAATAAACATATCATCATTATTATCAAATGTCTAAAACAACGACAGTAAGAAACTACTACTATATAGAAACAATATCAATATGACTACGTATTTATTCTGAAGGTTGCGCTCTGATTTTAAAGTAATTATAACGCATAAATAAACGTAATTATGAAAAGGGTTTGATATAGAAGTCGACAGTTCAATTTTAAAATTACTGTTGAATATGTGTTTTTATTTATGTATTCAATGCCAAGTAGGTACTAGGTGTTAGTTGGTATCAGAACAGTGTTCTACAGAAAAAAATTCAGAAAGTCATCAGGGTGTCCTCATAATCATAAGCAAATCCTGGCTACTTTAGGTAACATTACTACATCCAAAAGAAGCACAGTTCCCAAACAACAGAGCTGCAACGCTCTTCCTGACGCGCGTTTTACCAACCAAGTTGGCGTTTTCAGAACATGAAGTAGACAGTCTAGTTCAGTATGGGAACGCTTGAATTGGATTTTTTCTAACCTAGAGAGTACAGTTCCAGGTTTCATTGCATCATAATTTTCATGAGTATCTCTTACTTTTTGGAAATAAAGTACGGCCTGAGGTACTCGCCGATAATATTGCTTTCTAGGTGTTAGAGAATTTTCAAAATCGGTTAAGTAGTTGTTGAGTTCATCCACTACATACAAACACCTAAAACGAAATGGTTTTTGTCTTTATAACAATACTTTGGACTTCTCATTAACCGTATTCTCTCTTCTTTTCCAGATATCCGACATAGTCATCGGCCAAGAACCCAACGTTTCGGCAAAGGACTTCCTCCTCAGATGGGCCAAGCGTACCACCAACAAATATCCCGGAGTGACCATACAAGACTTTTCAAAATCATGGCGAGACGGTTTGGCAT
Organism: Leptinotarsa decemlineata; assembly: GCF_025532065.1. Lineage (NCBI taxonomy): Eukaryota > Metazoa > Arthropoda > Insecta > Coleoptera > Chrysomelidae > Leptinotarsa > Leptinotarsa decemlineata. The sequence continues at coordinate 1,571,167 of NW_027412547.1, forward strand.
TCTCGTCGATCATACACAGAAACAGGCCGGATTTGGTAGATTTCAGGCAGGCCAGGCAACAGAGGCCGAGAGAGAGAATGGAACATGCATTCAGTATAGCGGAGAGGGAATACGGAGTGACAAGACTATTGGATCCAGAAGGTGAGTTTTTTCCTTGAGATTTGTTGAGTATCGATTGGTATGTAGGGTACCACAAAGTTCTATTCTTGAACCCCTGATTTTTCAGTTCACTTTAATTCACTTTGTTTGTGGCAATCGCAAAGAAACTTGAGAAGAAGTTGAAAAAAAAATCTAGAGTAACTGCAAATTTTAACAAAGCTTCGAGAATATATATTATAGATTGTCGCTCAATTATTCCAGTTTCCAACTTACAATAACAAATCAACGAATTATACAATTATATAATAATTTCAGTAAAAAATCGTAACTTTATTTCACATAAGTGTTCATAAATATATAGATCACTTTGACACAATTATATTAGCTTCAAAGTTAAACAGTTGCATTTATTTTATTATTTATTAATTTATTTATTCATTTATACACTGTTCTATAGGTTACACCCAACTACAGAACAGGAATATAAGTCAAATCACAATACAATACAATTACAATAAGTTACAAGATAAAAACAATACATATAGAATTAGCTGAAGTAAAAAGACCTAATCTCAGAGATGGAGCAGTAAAATCTGTCGAGATGACAACTTGCAGAATTGCATTTGACACACATTTTATGCAGAGGTGAACGTTTCAGAATATTTGTACGTGGTGTTGGCGATTAAAGAGAACTAACCACTCTACAGGTTGGTCTAGGTACATTGAAATTACGTTCTTGCGGAATATGTGGGTCAATAATTAAAATATTAATCAGTTTAAAAAGAAAAATTTTGGAGTGACGATCACGACGGCAACTCAAGCTATTCATGGCATGTCTAGCTAACAATGCATCATGGGGAAATCCAATTGGCGGATAGATATTGTCTGATCTATAGGAGATAAGTTTTAGGAAACGACGTTGAACTGATTCAACTTTCTCTGTATACAGCTGATGAGATGGATTCCAGATTATGGATGCTTATTCTAATTTTGATCTGACGATAGCACAGTACTATGTATGAATGTAATGTGCGCATTTAGAAACTTCCATAGAGAAATGGGGTGAAGTCTGAAAGCTCTACAAAATGTGATTCTTCTTTCTGTGACACATTGCGATCGCGGGCCGTAGTGATACGGCCCGGGGACCTGTGCAGACCGCGGGTCGTATCTTTTGACACGACTGCTTTAAACTATTATTTCTCTAACGAACTTCCTTTGAGAAACAGCAAAATTACACAGCTTCAACTTTATTTGATATATGATTACTCAATACTATAACGCACTTGAAAACAAGCATAATAACAACACTATACAACACAGTATTACAGTACCAAAACGGAATGACAAAATATCACACAGTGTTACTGAGCTGAAATGGAATACAGCTCAGAAATTTTCCACAAAATACAACAATCTAAGAAAATAATGAATAGGAAACTGTGAAATGTAGTTAGAAATAAAATTGTATGATAGGAGCAATACAAATAATGAAATTCCAGCAATTAGAAATGATTTCAATTGGTACTGCTTAGTGCCATACTGGATTCAAACTTGGTCTCAAATTGTTTTGTATTTCAATTTTCAAACTATTTGAAATTGGATATAACAAATATTTTTGAATTCTTAGGTTGCTTCTTTTGAAATTCAATGATTTCGTGATTTCAATGTTTGGTGATTTTTCAGTCCCAACATTAATGTGGAAGTGTCCAATCTCCATATAGTCTTTTTCAACTAAAATAACTTTTTTATTCCTTTTCTGCCAGTCTTCTTCGGTAATATTAGATACTTTTGCTTTAACTAGCTCTATTACCTTCTCATCAAATTTTGGAAAATTATTTTTACGCCTGATGCTTTGTTTTAATTTTCCCCAAATCAATTTGATGGGATTGAAAACACAAAAATAGGGAGGAAGTCTCAGTATGGTGTGTCCATACTTTTCAGCAATACTCTTATCTTCAAAATACAAATTGTTATCCATTAAAAAACTTTGTATTTCATCATTCCTCGAATTTTTATTCGGTACTTTGATGAGCTGTCGCGAATGATAGGAAGCGTTGTCAATAACTATTACACTATTCGCATCCAAATTTGGGGTCAATGTGTTTTTAAACCATCCATCAAAAATATTAGCTTCCATGATCTTATGATAGTCAACATTGCAGTCCTCAAGTTTTTTTCCACATAATTTCAAAGAATTCCGAACCCATCCTTTACTTCCTCCGCAATGCACAATGATTAGTCGCGATTCTTTATTGGCAGGCATGTTGGGCGTACACATATTTGAACCATCAGTCCACCCTTTCGTAACTGTGTCGTGAGTGTCATACCAAGTTTCGTCCAAATAGAAAATTTGACGTTGTTCTTGTCTATATTCAGTTATTTGTTCTAAGTATTTGTTACGCAATTCCACTATTCTGCTTTCCATAACTGCTTGACGTTTGTTTATTATTTTGAATCTAAATCCTAGTTTCTTTATCCAATTCTGAAGAGTTTTGTTATAGCAGCTCTGTTTTTTTTGGCCTTTGAGTACCGACAGCTTTAACTATTCACAAAGCAGGTTACTTCGACTATACTCGTTTTCACTGTAATGCACTTTATGTGTTTCATTTGGAGGTAACGTAAATATCAACTTCGACTGATTTTTCTAGATATTTGTGTTCAGCTGAAGTGATAATACTTTTTGTAATAGTTTTAAGCTATAATTCCTAATCGTCACCTGCAACCTACAACTCTTGTTTCAGACGTGGACACCCATAACCCCGACGAGAAATCCCTCATCACCTACATCTCCTCCCTGCATGAAGTATTCCCAGAACCACCTCCCATCCACCCTCTCTTCGACTCCGAAGCCCAACAACGCGTGCAGGAATACCGCGAAGTCGCCTCCTCCCTCCACATGTGGATAAGGGAGAAGTACTCCCTAATGATGGACAGATCCTTTCCGGGCACTCTGATAGAGATGAAGAAGATCGCGGCCGAGTCTTCGAGGTTCTGGACGGACGAGGTGCCCCCCAGGAAGCGGGACAAGAACCACTGCGCGCAGCTGTTCAAGGGCCTAGAGAAGTACTTCAAGAGCATAGGGGAGGTCGAGGTGGAACCGGAGTTACACATGGACAACATCGAGAGGAGGTGGCAGAAACTGATAGAGGCGTATCAGGAGAGAGACAGGCACATCATGGAGGAGATCAAGAGGTTGGAGAAGTTACAGAGGCTTGCCGAGAAGGTTCATAGGTGAGTGCTCAAATTCGACTGCGTCAAACAAAATACAATTCTCAGTTTTGACATAACAGTGAAATATTCAGCATTAAAATTAGATCTTATATTTTTTAAGTATTACCCAATGACCACCGTAAGCTAAGTGATCATTAGGTCCAAGAATCATGTACCCATGTGTAGCGAACCTGCATTTGTCAGGCTAAGATTTCTACTGTCATAAGCAACCCTATATGATGTTAAGGTAAGAGAGTAGAAGAAACATAATTCCACCTAGGACTTCTATAATCAGAACAATGATTCCAACAGAGTGGACTGGGTAGTGTCTGTGATTGATGTTCACTTCATTTGTAGTGGACAATCTTACGATGAATATTGTCTTACTTTGGTGGTCGAAAAGGACTACATCAGGCTTGCGGTTGCTGTATTTCTTGATATTGAAGGAGCATTTGAAATGCACTGCCTAAATCTATAGGATTGTCTCTGGCTAGAAAGGGTATAGAATCGACCATAACTGACTGGATCTATGCCATGCTAGTTAACAGAACTGCAACTACGACTCTTCAAGGCGAGGCTATCAGGTTCAGGGTCACCAGGGGCTGCCCTCAAAGTGGGGTACTATCTCCCCTTCTGTGGTCGCTCAGGGTGGATAGTCTGCTTGATGCCCCGACAGAAGAAAAGTTGATCTGCAAGCTTATGCAGATGACCTTGTCATCCTGGCAAGGTTCACGTCAGGAAGAATAGCTTGTAATATCCTCCAAAGTGCGTTAGACGTTGTTCACAGTTGGTGCCTGAGGCAGCAGATGTCTGTGAATCCCAGCAAAACTGTGTTAATCCCCTTCACCAAGAGAAGGAAATTGGACGATCTAACGCCACTTTCCGTCAATGGTGTGGTCATTCCATTTGGAACGGAGGTGAAATATCTTGGCATTGTCCCTGATTAAAGACTCACCTGGAACGCTCACTTGGAAAAAATTTTACACAAAGCCAGACTGTCTCTATGGACATGTCGAAGGATTTGTGGTGAAACTTGGGGTTTAGCTCCCAAACAAATCCATTGGGTTTATGTGATGATTGTCAGACCAATGATCACTTATGCTTGGTGGCCGAAGGCTTTACACATTGCCAATTGCACAAATCAATTCAATGCAGAGTGCAACAGACTGTTGGTTGACATTGGAAGTCACAGCATTCTGGAAATGACCTCTGACTTTAAGCCTCCAACTGTTAACTACGATCTGCCTCATAAAGTACTATTCCCGAGTAGAGACGACTGGATCCTGCGGGAGAAGGAAATATTAAGAGCAGATAGTTGTTGGTTCACAGATGGATCAAAAACACCTTCCGGTTCTGGTGCAGGTGTTTTCAGTCGCAGACCCAGGACAGAGTTATCTACCTGCCTAGGAACTTATGCGACTGTATTTCAAGCGGAATTGTGTGCGGAGAGATTGGATAAATCCAACCTCAATCACAAGTCAATAAAAATATTCTCGGACAGTCAAGCTGGAAGCTCTTGGCTCCTACCGAGCAACGTCTAAATTGGTAGCAAACTGCCAAAAAAGACTCTCCACGATAGGAAGACTAAACAGATTGTCTCTGGTCTGGATTCCTGGCCATACTGGCCTGGAAGACAATGAAGCTGCTGACTCTCTTGCAAAGGAGGGAGCTGCGAGCGGCTTGATTGGACCAGAACCTGTCATTGGCATCGCTTTGGGCTTTGCCAAACAAACACTGAACACCTGGATGGCAGGAAGAGTTATGGACTTCTGGCAGACTCTTCCAGGATTGGCTCACTCAAAAGCGTGTATTCACCCTTCGAAGCCTGAAACCAAACAGTTGTTGGACTACAGTAGGGATGAACTACGATGTCTAACAGGCCTTCTTACAGGTCACTGTCATTTGAATCATCACATGCAGAGACTTGGACTGTCGGAAGACAGTGTGTGTCGCTCCTGTCTGGAAAATGATGAAACTGCAGAGCATATTCTTTGTGCCTGCCCCGCTGGGGACCGAATCGGGTTCTTTGAGTTCGACAGAACCGTACTCTCACCATCTGACCTGAAAGACCACTCACCATATAAACTAATCGGCTTCGTTAAGAAGCTGGGTTTATTTGGCCGAGTGTGAATAGGTGTGAGCCACAATAAACCCTTATGGGTTGCGGTGGAGGGTCGAATAAACCCACTCACTTTAGACCTACCTACCTACCTACATCAGGCTTCTGGATCTGTAGAGTAGGGAGCACTTAGGCCACATGTAACTCATTGTACATCCTCCCGAGGAGTTGTCCTCCTAGGTCATCGTCCATCCTGTCCTTTCCAGGAAGGTGAACAGGTCACTAGGAGACATCTCCTTTATAGTGGCAGGTGTAGGCCAAGACACACCGAACACACACTCTCTTTGGTAACCTTGAGGTGTCTCACGGTAGCCTCCGCGAATGTTTTGGAAGGTGAAGCGATATTACTGTCGTTGTGCGGCTTCTTCAACCTTCTTGGGGTTCCCTCCATGAAGGTTCACAAGTAAGGGAGCTTTCCTGCAGGAGCAGCCGGTTGCTTGCCTTTATTCAAGGCGGAGCTCTTGGCGCCTGCCGCAGGAAGTGCCCTTGCTGTTGAAGGTGATCTGCTATGTCCAGCCTCATTCCAAGCGGTAGATTGGGGTGACATTTCTGTTCATCCCCAGCCACCGTCTTAGATTGAGGTGAGCACTTCTGTCCAGCCTCGTGATTGGTTTTTGTTTTTGTTGTTTCTGTTGTTGTGTTGTTTCATTCATGTGTGTTTCCACGAGTAGTAAGGGAAGAGTTGGTCACTTCTGGTAGAGCCCCGCATTACCAGAGGTAGGCTGATTACAATGAGGTTTCTCCCAATTCCCCAAGGGAATCGTTTGTGACCGCATATCACCCTGCGGCCATCCAGCTGTCGGCACGATTCCTTACACCTCAGCTGGGGTAGGCTGGCATGTTTTGCAAAGGCTTTTGAGGGGTTTCAGTTCCCCTCACCCTACTTATTTCTGCCGTCCGTAAGACCACATTGGCTTCCTAGACAGGGCTTCCAGTCCCCTGGCCGTTCCCCTATCCACCATCTGGGGACGCGCCCGATAGGTAGCCCAACCCACGGGCTACATCAGGCTTATCAGCTGGATAGAGAATGGATAGTTCCAATGAATTCGGCACTTCACATTTCTCACAACTGATTATTATTATGTAATTGCTGCCGGGTAAATTCATTCGTTCGTTTCCCCTTTTCTCGGCTATTGATTTGTCTCAGGTATCAGCAATACTGATTTTCATCGAATAAACAGCGTCTTATGTTCATGTTCATTCACAAATTCATTCTTTGTTTCTTGGGAATTATTGACTCTTGACAGTGCTATTTTTTTCAAATACCTAATTAAATTCCAGTATCGCCAACTCAACCTATAATTTTTTCAGAGAAATCAAACAGACCGACTCGAACCTAGATACGATCGAACGAGCAATAGAAAACGAATCGAGACGCATCGAGCGGATCCATCCTTTGGAAGCTAAAAAGATCGCCGACCAAATCGACCAAGATCTCGCTCTGACAGAGCAAAGCATACAGTCCCTTTCCAGTGACGTGAGCACCCTGAGGCACGGAAGGTATCCCCAGGCCGGAGATCTCGACAAGAGGGTGAACAAGCTGCATGAGCGGTGGGTGCATCTGCGGCACGCTTTGCATAATAAGATCGTAGGACCGCTAGCTAATATGAGCTTCCCTGTGGAAGAAAGAACTGTTACGAAGCATACTCGCACCGTTCAAGAAACCAGGAATGTCGATACCAACCCTCACTTTAGGTCGTTGCAGGAGCACATCGAATGGTGTAAGAATAAGTTGGTAAGTGGATAAGATGAATTACTGTTGATTCAATTATTTGATGATTCCATTACATCTCAACTTTTTGCTAATTGCATAGATTCGGAAAGTGAATTATAACAGAAACTATCATCATACAGGACGGTTTCGAATACCGTATTCTATCGTTGTTTTCAAAGCAAAGCAAAGCAAAGATATTTAAAACATAGTTTGGAACTGTATCCCAGCGTTTCGCCAGTGCGTTTGGCTGGCTTCTTCAGAGGTCTATTCATCCTGGTGGTTCACCGATGACTGTCAGTCATCCCAATTGGCTTTTTTGGGAGTTTGTTGGACTGGTTCTCAAGTTATCTTTGTGATAGATCACAGTTTGTGAAAATTAATGGATTTATTCGAAAAAGCAATGGCCACAAGACTAACATCTTTCTTCTCAAACTTTTATATGTTTTCTAGTCACCAACACGCCTATTTGAAAAAGAAATCCATTGAGACAGCTCTTGTTAATTTTAGTAATGAAATTCTGGAAGCAATAGAAAGAGGGGATCTATCCTGTGGGATTTTCATGGACTTATCCAAAGCCTTTGATTGTATAGATCATGATCTTCTACTGGGCAAACTTTACAAATATGGAATTCGAGGGGACTCCTATGACTGGTTCAAGTCGTATCTAAAAGAAAGCAAATCGTGGAACTGAACTTGAAAGATACAGCAGCACGATCAGAGGCTTTGGAGGCGTCTATGGGAGTTCCACAGGGTAGTATATTGGGCCCAATACTCTTCATTATATTTACAAATGACATAAACATGGTGGTAAATTCAAATTCTGCTCACATAGTTAATTATGCTGATGATACTAACCTGTTGTTGACAGGTGCAAACTTACCACACATAATAAAACTTGGTAGTAGTGTAATGGAAAGGACAAAAAACTTTTTTCTGGAAAATAAATTGATTTCAAATGATTAAAAAACAGATTGCATCATGTTCAAAATTGATAACAGCATGGAGACACCGAAGAGCATCAGTTTCAATGATTTTAGAGTGACCTGCAACACCTCTGTGGAGTTTTTGGGTGTATATATTGATGACACCTTGAGTTGGGTAAATCAAATAGACAATCTCTGCAGAAAACTTTCTTCAACTACATATCTATGAGAATTCTCAAAAAAAAACGTTGATAGTGATGTGCTGATGACTGTCTACTACGCTCATTTTTACTCGGCAATAAGGTTTGGTATTATCATTTGGGGCTCCAGTCATTAGCTGAACAGAGTATTTCTCGGCCAAAAAAGGGTAATCAGAATATTTTTTGGTATGAAGGTCAAATACTCATGCAGAGGAATCTTTAAAATGAACAAATTAATAACAGTACCAGCGATATACATTTTTGAGTCATTAAAATTTTTAGTAAATCAACCAAAATACTTTGAAAAGCATCATAAAACACATAAGTATGGAACAAGATTTAGAAATGATTTTTTATATCCGATACATAAAAAATCTCTATATGAAAGAAGTACTGTATACAGTGGGATTACATTTTTTAATTCTCTGCCACAGGATATAAAAGACATTGGCTTGGCCAGCGGTTTTCTGAAGTCTGTGAAAGAATTTTTATGCAATATAGAGCCTTATACTGTAGATGAATATTTTAACAGTGTATGTTAAATTTTATCTCATCAACTCTGTATGTGACGTGTTGTATTCAAATTTTCTATTTTATTAATCTTTTGTAATTTTGTTCACTGACGTATTTCTCGGACAAAGAATTTCTTTTAACTTTTTTACAAGATTTACATATACTCTGTAGAAATAAATGGATATCTATTTGTCTATCTCTCACGATATATGTGTTACCTCAGGAGTACCTCAAGGGAGTCACTTGGGACCTTTTCTCTTCAATATCTTCATAAATGATGGACCTTAATTTTTTTTCTGATTGGTGTAAGATGAATTATATGGATGTCAATGTGGCAAAATGTAAAAGTATTTCCTTTTCAAAGTCAATAAACCTTTATACAGCTGGTTATAGTATTGCAAGGAAATAAGTTGGAACGTATACAATATATACGAGATCTGGATGTTATGATGGATGACAAGATGGACTTTCATTTACAGTATGAACACATATCTAACAAAGCGATGAAAATGTTAGAATTCATATGCAGATCAACTTTAGATTTTACCAACATTTTTTCTATTAAAATACTATACTTTACATTGGTTAGATCAGTGATTGTGAGTATTGCACTTGTATCTGGTCTCCAACTTACTTTAACCATAGTTATGATATTGAGAAAGTTCAGAAAAAATTTCTTAGATATTTTGCCTACAAAATGAACATGCCAGCTAGAAGTCATTCGTACTTTGAAATTCGCCCTACTATTGGATTGCTCAAACTCAGTACAAGACATGCAGTACATGCAGACATAATATTCCTACATAAATTGTAGAACAACAAAATTAATTGCCTAACTCTTCTTTGTCAAGTTAATCTGCATGTAATTTTCTCTATGTAGGTTGATTTATTAGATATACCTATAGAAACTATAATAGTTAACTTTCTAAAGTTAATATAGTGTATAAAAATTGGGGGTTACCCGTTGAATAAATAAATAAATAAATTATTAATAATTTTCTGAAACCGTATTTCATTTATACACAAGCTGATTCGAATTCGACTTTTTTTCGATATGTCAAAGGCTTTTGACAAAGTATCTTCATCATTTTTTGTTTTTGAACAGCAGGTCTAGGCTTTCAAAATAATTTACTGAGTGGGGTGAAATCATATTTAAAAATTACAATTTAATAGTTAAGTGCAAAGGAGTATCATCAAAAACCCAAAGACATAACTCTAGGACTGCATCAAGGTTCTGTACTAGGACTACTGCTATTCCTTAACGTCATAAATGATCTGTCTGAAAGTTTTTTGAATGTCACATAACATACAATTTGGTTTTTCTTCATTTTTTTTTTTTTAAATATTCCATGCATGTATTACTATTATGATATATGTTTCATATATAGTGTGACCCATTTTTAATGGAAACACCCTCCTTTTTTTTTAATGACAAGTACTAAAAGGTCTACCTTTTGACAAAATTTGAAATGTTTATTAAAGTTTCAGGGCATACTACGATCTTTTTTCTTAGTCGAAAATCGGTATTTTTTATTAGCGATTTTTTTATTGAAAAAATCACTACGCCACTGGATTCAGAGTGCCTCTAAAGAGGTGTGACCAAAATTTCGTGAAAAAATATTCATTATTAACAAAGTTATGACAACTCAAAAATTCGAAAACTCACACAGCTAACAGTCACAATATATCTTTTTTTTTATGATTTCAACAATAAAGTGCTGCCAGATGAAAAAAAAAACAAATATCGTAAATATTTTTAATGAAAATAATGGAATTACATTCACACAATTCAACTAACAATGAAGCAAAATATTTTAATAAACGTAACTAATAACTAATTATTGAAATGTTTCGATTCAGTGCTACAATTAATTCTAACTCATATTCTAGTAGCCTCTACTAATCCACCACGTATTTCGATACATGTGTCGTAGCGCTTACGAATATTTCTGATTACGTTCCTTGCACGAATTCTTGCACAAATTTCATTTCTATCTCTTGAGCGGTTTTTGTAAACCTTTTGTGTGAGAAGTCCCCAGAGAAAAAAGTCCAAAACTGTGAGGTCTGGAGTTCTGGGTGGCCACTCTATAAACGGACTACCACGGCCTATCCATCGGTTTGGAAAATGTTCGTTAAGCCATTGCCTCACAGCTCTGGCATAATGAACTGAACACCCATCTAACTGGACAATTAAATTTGATCATTCATTGATTGGCAGCTCGTGAATAGCATCCCAAAACTATGTGTTTAAAAATTCTATAAACTCATGCACATTAATGTTTTCCTCAAAAAAGAAAGGACCAATAATTCGTTCGTTCAATATCCCACACCAGACGTTGATTTTTTCGGAATACTGGCTTTTACAGTTTATTACCCAGTTAGGATTATCCGCTGCCCAATACCGACAATTCTGTGATGTCACTACTCCATATGTAGTGAAAGTGGCTTCGTCGGTAAATAAAATATTTTTTAGGAAATTTCTATTGTTTAAATATTCCCCTTGGGCCCATAAGCAATATTCCAGGCGTCTTGCTTCGTCGCCTTCTTGAAGTGCGTGTAAAAATTTTGGCTTGAAAGGTTTAATATTCTTCGCCTTGAGACATCTCCGAATAGTTTCTCGTGGAATATCCAAATCTAAAGTGGCATTCCTTATACTGGCATCAGGATTATTTCCGAAATAATCTAAAATGATTTGATAATTCCTGTCATTCCTGTTTCGTCTTTGTACAGGATTACTTTTTAACATCATTTTTGATACTGCACCAGTTTCATTGAATATTTTATTTATTTTATTTACCGTACCGCAGCTAATACGAGGACGATCTGGATGTATCTCATCTCCCGAAAGGCGTACAATTTCAATTTTCTCTCTTACGCTCAATCTTGCAGCCATGACACAAAATAATTCGAAGAACTGCAAGGTGAATATTGTTGACAATAGTACACTTAAATCTTTCACAAGTGTCAAAGTGTAATATCATTTCCATGGCAACTAAGATTTAAATTGAAATATCAGGTCTTAGTTTTAGTTAATTTGCGTGAAAACTTGAATGTAATTCCGTTATTTTCATCAAACATATTTACGCTATTTGTTTTTTTTTTCATCTGGCGGCACTTTATTGTTGAAATCATAAAAAAATATTCTCATGGCTATATCTGTTGATATAGGGTGTTTTTTGTGTGAGTTTTCGAATTTTTGAGTTGTCATAACTTTGTTAATAATGAATATTTCTTCATGAAATTTTGGTCACACCTGTTTAGAGGCACTCTGTATCCAGTGGCGTAGTGATTTTTTCAATAAAAAAAATCGCTAATAAAAAATCCCGATTTTCGACTAAGAAAAAATATCGTAGTATGCCCTGAAACTTTAATAAACATTTCAAATTTTGTCCCAAGGTAGACCTTTTAGTAGTTCGATTTTTGTCGTGTCAGTTATGGATGACTGATGAATTCTAGATTTGCTTTGTATGTATGTTGGCGGACTACAATGCTCACAAAAAATAATTGTCGGCTATCCAAGATTTTTTATTCATTTGTTGATACACAAATATCCCCATGGGTCAATTCTTCTGTTGAAGGCTAATCAATGTATGATATTTCAGAAACAAATGAAAAAAGCCGACTATGGCACCGATCTTTCCTCCGTCCAAACCGAAAGAGACATCCATCAGCGCGAACATAAACAAATTGACCAGTTCCACTCCAAGGTGGAGCAGAGTGTCAAAGCGAGGCAATATCTGGCACAAGAGGAACTGGCTCTATACGACCAACTCCTGGGCCAACTCCAGAAAATCTATGCCGAGCTACTGTCCTTCAGCACGAACCGCATGACGGACCTGGAGACGCTGCTTGACTTCATACAATCAGCGACCATCGAGCTCCAGTGGCTCAATGAAAAAGAAGATGCTGAAGTGACAAGAGATTGGAGCGATACCAAGTTGGATGTTCGAGCAGTTGAGAAGTATTTTGAGGTAAGATGTTGATGAAATTGGTAATTATATCATTATTAATTCGAATAACATGAGACAATGTTTATGGTAGGAGAAATTCATCAATAATATATATAACACTGATTTTATTAACGAATTTACCAGCAGTAACTCATACAAAATCTGAACATTCACTTGGTAACTGATTTAAATTATATTTATAACCTACAAATTTGTCATTTGAACTTCTCCCTGATTTTTCGCACATTTAGTATTTCAAGCAACTAGAAAAATGTGAAAAATTCAAAACAAATTCTTACAAAAAGTTGATTTTTTATTTCCAAATGTTTAACAAGATTCTCTTAATTTTCATAAAATCTGAACAATATTGTAACAACGGATGTTTTCAAATTTTTTTTATTGAAGAAACTACTTGAGTGGAAATTTCAGATGTCTACATTTAAAGCGAGCATTTGAAACAATAAACCCTGAATAAATCAGAAGCTTTTGGGCCCAAAAATACATTATTAAAATGGTTTTAAGACTACTTGAACAACAGAAAACAAATCACGCGAATTAATGAAAGTATGGCAACATCAATTGAGAATTCATTTGGGGTACCCCAAGGAAGCGTTCTGGGACCTCTTTTGTTTCTTATGAATATATATGAAATTCAACACTGCGTTGCAAGAGTGTTGTTAAATTACTGCGGGTCTACTGTACTATAAATAAAAATAAAATTTTACTGAAATTCTCAATTCTCTAATCAGTTGCTTGAAAAAATTATTTGTTCAACATCTTTCTTTTGTGGTCAAAAATACTAGAATAATTTCCTCCACACTCAAAAGACAAAAAATTGATAGGGAATGCTGATAGAGAAATCGTAGAAAATGCATTTTCGTACCAACGGAGGTTCTTCAAAAACATGTTACCAGAACTTCAGAAGTATTTTTCAGTCCATTAAGTTTGTTTTCATTTATGTAATTTTACCTATAGAATTGAATGCTGAAATTGAATATGAAATTCATCGGTTTGTGTTTTCATTGATTATATTTTTAATTCATCAATGCAGCTTTATTATGGAATTGGAGACGAGGTAAAAAATATATCATACATTTTTTTCCAACTTTACGTCATTCCAGCACCGTTTATGTATTTCCTGTATCTACCACTTTTTCAGTAACGAAGCCTACACTTCTGTTTTCTGTTATCTTCCCTTCAGTATCTGTGCATTAACATATTCTTGTTTCACTATAAACAGGATTGCTACACAATACAGTATATGAATTGCCTCTTCAGCATCAATGTGAATAACATTATAAAATTAAACACTCAATTCGTTCATGAAATTATGACTTGTATTCGTTTATAAAGCAAATGTCTAATTCCAAAACATCGGATATCTGCCATTAACGCTGTTCCAAGTAAGTGAAATTTCACCTCTTTCCTATACTATATCGTGTAGTAATCCTATGAATGATATCTGATTTATTTCCATAACGAATGTTTGGAGTACAAACTAAATAGGAAATTTTTTTTTTTGTATAATTCCAGTTCACATAAAAGTTGTTTCTACAGAAGTATTTTTTCATTTCTGAAAGTTACTTCTTTGCAAGATCTACACATCTTTGTAAAGAGTTTATTTTGAAATCAAGTGCTTTTTACCGTTCTTTGGAAGTTCCACACATTTCTGTATGAAGATGGAGAAGTAGAAAACCAAAACTTTTTTTTGGGAAAAATCAATCTCTTGTAAAAATATACACCTATCAATTTACACAACTTTTTTTTTGTTTCAGCATCTAATGAGCGAATTAGAGAAACGTGAAATACAATTCAGCGCCGTGTTAGAAAGAGGCGAAAATCTGGTCCTCCAAAACCATCCTGCTACCAAAGCCATTGAAGCCCACATGGCGGCTATGAATGCCCAATGGGCGTGGTTATTACAGCTCACCCACTGCCTCGAGAAGCACCTACAAAATACCCGGATATACCAGCAGTTTTTTAAAGATATACAAACCACAGAAGAATGGCTCAAAGAGTAAGTAAAATTGAAGATACAATAAATGTGGATCGTTTACATAAGTATATCATCTCATTTGTTTCCTGAATAAATTATTTCTACAGTCAACATATCTTTTCCTTTATATGTATTGTTTCTTTCTTTGTATATATATATATATATATATATATATATATATATATAAACACATGAGTCTACCAGGGCAATATTCTTTGCTTCAGGAAAGATGAAATCATGAACACGGAATTCAGTCAAGGTGAGTTCAGCTTGGACGTTGGAGAACGACTCTTGCAAGGCATGCAAGCCCTTCGTGATGAACTCAACATTTTTGGCGATCGAGTTCAAGAACTGACCGCCAGAGCTCAAGATATAGTGCCTTTGAAACAAAGAAGACAACCTGTAACGAGACCCCTTACCGTCACAGCGGTGTGCAATTACAAACAAAACAATGTGAGTGATGAATGGCTATCTATTCTTCTATTTTTCTGGAGTAAAAATGTTTTTTTCTTCTTTGAATCTGATCTTCCCTTCACAAGAAAAGTGTTTTTAAAACTCTAAAGAAGGTTGAAAAATTGTGAATTTTTTATTTCACAACTCGCGTTTTATGAACAGAAGGTAAAATTTTGGATAGGCTGCACCTGTCAAAATACTTACTTATTTTGTCGTGTAAATTACGAATCAAAAAGAAAAAATCGGTGCTCTACCTTAATCCCAGATTTACAGATCTTCAAATTTCCGAAACTTTTCAGCTTCTCTTATGTTCCTCCTGATGAAAATCAAGTAGTTTTCATAAAAGAGCTCTAAAACAACGCATTTTAAACTTATCGTTTCAATCTTTTTCTTTGAAAAATCATTTAAATACTTAAAAAAGAGAAATGAAATAATGCATTCAACATTTAAAGGGATTCATTTCTATTTCACCATTTGGCAACATCGGTTATAGCTGTTCGTGCTGTTCTGTTTACTTATGTTCCGGGTTCCGAGACATTCTGTGACATATGACATTTTAATAATAATAATAATAATAATAATAATAAATGCTTTTAATAAAAGGTTACTCAGTACAAGGGATACTAATCTAACCTAACAAATGGCAGAATTCAACGTCTGCGCATGACGAATCAAGGCAGAAATTGCTCTTCCATCCAACCAGTAAGAGATAACTTATAATAATACACATTGTTTGCTTAATTAAAACTAGAAAGAAGAAAAAAAAAAAGGAAAAAAGCGAGAGAAGCAGAAGAAAAGTAGAAAAGAGAGGCAATAAACGAATAAATGAAAATTATATGTTCTATGTGTGGAAAATAATGTTACAAATATGATGATAAATTTGATGATTTCTTCATATTTATTGTAAAAACATATGTATAGGTGTCAACTGATAACTGTTATAAAAGAAGAGAACCGGATTGTAGCATGAATCTCTTCAAATTTTTCTTGAAACTAAGTGGTGATAGGGATTTGAATTCAATTTTGTGCACCTATCCTATCTTCCTCTATATAAATAAATAATAAAACAACTGTTGTTTATGTGGCTTGTGGAGGTGGTATTGAACTATAATAATTTATATTTTGCCTTAATTTGACACTATTGACATGATTCTTCTTCTTCTAGCATACTACTAACCTGAACTCTAGGCCCTGTTGCCTGTTGTAGTATATGTGAATTAGAAACAAATCCCTTTGAAAATCAAAACCCAACATTTGAAACATCAATTTGAATACTTTTCGAAGTGAATTTGAAAAAGTCATGAATTGAACTCAACTTTATTTTGTTCAAACTTGCATTTGCTGTAATAACCCAAATTGAGGAACATTCCCTATTTCACATGCATTATACCGTAAATTTATGGTGCAATGTCAAATCTATTTAAGTGATCAATTCATTTTATTATCATAAAAATTAGGTGAGAGAATGGTTAATAACATTGCATGATCTACACACCCATGCATACAGTTACTTATTTTCAAATTGATTACTTCCTTTCTTTCTTTGGAAGATTCCCTCTTTTTTTGTATCAAGATGGAGTAGTAGAAAGCCAAAAACTTTCTTTCCCAAAAATTATCACTCCTAAAAATATAACCCCTTCAATTCAAATAATATTCCTCTTGGCTGGGATTAAATCAAATAGGTGAATGAATGTCATTACGATGTCATCGATGACATAAGCAGATCAAGCTTTTTCCGTGACATTAAAAATCGTAATTCATGAATGAAGTGTATGTATTTTCTATAATGTTATCCAATTTGGTACTGAAGAGCCTTGGGGCAAGTGTCTTAAGGCGAAACATCGATGTATACCAGTGAGGATGATAGTGTTCCATGTAAGTGCAATTTGTTACCATTCATTTAAAGTAGAACTCATGTGAATGATATCTGATTTTTATTCCAAAACGAATGTTTGAAATACAAACTGAGTAGAGAAAAGTATCTCCTGTATAATTCAGTGTTCATATAGAAGTATTTGTTACAAAAGAATTTTTTTCTTTCGTGTAATTCAATGTTTATATGAAAGTAGCTGTTTCAGGAGGACTTTCTTTCAGTTTGTGTCTGAAAGTTACTTCTTTGCATGATCTACATATCCATGTATAGAGTTACTTATTTTCAAATTGATTACTTCCTTCCTTTCTTTGGAAGATTCCCTCATTCTTTTTTTGTATCAAGATGGAGTAGTAGAAAGCCAAAAACTTTCTTTCCCAAAAAGGTTAATAACATCTTATCAACATTTTTTTCATAGTTTGATAAATCGATGAATCATTACACAACATAGTTCACATGTTGTATCAAGGTTTTTATGTTCTGAAATAATGTATTTTATTGAATTACTACTGTTACCAAGTTCGACTCCATAAGGTTTTAGATAATTCATTTATTTAAATAAATATTATTCTAGAAATAGTTTTTCTTATTATTATTATTATTATTATTATTATTTTATTCAGTTTGTAATCGAGACGAATAAGGAGTGCACCCTGACCGACAACTCCGGTAGAACAAAATGGCGCGTCCACAACTCCAAAGGCGTCGAATGCCAAGTACCCGGGGTCTGTTTCGTCATCCCCCCACCAGACAAAGAATCCCTTGACGCTGCTGAACGCCTGCGAAGGCACTACGACCGCTCACTAGCTCTCTGGCAAAAGAAACAGCTCAGGATGCGGCAGAACATGATTTTCGCCACCATCAAAGTCGTGAAGGGGTGGGATCTACCGCAGTTCATTGCTATTGGCGCCGATCAGCGAAACGCCATCAGAAGAGCATTGAACGAAGACGCGGACAAATTGATGGCTGAAGGTGACCCTTCGGATCCGCAGCTCAGGAGGTTGAAGAGGGAAATGGACGAGGTCAACAGGCTGTTTGATGAATTTGAAAAGCGAGCTAGGGCTGAAGGTGAGTCATTTATTCGAGTTGGTTAGATTTATTAGTAGGAGTGGCGACACTTAAGACCTTTCCCCACTACTTTATGGAAATCCATCACACTTGGTGAATATTTCTAATTTTGAAGTACTTCAGGGAATTCTTTTGATATGAGCATTCAAGTGTCGAATGTGACACTAACCTAAGAGTGTACATATATAAAAATTCAAAGACAGATAAACATATACTAATTTTAAGGAAGCAAGTTTCTCCAAGTATCAGTATTTTGTTTAAATCATGCAATTTGTTTTGTTTGAAATATCTGAAATATCTCGAAAGATATATGTACAGTGTGTCTCACTTCTCATGGAAACACCCCTGTATCTTCCGTAATATTCGAGGTAGAACGATGAAACTCTCAGGACTGATGGAAATGCTCAAAATGCACCTACCACCTGAATGGGGTTAGACAAAGTGATATACACTGTCCGCCATTCGCGATGGAACACCCCATTTTTAGGTAAAACACATTAGGGCGCAAAATAGTTAGCTTCCAATACCTGAACCCCTTCATTCTATCTGGAAAGTACTCTCAGGTATGAAAGATACAGATGCTGTGAGATGCTATCATCCATTTTGAGCTTATCTGAGGAAAATGTCACAGCACCACATTCTCAGATTATCGAGATAGTGTGAAGCAGTGTATGAAAAATTATCGATGGCGGCATCTATTATAACTGAAGAAGATTATTCGTAAAACTAATTCTGTTTGCTGAACATCCAAATTCTATCCCAACCAGAAGTGAGAGCTCTCGATTGATGAGCAAAAACTGCAAAAAATGGAAAAAATCTATATTCAAAGGTTCACATCTCGAAAACTGTACAATTCTGAGCTTTGGCTGTGGACACTTTCAATCAGCACATCAAGAACTACAACACATCAAAATTTTGGCAAAATTCAAGGCAAGCCATTTCTCATAAGAAATGTGCGGGGTCCTTTATCAAAATATTGAGGAAACATTTTACCATCCGAAACAAAATTAATCTTCATACTCATTGCAACACCGAAACAACTGTTTAATTTTTAAAGAAAAAATCGCACTCGGTAAACAGGTAGAATTTAGATTATTTTCCCTACTGGCTGAATTGTTGTCTGAAATCATTTGAAGGAATTGAATTACATCAGTTTCATTCAATTTTCTTCTTGTTTTGATGTAAAAATAAAAAAAAAATCTACTTTAATTATTACGGAAGATACGGGGGTGTTTCCATGAGAAGTGAAACAAATTCGGATTTTTCAGGACTGAATTTTTTTCAGAAAAAAAGTGTCATCGTAGTAAGTTGGTAGTCCTGATCACGAATCTGGGGGAATTTTGAGCCTATTTTGCCCCCTAATATGTTCTACCATAAAAATGGAATGTTCCATCGCGAGTGGCGGACAGTGTATATCACTTTGGCCAACCCCATTCAGGTGGTAGGTGCATTTTTAGCATTTCCATCAGTCCAGAGAGTTTCATCGTTCTACCTCGAATATTATGGAAGATACGGGGGTGTTTCCATGAGAAGTGAGACACACTGTAGATAAAACTATTAAAAATAATTCAAAATAAAATAATCAAATGTATATATATATATATATATATATATATATATATATATATATATATATATATAAAATATATGTCAAACAAAGAAACTACTAGATATTTCTTCATTATATGCATTGAAAATTCAGACTTTCATTTATATAATTAAAAGTAACATATAACATTCAGATTAATTTTTCAAAATTAATAGTAAGCAATATGCTAATTTATCTAGATTCTGGAATAACTTAATAATAATCCAAATCCAAACAAATATAGACAAACAATACATCCATTGTGCTGGAATGAAACTATGCAATATCCACCTGAAATATAAAATAAATTTGAAAAACCATTTGTTGTCATAATTTTTTTTCTAAATAATTATTTGTGAAACTCATTATTATTGTTTAGGTCATTACTGTTTGTTTTGTTTATTTCCCTCCTATAAACAAATTGTATGCTCCTTGTGAAATAAATAGTTGATCAATTAAATTATTGATTAAGGTTTATTGATCTCAAGACAAAAGGAATGTCAGTTAATGCTGATATGAATCTGGGTAATATACTTAATATAATACTGCATATACTTAATAGTTCATCCAAAATTTTTCCCAAAAATTTAACTTCATTATACTTAATTGCTTTCTTTGAAAATTCACACACTTTTGTTCTATGAAGATGTAAAAGTCAAAGGTTTTTAAATTTTTCCAGGTAAAATATTTGTATTGCATCAATGCCTATCATGAATATTCAACAAGAATTAAATCAATTTTTGATACAGAGGAAGTAGAAATTGAATAATTCAAAGCAGTGAGATTCATTGTTAAAATACCATTCAAACTACAGCAAATTGGAAAGTCATAAAATCCAACTACATTGTCATTAGAAATTTTCACAAGTTGAAATTATAGTCACATCTGCATTGTAACCTGTAGAAAGACTACCTATAATTAAATCAAAAAAAAAATTTTAAACTTTGAAATTCCATTTCTCCAGAAATAATTCTAGAGACTACTTTTCAGTCCTAACTTATTGAAACTTAGTACTGCTGTAAACTTTCAGAAATCTCCCCTCTTCCCATCTCTGTCTACATATTATTATTTTATGTATCTAGCGGTTGACATCCTCATATCTCTTTCAGAGGAAAGCAAAAACCAAACGAGAGTCTTCAACACTCAAATCTCAAATCTGCAGATCGTATTAGAAGAAGCCGAACGTACTATAAATCAACGAGTCCTATCGCCTCTACCCCGCGACATTGACACCCTCCAACACCTTGTTCTGGAACACAAAGAGTTCGAGTCACGACTCCAAAATCTCGAACCTGAAATCGAACAGGTAAAAGACACCTTCAGATCGATCACGCTGAAAACTCCCCAGCACAAAAAAGACCTTGAAAAAGTCCTCGATAAGTGGAAGTACATCTGGAACACGAGCAACATCTACATCGAGCGCTTGAAGTGCATCGAGATTGTTCTGAATGGAATGGAGGAAGCATCACAAGTAATATCCGAGTTTGAGAACAAACTAGCCCTGTTCGATGAACTGCCAAATACAAAGAAGGGGTTGGAAGCTGTGCATGATGATTTACTCAAACTGGAGTCCGCGGTTGGTCAACAGCAAATAGTCATGGACCAGCTGAACGACGATTTTGATAATACAAGGCGTTTGACTGAGAAATCAAGGCCGAACCAAAGAGGTCCTCACTCTGACGTTGAACGGTTGGACAAGGAGGTTCAGAAGCTCAACAACAGATGGAGTCACGTCTGCACGCAGCTTGCAGATAGGCTTAGAGGATGCAAGCAAGCATACGACCTCCTGAAGAACTACGGGGAAGCCAAACAGATCGAAGATGCGTGGTTGGACGAGCAGTACGGAAAATTGGACAACCTCCAGCCTATCAAAGAGCGAGCCAAGGAGCATTTAGATGTCACGAGAGTGAGTATTTTCAGATAAACGAAGTTAAATAATAATTGACGGAATGGTTTTTTTGCAGAACTTGTTGAACAGCGTCGTAGAGCGGGCCCCGAAAATTGAACAGGTGAACATCAACGGAGGCAGATTTATCAGGGAGGGCAAGGTAAAGATCGATTACGTTGATAGGTATTATCGTCCAGTCACTTTTAGGTTAATTAGGTTATTATTGTATGCCTGAGTGGAGTGAATGGGAATCTTTGTAAATAGTCTTCCAGTCTCTTTTATTCTCTCTAACTATTAAGCCTTCCATTGTTAGATTTAGATATTACAGTTGTAGTAACACTGTTAATGCGGTGATGGACGCTCATCCTTCCTCAGTTCCTAGGTGGTGGCTAGTAGACTACGCATTAACTTTCCAACGTTCACAAATGCATCTTTGGGGTAACTAGTATTTGTCTTTAACAACTTTTTCTTTATCTTTTTCCTCAGCTTCCTCTGTCTTTCAAATCTTTCTATTGTTCTTATGGAAATATTCTACAGCAATAATTTGTAGACAGTTTAGTTCTTAAAATAATATGATGATCACTTTCTCATAAGAAATGGTTATCAAAATTGAGTCGCTTACTGTTTAGAAATTTTGAACCATCCCATTTTGCGTTCAGGAGGATTAACTGAAAAATTCGGCTCTTGAAAAAGTTTCTTTAGTTTTTTTTGTCCCGACAGTCGAACTCTTCAGTAAATCTATTGATGAATCATCCTTATGATGATTACTTTGTTCCACAAAATTGCATTTGCATTTCACATCAAATATGTTCATCAAATACTCTTAATATTCACCAAGCTTTGTGGCAATTATTACATATTGATTATTTGGCGCTAATGATGTACCTATTGAACCCTCTCTTCAATCAAAAAATATTTGACAATATCTATATTACATTTTTGGGGATTTTCAGTCAAATCATTTGACAAATTGTGGAAAGGATATTTGAAACAAAATATTTATCTTTTATAAACTCTATGAAATTCTACTCCAAAACTAAAACAACTGTGGAGGGAGGACATGTAACTATAAGAAAAAATTATATATATATATATAAAATTATATATATATATATATATATATATATATATATATATATATATATATATATATACATATATATATAGTGTGTAACAACGAAAACTTAACAGAGGCGTTTTTGAATATAAAAAGTAAGATTTTTAAAAAAACATCAGACACGTCGATTTCTAATTGAAGGGGATACCTTTCAGACTAATCAGATTTTTTGTAGTACGCACCCCCTTGGAGGGGGGCGTCCGACGACCCTTATTTAGATAGGGAAAGTAGGTCGAGTGGCACCTTGTTTTAAAGGTCTTTCGAATACATTTACATCTCTGTTAAAAGAAATTTTTTGTAACGATTAGTTTTCGGGATGATTTGAAGATTTAAAGGTATTTTTATTGAGTTCAACTCTTTTTGAACTATATCAAATTGTGTTCAAAGTACAATTTACGTTTAGAACTTTCATAAAAAAAATTCTACTTTTTATGACAACCTGCTAATACGTGTCCATTTGATTTCGTAAAAAAGTAAGAATTATTTGTTTACTACAAGGAGATTTTTTCGGGGGATGGGGTTGGTTACCACCCTTACATTTTAGGTAAACTGAGTGGCACCTCCTTATGAATGTTGCCTTTTGACGTGGATATTTTATGCTTCTGATAAAAAAGTGAATCATACTAAAAACTTACGTACACAACGAATACAACCTGCTGATTTCCTTGAATGCTGATGACACAGAAAAGTTCAAAAAACTGTTTTAGGGTTGATAAATCCCAATAATTGTTTTTAAAGCACACACAAAAAAGTAACACCTAATAAGGTAATAAGGTAAAAAGTAACACCACATAGGAAATTTAGAGTAAATGTTCAAAATGTGCGCCATTTTTCTCCATGCAACAATAAAGATTTTGTTCGAATTTTGTTCTTACATTATTCAACATCTCAGGAGTTATAGCTCGGCATTCATCAATAATTCTACGACGTAATTCATCCAAATTGGCTGGCTGTGTAGCATAAACTTTAGACTTTGAATATTCCCACGAAAAGTAGTCCAGTGGTGTTAAATCTGGTGATTGTGCTGGCCATTCAATTGGACCTCTTCTGCCAATCCGTTGTCCTTCAAAATGATTATTCAAAAAATTTCGAACCTGCTGGGCATAGTGGGGTGGTGCACCGTCTTGTTGAAAATGGATAAATTCATCTTGACATCTTGAATCCTGTTCAATTGTTTCAACTATACGAGGTATTGCCTCTTCAAAAAGTTGTAAATAAGAATCACCGGTTAAATTTTCATCAATGAAAAATGGACCTATAATATGATTGCCTAATATTCCGGTCCAGACCTTCAACTTTTGGGGATGTTGGGTATGTATTTCTGCGTATTGTCTTGGGTTTTCATCCGACCAATAACGGCAATTGTGATGGTTCACGCAACCATTTAAAAATGAGCTTTCGTCCGAAAAACAGATGTTATAAAGCAGCTAGGCATTTTGCATTGATCTCTCTCTCTCATGCCCTCACAAAACTCCTGTTTCCGGTCAAAATCATCCTCATTGAGTTCATGAACAATTTTAATTTTGTAAGGATGGAATTTGTGGTTTTTAAGGATTGTCCATGCGCTCATATGGCTTATTCCGGCCATTGCTGATAAACCTCTGGTATTCAACCTGGGATTGGCGATGACTTGACCAATCACTCCAATCACATTATCGTCATTCACTACCCTTCTCTGAACATTTCTTTTCTTATTTAAAACCGAACCTGTCTCCCTGAATTTTGTGACCAAATCCAGAACGTGATTTCTGCTTTAGGTGTTTACCAGGGTTTTGCTCGTTAAATAAAATTGATGTTCTATTAGCATTTTGGTCGTTGTCAAAAAATAAAGCAATAACTGAAACCCTTTCAGCAGTAGTGTAAGGCATTTTTAAACAAATAACAATACACGACCCGTTTAAACAAAACAATCGAACGATGTACTAATGAAAACTGAAAGTAGAGGAGTGGGTATTAATTTTTAAAAAGGGATTTTATTTAACAAAAAACTGATAAGAAGAACTGCTCGAAAAAAATTTTATTCAGGCATACAAGTTACCGAGTGGTCTGTCTAATAATTATTAACATGGCAATTTCAACTTCAAATTATCTCGAAAACTAATCATTACAAAAATTTTCTTTCAACAGAGTTGTAAAGGTATTCGAAAGACCTTTAAAACAAGGTGCCACTCGACCTACTTTCCTTATATATATATATATATATATATATATATATATATATATATATATATATATATATATATTAATATATATTAAATCTAGAAAGGTTAATGCAGTAAAGCTGCTGGAAAATAATTCCATGAAAATCTAAAAATGAATAGATAAGTACTTTTTGATTTTTTGGGAAAGAAAGTTTTTGGCTTTCTACTACTACTTTTTGATCATTCCCATATTGATTTCAATTTAAGAAATCATCTGAACATTGAGTTCCTGGTAATTTCGTTATTTTCAATATTTTTAATATGTCATTGATTTTTTCTTCACATAGATTTCAAATCTGTTATCACTTTTTTGCAAAATGGAAATACGAACCTATAAGATGATTTCCCAGTGTTCATGAATTATCGTAGTATTGGGCATTTCAAATTGATTCTACTGAATCATTGAGTGTCATTCATTTGAATTTGTTATGACAAACTCGAATATTTTGATGATGAACATGTTTTGAAGACCTAATCGATGGAAATTAGATAAACAGTAACAGTTCTTAGTCATAAATATCGTTTTCATAAGGTTTCATCTGAAAATATTATTGACAATTCTTCATTATTTTATACCTCCGAATAGGTCTATTGTTAGAGAACAGACTCCCTTCCCTCCGTATTTTTATTATTTTGAAAAATCAGATCTGAGTAAAATGTCGAGGGTTCAAAGTGTCATTCTGCCATTATGAACCTTTGACAATTTAAAATAAGATCATTTCACTAGAAGTATCTTCAAGGGATTCAAAGCTCTCAAATATAAATGAACTGGTTCAAACAAGTACTTACCTGATTCCATCGATTGAGTCTTCTCCATGCACCACCACACCACCACCAATATCACTCGCTTCCATGTAATTTCGACTCACCACACGCACTTACTGGACTAACCTAACACCTAACCTCTAACCCTAACACCAGATCTGGAGCAAGGGGCGCAGAAGTTCCGCGAAGCCCTGCTGGAGGACCAACCATCGTTGGACGCCGACGCAGCATTCTGGTCGAGGAGCAGAGGCCAGCCATCCGGAGCGGACCTGGTCGCGGACGAGTTGGATCACTTCAACGAGAGGTACCAGTACCTGGTGGACTTCCTGTACGGGCGACTGAAGGAGATCGCAGACAGATGCAAACGGGATATTGTTACTTTGGTGAGTGATTTTTTCTTTATTACCACTTTTTTTGTATCTTTGCAGCTGTGTAAGAATGCAAAGCTATCAATTGAAAATGATGGAGAACACTGATATCTGGGAAAAATTCAAACACCTCCAGAACAGTGAGAAAAGTGGTATCATCTTTTTCGCAAAAACCAATCCCAAAGAAGTATCAGACAATGGGGAATGTTCCTCAATTTGGGTTATGGCAGCAAATACAAGTTTGAACAAAATAAAGTTGAGTTTAATTCATGAGTTTTTCAAATTCACTTCAAAAAAGTATTCAAATTGATGTTTCAAATGTTGGGTATTGACTTTTAAAGGGATTTGTTTCTAATTCACATATTGGCAACAGCGCCTATGTCAAGTTGAAATAATTTATACGTACCTAGATATTCTACTTTAAAAAAGAAAAATTATCTTTATAAATCAACGATTAAGGCAAAATATGAATTATAGTTCAATACTACCTCCACAAGCCACATAAACAACGGTTGTTTTGTTATTTATTTATATAAAGGAAGATAGGTTAGGTGCACAAAATGTCATATGTCACAGAATGTCTTGGAACTCGGAACATAAGTAAACAGAACATCACGCCTCTGAAATATGTCATCTTTCTTTGTCTCATACAGGTAACAGATTCATTGTTCTTTATTAGCTATAACCGATGTTGCCAAATGAAGAAATAGAAACGAATCCCTTTAAATGTTGAATGCATTATTCCATTCCTCTTTTTTAAGTAATTAAATAATTTTTTAAAGAAAAATGTTGAAATGATAAGTTTAAAATGCGTTGTTTAGAGCTCTTTTTTAAAAACTACTTGATTTTTGTCAGGAGGAATATTCCCCATGTAAAAACCCTGGTGTTCAAACAGATTCGCTTTTGTTTCATCTTAAACTCGTTACGTGAGAAATGAATTTGAACCAAACTTTGTACTCGTGTTGATAGATGGAGCAATAGTCGAAATCTGTTGGGCATGTTTTGTTCCGATCTTTAATTTATGAACCACAATGTAAACAATCTTTCACTTGATATCAATTTGTTCGTAAATATAAATAACTTTAGAAATTGTAGTACCAATTTGACATTATTTAGCAGGGTCACTTTTAAGTGTACTCAGAACCTTCGTGAATGGGAGGCTGAAAATTAAAGGATCTTTTTATCATTTTTTTTTATCAAGAGTGCTGTGGCTCGACAGTATTTGAGACTGAAAACGCCTCTTCCACTGACCTTCTGAATACTCTCAGTAACCCTGTCAATGCCGCTAATTACGGCTTTAACGGTAGGTATTGACGGGGATAGTAGATAACACTGAATATAAGTATTGTTATAATGCCAGTTCAAGATGTCCTGCTATGTTGTTATCATTGGTAAAAGGTTTTTACATAGCAGTGGCTGTAAAGAAGTGTTTTGTTCCACGTTGCTCCAAAAACCAAGAACGAAATATTGAAAATAAATCAGAATGGTCCACTTCGTGGATGAGCTATACTTCTTGGTATTTTTACATATAAAATTCATCTTTACAAATAATACAAGCAAATTGAATCAACACTTGGTACAAATAATCCACTTCAAGTAATTGAAACAACACTTGAAAACCTGGTTTCAAATACAAAATTCACAAATGTTTAAGTGAAGGCCTTGCCAAATATTTTGCATATTTTTTTGCAATTAGTTCATCATATAATTATTATTCAAGTTGAACTCAATCAAAAATTAGTACTCAATCAAAAATTAGTGCAGTACAAACTGATCAATATTTCCTTGGAGTTCTGTGGGATGTTAGAATTGACAGCTCTGTATCTGTAGAGTAGGGAGGGTGAGTGTACACCCTCCCGAGGAGTTGTCCTCCTAGGTCATTGTCATGTCCTTTCCAGGAAGGTGGACAGGTCTCTGGGAGACATCTCCTTATTAACGATAACTCCGGACATTCGCATAGGACATGCCTGACAGTTTCATCTTCTTTCTCACACATCCTGCATGGAGGTGTATCCACTAGCCCCATATTGTGGAGGTGTTTCCTTAATTGACAGTGTCCAGTCAGTCAGTCAGTCAGTCAGTCCTACTGTTAGGTGTTGAACATGGGTGTGACGTTTCGCTAGTTCCGCAATTGTCGAAGTCATCAGGCCGTAGGTGTCACTGGGTCCTAAAATTTCTAGTCCAGCCGCTTCCTTGGCTGAAGAGTCGCCAATGCGATTACCTTTACTCCTGTCGTGCCCTTCAATCCACCTAAGGATATTGTTGTTATCTACCGAGGCTTTGAACAGAGTACTTATTACGTCATAAATTAGCGCTATAATGATGTTCTCATGTCTCACGAAATTGGGGGGTTTTTGAAAGGTATTTTCTTGGGTATTACATCATAACTTTCAGGTAATACTCTACACGAATATTATGTCATTAATTTACTTTAATTATACATTTTCCACTTATACATATATAGAAATCAAATCTAGAAGAAATATGGATTATGTTTCAATCAACATAGCTATGAATGGAATGTAAAATAGTGGTAGAGGGTAAAACACGGTATGAAATAAGATTCATTGAATTTTTCAAATCAACCTAAGATTTCCAGTGCTACTGATTGATGTTGGATCGAATTAGAAATCACAACCACTTTTACTTGACCCTTTGTTCAATATCATTGAATTTACATAATATTCGCGATCACCAAAAATAAACTAGAAATTTGGTTCTATTTGTTTCTCTGGAAAATGATTTTTCAATATATAAAAATCCTAATTAAGGTGACGCTTGTATTCAGTTAGACAAACAGTCGGATGTATTTGATAGGTGCCTGTAAATAAACTATGACATCATGTTTTTGTAGTGTTGAAAACAATTTCAAAAGACTTGAGCTTGTTTTGTTTATATAATTGTTTTAATGAACGATTCAAAATTGAGGTATATTAATTTTACGGTCACTTGTTTTCTAAAAAATATATGATTGAGAGAAATATTAGGTTGTTTGGAAAAGTTTTGTCCGTTTTTATGAGTCTACTTTTGAACTGTTATATCTCGGTGAATTTGAATCAGTGCACTTTTGCCAATGTAACACAAGATGATTTATTCCGTCAGAATAAAAATTGCGTGATCGGGATTCGATGAAGTCTGGGGAGTATGGTGGAAGATTGAACTGATTAAAAGATTAATCTTCCTCTTGAAGATAATAACTTTGTGTCGGGGTGTTAAAAATATCGGTTTGGTGTTGGATAAAACTCCAGTAATAGTCATTAATTGGGTAGGTAAAACCCAGGTAGTCTTATATATAATATATGTATATGATTTTTATAGTGATCAGTTCGTTATGTATGCTGATGACACATCTTTATTGATAACTCAGGAAAATATTGAAGCCACAGTTAATAAAGCATCTGATGAAATAAATAGAACCCAAAAGTGGTTCTCAGACAATGGTCTATTGTTGAATGAAAGAAAAGCTGTGCTTTTACGTTTAAATCATTCAAGAACCACTCCAGATCACAGTTTACTAGTAACGTCAATTAATGTATCAATTCGGCAACAAGAGGAGATACACTTTTTTGTTATCGTACTCTTAATGGTAATAAGAACTATAATACTAGAAATTCCCTACAGTTGGAAGTGCCA
Organism: Leptinotarsa decemlineata; assembly: GCF_025532065.1. NCBI lineage: Eukaryota > Metazoa > Arthropoda > Insecta > Coleoptera > Chrysomelidae > Leptinotarsa > Leptinotarsa decemlineata. Next base: position 1,600,842 of record NW_027412547.1, read on the forward strand.
AGACACAGAGTAGTTGTATCTGAATCATGTCCCAGGCTTATGGCCATTAAATTGTACAATAAACTTCCAAGTACAATAATAAATCTGACTCTAAAACAGTATAACTATCAAATCAAAGAGTTGCTCCTGGATAAATCCCATTATTCTCTCAAAGAATATATGGATGATAACTTGTGACCCTGTACATGTGTAACATTTTCAAGGTCATAGGTTATGATGGTGTGCATGTTTAACATTTTAGGAAGATTTTAATAATGATGCTGTTATATAAGTAAAAAATTTTTGGTTTTGACTATTATATATTATGAACGTGTCCAACATTTTAGGCCGATTTTAATAACGATACTGTTGCATAAATAGCAGATCATTTTGGGTTTTGACTATTATATATTATATTATCTATGTAAATTGTATATTGTGCCTCTAAGTGCACGGAGTTTGTATTTTTAATTTTATATTTGTACACGTTTTGACATACTCAATGTCGTCTATAGATGATCCAACTGAATAAATATTATTATTACTATTATTATTATTATTACTTAAAATTCAGATACTTCAAATCGTAAAACATATATAAAGCATTAAACATGTAGATTTCAGTTAGCAGAGACACGCCTGAAGAAGATATTGTATAGCGAAACACGTGTTGCGTTTTTGTAAAACTTTTTAGTGAAAATCTCACAAAGTATTTCTTGAATATATCAGACACTGCTTCTGATCAATTTTTTAAGATCTCGTTAACCACCCACCTCTCTCCGAGCAACCCTCAAAAGTCTTCGTGGTATTTTAGAATACCTGTCTCAAATTGTCTCAACTTGTGATCTAAGACTGGTTGCACACACACCGATTTTGGACGGCCGACTTTGTACCGGTCGTCCAAATTCCAATAGTGAACCACATGTGGGAACGGGACCTTGCACACACGCCGACCGGTGATCGTCGCCGGTAAAATACCGGTGAGCAGCCGTCCACTGTACTGTATCGCCGGCAGTACCGGGAAGTAGTGGCGTACATGACTAAATACACTCTTGCATACTCACCGGTTTTTTTACCGACCATTCCAGTCTCGAATGCTCGGTGAAATTGTAGTTACTACGCATTAACTTCGTTTTGGTAGTGCGTGCTAATTACGACCGATAAAAATTCGGTGAGTGTGTAATCACCCGCTACCAATAAAATATCGGCCGATTTTATACTGGCCGTCCAAAATCGGCGTGTGTGCAACTAGCCTAAGACGTTGCATAAATTACCTTGAATTCAACCCACCCGAAAAAACCTCTTTCTTCTCTCACAAAGATCATCCGACCCCGTCATTCAGAACGGTCTATTTTTTTTATTTTTAAACGTAGGTGTGACCTCCACCTTTGTGATTTCCCATTCACTGACAGACTCGAATGTTCCATTCATCAATAGTGCGATCAACGTTAATTATTTGAAATTGTGAGTGTGGAAACCGCGCCGCGGATTGAAATTCAACAAAACTATAATTGCACTTGAGATTTCAACAATATTAATTATAATTTCGACCTTGGCCACATTTTTCAGAATCGAAATTGCTGTTTATTAATGGTATAGTCAATTTTTCTGTTTGGAACATTACCTCACTTCCTATCCGGTGACATAATTTTTAAAAATAAATCCTCTGTGACCACGGATAAAAATACGTCGCAGGTAGTAAGTTGAATATCTGCTCTTTTTAAATACTTGATGAATTTTGTCGAATAAGCAGGTCCGTATCCACAGTCAACTTGAGTTTTTATCATCGTTAGAGATTGTCTAAAATTGTATTAATGAAAAATAGATTTTTCCATAAAAATCAAAAACGATATTTTCAGTGTTTCTTAATATTGCCCATTTTTCTTTCCCATCGAGTTTAGTGAATTAAATATAAGATTGAAAAGGTCCATTAAACTCTATGAGAAAATGAAATTGCTATAACTATACCGGATGACACAGACTCATAATGTACAAATATATTTTTCAAGCTCACGAAATTCGGAATTTTAAATATTTGAACTGTTCGGAAAATAGAATGTTCAAATTTCGCGGGCTACTTACATTCGATTAGCGATATTTTTGTGTTGGTACACCCTTCTCGAATATATGTTAACAGTTTCAGCTGTTTAACTTGTTTAGTTTATTTAAAACTGATCGGAACATTTGGTGTAGTAATGAATATTACTGGAGTTTTTTCCCAACACCAAATCGTAATTTTTAACACCTCGACACGTGTTTCGATCACCAAGTGATCATCTTCAAAAGGAAGATTAAACAGTTTAATCTTCCTCTTGAAGATGATCACTTGGTGATTGAAACACGTGTCGAAGTGATAAAATTCAAAAGGAAGATTAAACAGTTTAATCTTCCTCTTGAAGATGATCACTTGTTGATCGAAGCACATGTCGAGGTGATAAAAATAACGATTTGGTGTTGGGAAAAAACTCTAGTAATATTTATTGTTTAGTTTAGTTATGAGTGTTTTTCAAGTTCAAATTTTGAGTAAAAAATGGTTTCAGTTGTTTGGCATGTTCAGTTTGTTGGTGACAGGCCATGAAAATTAGGCGTTTTTTTTTGCTATCGATAAAATGTATCGAAGAATTTGCATCAAATTTTTGTCAAAAATGGAGTTGAGTGCTTAGAAACACTTGTAAATTTTTTGAATGAAGCGTATGGCAGTGACATTCATTCCAAAATTGCTAAATTTTTACCAAAAAACTCGTTGCATGATCCTCGCTTAGGAATCGTTGAATATCGTGAACGGCGTTTCAGATTTGCTCAAAAGGGTCATAACTGGTGACAAATCATGGGGATGTGGTTATGGCTGTTCAGGCGTTCACCCTGTATAGTCACTCCCCTCCCGGATGCCAGACACAACCCTGAGGTTGATGAGCAGAACAGATAGAAGTTTTCAAGTATTCAAATTGAAAAGACACTAAATTACTATTTCTATCTGTATGTTATTGAATAAATAAGTTTTATGTTCCCGTTTTTCCAAAACTAAATGCAGTGCAACTTCATTAGAATACCTAACATAGTGGTCCTTCGAGCCGGATTTGAATCCAATGAAATTTCAATCATAACACAGATATGGAGAAGAAAGTGAAGAAAATTGTTATGGAGAATCGTGTGGTAGTGAAGCTCGTTCCAAAATTGCTGAATTTTGTCCAAAAAAAAACGTCACTTGAGCATCGTTCAGGAATTCTTGAATGACGTCAACGGCGATCCAGATTTACTTGAAAGGTTCATAACTGGTGACGAATCAAGTATGTATATGGTTATCACATCGAAACCAAAGTCCTGTCGCCCAATTGAAGAGCGCAGGAGAGCCGAAATAAAAAAACGTCCAGTATTGTGGACAAACAATTCGTCATTGCTTTGTTAATTTTTTGGCCAAAAACAACACCGTAATCATGCCTCAGACACCGTATTCACCAGATTTACCCCCTTGTGACTTTTTTCTGTTCCGACGATTGAAGTGGCCAATGAAAAGACGGCGTTTTGCGACGATTGAGAAGATAAAAACCGATTCGCCGAGAGAGCTGAAGAACATACAAAAAATGCATATCAGACCTTCATCGAGGATTGGACAAAAAGCTGGCGCAGGTGTATTACATCTGAGGGGAACTACTTTGAAGGGAACAGAATAGAAATTGATGGATAAATGAACATTTTTTGAGAAAAAATAAGATTCCCCTCATTTTTTGAATAGACAGCGTGTTTCTCCAAAATACATACATCGGAAAAGTCTAGGGATATTTTTATAATATACTAAATATCATAAAAATAAATGCATGAGGTCGTTTAATTTCGATTAAATTGGTACACTCGACCACCCTGTAGATTTCTATGGGTTGAACAAAGCCTGCAAAAACGGTACCTAATTTTTTATCAAGTTTTTTACAAATTGTAGGTTTTCGGCTAAAATGAATAATCTGAAAGTGTCGAGTTTGTACATTCTATGCAATTCTTGCTCAGCAATTAAACTGGAAATATTGTGCTTTAACATGGAACGCCATCACTTACCATTGGCTGAGATGAATAGAGCTGTAGGGTTTCTTCAAGGTGGCATGCGACAAAATGATGTAGCTCTTCGTTTGGGGGTCCCCCAAAGTGTTATCAGTCGATTGTGGCGGCGTTTCCGTGAAACTGGCAGTCCAGCCGAACAACATCCAGGGCGAGGACACGCTACAACTGCAGTTCAAGACCGATTTTTGGTCTTAACCGCGAGAAGACAACCGAAAATCACAGCACCTGAGTTGGTTAACGGGTTGCAGCAGACGCACCAGGTAACCATTGGTCGTGATACTGTCAGAAATCGACTGTATGAAGCAGATCTCCACAACAGAAGGCCACTTAGATGTCCACCTTTGTCGAGAGGCAATCGCGGTAGAAGATTAGAGTGGTGTCAAGAACATCAAAACTGGGATGCAAATGATTGGGCCACCGTTTTGTTTACAGACGAATCCAGATTTGGATTTCATCCAGATTCTCGTCGAGTAAGACTGTGGAGACGACCTGGAAATGATGAACGTTTGAGACACGTCCAGGAAGTCCACACATACAGAGGTGGTACAGTAATGCTATGGGGCGGAATCATGATCGGCGGCAGAACCGATCTCGTTTTTCCAAATCGCTCCCTCACAGCTCGACAGTACCTCGACACCATTCTTCTACCTATCGTCCGTCCGTTTGCTGGTGCTGTTGGTGAAAACTTCCACCTAATGCACGATAATGCTCGTCCACATGTCGCGAGTCTAGTAACTGACTGGCTCACCAACGAAGGAGTTGATGTATTATTGCCATGGCCTGCACAATCACCGGACGTGAATCCCATCGAGCATGTGTGGGACATGCTTCCACGAAGAATTACTCCGCATATGGGGAACATTCACACAACGTTTCAATTGAGAGAGCTTTTAATCGCTGAATGGGCAAATGTACCTCAACAAGACATTGACAATCTCATTTTGTCGATGCACGATAGATGTAGGGCCGTAATAAACCAGCCGGGAGGCCATACTTTGTACTGATTCCATTTTTTTTTGTATTATGACCATTTAATAAATTTTGTTGTAAGTTACATTCGTTTAATAATCACCCGTCAACTTTTTTTCCCTAAAGCGATTAAAAAAAAAAATATTGTCATTTTTAAAAATATCCCTAGACTTTTCCGATGTGAGTATTTTAGGTTAGTATATTCATCTAGTTAATGTCTCAGGTGATATGATTTACGTGCTGATCATATATGAAGACATTGTAAAAAATACTCTTACCCTTAGAAACCAATGCTAGGGGTGAATCCTTCCTAAGAATGCGAAAACTACAGATATATTGTCTGTGTTCTTGCCCTTACAAAGGACCGTATACCCTTATTTAGGTTGATCCTCAGTTCTTTCTGTGCACTTCACACAAATATGTTTTATCGATCCAAATTTATGTAGTTTACTTTACTATAGCTAGATCAGAAGTGACTATAGCAAACAGAAGTGGGCCCCGGATACCACCTTGGGGAACTCCGAAGGATATTACTTCAAACTACATTTGCTAAATCAAATGCCTTGGTCTGATCCATAGAAACTAGAATTGATCAATGTGGTAGTATGACTTATATGTATATCATTTGTAGTGTTTTAATAATGTTTCTATAATACTATGTATATATTTATTTATTTTTAACATTTCTAATTTCGTGCATATGATTTGAAAGGTGGATAAACTATTATTACCTTACACAAAAATAAAGGGTTCGTTGATCCGAGGAAATTATGCCAGTTCACTTCAACATTGTCAGACGAGGGGGAAAATTTTTCAACTTAGCTTTCATGTAGGAGTACCTAGGCGGGTATTTGTACTAGTTCACGTAGGCCTTGAAATAATGAATTGACAATTTGTCGCCTCCATATGCGGATATTTAGCGTGGGCGAGCAATGCTTTATTACGTATTTATTTCCTATAAACACTATGCAATCACGACCGTTTACCTAAAACTTTAATGTGCGTCTTTCTGGAATATTGATGATATTTTTCTCGGTAATTCAATTATGATCGATGATGAAATGGCATAGGATTAGCTGTAGGAATATATACTGGGTGTGACAGACAGTGTCTACCTACAGTTCAGTTCAGTGCAGTACAGTTGTTCACAGTTGCTGCCTGAGGGAGCAGAAGTCTGTCAACCACAGCAAAACTGTGATAATCTTCTTCACCAGGAGGAGAAAATTCGACGATCTAACGCCACTTTCCCTCAATTGTGAGGTAATCCCATTTGAAACGGAGGTATTGTCCTTGATAAAGAACTCACCTGGAACGCTCACTTGGAAACAGTTTTACACAAAGCCAGACTGTCCCTATGGGTATGTCGAAGGATTTGTGGTAAAATTTAGGGTTTAGGTCCCAAATGAATCCATTGGACTCATGTGATGATTGTCAGACCGATGGTCACTTGTGGTGCAATTACTTGGTGGCCGAAGGCTTTACAGAAAATGGCCCAAGCAAAGCTTCCTGGCTTACAGAGACAGGCTTCTCTGGCCATCAATGGTGCCATCAGTACAACACAGTCAGTGGCCATGGATATCCTTCTAGATCTACCTCCTCTCCACAGTTTTCTGGAGAGAGGCTAGATGGACTGCATATAGACTTGTGCACATTGCCAATTGCACAAAGCAATTTAAAGCAGAGTGCAACAGTTGGTTGACACTGGAAGTCACAGCATTCTTGCAATGACTTCTAACTTTATGCCACCAATTGTTAACTTCGAACCTCCTTATAAAGTACTGTTCCCAGGTAGAGAATACTGGATCCTCCGGGAGAAGGAAATATTTAGAGCAGATAATTGTTGCTTCACAGATGGATCAAAAACACCTTCCGGTTCTGGTGCAAGTATTTTCAGTCGCAGACCCAGGATAGAGATATCAACCTGCCTAGGAACCTGTGCGAACCTATTGAATTGTGAAGGGTCCTCAAATCCCCGTCCTGGATTACTGTAGGTCGTCCACTTCGAGGCTAGAATCTCCGGAACGAAATTTCGCAAACCAACGCCAAACAGTGCGTTCATCAACACCGTGCCCAAATCTCTGGTTATTTTTTCTAGCTGTTTTGGCAGCGTTTTGGTTCAGTTTGAATTTGGGGAGAAAAATTTGCCGAAAATAACTTAACGAGAGCATATAGATAAGCTGAAAAAATGAACAGCAACGATGTATAGAGTACAGTATTCTCTCACTAATATTTAAAATGTCAGTATGTAGTAAAAAGTGACATCACTGCTGCGGCTCGTCAAAGGAGGCAAGAGAGGCTTAGCCTCCCCATAAAATTTGAGGCTATTCATCGCAATAAATTAAAAGATATTGACAAATAATTATGATTATTTTTTTCTAAAAATGCTTGGTTTTCATTATTTCACCATTAATTTTTGATATAAATACATAAAATGCCCAAAAATACACTCACTCACTACGTAGTACGTACCACACTGTATTCTGCATCAACAAAACTCAAACGCACCGCCCATGAACGAATAACGAATAAACCATCAACCCGAAATAATAAATGTCATACGTTGCAAGGGAGGCAAGCCTCCGACCGCTTTAAAAACACAGGTTCCACGAGACCAATCCAACCAGCGACATACGTCCCGATTTGTAATTTCAGTTGCAAAAATTATAGCGTTAGAGGAGGCTATCCTCCAGTTGATCTCCGTTAGTGTGTTTAATTATTCGGAGGTGATGCCGTGACGGACCGGGACTGAAAAATATTTCGGTAAATCGTTTTCGGTAAGTTTTTTTTTCATTTATTAGGTATGGATACGTTGGACGAAATTAAAAAATCTGACGATATAGTCGATTGTTTGCTGACAAATAATTCTTCATCTTATGATAATAAATTTTACATTATTAAAATTCTGTGAAGACCTCAACCAAATTTGATTTCAATTAAAGCGTCAGATAATCGACAAAATCGAGGATTTAATATTACTGGAGTTCATTACCACACCAAAGGTTCCAAACAGTGCATAATAAGGATTTAATATTAGTTGGTAAGATAAATGCGATTGGTTAACCGGCTCCATTAAACGACAAAAAACTTTTCTGTTGGTCCTTTGTTTTATTTTCCGTACAAACCGAATACCAATAGGATACTCCGATTTAAAAAAAATTACTTCGTTCTTCAGAAAGACATTTTAAATCTAAGGAGCATATATTTTCGTCTTGTAAATCAAAATTGTTTAGCAAACAAAATATAGCAACAGCTTTAGATACAGCTCAAAAAGAGGACATAATTCCTTTTAATAATCAGGTTAGGGAAAATCGGTCGAATTTAAAAAGACTTATCGATATTACGATTTATTTGGGTTTCCAAGAATAAGATTTTCGTGGACACAATGAAACCGAAGATTCGATTAATCGCGACAATTACAAGGAACTTTTAATGTCATGGGGCAAATATGATTCACAATGTGGCACTTTTTTAAACGATAGCGTTTTTTCGGGCACCTCAAAAACCATCCAAAATGAGCTTATAGAGAGTGTGGCATGTATTATTAAGGAAAATATAAGCAAGGAGATTGAAAGTGTTTCTTTTTTTGCATGGGAAATTGATGAAACTACCTATATTACCTGTACATCACAACTTTCAATCGTTTTTAGATATGTCAAAGATGGTAATGTGGTAGAATGTTTCATGGGTTTTCATAATGTTTCATCTGGGCGCACAGCTGACGATTTGTTAAATTTTTTAATTCGTACGTGTGACACCTATAATTTTAGGCAAAAGTTAATTGCGCAAACCTATGATGGGGCTGCGGTCATGGCCGACCATTCAAATGGTTTACAAACTGAAATAAAGTCCATAGCTCCTCATGCACTTTTTACGCATTGTCATGCCCATGCTATAACTTTAGTATTAAGCAAAGCGTGCAACAACATAAAAATTTTCGCGCCTCCGGCGGGCTTTTCCGTGTGTATATAGTCTTTATGACTTTAACCTCCCCTGTTCTCCGATGCACGAGCCGTCACTGGACATCATGAAAATTTCAACGGACTGTATTGCGAAAAACTTATTGAGTCTGAGTAAAAAAATGTTCAGAATGTATACCATTATGTAGTTTCTATTGAAATGAAACGCTCTGGTTGAGTTCTCAGCACAGACTAACTTTATTTTCTTTCTAGAGCATTATTACAAGATTGTGGAGCATAGTTTTCATAACCGACAATAGATGGCGCCACAACACATATTTTGGGCTTTTCCAACAGTTTTCTTCCAAAAACTTGATCGTGAAAATCCATGAATGTCCCATAGAATGAACTTTTCCCGATATTTTTAGAAACGACGGCCTACTCGTAACTTTCGCTGAACCAAAAAGGTCGCTTCACTATTCTTCACTATAAACAGATTTTGAAAGATAACTGGTGCTAAAAGTTGACACGAATTATTCTACACCGGGTTCATGACAAAAAAATTGTGAATTCATCGCCCACCTATCTAGTCCAAGTCTGTAGAGAGTACCGCAATTTTCCACTTGACAAATGGTTTCCCTTTGCTGTGCCCTCAAAGAATCACTTGTATGGAGTTATTGAACCATAAACACCTTCAAAGTATCCGTCAACGGTTCACCTGCCGCACCTGCAAAGTTTTCCGTTAGCGTCGCCCTAATGAAACACACAAGCCCTAAAGAAACCTCAACACAGTCATTCATATTTATAGCCTGCTTAATATCGTGTAGATACAATTTTCGGCCAATAAATCTTTTATTTATTCGGTGCTTTATTGTAGTGAATGGCATCAAATCTAAAAATAAACGCCGTCAACAATCAAATCAGGGCTGTCTTTACTTAACAGTCATCTTGTCGCGGCGGTCGTAAGCAAGGTCAGGAAATCCTCCTGCTGCCGCTAGGCGGTGTTGCCAAATCACATTTTGGAAAAGACGTAGACCAGATCAGAAAATTACGTAAAATTGGTAAACATTGAATATGGAAACTTCGTCATTCTCAGTCATTCTCAACCAATTGAGATAAAATTTTGCAGACACGTTCAGTTTGGATGGCATCACATGGTTTATTAATAATAATAATAATAATCTACTTGCTATCGGTATGAAATTCGGGATAGACGAATGTGCAATGGTCCATCTCAAAAGAGGACAATGCGGGGACTACGGAGAGGATGTGCAGCTCGTAGATGGAAGCATCCTACACCATGCCGGAGAGACGTATACTTACCTCGGGGTGGAACAACGCCACTCACAAGAGATGACAGCAGTGAAGAACTCTCTCCGGCAGCACCAATTTTGACAGATCTGGTCACCGGAACTGTCGGGGAAGAACAAAGTTGCTTGCCGTTTCAATCTTACTCTACTCGTTTGGAGTAGTGAAGTGGACTCGAGAGGAACTGTATCAACTCGACGTAAAGATCCGAAAAATTATGCATCTCTATAGGAGTTTGCATCCCAAATCGTCCGTTCCACGGTTGTACTTCCCCCGACAACAGGAAGGCCGTGGACTTTTGAGTTTGGAGTGTCTACATGACAGAATGGTACTGGATACAGCCTGTAAAGTCGTCAGGAGTTTGGATCCCCTTCTCTGCATGGTCCGTGACCATGAGAGAGCAGAAATTGGAGCATTTCTCTTCAGGGCAGCTGCCCGAGCAGCTGATGAACTCGGTTTAATTTCGACACTGAACGAGGTGACCACAACTCTGTCATCGACTTGGAACCCGTTCAGCAAAAGCAGGTTCCTGACACAAGGTGCACTTGCTATCAGCGTGTCCAGCATATACGGTGTCCAGCATATGCGCTCCGGGGGATATTGAATCCGTTGTGGAGAACGAGAAGTACCGAATTTATTGGAACTATTAGTTCCCCACATATCGAGATTTTCTCTTCGAACTTCGCAAACTCTATCCAGATCACTCTGCCAAGATGGTTGTTCTGATTATTGGAGTCCTTGGTGGAATGATGTCTTCTCTACTCTCGAATCTTAAAATCATACTGGCTTGCCGCACTAAGACAGAAATCTTAGCCGGACAGATGCAGAAGGCTGTCATTCTTAGCCCACTACGCTTGCTCAGGGCACATGATTCTCGGACCCAATGATCACTTACCCCATAGTGTGGGATGTGAAACACATGAGAACTAGTTGATATTTCGTTTTGCATGAATACTTTTCGTTTATCGTGATTACTTCCAGGCGTTGCTGTCATTTTTATCATGTTTTCTCTAAGATTGTGAAGAAACTGTTGATAAGTAGTGAAAGGAACAGTCCTTTCTATTATAAGTTCTCCTGGGATCCTGAGGGTTGTTCCATACTCCAATTCACATTATTACACACGGCTAACTCCGAATCAGTTGCTCGATACGGAATTATTTTTGGGGTAGCAATCTAAATATCGAAAAAATCTTCATATTTCAAAAAAGAGAAATAAGAGAAATCAACAACTTAAATTATAACCAAACTTGCAGAACAGTATTCAAATCCACCAATATAATGGCAATCTACGCGATTTATATCTATGAATGCCTAATGTTCATTTATTAAAATTCACACCTCTCCACTGAGAATATACTTGCTCATAAGTATCCCAGTGGAACAAATGAATATACAGTGTGAAACAACGAAAACTTAACAAAGCCGTTTTTGAATATAAAAAGTAAGATTTTTAAAAAAGCTCGGACACGTCGATTTATAATTAAAGGGGGATACCTTTCAGACTAATCAGATTTTTTGTAGTACGCATCCCCTCGGAGGGGTGCGTCCGACGACCCTTATTTAGATAGGAAAAGTAGGTCGAGTGGCACCTTGTTTTAAAGATCTTTCTTTGGTTTCTTTCGTCTTTCTCTGTACCGAAATTACGTAGATTTACATGAAAATACGTAGAGCTGGCATCGCTGCATGATCAGGAAATCCTCCTGCTGCCGCCAGGCGTCGGAAAAACTCGCGTCGATCGTAGCAGGACCGCGGAGAATCGACGGCGCGGCATTTGCGGCAGTCTGTCGCGGCTATCCATGCCGATACGTTACTTACGTCACACGAGTTACATGAAAAAACTGTGTCACAAAATAGTGTGTTAGTTCAGCAATGTTCTCTTGAGTTCCTGCTGTTTTTTACGTTCGGTATCGATTGTTTTTTAGGTGTTTCCTCATATTTATTCGCTTGTTGGAAGGAAACACGCCTAGGACATAAGTTTTTATTTGAATCGTATATAGTTTTAGTGATTGGAACTCTACAATGTCTGACGAGTATGATTTCCGACATGAGTTGGGAAATGTGCCTTGGGTAGGTGTTTGTTCTTTTTTTATACGAACGTATGTCAATATGTAAACATATGCTGCTTGCGATATGGATTAAGGCTTATCGTTTGATGCTGAAGATAACCACACAAAAAATGAGTTCAGATAATCCAATTTATTTCATTTCAAGATAAACTCATTTTTGATATTTATTTATTTGAAATTGACTTCATGTGCTTCATGTTTCGGACTCTCCAAAAAATCTTTTTTACGAGGATCTATCTAGAACAATGTTTCTCAAGTATTTGTTTCGTGTTACACACCAACAACATATTGAAGAATACTTGAAATCCTTACTTCTTTTCAACTTTCAACAATTCAGGCTCAAAATATTTTTCGGACTTCCATTGTCTAAAATACTGAAATTATGGACCAAAATATTCGGATGAGTTGAAACAGAAATAAAATAGCAAAAATTGAGCAAAAATTCAAGAAATAATGAATTAATGAATAGTTTGAGATGATTGCAATCATCTCATTTTATCATAAAAATAGTAAAGAATATTACTGGAGTTCTTTCCCAACACCAAATCGTTATTTTTAACACCTCGACACATGTTTTGATCACCAAGTGATCATCTTCAAGAGGAAGATTAAACTGGAAACTTTCCTAAGCTAATGCTATTTATGCTATACAGGTATACTATACAGATAAACCATACAGGTATACCACCCTAAATTGATTTTACAATTTGCCTTATATATTATTTTACAATATGTCCTTATGTAGTGTTTAAATGTTATAGTTATGTATAAAACAATTTTCAGCTATATAAAAAATTTCAGAATATTCCTATCTAAATTTATTTTTACAATCTGTCCTTATGTAGTAATCAGTAAATCCAATAATATTATTTTAACAAGCAATATAACGATGAGGGACCAATACCAAATAGCATACTATAACATTTAAACACTACATAAGGACATATTGTAAAATAATAGATAAGGCAAATTGTAAAATTAATTTAGGGTGGTATACCTGTATGGGTGGTATACCTATATGGTTTACCTGTATAGTATACCTGTATAGCATAAATAGTGTTAGCTTAGGAAAGTTTCCAGTTTAATCTTCCTCTTGAAGATGATCACTTGGTGATCGAAACACGTGTCAAGGTGTTAAAAATAACGATTTGGTGTTGGGAAAAAACTCCAATAATATTCATTACTACACCAAAGGTTCCAAACAGTGCATCATAAGTATAAAAATAGTATTTATTGTTATATGTTTTTAAACAATTTTAATCTTGACATACAAATATGAGGATCCTCTTTGTTACTTTTTTGCAAACTTCATTTTAACCTCACTTTCGTAAGTATGAACACGTTGTTTCATACCTTTGTTCGTTCAATAATTATTGTAGAGTTCCTGATGAGACAAAAAACGCCTTGAAAGCTTGAACAGAAAAAAGAGTTTCACAATATTTATACCTCTAACTGCTGCACTCTGCTTTACAAAAAGGATTTGAGCAGGCTGTACTACCACCTTCATGGCTCTACTCAAACAACGTTTTATCTTCTTGTTTGTTCTTTTATATGGTTAGATCGTCTTAGTGATCGTATAAAAAACAATCGAGAAGATTATACGTACGTTTAGTTGAGTATAGCCTTGAAGATAATAGCAAAGCTTGATATCGAAAGCGCTTGCATATAATAATTAGAAGTTATTAAAGTTTCAAATCCTTTTTGTAAATTTTTTCAGGCATTCATTCGGTCCCATAACCACACGTGTGAAGAATTGGGACAAAATCGTCAAAAATAAAAACGACATTGAACCTGTGACTTTGGAATTATTTTGTTTTTGTTCACAAATCGAATGCAGTGCAGGTTTTTTTATGTCTGTGTGTATATATGTAAAATATATGAAGAATGAGGTAAACTCTTAAAATATAGCGGTAAAAAACAGTAAAGATTAGCGATTGCAATTGACAGAATTAACTTCGTTCAAACTACTTCTATTTATATGGATAATTGATTTCTTACCCGTGCTGTAGTGTTGATAAGACACTGATAAGGATATGAAGTAACTGGATTAGTTTTACATTATCTGAAGGGCAACCACAGTGTTCTTTCTTACCGACCAGTTACATAATCTAACGGAATGTGTAAATTTACCTTGAAAATTTTTTTACTTGTTTATTCATACCATCAAATTGTTCCGTTCATTCCATATTCTCTTGATTGTTCACGGAAGTCATACAGATATGACTATGCATAACGTCGCAGAACTATGACAGTGCACTCTTCTCGGCACGCGTTTCGGTAGCTTGATAAACATCATCAGGGGCTGATCTAAACTAATTTCTAAAAACTGACTGAAAATTCACACTTTCACAAGTCATTACTATCTTTTATAATCATCATGTTATTACTACAATGATTTATTTTTTGGATACCAAATAAAATCGATAGTAATTTCTGTACAAGAACATTCCCTCACTTATTATGAAGAGAATTATTCATAAAAAAGTTAACATAAAACTGATCCCTTATCCGCGCGATAACTTCTCTTGGGAGGGAAATACGCTTCGTTACCTAACGCGTTACAGCGCCAGTGTGCCTGGATTCCCTTTCTCTCACGCATACGTCAGCAGAAGGCAGGCTCCTCCTCTCTCGTCGGGCAGACGCTTAGAGTTAAGTGTGCGTTAGACATATACTGCTGACAGTATTATAAAAAAATCAACAAGCAAGCACGTAATATTCTCTTGTTATATAAAACGTGGCTTGAGAATGATGATAATAATTTTATGTATGTACAGATAGATAAGTATACTTCACTGTCCAATAAGATTTAGCTGTTGTTGACAAGCACACTTTAACAATTCAAATATTACAAATATGTTTTATGTATAAATGCTTGTCTATATATAATAGTATACATTATTGAGGATGTTACAGCAGAATTTCATTGTGGAATGCCTTGAGCCTATAATTCGCTTTGATTGGTTTCCTGTATTCATTGATCTCAATGTTTATCAATGTGTGTATAAACTATAATTTGAAGGTCTTTGAGACTGTTCTTAAACACATTGCTCACACAATCTCTTTCAAAATTGCCTCAATAATGAAAGTTCATCAAATAACAGTGGACCATTTTTAATGTAGCGAAATCACTTCATCTGGGACATGTTATTCAACGAAGTCCGGCTATTACATAACAAGACTGGTTACGAAAAACGGTTTTATCATAAAAATTATTCTACACTCGAATGCTCCCTTTCGATATACTTCCCACCCCTCGCCACAGCCCTTTCAATACGCCTTTTCCATCGATCTAAGCAGTGCTGGAAGTCCTCTTTGGTGAGGGCCCTTAGGAGATCTGCTGTGTTTTGCTCCACCGCTTCCATCGTCTCAAATTGGGTCCTTTTCAAAGCAGATTTCATCTTCGGAAACAAAAAAAGTCGCACGGTGCCAAATCTGGCGAGTACGGTGCGTGTTTGAGCACTGGAGTGCGTTTATCGGCCAAATACCGCTTCGCAGATAGCGCGTTATGGGTAGGCGCGTTGTCCTGGTACGTTGTCCTGTTGACGCAAGAGCTTTTGGTCAGGAGTCAGGATTTTTGGCACAGACTTTTGTCATGTGTGATTCCCCGTGTAAAATTTTTCTAACCATTTCCTTGTCGGTGTTTACAGCCTCGGCAATCATCCGGATGCTTATTCGACGATCTATACGCACAATTTGGTTGATTTTGGTCACTGTTTCCGGAGGTGGAACAGCGACAGGGCGACCTGGGCGCTGATCATCTTCAGTGCTCTCTTGGCCCTCACTGAAGCGCTTACACCACTCAAAAACATGCGCACGTGATAGAGAATTATTCCCATAGTCCTCTTGCAACAATTTATAGCACACAGTCGGAATTTTTTTCAATTAAACGAGAAATTTGGAATTGATACGTTGCTCCTGTTTTCAGCACGAGAAAAAAACACGTTCGTTTCAAACCGCTACTGCACAAATACGTGACAAAAACGTGTTTTGGTACATGGATAGAGAAGATTTCCAGATACCCAACGCACTTCTCGTTTTTTCTCCATCTATCTAGGGCGCCCTATAGGCGCGCAGTCTCGTTATTTAATAGCCGAACCTCGTATTGTCTATTTTACAGTTGAATTTGTCGAATTTTTAAGGTAATTGAGTTTGTTTTCTGAATATTAAAGCAGTGATACAATTACCCCAAACTTTCCTAAATTGCAATAAAAGTAATTCGTTAAATTACATCATACATCATTAAAAGGATATGACTCATCACGGAACCCTGATGACTACTGTAGAAGTCTAAAGGATTCAAATCAGTTGACTGAATCAGCGGTACTGTTGAGTCAAGCCAAAAGTAAAAACTAGAGTAGGCTATTTTACTTGAAAACTTCTGAAAATTTTCATAGATTTAGCTGAGAAAAAGACTGCTCCCCTTAGTACATAATACGTATAAGTGTCAGTCGCTTGAAACTGTACGTTTACTATATTACGGTAAGGAGTTAGGATATTTTGAAATTGCTGAGTATCAAATATCAAAATCCAGCCTCCAGTACTGTTATCAACCTCGGCCGCGGTTTTTTCTATGACCTGAACCACTATCTTTCTTGTTTATCTAACTTCTCGCTTTTGTATCCTACGTATTTGTTGACTTCGTCATTGAACAAAGATTTATATATCTCTTAAATATGCAAATGTCGCCACGATACACGGTTGTCGGAAAAATGTCGTAATGCTGTTCGAGTTTATAGCCTGACGAAGTCGAATTAGAAATAAAACTGCTTTATTAATGCGACCTTCTGTCGGATGACCCTCATTCTTCCCATCATTTACTCATAGTGTAATAATTAAAAATGGAGTGATTAGCAAATAAAATGATTATATCTATCAACAACGCAATATCATTGTTGATTTTATGAAGATTATTACTTTTATCCTTTTATCGAACTTTGCTAAAAATGATAAACACTTTCAAATATACGAGGGCTGCCTTTTATATTTATATAAATGACCGTTAGATGGCGCTATGGAAATATGGCTTCACAATATTCAAAAACTGAATACAACTGGCCGATAAGTGATGAAAATCTATATCAGAACTATCTAATATAGTTTTCACCTTGAGATAATATTCTTTATGAAACCGCGACACACGCACTATTCATAAATTACTCCCAATTTTAAAATTTATACCCTGGAAATATTACCAACTACCTACGTTCCAATCAGATAATATAATTCTAGGAACCTTCTTCTTCTTTTTCATTCATTGGCCTCAGCAACCAATAATTCTAGGATATATTTAACTATTTGAAAACCTTGAAGAAACACAAAACTAGAGCTGTTAGGAATCAGGGTCATACTCACTTTCAACCGCACAACTCAGTAGGTGGTACTCAATTTTCTAAATCTACAGCAGTTCATTTCGGAAAGCTGTCGTCTCAACAAATATTTCTGAGCTTGAAATAATTATTTTGGAATTGGATTCATTACAGAAGAGCATTTTCTCAAAATCAATAAAAACTGCGTAAAATGCATCACATCACAATTTTATTATGATCTGGTACTTATAGGAGATCAAAAGTATACATATATATTTGTTTCATATAAGTAAAAATTACTTATATGAAACAAATATAGTTTGCGGTAGTTCTTCACTCGAGCTACAATCAAATGAACTATCTTCCGTTTCCACTGTGATTTGTTCCATATAATTTATAATACTCGAGACTTTTACTTTCAAAATAATGGAGATTATATGAATACAAATATTCAAAAGCCTTCTTCTTCTTCTCTTTCATCGTGTAATGGCCTCAGCTACTAAGACTATAGCGTATTGACTTAACACTCAATTGTCAGCTGTCCACTGCTTCTTCTTCTTCCATATTTTTTCAATATTGATTATTTGTAGAAATTTTCGCTACTTTATGTTCGAATCCGTTACGCCGCTACCGTCGAGTAAATTTCGCTACGGTTGACAACGCTGGTACAGAGCAGTTATATGTCTTGCAAGAGCTGTCGTAGGTATATTAAAAATTAGTTTGTGCGAATGGGGTATCGTTTTTAGAATAAAAAAACAACTTTGGAGCACTCGAGGTTAACAACATTTTAAGGATGAAATTCATAACGATTCACAATCGATTATATTAGATGTAGAAACTATTCTGGATGATGAATCGGATAATTTTGGATGATGAATCGGTTAATTTGCAGTCAATAGAAAAATTCGATATCGAAAACATTGATGTTGTTTTGGCGGACGATAACGTTAGTCCCATGGATGTAGCTATAGGGTGTCAAAGTGATAGTTTAGATGTTTATAATATGAAAGTGAGAATGGAATACAAACGTTACAAAGGTTAACAAGACGATAAATCGCGAAGAAACCGGTTGTTTGAACCCATCTGACAAATTATTGTAAAAAAAACTAAACCCCTTTGTTTTGACAACAGGTGTCAATTTTTCGGACAATGTAGATATATAAAACTGATATTTTTCTGCAACTCTCATGTGTGATTTCGAAGTATACCTTGGAAAATTCGATAGGCATACAGAAACAAATTTGGAATGCGGGTTGTAGAGAACCTTACACGAACTTCAATTGGAAAACACCACAAATGTATTTCGACAATTATTTCAATGGGGAATGTTCCTCAATTTGGGTTATTACAGCAAATGCAAGTTTGAACAAAATTAAGTTGAGTTTAATGTTTCAAATGTTGTGTTTTAATTTTTAAAGGGAGTTGTTTCTAATTCACATATTGGCAACACCGCCTATATCAAGTTGAAATAATTTATACGAACCTCGATATTCTACTTTAAAAAAGGAAAATTATCTTTATAAATCAACAATTGAAGCAAATATAAATTATAGTTCAATACCACATCCACAAGCCACATAAACAACAGTTGTTGTGTTATTTATTTATATAGAGGAAGATAGGTTAGGTGCACAAAATGTCATATGTCACAGAATGTCTCGGAACTCGGAACATAAGTAAACAGAACAGCACGCCTCTGAAATATGTCATCTTTGTTTGTCTCATACAGGTAACAGATTCATTGTCCTTTATTAGCTATAACCGATGTTGCCAAATGGTGAAATAGAAACGAATCCCTATAAATGTTGAATGCATTATTTCATTCTTCTTTTTTAAGTATTTAAATAATTTTTCAAAGAAATAGGTTGAAATGATAAGTTTAAAATGCGTTGTTCTAGAGCTCTTTTATGAAAACTACTTGATTTTCGTCAGGAGGAACATTAATATGCGTGCCGGAACGTTTAGAAAAGACTAAATAACAGTTATTCTAGCACTTTGAAGTATATTTTTACTCAAGCACCTTAAGAATCGATTGGATCTTCGTTATACCCTTCTCACAAGTCCTTCAACTTAACCCCGTTAAAATTAGCCTCGTGAATTGATTGCGTTTATAAATATAAGCACGTCGCTGACTGTGGAATCTCAATTAAACAAATACGGAGAAGTCTATTTTAATTACCCGGCGTTGCTGCAAACTACCAAAAAGGCCGAATGAATAATCTGGATTGTCTTAGGTCGGGACAAGATGCTGTGCATTCTTAAGTGGGAAATCGATAACGAATATTTCCACTCGGGTGTTTCCGGGCTGGCGATTGATTTGAGGAAAGTTGCATTCCATTGAGGTCAAGTAATTCTAGAAGGGAGTTGCTCGGTTTTTTATTTGTACAGATCTTAACCAATAGACATTCAATATTGAGTCTTTATGATACGTCAGAATACTCGATGTGTAACAGGTTCAGACTACCCTTGCCTGAAAAATTGTTAACAAATTTTGAATCTATGAAAGAAAAGATAAATAAATGAAATAATAATAATGCATAGGAGTTTGCATCACAAATCGTCCGTTCCACGGTTGTACTTCCCCCGACAGCAGGGAGGCCGTGGACTTTTGAGTTTGGAGTGTCTACATGACGGAATGGTACTGGATGGAGCCTGTAAAGTCGTCAGGAGTTCGGATCCCCTTCTCTGCATGGTCTGCGACTATGAGAGAGCAGGAATTGGAGCATCTCTCTTTAGGACAGCTGCCCGAGCAGCTGATGAACTCGGTATAGTTTTCGACACTGAACGAGGTGACCCCAACTCTGTCACCGAGTTGGAACCCGTTCAGCAAAAGGCCCATATAAAAGACGCAGATATCGCTTCACTACTGCGGCAACACAAGGATAAGCTAATACATGGGGTCTTCTTCAACAACATTGAAGACCTTGGCTTATCAAAGCGCATGACCGTAGCTTCTTCAGTTCTAGTGCGCTGAAGTCGGAAACTGGGGGGTTTATCATGGCCTGCCAGGATGGTGTCTTCATCACCTTAGTCTACCGCAGTCGCGTGATGGCTATAGAGGTTCCTGACACAAGGTGCAGGGCCTGCCGCGAGGCGTCTGAGACCTTAAAGCGTCAGCATATCCAGCATATGCGGTTCAGCGTATATCCAGCCTCAACGTATATTCTAAGGATGCTTTATTGCCACATTCGGCACTTTTACGGTATTAATGAGACACCGGTGTTGCTCTACGCTCCGGGGGATATTGAATCCGTTGTGGCGAACGAGAAGTGCCGAATTTATTGGAACTATTTGTTCCCCAACCTCAGGCTCATACAAGCTAATAAGCCTGATGTAGTCCTTCTCGACCACCAGACCAAGACGATATTTGTCGTGGAGTTTTCAGCTCCTGGCGAGATGAATATCGTCAGAAAAGAGGAGGAAAACGAATAAAATATCGAGATTATCTCTTCGAACTCCGCAGACTCCATCCAGACCACTCTGTCAAAATGCTTCTTGTCCTTGGAGTCCTTGGTAGAATGATGTCCTCTCTACCCTCGAGTCTCAAAATGATACCAGCTTTACGCACTAGGCCAGAAATCTCAGCCGGACAAATATAGAAGGCTGTCATTCTTGGCTCACTGCGCTTACTCAGGGCACATGATTCTTGGACTCAATGATCACGCACCCCACGGTGTGGGGAGTGGTCGTTGGTTGAAAATGTTGGCACGCCCTTATGAATGTATCGGGGCTTCGGTAGATAGGACCAGAGCAAACTTAGGGTTGAAAAAATAATTTCAGTAATGTTTATTCACCAACATTGAAATAAATTCCAAAATACATCATTACAAATAGAATACAAAACAAATTTATTAGTTGTCCTAGGTAATGGACATTGAGAAAGCCTGTTGAAACCCTAAGGTTGTGCTAAAGAGTTTTCTACTTACAGTGTTACCAAATATTCTTATAACAGAAATTCAGTGTGTTTTTACAAAATTTTGCAAAATGCGGGACGGTAGCCGGTTGGACTGGCGTGGGTGGTTTGCTCTGTTATGAAAACTAGTGGTTAAAGCCGTGAGGCTGGACGACCGATTTTCACTTTTATCGTGCTAGGAATCGCACGTTAGAAGGCAAGACCTCGTTTATTCTCAGCTTGTACAAATTTCGACTTCTGAGGGCTGTCTTTTCTAGAGGGGCGACAGCTGGTTACGGAAAAACAGATTTTAACTGAGAGTGACAATGAGAGGAGAATCGTAATTCTGTATGATTTATTTGCTATGAATTATTTGCTATAAATTATGTTCAAGACGATTTCCTGGTCTACATCTACGAGATACTTCTTGAACATATATAAATTGAATAATCAAAAGTAAATATAAGAAATACTGAAACGTAGCTGTGAAATGTCTTTTTCATTTTAAATTTTTTAGCATTTTTTCTTAATTTTATATATATATTTTTTTGATATTTAGCCATTTATCAATTCATTTTCATTTCATATCACCATAATTCTTTTTTTCTACAAATTAGCGTTTTTATATTTTTTTTTTTGCTCATTGTTATTTTTTTTTCCTCTCATTTTTTTTCAAACAGTAATTTTCTTTTTCTTCGACTCATTTTTACAATTTTTGACATTTTCACTATTCCATTTATTTTTCATTTCATTTTATTCTTCATTTTTTTCTATTTCTCCAATTTGAAATCGGTTAGAAACTTCGTAGACAGTGAAGGCTGAATCTACAACATTCACCAATCAAATTCAAATAATAGCTATTCATTTTTTTCTATTTCTCCAATTTGAAATCGGTTAGAAACTTCGTAGACAATGAAGGCTGAATCTACAACATTCACCAATCAAATTCAAATAATAGCTATTCGTAGTACTAGAGATCACTTTTCCTGCTGCAGGATGTAGTACTTTCTGTTTCCAACATAGAAAGAAAATAAGAGTGATATTTGACAACTTTTTTAAGGAAATTTTGAGCCCTATAAACAAAATTCAACCAATCACGACGACTACTGAAACCCTATAATTTTTATCAAGGTTTTTTGTTCATAATGATGAAATTCTCTTTGTTTCTTTTACAGAGATTGGTCGAACAGATGCAACCACAACCATTCCGAACCTTCAGATCTGAATTTCACATGAGCAGTACCAGCGAACACACTTCAACATATACTACAACAACCCACTACAGCAAACAGTAAGTTTATTTTATTGATAATTCCTAGACGAAAATATACAGTGAAATACTGAAAACGAAATACGATTTTTTTTTCGTGAATATTCAATACGATGATCTATTACTGTTTATATTGAACCAAAAATTATCTCCCGTCACTAGGTATGTCCAAACTACAAAAACCTCTTCCAACTCTGAGAACGGCACAACCATCAAAATCACAGATGAGCAGACAAAAGATAACTGGAAAAACGATGAAGTGGACCACATAACTAACGGTCGTCCACCAGACAAACACACCACCCTGACTAAAATAATTCAAGAACCCCAAAGATGGGACAGCTCGATGCAATTCACAGAAATCAAATCACTGAAAAGGAGCCATAACACTCCCGAAGGATTGGATATCCTCGACATCGCCGGAATCATCAATCCCTATACGGGAGAATTACTGACAATACGAGAGGCCATCGCCGAAAGAATATTAGACGTCAGGACCGGTAAAGTAGTTGCCTCTACGGACGGCACCCAAATTTCTATAGGCGAAGCTCAAAGAGCGGGACTAGTCGAACCAAAAATTGCAGAAAGACTGAGCAGCCCATGTGGAAGCACTGAAGATGGTCGTGATCTCACACTCCTGGAGGCAATTCAACGCGAAATCTATGAAGCGGAGCAAGGTTACCTAGACCCATCTGAGAAGAGAATAAAGGTAACCCATTCCATCACTATAAACCAAGCCATCGATGATGGAAGAGTCGATATTCAGTCCGGAACGTACACGCTAGACAACGGAGAAACCATTGACATCAGGGAAGCTTATAAGCGAGGGTACCTTCTTCAGCACACGGAAGTCAAGTTACAAACAGGTGCAGTGCCCTTGTCAGACGCCATTAGTCAGGGCTTGATTGATGATAAAACCGGGTGGATTGTGGACCGCAACTCGGGAAATAAGTATCAAATCGATGCCGCGGTTAAATGTAACGTCGTCGATGGTGACATCAGGGAAATCGTTGATCCCAAAACGGATAGTAAAATAACAGTAATACAAGCCCTAGAGAGTAATTTAATCAACCCGAAATTAGGCAAGTACGTATTAGGCCACGAGAAATTAAATTTCCTCGAGGCTAAGCGCCGGCAGCTGATAGTCAAACCAAAATCTCTGAAAGAAGTAGTTGACGATAACTTGATGGACGATGAAGGTAAGATTTTCTCGCCGATGCATCAAACGAAATTGACTCTATTAGAGGCTGCTAATCGCGGAGTTCTAGACCTCGACTCCACTAAGACCATCTTGGATCTGAGAACTAACGAGCATGTAACGCTGAGCGAAGCTCTCAAAGAAGGCATAATTTTGCCTGACAGCAAGTTCAGGAACTGCGTAACGGAAGAGGTCGTTACCATCCAAGAGGCCGTTAGCAGGGGTTACATAATATCCGTAGTCAGGAAGTCCATCTTTGACGTCGACGGTTTCCAACCGCCTGATAAATCAGATCACATCAGCTTCAATGCTGCCAACGTAAAAGGTTTCATTAGCAAAAAGAATGGTGGTAGTCTACTGGTGAGTAAAAAGAGCGGCAAGCTAATTCCGTTTATAGAAGGGGTAACGTCCGGGGAGGTAAAACCGGAAGTTTACGAAAATCTAACGCGACCTATCGGTATAATCGAAAACCAGCGTGAACTGAATCTTTTAGAAGCAGTATTTCGTGGCTATATCGACCCGAAAAGCGGTAACCTCATAGACTTAACCACAAACAAAATCGTCTACCTGAATGAAGCCATTGCGCAAAACCTCATAACTCCTGAAGGCGCTGCTCTCTTGAATAGCCTACTGAACCTGAACGTGTCTACACGCGTCACGCGCACCCTAGTTCAGAGGTACGTCACTGTCACGAGCAAAGATGTAAAACAGGAAGTTATCACTTATACGGAAGCCCTTCGGTTGGGTCTGATAAATAACGAAGAACAGACTTATACCGATCCCCAAACCAAAACCGTTATTCCCATCGTTCAGGCGATCAGCGAAGGTAGGTTAGCACCCGATACCGAAAGTTCCGAAAAAATCGTTAGCCCTAGTACTTCGAAAACGTCCACTGTTTCAATTCATAGTAATAAAGGTTATCCCGTTGCGAGAGATTCTGATTCGTCCAATACCAAAATTCAGTCGTCGGAATTCATAACTAACGAGAAGAAATCTTTCGAAAAATACGTGTATGATGTTCCCAAAGAAGGTTGGAACCTGGCAGACGCCATAAATCGAGAATTGTTCGATCCCGTTAGCGGTTTGTTTATTATATACGGCACTGACCGTCTGGTGACATTCGAGGAATGTATTACATTGAAACTTATCAACAGCTCTTCCGTAGTTGTGGTAGATCCCCTTACCAAACGTCAAATTCCAGTCACAAGAGCCTTAGAGAAAAAAATTGTGAACGCTACTGGGCATTACATAACTGAAACAGAGCAGCTTACAATGCAAGAAGCTATCAACAGAAATGTTATACTACTAGGAGGAAAAGTGGAGACAGATCACACACCCAAAGCAGAGTCTAAATCTCTTGAACCAGTGCAAATCCAAACAGGTGTTATTTACGACCCCAAATCTACTTTGGTTATATTCTCGCAGGAAAACCAGTCATCAGATCTCATAACAGCAATCCTCGAGAACAAAATCTCTTCAGAAACTGTAAAAGTTAAAGACCCAAAATCGGGAAGAGATATTTCTATAAAAGAAGCAATTGCACGTAATGTAATTCATCCTGAGGAAAAAACTTACACCGATAAATCTGGAAATAAAATATCTTTGCAGGACGCGACTAAATCAGGTCTACTGGCCGTTGTTGGAACGCCTATCTTAGCCACGAAATCGATGATTGAAATCGTCAAGAACATTTTTGTCGTAGATCCGAAAACAGGTGAACAAATACCGGCTGAGGTAGCCCTGCAACAAGGTGTTATCGATCAGGAGGCATTTGACAATTTAAGATACGCAAATTCTACCCATGTAACTGATCAAGGCGTTCAGTCTGTAATCACTGAAACCCACAGTTCTATACGAATTACCGATCCTAAAACCGGGAAAACATATACATCTCATGAAGCTCTAACTGGAGGAATCATCACACCAGAGCAACTGGATGAAATCAAAGTCCAGAAGGAAGATATCCCCAAAATGAAGAAACTGGGTACAGTCTCAATCAGTCTGGACGAACCAAGTAAAATGTCGGAGGCAGAAAAGACCAGAGCGCGTATTACTATCGAGCCTACGTACAGAGTGAAGATTGGACGAGCTCAATCTTTGAGCCCAGAAAGAGAAGCTAAACGAGTAGTTTTGCAAAAACTTAGAAAGAAAATAGTGAAACCTATGGAAGCGCTCGAAACAGGTATCATAGATGAGGATACAGCACAAATTTTGGAGGAGAGAGAAAGGTTCATTTCCTCTGAAGGTGAGCAGCTGACTCTACAAGAAGCTCTAGAAGCCCGAAAAGTGGACGGCCACCAGGGCAAGATCGTGGATCCTCAACGAGGTGACTTACTCACCATCAAGGAAGCCATCGAGCGTGGAATTTTGGACCCTGATGGTACCAATGAACTACTAGTGCCTTTGAATCGAAGTCTGTCCATTCCTGAATTGGTGAAACAGGGTTTACTTGATGTAGAAACTAACAAAATTGTGCACCCTGAAACCGGAGCTCATTTGAGTATCAGCGAAGCTATTGTCTGTGATATTATCGATCCGCTCAGCACTCTAGTCGAAAAGTCTGGCGATGTATTGACTGTGAGCGAAGCGATCGAAACCGGTGTGATAGACGACGAGAAATCGACAGTTCAAACAAGTCACGGCAGCTTAGATATACAGGAAGCCGTTAAAGACAAAATATTTGACAATACCGTCCACTCTGGACCTATAGAAATCCCTCCTGCAGGCATGACATTCCCTGTAGCCGTGAAACGGGGTCTAGTCGATACCGAGAAAAAGGAAATTATGAACCCCATCACTAAGGAAACCATACCGCTCAGT
This sequence comes from Leptinotarsa decemlineata, assembly GCF_025532065.1. Lineage (NCBI taxonomy): Eukaryota > Metazoa > Arthropoda > Insecta > Coleoptera > Chrysomelidae > Leptinotarsa > Leptinotarsa decemlineata. The sequence goes on from NW_027412547.1 coordinate 1,627,596, forward strand.
GAAGCTATCGAACATAACTTTATAATGTCGTTGCCGTTCCCCGCTAGTCCTGAATCGATTAGGATCGAAGATGCCTTGGAATCTCATCTAATCGACTCCGAAAAAGGGACTTTCACTGACCCTAAATCCGGAAAAATGTACCCCGTATCCGAGGCGGTTGAAAAAGGATTGCTGGTCATTAAAGAACCTCTAGAAGGGTTGTCTTTCGCCCACTCAACTCCTGTTACTACTCTAACTGAGACGATAAACACTATTCATACTGTCACTACCAAAACAATCGAACTCCAAACCGGATTCGCCCTTCTGAACAAGGGCGAAGTACAGAACTTAGAAACTGGTCAAATTATTTCTATAGATGAAGCAAGGAAACAGGGAATCGTCAAAGATGTCAGTGAAACAAAGAACCGCACCATTGTCAAAGATATCAAGATGAGTTTTTCTGACGCCTTGAATAAGGGCCTCGTCGATATGAGCGCGGGTATTTTCACAGATCCGAACTCAGGAGAAAAAGTTTCCATTGAGCAAGCATTACAAGAAGGGAAATTATCAGCTGTGCCAGACACTAACGTAGAAACGCATGAAACTATCGTTACTAGTCACAAAACAACCGAACTGAATATCGCCGAAGCTTTTCAAACTATTTACAATGAAGAAACAAGCACTTTCCACGATCCGTCTGACAAAAATAAACAGCTAACATTCAAAGAAGCCATGGAGAAAGAAATCATTGATCCCAACTCTATGGTGTATGACGTTACCGCACACAAACCTATAACAGTGGAGCAAGCTGTAGAAAAGGGGCTACTTGATCCAAAGACTGGCAAAGTAATGGACGAGAAGTCCGGGAAAACTATAAACTTCAAAGAAGCGACAAAAAAAGGACTCATCGCAGTTCTAGGCGGGTTGGCACTGCCTGTGGTAGCTCCTGTTTTAGCAGGAGCTGCCGCCGTAAAAGCAGTTAAAGACTTTGCTGAAAAGAAATCACAGCGATCTTCGGAAACAACACAGGATACAGCAACAAGCTCTACCACTACAACTACGACTCATGAAATCTACTCTCAAAAATTACTCAAGCCTGTAAAATCCAAGTCCAGTGATGTGAAAGAAGAAGTTACTCTAATCGTGGAGGTGCCGCAGAAGCCGGTCTTTCTTCCAATCGGAGACGCCATCTCGCAAAGTAGAATCGAGCCGAAAATCTGTCGGGTTGTACACCGTAACGAAGAACTACCCTTCACTGTTCAAGACGGTTTGGATCAAAATAAAATCAGCCTTCTTGACGAAGTTCAAGTCATGAGCAATCACGAAGTTGTCCTGGTGGAAGAGTACAATACCAGCGTGCTAGTTATGTCTAAAACTATAACCGCTCAGAAGCTAGCGGAACTTGGCTACTATGACCCGAAATGTCGCAAATTCCTCAACCCCAAAACTGGAGCCTACATTAGCTTTGAAGAGCTTATCTATGGCTTGCGAGTGTTCGATCCCGAGACGATTCTAGTGAAAGATTCGACCAAGAAACCCCCTGTATACATCACCCTTGATGAAGCTTTGAGGAGACCTTTGATCGACAAGAACAGCGGCTACATGGTGGATCCTAAGACTGGTAAAAAGGTGCCGTTCTTCGAAGCCGTGAAGCTTCGATGGATCATCCACGTCAACGACAAACCCAAGGAGAAGTACCAACCGCTGACATTACAGGAAATCGTCGAAACAGATATGTTCGATCCTGTCGACATTACAGTAGCAACAGAGAACAAGACCCTACCTCTATTCAAAGCGATCAGCTGTAATATAGTTGATGGCAAGTCTGTTACTATCAGAGATCCAAAGAGCATGCAATTAGTTCCTTACTACGAGGCAGTGGATAAATCTATCGTAGACCCTCAGCGGGGGTTGGTTATCAACACAGCAACGCAACATACGATGCAGTTTCCTGAAGCTTTCATCAAAGGTTACGTGCTCGCTATACCGAGACCAATTTCACTTCAAGCAGCCATTCACAAGGACATGTACGATCCACAAACATGCAAAATCACAGACCCTCTGACCAAGGCGCAGCTTTCTGTAGCCGACGCAGTGGATAGACTAATAATCGACGATAAGATCAGCGAAATCAAAGATACCAAAGCAGACAGTTTCATATCTCTAGAGGATGCTTTGAAGCAGAAAGTATTGCATTCTGAAGAAGGTAAGGTTAAAGACACCAAAACCGGCCAACTACTTCCGTTAAACAAAGCTCTTGATATGAAACTGATTCAGACGAAACCGGTAGTGTTCAGTTTGCTTCAAGCTATCATCCAAAACTACTATACGTCGCGAACGGGTTTGATACTGAATCCGATAACTGGAGACGAGGTAACTCTACAGAAAGCTATAGAGTGCAAGCTAATAGATCCTGTTACTACACGAATCAAAGACGATAAACGAGGCCGCATCATAGAAATCAAAGAGGCGATCCAAAGTAACTTAGTCGATGCAGAGAAAGGGGTTTTAACGAATCCGTTGCTTCCTCTAGACCAAGCTTACCTCAGAGGTTACATTCTCAGCACGGTCCTGCCGTGGTCTCTGCAAGAAACATTGGCGCAAAAGGTGTATGACCCAAAAACCGGTTTGTTCACTATAAACAACGCGAACGTCACCCTAGTGGAGGCAATCGACGGTGGCGTCGTCAACCCCAACGTTCTGACAGTCAAAGAGCCTAGATCGGGCGATATAATAACCCTGAACGACGCTATAAACTTGAAACTGATCGATCCCGTCAAAGGACAGGCTTTGGATCCAATGAATAACACCGAAATGAATCTCTACGAAGCGTACGACAGAGGTCTAGTCGTACCGTACAAGAACCAAATCACCCTCCCAGAGGCCGTATTCAAAGGTTTTTACGATCCAACTACGGGTAAGTTTATTAACCCCAAGAACAAAGAAAGGTTGAAGGCCTCCAGTGCGATTAATCGGGGCTACGTCGACATTTCCTCCACTTTAGTAACCATCGACGAAGAAATAGTGACGTTCGAACAGGCAGTTTACGACGGCATTATCGACACCAACGAAGGTGTAATTCTAAGCTACAACGAGCCAGTCGACTTCAACGAAGCTTTCGAAAGAGGTTTACTCGTCGAAATACGACCGCCGATTCCTCTTAGTGAGGCTATCGCCAAGGGAATCTACGACGAAGAATCGCAGCTATTCTTAGACCCGCAGACCGGACAATATTTAACTCTGATCGAAGCTATCGAAATCAATCTCATAGACGCCGAGTCTGTTAGCGTAAAAGACACGCGTATAGGTAACTGGAGAAAGATTCCTCTCATCGACGCCATACACAATAACTACGTAGACGGAAACACCGGCATGGTCAAAGATTTCTCTAAAGGGGAGTCGCAAGAGGTGACTCTACAAAAAGCTTTCGTCCTAGGCATCCTAGTTGACAACAAAGCTGCGATATCTTTGCAGAGAGCTATCCACCGCGGTTTATACGATGAAAATACAGGAAAGATTCTGGACCCTAACACGGAGAGGAAAATAACACTGCACGAAGCGATCCGCAACTTCATTATCAACCCGCTTCTGCCCTGTTACTTCGATAAAAATCAAGGTAAGCTGCAGAGTTTCGCGGACACCTGCAGACTGGGAATCATCGATAAGCGAAACGGCACTTTCAAAGAACCACACGGAGAAAAATCTATGAAACTCTCCGAAGCGATGAACGCGGGCCTGATAGTAGACATTGAATTCGCCAACTTCGGTTTGTACGAAGCTTTGGAAATGGAACTTTATACTCCGGAAGAGGGATCGTTCATCCATCCCGCTACGGGTCGTAAGTATAACCTCAAAGACGCATGCGAAAACGAGCTCATCAACCCAGTAACGTCTCTAGTTAAAAACAGCCAACAGAACAAATACGTTCAACTGACTGTTGCTGTCGAATCCGGCCTCATAGACAACCAGCTTGGCGTGTACGTCTTCCCCAACGGCAACACTGTGGATTTGCTCGAAGCCAAAAACAAGGGCTTGATAGTGACAGCTCGCACGCCTCTGACTCTGGAAGAAGCCATCAAAAACGTTCTTTACAGACCGGAGTCGGGGAAATTCGTCGACCCCGTAAACGGAGAGTTTTACGACCTTTCTCAAGCCATAGCTAACGGTTTCATCGATCCTCGGGCGACAGCTTTGAAAGACACGACCAACAACAGCGTTAAATCCATAACAGCAGCCATTCAGGATCATAAGATAGACGTGGAGAAGGGACGGGTTTTGGATTCTAAGTCGAAGAAAACGTACAACTTGGACGAGGCTTTCAAGAAAGGGTTACTGATAACACTAGAGAAGCCTCTGGCGGAAAAATTCGTGCAAAAATCGGTACCTGCAAGCGCAGCAATGGCTAAACAAGCTCGCGAGTACTCCTTGGACGAGGCCATCAAATTCGAGTTGCTTGATCCGGAAGTTGCCGTTGTTAAAGACCTTCAGGTAGGTAAATTTAGATCGGTCGCGAGCGCTATTGATGACAAACAGCTAGACGTCGCGAAAACCGTCATATTCGATCCGACAACGGGCAAAGTAAAGTCACTAGTAGTCACGTACGATCAAGGGGTTATAATATACCTGAAGGAACCATCATCTTTCATTCAGGCTATCGAAAGTGGCCTTCTAAATGTCGCTACGGGAAAATTCACAGTACCGCAATCCAACGAGGTTTTAACCTTAAAAGAGTCCATCGCGCTGGGTTTCATCGACCCGGACACTGCACTCATCAAAGATTTCAACAAAAAGAAATTGATCAAACTTCCCGAAGGCTTCAGGAAGGGCCTGATAGACGCTGATAAAGGCAACGTCCTAGACAGCTCCACTTCCAAGCTGTTCACTTTATCGGCAGCTCTAGAAACCGGTTTGCTAATCACCACCAACAAAAGCTTCACACTGATGGAAACCGTTACTTACGGCGTGTACAATCCTACTACAGGGCGTTTCACCGACCCGTTTGTCACCACAAATATAATCGACAGAAAGAAACTTACGCTAGCCGATGCTATCGCCGGGAACTTGATAGATCCCAGTAGTACGGTGATCAAAGATCCAGAGAGCGGTATTATAGAGCCTTTGTTGTATGCTATCGACACCAAATTGGTGGATGCGGTAGAAGGGAAGATCCACGACAAAAATGAAAATAAATACATTGATTTCGGCAAAGCCCAAGAGAAGGGTTGGATCTTGCCAGCGGAACAAAGGGTAAGTGTTTTTTTTTTTTCACTAGTAAAATGTGCAACCTTAAGCTAGGCTATGCAAGCTTTTTGACTGACTCATAATCGAATTAGGCCTGCATGAAAGTAGCTTCAGTGTCATGCGATTCAGTACCATTTCATGATTTTGATCGTTGATAAATAATTTCATCTATTAACGAAATAAACGGCCCCATTCGATGTTTACTTGTGATGAGTTTTGATTACTTCTTGAAAAGTGCGATTTATGAAATACTTGGTTGGTTGTGATATAAGTACGTTGGTCATACCCCATGGGCCAGTTATGAACTCGGCATCAAATTCACAGACTAATCATAAACACTAGAGCCCAAAAGCTCTTGGAGCATTCCTTGAAAAAAATTGGCGCCCCCTTCAAAATTTTTCTGAATGTCTCATGTTCTTTCAACAAAAATCCAAGAAAAATGCAAAAACGCAATGAAAGAACGATTCCATTGAAAACTGAAACAACTAAAGTTGATATTGACATTTCATTTGTTGATAGTGAACTTGGTTGTCAAATTATCTGAAACGAAAGCGAATAGTTTGATATAAAAGTCGCGTAGGCCGAGCGTTAGACAAGTAAACTGAAATTGAACCTCTCCTAATTGTATCTGCCATATCAAAAATACATAAGAATTGGTGTGGTGTATATGAAGGGCTCTGCAAAAAGTCCCTAAGTAACATTTTTGCGAGTTAAAACTGGTAGCACCATCTAAATATAAATTGAATGTACTTTTAATTGCTCTATTTAGTTTTCGCCTAAAATGTTTCGAAGTGCCTCATTTCTTAAGTCGCATTTTATAACGTGGCGAGAGGTTTCGTGCAAGAAGAACCTAAGTGTTAAAAAAGAACCTAACTTTAGAAAAGAACCGAAGTGATATCAGATACAGAAAAGTGCGTGTTTTGTTATTTTCTTTGTGTTATTGTTTTCATGTAGTAGCCTTGTTTTTTTATAGCCTTTACAAATCAATTTTCATTAGACGACGATGAAAAATAAGAAATAAATAATCCAAAAATAAGAATAAATAATCTTGTGACAAGTCAGGCCACAATGTTTTTGTTTACTGAACATTTTGCATCCAAGGGCCCTAATGAAGTAATTACAGCTTTAGATTTCTATCTGAAGAAATAAAAAACCGATAAACAAGTTATATTGTCAATTTTTTGCGACAACTGTTTTTCGCAGAATAAAAACAAATTTTTGTTCACGTATTTGGGTTCTCTTTGTGCATCTAGGCTCTTTCAAAAGATCCTGATAAGGTAGATAAATATAACAATAAAAATCCATTTGAAATAATGTTTTTGGAACATAGCTTATTTACCAAAAATGCTGATATTTCCAATGAATTCCCAATGTTGAAGGTGCGAGACTATAAACAGTTTTAGCGACTAAAATAAAACAATCAATTCCAGAAATTTTAAAATGTCGATCTGTAATGTTCTCTACAAATGATAAACCTAACCTAAGTAGGATGTCAAAGACTTATTGCTAATGAGGATAAGAGAAATTAAACTTTCTATGTTTTTTACCACTTTTATTTGTAACTAACGTTACTGCTGTTTCGTCCTATACGGACATTTTCAAACTTATACAATAAACTTATTGCTAACTTATTTCCAATCATTTCATAAAGCTTAAATCTGAAAAACTAGCCAAAATCAAATTCCTTGTAGATTATATAGAAAACGAAGAAAATCGAGAATTTTATAAGGTGTGTTAGACGAAGCATCCCTTGAAAAGAAAATCGTGGAAGAAGATGAATCAGACGCTGAAGATTATGACTTATGATAGATTTTTTTTTCTAGTGTTTTTGCTTACTTATCTTATGTGTTAGTATTTTGTTTTGCCTTGTATAATAAAAATGTTGATTTGGGTTATATATTACAGTCTGTTAAAAAAAATTTTTTAAAGAAGCCCCTAAGTGAAAATTTGTATTACTTTTTACAAAAGAACTGTATGTCACATTAGGTCTTAAATGCGTCATATAATTCCTAAATACACGTTTAATCTCTGATAAAAGTTAACATTTTTAAAACCCTAACCACTTTATTTCCAGCAAAAATTGAAACTTTCAATCTTCCGTATCTCAAAACAAGAAAAAGTCACTGAGAGACTTTTTGCATAGAGCCCTTCATAGGTTTTTTTTAATTATTGGTAGGTATTTCAGAAGACTAGAGTTGACTACAATTTTCATCTAATTCACATTTCAATCCCGGGTGGAGTTCTCAAATTTCAATAAGTAATCATTCTCAACACTATCGACTATTTTTGAGTCACTACTCGGTTTTACTAAATTTACTAATGGAATCCTGACCGTATAATAATTTTTTTACAGCTTCGAGACAGCTGGAGCTTTTCATTTTTGTGTGGTGTCCCCTGCATACCGAAAACAGGCAATGCCATTTGCCGTGACACAGTTGCCTTAACATTGCGAAGTGGCATGGTTGTGTTCGTTAATAACAATTAGATTTTTGAAATCCCAAATTCACAATCATCAATTCAGGATACGTTTTGTTATTCTCGTTTATAGAGAGTGTTTGGGATTTCAAAAATGGCTAGTACTAAATATCGACTCATCATCATCATCATCATGGTTTGATATGAACATGTTTATTTGGTTTTAGGAGTGCATTAATTTTTGCTATGCCAGGTTGACAGACTTTTAGTTGCTTAAATGTGTTTTATATGTTCCACGTATGATCTTTGTCGAAATTTTTTACTATGTATTGCCATTCTTATTGACAGTAGGAGCTAGATGCTTATTTAGATATTTGACTTTCACCTACATTTGTCAAACAGCATCTTTCATAATCGCAATAGTTGAGAGTGACTACTTTATTGTTTTAGCATAATTGAAACCTCTTTAATAAAATATGTTTTCCTAGAGGTTGGTCTACTTTAAACATTAGAAATCAATTATTCCAACAAAGTTATCAAAAAATTATTTACTGCTTGTAGCTCCATATAAATCAATTCCAAAAGTATAGATTATGAAATTCAGTTGAAATACCGAACAGAAAATTTTGTGAAAAAAATGTTGTGGACTGGGTAAACTCAAGTAGTTCTTGAACATACCTGATATTATTCAATTTTTCGAACATTTTTAATATTTTTCTATTTTCTAGTTTTTTCATATAAATGTTACTTGAATATGTTACATGAATGTGACATAATTCCACCGAAAATATAATTTCTTTACATTTTTTCCGTGCCTAAAATTTTGAATCCAGTTTTCTTTGGTTTTATATTTTTTAAGGTGTGATTTCGTGATTCTACAGTATAACCACTCACTTTCTGCCCGTTTGAAATCATATTTACTATCATAATTAAATTGAATGTTCTTTTTCAGTACGAATTCAAAATGTCCTGAAAAGTCTGAAAACCTGAGCATATACCGGATGAATCAATATTGTGGAACCCATCATGGATATCTAATTCATCTTCAGGTCAAAGAACAATTATCATCAAACAAATTGATTTTAAAACCGCACATTATTGATTCAGTCAGTATGCCTGCAATGTTTTGATTACTAATTGTCTCAATAAAACAGTCTTAACTATTTTGCATAATCATATTAGGTGACATCAAAAAGTTTGAAACATTTATCTGGAGAGTCCGCTATTTCAAATACTCCAAATGATTCTGTCACATATACAGGGCTTTTCATGATGAGCGTTAATTAGCCGTTTCTGGCAAACTATTCAACGGATCAACCTGAAAATTCCACAGTATGCATAAGTCAATATGACCTACACGCCTAAAATATTTAAGACGAAGCGGCGTTGTCGCTTCTACTATAAAGTAGCGGCTATTTTGATTTTTCAAATGGAACACCCCGTATATAATATCAAATTATGATTCATTATCACTTTGTCAACAAATTCATATACTATTTTCCTATAAGTACCTATCTATTACCGTTTAGAAGATATAAATTCATTTCGATATTTTTTCTACCAAACATAAACTTTTATAAATGATGATAATCTTGAACTCTCTTGCACTAAAACGATCAAATTTGAAATAGAGTGGAGTGATACTATGAGGATCTTCACTCCGAGTCATATTTTCATTTGCCTCATACAGGGTCTTCAAAAAATGCAGATACTTTGATCTCATGAAAAAAATTAGTGGAACTCAATTTTGTCAAGTGGAACACCCTGTATATTTCAACATTTTTGAGCTCTACATCCAATTTTAGATTAACTTTGTTCAGATAATACTATTTCTATTTTGAACCGTTTTCGAGATAAACTGTTTCAAACGGAAATTGACATGAGTTCCTTGTTCATCACTCATTTTTGTAAAACAGATTTCGTTTGATGTTTCTCAATTAGTCACAGATATTACAATGAAAAGATAATTATTAAAATACTCCTCAACCATCGAATGAAACTTCTCTTCAAACAATAGTTTGAAGAGAAGTTTCATTCGATGTTTCATTAGTGTTAGGAATCACACGTTAAAAGGTAAGACCTCGTTAGTCCTTAGCTCGCACAAGTTTCTCAACTTCTGAGTGTTGTCGTTCGTATGGGGGCAGCAGCTGATTAACAGAAAAACATATTTCAAACAGATTTTAAACAGATTTACGCTGAAACACGAACTGAAAATAATAAACCCATAAATTAATGAGTTAATTTAATCGTCAGTGTATTTCAGAATATGTTCAAACACATCTCCACCTCTACTTAAACAAACATGTAATCTCTTCAAAAGATTGTCATGTGTAGCGCTTCTGATCAAGTCTGGAGTCAAACTATTGAAAGCAGTTGTAACTCTCGATTTCATATCTTCCATTGTCGTTATTGAAGTAGTGTAAACCATATTTTAAATGAAACCCCACACGAAATAATCTAATGGATTTTCATCTGGTGTTCTGGGAGGCCAACGAAAAGGTTTATTATTACCAATCCATCTGTCTTCGAAGATTTCGGTTAAAGCTTCGCTGACTGAATGAGAATTATGGGGTGGAGCACCATCCATTTGGTACCATACACGTTCTCTTCCTGGTCTATTATTTAAAATCATTTGAATTCCATTCCTCAGTAAATCTTCATATTTTGATGCATTCAAATTATCATCATAAAACTCGATATAAAAAATTGACTCATTCTTTATGGCACAAAATACATTGAATTGCCATCTTTCTTGAAAACCCCTTTGGCGGACAACATGGGGATTTTCTGGCGCCCAATAATGACTGTTGTGTCTATTGAAAACTCCATTTTTTGTTAACTTGGCCTCATCTGTCCATATGATATCGTCAAGGAAATGTTCATCCTCTTGAGTCTTGACAAGTAACCATTCAAAGAATTCCACTCTACGAGGTAAATCAGTCTCTTTCAAATGTTGGACACAGTAGAACTTATAGGGATGCCATTTATGCATTGTCACGTAGGGTATACTTATCTCCCTTTAAGCCTCGTGCAGAGAAGCATTTGGAAATGCATGAAAGTATCCCAAAACTGTTATACCATTGTCATCATCATCCACTTTAGTCTTCTTACGAATGATTTTTGGACGGAAGGTTCCATTCAACCTACAGTTTTTTAGTAGTCGATTTATCACATTATTATTCGGCTTCGGAAGTTGTGGATATCTTTCATGAAATACTCGGCATGTTCTACTTGCAATTCTATTGCACTCACCATAAATTATTAATAAATTCAAGAAATCTTCATTACTGTAACCTAATCTTGACATTATTCTATTATAATTGGTAGCTATCACAATCAGTCAAAACCACCAACGAAAGTCTATAATTGGTTTATTTATTTTTCCAAAGCACACCATTGAAAAATATCAATGTGTACTGTTGTACGTTAGAGACCAATACCTCAATGTATACAAATTGTAACTTTTTTTAAGGTAGGTACATACCAATTTCGAATTGACTGATCTGAGACAGTTAAAAAACTGGATCAAAAAGAAATATTACTAAGTATGAAAAAAAATGTTGAATATCCAAAAAAACGAGCAAAAAACCACGTCAGTTTCCGTTTGAAACAGTTTATCTCGAAAACGGTTCAAAATAGAAAGAGTATTATCTGAACAAAGTTTATCTAAAATTGGATGTAGAGCTCAAAAATGTTGAAATATACAGGGTGTTCCATTTGAAAAAATTGAGTTCTACTTATTTTTTCATGAGATCAAAGTATCTGCATTTTTTGAAGACCCTGTATGAGGCAAATGAAAATATGACTCGGAGTGAAGATCCTCATAGTATCACTCCACTCCATTTCAAATTTGATCGTTTTAGTGCAAGAGAGTTCAAGATTATCAGCATTTATAAAAGTTCATGTTTGGTAAAAAAAATATCGAAATTAATTTATATCTTCTGAACGGTAATAGATAGGTATAGGGAAATAGTATATGAATTTGTTGACAGAGTGATAATGAATCATAATATGATATTATATACGGGGTGTTCCATCTGAAAAATCAAAGAAGCCGCTACTTTATAGTAGAAGCGACAACGCCGCTTCGTCTGAAATATTTTAGGCGTGTAGGTCATATTGATTTATGCATACTGTGAAATTTTCAGGTTGATCCTTTAAATAGTTTATCAGAAACGACTAATTAACGCTCATCATGAAAAGCCCTGTATGTAATCGTCATGAATAAATTTTATATGATGTCGCCTGGTAGTGTTATTTCATTATGTTCAAATTGTTATAACTGTTAAAAAACAAAAAAATTACAATATTTTTTCAATTTTTCAAAAAAGATTTTTATCACTGTTCCAACAGTCCATCAGATTATTTTATGAAATATATACATATTATGGAAAAAAAATCACAATGTGATGGTCTGTTGTATTTTATTAGGTGAATTCACCTAATTTGAAGTTTTGTTCTAATCATTGTGCTGTTACACTTATCTGTTCACAGGTTCACATGATAGGTAACATCGCCATTTTTATTTTGTATTTTGTTTCACTAACCTTTCTCTTCTCTGTGTGGTTGTGAGTGCATGTGATAGGTTTAAGGTTCTTAGCTCCTATGCCGAAAGTGCTATGTTTGTGCCTGTATTGTCTAAAACTGTTTGTAATGATTGAGATACGTATCTACAATCCACAAATCCAATACAACAATTAGGATTATCAGAAGACCAACTCAAACGCTGGTGAATATTCGACCCGAAGAGAATAACAATAAGGAGCTCAACTCTAAAACAATGTCAATCAAAGTTTCAGTTACTGGTCTAGTGTTATTTATGCTTTTGAGTCAGTCTCTAGAGTGTGCAATAAAGCTTTTCGATCTTTGAATGTATAAAGTATACAAGTGGCACAACTGAAGTGAAACAAGTGTCGATTTATTTGCAATTTCAATTGTCTACTTGTTGACGGTGAAAACATGACCTTTTAAACCTTCAACTTCAAAATATACAATCAGTTGCACGTGGAAACTCGAAAACTTCAATGTGTATTCAGAAGAATAAAACTATGGTATCTTGCTGAAAAATTGATATCTTGCCAAAAATCCATTGCATACAATTGAGTTTCAATACATAGATGTAGACTTGAAATTGGTAGTTTCAATCAAATAGCACCACCACCTATAATGTCTTGTGTGCATAACCTCATTCTGTCAAAGCCACTAGGTAATAAATTTCCAAGGAAATGGTTCCTTATTCAAAAGACCTGAGTTAATTTAAGTAGTTTTAAATTTTTCATGGTGGCACAGTACTGCAATATAGTGCCTTGCACTCCAAAATAAAGGTGTTTCAGAGAAATCAAAATGACTCTGATACTTGAACACTGACATAGTAGTATGACTACTAATATACCCTCACAAGTGAAAATACTCAAATCATTAGCTGTCTTTGATGTTATAGACTGTCAACTTTCTAATATTCTGGCCTTCCATGAAATGAATATGTCTAGTGAATATTAAACCTTCAGCCCCAGAGTGTGATTGAAGACAAAGCTCATTTTGAAGAATCAATCCAATGGCGACAACTTGAAAGTTGTTGAACGCGTTTTTGTCAACTATGCTGATACACAGCATAGTTGACAGAACACATTTGATATAACCAGCAAAATGTGGGAGTCTACTCAGTAGTGCCGGGTTTTTTGTGTGAAATCTTGAAAACTCAACTTCGATAATGGGGAATGTTCCTCAATTTGGGTTATTACAGCAAATGCAAGTTTGAACAAAATAAAGTTGAGTTCAATTCATGAGTTTTTCGAATTCACTTCGAAAAGTATTCAAATTGATGTTTCAAATGTTAGGTTTTAATTTTTAAAGGGATTTGTTTCTAATTCACATAGTGGCAACAGCGCCTATATCTAGTTGAAATAATTTATACGTACCTAGATATTCTACTTTAAAAAAGGAAAATTATCTTTATAAATCAACAATATATAAATTATAGTTCAATACCACCTCCACAAGCCACATAAACAACAGTTGTTTTGTTATTTATTTATATAGAGGAAGCTAGGTTAGGTGCACAAAATTTCATATGTTACAGAATGTCTCGGAACTCGGAACATAAGTAAACAGAACAGTACGCCTCTGAAATATGTCATCTTTGTTTGACTCATACAGGTAACAGATTCATTGTCCTTTATTAGCTATAACCGATGTTGCCAAATGATGAAATAGAAAAGAATCCCTTTAATATAATTTGTATTTAGACATAACGGGGGAGATGTTACTATTTAAACTTTTTTCCTCATATAATGTGATCATTCAACAGAAAAAGCTTATAGAAAATCTCCGAAATATACTCAATAAGCGTTGCTTGTACAGTGTTTAAGAAATTGGAAATTACTTGAAAAATCGTGAACATAGTATGTTACTTCCTCCTTGGTAATATTGATTTTTTTAACTATGATGATTCAAACTTTTATTTATACTTTAAATAATTCCACATTGTGATGTGACATATAACACAATTTCTGGCTGATTGTTAGTTTGAAGAAAGAGACACTTTCTATCAAAATTGATAAAACAAAAATTTTTTCACTTCAGCTTTATTGCACATTCTCATCTGTTGATCCATACTATCCCCGACTTTCCATCTGAAGCAAAATCAAATCCTCCGGTAGAGTTAAACCTTCTAACAATTCCCCAAACCCCATTCTGAGCTAACTCTCTAATGAACTTCCAGCAAGCAGTCGAAGAAAAATACAAACTGTGCGACGACACGTTGTCAAAACTCCTCAGCTGGATAGATGAAATAGAAGACCGGATCGCGAACCAAGACGTCATCCACGAGGTAGAAGAGGAACTTCGCAATCAAATCAACACCATGAAACAGATCCGCGATGACCTGGAACAACACTCCGGCCAGGTTTCCTACTGCGGAGACCAAGTGAGGCAACTAGTTCTGACAGCAGGAGACGTTCTTTCCAAAAGCGAAATATCTGCTCTAGAAAAGAGCGGACGTAACCTCAAAACGCGTTATGACAAAGCTGGTGATCGCACTGAGAAACTCCTAAGAAGGTTGCTCGCTGCTAGGGATGAACTGGCTAAGCTCAAAGGCGAGCTCAGCGTTTTTTCGACGTGGTTGAGCAAGGCGAGGAGAGTTCTGGAAGACAAGGAGAGGTCTTTGAGCGATTTGCAGAATCTAGATTCTAGTACCGATAGTACCAAGGAGTTCGTCGGAGACGTGATAGCCCATCAAGCGGATCTGAGATTCATCACTATGTCTGCACAGAAGTTCGTCGACGAAGGAAAGGTAACTTATGTTATGTTTATATTGGCTAAAACATTGGATAGAGCTGTGGACTTGAACTATCATTTTGTGGAATGTACTCTCTACATTATGAGTCTGACATCATTTATCTTGCATTCTATCATAAAATGTCTGGAAATTTCCTTGAGACGATCCAAGATTTTTGGTTTATTTTAATGATAAATGGTCTTCATTTAATGTGGTGGAGTTTAGCATATGCTTCTCTCAAAGCAAATCTCGAATGTCTTCTTTATACAGCTCTATTTTGGCCTAAATGTCCTCCTTCATGAATAATTTAGATATATCACGAGATTTCATTATGTATCCATATATTTGGTGGAACAATAGCCGGTTGGGTTGACGTGGGTGGCTTGCTCCACTCACTCAATCGACCGCTGGGTGAACGGTGGTTCAAGCCTCAAGGCCGGACGATCGATTTTCACTTGCTATCGTCCAACCCGTGCTAGGAATCATACCTTGTTAGTCCTCGGCTCGCACAAGTTTCAACTTTTGAGAGATTTTTGAACAGATATTCCTTTTGCCGAGTTATTTTACACAAACCATTTCTTCTCCAGGAATATCTCAACATCCTCAACGACTTCCGTACCACCCTACCCTCACGTCTGCCTCACATAGAACCCTACTCGTCCCAAGACTCGCCCGTACGCAGCGAAGTATCTTTGGTCACCCAGCAATACCGCGATCTCCTGCATCGTGCCAACAACCTTTCTGATCGCCTTTCTGGTGTGGGTGGACGCCAAAGAGAGTATTCAGACGCTCTAGACAAGGCCAAGGCTTGGCTCAGAGACGCGGAACCAAGAGCGAAACAGCTGCTGAACGATCCGATCGCCGGAGATCCGAAAGCGGTTGAGGATCAGCTACAGAGCGCCAAGGCTCTGAACAACGAGTTCGTCGCTAATGGAAGGCTGGTTGACAACGCCAAACAGGTAAGTTTCGATTTGAACCAACTGGGTGTGATAGCGCCTAATAGTCGTCGCGATTTTAGCTAAAAACGTAGTTTGATTACTGATATTTATCAGATGTTTCATGAACCACTGGTTTCTCATGTGGTAGCAGCTCAATAACAGTAATAATGAGGAATTTTCCGAGGTACTTTTAACAGTTAGTTAAGCAGGGTCTGCCTGAAATGAGGGAGAAATATTTTAGGCATATGTTACTGTATGAAGGAGAAATGAAACAATGTAACTACAGTACGGTCAATAGAATAACTTAAGCCGTTAATGAAATGGTTTTATTCATGAAATTCACTAAAAAGTAACTTGTGTTACGATTTTGGGTCAATTCAATGAAAAATGGAAGCACTTTGAGTCGTTCTGTAAATAAAGTTCATGATTTCGATATAAATTTTACTTACTATGAAATGTGAAATCGAAGACCAATTCAATGACCAAAACCACACCAACGTCCCAATCGGTGCTTGAAAATTTTGAGGTATCTCATCCCAATTCGAGGTCCAACTCAAGATCCTATTTCGAAGCCCAACATGTTTTGGAGATATTTCGCCTAAAATTTTTCGGGGGTACCTTATCCTAATTCGAGGTCCTATCTCGAAGCCCAGATCTCGTTTAAGTGAGTACAATTTGAATTTCCCGCGCGGTTTCTTCTGATTGGTCAAGTGGATGACGGCAAAACTGGAAGAGTGGGGGTGGTCTAAGAAATCGCCGTTACTACTTAGTAGTTTATTAGTTGTGAAAACGACTATTTGTGTAGTATAAAAGACTCAAACCGTAGAGACTTTAGAATAAACAACATCAAATTGTCAAACTATACTGATACGTCATCAAGTGGTTTTAAAATCTAAGGATCGTGAGTCACGATACAGTTATGCCACTTCAATATACTGACTACAAGTTATCGCTCAAACAATCCCTCTAATTGAACATTAACCCTTTTTTCATCATTTTTCGCTCATAGAAAAAATGGATGCTGCATAAAATAATATTATCGCGTCATGTAATGAAGACGCATGTGTAATGATTCATTGCCCAAGTGTATTTACCAGTGACTAATATTGAGGTTACTGAAAATCAAAACGGGAATCGTATCAAGTAAAGACTAACTATGACGTGTACACTCTGATAGCTAAGTGGGTCGGTAGGGTTCGTAATTATTTAATCTGCGCAGACTCAAGCTGAATCTGTAGATAATTACCAGCAGTTATATTATTGTTAAATGTCGAAACAGGACTTCAGAATGCCGGAAACTGCTTCGAACAAAACTTCTATCACTTCATGAAAGCAGGAAAATGCTTTTATGAACACTTGTGGAAGTAAAAAATTAGTAAGTGATCTTCAAAATGATATTTTTCATAACTGTTCCTCTCTCTTTATTAGTCATAACAATAATTACAAAAATTGCGGTTGCAAGTTATAAGACAGTAATTTTCTTCATAAGACAGTAACTTTCTTCATGTCAACTTGTCATTATTTGTAATAACGCAATTTCCTAATATTGCATGCCTTAAAAGAGAAATATATGATCTTTTAAATGCTTTATCACTCGACCCCTAATCCCTTTCAGGATTTAAGGGTTGAATCGTATTCCGCCAAAGGGGTGAAAGTGATGAAATTAATATATGCCTAAAAGTATCTCTCATCAAGATAAAAATCGACTGATTTTTTTCCAAAACCCGATTAAGAGTAATCGGCTTCGTTTCGTTTTATTATCCACCCTGTAATAGGCAGTGTGCCTAATGAAATCGTTATCAAGTCATCACCTTCATCAATTTATTCTCATCCTCTCCACAGGCGACCAGTTCTCTCCTCATATCTCTTGAGGGCCAGATATCTCCATCGGAAATAGCTCGACTAGAGGAACCGATCAAAACTTTGGAAAACAAATATACCCAACTGAGCAGCGCCATCGCGAATCGCTGCCAGGATCTCGAAACAGCCCTCGTCCAATCGCAAGGCGTCCAAGACGCCCTAGACGGCATCATCGACTGGTTGAATCAGGCCGAGAACCAGTTCAAGAACATGCAGAAACCGGCGTCGCTAATCAAAGAACGCCTGGAAGAACAACTGAGAGACCATCGCGCATTCCAAGCCGACGTAGACATCCACATATCCTCCATCGACTCTATATACTTATCCGCCAACGAGCTGATAGTGTCGACTAGCAACGCGAGAGTTGCCAAGAAAATAGAAGGAAAACTAAACGATGTCAAGGTGAGATTCGAGAAACTCTTCGACCGCGCTCAGAATCGCGGGGTGTTTCTGGAAGAAACCAACCAAGACCTGAGAGTGTTCGGTAATCAAGCAGTCAAGTTCGGAGATTGGTACACCAGCGTCATGGATATCATAGAGTCGAAAGACATGAGCAAGCTACCCGCAGACGAGTTTGTCAACCAGATGAAGAAAATCGCCGCTAATCGGGACGAAAACCGACACATGTACGAAGAGACCGTAAAGATCGGCAAAGAACTCCTCAACAAGAGAGACGTCACCGATACGGCCAGCGTGAGAGACCGCGTCAAGTTGCTTGAAACCCAGTGGAAGGAACTGGAGCATTTACTCGAAGAAAAAGCCAGGCTATCAAGTCTACGCGCAGAGCATAACAAGTCGTACGAAACATTGAGGACCCAAGTGAACGAGTGGCTCAACAAAATGGAATTGAAAGTCACGCGACTGGAAATGGTCGCTGTGCATCTGGAAACTCTAAAGAAGCAAAACGAAGAGCTCAAACCGATTGTCAAGGAGTACAAAGAATACTCCTCTACCATCGACAAAATCAACGACATCGGCACCATATACGATAACTTAATGAGGGCCGATAGGCCAGAGTCGCCTACCAGGCGAAAGACGTACAGCCCGACTAAGCGTACCTCTCCAGCTCCTGGAAAATTGCCATCTAGAAACGGTCGGTCACCATCACCTACCAAAGTACTATCACCGCTATCTCCAGGAGGTTCTAGTGGTTTCTCCTCGCGCAGATCCAGCCAGGACGGCTTCCATCTCGAAGAGTTGTCACCGGTTCAACAACAACTCTCTGAAATAAACAACAGGTATTCTTTGCTAGGCGCTAAAATCAACGACAGGCAGTCCGAAATCGACTCGGTACGCGACGAAGTCAAGAAGCAATTGGATAACCTCAGGATCCTCAGCGGTTTTCTCGACAAAGTCCAAAGACAGCTTCCAAAGACACAGTACCCAGCACCAAAGACGAAGCTGACAAACTTAACAAACAAATTAAACACGTGTTGGAAGAAATGTACGAGAAGCAGTCGTTGCTGGATTCCACCAAGATCCAAATAAAAGACCTGCTCAGGCGAAAGCCTGGTGCGATTGGTTCGGATAACTTGAACGACGAACTTGAAGACGTTGTTTCGCATTGGAAGAGCTTAAACGACCATTTGAAGAACCGCATCAAATTCATGGAAGACATGAAGGAGTTCCACGATATCCATGATTCTTTGACCTCGTGGTTGGGCGCTAAGGATAGGATGCTAACCGTTTTAGGACCAATTTCCAGTGACTCTCGCATGGTGCAGTCACAGGTACAGCAGGTGCAAGTGCTTCGCGAGGAGTTCCGCACTCAACAGCCTCAGTTGCAGCATCTCATCGACGTCGGCGATGACGTCTTAGGATACCTGGACCTCAAATCTCCTGATCACCAGAGGATTAACTCGAAGCTTGCCGCCGTTCAACAAAAGTGGGCGGACATACTAGGCAAATTGGAGGAACGTGCAGATTCACTCGGCGCGGCAGCAGACACCAGCAGAGAATTCGACGCTCAACTCACGCGACTAAGAGACGCGTTACAAGGAATATCCGACAACTTGGATGAACTACCATTAGACAAAGACCCCGAAGAACAACTACGTAAAGTGGAGAATCTCGAACGACAGCTGGAGGGACAACGCCCTCTGTTAACCGATTTGGAAGCTAACGGAGCACAGCTCTGCGACGTGCTGAGTGATCCTGCTTCCAGAGCCGATATCCAAGCCAAACTGGCATCGGTTGGAAGACAATACAACGCTCTGCAAAGAAAACTGGACCACAAGAAGGCCGAGATTGAAGGGTCTATCAGAGATGGGCGCCAGTTCGAAGAGTCTTGCGCCAAGACACTAGGATGGTTGTCGGACGAGCTTGGATCATTATCAGAAAAATTCCTAATATCAGCCAACAGAGACGTACTGGAACAACAAGTCACGCAGCACGAACCCATCTACAGGGACGTGCTCGCTAGAGAACACGAAGTCATCATGCTCCTGAACAAGGGCAGAGATGTTCTAAGTAGGAATAATAGAGCCGATACGAGATCTCTGCAGAGAGACCTGGACAAGATCAACCAGAACTGGGAGAAGCTGCGCAAAGAAACTTTGGAGAGGCACACCAGGTTGCAAACCTGCAAAGAGCACTGCCGCAAGTACTACAAGGCTCTGGAAACCTTCCTGCCTTGGCTAAGACAGGCCGAGGATAAGCTGGACACTCTCAAGCCTTCCTCGTTCCAACGTAAACACATCGAGAAGCAGCTGAAGGAGCTGCAAACTTTCCGAAACGAAGTGTGGAAGAAGTCCGGAGATTACGAAAACACCAAGTCTCTAGGGGATTCCTTCTTGAGCGCTTGCGATATAGACAAAGATGACGTCAAGAACGAACTCGCTGATCTTAAAGATAGATGGGATAGGCTTAACAATGACTTGATTCTGAGAACCCAAGCTCTTGAAGACCAATCAAGAAAACTAGCAAACTTTGGCGAGAATTTGAGAGACCTTCAACACAGCTTGGAGCGGTGCGAAGACAAATTGGCGTCACACGACGCACTTGGAGGAGCAGCCCGAGATCCAAAGTTGCTCGAGAGGATAAAAGCACTCAGAGAAGAGACGGCCAAGCTGAAGAAACCGCTGCAAGTCGTTCGTCAACAGGCTGACGATCTGTGCAATGAAGCTGGAGAGAACGGCATCGACGCGGTACACCTTAAAGATGAAGTTGACGGTTTGGGAGATCGTATTGACGAGCTAGCCAGCAAACTTGACGACCGTTGCTCGGACTTACAGTCAGCCGCTACTGCGGTGACTCAGTTCAATGATCAAGTGAAGGGCATTTCCCAAGACCTCTCTGCTTTGGAGTCTGAGTTGGACAACATGAGACCACCCGGTAGAGACGTTAAGACTGTACGTGGACAAATTGATGACGTCAACAAATTTATCGGCAAGATCAACAAAGCCACTGACGACTTGGCAGGTGCCATTCAATCCGGCGAGAGGCTTGTAGACAGCGGATTTGCTCCGGATACGGCCCAAACAAGACAACAGGTAGACACGCTCAAGAAATTACTAGGTAAGTTAGATGACCGTGCACTCAATAGAGAAAAAGAACTCGATGGAGCGTTGAAGAAGCTAGAAGGATTTTACATTACCCACGCGAACGCTATAGATGGCATACAAAATGCCGCATCAGAACTTCGTAAACTCAAGCCAGTCGCTTCCGAGGTCGACACTATTAGAGCACAACAAAAAGACTTTAAGAAGTTCACTGCCGGCTTCATCGAACCTTTGGGTAGACAAATCGATGAGGTCAACAAAGTGGGTCAGGGACTCATCCAGTCTGCAGCCCCAGGCATCAACACTACCGCTCTCGAGAAGGACCTGGAGAAAATGAATGGGCTGTGGAACGATCTCAAAGAAAAAATTAATGACAGAGAGAGAAGGCTAGATATCGGCTTGCTGCAGTCAGGCAAGTTCCAAGAAGCTCTGGACGGTCTAGCCAAATGGTTAACTGATACTGAAGAGTTGGTTGCGAATCAAAAACCACCATCAGCAGACTACAAGGTAGTCAAGGCACAACTACAAGAGCAGAAGTTCTTGAAGAAGATGTTACTCGACAGGCAAAACTCTATGACATCGCTATTTAACATGGGCAACGATATTGCTAAAGAAGCAGAACCTGCAGAACGTAAAGCCATCGAAAAACAACTGAAGGACCTAATAGGTCGCTTCGATGCACTCACAGAAGGTGCACAGCAACGTACCTTGGACTTGGAACAAGCCATGCGGGTTGCCAAAGAGTTCCAGGACAAGTTGATTCCCTTACAAGATTGGCTGGACCGCTCGGAGAAAAAAGTCAAGGACATGGAGCTCGTACCAACAGATGAAGAAAAGATTCAACAAAGAATACGGGAACACGACGCTCTACACAATGATATATTAGATAAGAAACCAGATTTCAAAGAACTCACCGAAATCGCGTCAAATCTGATGTCTCTAGTCGGAGATGATGAAGCCGCAGGGCTAGCCGACAAGCTACAAGAAGCCACCGACAGGTATGGCATCCTAGTGGAAGCCAGCGAGAACATAGGCCAGCTGCTAACAGCCTCTAGGCAAGGTCTCAGACATCTCGTCTTGACCTACCAAGATTTGGCCGTCTGGATGGATCAGATGGAGCAAAGGCTCGCGAGATACAAGATTCTAGCTGTGCACAACGAGAAGCTACTTGAGCAGATGGACGACTTGACAAACTTGTCCGAAGACATAGCTGGTCGACAAACTGACATAGACGGCACCGTAGATGCTGGAGTTGAACTTATGAGACACATTTCCTCGGACGAGGCTTTGCAGCTTAAAGATAAGCTGGATTCCTTGCAGCGCAGATACAACGACCTCACGACTAAAGCGGCCGAGCTGCTCAAACAAGCAGAAACGATGCTACCGCTGGTTCAGAAGTTCCACGTCAACCACAACCGATTAGTAGATTGGATGCAGGGCGCGGAGTCGATTCTGCAGTCCGCCGAACCGTACGAAGGAGATATCGCCCGACTAGAAGTAGATCTTCAGGAACTGAGACCTGTACTGGAGTCCGTAAACGTTCTGGGACCGCAGTTGTGCCAAGCTAGCCCGGGAGAGGGCGCTGCGACAATCGAAGGCCTAGTTACGAGAGACAACAGACGCTTTGACGCCATCGCTGAGCAAATACAAAGGCGGGCCGAAAGAATCCACCTGGGTAAGCAGAGAGCGCTTGAAGTCACAGGAGATATCGACGAGCTACTGGAATGGTTCAGGGAAGTCGACGGTCAGCTAAGAGACGCCGAAAAACCCTCTGCGGAGCCAGATCTGATCAGGATTCAACTAAAAGAGCACAAAGCGCTCAACGACGACATCTCCAGCCAAAAAGGCAGGGTGCGTGACGTGCTCTCAACTGCCAAGAAAGTCTTGCGGGAGACCCCGCCAAGCGACGATACTTCATTCATCCGCGAGAAAATGGATGACCTTCGTGAAGCCATGGACATCGTTTCTGGTTTGAGCTCGGACAGATTGGGAGTGTTGGAACAAGCCCTGCCACTAGCAGAACATTTCCACGAAACGCACAACGTGCTAGCCACGTGGTTGGCAGACATGGAGGAGCAGGTGTCCATGCTCACCATGCCGGCGTTGAGGCCTGACATCATAGCGCAGCAGCAGGACCGAAACGAGATATTCCTCCAGTCAATCAACGAGCACAAACCTCTCGTCGACAAGCTCAATAAAACGGGAGAAGCACTCATCAGGCTATGCAATGAAGACGACGGAAGCAAAGTGCAGGAGTTGCTAGATAGCGACAACGCCAGGTACGGAGCGCTCAGGTTAGAACTCCGTGAGCGACAACAGGCCCTGGAGCAAGCCCTACAAGAGAGCTCCAAGTTTTCAGATAAGCTCGAGGGGATGTTACGAGCCCTTTCCAACACAGCTGATCAAGTTAACCACCTAGAACCTGTTTCCGCTCACGTTCCTAAAATTAAGGATCAGATAGAGGACAACGACAACCTTGCTGGTGATCTGGATAAGAGGAAGGAAGCGTACGCGGCTGTTAAACGTGCTGCAGACGACGTCATCAGCAAAGCGGGCAACAAAGCCGATCCCGCCATCAAAGATATCAAACGAAAGCTCGACAAACTGAAAAATCTCTGGGATGATGTACAGAAAGCTACTCAGGATCGCGGAAGGTCCTTGGACGATGCGTTGGATGCCGCTCAGAAATTCTGGAAGGAGCTCCACGCCATTATGGTCACTCTCAAGGATCTTGAAGATTCTTTGGTATCGCAGGAACCTCCGGCTGTCGAGCCGAAAGCCATACAAGAACAGCAGGTGGCTCTTCAGGAGATCAGGCAAGAAATAGATCAAACCAAGCCGGATGTGGATAAAGTGAGGAGTTCCGGAGAAAAACTAATGAAACTATGCGGAGAGCCTGATAAGCCTGAAGTCAAAAAGCATATTGAAGATTTGGACAATGCCTGGGATAACATTACTGCTCTGTACGCGAAACGCGAGGAGAACCTCATTGATGCCATGGAAAAAGCAATGGAATTCCACGAAACCTTAGAGGTAAGTATAATGTTAGTGGTAAGAGTGATGCGTTCTCTTACTCTTTTTAAAGGAACTTCAACTGAGTTCAGGAATTTTCAGAATCTTCTCGAGTTCTTGGATAAAGCTGAAAGAAAATTCGAAAAATTGGGTCCACTCGGAACTGATATTGATGCTGTGAAGAAACAGATCAACCAACTCAAGAACTTCAAGGATGAAGTTGATCCTCATATGGTAAAGGTTGAGGCTCTCAACAGGTCAGTACAGTTTATACAGTATCACATGTATAAATAATAATTATTTCATGTACCGAGTCAATTCAGCAGTCTACATGTTCTTCCTATTCAAATTTGATGATAGCAATTATAATGGAACTATTGAAATGTGTAATTGAATGTGGTTCTGAACTGTCAAACAAGTTATGATTTCTATCATCTGCTTGAAGCACCTATTGATGTTATTCTTATCGTACAATTGCTAACACTTATTTATTTTTCCATTTTTCTCTTCCGTTGGACTACAGGAGTCTGAAAAGGCAAGAACTCTCAAAGATTTTCCGCATTGCTCTTGTGTTAACGCAAAACATGTTATGCTTCTTCTTGTTGTTTTTGTTTTGTTGGTTGCATCTGTTATCATTTTATAAACCAGAATTTTTTAGTTATTCTCCATGACGTGTTGAGAGGTACATACATTCGTTCTCAAAAGATATTTTTGCTGAATATTTTTGTCCACATACCTCTCAATAAATGTTATGTTAGGTTTGGGAGATAGTATTCTGTTTAGTTTGAATGGTGCATGTTGGAAAGTATAAAAGATATTTTGTGAAAAAAAATTATATGATTTGTGAACGAAAATTTGCATGTAAAATTTTTGTTTTATTCCTAGTAGTAAGCTTTACTAGACAGCGATTGACCAGCAAACTCTAGCAGTCTATTCATCTTGTATTGCATAGGCATATTTTTCTGGAGTATTCCAAATTGAAGTATCAGTCGATTTTTTTCAAAATATAATGATGCCATAAATTTTTAGTCGGTTGTCTGAATGCATGATAGATTATTTATTTTTCAGACTTATCAAATTACATCTTTTCCAAAATCTTTATTGAAAATATCGGAAACTCTAACCTAGTAGCAGCCTTGATTTATTTATGCTTCTTTGGCTTTCTGGTATTTTTTTGTTTATATGGCTCTGTGTTATTTATTTCACTGCTTTGGAATCATTTGTCACAGAATGAAAATAAAGATTTTAATAATGTGTTTCTCGCACCTTAAGGAATGTTATATGTAGTCAATCATATAAAAATTTTACTTTTAGTGATGATATTCAATGCATGGTAGTTTTTATAAATTACACCAGTCAAAAGAAGACGATATTTACTTTTGTTCTGTGAGGTAATGAAAAACTGTCAATAGACGATATCTTATGATAATTATGAATTTAACGAGATTTTCATGTAGAAAATTGGATCAACAAATCTGGAAATTCAAGTTATCAAGAATTTTTTTGCTAAATATACTGGGTAGGTGGTGTATACAGTTCTAACTTGCTATTCAACTTCATTTCTAAAACCATAGAAGCTATTTAATAGTGTTTACAGAAAGTCTCTATTGATAGGAAGATGGAATACTACTGGTTTTGAATTGGATTTTCTTCTTGATACAATTTTGGTTGTCAAAAAATTGCTTGCCACTTATAATTCAGTGTGTCGTGCTATATGACAAGCTATCTTTATCCCTGTGTTGCTTTGTCTCCGATTCTTCAGCCCTATTGAAATATAGCAATATAAGATAAAGCATGTCTTACACCCTAACTACCTTCATCCTAGGCCACCAAACTCAAGATCATTGACTTAACCATCATTGAGTAGCTAGTACATCATATCTGATTTCAGCATCCAT
This sequence comes from Leptinotarsa decemlineata, assembly GCF_025532065.1. NCBI lineage: Eukaryota > Metazoa > Arthropoda > Insecta > Coleoptera > Chrysomelidae > Leptinotarsa > Leptinotarsa decemlineata. The sequence continues at coordinate 1,653,715 of NW_027412547.1, forward strand.
GACTTTGTTCAGGTGCGTCTAGCCTGTTTGAATAAATACTACCTCTGCTTTTATATACTGTCTAAACGTTCCCCTTCCCCAACAATTATTGTATTTGTTCACCTCGAATATTCAGAGACCCTTCTTCTAGGTTGGTCCTCTTGGTGCCCACCACTAAACCTTAACGAGAGGTCTAAACCTTAACGAGAGGTCTAAACCTTAACGAGAGGTCTAAACCTTAACGAGAGATCTAAATCGTCATTTTTGGTGCTAATTTGGTAGTTTTTCGATTCATTTTATCAAAAATTTTCATCAATACTTCATATGGTTTTTCTTTAAACTATCGCGGAAGAAGCAGCATCCAGATTTTGGTGAATTCCCTCTATTTTGGTCCTCTTTAGATAAGCTCATGTTGAGCCCTTCTTCCTCATGTGCAGAGTCCAGCACTTTGTTCTGCTCAATGTGTATTGAATTGAAGCATATTTTTTTGACAATGACCACGATGGTATTACAATTTCTTTCTTTTATCGGTCAGTTTTTTGGGGTGGGGCGCGGGGATTATCAATAACTAGTTGTTGCCCGAGACTGCGCCTCCGTAGAATTTGGTAGTTGTAGTACTAATTAGTACTATGTTGCTGTATCGCTGCTGTGCCAATGTTTTGACAGAATCAGAATCAACGAACTTAGGCGTGCGCAACGTTATATAACAGTACTTTAAAAAAATTGTTCTACAGCGCCATCTAGTGGCGAGTTACAAAAAAATGGATAGCCTAAAAACCTTCTCTATGAAAAATTACTTATACATGTCAAGTTTCATCACGACCAATCAACAAACATCCATTTTTATATATCAGATTATTCTTTGTGGGGTTCTCTGTAATTTTTTCCACAAATTAAAATTAAGAAAGGCAGTATTGATGATTTTCTTGTTGAATTAAACGCCCTTAAACTAAAGGTATCGCCTATCGATTGTTGTTTCCTCAACGCTTTCGAATCATCTCGCAAATCCATCCACCACCCCATCTACACGTACTGTTTACCCACAGACAAGCTCAAGAACTCACGGAACGCACATCGGCCGATCAGGCAGCCTCGATTAAAGAACCGCTGTCAGCTGTCAACAAACGATGGGACGACCTCCTTCGAGGCATCGTGGAAAGACAACGGTCTCTGGAAAATGCCCTCCTGCGTCTCGGACAATTCCAACATGCTCTCAACGAGCTACTGGTTTGGATTGGTAAGACCGATAAAACCTTGGACGAGTTGAAACCCGTGGCTGGCGATCCTCAGATTCTGGAAGTCGAGTTGGCTAAACTGAAGGTACTCATCAATGATATACAAGCTCACCAAACTAGCGTCGATACGCTTAACGACGCTGGTAGGCAGATAATAGAGAGTGGAGGTAAGTGGAAACTGTGATTGACTAGTCATTGATCTTTCAACTTAAATATTTCCTATTGGGGTTGAATTCAGGGATAAAATGAAACCAATGAATAGTTAGAGGAGTAGAGTCAATATTCTCCATACATAGAAATTTTCTGTCTTGTAGATCGATTAATTGTAACTTTTCTCCTCATACAATTATTCTGTTATTTGCTTATTTGTGATCATACAAAATAGACTCTGCATTTTTTCTTATGAAATTCCCCCCCCCCCCCTCGTTCTCAATTATCTACTTCTGATTACTGAATAAACTTCACAATAATCTCCAGCTGACGAAGCGAGTGCCACCCAAGAAAAACTAAACACCTTGAACGTCCAATGGCGCTCCCTTATGCAAAAGGCTGCGGACCGGCAGCGAGAACTCGAAGATGCTCTGAACGACGCCCAAAGATTCAACGCCGAAATCCAAGACCTCCTCTCCTGGTTAGGAGATGTAGACAGCATCATCACGGCCAGCAAACCGGTCGGCGGCCTTCCAGAAACCGCCTCTGAACAACTAGAACGCTTCATGGAAATATACAACGAAATCGAGGACAACAGACCTAAAGTTGAGACCATCCTCTCTCAGGGACAAGAATATTTGAAGAAGGCCACCACGCCAGCTTCAAACTTACAGCATAATCTCCGCATGCTCAAGCAGCGCTGGGATAACGTCACCTCTAGAGCTAACGATAAGAAAATCAAACTGGAAATTGCCCTCAAGGAAGCCACGGAGTTCCACGAGTCTTTGGAGGCATTCGTGGACTGGCTGACGAACGCGGAGAAGATTCTTACCAACTTGAAGCCGGTGTCCAGGGTCATGGAAACGATCCAGGGTCAGATAGAGAAGCACAAGGTGTTCCAGAAAGACGTCAGCGCTCACCGCGAGATAATGCTCGCCCTGGACAAGAAAGGAACGCATCTGAAGTACTTCAGTCAAAAACAAGACGTTATTTTGATCAAGAACTTGTTGATCAGCGTACAGCACAGATGGGAGCGTGTTGCCTCGAAATCGGCAGAGCGTACGCGTGCTCTGGATCTAGGTTTCAAGGAAGCTAGGGAGTTCCACGACGCTTGGGCCGGACTGATGACTTGGCTAGACGACACAGAACACGCGTTGGATGAATTCCTAGCCGAGGCGATTGGCAACGATCCCGATAAGATCAAGAGTAGGCTAACGAAACACCAAGACTTCCAGAAAGCTCTATCCGGCAAACAGGGTACCTACGACGGCGTGATGAAAGCCGGGAAACAATTGAAAGACAAAGCACCCAAAGCGGACGAGCCTACTTTGAAAAACATGCTGTCAGAACTGAAGAGCAAGTGGAATTCAGTCTGCCACAAGAGCGTCGAGAGGCAGAGAAAGCTAGAAGAGGCCTTGCTGTATTCTGGGCAATTCAAAGACGCCATCGCGGCTCTGGTGCAATGGCTGCAAAAGGCAGAAAAGGAGCTAGCAGAAGACAATCTAGTTCACGGAGATCTTGATACGGTGACTCACCTAGTGGACTTGCACCGGCAGTTCGAGAAGGAATTGGAAAAACGTAATGATCAAATGGAATCGGTCATGCGCAATGGACAAGAATTAGAACGCACAGCCAACAAAGCTGACTCGATACAAATACGAGCGGAATTGAACGAGCTCACCGAGCTCTGGGAAACCGTCACTAGCCTGACCAGGGCCAAGTCTGACAGACTCCGAGAAGCTTTGAAAGAAGCAGAGCGGCTACACCGATCCGTCAATATGATCCTAGACTGGCTGTCGGAAGCCGAGATGAAGCTTCGTTTCGTTGGCAATACCCCTGAAGACGAAGCGACAGCCTACGAACAGCTACGCGCCCTGGACGAATTCAGAGCCCAACTCGGCGAGAAAGAAATCGAGAAGGATCAAACTCTACTACTGGCACAGAATATCCTGGCCAAGGCCCATCACGACTCCATCAACGTCATCAAGAGCTGGATCAAGGTGATTCAGACCAGGTGGGAAGAGGTTTCCCAGTGGGCTTTGCAGAGGCATCAGAAGCTATCGCAGCACATGCAGTCCTTGCGCGATATGGATGAATCTCTGGAAGAGCTCATCCAGTGGTTGCTGGGATTGGAGAATACGCTAATCGCCCTCAAGCGAGAAGAGCTGCCAATGGATATTCCAGCAACGGAACAGCTCATTTCAGATCACAAAGAGTTCATGGAGAATACGCAAAAGAGGCAGATTGAGGTCGACAGGGTATGTAAAGCGAAACAAGTCAAGACTGTCCAAGCCGTCAAAGACCCCAAGAAGTTTGCCAAAGGAAAGGGCCAAATGTGAGTCAATTATTTTATTTACCTTGTAATTGGACTTAGTTGGGAGAGTTTTTGGGTCAATAGTTTAATGCCTGTAGTAGAATCAGGACTGAAGACATCCTATTTATTTCAAGGTTAAACTCTTTTATTTTCACATAATTGCACTATTTAAATACTTTTGCAGTTCATTATAGTTTGATAGAGGTTTTCATTGCTTTTGGTTATCTCACAAAATATTGAAATAGCTCCGATTCAATCCTTGTTTTATGTTTATATATAGTACAGTTTGGGTTCTACTACTACTACAGTTGCCTTTTCTATGAAGCATATTTTTGAATATTAAGTTGAACAGAATTTATTTTTTTCAAGCAAATTTTGAATGAATTATTTTTCGCATTTTGTAATGGAATATTGTTAGTTTATAATATTTGCATTTTGAGCAGCATTTTGCCTCCACATATCACAAAATTGTCATCAGAATCTACAGGGTATTTCAACCGAATTTATAATCATATATTCATCAATACCCAGTATGTTTGATGAAACCTGGTATTCACATTTCATAAGCACACAGTCACAAGTAATACTCCAGCTTATTCTGCCACTGTTTTGAGTTACAATACACCTTGTACCCACACACACTCACACAGACACCCAGTATCACAGCTCATTTTTCAACTGTTATGTGTTGCATGTTATTGTCTCACTCATTGTATTGTCTTCTTTCTTCCGCAATCACCAGTCGTGGATCACAGCTTGATATTCACGAGTCTTCACAAGACATCTACGGTTCGCTTGGTCGTAAGCAAAGGTATGTTCAATATCTTAATATAATTCAATGTTAAGATTTACTTTATGTTAAATCAAAAAAAGACATTTTTCCAATGTATCTAATTTTCAACTTTCTGAGGTAAAATATTTCTTCAAAGAGAAAACTTATTCATTTTATTCAATTTCGTTTGATAATCAAATTATAATACCTATTTATGAAAAATGAGAAATGAAACTTTCTATGTTTTTAACTACTTTTATTCGTAACTAATATTGTTACTGCAGTTTCGTCCTATAAGGACATTTTCAAACAATTACAATAATTGTAATTGTTAAAATTACAATAATTGTAATAGTTTGAAAATGTTCCTATATGTCGAAACATTGATTACGAATAAGAGTGGTAAAAAACTTTATATGTTTTTTCACCACGTTTATTCGTAACTAATATTGTTACTCCAGTTTCATCATATAAGTACATTTTCAAACAATAACAATAATTGAAATTACAATAATTGTAATTGTTTGAAAATGTCTTTATAAGAAGATAATTACAATTATTGTAATTGTTTGGAAGTGTCCTTATAGGACAATTACAGTGATTATAATTGTTTGAAAATGTCTTTATTACAATTACAATAATTGTAATTGTTTGAAAATTATCTTAATACATAAAAACATAGAAAGTTTCATTTACCATTGTTTTTGTTAACCACTCTTATTCGTAATTAATGTTCCGTCATATAAGAACATTTTCAAACAATTACAATTATTGTAATTGTTTACAATTACAAAAATTATTGTGATTGTTTGAAAAATGTCCTTGTAGGACAATTGCAATAATTGTAATTGTTCGAAAAATGTCCTTATTAAATTACAATAATTGTAATTATTGGAAAAGGCCTTATAGGACAATTACATTTATTGTAATTGTTTAAAAATTTCGTTAATACAAATACAATAATTGTAGTTGTTCGAAAATGTCTATAGGACAATTACAATTATTGTAATTGTTTGAAAAAGTTTTTAAAGGACGAAACTGCAGTAACAACATGAGTTATGAATAAAAGTGACAAAAAAAAGTGGTAAATGGAACTTTCTATGTTTTCTCACCACTTTTATTCGTAATTGATAATGTTATTCCAGTTCCGTTCCGTAAGTACATTTTCAAACAATTACAATAATTGTAATTGTTTCAAAATGTCCTTATAGGACAAATGCAATGATTATAATTGTTTGAAAATGTCCTTATAGGATGAAACTGCAGGAACATTAGTAATGAATAAAAGTGGTAAAAAAAACAGAGTTTTATTTCTTCATTTTTCTTGATTATCTCCTACCACGATCGATTTATTACAATATTTATTTCATTTCCCAATGAACCTGATTTTTTTTTATATAGTCAACAAACATTTTGATTTTCTGCTTGCACACCGCATACCCTTGTTATGTGTTACTAAAATATTGCGTTGTTTGTGAATGTCGATTTTTTTTTTTTTCGTTTTTTTTATTTTTATTGTGTGTGCTTTGCATTTGTTTGATGAGCTGTATGTCTTTTAGCTTCAAAGGATCTAGGAATGATTTGGCGGCACAGAAAGGAAGGTTAGCATCATATCACTACCATGCATGTTGTCTAAAATATTATGCTCTATGTCATACACTATTATGACAGTTATGTCAGTTACTAACAACTAACAACATTTCTCTCAATTACAAATATTTTTTGATCATAAATAATTTGTATTTTGATAATTGCTTTTTTCAAATAGCAGTTTTTGTTCTTATTCAAAAGTGATGTTTCTCATGTAACTTAGTATGTACTTAGATAATGAAAAATCAGCGTCGCTAGGCATTCCAGATGATTGTTGTGAAAAAATAAATACTGTAAGAAAACTAATACTTCAATATTTATTTGATAGCAGGGTTATAGACTTCTTGAGTAGAATAGTAAAAGCGAAGTAGAATGCGAATGTTATCAATAATATTCGTAATGGATTCAGTTACTATTTAGTTGGAACTTGAGCTAGACAAAACTAATTTCCAGTTTAATTTTTTAAAAATATTACTTTGCCAAAGTTCGTATCTTCAAAAATAGAAAAAATAGTCAGTACTAGTATTTTCTTAATGCATGATATTCATCGATTTTTTTTTTTTTAGTTTTTCATAATATCTACCATCGATCATTAAAAACAATGTTGATTCAAGACTTTGAATATATATACATATATAGAACATTTGTTGGCAATTATAAAGGGACACAACTTCTGTTAGTTGTATTGTGTACAATACATACACACATCGGAAAAGTCTAGGGATATTTTTATAACATACTAAATATCATAAAAATAAATGCATGAGGTCGTTAAATTTCGATTAAATTGGTACACTCGACCACCCTGTAGATTTCTATGGGTTGAACAAAGCCTGCAAAAACGGTAACTAATCTTTCATCAAGTTTTTTACAAACTGTAGGTTTTCGGCTAAAATGAATAATCTGAAAGTGTCGAGTTTGTACATTCTATGCAGTTCTTGCTCAGCAATTAAACTGGAAATATTGTGCTTTAACATGGAACGCCATCACTTACCATTGGCTGAGATGAATAGAGCTGTAGGGCTTCTTCAAGGTGGCATGCGACAAAATGATGTAGCTCTTCGTTTGGGGTCTCCCAAAGAGTTATCAGTCGATTATGGCGGCGTTTCCGTGAAACTGGCAGTCCAGCCGAACAACATCCAGGGCGAGGACGCGCTACAACTGCAGTTCAAGACCGATTTTTGGTCTTAACCGCAAGAAGACAACCGACAATCACAGCACCTGAGTTGGTTAACGTGTTGCAGCAGACGCACCAGGTAACCATTGGTCGTGATACTGTCAGAAATCGACTGCATGAAGCAGATCTCCACAACAGAAGGCCACTTAGATGTCCACCTTTGTCGAGAGGCAATCGCGGTAGAAGATTAGAGTGGTGTCAAGAACATCAAAACTGGGATGCAAATGATTGGGCCACAGTTTTGTTTACAGACGAATCCAGATTTGGATTTCATCCAGATTCTCGTCGAGTAAGACTGTGGAGACGACCTGGAAATAATGAACGTTTGAGACACGTCCAGGAAGTTCACACATACAGAAGTGGTACAGTAATGCTATGGGGCGGAATCATGATCGGCGGCAGAACCGATCTCGTTTTTCCAAATCGCTCCCTCATAGCTCGACAGTACCTCGACACCATTCTTTTACCTATCGTCCGTCCGTTTGCTGGTGCCGTTGGTGAAAACTTCCACCTAATGCACGATAATGCTCGTCCACATGTCGCGCGTCTAGTGACTGACTGGCTCACCAACGAAGGAGTTGATGTATTGCCATGGCCAGCACAATCACTGGACCTGAATCCCATCGAGCATGTGTGGGACATGCTTCAACGAAGAATTACTCCGCATATGGGGAACATTCACACAACGTTTCAATTGAGAGAGCTTTTAATCGCTGAATGGGCAAATGTACCTCAACAAGACATTGACAATCTCATTTGTCGATGCACGATAGATGTAGGGCCGTAATAAACCAGCGTGGAGGCCATACATTCGTTTAATAATCACTCGTCAACTTTTTTTTTCCCTAAAGCGATCTAAAAAAAAATTATTGCCATTTTTAAAAATATCCCTAGACTTTTCCGATGTGTGTATTTGAGTCCAATGAATACTTTGCATAATAATATACTTTCAAGCTCACACAATGAAATTTCAGTAAGGTTTATTAACAAAACAGTACTTTTTCATTTTTCGTTTGATCAATCTTAGCTATTGGATATTTCACACAATCATAAAAATAAATGGAGTATCTGATTTAAAATAAAGAATTTGCTAAATCTTAGTGTAACCGAAAGAAATAAAAAAATATCATTATTTTCTTTACAATTCAAGCTTTCGTTCGAAGTACTATTCGTTTTTCAAATTTTAACTCTGACGCGACTGTCAGTTAAGATTAAGTGACATTGAAGATTTTTACCTGCATCATCTCTGCCATGCGGTTGGTGTATTGCCCAGACCGATAGTAATATTACTATTTTGTTTTTAATTATCGATCGAATTTTTCGAATTGTTTTAGTTTGTAGAAAATGTTGAGTGTTGCATGTTGCTTTTTTTTCGACAGCCGTCCAGGAGCAGGACGAGACCTCAGTCCGGACCCACAATTACCCCACATTGGTCCAAGGTTCCCACCTGCTGGAAGGTACATGTTCATTCATTTTATGGGACTAACGTCACCTACATACGCAATTTCCGTCGATATAATCACGTCACTACTCATCACATTCTTACCTAATGGTCATATTAACTATTTCTACGACTGACTTTCTTTGAAAAAACCTTAGAAAAATACTATTAGATTAGGTGGAATCTGGCTCTGAATTTTTGTAGTATTTATTGAGTCTCAATAAAAGCCCTACTGATTTGGGGCTTGTTATATTCTGCACAATATTCACCTTTGACTGATAGCCTTTTTACGAGTATGTTTGGTATTTTTCCCACTATTCCATATGGGGTTTCATAAGGTACTTGGGTACAGAATTTTAATTTTTTTCTTTTTGTACTGCATGAAGGTAGATTAATTTTGTTTCGGTTATTCGAGAAACAGCATGAACTTTGTAACTAATTGTATTGTAGCTCAATTAACAAATGTTATCACAGTCGAATTCAATTCATCCCCAACATCAATTTTATGCAATAATCAAAGTTTAATGTCGTAAGTATACATCTTTTGTCTTGAACGAGTTGTAACCAACCAAATTTGAGATGAACCAGGCTATCAAAACCTAGGCAAATTTCAATTCAAAATTCCACAGAGCTACGTTAGGTATGGCCATCATGTAATTCGGTACAGGGATTATACTATAATTCCAAAATAGTAGCCACTAAATTCTCAGAAACGACTGACGTTTTTGCCTCAATCTGTCCCTTGCAGTATCTTACGGAAATTATTCTAAACAGGTGTTCCAATCACCAAGTTATCATCTTCAAGAGAAAGACTAAATTAAATCTACATACTATGTTGTCCTAATTTATATCTGCCTTATTATACCTGCTAGGTACTTGCGTCTTAATTGTCTTAAAATTAATTTCACAATGTTGACACCTTGAGGTGTCTCACGGCGGCCTTCGTGAAGGTTCTGGAAGGTGCAGCAACATTACTGTCGTTGCGCGGCTTCTTCAACCTTCTTGGGGTTCCCTCCGTGCAGGTGCTCAAGTAAGGGCGCTTTCCTACAGGGGCAGCGGCTTCCTTGCATTTATTCGAAGCGGAGCTCTTGGCGCCCGCGGCAGGAAGTGCCCTTGCTGTTGGAAGTGCCACTCCTGCCTCTATCATTGTTGTCTCCTTTTGGCCTCGGCGCCACAAATGCGCTTACGCCTTGGCCTTTGTATTGTATCACGAGGTGAGCTGCCATGTCCAGCCTCATTCCGAGCGGTAGCTTGGGGTGGATATTTATGTTCATCCCCAGCCACCTCAGCTTAGCATTTCTGTCCAGCGTCGGGATTGGTTTTTGTTTTTTCTGTGTCTGTTTTTGTGTTTGTTTTATTCATGTGTGTTCCCACGAGTAGCTGGGGAAGAGTTGGTCACTCTGGCAGAGCCCCGCATTACCAGAAGAAGGCTGATTACAATGAGGTTTCGCCCGGTTCCCCAAGAGGATCGTTCGTAACCTCATATCACCCTGCGGCTATTCAGCTGTTGGCACGATTCCTTACACCTTAGGTTGGGAAGGCTGGTCCACGGTGGCATGTTTCGCAAAGGCTTTTGGGGAGTTTAGATCCCCTCACCCTACTTATTTATGCCATTGACCAGGAGTCCGGCAATCCCGTCCGTAAGGCCACATTGGCTTCCCGGATAGGCTCCCCCGGACAGGCTCCCATTCCTATTCATAATGTTATTATGTTGACTTATTTCTACACTCTCATAGGCATCTAGTTGCCTGTTGTTGTTAACTTGTCTAACTAATCTTGATAAAGTGAAGTTTATGGAATGGTTTTGTTGCAAAACATGATGGGCGATTGCTCATTTTTCTGGTCATCCATATTTTAGGTGCGCTAAGTGCGCTAGGTGCGCTAAGGTCCTTATATCTTATTTCAGTAGATCTTTCAGTTTGTCCATAATATTTTGCATCGCAGTCCTCACTTTGTCCTTTTGGATTTTCTAGAAGGCTCTGTAGTGATGATTTGTTTCAAATACCACCATCATACCACCATTCCAAAGTTCTTTGTGCATTAGTGGTGTGGAACAGATTTATTTACCTATCTTGGTTTTCGTCGTTTCTAAAAGTCGAGATTTCGTTCGTTAAGAATGAACGAAATCTTGAGAATCACAGACAATGAAGAAGCTGATGATAATTGGGCTCTGTACAACCTGAACCAGCTGTGGAGGTATCAAAATCTATGGTATAAGACAAGAGCAGTAAATGGATTGATAAGAAATGTAAAGAGTCCATGAAGAGACTTCATACATATTGAGTGCCTAAACACTGAGGAATCATAAGTGGATTTAAGGAAAAAAATAAACAGATGACTGTGCTAGACACGGATTATCAGATATAGGGCTATCGAAATCTGTGATACTGTGAAGCATACTGCAGTCTACTTGGTTGTGTACCAGTTCGTACAAAAAATAAGTGAAGCACATCTTTTTTTTTAAGGAAAAGAATTGGTAGCCGTCTGAAAGAATCTTGTGGTTAAAACGTGGACTTTAAAATGAATAAAATTTCTTCGAACCTTTCAAAAGTGACAAAAAAAGTGTGAATTAGATCATGAATAGATGAAAATAGATGAGAATATACTAAACTCATGAGGCTACAGTGTTTTCCGTATACTTGAAGAATATGGGTTAGTCAAACTGCTCTCTAGCAGATAAAAGGTCAACGGTAAATTTAAAATGAGGTGAGTGACCAATTGCAAAGAGTCACCAATAAACATAACTGAAAAATGATAGGTGACAGATGACAAATAACCATACCTATAGTAAAACCAATAATGATTGAGAGTAAAGCGCGTTGTCATATCTAAATTTTACGTTACCAGTTTATAGCAGAATCAAAATATAGTAAGCAGTAGAGTTGTAGGTCGTGGCAAATTATAGATAATACACAATACTAGTACGATTAAAAGGTATTATTTATGACAAAAATCAGTAATTAGCTTGTAATGAGTAATACTTATACATTTCCTGATTACTGATCAGTTAAAATTCATTATTTTCTGTATAGTGTTAGATATTTATTACAACTAGTGGCAACGCTGTACGCAACGATATTTCTGTCTTTGTCACTTTACCGTAACTTCCATCTCATCGTTGCAGTCCTCACTAATGTACTTGCAGCCATGAGCGTATCATTGGTTTGTGAATTTTACAGCGTGAATTGTACGTTTTACAGTTAAGTTAGTCAGCAATCAACGTGTTGTGATAACAATTGGTGAAAATAATAGTGCTAATGAGTGTTTAAGCGTTACATAATTATATTTCTACACCGTTCTCAAACTACTCAAAAAATGGGAGACATGGTCGGGCCTTCCACGTCGAAAATGGTAAAACGGTCGGAGTCTCGGTCAGTAAGAGAAAAACAAATTGTACTGCGAGTATTTCACTGTCTTGAAAGAGATCATCAGCCACCAAAAGATGACTTTGTGCATATGTGCTGTATTTCTACGTGTGTAGCTCCGAATAACCAACCGGCATTTCTAGATCATTAACTTCCACAATTACAAAAGATAAATTAGTTGATATGTGCTCTGATTATACCGGTGTACCAAAATCATCGATTTACAAAATACTAAGAGAAGCAGAAATTCATGGGGACGTACAAACGCCAAAAACTAGTAGCGGACGAAAAAAAATCACAGTTGATGAAGAAGCCAAAACCAATATACGCAGAACTATTCACAGTTTCTTTTTCAGAAATGAGCTGCCCACACTACAAACAGTTCTGGAGGCACTTAGCGATCATGAATTGGTCCCAAAAATGGGTAAAGAAACTTTTAGGAAACTTGTACACGAAATGAAATTTACGTACGGAAAAGTTGACAGGAAAAGCATTCTCATTGAACGTCAAGAAATAATAGCATGGAGAAGAAACTATCTAAGAAAAATTGACGAATTTCGGAAGCTCAAAAAAAATTGTACTTCATGGACGAGACATGGGTTAACCAAGGACATACGGTCAAAAAAGTATGGCAGGATGGTAATATAACAAGTGCACGACAAGCCTTTATTGAAGGTTTGTCAGCCATCTGGAAAAGGTAGTCGTCTGATAGTTACGCATATAGGAAGCGACAGTGGATTTTTACCAAATGGTGAATTAATATTTAAATCTAAGAAAACAGGCGACTATCATGAAGAGATGAATGCGGAGGTGTTTGAAAAATGGTTTGAAGGCATCATTCAACTTGTGGAACCTGGGTCTGTCATCGTCATGGACAATGCCCCATACCATAGTCGACATTAAGAACCATTACCGAAACAATCATGGAAAAAAGCAGCAATTCAAGAATAGTTAATTAATAAGAACATTCAATATAATAAAGATAGTTTAAAGGCAGAACTACTTCAGCTAACAAAATTACACACAGACAAATATAAAAAATTCGCAGTGGATGAAATGGCGTTAAGTCGTGGAATTACAGTTTTAAGGTTACCACCATACCACTGCGAATTAAACCCAATAGAATTAATTTGGGCGCAAATAAAAGGATATGTGGCACGAGAAAACAGAACATTTAAATTAGTGGACGTGCAACATCACCTACAAGAAGCTATTCGAACTGTTTCTGCAGAAGACTGGAAAAAATGCATGCAGCATGTTTTAAAAGAAGAGCAAAAAATGTGGGACGTAGACAACCGTATTGAACACAATATTGAACCAATCATAATTATCAAAAATTTGTAATTTGTATTTTCTAGTACCCCTGACGATGAGTTTAAGTTACTCGAAAGCTTGAGAATAGTTATAAAGAGTTCACTTATCAATTGCTGCAACCCAATAGTGAAAAAAAGTTATATATATTGTGTTTTTTATTAATATTGTTAATTTATTTGGTACCTACTATAATTTCCACGATTATTACTTCGTTTTCGTAAGGCCCTCCTAATGACTACAACGATTAGGTAAATTGCGATATTGCAAAGTTTTAATGAAATAAATAAAAAATGTGTATGAATATTTTAACTAATTGTACTAAGAATTTTTCTTTCATTCTTAACCCTCTCAAAAATTAATAAGCACGCCCCCGATTTGCTGTCAACTGGGCTTACTTCTACTCTCAATCATTATTGGTGTTAGTATAGCTCTAGTTGGAAAAAGTGAACAAAATTTTGCGAAATAACCCTCTCGGAGAAACTTCTATAGCTTCTTTATCATAAACATTCACCTATCGGTAACTGCCACAAGCATGAATCGATTGTTTCAAACCCTCCAATTTGGTTGGAAACTTCTTACACATCCCATCTCAAAACCTTACGTTGTACCGTTGCACATTCTACCTCTGACACTCGCGAGAATCTTATTCTAATTTACGACCTCCCAAATTCAGTGAACCGGAATTCCGCACACCGAGAGTTAAATTCCTCTACGACAAGTGGCGCCACGTTTGGATGCTGTCGTGGGAGAGACAAAGAGAACTGTATGACCATCTGGCTTATCTGAAGGAGAAGGAGAAGGCAGACAACTTCTCGTGGGACGACTGGAGAAAGAGGTTCCTCAAGTTCATGAACTACAAGAAGTCCAGGCTCACGGATCTGTTTAGGAAGATGGACAAGGACAATAACGAGCTGATTCCAAGAGATGACTTCATCGAGGGCATCATCAAAACTAGTAAGTTTCGAGGGCAAAATGCTTGCTACTTGTGTGAGTGATAATTAATTTTATTCTAGAATTCGACACCTCTCGCCTGGAGATGAAACACGTTGCCGATATGTTCGACGAAAACAACAGAGGACTGATTGACTGGAAGAAATTCATTGCGGCACTAAGGCCGGATTGGGAAGAGAAAACTCCTGATAATGATGCCCAGAAAATCCATGACGAGGTCAAGAGATTAGTTATGCTGTGTACTTGCCGACAGAAGTTTAGAGTTTTCCAAGTTGGAGAAGGAAAATATAGGGTATGTAGTTGTTTTTTGAATACTTCATAGACTTCACATCGAGTCAGTCTAGTAAATAATTCTGATCTGCACCTTTGAATAGGTATACACCATCAAAAATCTCACAAAATTTTCCGCAATATTTGGGTGTTTACCATATTGTGGATTTTCCACATTTAGTTTTGGCCTGATGAAGCTATAATATAGTATTTCAAGGACAAGAGGAAGGACATTTAAAAAAAATACAACTTGCTAAGGCCGCCATACTTGTGATGAAATATTTGCAAAATAAAAAAAAATCGAGTTTGCGTTGAAAGTAATACCAAAATTTTCCTACATTTTACCAAACCAAAAATTCTTTATTGCCTATTTCTCTATAATAAATTTAAGGTTCAATGTATAGAGTATACATACAATATTTACATCTCTCCCACAAACGGGATTGGGGTTGGTGAAGGAAAGGGGAGGGTTAACACGATAAGACTTCAATATCGAGCCCCAGGACGTCCACAGGGTGAAACACCACCTTATAAACCAATGACCTATATTTTACCAAGTTTATGTTATAGTTGCAAAATATGAGGTGCAGTATATACATATACCAGTATTTGGATCTAGGATTCTGTTTTTGTTCAGATTAATAATTACAGGTCTTACAGCGACATGCAATTATTGAGACAGTTGCAGGAAATAACCTTCAAGTCATAAAACAAAGAACAAATTCTCACAACCAAAAGAATCGATCAGATCTTTATTAATAAAATAACAATAGGGGGTCCAGGTTGGAACCCAGGGGAACACCTAATGGAACTAATTGTTCTGAAGATGTATACCTTTACAAAAGACATGCTGTATTTCTATTTCTCGAGGTTAACCATAGATGTTTTGTTAGAAACACAACCAAACTATTTAGTGTTTTCCTTTTTGTAACAAAGTTTATGAAGGGAAAAATTTGATATCATATTTATTCAGAAGTTTTGTCCACACGACAGATTTAATGAATAGATTGTCAAAATTCATTCAAAAATTTCTGTTATACTGGTCGTTACATTTCCTGATAGAAATTGAGTATAATTATGATGGGTAAATAAATCTAAAATGATTGTAATTTGAATTGAAGGGGTTATATTTTTAGGAATGATTAATTTTTAGGAAAAAAAGTTTTTGGCTTTCTACTACTCCATCTTGATACAAAAAAAAAGGATGAGGGAATCTTCCAAAGAAAAGAAGGAAGTAATCAATTTGAAAATAAGTAACTCTATATATGGATATGTAGATCATGCAAAGAAGTAACTTTCAGACACAAACTGAAAGAAAGTTGTCCTGAAACAGCTACTTTTATATAAACATTGAATTACACGAAGGAAAAAAATTCTTTCGAAACAAATACTTCTATATGAACACTGAATTATACAGATGATACTTTTCTTTACTCAGTTTGTATTTCAAACATTTGTTGTGGAATAAAAATCAGATATCATTCACATGAGTTCTATTTTAAATGAATGGTAACAGATTGCACTTACATGGAACACTGTCATCCTCAGTAGTATACATCGATGTTTTGCCTTGCAAAGAAGTAACTGAAAGTTACATGCAAAGAAGTAACTGAAAGTTACTTCTTTGCATGATCTACACATCCATGTATAGAGTTACTTATTTTCAAATTGATTACTTCCTTTCTTTGGAAGATTCCCTCATCCTTTTTTTGTATCAAGATGGAGTAGTAGAAAGCCAAACACTTTTTTTCCCAAAAATTGTAATTTATTCTTGAAATCACAGAATAAAAAATAAATGAAAAATCAATTGATCAAATAATATATATTGCAACTTTTCTGTTGAACTTTCCATCAATATTGAGTTGATATAAATTTTTTGTCGCAGTTTGGAGAAAGTCAAAAACTACGACTAGTACGCATTCTCCGAAGTACCGTTATGGTACGTGTCGGAGGTGGTTGGGTAGCTTTGGATGAGTTCCTAGTAAAGAATGACCCCTGCAGAGGTAAGTTACATTCTGTTCATAAGAACGAATTCAACCTTCACAATAAATCTGAATTTCTGCCAGATTTTCTTTCGCTCCATCAACTTCACGATCTAAATGTAAACAAAGGAATTTGCTAGAATACTACTATGTTGTATTAATGTTAGACATGCCTTTTCTGTGATTTGATGAAAAAAAGTCTGACAGAAATATCTGGGTTCACACAATATTTCAGTTGGGTGATTAGAAAATGGAGAGATATTTCTATTGGTGTGAGTTGTTTTCAACATTGTCTTGAAAACATGATTGGAAAGTGTTTGTAGATTAAAATTACACATGCATTCACAAAAACATACAAATCTGCACAAAATCATGTATATTCAACGAAAATTACCACTTTTTATTCAATTGTGTGACCCCAGATTCGTATTTCATTACTTCAATACAGGGAATATCAAAAATAATCAATTCATTGTTTATATCTCAGTCAATACTCATTAACTGCTTTGATAATTCAAAATTTTCCAGTTAATTCAATTATTAACATCAATTCATGTATTAATCACATTAACATTGAAACGTCTCCTGAGAATAATTAATAACTATATGGCTTCTAATCTCCTATTCGTGATAAACCTCAACCTCTCGTACATACTCTAACGTTTACTTTTTAATTGGTGAGATTTCAGAGAAACAATTGAAGGAAAATGATATCTCGGCATTCAAATCAAGGTAACTAGGCTTATTGAGACAAAACATAATCAAATGCAGTTACCCAGATTTGATGTTGCTGAATTAATGATGATTAGTGCTCAAATTGTGAATAGTTCACTCTCCCATTTTAATATCTTCATTACTTAATCTGCTGTAGACTGAAAGAATAATTCTAATGGTAAAGTCCTAAGAGTACACTTGTAAGGTAAAAGCAAATAGTGTACACGCTAGTATCTGCAATGAATTCAATTTGAGCTTATCGCTATGTTTCTCAGCTAAATATCATATTCATTTCCTTCATCACTCACAAAATTACATCCTGTGTACATGGCCATAAAAGCGTTAAGAACTGAAAGAAGTCTCACACTGCATATTCATTCAACAGGAAAAAAAGTCACTTTCGTGTTCGTTTACAGTCCAGTGTTAGACTTCTTTGCTTCATTATTCATTGGTACTAATAAAAATTTTCTCTTCCCCCTTCCAAAAATAAACAATCCCCACACAAACGTTAATTTAACATTTATTTGGCAACCACCATTTTATGTTATGCTTACGTTCCGCGACGTTTTTTGTTTTAACAATTTGTTTCGCTCACTGTTGTGTATATGTCGCAAAAAATGTTTAGTCACGTTAGTTTTACCACTACCTCATCCTAATATACCCGAACAGCACGAGCCTTGGTGTCCCTTGGGTAAGAAAATTGGCACAAGTAAACTCCAGTCTGAACGACTTGATAGCTTCTGCGGCGTAGTAATACGTTTTCATTTGGATATTATTATTATTTGATATTCAGTTTTTTGGCTGCTCTTGTATTTCGAATTGATATGTTCACTGATTTCGATCTAGGAGTGTTCAGATTGGAGGCTACAGAGCCGTATGATATTGTTAACATTTTAGTTTTGGTGTCTACTAATCGCATGTTTTTGTTTTTGGTATAACACAAACACATACACAATTTGATTTTGGTTTCAATTATTATTCTATGGTTTTTCATTTTGTATATTATAGTTTTGACAACTGAATATAATTTTGTTGATATTTTTTTTTTTATTTTTTTTATTTTAAGTATTGAAAATGATATAGGTACTACAATCTTTAAAGTTATATTCAGTTCCATATATAAGCACCGCATTCTACGTGATACTTTTCAATATTAAACAGTTGCTTTCTCTCTGTGAATTTTTACTCAAATACATTTCAGCTAGAACTATCATAACGTATTCTTACGTATGTATAAGTATTATACAATGAGTTAAAATTGTTGTATGAATTTGTTTCCTCAATAATTTATTGGTATTTAACCACCTGCAACTTTTGATTGAATTAGTTCATTTATTAAACAACGGAGTGTATTGTTTTTCAGTACATGGGAGCCTTCTTGTATAAATTAATTTGATAATAATCCTCACACAAAGAAACGTCATCACTGTCTTTGCAACATTCCATTTTCTCTAATTCCTGAAGTAACCTTGTTGAGTTGATTCCAAAACTGTGTCTGAAGTTACTTTCAATTGGTATGGGATGGGCAACAATACACAATATACCTGTTTTTATAATGCACTGTTTGGAACCTTTGGTGTAGTAATGAATATTACTGGAGTTTTTTCCCAACACCAAATCGTTATTTTTAACACCTCGACAAGTGTTTCGATCACCAAGTGATCATCTTCAAAGAGGAAGATTAAAACTAGATATTAATGCGAAGCTAACCCTATTTATGCTATAAAGGTAACCCATACAGGTAAACCATCCAAGCGTACCAACCATACAGGTATACCAACCTAAATTAATTTTACAATTTTGCCTTATCTATCATTTTTTTTCACAATATATGTTTATATAAAACAATTTTCAGCTATATAAAAATTTATTTCACAATATTGCTTATCCAATACTGATTATTCAAAAAAATTCACAACTAGTAAGACATACACTGTATATTATCAACATAACATCTGACAATTTTTATTAGTGTACAATTTTTGAAGATAATTTCCACTATTTGTTTTCATTTGACTATACAAACTGTCCAAAACATAAAAGTTTAATTGTATATTGTTGATATATCAATGTATGTACGATTAGGCGGCTTAGGTGAAATTCAATAAAAAATATTATATACTAAAAACACTTTTTTCATACCAGAACAAAAAACATTCTCAATGCGTTGAGTATTTTGTTCTGGTGTGGCAAAATTATTTTGATGATCATCAAGGTGTCATCTTCAAGAGGAAGAAGGTCACTTGGTGATCATCTTCCTCTTGAAGATGTTGGTGTGGGAAAAAACTCAAGTAACATTCATTACTACACCAAAGCCTCCAAACAGTGCATCACAAGGTTCAATTTACACTACAGTTTTCAATTCTTCCTATGAAAAGTTAGGAAAGGCAATTAACTTGGAAGATGGTGTGTACTGTGTCTGTTTGGGAGGTGATGAAAAAGTCTTTCTCGTCGCGGACCACTATTGTTATCTAACCTGAAAGATTACTTATGGAATAAGCGAATCAGCCCCGTTAATAATCTCAACATATTTTGTAGAGTTCAAATAGGTGTGAGCCACAGTAAACCCTCTGGGGTTGCAGTGGAGGGTCGAATAAACCCACTCACTTCGGACCTACTTTACTACTTACTTAGTGATCCATGCCTGTCGACTACATCGTACATTGTTTGAAAACATTTTTTGTCATTTATTTTTCATTTGACATATTTTTTTCTACTGCTCAGGATCCGTCTGATTTGTACTTTTGCCCAAGACAATGCAAAACACTGCAGCCTCATGGGCTTATTGTATTTTCCCTTAGCTTTTACATGACGCTCATTACAACAATCTTATTTTTTATACTAGTTTGTACAGATACCTGGATATATGTCATATTCTTCTGGACATAATCTGGGTTATCCACAGATTATTCGTTAAAACAGTTCTTTAGTTCCCTCCCTTCATAAAGACTTCTCCTGTATATGTTCCCGGATATGTTTCGACTATAAAAACGTTAAAAACATGAAAGTTTAAGTGTGTATCAATTCAATCAAAAGTTATCGTATTACTTTTTTCAAAGCCTTCATCTGTCAAAAATACACACAGATCGTGAACCTATTTCTGTAGGTCACTCTGTATATTAAATTATATTTTTAGAAACAGTAAATCAAAATCGAAAATAAAATTCAATAATATCGTTTCTATTTAGGTAATAACGACTTTATGTGTAATAGTGTAATTATTGAAAAGTATCACAGAATTAATCGCATCATTTAGAATATAGAAAACTTAGAGTGTTGCTTATTTTGTTTTGTTTGTTTACTTCCACCTTTTTCCGTACCTGACACCATTTACCTCAATTTTCTTTCGTTCTCTCACTTATCCCCGTTCAACGTAACCTGTCGATTCCAATCCACTTCTTCCATCATCCTTTCAATCTATCACAGCCAAAGGACGCACAAACATAGAGCTGCGCGAGCAATTCATCCTAGCTGACGGTGTGTCGCAAACTATGACAGCGTTCAAACCCAAAACTTCGGCATCTAGTCCCGCCTCAGGTTCCTCTGCCTCTTCACTGCGCACAACCCAAGGGCCAATCTATAAGGTACTGCACCAGATTCGCACGGTTTCGATTTTATTTTAGGTGTCAGGTGGGGGACTTTTGAGGAAACGTCAAGAGAAAATGCATGCGGTTTTTCGTAAATCAAGTTTACAACGAAATTCGTTGTGTGGGGACAAGAATTACTTTTCTAATTCTTTGTCAAGAGGCAACTAATAATATAGGAACTAACTCAAAGTCCAGTTCAGTCATATTTCATTCACTTACGCAATGTAAAACATGATTCATGTTGAAATATCAAACAGGAGATTTAGTCGGTACTTTTTTGAGGAACCATTTTAATGGGAATAAAAAACTTTCAAATAATAGTTCAGATACACTCAACTAATATGACGAATTGACATTTATTGTGTTGGAGGAATGTTGAGAAAGAAATAAGGTTCAAATTCAGAAACTTCATACATGCTGACAAAATATTCTGGTAAAGAAACAAAAGACAATTCTTTCAGCTATGAAAATGAATGTTTTGTTTTGAGAATTGAAGGAATCGTTTTTTTGTATACAAATTTAAGTAGAGTTCTTCTCAAACCAATTGAATCGATGCTAAAGTGTTCACTCTTGAAAAATTGTAATAATTTGGAATATAACTTGTGAGATAAAAGTCGAAGGCTAAATTCACTTCATAACATATCTTCTTGAACATTTCAGGTTTGAAGTTTGAGAACTTTCGTCTCTAGAAGTGAAGCTTTTGAAATTCAAACGTGAACAGACTCAGATAAAGGTTAATTAATTAGCACATTGGTTATAAGTGACTTGAATAAACTCCTTAATTTTTGTACTACGATCTGGTTGATAAGAAACTGAAACTAGTTTCAAGATGATGATGATGAAGTAACGGCAATGGATTGGCATCCTCTGTATCGAATAAACTGTGAAAATTATATTCTAAAGCTCCTCCCAGAACAGAACCTCAAACAGGAAGAGGTTTTGAAAATCTCAATAAAAATCTTCATCAATATGTTTTCAGTTGTGACCAATTTTTTTTTTACAAGAAATCACACAGTAGCTGTTATTAGTAAATGATTATACATCATTTTTTATTCACATATTCGTATTTATGCTATTTCAGAAGGCATGTTATGATAACATTCTTAACAAGTAGCCAACTGTTGGCAGCATAGACAGAGACAGCATGTGCTGTAGCAACGATGGCAAATACATTTTTTTTATTGTGGCAAACCATAATGATATTTTTTGTTTTCAACTTCAACTAAACTCTCGAAAGTAGATAAAAGTCAAATGAGCCGAAGTGACAGCTTGGCTTCACGTTGTCACCCATAGATGGCTGTTTTATTCAAGACCATCCATGTTCAAACATTCCTGATCCAGTCCTGATCAGATCCAATTCATTTTCTCATTTTTGAAATCTTGCTTCTCATATTTCAAATTATAAGAATCTTTCTTTTTATTGAAGGAGTTATATTTTTAGGAGTGAATAATTTTTAGGAAAGTTTTTGGCTTTCTGTTATATTGAATTACTCGAAGGAAAAATTCTTTCGAAACAAATACTTTTATATGAACACTGAATTATATAAAAAACACTTTTTTCTGCTCAGTTTGTATTCCAAATGTTCGTTATGGAATTGAATCAGATATCATTCACAGGATTTCTACACAATGTACTAAATGAATGGTAAAATTTCACTCACATGGAACATTGTCATCCTCACTGGTAGACATCGATGTTTTGCCTAAAGACACTTGCTTAGGGCTCATTACTACCAATCTAGATAATATTATAAGAAAAAACCACACAATTTATTCAGAAATTACTACTTTAAAAATTGATTGCTTCCTTCCTTTATTTGGAAGATTATCACATTTTTTTCTATCAAGATGGAGTAGTGGAAAGCCAAAAACTTTCTTTCCCTAAGAATCTTTGGTTCTGGGAGAATTAAAAGCATGGAATGTAAGCTGCTATAATGATTCGTGATTCAAATAGCAACTCTTACCGAATCCATTTCACTATTCTGGAGAAGTAATGAGAAGTGACTGACAAGCATATTTGTAGGAAGAGCTTTTCCGATGACGAGACCTATGAGAGTCTATGCTGATACTTTTACAATCCTCATACTTATGTTGATTGATAAAGTTTTTAACAATACAATCTATATTTATATGGACTTTGTTCCAGCAACTACGATTGATCAAGGTTTAATGTCTCCATTTGATATGAAGTTAGAATTCTTCAAAAATATATTTGACAACTTGAAGTACCTCATATAAAAATGATTATCAAATTCCATTATTTTACTATTTCCTGCTGTTTTAAAGAGTTTAAAGTTTTAGCTTGTAATTTTATAACCTACTGCATTTTCTCTACGTTTCGTGATAGATTGGATCCATAAGTATTGTATTTTGATGTGTCGTTACTGTTCTTCCATAGTAGTAAGATCAGGTAGGTGAGTAGACAATTGCATGCTCAATTCTTTTAAACCAAATGGACTCAGAAATTACTTCGGGAAAAAAGTAAGTAAACTATAGTCTTATGGTCAAACTGCTAAAATGTGTTTTGTGTATTTATGTGTTTATGTCTCGGGAGGTCGCCATTTAATGTCAATGGAAAATACATGAATATTGTTATAGTTATTGAATTGTTACAACTAGATATCCATTATGTAATTTTTCCTGTCACTACTATTTTGCACAATCACTTAGTGTCTATCTTCTAAGATCACAAAATCATCATAAAATTTTCATCTGGGCTCAGCAGTTATGCTGAGAACTGAAAGAGTTTCACGAAATTTGTGAATATGAGAACAGTGAAGTCCTAAAATTCTATCCATTTCAAACATTTCGATGTTGAACTTTAGGATATCCCTGTAGAGTGTATCTCACATGTAAACGCACTACACCGAATTTCATCCCTCGATTTTTGTCAATAACTGAAAATAGTGTATTCAAAACTCTTTTTGTACAAAATTTGGGAAATCAAGATTATTTTCAACTACTTTCAGCCATTGACAGAACTCGGAAGCAAAGCACATGTACAATGTAAGGTCTCTGAATGAGTTTTTGTGGTTCATGTTACAATAAAATCTGTTTGAAAAATGATGGATCCCTTTTGATAAATTATGGAACTTTTTGTAAAATCAGTTGAATTGTACAATTATTTTTGTGCCAATGTATATAATTCAATGTTTTTTCATAATCACTTCGAATACTTGTAAATGTTCGCATTTCATTTGAAACCACATCTGTGCACTGATTTATTTATTGTTCTCAAGTCTGTTGCAATAATCCGAACAGGAAAACTGAAAGTTATCCGATCAGCACCTATTATTGATTATTGTAACAGCTTGGTTAATCTTTAATAATAATTTCCTGAAACTGAATGATAAAAATCCAGTCTCTCATATCACGGTTTCTCTTCGAATTTTTTTCAAAATCCATTTTTTTGTGTCACCTATTGTAATATGATTAAATATAGGTACCATTTCTTTAGTAAAAATTACAGTTTGAATTGGAAATGAAATTGAAGAAGTCGATAATATTCAATTTAGAAAAAATATAGTCTAATAACTTTGCCAAGAATTAAGATGACGATACCACTCAATATATGTACCTCTCCGAATACATTGATGCTTGAAAATTAGAATCTATATGCAACAAGAAAATATTGATAGATAATGTTTAATCATAAGATGAATAGAAATTTTTGACCAAATGACAGATGTCATCGACCAAAATCATTCCATCCAGTCAAGGGAACCATTGACAGACTGATGTCAGAGTACTTGCTTTCCACCAGAGTCGAGAAGGCCTGTATAGACGACTTGGAAAGCCATCTTAGAACCCCGACTGATCAAGGTCAACTTCTGCTGTTCGTAACTTTCGGAAAAGTCAGCAAGCGGTTTGCAGGTTGTCCCTCCAGGTTAGAGGAACAAACATGTGTCAATTAACTAACGAGAATCAACATTATTTGCTAATCCGATCTGTGAAATGACTTCCATTTAGAGACTCATTTCAACTAACTTCTTATGATACAACACAAACTCAGGCATCGGTTTTCTCCAAAAAGTTAAATGACTCCAAACCGGATATAATAATTCCGCTTTCTGCTTCGAAAAGTTTGTTGGGGGTTGAAATGGACATCAATTTGTCTTGGCACAATCATGTCGTTGGAATTGCAAAGGCTACTTCTCGAAAGCTTGGAACACTGTTTCGAACCAGAATCAGAGCTTCTTTGAAGTTTTGTTCTCATGTATGGAGCTCCGACTCTAAACATACTCTTAAGCTGCATCCAGAAAAGAGACCTTGATGGTCTAGAACTTCAAAGAAAGATTGGAGATTTGTCTTTCTCTTCTATAGATGCTTTTACGGTAAGTGTTCAAGTGACTTGGCACATTTGATTCCACCAAGAGCGGTACATATCAGAAATATGCGACGGACTGTGACTGCTCATTGTTATGAGGTTCAACTCAGTACACCTCGAACTTTTTTTTCTCACTGTACATTCTCCCGAGGAGTTGTCCTCCTAGGGCATCGTCCATACTGTTCTTTCCAGGAAAGTGAACAGGTCACTAGGAGACATCTCCTTTATATTGGCAGGTGTAGGCCAAGACTCGCCCAACACACACTCTCTTTGGCAACCTCTAGGTGTCTCATGGTGGCCTCCGCGAAGGTTTTGGAAGGTGCAGCGATATTACTGTTGTTGCGCGGCTTCTTCAACCTTCTTGGGGTTCCCTCCATGGAGGTGCAAAATTGAGGAAGCTTTCCTACAGGTGCAACCGGTTCCTTGCCTTTAATCAAGGCGGAGCTCTTGGCGCCCGCCGCAGGAAGTGCCTTGCTGTTGGAGCTGATCTGCTATATCCAGCCTCATTCCAAGGACATTTCTGTTCATCCCAAGCCACCGCCTTAGATTGAGGTGATCACTTCTGTTCAGCCTCTGTTGTTCAGCCCTGTTGTTTCATTCATGTGTGTTCCCACGAGTAGCAAGGGAAGAGTTGGTCACCTCTGGCAGAGCCCCGCATTACCAGAGGTAGGCTGATTACAATGAGGTTTCGCCCGGTTCCCCAAGGGGGATGGTTCGTAACCGCATATCGCCCTGCGGCCATTCAGCTATCGGCACGATTCCTTACACCTTAGCTTGGGTAGGCTGGTCCACGGTGTCATGTTTTGCAAAGGCTTTTTGGGGGTTTTAGTTCCCCTTACCTTACTTATTTCTGCCACTGACCAGGACTCCGGCGAGCCCGTCCGTAAGGCCACATTGGCTTCCCGAACAGGGCCTCCAGTCCCCGGGCTGGTCCCCTATCCACCACCTGGGGACGCGCCCCATAGGTAGGCCAACCCCTGGGGCCTTGAGGATTTTTCTGTAGTGCTTGTTTTGTCTTTGATAAAAAGCAGGAATTATTTCTACGGAGAAGGTTGACTACTGATAGATCAGTCTGTTGGTGGTTACAAAACTTGTTGAGAAGTTTAAAAAATATCATTGTTCTTCCGAGAGGTAAATTGTTAATTAAAGTAAACTAGTTGGCAAACTTTGTTTTCTTGGTATAAGTTAATTCACTCTTCTGCAAAATCAACATTCAACCTAAAATGTACAAAGTTGATTTTAGTTTTATTCAACATTCAAAAAAAAATAACAAGTTCCTGATTTTGACCTGATATTGAGTAATTCGAATATCGCGATCCACAAGAACCTTAACAAGATTAATTCATCCAGAGACCTTAGAACCGTACGTTTCTATATCTTCACATCATTCACCAGCACACGAAATACACTTTGATTTCACTCTTACAATCACTCACTATTTTCTTCCCGAATTCTCTTCCGCATGGATTTAGCTCACGAACACCTAGCAGAACTGATGCCTATTTTCGACGAAATAAGAGCGAGAGGGGATTGCGGCAACGCTTACCCGTTGCACGTTGGTTCTACGGCGGGTCCCACACTACACATGGCCCACGTTAATCCTAACACCTGCTATTGGGTAAATCACCGTTTTTCTTTTAGACGTTTTACACCCCGGGTGTGGTACTTATTAGCGTAAGATCCTCTGTGTGATAATGTATGTGATTTGTTGGTGGATAGAAGTTAGAGTATTTTGAAGAATATGGGCGGGTTTTGTTCTTCTTGGAATATAATAGGGGCGTGTAAGGGGTTAACTTCAAAAATTGGCAAATGTGCACTTCCACGAAATATTTTCACACTTGGGACGCACAAAAAGAGAGTAAACCAAAGTTTTTATTTTTGTTCTGTACATACCTATGATCATAAAAACTGTTAGGACTTATTCATACATGAAACACTAGTTTGAAATTTTTCAGGAGATTCACTTCAATGTCTCTCGTACATACATGAGTGATGTTTCGGTTATTTTTTCAGTTATAATGTGGATATATTGAAAGTTCATTAGTGTTAGGTTATGTTATATTCGAAGTGAGTTAATCTATTCAACATCTCTCTTGTACAGGAGTTAGTAGCTTTATTATATTCCAGGCTGATGTTGTTAGGAATACAAACAATAACATACAATTTGTTAATTGTTTTATTGAGCAGAGTTTTTTTTGGAATTCAATACCAACAATTCAGATAAGTGCTTCCAGAGGTGCTTGGCTATCTGAGAATACTTCTGTTGGTTCACATGTGAGATTGGTTTCTCCAGTCTCTCCACAAATAAGTCAGTGGTGTACATTTCCTCCTGAAATGCGGATGAACTGGCCAGATTGATATCTGTCTCGAGTCTACGACTGTATACATCTGCACCAGAACCTGAAGATGTTTTTGATCCATTTGTGTACAAACGTGCCCATGAGTCTCATGTGTGAGACTCGTTGGACCTGAAGAAATGGGAGGGATCTTACTTTTGAACCATCTGTTCTCTTTTGTTGCAGCAGCTAGTCAATAAAAAAAACAAATATATTTATGAAATAAATAAATTATGCCTTGATCACTGATGGTAACAGGAAAAGGTAACATTTTCTTTTCTACAGTAGCCTCTTTCAATTCATCAGTTTGGATTGGAACTGAAGAAAACTATTTCTTGTATGGTCTGATACTTTCGGGTTTGTTGATTTGGGAATAAAATCCCATGAAGATGCATCATACCCATTAGGTATCTTTTTCTCAGTTCATTTCGGAACTCCAAAATAACAGAGATCGTAATTTCAAATATTTTGGTAGCATCAGCTTTGCGTTTCCAAGTAAAATACTGCAGGGAAACTTCAGTACGGCGGTTAGCTTTTGAATGGGATACTGGTCCACACCAAGCAGGGATAATAGTTTTCTGCATAAAGGCATAAATTATGCCTTGATCACTAATGGTAACAGAAAAAGGTAACATTTTCTTTTCTACAGTAGCCTCTTTCAATTCATCAGTATGGATTGGAACTGAAGAAAACCATTTCTTGTATGGTCTGATGACTTTCGGGTTTGTTGATTTGGGAATGGAATCCCATGAAAATGCATCATACCCATTGGGTATCTTTTTCTCAGTTCATTTCGGAACTCCAAAATAACAGAGATCGTAATTTCAAATATTTTGGTAGCATCAGCGTTGCCTTTCCAAGTAAAATACTGCAGGGAAACTTCAGTACGGCGGTTAGCTTTTGAATGGGATACTGGTCCACACCAAGCAGGGATAATAGTTTTCTGCATCAAATTACCTACAATTTTCATGTATGATCTTCTGATGTGGACCATTATATACTTGTATGCCGTGATGTTTATACCGATAGCTCGAATTTCCTCAAGGATTCAGAGCATGCAAAGTTTGAGCTTCATATCAATATGACATTTTACCTCTGGTCTTCTGAGCTTTTCTCAGAGTATAGGATAAAGGCAGAAATGACATTCTTCTGGGAAAGTGTTTTTTTGATCTCCTGTTATTATGGTGAAGAAAGTCCTTTAGAATGTTAACAGTTAGCAAATCAGATTATCGTAAAACGAATCATTAACGTTTAATAGTTGAATTTGTATATTTGTCAAATAGTTTTGTTGTTGCACTGTAATATAATATATGATATTGTACACTGTAATTGCACCACTGAAAATTGTTCAAAATACTGTAAATTCTACATAGCATGTGCACGTGTGTCCCCTTCTCACACTTTATTTCAATTGACCTTCAATTGACATAATCATTTCAACCAATTTTGTTTTTATCCCTGTGTGAATGTTTTGGTACAATTGAATCTCTGTCAGTTAATACAAAATGTCCCAATATGAATTCTCACAGTGCTCGAATCAGAAAAGAATCGTTTTTAAGTAATAACATTTTATTGATCATTTGATTCATTTGAACTCATACTGGGACGTTCTGTATGTGGGACCGATACTGACTGATGGTATATTGTTCAGTTGCTGTTATTGGCCCAGAGAAGGACCACCATAAGCTTTTGTATTTGTCACAAGTACCCATGGTAGGTATAGATAAGGTTAGTAGATGATAATATTCTTTGAAAAACAAATTCAAAATTGTATAAAATTTTGTATTGCTAAATTATCGGTACAAGTATCTGAGAAATGAAATAGTTATTATGAGATAACTTTATAGAGAGAAAAATTCTTTACAAATATTCAGTTATTAATTTATCAGCTATCTTAATAGTTTCCGATGATGTCCATTGATATCCGAATTAGGAACAAATATTTACAGGTTGTAACTGTCACCTTACTTTTTCACAATTCAATTCAGTTTTGCCAATTTTATTTTTCACACTTTTCATAGCATTCATCAGATTCTTGGTAAATCGATAATACAATATAATTCGGTCCCTTCAGAATCATTCGAGGTTGTGTACCAATTTATTTTCGTGCTTATTTTCATGAAGTTTATATTGTGATCAAATCAAGTTTTTCATGCCATCTTTGATTTTATTTTTTTTAATTCAACCTCGAATAGATTCGATGAAATCTGATAGTGAAATGAAACTTACGTTATACATTTCGATTGAA
Organism: Leptinotarsa decemlineata; assembly: GCF_025532065.1. Taxonomy (NCBI): domain Eukaryota; kingdom Metazoa; phylum Arthropoda; class Insecta; order Coleoptera; family Chrysomelidae; genus Leptinotarsa; species Leptinotarsa decemlineata. Next base: position 1,683,467 of record NW_027412547.1, read on the forward strand.
GATAATTTTGACGAGTCCAGATCAGGTAAGCACAGTACTGGTAAGTTAAGAATAAGTCTGGAGATTTATGTGGCTTTAGATAACTTGTAGCTTGATAACTATATTTGAAATGGTCGTCTCAATAATTCAACATGAAAAATATGTTCGTTTCAACGCATTAGATGCACATTAGTTATAAAAACCACTTAAAAAAGTTCACTCGTTATTTTCTTATTATTATTCAACTATGCACAATAATCACAGTTTCACAGTGAATTGAGATGATTTCATTCCAAATTTAAATTTAGTTTCATGTGTTGATGATTTTTTAATAACCAACAATATTCATTATTTCCGAAATTATTTGAATGAGGTATATTTGGCAGTTTCAGTTGTTTAATAATGACCAAAAAAAAAATCATCAACACATGCAAGATAACAAACACAAACTTTTTTTGTCTGGAAATGACTGCTTTTGAACGATTTTCCATTTGTTGCCTTAATAATATCTTTATTTCATCACTTCACACTAGCACTGGAGAATGATGCATTTTGAAAGTGTTGAATATTCAATTTTTTTAAAATATGAATGGCGGTAAAAATCTCAATAGTGTTTGTGTTTTTGATTAGTTTTTATCTGAACTGTCTATTCAAACTAGAATATATTCCTTTGAAAATATAAACTATCGTACACATTGACGAAAAGTTTTGGAGAAGAAAACAACGAGGCCTTCGATGAAACGAGAAAAGAAAAAAACACGTTGGCCTTGAGTTCCCAAGTACATTAATTGATTCCATCCTAGCAGTCTTGATGAATTTTTATGGAACTTGTGGAAGCTGAAGAAAGATAAGAGTCGTATCTTTCGGTCGGTAGCCAAGCAGTTCGACGTGGGTGCTTTGTTCACTCACTCGAATTGACTTGCCGTGGTTCAAGCCCTTGTCTGAACGATCGATTTTCACTTGCTATCGTCCAACTCGTGTTAGGGATCACACGTTAAAAGGTGAGACCTCGTTAATCCTTAGTTCGCACAAGTTTCGACTTCTAAAGGTTATCGTTCGTAGGGGTGCGACAGCTGGTTAACGGAAAAACAGATTTTTTTCAACAGTTTGTTCCAAGCACTGAAGCACTTTTATTAGTTGGTATATCCTAACTTGATATATCTTGAAATTCGAATTTTTCAATTTTGAGGGAAGCAGTTGATTAATGAGCAGAATAATTTTTATCAAATTCAAAATCACTCCTCGAATTCTAATACAGAGCATGTTAACTACCGATCGACGAAATTAGTGAAATATATTAACAATGCTGTTACTGGTTAAACAATGGAAAATCAGTGTTTCTGAAGTATGTGTTCGATATCAATTGTTATTTTTTCAAATCACACTTCGAATTCTATTACAGAGCATGTCAACTACCGATCGACGAAATTATTGAAATATATTAATAATACTGTTTCTGGTTAAACAATGGAAAATCAGTGTTTATGAAGTATGTGTTCGATATCATTTGTTATTTTTTCAAATCACACCTTGAATTCTATTACAGAGCATGTCAACTACCAATCGACGAAATTATTGAAATATATTAATAATACTGTTTCTGGTTGAACAATGGAAAATCAGTGTTTCTGAAGTATGTGCTCGATATCAATTGTTATTTTTCCTATTCGAATTACAAAAGTTACTATCGACAACTGTCTCATTTCAGAAAATCGTTCAAAAACAGTCTCGTAATTTCCACCACCTACAAACAAAATCTCATATCAGTGATTCTTGAACATTATCATTCTACAGGTTCGAGAGAGGTCCCAGCGATCCATGCCGATGGGAAGTCAACCCCGCACCTCGAAATCCTCCCTTTCAGTCGGTACACCCGATTCCCTCTCTGATAATGAGAGTTCTACATTCCGCACCCCCAGGAAACCGTCCTATAGGTCTACGCTGACTCCAGGAGGATCCAGGAATAACTCAAGACCTGCTTCGAGAACAGGCAGCAGACCTGGAAGCAAGCCGCCGTCTAGGCACGGATCGAATCTTTCTTTAGATAGTACAGGTGAGGTATCTTTGTTTGTTCACGAGCTGCAAATTTTTGATATCAAGTGGTTTGAAAGTACATAAGCATTTTACGGAAAATTACTTTTTTTCTGTTATACTTGTCAAAAACTGTTTATCCATCAGAACCGATTGTGCTTTATGTATTTCTTCTGGAGGTTACCCCGAACTTTTCTAAAGTTGTGATAATGAATAATGATAACAGGAAAAAAATTGATATTAATCAATTTTTGTCAAATTTTTTTGAAAAGTTATATCATTAAGAATAAATGTTTATTCAGATACATTTGACTTGATGATCGGAATATGAGTTATAAATTGAATACAAAATCTTTTTTATCAGTGTACTATAGAAAATTTCTTTTGATTGAAACTCAGCATTGATATGTAATTTTGAATATATTTTATATTATTTGGTTGAAAATGTTACCATTGATTCAAAATCATTTTTAATTTTGAGAGGATTTGAGTTGAGGTAAATAGAATTGTTGAGTAGTTATTCAATTAAATCTAACTTAGCCTAACAACTAAAACTTACAGTATTTCATTGATTTTATTCAGATGATTCCACACCCTCAAGAATACCAAGGAGAACCCCTGTCTCGGGTCGTAGTGCTACAACCCTATCCGCAACAACGAGAAAAAAATATTAACGGATCTACTTCAAGGCCACGAACCCCTACTGGTCTTATATCACCTGCTAGTCCTGCCACAAGGTAATTATGATGATTATATCAGATTTGCTATTAATTGAATAATCAAAAGTAGATATTGAAGGTATATTTAATCATTTACATTCGGAATTTTAACGACTTTGGTGTTTGAAAAATTAATGACGATGATAATAGCAGTGTATATTTTCTATATTGTGATATATTCTCAGAATGTTCATGGAAGAACTTGCTGGAACGTTTAGAAATAAACTCTTTACGAATATGTGAAAATCATGCATAGAAGTTACTTTCAGATACAAACTAGAAGAAAAAGCCTTCTCTCTACAACTACTTCATATAAATTGTAAATGAGAGAGAGTTCTTTCAAAACAACTACTTTTATGTAAACATCAAATTATACAAATTGGCGGACATCAATGTTTCGGATAACATTACAAGATGAAGCCCAGCCATAGGAATCTTGTTCAAATTGAATGGGGTATATTTATACCAATTAGAATAGTCCAATATTATAAAAAATGATATGTTTTCAGTATAAATTCAAATTTTCTTCAGATTATTGTCTTGAAGATCTGAAATATTTGTAGGGTAACGATTATCATTATATTCATGGGTTTGAACTCTGTTGAGGAAAAAAGAGAAATAAATCAAATGCCAGAGTCGATCATTTTCAAATCGACAAAGAAAGTAGTTTTGAAGTATTTGCATTTAATTTGTATCGAAATTTGAAGCTAATGTGATAAAAACCACTGAAACGTTCAGACATTTCGAATATTTCAGTTGTTTCTGCTTTTCCATATATTTGTAACGTGTCATCATTTCTGGTGTTAGAAATAACAGACATATCATGAAGCTGTCGCCATTTTGTGGATGAGCATGTAATGTCCATACAAGATGGAGACTGCTAATAGATCTAAATGTTTACTAATTTTGGGCATGTCTTATAACATTGGTAGATCATCAGGAATATCCAGAGCATCAAGCATTCCCACATTAACAGGAATTTCGTCCGCACCAAGGTAATCATATAACAAATAATTGTTTTTGGTTTACTCAAAACATTACCAGCTGCCCTTGTACCCGTGTCTGTCATAAAGATGCTAAAGTAACAAATCCTTGATTTTTCTCCCCTCTCAGAAATATCTGAGCATCTTTATTTTGACACCTAGTATAAAACTTTATAATTTCGAAAAATAGGCATTCACTTCGTTCAAGAATTTCAGGTGAAAGAGTTTTAATGTTTTTTAATTGACTTCATTAAGTTGATACTACTATCAATACAAGAAATACTAGTAGTACGAGTAATGTTGTATTATTTTCAACACATTTTGATTCCTTCAACTATATAAGTATATTTTCTGATTCAAAATGAAAAAGATGAATAATAAATTCCAAATTGAAAGGTAATTTGAATTGGATTTCATGTGAATATTATTATAATATGCTCAAGCGAAGTCGAATCCTATTTAAAAGTTATTGGTATATAGGTTTTGCATTGTAGAGCAGTAGTGTCGGTAAAAGGTTAAATCAATGAAAACTAAGCATGGGGACTTTTGGTTCGGTTTTTTAAAATCTCGCTCCATTTCACAGTTCGTTAAAAACTCCTAGGCGAAAGTCTACAGGTCCCCCGTCACGCTATTCTTTCAGACTGAAAAATAAAGATGAACACGACGAAAACGGATGTTGTCCAAACAATTAGCGTTGTAAGATATTCTTCATCTCTTTAAGTATGGTGATCGGTTGACTAAACCTCTAAACCACAGTTAACTGGATTTTTTTACTTTTTTAGACTACGCTAGTCATATTTTTGGTATCATAGTTTCCTAATCCCCTTCTTATAACACTTGATTGGAGATGCATTTTCCGTATTGTAATATAACACTGTAGAAAACTGTATTTTCATTTTTCGTTGAAATATACTGCTATGTTTTGCATTTTCTTATTTGAAAAATGTCTCCTGGCACCTAAAGTTCTTGTTTAACAACAACTTCTGAAAACATCAGAAACATATACAAATTTAGACAAATTCAAAAGAAATTGAAAGCGAGGCCTGAGAAGGATGAAAAAATATGTGTAACTCAGATTAAGCATAACTCGATATCACTGTTTTTGTTCATCTGTAAAATCAAATTAAAAAAGTTCATTTATTCATATGTACCTACATCCAGGGCCGAAGCGAAAAGAAAAACCGGGGAGGTAATCCAAATTTTCCCAAGCCCACCAGCAAAATTTCCCAACTTTCGAGAAAATGAAAGCCGAGGTTTTCTTACTTTCTTACTTTCTTAATTCCTTCAATTTTCTTACTCAGCTATCCAAATATTCAATACAAATGAAAGGAAACAATACTTAAATAATATTGTGCTCATTTTTTTCTACCATTATTTTTTCTATCTTCACGGCCCGAAATTTCCAACAAATCAAAAATCGTGAAAATCGGCCTCAAACAATTTCAGCAATTGATCTGATGATTGCAAACCAGTATAAAATATTTCATCGTTATTCATTATCCTACAGGGTTAGTTAAAAATATGGTGAATTTAAAAGAGGATAATTATGAAGTTGTAGATAAAGGTTTAAAAAATTTTTGGGAAAGAAAGTTTTTGGCTTTCTACTTCTCCATCTTGATACAAAAAAAGAAGGATGAGGGAGTCTTCCAAAGAAAGGAAGTAAGTAACTCTTTACATTCTTTGGAAGACTCCCTCATCCTTCTTATTTTGTATCAAGATGGAGCAGTAGAAAGCCAAAAACTTTTTTTCCCAAAAATTTATCACTCCTAAAAAATATAACTGCCTCAATTCAAAGTTTAAAAAATGTATTACCATTGCTCAAATGATTGTAAACATTCACAATACTCCAGGATATTGAGTGATGACCAAAGATCAACCTGAGTTGTTGTAGTTCTACACATTTACCTATTGAATTTCAAAACATGTATCAATCAAGTCTCTATGTCTGAAAGACTGGAAAAAGTAAACAATCTTTCAGCATTTGGAAATTTGGAAAAAAATATTACCCTCTTATTTTGACTCCTCCGAAGGTTTGAATAAGGTTGTCATGCAAATCACTATAAACATACTTTTTGATAGTTTCAGTAACTCCTTGAATAGACAAATAGCTGTATATTTCAATGAAAGTGCTAAAATCAGTCAAAACGTAGTTATTCTAACTCTTTGGTATTCAATCAAGGTCTCGCATTCCTGTATATAAAGGAAAAAGTGAGGACACAGATCCCGATTCTACATCGAGTTCATGCTCTGTCTCTTTATCTTCTGGGTAACTGTTTGATGCCTTTTGCATGCCTTTGTGTGTGTGTGTTTTTTTCAATGTTTTACAAATCAACTGAAGATTTTTTGTTCTTTAGATTGGACTTTTGTTAGGCTTCATTTCATGGTTCTACTGAGAAGCAAACTTTTTTTCATAAGCGCATATAGAACTGTTTTTCGAACATTTTGAAGTAGAAGTTTACTTTAGATAGTTTTCGTGTTTTTGAATGTGTGAAGTAGTTTTTGTTCTTGCCATATACTAACATCTTTTTCCATGTTTTACTAACTAATCCAGAACGAAATCTTCTGGCAGCAAGTCCAGCAAATCGAAAATTCCTGTTCTGAATAGGTAATTAATAATTTTCGATACTGAGCATGCAAATTTCAATTTTTTCAACGTGAATGTGACTGTGTTAAAATTTGTTTCATTCTTGGCTTTTGTTCCCTGTTGATGTATAATCTATTTTATGTTGATTGTTTCACAAGTGTTTATAAAGAAAACACATTTTTGCCAACTGAACTTTTTGTGAAATCTATTTTATGCATGTATTACAAGAACCCAAGTTGTCAAATAATTTTGACCATTATATTTGATGATTGTTTTGCATAGAGAACATGCGATTTGGTTGAATTTGAATACAATGGTTTTGAAATCACTCTATTAGGATAAACTCACCTTTGCCTGTTAAAATTCCTTAATATTTCTAAGGTTTACTTTATACCTATCTAAGCGACAAAAAAAGTAAATATAGACGGCTCTTCACAAAAAAATCTTTATTATTTTGCCAAACTTCCAGAATACGTTATATTTTCATTCAGGGCAGCTAGAATGATATTCAAAATTCAAAGAACTATAAAAAATTTACAAAGGGAAATTTTATCCAACTTTGGCATTAATAATAATGACATTGATTCAAGCAAATAATTAAATAAAAATTGATATTTTGTTACATCAACGAAGAATTTGCAGAACTTCTTGGAAATGTTTTCCTTTGAATGAGTTGATGGAAGCATATTTAGTTTACCATAGCAAAAAACAATTGATCAAAGTAATTGTATAGTGAACCATGTGTTGCCGTTCTCTAAACTGTTGAGTGAACATCTCACAATAAAATTTTACTTCAATATGTCATGGATTTTCATCAAATATCGGCCAGTTCCATCACATAAATAGTCAAAGAAACAAACATAACAGAAATACGGTTTTGAAAAAAACCAAGAAAAACCACAAGGAAAAAATTGATCTGCAAATCTTATGGGTTTGCCTATTTTTGGATCATTATTAAAATTTTATTCTTATCCAATTTTTACCTTGTTCAAGTTTTTAAATCATCATTCAAACAAAAATTGCTAAATAATGAAAAAATTAATATGATGGTTGTTGCAATATTGAATAACCTGAAAAGTGCAGATTTCATGATGGAGTTTTAAAAAAAATCAAGCTATTATGGCTTAATAGAATGTTCAGATCAGAGAACTCATGATTACAAATTATAATAATAATAATGATATTTATTTTCCCAAGAAAGAATGATGTTTATAATAGAGTACCTAAATATTGTAATTATTAAACAACAATAAACTCAAGTTATAATGAATTCCTTTTTTTTTTTTTTCAATTAAGCAGTAAAAAACAACAGTTTTGGTCAAATAATTATTGAGCTTGATTAATAAATAAATGGTTTTTCTCAATTCAATAAATATTTTTCAATTTTTGTTTGAACGTATTTGAACATTTTTAACGTTGTAAGATCATTTAGTAAAATATTGTAATTGATAGGTAATGCCTTTGTCATAAATAGATAGATCTTGTTTCAACCTGTATGAGAAATGAATCAATTGGTTGCCTTGTTAAATGGTGGTGAGAAACATGGTTAACGGTAAATTTTTAATTATATAATATATATAATATATAATATATATATTATATATATATATATATATATATATATATATATATATATATATATATATATATATATATATATATATATATATATACAGAGTGACCCATTTGAAAGCGGGCCACCTCTCTAAAACTGTTATTTATTATCCGATTCAGAAGTTTTTTTTTTCAATAGATAGAGCGTCAATAGTTCTATTAGAGTGCTGTGAAGTCGAAATATAAATAAAATTTTCAAGGCCTACTTCGAATTTTTTTCAAGGTCAAAAATCCAAAAAACATACTAGCGATTTTTTTATATGAAATTTGACGACGCCACTGGATTTGTGATGCTTTCAAATGGTTGTGACTGAAATTTCAAGATGAAATATGTTTTTTTAACAGAAATATAGCATAAGTAAAATTTTTATCACTTTATCTAAATATTTCGAATTGTCGTCATATTAAATCACAATATTATTAATAATATCGTTTAAAATGCTCTTTCACGTCGTTAGCAGTCGAGCTTGTAAACAGCAGTTATTCAAAATGGTGTCAAATTATGTTTCTTTCAAACAGAACTCCATAAAGTATAGAAGATAGTTATGTCCATCAAAACACTGCAGTTTTTTTGTCATCAGAGAAATGAAATATACATCTTTACATCAAATAGTAATCAATATTCAATAATCAATAATAACCAATACTGATGAAATAAATGAACTACAACAAAAAAATGGATTGAGATGAGAGTGCCCAGACATTAATTTCCGTACTTTGTAACTAATTTCCGATTTAATTCGATACGTTTATTCTACCATTTTCTAATGCTAACTAATCATAAGATTCGATCAAAATTCGATCATTGGTTTGGGGTAACATTTATGCAAGCCTGGTCTTATTCTTTCACGCAGTTCCTCTTTGGTGGTTGTCAGTTATTCCGAATATCTACATATCTTGGTTTCATTCAAACATGTTTGGGATGCCACATTTCGAAAATATTATTTTTATTAGAAGGCTTTGAAAGTTAAGTTGCCGTGGAGATGACAAGTCATTAAAATAAAAGACGAAAAGACACAAATTTGTCAGTATTAATAGTGAAGTTTATAACTCTTCAAGTACCTACACTAATAAAGAAGTATGGCAGATAATTTGACTTTGCAGGAGAAAATTGAAATAGTAAAACTTCGTGGTAACAACGACAGATCCGAAAGGGAAGTATGTAGAATTTTCAATAACATGCATCCGGAGCGTCGAAATATTAGCAGAGCTACAGTTGGAAGAGTAAACAAAATTTTCAATCAGTATGGAGCTGTTAGTAAACATATCCTGAAGAATATTAATACTGTACAAAGGCAGAGACGAAATAATTCTGAACGAATTCGAAATTATTTTAATAATAATCCGAAAACAAGTGTGAGAATTGCAAGTTTGGACATCAACTTACCGCGTGAAACAATAAGGAGAAATCTTAGGAAATATAATAATATGAAGCCCTTTAAACCAAAGTTTCTTCACACCTTAGAAGAAGGCGATAATGAAAAGAGGATGGAGTATAGTTTATGGGCTCAAGGAGAATATCTAAATAACAGGAATTTTCTGAAAAAAATTTTGTTCAGTGACGAGGCAACATTCACAACCAATGGAACAGTTAATTCTCAAAATTCAAGGTACTGGACGGAAGAAAATCCACATTGGATAATAAATTGCAGAAGACAGTACTCCCAAAAAATAAATGTTTGGTGCGGAATATTACATACCAGAATAATTGGCCCCTTTTTTTTTGAAAACAATTTGAATGGTCAAATTTTTTTGAATTTTTTGAAAAACGAGTTTTCCAACGCTATGGATGAACTTCCACTAGCAGAAGAGGCCCATATTCTATTTCAATTAGATGGCTGTTCCATCCACAATAGCAGGATTGTTAGAGATTGGCTGGAAGAAAATTTTCCTAATCGGTGGATAGGGCGAAATAGTTCACTGATTGAGTTTCCCCCCAGATCCCGACTTGACTCCACTTGATTTTTTTTTATGGGGCACCGTTAAGGAAAAAGTATACAAAACTCGCCCAACGAGCAAAGAGGAACTGCGTGAAAGAATAAGACAGGCTTGCAGAGATATCACCCCAAATCAATTATTGAATGTTTTGGTTAACATTAGAAAACGATATGATAAATGTATCGAATTGAATGGAGATTTGGTGGAACAGTCCAAAATTTAATGTGTGGGCATTGTCATGTTAATACATTCTTTTGTAGTGGTTCATTTATGGTTTTAATATTGATAATTATATTATGATATAAAGATGTGTATTTCTATTCTTTGACAACAAACTGCAGTGTGCTAATAAAGATAACTATATCGCACATAAAGTTGTTATGTTCTGAAGAAGTATTTCAAACCATATTATTTACAAAATTGTTATTTAATATACAACTATTTGAATTATTTTGACAGTGATTGGTATATTTTACTTATGCCATATTTCTGTTAAAAAACATTATTTTATCTTGAAATTTCAGTCACAACCATTTGAAAGCATCACAAATCCAGTGGCGTCGTCAAATTTCATATAAAAAAATCGCTAGTATGTTTTTTGGATTTTTGACCTTGAAAAAAATTCGAAGTAGGCCTTGAAAATTTTATTTATATTTCGACTTCACAGCACTCTAATAGAACTATTGACGCTCTATCTATTGAAAAAAAAACTTCTGAATCGGATAATAAATAACAGTTTTAGAGAGGTGGCCCGCTTTCAAATGGGTCACTCTGTATATATATATATATATATATATATATATATATATATATATATATATATATATATATAAATAATTCAGGTCAAGACGTCCTAGATTTATAAACATTTGAAGTGAGTTCATGGTACTCTAGATTGAAAATACATTTTTTGTTTGAAGAATTTTGAGTGGTTTGAGAATACATGCTTTAGCAGTTTCCCAAATCGAAATCAAGTATCGTAATTTTCAGTAGATTAAGGAAAATATATACATTTTCTATATTTTGAAAGAAGCTGTTGTCGAATTCTATAAAGAACCCCAAATATTCTAGATTTTTTTTTTGCAAAATTGCTTGGACCAAGTTAGGTTCCGACTATAATGTCGACTTAAAAATTTAATTTTGCTAATATATTTCATTTCTTCTTTTTTAATTCTAAAGGGAACTTTATATAAATCTGGTGAATATCTTTTGGATGTATATGAATATGAAGATTTTGAATAATTTAAAGATAGTTTATAGAAAGCCAACATGATAATTTACAGTTTGATCTTCCTATTGAAGATGACCACTTGGTGATCGAAACACGTGTCGAGGTGTTAAAAAAACGGTTTGGTGTTGGGAAAAAACTCCAGTATTATTCATACAGCTCATATGCTCAATAGATAATTCGGCAGACATGCTGAAGAAGTTCGATTGATGTTTTGTGAAGATACATGGAACATAGTTGTAGGATTTTCAAAAAATCAAACATTTTTGAATATTCTATCCATGAGAAGCAAATCTATTTCTATTTGTATTTTTCCAAGATACAGAAAGTCTCAGTTTTCATTATTACTTGTACACATTTGCTTTGTTCAACGATACTAGGCGTTGCATGCGCTTTATGAATGTTTTCTTTGTGAGTGAGAAATTAACACATTATTTTAGGTATATCATAGGTCTCAAAAATTATGCTTAAATCAACATGCAATGCAAGATAATTCAGAGAATTGTGATCAAATCATTCAAGATTTTTCTATTGTCATGTTGACTAGTTCAACTTCAATAACCCACATCTTGAATTATCTTGCACAAAACTGATAGAATTAAAACATTTCAAATTTTGTGATGGAGTGAATCTTCGTAATCTCTCTTGCACGAATATAAATGTCCCATCGAATATTAATCTGCTATAACTTTTGTACTAACTGGCATGTATTGATTTTTTTAACCAGGAGTGCGAGTTCAAGCAAAGTGAAGCAAGTGACAATTGGTGTCGCTCCTACGTTGCGGACAGCTTCTAGGTAACATATAACACATAACATTTTCTAGACCTAGACTAGAACTGTGTAAAGCATAAACTTTATCCTACCATCACTGACGTATTTGGTTTGATCGATATTTTAGTAGTAAGACTGTGGGGGTTCTAGTTCAATTTGAGTGTTTCAGTGAAGTTGAAATTGATGTTTTAAAGAATCGATGATTTCAAATGTAAAAAAAAAACGTTGATTTCTGTACTACTTTTACATGAGTTTACCGATGATTCGTTTTAAAAGTAAAAATTTCAATAAACAAGTTCATGAATATAATTCTATCCATCTGCATAAGAACACACACAGCGAGGAGAAACCAGCAAATCCGGAATAGCAGAGCATGTTTGGACTCATCAACATAATATCAAGTGGGCTCAAGCTGAAATCATCCACAAAGAGGAACACTGGTTTAGGAGAAAATTCAAAGAAGCTGCGTATATGTTGTCCAACAACACATTTATCCAAGCTAGCGTAGAGATACGTAACATATGGAAACCTCTGATCAAGCGAAAAACGACCAACTCCCGCCAAACGATCATCTCCCGCTAAACGATCATCTCCCGCTAAAACCAATGAAGCGGAGAGAGGGAAGAGGGGATAGGAAGTGAAAGCACTCGAATGACCTATTAATAGTCAGATCTCGGAGGAATAAGTCCAGTTATCACCCGAAGACGATTGTGGAAACGTCGTGACGTAACTTGCTTTGGAATCTTTTAATTTTTTGTTAATAATATTTTTAATTTTTCAATTCTCAGCTTTGATATTTTAATTTTTATTTTTTTGCTTGTTGCTTGCATGTTATTTCTTTATAATTTCAGTTTTTTGTTTAATAAAATTGTTATTTCGGTTAATCTCCTTAATTTTTTTCGGGCTCGGGGAGTTAGTAACATCGCCTACCCAGGACATGAGGCTAATAACCAATGTAGTCGATGCCGATGACACCAAGAAAAAAAAACCCAAGCAGGCATTTTATGTTATGCCGTAACTACTGTGTGAATTATTCAGTTTATTCTGAAACACTCTATATTAAAAAATAAAGGCATTCAAATTATTTCTTCAGTCAGTGATGGTTTGATAGCTAGCTTCACAACTAATAATGTTTCGTGTTTTTAAATACTCGAACATATTTTTTCTTTGTCAATTAGAACGAGAACCCCCTCCGGATCAAATACACCCGTGCATCCGGATCAACAGACGGCAGTTTCAAAGCTGTTGCGAAGACCTTCTGGTGCTTCCGACACCCCCACAGGCCAAGCCCGGAAAAAACGGACCTCCCTGTCTGAAAGGGAGCCTTTTAGGTTATAATAGATAGGTATCTAACTTATTCCAAAACTTACATTGACTGACATATGTACGTTATAGCTTGTTTATGGAAAAATGTTCATATTTTTGTATAAAAGTTATTTATTGCCCGGGGGTGTCTTTCGTCTTGTGAAAATCGCCAGTTTTGCCAGACGGAGTATCTCCGGTCGCTGCAGTTTGTCTATAATTCGAAATGTTAACCGCACCACTTTTAGGAGATAAGCGAAAATCAAGAAATTGTATGTATAATTTTTTCGTGATTCCACTCCCTTTTATTGTATGTATTCTATTCATTTTTGTAAATTAGTTGCCATATATACAACAAAATGAATATTTTTATTTATTGTGATTGTGTTGATTTTATATTCATTTTTGTTTCGATTTTTTACAGAAAAACTTGTCTGTATATTGGCTAAAGGGACCATTTTTTCATTTTCATTATTTAGATTTTACTAATTTTGTCTAACATGCTTTATTCAATATATATAGTGTTATGATATTACTGTTTTTTATACATTTTTGGCTAGACCCTTGCTACAATTAGCAATATAAACGAGTGTGATTATTATTACTATTACCAGTTGTTGATGTTTGCCTCTTATAATCGCCAGTATAATAGGTAGACGAGAAATAACTTATTTATGTATTGCTTTTGTATTATTTAACTCTATGATCATTGTTATTGAATAAAAACTAAATTTATTAATCTAAAGTGTTTTCATTTGAAATGTTATCCTTTTATAACTTTGTACAGATGGGCTGACAAAAAAATAGTGTCTAACCGAATGTTCGGGTTCGGTCGAGTTTCGGAAAAAAAACGGGTTTCGGTTTAGTTTCGGTTTCGGCGGCAAACCTGCCGAAACTTCGACCGAAACCGAATTTGCATTCGGGAGTTCCCGTGCTGTGATCGGTAATGTTCGGCGCGTTGAATTTCATACAAGCAACGAAAACATTTTGCTGTGTCCACATGCCTAATCATACATAAATATCAAGTACCTATTGTGATATTAGGTAACAACCTAAATAATTAATTTTATGTTTAATATTTTTGAAAAACTATCAATAATATTCAAAAGAAGGATCTACACCTACTCAAATAAACACCTCACATATTTTAAGTATTTTTAAGATGCAATTAATATTTTTTCTTAAATAAGGGTTTGTTATGTTGATCATCAATAAGTAAAAATGTCGAAGACTGCATAACGTTGTGATTTAAAGATAAAAAAATAAAAACTTATTATAAAATTTATTATAATTCAGCTCTATGATCTGAAATATGATTTTGCAATAATACAATACAATAACACGACAGTTGGAACAAAAATACAAATCTGGACTAAGTATATACAATCTAACTCAAAGGTACTATTGGTAGGCAGAAATTAATCAATCCACAACACACAGTCACTATTTTATCCAAGATCGTATCATCTTCACCACAAACAAGCAGAGAAATTGGCACATAATCTGATAGAATCCTATATTTTTGACGAATTCAACCCATTAATCTTTCTACATGAATCCTGATATGTGCAATGGCTCTAGTTGCTTCCAATTTCTAATTCAATTGGATGCAACTGCTTCTTTCCATTGGTAAAAGCAGAAATTCACTAGGTATTTTGTAAAAGTTCACCGATCACGATCCCCACAGTTTCCGCAGTTTACAACACAAACACGTTATAGGCATGATTCTATGTTATGAAGGACGATTGATATGTAAACTCAGCCTCAGACAACGAATTTCAGCAAGCAGCAACACAATCACTCACAAAGACAAGTTGATTATGGATTTTTCTAGTTTTATTTCCATTAAACATCCAACATGTGTGCCTACAGGCGGCCATTCTGATTTAATTTTGGCAGCATCTCGGACAGGTCTATAGTTTATTAAACGATTGAGGTTATATCTCATTCCAATCAATGGTAATTAACTATGAAAAGTTTACTATTCATTTCATGTTTAGAGCATACATATGAATATTTATTCATTTATTGCACCGTGAAATTCACTCTCCTCAAAGCATGTATCCATTTTTTACATCTAACCTCATTAATATGAGGTTTTATAAATGGTATAAAAAAACACGTATTCTTCCGGATATCGATTATCCGACGTACAATTCGCAAAACAGCAATGCTTTGTTGGCATTATACAAGCACAAAATAATTTTTTATATCAAATTTATATTTTTAAATAATAAATCAATATTACGTAAATGACACTGTTTTACATGTGAATAGATTATGTTTGTCCCTACTACTAGTGCTGCCTCTCGTGACACGTTCGCTGTACTATTCTCAAGAAAAAGGCTCATTCCGATATCTGGGAATTTGAATTTTACAGTACCTATACAAAACATTATACTCTGTCCATCTGGCAACGGAGTGCTCCAAAGCATTATGATGCATACTTGACAAGGCTGCTAGTACAGAGTCGCACTAAAGAACGACCGAAATTTTATATATTTTATATATATATATATATATATATATATATATATATATATATATATATATATATATATATATATATATATATATATATATATATATATATATTTAATAATATGCCGCTGGGTATAGGAACATTTTTTAAGTGAAGTGTAGGGACATAAATTAGCAGTTTCTTTAGCCGGATCAGTACTTAACATTTTAAAAATTTCAAACTGTAAAATACCGTATACGTACACATCATAGACATTAAAACGTAACTGACTACTTTGACATTGTGACAATGAGTTCCGCCAGCCGATTGCAGTTGAATCTGATTGGCCAACGTGAGGAGGCTTGTTTATTTCACTTAATAGATGCAAATGTGCGTGGTGATCATGCTTTGATCACGCATCTATCTTCATTTGGGTTACTTTGTTGGATGGGTACAGTTTAGACAGAACCATTCCCAATTTGAGGTTAAAATTCATAATTACAATATGAAATATGAGATATGAGAGGTAAGTATGAATCACCTACAGTTTTTGATTTGCAAGAACAACTACTTGGGCAGTATAAAAGAATGAGGGTCGAACCTTATACAAAAGGCATATGGAGAATTGAAGTTGATCAGAATAGTACTCATCTATTTATCTTTTGATTTTTATGGAATTATTTTCTAGCAGCTTAACTTCATTAACCATTCTTGATTTCATATCATTTCTAAAAACATGTGGACTTTTTTCCATGGCGTTCCAGGAGAGGCCCCCAAATTTCTGCTAACGCAATTGTCGGTTTTAAAGATTGGCCCCACCACCAACGCCGACATATAAACTTGACAAGTTAACTTGGGTGTCACACCAATAGGTGGTTCCACTTATGTCTCGCTTGCATTTACGCCGTTATTTTTATTAAGTAGTTTTCTTGGTTATTTCAATCAAGCAGTTATCAGTCCAAAGGGTAAGGGAGCCAGGCTTCAACCTGATTGAAATCAAGACGACGTGCAGGTTCAATCGAGGACCGCCTTCCCGGTATTGACGATGCCCAATAGGCTGAAACAGCTGTCTAGCGGTCGCTCTTGAATTGAAATCAAATTGAGAATGATCAGATGAAGATGAGGACTCTTCTATTATTCATCTTTAATTTTTATGGAATTATTTTCCAGCAGCTTGACTGCATTAATCTTCCTTTCATATAATGGACAAGTAGAAAACCATAAAACTTCTTCACATAAATATGATCTCCCTTTGAAATCCCCATTTCAATTTTGACTCATTCAACGTATTTTTATTTTGACACTCGATATGAATATTTTTAAATTTCCAAAATTTTGTGTATACCAGACACACTTATAATCACCTAAAATTTTCTTCATGTTTGTATGAATCTGGTCAAAAGTTTCAAATGAAATGAAATTCTATAAATTAGTTTACCTAATCTTCTAAATTGATTTTAGTCGACTCCTGATTTCTATGATTCAAGTGGGTTTGGAAAAAAAAAAGTTAACACATGTAAATCTTTTATTCTTTTTAAGTAAAAGAAGAAAATGAGTCACATATATCACTGAAGTTCCAATTACAAACTAAAATCACTTATAAAAGTACAAAATCCAATAAATAACTTAACTAAATAAATTAAAGAGATTTGAAATGCTCAAGTGTCCAATTTGTTTTTAATCAGCCACTGAACATTTCTAAAATAGAAAGAAATATCCAATATTTTACAAGAATCAGTCATAATTCTGATAATTGAATAAGGTACAAGGTCAGGTGTCAATAAAACAGATTTGGTATATTTATCTGAAGATCTGAAAAAAAAATTGCATTATATAAGTCCTAAATATTTTTGGCTCTGATTCACAGAAATGAACTGAAGTCAGGACGAATATTATAAATCCTGTTCTTATGAAACTGTGGGGGCAGGTTTTCATTCATCCGCCACATTAGAGTCATCAAGGGTGAAATGTTAGCAAGCCATCTAGAACTCACTGTTCCTTGTCTTTAATGTTTGGAAAGAAAGCCTCGATAGGCAATATAGGATCATCGGTCGAAATGGTGAAGTAGTTGGGAACCCTCCTACTATTAGGCGAGACAGACTTGAATAACCCAGGAGTATCGTACTCGCTCTTGAAAGAGGAGGTAAGGTCCGACACCCTTTGAGAATAGTCATCATCGTTAATGACAGCCTCTACTGTTGGCGGCACCACCTCTCCCGTAGCTTCCACGATGTTCATGGTATCTGAGTGAAATTCTGTAACAGTTTCTGCTGGCAAGCTTTCCTCTTCAGGTTTTGTTGTCGGTGTAGTAACTGCTTCAGTCGGTTCCTCACTAGTCATAATGGTTTCTTCGGTATCGGCTGGTTTGCTGAAGAGCTTCGTTTTCATCGAGACCAGGCCCTTTCTTCTGGTTGAAAACAGGTTAGACTTTATTCTAGTAGAGTTGGTGTATCGCCCGAATGGTCTCAGTCTTGTTTTCATCGATTTGATACTAGATTCAGTGATAGCATCTACACTTTCTGTAGTGGTAGTACTATGTCTCGGGTCTTTGGGTTTGAATTTTCTTCTTTGCATTTGGTCAGTATTTGTTTCCTCTTCGTAATTAACGGGCGGGGGAGAAGTGTTGAGAGGAGGTCTCGTTTTGAATCTGTTCGGGAATCTGAAATCAAAAGACAGTATTGACAATTAGTTGTCAGATGTATGAGCAAAGTGAAATTGTTTTCAACTGTGTGGAAATTCATGTTTATCTCTTTCCCAATCAGAAAATTCAAATGCAAATATAAAAGTTATATCTATAATAGTCATTAAGCACTTTTTTGCTTATTGGACAAATCAATGATGTATAAAGTAACAGATCAATTTGATTTTTCAATGGAATGTATCAAAAATTACCACAGCAGCAGCCGGTACTGGTCAATAGAAGTTGGATTCTGATCCATCAAATCAAATCAAAATATTCTTTATTTTCCGAAGATGTGCATCTTATTGACGTAGTCTAAGAAATACAATGTAAATATAGAAAAAGTACTAAAAAAAGTATACCTAAATGTAGATATAAAAAAGTTCCAAAAATGTTTAAATGCAAATATAAAAAAAAGTTCTGAAAATGTATAGATAAAACACCACCACGTATATAGTGATAGTACAAAGTTGCTGATTTATTGTTTAAAGGATTCGCTGAAATACTCTTCTAAACTATAATAGCGTCTATCAACAAGTAGGTTCTTCACTGCCTTTTTGAAATGAATGTTGCTTAGATTTGCAGATCTTATTTCTAATGGGAAATGATTGAACAACTTACCACCATTATAGTAATGGAATACTTGATCAAATTCGAAGTTGAGATGGGAAGTCTAAATGTATACTTGCTATTACGAATAGCATAAGGAGTAGAAGCAAAGTTGAACTTCGATTTATGTTTATAAATAAGGCAAACCATCTCTGAGATAAAAAATGCGATGACTGTTAAAACTTTATTGGCAGTGAACAAGTTCCTGCACGATTCTCTGTGTTTGACTTTAGGTACACATACATCTTAGCGCCCTCTTTTATAATATCAATACAGGAGAGAGAAGGGATGAGTTGTATGCTCTCCAGAAAGGTATTCCATGGCGTAGTCGAGATTCAATAAGTGCATGGTAAACGGTCTTTGCGATATAAAAACCAAAATCATTTGAAACCACTCTAACTGCATAACATCCGGAGGAGCGTCTATTGAAATTTCATCAAGCGTTTTGTATGCATTAAAAGAAAGTAAATTTGCATAGTACCAGCTCTTCACCTTTAAGTCGGATGATAATATTTTATTTAGTTCCACTGAGTTTTCTTTTCTTTTCACAATATTGTAGTATCATCCGCGAATAGAGTGAAACTACCAGATATGTCAATCATAAAGATGTCATTCATATATAACAGAAATAGAATAGGGCCTAACACAGAACCCTGTGGTACACCAGATTCAATGGCACTGTTCTCCGAGAGTTCCGTTGTCCTCACACCATTTGACTCCGACCTGAAAGGTACGATTCAAACCAAGTGTTCGTTACAACCTCTGCATCCATATTTATGAAGTTTTTTTAGTAAAATTTTATGATTGAAGCAATCAAACGCCTTTGAAATATTGCAAAAAATTGCGGCGGCTACTTCAACAGCATTCCATTCAGAGTAAATTTCATATAAAAAAGAGAAGATAGCATCATTTGTATCTTTTTTCGCCTGAAACCCAAACTGGTTTTTTCCTTATAATACATCAGTGCAGTTTTAAGAATTCATCTAAACGTACTTTAACTAATTTCTTAATTTATTTTTGCTAAAGTCGGTATTGAGGTAATAGGACGCAGATTGGAGGATTATGTGAATCACCACCTTTATATAGTGGAATGACAACGGACGTCTTCAGGGAAGAAGGAAATGAGCCAGTTCTGAATGAGGTATTAATAAGGCGACTAAAGTTTCTAGAGCATTGAGTGGTAAATTCAGAGGAATCTTAACGGAAATATCAACATATCCGGCCGTGTTTTTGTTTTAATGTCATGAAGTGTTTTGAACAGTTCGTTAAGGTCAGTGTCATTTAAAATAGAAATGTCATGAATTTGGAGCTTAACATTTGTTGCAATACAGGTAGATTTAAAGCAGACGGAATGTATAATGGAAAGAAGATACAATAATGTGAAATACACCAAATTATTATTTTACCTCACTCTTGTAACCTCTGAAGTAGTTTTAACAAAATCTGTTGTCGTAGATGGTGTTGTCGAAGTATACTGATTCAATCTTTGGCGATATTCCTTCACACTGAATCGTGGTCTATTTGAGGAGTGATACTTGATTGGTCGAGTTCTAGTCTTGACTGACTTTGTAGTCGGGGCTTCGGTGGTAGTTGTGGTTGTCGAAGGGGTAGTAGTTGGCAAAGTTGTCTGTACATATTCATTTTCGTGTTGTTCCGAAGCACCAGAAGAGGAGGCATAGTCTATTTCATTTTCGGGTAAGTTGATCTCCTGAAATATGGAACGGTGTTAAAGTACAATTTTATTGGAAATGATGACAATAATGAATTATCATTTAAGCAAATCATACCATAATAGATATTTCCGTAGTTGAACTACCAACTTCCTCAACTCTGCCATACTGATCTTCCTTCTCCGTCACTTCCTCAATCATCACTCTCCCGCCCTGTTGTTCATATGTTTCTCTAGATGATGGAGTAGTTTCATACCTGACTCTGCTTTCTTCTTGGTACTGACTGCCTATTTGTTGCCTCACTGAAGGTTCGTACTCGAATCGATATGGCTTCAAAGTAGTTGCTTCCTCTTCCATGTTGGGCTCGTTGCTCTCCCCAGTTTCTTCAGCGGGTGCCGACATATCTTCAGGTACCAGAGGCTGGTCTTCATCTGCTATCTTATGATTCACTGGCATTTCTGTAGTGGTTCGAATTCTTTTACGATGATGAGAAGATGGGGGTTCATTAGAGTCCTTGGTCCCTACAGGAACTTAGAAAACAAATGAATTAGAGGAAATGAAGTGTATCCTGCGAAAATCTTAACGTTATTTCAAATGCGGCTCAAAATTGTACCAATAGGAGTACTCATGGACTTATTAGGATTCTGTTTCCGGAACTGATCTATCCAGCTGGAGATACGGAACTGTATACCTTTCTGCAGCATCTCAACAATTTGTGACATTCTACACTAACTATGGAAAAGAAGGCCAACAATGAATTGCCGTTCATACATGTGATACTGAAGAGGGCAGACAATAAGTATCAAAAACCTGTGTAGAGAGAATCTTGGATTCGTAGTACTGCCCCGAGTGGGGTGGAGTGGGGGGAGTGAGGTCAGACTCTTACTATTCCAGCATTCAGTCTCTGTAATATGAAAAAAAGTTTCGACAAGGAACTGGGAAAGATCTCTCTTCAAAAAGCTGGTAGAAGAGACTTTCTCCAGAAAACAGGGAAAGAAGTCAGCAAAATACTGCCGGAGAGGATAAGAAGAATTGGGCAGGTGCAGGTTCTAATGAACCTGCACCGGATCCGAATTAACACTAATACCAAGCTACTGAACGTAGACGAAGATTACAAGAATTGCATTTACCGGACATCAAGTGGTCCGAAGCTCAAATCCAAAGGGAGAAATATTGGTTTGAAAGGAAGTTCAAAGACACTGCATACATATTGAACAACATGTTGTTTACTCTACAAACTGGAAACCTCTAATGGAGCGGGAAAATGACGGGGCACTGATTTGGAAAACCGAGAGGAGAATATAAGAGCGTTCGACCAATACATAATTTCGTAGTATCGAAAATAGAGCGGTTATAACTCGAGGGGAAAGTTAGATATCAACAATCGAAACGTCGCACAGTAGTTCAGTTTGACATCTTGAGAATCGAGAAGAGAGTTGCAGAATGTGAGAGCAGTGATTGTATTGGATATGAAAGAGAAGTTAAAATTTTGGGAGAGACTCACCCCTCTGCCTGTATCGATGTCTTCCCCTAATCCTCTTCTCCTCCTCTTCGTCATTTGTCCTGGAAGGAGGAGTGGTCCTGTACCTTACAGGCTTCCTTTTCTCCCTATCGTCCATCCCGATAGGTGGCGAAGTGGTTCTATATCGCACAGGTTTCCTTTCTTCCCTCTCCTCATTCTCTTTAGGAGGTGGAGTGGTCCTGTACCTCGGGGCCTTTCTTCGCTTTCATAACTACCACTACCAGTTGTCCCCGTCCTTATTGTATTCGGTCTTGGTCTTTGTCGTCTGTAGGGCCGTTCTGTTTCTTCCGAATAAGTCGGTTCAAAGTTGTTTTGTTTTCTGAAATTGAAATCATCTGTCGTGGTAGGTTCTTCAGTTGTCGTGG
The DNA here is from genome assembly GCF_025532065.1 of Leptinotarsa decemlineata. NCBI lineage: Eukaryota > Metazoa > Arthropoda > Insecta > Coleoptera > Chrysomelidae > Leptinotarsa > Leptinotarsa decemlineata. The sequence continues at coordinate 1,705,924 of NW_027412547.1, forward strand.
TAGTAGCAACAGTTGTACTAGGTCTTCTAGGTTGAGGCCTTCTTCTTTTCTTAGGTCTCTGTGTGGTGTAATTTCGTTTGATAACTCCGCATTTCCCCCCATTGCTGTCGGAGTATCTGTCTCACTTTCTGATATGAATTCTGGTTTCCCCAAAATGGGATAATGAGTGGAAACTTCTTTCAGATCGAAGAACAAAGGGTTTTTCGTCAAAGCTTCTCCCTTGTACTTGTTTATCTTTGTGCTGACTTGAGAAAAACACCGTAGATGCTTCGCTCTGAGTGGCCGACGTTGGTAAAGCACCTGGGGGTCTGTAGGGGGTCGGCAAAAAAGGTGGGAGGCTTAATTCCACTAGTGGTTCTGGAATGAGGGGTCTAGCTGGTCCGGTAGGTTTCCTCACCTTGTGTGGGACTTCTTGGGTCTGTTGGAATTTGAAACTGTACGGGTTGGGATTGTCTACCCATTTTCCTGAAAGGAAAGTTTGAAAAATCATTATATTTTATTCATTCATTCATATGTATGCTACAATTCTAGAAAATGATAGTTCATATTACTTGATAGTGTAAATTGTTGTACTAATATTCAGGATATTTCTTACCTTCAGTTACCTCATACGTCTGCAACTTAGGAACCTGAGCAGGTGTGCTGACAGTGTGGAAGTAGTCGACATAATCTTGCTGTTGAGGATGGAACCTAGCCGGAACATTATTGTGAAACACTTTCAACTGTTCCTTAGTCACCTCCACGTTCACGGGTTGTTCGGAGTGCGCGAACTGATTTTGTAACTGCAGGGGCTGTCCAAAGGGAAAAGAGAGCTGGACCAGGTTATCTTGTGGTGATTTACCCCCGAATTGCTGTAGACCCACATCGTGGAACTCCAGTACCGGTTCCGAAACGGTGGCTACGTTGTCTTTGAATTTGGCAGGGAGTTTTGGAGCCTTCAGCTTTTCTTTTTCTATTAGGAACCTAGATGGCGGTGGTGGTACGAGGTTCCTGGTGTAGTCGTCCTATTAATTTGCAAAGTGTCAAACGATAAAAACGATTGCTAATAAGAACAGTGGTTTGCAGTTGATGTTAACACTGAATAAATTGTTTGGCTTCTCACATCTTTTATGAATTACCAATGACAACTACTCCAAAAATATATGGGATCAACAGAAAATATAAACTTCAAAGATGAAAAAGTTCCACCGGTGTTTTGTTTCAAAATCAATGAAAAAACTTTTTTTCCTTACCTTTCACTGTAAGTGAACAACCAGGTTATTTTATTGTGTCACATTGTGTTTGCATATCTCTTGCTGAATCTTGTTTGAACGGCTTTTAAATAAATTTAGAAACTTGCAGGCCGCTATGGATAGATATTCAGGAAATTCTTTCAGACTGAGTAGTAGAAAGGACAAAATTTATTGAGAGTCAAAAGCTTCTGTTATTCTAGAACGGAACCATCTCATATATTTCAACACTTTTTCAGAAGATGTGATAATATGGCAATCATAGGTTGATTTGTTGAAGTAATTGATTGAACTTGATTTCAACTCAAAAAATTGCGGGAGTTAGCAGTAGAATTCCAATGAAACTATATGTATAATATATAAATGTATTATAATGTGTTAAATCGATCGGACTTAACATGTCCTAGTTGTGTGATTTTGAGTGGACTGGAGGAACATCAAATGAAAGATGATCCATCGACCGTAATTATTATCTATTATACAAAATAGATTACTAATCGGATATACAGGGTGTTTATTAAACATGCGGCAACAAATTAAGGGACTATTCCTTGGACTATTCTAAGGATAATTTGTTCTTCGCTAATTTTTGATAGGGCGCTTTGTATTAAAGATACGTGGCGAACAAGAATTTCGACAATTTTGGTAATTTTAAAATTTATAACGTAGCAGAAATAAAAGTATGGCGTAATACACTGGACCTATAGGGACGTTTCACTGGCTATCAGACCATTACATCGAGACCAATATGTATACAGGTCAGGTATGTCAACAGAAACGGCTCTATGACGGGAACAGGGTAACAGAAAAAGTAGAATATACTTACAAACACAAGGAAGTACTTCTAGCTGCTTTCTTGGACATTGAAGGCGCATTTGATATTACGTTGTTAGAATCAATCATCCAGCGTCGAGGAGAAGAGGGATCGACAAGACAAGCTGTAGGTGGATAGCCTGCATGCTTAGGGAAGATTGGTATATACAACCATTATGGGGGAGAAATTCGTGGCACGGGTAGCAAGGGGCTGTTCTCAGGAGGGGTTCTATTCCCTCTGCTATAGAATCTTGTAATGGACGAGCTATTATGTCTCTTGGACCACAATGGGTATAAAGCACTGGCTATGCAGACGACTTAGTCATCTTAATCCAGGGTTAATACAAAAATGTAGTGAAGGGATGCATGCAGCATCCCTTCACTACATTATACACTACACTTACATCACTACATCATTCACTACATTATACACTTATATCACTACATTATAACAAGATGAACCGAAGAAGAAGGGCTTAACATAAGCCCATCCAAACCAACCATACTAGCATTCAACAAGAGGACGAAAATGGAGGGTCTCGGACCTCTGAAACTTCGAGGTGAAGAAATAAAAGTGTGGGGGCGGTTAAATATCTGAGAGTAATTCTAGATTCCAAAGTGAACTGGAACCAACACTTGGACAGGATAAAAAGGAAAGCGGAGGTAGCACCGATGCTCGCCGGACGCACCTATAGAAAAAACATGGGGGCTAAAACCAGACATAGTATATTAGCTATACATGTTGGTGGTTAAACCCATGATAACATACGCATCTCTGGTCTAGTGGCCAAAGATGAAGCAGGCGACCGCTATCAACAAACTAGGCAAGGTGCAAAGATTTGCATATTTGGAAATGATGGAAGCAATGAGAACTACCCCAAGAGCTGCATTGGAGACGCTCCTGAATCTACCTCCTTTACACTTTGTCATAATGGAGGAGGCCAGGATGGGCCAATTCAGACTGGAAAACGCATCGAACTACAAAATCGGACCGAACAGAAATTTCGGAGCATGTGGAGGAGCACATATTGAATATGTGCATGGACCACATGTGACACCGAAGTACACCTTTAACACAAATTTCACGGCCAAAATCATAAGCTGTGAGGAGTGGAAGACCATTAGTCATTCTGAAAACATGTTTGGAAAAATCACCTAGTATACAGATGGATCGAAGACCGAACATGGAACGGGAGCTGGAATATACCGAGCGGATAGAAATTTAAACTGCAGTTATCCGCTAGGACTATACACATTCGTCCTTCACGCGGAAGTGTATGCCATTTTGCAGTGTGCAAGGCTTATTAAATTGATACCTCAAAGAAATAATGAGCGGATCAATATTTTAACAGACAGGAAGAGCGCACTAGGGGCTCTGACAAACCCGAAGGTGACATCAAAACGGCTCTGGGAATGCCATGAAGAACTCAATGAACTTGCAAACAGGAACAAATTAACTTTGTACTGGGTGCCACGGCATTCAAAAATCACAGGTAATAATAAAGCTGATGAATGCGCTAGAAACGGATCATCAACTTCATAAATACGTCCTGAACCAGCTCTGGGGGTACCAAAATCATTGGTACAAAACCAGATTGGACATGGACCAATAAGAAGCACACAGAGTACTGAACAAAAGTACCTGGCAACAGGCTGACATGCTTTTTATTCATGGACTTCCTGATGGCCATTTATTGGAAGCTAGGCGGAAGATAAAACTAAACAAGTTTGATCTTCCTCTTGAAGATGGTCGCTTGGTGATAGAAAGACACGTCGAGGTGTTGAAATGACGATTTGGTGTCGGGAAAAACTCCAGTAATATTCATCACTACGCCAAAAGTCCCAAACAGTGGATCACAAGTTTACAATAGTTGTTATCTTCATAATAGTTGCCATAACAAATATTTGATGAGGAGTACGAGCCTACCTTCAGTTTCTGGAAGAAAACCGGATGACTCTTAATTTGCTCGAATGCGTTATCGTTTGTAGGCGGATGCGGGAACCTGTTGACTTCAATATGCGAATTAGGCTGATTGACGGTGAAATGATTTCCAGCTAGTTTCAAACCTTGAGTCTCCCGCGTCTTCACATTGCTTAGACCTTGCTTGTGGAAAGGAAGATTAACTGGAAAAATTCACAAATTCAATGCAACCATGAATTTCTAACCTAATTATACTGTACCAGTTGTCGGTGGATGTACATAAACTTCATTCCTATTGCTATGTGCCCCCAGAGGCCCTCTCAAAGGTTTCCTATTGGGGGGTGTAGCATACTGGACTGGAGGTTTCACGGGATGTTTCCTGAATCCGAATTGAGATGGCCTCCCTTGAGTGACAGCTCCCACAGGCACTTGTTGCCCGTGTTGAATCGGTGGAAGGGTGTGGTAACCAGGTGAAGTGATTTTGGTGTGCGGGGTATTTTACCACCTGAAGAATATTCGTTAGGCAATGAATTTATTCATGGAAAAAAATTATATACAAACACTTTGGGGCAATACCATTCAGTTCTAGCTCTGTAATTTGTTACCAATAGGGAATTGGGACAGAAACAATAAATAACATCAGATTTGACCAGGGAGAAATTACTTATTGAGTGGACGTAACTCCAAAATCCAGAATCTCAACGAAAAAACAAAAATGTAAACTCCCATGCCGGAATAAAAATATGTCTACCTACCTCAAACGTTCATACTGAAGCAGGGCCTTGAAAAGTTTGAATTGGTCTTGAACAAATATTTGAGGTGATTTCTGTTGCAAAAAATTGATATTCAGAGAGTTGAAGATGAAAATTAAAAATACAAAGGCTGCAACAGCCATCTATGCCGGGGATTTGAACTGGGCATAGATATCGCCCTTCTGCTGGAACCTTGACTCAACACCAATATAGTAGCAAGGCCTCAAAACCTAAACAATCGAAGTAATCTAGGACAAGGTTGTTATAAGGCCATGCGTGTGCATACGCGTGCATACATTATCTGTATTCATAGAGGTGTGTCCGCTATCCCCATATTATGGAGGTGTTTCCTTAGTTGATTTTCCTCGTCATCGCCATCTTCGGCGCCACCTGCAAGCTGGTAGCCGCTTACTTGGCTAAAGAGTCGGCAATGTGATTACCCTTTATTCCTATCGTGCCCTTTAACCCCACCTCAGGATAATGTTATTATCTATCGAGACTTGGTGGCACTCTAGTACTAGCACTGAGGTAACACGTAGTCTGTGCAATGCTAATAGGGCTTGTCTGCTATCAGTGCAAATTGTTATGCTTTTGCCAGAAATTCCTTTCCTGGTTATTTCTTTTGTGGTGATTGAGATACCAGCCAGTTCTGTTTGAACCACGCTGGTATTTTTTTCCATTCCACACTTGATCCTTAGGCTTAGTGATCTGGAGTACACTCCACATCCTCAGCCTTCTTTGGTTTTTGAGCCGTCTGTATATATGCGTATTGCATTTGTAGCATCGGACTCTGTGTTCTGTTTCATTTGTATTTTGTAGGATTCATCTGGTTGCCTGCAGCAGGGGTTGCGCAGTAAGCGCTTCTCGCCATAGGCTCAGCCTCAATTGACCCATTCCTACTTCGAGGTTTACACCAGCCGTGCGCAATCGTAACATGACCTTTAACGCAACCTCCTTAACGTACAGGTCCAGAGGGATCAGACCAGTAAATAATTCCATTGTCTGTCTTGGTTGGTGTTGTTCTCATGACTCCTGTGATGTTTAAAAAAGCTAATCGCTGTATTTGATATACTTTTTGGATGACAGTTGCTTGTAGAACTTTCGGTCCCCATGCAATGGCTCCGTACGTTAACCTAGGTCTTATTATTGCAGTGTAGATCCAGGTGACCATACGGGGTGAAAGACCCCATGCGCGTCCCACTGTCCTCCGGCTTTGTTCATAAGCCACATATGCTCTTTTTGCTCTACTCTGTAGGTGAGAGTTCCCTGTTAGTTTTCTGTTGAGGATAGTACCAAGGTATTTTACCTCTTCAGAGAAGTTTAATTTGCTTTAGAAGAATTCGGAAGGTTTTCAGCCCGATAAACTTGAAAAGGACTGTCTCAGTCTTCTTGGGATTGATCAACAGTGAGTTTTCCTTACACCATGTTTGAGCCCATCCTGCACTCTATCGCACAGTGTGTTCACAAATTTGCCGGTCTGCAAGATAACTATGTCATCTGCATATGCAATTGTGTAGAATTCATTATTGTTGAGGTGATTAAGTAGAGTACCCAGTGCATACATCATAGTAACAGGGTGAATTGTATTGAATATGGGGGAGCATCGATATCAATGTCGGGAGTAGCGGTATTAGTTATAGTGAATGAAGCTGAAGAACCAACCTTTGTTATTGCTGATCTTAGATCTGACCCTAAGTACGAGCAGGGTAAGCGATTAGACCAAACATTATAGAGAAAAAACCGTTGGATTGAATCATTAGCTCGAAAAGTTGAGAATCGAGATGCGAAGGTTGTTTAATGAATTCAAAGGAAAACAAGACTAGGACACGTATAAAATAAATCCAAGGCAGTACAACAAAGAAATCCAGTAGGCGACAACGAGACTCATGGTTCTGTGCACAGGTGGAAGAAACATCAATTTGCGCAATAATCCAATAATCCACCGTCTACTTGCCAAGTATAATAGTACTACCAGTCCTCAAAAAAAAAAAAGACGAAACCAACACTTAGTTGAAGGATGAAAGTCTGAGTCTATTAGTGTCAGCCCGTTTCTCAGTAACATCTGAACTCGACGCTCACCCCAGAAAGGTGTAGAAGTTTCACAGTAGGAGATTGAGATTTAGCCACTGAAACCACGAGAGTTTGTCACGGTTTCAAAATCGCTACCCCAAAGATCTGTGAAATGCTTCAATTTTCAGTAAACCCCCAGTAGATTTCATAATGAAGAAAGAAAACGTCGTTTATTTAGAATATAACAAAAACATTTCATTTCGTTTTATGATGTAGTATGACCCTGTATATGCCAGGAAGTAAAACGAGTCTTTCTATCTTTGCTGAAATCGGCAATTCAATAATATAAAATCTTTCCATTCACAAAGTTTATTTGTAAGATATCGTTTGTTTCCAAACAGTGCATCTGTTTTTTATATCATTTTATTCCAATGGACATTTTGGGACTTCAGAAAAAAACGTCTCTTCCTTCTTTTTTTTTGGTTTTGGATCAGACACGGGAAGAACATTGCGAATTTGCGGATTTGAAGGAATGTTTCAAAGTATTCCTGGATCGAAAATTGATTTATCTCAAGGGAGATAATCAATCTACTGTCTTAGGATGTATGTTGTAATTACTTAAAAACTTTCTAATTGAAGTCTACCTTTTCCTCGATCTTTTTTATTGGTCGGAAAAATATTTGAGATTCCTTATTCAAATTGAAAATTGAAAACACAAAAAAAAATATCAACACTTTGAAGGAGCAATGAAAATGGAAGTCGGCATTTAGGTACTACTAAAAAAAATATGTTTTCTACCTTGGTTGTGAGTGTATTGAGATCCCGCTTTGATGTTGTTGATAGAGTTGGTTGAACTATCCCTGGGCTTCCCAGTGAACTCATCAGGAGCAACAGTAGACGATACGGCAACGGGATTCTCGGATTTGACGATCTCTACTTCGTATTTTTGACTAGGATTTTTGTACTGGGAAATAGCGGAATCCAGGCTGAATGCAGGTGATGGTCTTCTCGACCCTACAATGGGTCTCCAGCCGTCGGCGGTCATTGAGATGGCCTCCTGGAAAGTTGATAATAATAATGATTCAACAAATCCTCGATGTAAATACAAGAGGCATTGTACAATGGACAACCAAGAGTCCAGAAGAGTATGACAAATATTTAACCTGTACAAAATAGTACAGGACTGAAAACTCGTTAAGAAATGGATAAGACACGTCACAAGCTCACTAGCCGAACTGTTTTTTCGATAGGGGACTTTAAAAAAAGGAAGTCAGACAGTTCCAGGAAGCTAAAACAGGTTAAAAAATATTTTGTGTTAATTTCGGAATTACCGGTATTATCTCCTCACGAAAGCCAACCGACAGAAGTCAATACTGAGGATTGACGAGGTCTTATATTTCAATGTTCAATTTACTGACACGGATATGAAATAAAGATTATAATATTGAACAACAATTGAACTCCTTCTATACTTTACCTTGATTTTCATAAACACACTTCTAACTAACAGAAATCCTCAGGGCTACTCACACAAGTCATATTCCAATGTTTCTGAAGTCAATGCTGTTTCGATGTAGTAAAAGTTACCGAGATGAATAGAAATGAGGTTAATGATGTTTTAAAACTCACCTGCATATGTTGAGCATATGTCTTCGTCCATAATTGAAGAAATATCGCTATCGTCACTGCAAAAAAAAACAAAACGTTGAATTTCACAAGCTTTTATCGAGACGCGATATCGAAATCAGAGTGATATGAAAATAAAAGTGGTAACAGATGACGCAATTTCAATTGGTAATCATCGAAGAAAGCTTTTCTACACATCTAGCTCGATCTTGAATAAAATTACTTCGATAGATTATGAAAGATAGGGTAGACTGGGTACGGTTGAAACAAAGGACTGTTGAAACAGTGTAAAAATTTAGTAAAAGGATGATCGGAGAGTGAGGGGTGCAAGAGGAAAACCAAGCGGACGACAGGTCCAAACACGAATTCATTGCCGCGCCGCTTCCCGCGTGTTTTTGTTGTGTGCAGGACGCTATATTGTTTTTTATTACTTGAAAGTGAGTATTTTTCTTCTGACATAAACGCTTATATTATCTGTTCTTTTCAAATGAATGTATTGAGTGTGTGTTTGTGATTATTATGACGCCTGTGGAATAAGAGATGATGACTATTTTTAATGTGTTACTATTACTGTCGTAAATATAAAGCATACTTTATCAAAAGCGCGATTGGGGATGATTGAAACATGTTTTGTGTTTGTGTTGAGTTTTTGTAGATGTCAAACCTTAGAGTGAGGAAGACTACCAGAGGAAGAATCAACTTGTCGAGCTATAGTACTGCATATGAGGGGGTGGAAGCTGTAAAAGCTGGAGATTCACTACGGAAAGCAACGGATAAGCATAATATAAGTCACTATTTCCTGTTGACATACATTCGAAAGCGAGATGCATTTGACAAAGATGATCCCAACACACAAGCCGTCTTTCATGAAATGGAAATTTACCTATATAACTGGAATCTTTTTACTGAGATCAATTTGTAACAGATATACCTAATCCGGAAAATACAACTGAGACAACAGATATACTTAATATAGAAAATACTATTGAGTCTGTCGTTGTTACTTTTGTTAATGAGAATCCAACTGAAGATAGAGCAACACCGTTATCGCCTTCTCTTTTACTTGAACAATTACAGTTGTTTCTCCAGACAACAGTTGAACAACAAGCTCTCTATGACCCACCAGTTGAAATAATTCATCAAGTGAACAATTATGAACTTAAAGGAACAGGTTGATATCTCTATCCTGGGTCTGCGACTGAAAACACCTGCACCGGAACCGGAAGTTGTTTTTGATCCATCTGTGAACCAACAAACTATCGGCTCTTAATATTTCCTTCTCCCGAAGAATCCAGTCCTCTCTACTCGGGAACAATACTTTATAAGGCAGTTCGTAGTTGACAGTTGAAAGCATAAAGTCAGAGGTCATTTCCAGACCTTGTTGTAACTTCCAGTGTCAACCATTAGTCTATTGCATTCTGCATTACATCGATTTGTGTAATTGGCAATGTGCACAAGTCTATATACAGTCCATCTAGTCTCTCTCTCTCCAGAAAAATATATACATATATCAGTAAGTAAATAGCTACAGTGTCAGTGACTTTGAATGGGGTTTATAATACGTTGACATAGACACGATGTTTTTTTATTACTTTTGATTCGAATTTTTTATTTTCATTTTGTTGTTGTGTTCCAAAAAAATACATAAGTGAAAAATGTGTTTTTAAATGAAAAAAAATGTTTAATTTCAAGTGTTTTTCATTTTATAAACCCTTCTTTTCGGCCATCAGAGGGCCACGCGCAATGTACCTTGCCCACATTAAATTTAGGTCTTGCGCCGCCACTGACTACTCGTATCTCCTAGTTGAAATTGCAACACCGCTAATGCTAGTCAAACTACTGAACACCATTCTACTCAAATATCAGATTTCAATAACTCAAACAGGATGCAAATGATTGCATAATAAGTACCAAACATAAATGCACTATTTCACTGCATATGCCATATTCATGGAAACGTAGCTATGAGAAATAAATTGACCAATTAAGAGAAAGGCGTACCTATTTGATCGAGAGTAGTATTTAGAGATGAATGCACTTGGTGTGCAAATATACTTTTGTGTGTCACTCTAAGTCAACACCTTTCAGCTGTTCATTATTTTCTTATTTTCTATCAGGTTGATTCTAAAGTTTCGTCCGTATTAATATCATGTGTTTTTGTAGCCCCATATCTCATATCTATTCTACTGTGTTGGGTATAAACTGATCGCTAGAGAATTTTGTATTATATGCATATTTTAATGTTTTGCCTCTTTTCAGTTTATTACTATACAGTGCTTTTCAGATAAAAGTATCCACCTTTAATAACTTTTGTAATACTGGTATTTAGGAAAAATCCAAAAACACGTCAATTTATGTTGGAAGGGGCAAGCATTATGGCTTATTTAAACTTACTGGAAAAGCCACCCCCCACACCCCTAGCATCATCCCTTTTTTTTTAAATTACTTCTCATATTTTTTATGTAAAATTTGGATACTCCTCTTTGAGCTGATTTCAAAAATGTATAATACTTGTAGGTTAAAGTGGTTAGTTTATGAGATAAACAATTTTTCTTTTAATAGCACAAATTTTACTTATTTTTTACTTTCACCTTATTTGCCTGTACTAAAATGGGTTGTACAACAGTTCAAACTCTTTTTAATCTGTTAAACTGTGCTATTTATTCTACTTCAAAAATCTAAACAACAAAAATCTCTACTTTTTATTAAAGTTTGACATTGTGAACTAGAATTTGTAGTCACTATTGATAGTGTACTTTGATACATTATTTATTTTGTTTCGCTGAAATGGTTTACTCTTTGCAAGAAAGAATTGAAATTGTAGGTTTATACTACCAAAATAATAATTGTGCAAGAGCTGCTGCTAGAATATTTAACGAATTACACGACGGAAGACATGCAACTCATAAGTATGTAATTCAACTGATGGAGAAATTTACCACAACAGGGTCTGTTTGCAATAAAGTGCATAAGCGAGAGGGACTCGTAAATAACGAAGCAATCCAAGTGGCAATTTTAGGGCAAGTCAGCTTAGAGGCTCAACAACCCAATCGTTGTCAACAATAAGTAGAGCGATCGGTGTTTCATCTTCTACAGTTTTCCGAGTTCTACATAAATTCAAGTACCACCCATACAAAGTTAAGTTGGTGCACGAGTTGAATGAAGATGATTTTGATCGTCGTCTAGAGTTTTGCGAATCAATGACGCAATTTATCAATAACAATCCACAATTGTAAAACAATATTTGCTTTTCTGATAAATGCTCATTTTCATTAAATGGCTTAGTAAATAGGCATAATTGTAGATATTGGACTGAAAGTGATCCACATATTATGCGTGAATTCCATACACAACATCCCCAAAAGTTAAACGTTTGGTGTGGTATCCTAGGTGACCACATTGTCGGACCTTTCTTCATCAACGGAAATTTAAATGGTGAATCATATCTTGAGTTACTCAGGGAAGGGGTTGACCCACGTATTACAACAATAATAGAAAATGATGATAACCTTTCCGAAGATTTACTGGTATTTCAACAAGACGGAGCTCCCCCACACTATGCTATGCCTGTCCGACAATTTTTAAACGAAACATTCCCCGCTCGTTGGATAGGTAGAAGAGGGCAGATGATGGAGTGGCCACCTAGGTCACCGGATTTAACACCCCTAGACTTCTTTTTCTGGGGGTATTTAAAAACAAAAATTTATGCTAACCAACCAGAATCTCTGGATGATTTACGAGAGAGGATAGAAAATGAATGTCGACAATTAAATCCAGCCGTATTAAGCAATGTCAGAGAGGCATTTCAAAATAGATTATACCATTGTATGGAAGTGAATGGTACTCATTTTGAACACTTATTGTAACTTCATAATAAATAGCACAGTTAAAAAGATTAAAGAGTTTGGACTGTTGTACAACCCATTTTATTACAGGCAAATAAGGTGAAAGTAAAAAATAAGTAAAATTTGTGCTATTAAAAGAAAAATTGTTCATCTCATGAACTAACCACTTTAACGTACAAGTATTATACATTTTTGAAATCAGCTCAAAGAGGAGTATCCAAGTTTTACATAAAAAATATGAGAAGTAATTTAAAAAAAAAGGGATGATGCTAGGGGTGAGGGGTGGCTTTTCCAGTAAGTTTAAATAAGCCATAATGCTTGCCCCTTCCAACATAAATTGACGTGTTTTTGGATTTTTCCTAAATACCAGTATTACAAAAGTTATTAAAGGTGGATACTTTTATCTGAAAAGCACTGTATAATGTCATTAAGCGATTTTCAGCTAATTTTTCTCTTCGAATACAAATTGAACTAAAGCGCTGCGAAACATTATAATGAGTCATTTTTTTGCTGGTATCTTTTTGGCAACACTATTTTTGACAGATCACACGTGAATCGTGTCTTGTCTCATTGTCAAACGGTCAGTTTGGTCTATAATTCAACCATGAATCGACTTTCGAATGAACAACGCTTGCAAATTATTGAATTTCATTATCAAAATCCATGCTCGGTGAAGAAAGTGCATCGTGCACTTCTTCCAATTTATGGGCAGTTTCGTCGGCCTACCGAGGAAGCTATTCGGAAGCTTGTGACTAAATTTCGAACCCAGTTTACATTATTGGAGGACCGAAGAAAATATTGCGGCTGTATCGCCAGTGTTCGTGATGACCGCGAAATGTCGATTTGCCGCCGTTCGCAGCAATTGTGCCTCCGTTACTCCACTACGTGGAAAATTTTGCGAAAGGATTTGGGTGTGAAACCTTATAAGATACAGCTGGTGCAAGAATTGAAGTCACACGACCTCCCACAATGTCTAACATTTGGTGAATGGGCGTTGGAAAAGTTGGAGAAAGATCCACATTTTTATCGAAAAATTGTGTTCAGCGACGAGGCCCATTTCTGGTTGAATGGATACGTTAACAAGCAAAATTGCCACAAGCATAACAAGAGCTACCGATGCATCCCGAAAAAGTCACTGTTTGTTGTGGATTTCAGGTCGGTAGCATCATCAAAGACGACAATGGCCGGAACGTTCTGTGAATGGCGAGCGCTACCGTGTGATGATTGACGACTTTTTTTTGCTCAAAACGGAAGAATTGGACATGTCTAACATGTGGTTTTAACAAGACGGTGCCACATGCCACACCTCACGCGAAACGATGGCCCAATTAAGAGCCGTCTTCGGTGAACAGTTCATCTCACGTTTAGGGCCTGTCAATTGGCCGTCTAGATTGTGTGATTTAAGGCCTTTGGATTATTTCTTGTGGGGCCATGTTAAGGCTCATGTCTACAGGGATAAACCAGCAACGACTGACGCCCTGGAAGCCAATATTGAAGCATTTATACGTGAAATACCGGTCAATATGTTAGAGAGAGAGTGCCAAAATTGGACCTTGCGCATGGGCCATCTAAAGCGGAGCCGCGGACAACATTTGCAAGAAATCATCTTCAAACATTAAATTATATTGATCGTTTTATCGATTCCAATAAAGATTTCATCAATTTTTTGAAATTTGTTGTGTTTGATTTATCAATTGAATGTGCTGTTAGCGGGTGTCAAAGTGAAGTTGGTCAATCGAAAAAGAGATTCCATCTAACTTTACTTTTTTGACATCTACTCACAGCACAAAAAACCAGTCACTTCCCACTTATTTTTTTAAGAAAACTTTCCATTCGGTGTGGTAACAATAACAAGAAAAATAGTAAATTTTCATGTGTTATTTATTCAAATATATACTTGTTGATGAACTGACAGCAAATTATCAATATTTGGCTTCAGTTTTGTTAGGAATAATCTCAAATCTCTCCATCCTGTGATATTCAATCTACAATTTTTTTACATGTAACAGTAGCTAAGCTCCTTAAAAGATTATGTGACTATACACTGATGGGTGAAGTCAAACCAATATTTTAGTTCTTCACTTTTCGCGAACTCCTACTCACGAATTGTGAACACCCATTTCTTGGTCACGCCAACGTAGACCACCGTCGAGTTTCTCGTGGACCCTTGGGAGTCCACCTAGACCACTTTGGGAATCACTGGTTTGAAACGTATTGGAAAGGTAAAAAAAACTCGAAAAGTGGGTACCACACGATTTGAACGACCGTTGTCACGTTTGGAGGTCTATTATTTTTTGCTTTTGCGCAACCGAAACGATCCTTTTTTGGATCGGATCGTCATGTGCGGTGAAAAGTGAATCCTCTACGTCTACGACAACAGAATACGTTCAGGACATACGTTCAGCTGAAACTTTCTTGGTTGATGAATCATGTGAAGAAGTACTTTTGATTGAAAATATTAATTGTTTTCGCATAATTTACTGTATGCAACTGTCAAAAACTGTAAAAGAAACATTCCATAGTATCAGCTCTGGCTAAATGCGCCGCGCAGAGAGACTTAAAAGAAGCTGAAATGTTTTCAGAGATATACTGAATCACAATTTGATCTTGAATGATAGATTTATTGGATTTTTTACTATCCAATGGGAAAGTTGAAAAGTTTGCTGATGATTTGGTAGATGATCATGTCGAAGAGAACGTAATTTCAATTGCATATAATTTTTGGGTTAATGAAGTAACTGTGTTGAAAATTGAAAATTGATCAGGAGTCACGTGAAGATGCTGATTTTTTTTTGAAAAGCCATAAGGAAAGTTACTTTTTCATGAAAATATTATTTGTATTTGCACAATTCACTTTCACATCTGTGACTGTAGTTTATTATTAGGCTATTGGCAAGCTAAGACTCATTATATTCATTTGGGAACGAAGCCGCAGGTATCAACAATGAATAACTTCAATCCCTGTGGAAGTTGGGATCACAGTGATTCATTGTTAAACCATTTGCAAGCAAAGCATTATGTTTATCTGCAAACAGAAATGTAGGTATTTACAATAATCAACTTCATTTCCTGTCGAATATCACCACGCTAGTGTCAAAAAAGGTATAGTTACATGTTTGTATGATAGGGCAAAGACAGTTTGTAATTCAGTTCATAATATGAAAGGGAAATAACTATCATTGAAACAGTTTTGGAGCAAAACGCATATACGAAGCAGTTTGTGGAAAGAGTTCTCAATGAAGTTGGTAAAAGCAATATATAACATATACAGATCCAACAATCACCAAAAAATCCAAAAATAATACACATACACCACAACCAACACCATACCTTATGTTTCCGGTTTTTTCTGAGAAATTGAGACACATCGGTCTGTATGGTTACTGTATGGTGGTCGGCGACTGATGTAATTCACTATAACTTTCTGCAACTGGACCAAACCACCACAACAGAGTCCTATTGTGGGAAAATCGACGAAATGTCCGATTCTCCTCCACAACTCACAAAACGCACTAAACGGGGATGACCCTAGAATCCGAGAGAGGGACAAACACAGGAGCCCAACGAAGCAGAACCAAAGACCACCCCCGAAAGTCGCTGTCAAGAGACTCCGGTATGTATAAAAATATCTCAACCAGTCTCAAATAACCTCTTTTCGGATTCACTGAGAACCAACACTTCGGTTAGTTTTTGGGGACCCCATGCAATAATTCGGTTAGGGAAGTAATGATAAAACAACTCAACAGATCAGAAAGTAAAAGCACCTAAGGGCTGACTTTCGACCAAAGAACGTCAGATGTCAATCTTGCAGATGTGTCCATCAGTAAGTTGAGGACCGCTCCGGAGGAGCGGGGGTGGAAGGATGAGACGGGATGTTTTGCACACATTAACCGTGTGGGGAAGATTTCAACTCAGGGCACTCAACCCGGGAGGGGGCATGGGGGGCAGGCATAAACGGACTTTATCAATTGTTAAACTGAAGAAGTTATTCGACTTGTGTTACTTTAGCAAAAATGCACTGATTCAAATGGCTCGTATTTCAATTAAATTCAATAAATATTCACTGACATATTACACTTTGAAGTAGACTTACAAAAACGGACAAAACTTTTGAAACGACCTAGTATAGAATGAAACGGAATAAAAGATAAACTACTCACCATAAAGTATTTTCCATCGTACGGGAGGCATATTCCTGGAAAAGAGAACGAAAATTAATGAGTAACAAAAAAAGAAATCGATGCTGAGAAACTTTGTACTCTTGTAAACGGTTGTCAAAGTTGGTTTCCTGAATAATAATAATAATAATACGTCTTTATTATTTTCCACATACAGTACATCTATATCAAAACAATATTTTTAAAAAATTTGGAAAATAAAGAGCAAAGTTCCTTTTCTCCAATGAAGCAATCCCTTACTTCATCAGGAATATGTTCTTCCACTCATCTCTATATAGCATATTTTTCCTTAAAGACTGCGTGTTTTCCCGATAGATGGAAAGTATCTAAAATATGTCCAATACTGAAATCAGGGGCTCCAAATAACATTCTGAACTATCGACCCATAACAATTCTGTACAACTTTGCAAAGGACTTTGAGATGTGTCTGTATAACATTTTTCCTAAAGTGAGAAATAGTATAAATTTATATCAGCATGGTTTCATCAATAAACGTTCAACAATAACTAATCTCATGTGTTTTACACAAACGGTCAGCACTGCGTTAGATAAACAGTTACAGGTGGATACAATCTATACAGACTTCTAAAAGGCCTTTGATAAATTGAACCATGAAATTCTACTGAATAAACTCTTTTTTGTTGGTTTCGATAGTCAACTGTTGAATTTACTACAGTCTTATCTTCAGAATCGTATGCTATTTGTAGAATACAAAGGACACAAATCAACAGAATTCACTTTAACTAGTGGTGCTCCTCAAGGAAGTAATCTAGCTCCTCTTCTATTTTCTTTGTTTATGAATGATATTGTTTCAAATATCTCTAGTAATATATTACTCTTTGCTGATGACTTGAAGATTTTCAGACCCACTGAATCAACCGAGGATTGTCTTATCCTGCAGAAGGAAGTTAATTCGATACATGAATGGTGCATACTAAACAAGCTTCCACTGAATATTCAAAAATGTAAATTTATGAAATACACCATCAAGCACAACAATATACAGTTTGACTATGCAATAAATGACGTCATATTAGAACAAAGCACAGAAACTAAAGATCTGATGGGCATCATATTCGATAAGAAACTTAGCACAAATCAATCAAATCACATCTTCTGCAAAAAAAATGCTTGGCCTTATCTTCAGGACGTGTAGAGACTTTCAAAACCAAGAATGTTTTATAACACTTTTTAATGTATATGTCCGATTTCGTCTGGAATATGGCTCCCTAATCTGGTCACCTATATACAATGTGCATATACAGCAACTCGAATCTTGTCAAAGAATGGCTTACAAACTGGATGGAGCTTACCCATCCCAAGGAATTGATAACAGAGTGTCGCTAAATAGATTTGCCCTCTTATCCTTAAAAAACAGAAGAACATATTATGCCTGTATCTTCATATATAAATTGATTCATAATCTGGTTCACTGCCCAGAATTGTTATCTCAATTAGATTTTCACGTACCGAGACGAAGTAGTAGAAACGAAATATTTTTCTATTTGCCTTTGCCTAGGATAATGTTAATAAAATCCCTCTACGAAACCCTTCTTCACTTGGAAGGATCGATCGCAGCTTGAGAAATGGTTCTTATGGAGATTCTGTGAAACATGTTCTTCCTTACGAATCAGTATATAATAGTCCTGAAAATCTAGAAAAAAAAATTGGATTGGATGATTTAGGAAACACTTGCTACATGAATAGCATTTTACAAGTGTTGTTCATGACGAAGAATTTCAAGAACGAAGTTTTAATGATGAACAAAAAAGGGAATGTTTCCTACTTATTCATCAAACTCAAACAACTGTTCATGCAGCTGCAGTTTCGTGAGAAGGTATCATCTTTCCCTCCAACCGATTCCTGGAGTCTTTGAAGTCCACTAGATACTCGTTAGGACAACAAGAGGATTGTTCCGAATTCTTGGGGTTCTTGTTGAATACTCTTCGTGAGCAAAACAATAGCAAAATCAATACCCTGACCGCTCTGGACTGAATGATTCCGTACAACCCATCTCGTCTTGTGTTTGTAAATCTTTTGCTGGAAAAATCCTCACTGGTTTACTTTGTGGTAAATGTTCAAGAAGTACCGAAAACTTATGTGAATTTCTGGAACTTCATCCAGCTTTTCCTAATACGACTAATAACCAGTCCGTGCAAAGCTTATTGTTAAATCATCTGAAACTGGAATTTTTAACAGGTGATGATCGACTGTATTGTCAAACATGCGCCAAACTAACTGACTGTTATAAGGAAACAAGTATAGCTGAGGCTTCAGTCAATCTAATAATAACACTGATGATTTTCAAACAAGACTCAACCTCTAACGGAAGCAAGAAACTCTTTGGAAGATTCGAAATAGATGAACATTTCAACCTAGCAGACCACTATTATAATATTCATGCAGTCATTGTTCACTGTGGTTCTGGCGTTGAATTTGGTCATTATTACGCCTTGGTCAAAGAAGAAACGGACTGGTTTAAGTTTGACGATAATCGTGTCACGAAGTGTTCTGGCGATGCATTGAATTTATTGGAGCCTCTGGAGACACCCTACATTTTGTTTTATAAGAGAGAGGACATTGTTAGATAAAGATCTTCAGATGATGTGGTGCTGCAGGTTTTTCCGGGTTTTCCTGCAGCTGAAAAAGCGAATGCGCCACTGGAATCAATGAAGTCGCCCCGGAGCGCCAATTAATTTTTATTGTTGTTTTTATTTTATTTTTATCGTTGTATTTTGTAATATTAGTGTCTGAAATTGTTTTCAATACCGTAGATCATTATTATCTTTTCCTTTATAAAATTTGACTTAAAACTTATAATACTGCAATTTTGCAAGGATTTAGGAACGTAGTTGCGCAACTTATAAATTTGATATGTAAAGGAACGTCTAAATGTTTCCGTTTTGAATGCCGGTGGAAATAACAAACCTCCGAATCTCAAATTCAAGTTGTGCACAT
Organism: Leptinotarsa decemlineata; assembly: GCF_025532065.1. Classification (NCBI taxonomy): domain Eukaryota; kingdom Metazoa; phylum Arthropoda; class Insecta; order Coleoptera; family Chrysomelidae; genus Leptinotarsa; species Leptinotarsa decemlineata. Next base: position 1,725,256 of record NW_027412547.1, read on the forward strand.
CCGTTCTAAATGTTATTTTTGTATAGAGATATATAGGAATTTTTGTTAGGATAATTTGATGATATAATGAATTTGAATTGGTGTATTCTTCTAAGTTCCATATCGAACCTTCCGATTTCAAGCAATTTGTGTGATATTCTTTGGAACTTTTTTATGCCATATATCAATCTTAAACAAGAGTTTTGTACTTTCTGGATTTTTTTGCTGTAAACAGCAGTCAGATTTGGACCATATAACGAATCCGCGTAATTAAAATTTGACAAAACTAATGTTTCACATAATTTTATTCTAACACTTCTTGGAAAAAATTGCCGGTTCCAATTAATCAATTGTAATGAGCTATATGCACGTTGAATTAACTTATTGATATGTTTTACGAATCTTAGATCTGAGTCTAATATGACTCCTAAATTTTTGGCTTCATTTACTAGAGTTAACAAATTATCTTTGATTTTAAAGTTTATTTGCTGCGTTTTAACACGGTGAAATGGGCATTTGTAAATGATATTTACTTAACTTTATTTATACCTAAACCATTCCAAAATAGTGCTATTAAAGTTACACAAAAGGAATTCTGAAAAGTATCGGTTAATCTTATTATTATTACAATAATAAATAACTGCTAGAAAACTGCTGAAGTCAGTTAGTACGAAGTATGTAGGATCCCAAATTTGAGTAAGCTACCTTTGTAAATTTTAACACCCTGCACAAATGATCAGAAATTATATAACGCTCTAAACCCGATGATCGGAACCGAAGAAAGATTGATGACCCGATCGGCAATTAGAACGTGAAAAATTCTCGTGTATTGTGATGATTTCTACTGGCACGTCATATTTTCGTTGCCTCAATTTTTATTATTCTTCGTTTCGACAATAACTTTCTAACGAATCGAAGAACTCCGTTGAAGGAGTCGTTAGGAAAGTAAGAAAGCATGTCAATAGATCCTTAACCAGTCTAAATACGAGGATAATTATTGTGTTTTGTTTGGTTATGTCATGCAAATAGTGCGGTGTGCTTTGCCTGGCTTTTACGCTTGCTGGATTCTTGTGGAAAAAAAAAAGAGAATGATGTGTATGGCTGGACCGAAACTGATTAAAGAAGTGGGATGCAGGTGAAAAATATGAGGATGATAGACACTGAATATTTGAGAATAATTTACAAATATTTCCATATGAAATTTTATTTGTAGGGTTTGCATGTGTCAGGGAGATGACAAAGCGTTTTAAAGAATTTTCCTGAGTTATTTTTCATTCCATTTTGAGAAAAAATTAATATAAACAAATTTCCTTCCCAGATATTCTTGTGAAACCGATAAAATTTCAAAAAATATACCGTTCAGTAAAATACGGTTATATTTCACAACAATATTCAAGTTTATAATCGAGTTATCATAAAAAAAACTTAAAACCTTGGCATCATGTAGTTGACAACTTTGTTGAATATTAGCATGTTGTAATGGTAATAATAATAATGATCATTCATAAATGTTCACAAAGAAAAACTTACTGATGAGGTTTATTATGATTTTCCCTGTAAAAGGTTTACAAAACCACGACTTGTGACTCGCTATGCTATAGATTTCTCAAACAGAGTTTGAATAACTCACTTTTACATTATTTATTCTAAAAATATCACGGTCCGATTAGATAAATAATTCTAATCTAATTTCCACTACCTGAAAGGAGCGAATGTAATTAATGCATCAACTAGTAAAAGCAGGTGAAAACAATAAAAATACTTATTCAATAGTGAAAATTATGTAAAAAACAAGTCTCTGGCAAGAACTCGATTGTTCATTATACAGGGTGTATCTTAAAATGATGTCATTATTGAAGGAAAATATTGTTCTTTCATTAATAACTCACTATTCATCGGTTTTCTCCAAAAAGATGAATGTATTTGAACCGGAGATCATAATGTCATGTCGATGAAATTGCAACTGCTTCTCAAAAGTTTAGAACACTGTTCTGAACCAGAAAACTGTACAAACCTCAGCAAATTTTGACTTTCTTTGGAGTGTTGTTCTCATGTATGGATCTCCACCCCCAAACATATTCTGAAGCTGCTGGATTCTATCCAGAAAAGAGCTTCACCTCAAGCTTCACTGTTTCGTAGGTTTTTTCATTCCATTTTGATATGAGGAAATTTTCTTCCTAGATATTTTTGTGAAACCCGTAAAATTAAAAAAAGTATATCGTTTAGCAAAATAATAGTATTGGCGGACGAATTAAAATTTACCAACAATAGTTGATTCAACAGAAACATCCATTGCAGGTGGAATAATGCAAATAAATATTCACATAGAGAAACCAATTTCCAAGAGAGATTCGAAATAAATGTTTGGTTGGGAAATTTGGTAGCAAACATACCAGATCCTTTTTTTACGGTGAGTATTTGAGTGGTGAAATGTATCTACATTTTTTAATGTAGATAATGTTAATTTTTTAATGGCTACTTTGAATGAATTTACACTGATCATCCGCCGTGAAATACATTTTCAACGAGACGGTGCCCCTCCACATAATATAGCAATAGTAAGAAAACGTTCAGATTCAATAATCCCAACAAAATAGTTCGAAAACATCGGACCATTTGCCTGGCCAGCTCGATTTCCAAACCTTGCTTCCTTAGATTTTTTTTAGGGATATATGGAAATGAAGTTTTATCAACAAAAAAATAAGGTATACATCCGCAGACATACAACTTCTGTGCATTCAACAAAGAGATCGCTGATGTAGTTTGTCATAAAGAATTCATCTTCTGAACTGATTTTAGTTTCCCCCAAAAATTCATCAATAAATAAATTGTTCCTTTGTTTGATTATTGTCACTGATGAAGCTACTTGTTTCGAATGGTATGCTCTGAAGATATCAAGTGTAATATACCACTGATTTTATCGCTTTCTCAATATTTGCAATGAAAGAGACAGGTCTGTATTTGAAAAAAAAGTTGATGGTGACCGTGCTGACACGAAACGTTCAATCAAAGATTTGTCCTTATAGTATATTTCTGAAACAATGAAACAAAATTTGTTTATATTTTGTGAAATCAAATATTCAACGAAAGTCATTTCTTTTGGAGGAAAATTAGTTTTTTATCGACCTTTTTTGGGAATTTGTTACCATCTACAATCTGAAAAATATAAAAATTATAATGGAGAACTTTATACAAGTGTAGAAGGGCAAACTATTTAGTTTATCCCGATAAGTTACTGCGTAAAAATCAAAGTATTTTTCACAAAGAAAAATCTTCTATTTATCAGTAACTTGTCGTATTTAACAATTTTGCCTATAAAAAAAATTGTTAAGAAATAATATAATACGTATTAAGATAAGTAAATAATACAATACTCATTAAGATAAGTAAGTATTGTATTATTTCTTAACAATTTTTTTTATAGGCAAAATTGTTAAATACGACAAGTTACTGATAAATAGAAGATTTTTCTTTGTGAAAAATACTTTGATTTTTACACAGTAACTTATCCGGATAAACTAAATATTTTGCTCCTCTACATTTGTATAAAGTTCTCCATTAAAATTTTTATATGTTTCAGATTGTGGAAAATAACAAATTTTAAAAAAAGGTCGATAAAAAACTGAAATAAAAATTCTAAAATACCTTAAAACCCAAAAAAGCATTGTTACTTTCTCCTGTAAAACTTGAGAGAGGCGAAAGTCCCTGTGAATTTTCTCTGACCACGATGGTCATTTTTTTGCCATTTAATTGTCTTTATGTCCATTTAGGTTTAGAATATAGCAACGTTACCACATGATGAAAGAAATGTCCTCTACTATGTATTGGCGGAGAAGAAGAACACCAAAAAGGTTGTTTCCAAAAAATAATCTCTCCTAAGGATTCACAATCCTTTTTTTCCGAAAAAAAAAGTATTGCTGTATCTTGTATAATTATCTTATAGATATTTGAAATTGTACTCGTTGAAAATAATTATCTTGTTTGGCCACCGTGAAATTAATGACTGGTATTTGAATAAAACAGCAACATAAAATCCGTTTTCAACCGCATTTTCAGTGCGATTAAAAATAACAAGCGTTTATCTAGAAGTGAGAAATTTTGTTATGCTTTCTTAAGCTCCGTTGAAAATCTGTACCGTGTGTATCTTACAGATTGAAAGTACCAACGTAATATTAGTAATTGTAGCCAAATATGCACCAAACAAGATGAAACATAACTATCGGTTCAATTCGCTTGAAGTTAACTAAGAAATAAAGGAAATAGAACACATGAAACTACATCTACTACAGCGAACTATTGATTCGTTGAGAACATCTATTGGGACAAGAGGTTACACTCTATCATCGAGTTTCCGATGTTTTGTAGGAATAGTCAGCTCTCATAACCTGGAAAGCAATTCTATTTTATCTTTGTTGACGTCACAAGAGCATTCGAAACTCGAATACTTTAACCATCAACGATGGTGTTCCCCAGGGATCCATATTGTTTCCAACGCTCTATTTATTGTATGTCAATGACCAACCAAGAATCCATTATATTGCTTTGCTGACGATAGCACACTTATTTCGTCATTTCTTTTGGATTCCTGGACATCGGCTACAGAGGCACATCTTCACCGACAGCAGGAGGTTGCATTTCTTAATGAGGATCTAGAAGCGATTTCGAATTGGGGTGAAAGTAACCAGGTTCTATTCAATGCCATAAAAATCCAGGCATTGGTTTTCTCCGAGAAGATAAGTGTCTCCAAACCAGATATAATAATGTCAGGATAGACAATTGTGCTTTCTGTTGGGGGTTAAAATGGACACTTATAATTGATATCCTTAATATAACTCTTTCAATTGACATCAATATGTATTGGTACAATCATGTCGCTTCAATTGGAAAGGCTGCTTCTCAAAAATTTGGAACACTTTGAATTGAAGGGGTTATAGTTTTAGGAGTGAATAATTTTTGGGAAAGAAAGTTTTTGGCTTTCTACTACTCCATCTTAATACAAAAAAAATGTGGGAATCTTTCAAAGAAAGGAAGGAAGTAATCAATTTGATAATAAGTAACTCTATACATGGATGTGTAAATCATGCAAAGAAGTAACTTTTAGATACAAACTGGAAGAAAGTACTCCTGAAACAGCTACTTTCATATAAACATTGAATGACACGAAAGAAAAAAATCTCTACTCAGTTTATATTCCAAACATTCGTTATGGAATAAAATCAGATATCATTCACAGGGGTACTTTAAATGAGTGGTAACAAATTGCACTTACATGGAACACTGTCATCCTCACTGGTATACATCGATGTTTCGCCGTAAGACACCTGCCTTAAGGATCTTCAGTATCAAATTGGATAACATTATAGAAAATACACACAATTAATTCCTGAATTGAGATTTTTAATGTCACGGAGAGATCTATTTTTGATAGATTCTTCAACGTCTTCGATAACGCCATTGCAATGATATGTTAATCATTTGATGTTATGGTTTGATGAAAATATCGTAAATATAACGATAATTGTTGGAGAGAAATGGACTAGACTTGTTAATCAAATAAATACTAATTTTGCTACCGTACACTCATAACAAAAGCAATTATTAGTGTTCCCATACTTTCGCAAAGTTGCCCAACAAAAACCGTACAGAAGTAATAAATAATACGTTTTGCGCAATATTATTAACACATTTTACGATTTGTATCGCAGGCCGTAGTTTAGAAAATAACCATTCATTATGCACGAAGTTATATAAGGCGATCTAGAACCGCTCTTAATGAAATGCTGCTAACCTGATGCTCCATTTTGCCGACGTCCGGGTTTTATTATTGTTTATTCGATTATCCACTTTCATTTTTATCGAGCTAATTATGGTTATCCATCTTGATAATGGTTGTTTGATACTTTTATTATACTTCCTTCATTATGCCTCGTAGACTACATGTTTTTAGAAAGTTTGTTAGATACAGTAGTACATTTTTAGGAGTTTAGGGGTTTAGGGGTATCCTTTTCAACCGGTATGAAGTTAGCAGCTGAAAGGTAGCAGCCAAAATCCCGAAAACACCCTAGCGCACACAGACGTACGTCGAAAAATTATTACGGAGAAATAAACATTAAAAAGGTGAAAAATGATTAGAAGTTCTATTATTATCGCTGAACGAACACCTCGGGCAACTATTTCGAATGTGCCTACTAAAAAAGCAGATTCAAAAAAAATTATAAATAGGGGACGAGTACATTTGTAAGAAATTATCTATCACTGAAAACATGAATTGTTATCAGACGTAGTAGATGAGACCAGCACTTAGAAGGGCTCAAATAATGAAATAATTGAATGGGGTCACATGGAGACATACCTTTAAAAAGTAATCGAAACTCCTAGAAGAACAAAGCCTGTCAAATGAGGATAAAATTCAAAACTGAATCGAAAGTCATGAAAGAAAAAATCCTCTCACCATAATTTTATGTTAGAAAAATCCATTTTGAAAATGATACTATACTGTGAGAAGCAAAAGATGAAACCGCCCAGGGATACAAATACAAAAATAATTTGAAACTCATAGAAGGAAATCTCCTATCAAAATAATTTCATATTGAAAAAATCGAATTTAATCATAATACCAATCTGTTAAAATCACAACATGAGACCCCGTCGAAAGGGGTCAAATGGGGATATGAATGAAAAATAAATCAAAACTCATAGAAGGAAAAATCACGTCACAACAATTTCATGCTGGAAAAATCGAATTCGATCATAATAACAATTTGTGAAAATCACAACATGAGACCGTCCGTCGAAAGAGGTCAAATGGGGTTATGAATGAATTTTTGTGACAGGATTTTTCCTTCTATGGGTTTCGATTTATTTTTGTATTCATAACCCTATTTGACCCCCTTCGACGGGCGGTCTCATGTTATGATTCTCACAGATTGTCATTATAATCGAATTCGATTTTTTCAGCATGAAATTGCTGTGACAAGATTTTTCCTTCTATGATTTTTGATTTATTTTTGTATTCATAACCCCATTTGACCCCCTTCGACGGGCGGTCTCATGTTGTGATTTTCACAGATTGTTATTATGAATAAATTCGATTTTTCAATATGAAATTATTTTGATAGGATATTTCCTTCTATGAGTTTCAAATTATTTTTGTATTTGTATTCCTGAACGGTTTTATCTTTGCTTCTCACAGTATAGTATCAAGACTTTCGATTCAGTTTTGAATTTTATCCTCATTTGACAGGTTTTTTTCTTTTAGAAGTTTCGATTACTTTTTAAAGGTATGTCTCCATGTGACCCCATTCAATTATTTCACTATTTGAGCCCTTCTAACTGCTGGTCTCATCTACTACGTCTGATAACAATACATGTTTTCAGTGATAGATAATTACTTACAAATGTACTCATCCCCTATTTATACTTTTTTTTATCTGCTTTTTTAGTGGGCACATTCGAAATAGTTGCACGAGGTGTTCGTTCAGCGATAATAATAGAGCTTCTAATCATTTTTCACCTTTTTAATATTTATTTCTCCGTAATAATTTTTCGACGTACGTCTATGTGCGCTCGGGTGTTTTCGGGATTTTGGCTGCTAGCTTTTAGCTACCAAGTTCACACCGGTTCCTTTTCAGGAAACAAAATGTATGGAATTCGGAATAATTATCCCTCTGATTTATTTTAAATTGTATCCAGGAACTGAACCACGACGGATATTGAATTAAATGTTATAATCTCCAGAGCAAGATTCCTCAAAGAAGCAATTCTCACATGTTGTTGGTCACCTGAATGTGTCCATTTTATGATTTTGATACTCATTCCAAAGAGCTCTAACATGTCATATTGAATATAAAGAGTCGTTGAAACGACCTGTATAGGTATAGTTCGTTGTACATAGGATAGAAATCGTATTTTCTTGAGGAATACTCGGGGACATCCTGAGGACGCAATGCCGTAATGTCACTCCTTTTATTTGGATTTTATCATGACATCATCAGAAAATATACCGGAGAGAGGCTGAATTATCTCCGGGATGTCCTGCCAAATTACAAATACTTCATCATGGAAATTTGGAATTCCGAAAAAACTATGTGATGCCTGGGTTGCCACTGACCAGAAAGGAGCATACGAGTATTCATAATTCTCTGGTTGTACAGCTACTTACTGTTGTTTCTTTTTATTTTTGATTTGCACGAGTGTTAATGAATCTAATATGAGATTTTTGGCGAAAAGCAACCATCTGCAATGATGGTTTACTGACTGAAATTCGAGTTGATGGTTAGGCAGACGATATTGTTTATATCTTTGAAGCTTCCAACATCGAAATTTGAAAGTAGTCGTCGATGTCTTTTTTCATTTCTTCGCTTCTCTCTTTATTGTTTTCTACCAATATTGGTGTTCTTTAGGAGTTATATGGTCTCAAATCTCTTTTAGTACTTCACTAGAAAAAAGCTGATGAAGTACAATTGTCTTGTTCTTTGGATGTATGATCTACAGTGCATTTCTTTAATGCCCCCCCCTTTTATTTTTTGACCGGGTCAACTCAAAAAATTGAAATTTGGGATAATGAAATTAATGCATGAATACTTTATTTTGAAGTGAAATTGACAGATGAAACTTTCAAGATGGCGACTGGACGCCATCTGGGAAAAAAAAGTAAATGGAAAGGGGCTCTTGTGACACATCATTTTGAAGCTCCTGACGAATACTTCACAACCCTAGAATATGAAGTCAATATCTTCACCTACTTCAATATGGCGGAAAATTCAATAATTTCCTGAAGACAAACACATTAATATTGATATTTCTAGAAATATTCCTTTTTATCTGTCATATGACAATTCCAAGTTATTTTTTTGTTTACAAAAACGAAAAAAATCATGACGAATGTATATTTTTTAAACGGAAATGTTCACAGACAAAATTGCCGTTATTGGACCAACCCTCACGTTTTCCGGGAAACACATACCCAATATCCAGAAAAAAAAACGTTTTGGCAGGAATATTGGGAAACCAAAATTCAACAGGGGGAACTGTATTTCAATATGCTGAAAACTACTGTTGACCCTCTCATCACCGAAATCGTCGAAGCGAATCCTAATGAATTCGATATGGATATTGTATTCCAATAAGATAGAGCACCACCACATTACTCCAGACGAATAAGAAACTATTTAGATACTACTTTTCCCGGACGTTGGATTGGCCGTCGAGGTCCTACAGAATGGCCAGCCCGCTCGCCAAATTTGACACCTTTGGGCTTTTTTTATGGGGATATTGAAAGCAAAAGGTGTACAAAACTAACTAAACCTGCTTCAATGCTGGATAGAGAATATTTGTAGAGATATTGACGTTACTGTGGTCGAAAATATTCGGACTGAAATATCGGATAGGTTTTTCACATGTCAAGAAGTTTAAGGCAACCATTTCGAGCACCTCCTGATCTGACCTCTCGCTTATTACCTCATATTATGTAGTTAAATGTCAATGTATTCAGGCAATTGTTCAAAGTTCCGCCATTTTGTAGTAGTTGAAGATATTGACATCATATTCTAGGGTTGTGAAGTATTCATCAGGAGCTTCAAAATGATGTGTCACAAGACCCCCCTTTCCATTTAATTTTTTTTTCAGATGGCGCCCACTCGCCATTTTGAAAGTTTCATCTGTTAATTTCACTTTAAAATGAAGTATTCATGCATTAATCTCATTATCTCAATTTTAAATGTTTTGAGTTGATCCGTTCAAAAAATAAAAGGGGGAGAGCATTAAAGAAATGCAGTGTATAATACTAGAAAAACTCAAACTTCAGTTCTCTGAGAAACTGTGTCGGATCTCGACATATTCTGTGATATCATGTTGGCACAGTCATTTTGCTGAAATAACTACTATAATTCAAAAACACTATTTTGAATTACAGATATACAAGTCTCCGCAGCTTTGAAAGCTTGTGAATATTCATGTGAAAAGTCAAAATTGTAATGATATTGTTTGTTTTTCATCCATAACTCAAAGACGTTTAATTGCCAACACCATTCATAAACATTAAGGAACGAGTCCAAGGATAGATCCTTGTGGAGGACCGAGATAACCAGAAAAAATTATTCAATGAAACTCGTTTCACCCAGTTTCTGAGAAGTGATCAAATCACTTATATCCTTCAAGAAATATTTCAGTTTTCTAACCAGAACAACTAAATATTTCCCTTTCAGCAATCTGAAAACTGATCCCAATGATTCTCCAACACCTGACAGAAAGAAACTCTCTCACCTCACCTCAATTAAATGTATCCTAGTTTCTCACACAGAAAGAACTGTTCAACAAACGAAGTGGCACATTATACAGCAAAGCACTCGATTGACTTAAGTCCGCGTTCTCTCTTGACGGATCGCGTTGAACTACCATCGAGCTCTTGTCGATTTACCTTCCAGAAGCTACCGAAGAACCAGATCTCTTGGCACGCGTCTTCGCAGAGGTGGGAGTGTCAAAATCTGTCGGGGCGATTACTTTTACTTGTTTCAGTGTGAGTGATTTATATGAGACAATGGAAGGATTAATTGTTTCGAAAAGAAACATGCCGTGTTTACATGCGATACTTTGTATCACTTGGCTATTGTTTTTATTAGACTTCGGGTGCTACCAGAAATTCTGATTTTATTTCATATGCAACACACTTGTCCTTGAGAGTTTTAGCTCTTGGGCAAGGTTGGCGAAGCTTACATTCTTCTTTATTTTCCAAAAATAAAGTCTAATAAAAATTGTTGAAGGTCAGATGGCAAGAAGGTTTATTTTTCGTACTCAGGTACTGGAAGAATAGTGTACCACAAAGAAGACTTCAATGTAGTCCTCAGGTTAGTTACATCTTAATCAATTGTGTAGGTAAATTACTCTTGAGCCGACAAAGTTGAACAGCTTTGAACTGTCACCTTTATAGCGAGTATTATTTTTTGAGTTGACTACAATAGTTTTTGATTAATGTTCAACCCTCTGTTTGATGAGTCGATAACAAGCCCTATTAGCCTTGAACAGACAACGTGTTACCTCAGACCTGGTACTAGAGTGCCACCAAGATTTAGCCAAAGCCTCGGTAACATCTGACTGAAAACATCTGCACCATAACCTAGAGGTGTTTCTGATTCATCTATGAACCGACAAGTATCTGTACAAAGTCATCGTTTTGAAAATTTTCAAGGGTTTCTGAAGCTGGTGAGAACTATCTCCATTATCTGTCGGTCAATTTGCAGTACTGGTCGCAATGGTATTGGTTGTCCCCTGTTGAAATCTTCGGTAGAAGAAGGTGATCCACTCAAATGGTCCGAATGGTGGAAGAATGGGATTGTAGGTCCATGTCATTATATTCGATCTGGCTTCTGATTCCGCACTCTCCGCATGCTGAGATAAACATTGTATTATCTCCGAATAATTGTTCATGAAGGTTGTTGTAGGTGGTTGATGCAGCTCCTTCATTTTCAGCATCACTCATAATGCCGCTGAAGTTTCTTCTCTGTTGCTGTATTTATTGTGTCAGAAAGGAAACCCAATGCTAATGACTAGGAAAAACCTGCAGACTTCGCCAAGTTCAAAATATCGAAAGGAAATATCTTTTTCATGATACAGAATTTTGTTTCTATATTTCTTCGCCACGAACTAAACTTGTAGAACGCTGTTCAAGTATCAAGTATTTCCCATATTTATTTATTTATTCATATCAAATAGTTGATGTCAATGACCTCAACTATGTCGTTTATGAAGGCGTTAACGAGAAGTGGACTTGGGTTGCTTCCTTGTGAAACACCCGAGGTGGCTGCATATTCCGCATAGTTAAATCATTGAATATAACATACTGACGCCTGTCAGTGGAGTACAAAAAGATGCCACAACACTATTCGCATCCAAATTTGGGATCAATGTGTTCTCAAACTATTTCTCGAAAATATTAGCTTTCATGTTCTTATGATAGTCAACACTGCATTCCTCAAGTTTTTTCCACATAATTTCAAAGAATTCGGAACCCATTCTTTACTTTCTCCGCAATGCACAATGATTTGTTGTACGATCCTTTGTTTGCAGACATGTTAGACGTACACATTCTCGAACCATCAGTCCATCCTTTCGTGAATGTGTCGTGCGTGTCATACCAAGTTTCGTCCAAATACAAAATGTGCCGTCGTTCTGGGATATATTTAGTTATTTTTTCTAAGTATTTGTTACACAATTCCACTATTCTTCTGCTTTCCATAACTGCTTGACGTTTGTTTATTATTTTAAATCTGAATCCTAGTTTCTTTATCCAATTCTGAAGAGTTTTGTCGCAGCAGCTCACGTTATGGCCCGAAGTATTCAATTTCATCCTTCTGATTTCAGTTGTAGGAATCCCATTGCTTCTATAATAGTCGTATATTGTTTTTTTCAATGATTTTATTAGAAGGTTTGGGTAATCCTGTATCACATCGCGTCTTGCGTTCATAAGGTTTGTTTTTGACTATTTTACTTACAGTTGAGAAAGCCATTTCGTTCAAATCTGATGTAGCTTGTAATAGTCCGTTTCCCTCGAAACTTGAGCTCGAAGCTTGAGATGTAGATTCTTATATACATTTAAATATACTCTCTTAGTTTCAATATTCAAATGAATCCGAATCTTATTCACTGGTATCTGTTTTTCGCATTATTCAACATCGCTATTGGAATCACTACACTGGAAAAAGTCTGTGTTGTCTCACTCATTACTTCTATTAGTACTTTTCCAAGGACGCCACATTTTGAACAGATAACAAAAATTTCAAGTAATTATAACTGTACCAATATCGAATTTCTACACTCAAATCGCGATCAGTTCCTGAACTAAACACGACGGCGACAACCTTCCACGCATTCCTGATTTCTATTCGTCACCGTTACATAACTTCATATTTGATTTTATGACTCTTCAGCCAATCATAAAACTCGGTTAGTAAAAATTATCCAATACGAACCGCCAAGTCTACGTGGACTAATTCGCTTCTGGTTCATTTCTATTTATTGTTTTTTTTTTTGGCCTTTGAAAGTGCCGCCAACTTTGAGAGTGCACAATATCGTTTACTTCGACTATACCAGTTCGTAAGGCTACACATTGATCCATATAATTAAGGTCGACCTTTTGAAAGAAGATTTTGTTCGTTATCGACAATCTTGAGGTTTTTACCGAGAATTTCCAGTGCAACGCTTGCTTGTACTCCAATTACTCAGAACAAGAGTGGATCATTTTAGAAATTCGAAACGTTTTAATGTATAATCTTTATGTAGTCTGATTTAGCGACAGGGACCCTCTTTCAAGTAAGTGACTTAGTATCTAGCCTTTTTTTTAGAACGCTGCAACAGATACGACCCCGAGTATGGCATTTTTGTGACAGTTAAAGCGAAATTTCAGGGTCTCATATAATACAGGGGCTTAACTCACTGAATGCGTGGTGCAATCATAATTATCCTCATTTGAATGGGAATAAAACTAACATATTTGTGATTTCATTCTGCCCAAAACAGAGGGCATCTCACGATCACACTGCGTATATCTTTAACCGAAATCATATAGCTTTTGCTATACAGGGTGCCAATTTGAAAACTTCCCATCCTTAATATCTTTCTTCCAGTAAACAATATGAGGAATCGAAAAAAACGGGTCAATTTTATTGTCAAGGGTGACACTTTCAAGGACTATTTGTAGCCCTTGAGGTTCAAACCCCTAGTAGGGGTAGATGTTACCCTTAGAATTTTAAATGGGAAGGGGGTCAAGTGGCATATCATTTTGATTGGCGTTCAATTCTACTTCCAATGGTATCCTGACGTACTATTTATTGATGAGCATTTTTCTGAAAAATAGCATTCTTCACAGACTCTATCCATTATTATTATCGTAATTATTTGAATTATTATCATCAAAATACATGTTGCCATGAATACAATGTGTGATCTAAGGTTTGAATTATTTAAACACACTCTTATTCACCAGATTTGGCTCCGTTCGACTATTAGCACCTGAAAAAAAGTCTAAAAAAGTATAATTTTTTTGAATTGAAAGGGGTTATATTTTTGGGAGTGATTAATTTTTGGGAAAGAAAGTTTTTGGCTTGTGGCTGGGTGACAGTGTTCCATGTGAGTACAATTTATTACCATTCATTCAAAGTAGAACTCATGTGAATGATATCTGATTCTTATTCCTCAACAAATGTTTGATATACAAACTGAATAGAGAAAAGTATCTTCGTATAATTCAGTGTTCATATAGAAGTATTTGTTTCGAAAGAATGTTTTTTTCTTTCGTGTAATTCAATGTTTATATGAAAGTAGCTGTTTCAGGAGGACTTTCTTTCAGTTTGTGTCTGAAAGTTACTTCTTTGCATGATCTACACATCCATGTATAGCGTTACTTATTTTCAAATTGATTACTTCCTCACTTTCTTTGGAAGATTCTCTCATCTGTAATTTTTTTCTTACATTTGTAGGACTGGTTTACTTGGAGGTCTAGAGGCTTTGCAGTTTTGTGGTGATTAGGAGAAGAATATGTTCAATAATGAAATTCTTGATTTCACATTTCATTTGCTACTATATTAGGGTAAGAAATGGTGAAACAAACCACAAATAAGGGGCAAGTGTTAAATTTCGTGAGGTTAATTAATTTATATAACATTTTATCACACTTCGTTATATTAGCTAATTATCGAAAAATTGAATATGTTACTTAATTCCCAGAGAATATTCCGTAATATAAAAACACTGCATACATTAATTTCAAATTCGTGGCATTCTCCGGAAGAAATATCGATAAAATAGATAGATGAATAGTCATTGGCAGAATCTATAAGGAGGACGTGGGAAATAAATCAAAAGACTATAAATTATACATCAGTGTATAATCGATTTTGCATAATAGCAGTTTATAGCGTCGATATTTCAATTTAACCGCATTTTTTGAGTACTTTGATATGACCTGAATTTGACGGCTCTCAACAACTTCATTAAAATTTTACAACCTGCAGATCAGTACTTAGTTTATTGATAAATGTTAGTCAAACACTATTAACGATGTGAGATAAACAGATGAGTATTTAAAAATGCAATCTGGAAATGTTAATTTTTGGTGAGTAGAATACTATACTCTTTCTATGACTCATGACAAAAATGTTTTGAAATAAGACTCACTCAATTGCGTAACAAATATCAACCTAAAACATCATTCAAAAAATTTGTTTATATTCTTGTTTTCTGTTAGGAACTATATTTTCGAAACGAAATGACAGTTCAATAATTAAGTTTGACATTTCAGAACATGTTCTGAAGTGGGGACTTCTCATGGCTTACCCTCTTGCGACTGAAAATGATTGAAACAACTAATACTTGATGAAAATCAATAATTAAACACATTAATACTGTTTATTGTATGATTTTCACTATAAAGGATTTTACAAAAACGTGTCGCGGTTTTTTGTAAAATCTTTTATAGTGAAAATTATCCAATTAACTGTATTAATGAGTTCAAAAAATAGATGTTGCAGGACTCAATTGGGTATATTCATAGATATCAAGGAAACGTTTGATGAAACAACCTTTCCAACAATTACCCAGCTACTACACTTCAGGAATGTACCCCTGGTAGTAGGAGAATGGATACTCAAGATGCTCTCTAGTAGAGCAATAAGTATTAATGTAGAAGACATCACAGTGAAAGGACTGGTCATGAGGGGATGTCCACAGGGAGGGGTCTTATCACCCCTTCTCTGGAACAAAGTTCTGGATACCCTCATTAATCACCTCAACAGTAATGGATTCTATACAATTGCATATGTAGATGACATAGTTATCTTGCAGACCGGCGAGTTTGTGAACACACTGTGCGATAGACCGTAGAATGGGCTCAAAAAATTGATAGAAACATGGTGTAAGGAACACTCACTGTCGATCAATCACAAGAAGGATACACTACAAACACATTATCTCTCAAAATTCAATTTACAAACATCCTACACATCCAACGGAAATTTAGGAAACATATTATTTAATGCCAAATTTAAATTAGAGAAAGGGAAGAGATCTGGTATATATCGAATAGAATGTGGTGAATGCCTCGCCATATATACAGGCCAAACTGGGAGAAATTTTGATACAAGGTACCACGAACATGTCATTTCGGATAAAAAATCATTAATGTACGAACATCTTCAAAATTCGAAACATAAAATAGATAAAGATAATTTAAAGATCCTACACACATGCGAAAAAGGGAAAATGATGAATCTGTTGGAATCTATGGAAATAAACAGGTCAAAGAAAAATCCCAATTCTATTGTCCTCAATGAACAACTTGATTTAAATAATAGTCCTCTCCTGAACCTATAATCCAGATCCCAAAACCTACATTATATTGAAGGCTTTGTTATGTTCATGGATTTTACAGGTATATGAAACGCAGGTACCGGGTATCAGGTATATGATGTATATCAAATCATTTATGATAGAATAAGCAACATACGTATAAATTACTCAGATTTAAATGTAATCAGTTAGTTTTGAAAAAATGGTTTAATAGCCGAAACCGGTCACCAATAAAGAAATACAGTGGAAAATAGACACAAGTGTGTGTTTGTAGTGTATCCTCAGTGAACATGAATTTCCACAAAATAAACAAGTCGTCAATCGAAGAAGTCAATCTCAAGAAGACTGAGATGGTCCTTTTCATCAGGAAAAGAAGTTTATCGGGCTCAAAACCTCCCGAAATCTTCAAAAGCAAATTAAACTTCTCTGAAGAGGTGAAATACCTTGGTACTATCCTCGAAAGGAAGTTAACGTGAAACTCTCACCTACAGACCCACACAGCACCAGATATTCATGGAATATTCCCTTTATATCATAAAACGAACGTATATATTCCAAATATTCATAGAAAATTCTTGGAATAAGTACATGCCTTTAGAATATTCATAGAATATGCTTGAATGAATATGGCAGGATTATTCCTGAAAGAATGTGCATAGAATGTCTATAAATGGATTATTCTCCCTTGAATATTCTAAGAATATTGTCGATCGAATATACCATATGGTATATTCTTAGAATATATCCCCACGGTATATTTTGGAATATTCTATACAATGGAATTTTGAATTATCTTATAATAACGTATTCAAATAATTCAATATTATTAAAAACTAAAATATTTGAAGATCTTAATCGAATGCATAACCTAATGTATATAACCCTGATAGTGTTAACCAGTTTTTGAACTCATTGCGAAGATTCTGGATGAATTGCTCCAACAGCAACTGTTGGAAACGACAAAAAAATTTGAATGGGCCAATAATTGAACCAATTGCATCAATGAATTGGTTAATTCTCATCCTATTTGTCTTTTTGTATTTGAAATTATTTAATTACAAAGCGAAAAATCCTGGAAACAGAGAAATGGGGAAGTGAAGAATTGGAGTAAACGTTTCTTTCTCATTGGTCAATTGAAGTGCGCGCGACAGTCGAATAAGCTCTGTGAAAGCGGCTGTCCCTTAATGCTTGGTACCTTTACGTTAAATTCGACATTTGATTCAACATGGCGGTTGACGTGGCAGGTTCGCGTGTGTAATGCATGTTGTATTGGTGTTATTATCAAAGTATAATTCTGTCACGTTCAGTGTACCATTTATAATTTGGGGTTGTCCAATTTGCAGTACAGCGAATAGTTTGATTTTGGATCTTCAAACAGGAGAGTTGCATATATTCAGTCTTCAAGAAAAGTAAGTAAAATGCAATAGTATCGATAGTAAAGTCATAGCGATTAACCTACTATACCTCATTTTAGGTTCGAGGAGAGTTGGTGTGTGGGATTTGTTGATTTGACTAAGTACATGTTTGAACTAGAGTGATTTCAGTTGTGTATCTTCAATAGAGAAAAGTAAGTGAATGACACATTCTTTTGTATCATTTGTTTTCATAATTTTTATCACTCGTTTTCAAGATAGTATCAATTTGCCCAAAAGAAAACAGAGTGGTACCTGGTACAGGCAGATGCGGGAAGGAACTGAAAACGTAATGAGTACTTTTCAACAAGACAATGCAAGTTGCTCTCCAAGTCATAAAATGTTGTAAATGTTCATGAGTAACCTATGCGAAAAATATCTATTTGATTTTTATTCCAGATTTATTGTGCCACTTTCAAATAGTGATAATGAATGTTAATGTACATTTTGTTCCAGGTATTACTATTGAAACACTGGCTGATGCATTGTTGGACAAATATAAGAAAAACTATTCTGGTGAGCAAAGTTTGGATAACTTTAAGTGAGTGAAATTCATTGAAGAACCCATCATACCACTCATTTTAAATACTTCATTTGTGGGTTTATTTTTTTAAGTGAGAAACCTAACCTAACCTATTTCTTGATGTAATTCATTTTTTCTTTTTCGAAGAAATGATATATTTCCTATTTTTTAATTAGTGCTGATGAATTCACAGAGTTGTTATTTTAGTATATTTTTTAGTATACATTTGTTTGAGAGTAGGAACATCCTAATTTGAATACATTTCTAATATTTGTAATATGACAGTATTCAGGAATATTTTATTCAGTGAATAAATATTTTGAATTAGATTTTTTTATTTTTAATATTGGTTGAAACGTCAAATATTCCAGTGTATATTGTTTTGAAAATATATTTGTTTATGAATATTATGTGTTTTATTACTTGTGTGAATCTTGCATCAAAATGCAATATATACATGCCTAATAGCGTTTACTTGTCACATTCTTGGAATATTCCAAATATTCCTAGAATATTCATAAAATGTATTTAAAGAATATTCTATGGTGTTTCCCTATTGTATATTCCTACAATAAACTAAGAATATCCTGAATATTTTTTGAATATTCCTCGGGTTCTATTCCTGGAATATGCTTAATAGAATATACCTTACATATTCTAAGAATATTATAAGATATTCCAAGAATATTCCCAAGGAATATTCTCCAGAAGATATATATATATATATATATATATATATATATATATATATATATATATATATATATATATATATATATATATATATATATATATATATATATCCATGGCACATTCATAGCATAATACAATATCCTTAAATGTATATTCATGAAATATACCTGGAATATCTATTGCTATGTGGGGAATATATCAAAAAGAGCATATGTGGCTTATGAGCTATATGGGAGGTCTTTCCCCCGTATGGTCATCTGGATCTACACTGCAATAATAAGACTTATGTTAACGTACGGAGCCATTGCATGGGGACCGAAAGTTCTACAAGCAACGGCCACCCAAAAAATATATCAAATACAGCGACTGGCTTGTTTAAACATTACAGGAGCCATAAGAACACTAACCACAGCAATGCAGTTAATTATGGGTCTGACCCCTTTGGACCTGTACGTTAGGGAGGTTGTGTTAATGGCAGTGTTACGATTGCGCACGGCTGGTGTAAACCTTGAAGTAGGAATGGATCAATTGAGGTTGAACCTATGGCAAGAAGCGCTTACTGCGACACCTCTGTTGCAGGCAACCAGTGATGTAATTGAACCCAGGTATCTGTTTAATAAACCCTACAAAATACAAATAAAACCGAACCCAGAGTCACATGCTACAAATGCAATACGCATATATACAGACGGCTCAAAAACCAAAGAAGGCTCAGGATGTGGAGTGTACTCCAGATCACTAAGCCTAAGAATTAAGTGGGGAATGGGAAAAAATACCAGCGTAGTCCAAATAGAACTGGCTGGTATCTCAATAGCCACAAAAGAAATAACCAGGAAAGGAGTTTCTGGCAAAAACATAGTAATCTGCACTGACAGCAGACAATCCATATTAGCCTTGGTAGGTAATAATATTATCCTGAGGTGGGATGAAAGGCACGACAAGAGTAAAGGTAATCGCATTGCCGACTCTTTAGCCAAAGCGGTTGGACTAAGAAATTTAGGACCCAGTGGCACCTACGGCCTGATAACTTCGACAATTGCGGAGCTAGTCAAATGTTAACACCCATGCTCAATCCTTGAAGAGATGGGATGAAATCAAAGGATGCAATCTTGCCAGGATCACCCTGGGCGACCCTGGGAAGCTGGCACCGAAGAAATATCTGGACGGCCAGGAAAAATCTACCCTTAATAGTAGGATTTCTGACTGGCCACTGTCAACTAAGGAAACACCTCCATAATATGGTGCTAGTGGACACACCTCTATGCAGGATGTGTGAAAAGGAAGATGGAACTGTCAGGCATGTCATATGCGAGTGCCCGGAGTTATCGTCAATAAGAGAGTGTGTGTTCGGCGAGTCTTGGCCTACACCTGCCGATATAAAGGAGATGTCTCCCAGTGACCTGCCCATCTTCCTGGAAAGGACAGGATGGACGATGACCTAGAAGGACAACTCCTTGGGAGGATGCACAATGGGTCACATGTGGGCCTACACTCACCCTCCCTACTTTACAGATACAGATACAGTTTGTTGGCTATTCTCTCGATTTGGTGCAGTTCATCAAGGTTGATTTTAGTAAAATTCGAGGTATCGTAAACTTCTGGAGTTTTCAATTCCGTTATTTCCAATTTGGGTAGAATCATGACTTCATCCTTGTTGAACGTAAACGTTGTTTACGTATAATGTATCATTTATCTGGATGATAATATCATTGTGGAATTCTGATCGAAACTGGATGATTGATTTCCAGGTATTGATCTGTTTTACATTTGGAATACAGACGTTTTACCTCAAGAGGGATTATCGATTACTCGATCTCGTGTTACTTGTTCTACGATGGAATGTGGCACATTTATTTCCAAAATGTGGCATTTCTCCGAGGCGTTTTCTTCAAAAAGGTGAAGTGCACATTTATCTGGTGGCGCGAAGTTCTCCGGGCGGTAATATCTGTTTTCCAGGAACGGGCAGTCTCCTTTTTCGAACTGAATATCTTTCTGGTTCCGGGCCAGATATGGGTATTTCTGAAAAGTTATCGTGTGTGATTTTGGATAATAGGATATAAATGAGTTTGGGCCTTACAATAGGAACGTGTATTGCAAATATCAATTTGGTATCGACAAAACCCACTGATTGTTTGCGACTGACAGATTACTCACTAGTTGCCAAATATCTCCCATATCATTCATGAAGTTTCGATTTTGATGAATAGAATTCAGTCTCTATCGATGGACAACAATTCAACATTCAAATTCAGTATATATTCAATATAATTAGCTATTTTCGCAAGTAAATCTAGTCAATATCCAATATTTAGTTGGAATTAACGTCACTATCATTTCCAAAGTCCTTGAAGAGAGGGTTCAAGGAAGTCGAAAAGGAATTTCACACTTACGGTTTGGTTATTGACCCTTGTAGTCTCTTGGTTCTTTCCCAAATCGACTCTCTACAGAGAGCTCCTTGAATCCCTTCGATCCTCGCCGACCGCGATGATCCTACCGACTGCGCCAATTTTGTATTGGAAATCGATAAGACTCAGCAAAGCCATTATTCTTTTTGAGAGCAGTACAGAGAATGAATGTTCATTAAAACAATTATGAGATTCGAAATGTAATGAGTTTGCATTCCGTGAGAACTCTTGGGCTCCTGTAGTTGAGGCAGGTTTTCTGACAGCCGGTACCATGTAATTCGCTACTTTGCTTATTGTATTTCGCTAATCAAGTTTCATCATTTGATACCCATATCATTGAGGTTACTCATAGCCATTTTGTAATGTCCACCAGATTGGACTGAACACGGTCGCATTCAGGTAATCGTGTATGGTCCCAAAAACCATATTTGTGTGCCAAATTTTGTTCAGTCGGACAGAAACTACTGATAAAACTGAATTATAGCTTGCAAAGACATAATTTGAAGTTGAAAATCTGTTCAAAATCTGTTCAAAATCGTTTTTTGACGAAAGACCGTAAAACTTGATTCAAAAAACTTCTCAATCCCTTTTTTATTTTACGCAGCTATTGGAATGCAGATTGGCATAATTGGCAAATGTTTTTCAACAGCTTATCAAGGCTATCCTCAATTACAATCAAATACAGGTTATGGCATATACATTATTCAGATGGCATTTTATAAATTAAAAATTTCTTCATCAGTTTGTGTCATAAGCCATCACAGTGTTTCATAAAAATCAGTTTTACGCAAAGAGACTAGCGAATTGTTAATTGTTAGCATTCTGTAATCGACTTTATGATGCTATTGTGCGCAAAATCATTACAAAACTTATATTTCACATCAATTTATTTGTCTCGGTAGGTACTGATAGAGGAAGCTCATTATGGGAAATACCAAAAGAAAATTATGTGGGCTTTGAAAATATCTGTTTCAGCAGTAAGTTTTGTATCGATTGCTTTGAGGAGATTATTCATGAATATAACTACAAAAAAATCAATACATGAATTTTGTTGGAGCCTGTCACTTTCTTCACCATTTATCAATTATTTCTTTTTTGGTTTCTGAACTCTTCCGGGACCCTAGTGACAGATTTGTGATTATTGACCCGGAAAAGTACACTCGAGGAAGCTATCTTATAGTATTTCGTGTTTTAGTAGAGTCTAGCAAATACATGTGTTTTATGAACTTCACTCTCGTAATACCTCTTCTCTGAGTCCCCTGTTGACCTGGCGGGTTGGATATCCTTGTTCATCTTTCACTGCCTGAACCACAGTGCATGCTGGTTTCGGCGAGTGCATTTTCTTCGGATGTGGGAGTTGAGCAAACTGGCCATCGGATGCCTGCTTCCACGTAGCCCCGCTGGATACGGGAATGACAGAATCACTTGTGGTTCTGTTATTCCCTAACTGAATGGCATCCCAACGATGGCTTGTTCCTAAACCGGCGCCCTCTCGTCGTACCATCGCCTTGTCACGGTAATGCGGGGCTCTGCCGTAATTGACCTTCTTTCCCTACCTACTCGTGGGACTCTTATGGACAGTGTAAACTTAATTTTTTTCCTGAGTCTACAGAGGAGATGGATGTAGAGTTTGCGACTCCAACTGACCTCCCTGTAAATTTAGTTCAGGAGCGAGATCTTCTTAACTCCCCAACTCCTGATCCAATAACTGTGCAGTTTAGTGGTGCAGCTAGGAAACAACTGAGTCGTCTCCGCAAGTGCGGGGTACCCTATAAAACCGCATTGCACCAAATTCTTGAGCAGCGTACACATAATCTGTCTCAGGTGGGGGAACAAACACACCAATGAGCAGGTTAGCAAACGTTTGCGCTCAAGTAATGATTCACTAAAACCAGAGGCGAAAAAGTCCTGTACGGTTGAATCTAAGGAATCGTCAGGTGTAGCTGACGTGCAAAAACACTCATATGGGAAGGTTGTCGCGGGTATCAAGATGGAAATATTCAACTCGACTATCCGACTACCTCATTAACAGACCATATGTGCCTGCCCCGATGAGGACCAAATCAGGTCTTTATAGTTCGGCAGAGCCGTTTCCAGCATATTCAAATACAGTTCCCCTGTTAAATTTTGATCAATAAATAGAGGTCCTACACTATGGTTTTTCAATATTCCTGCCCAAACGTTAATTTTTTCTGGATATTGGGTATGTATTTCTCGGAAAACGTGAGGGTTGGTGTCACTCCAATAACGGCAATTTTGTCTGTGAACATTTCCGTTTAAAAAATATACATTCGTCACTAAAACAAATATTGTGGAGATAAGTAGGATGCCTTGCAATGGTTTCCCTATTGATTTCGCAGAATTCTGTTCTTCGATCAGGGTCATCTTCAGTTAATTGGTGTACCATTTTAATTTTGTAAGGATGATACTTATTCCTCTTCAAAAGTCTCACACAGTAGAAGGAGACACTTCACAAACATTCGCGACGGAATAAGTACTAACATCTCACCAATTATTTGCACTTGCTGTTCTTCCGAAATGAACGGATGACCCGGGGCTTTTTGTTATGTATACCTATTTTCTACAGATTGGACGATTCGGAAATCGTTCATTGAAAATCCTTTCGGTTTCGTGAAAGTTACGCCTCGCACCGTAAATAAAAAGCTCATCAATTTTTTCTTCCAACGGACGAGAGTTGACCATTTTAGAGATTGTTGACGTGGTACCTTTCTACTAGTAAAACCGAAAACTAAATGAGAATATTCTAACTGAACAATGATGCTCATTGTCGTACTGACATTTTTTGTCGTTTTTATAAACAAAAAATAACTTAATACCTTCCCTCGTTCACAGGCAGATGGGGCGATGACAAACCTGTCGTTTGTTGTTCACTTCAGCCTAGTTCGAGGAATGATACTCTGAAGATAGACACTACATTGCACTGAGGAGTGGCCATAGTGTGATGAGCTGTTTTCCCAGGTTTTGCTCCGTGTTCTGTGTTTTTTATCCTTATAAGGATTATTTTCAAAATGTTTCGGCAAAGTCTCATTTGCCATCTTCTGGTGAAGTCTGGAATTTTATAACTAGACAACAAGTTGTACAACTTTGTATGTTGTATAATGAAAAGCAATGTTTCTTCTTAGAAATGCCTAGCAATGAAAGTAACTACCAGAGAACTTGAAAGTTTCATAGTAAAAATTCAGTATCTACTCTATAGAGAACTGATGAAAAAATCCATAATCGTACAGAAATTGTGCAAATTGGCAAATGCATATTTCTCACGGAAGCCCTAACCCAGATAAATAATCCTGTGTTCTCGATCTTCGATTCTTCAAACCTCGACATTGATTCGTCCCGCAATTACAAGTGACAAGTCAGTTATTACCGAAATGTATTATTCAAGACACGGACCAAAGCACTTTCTCGAATTACTTGCCCGTTAACGCTGTCGAATAATAAACGCTGACCCCGGTTTGTTTAGGTCGCTGTAGAAATTATCGTCGTTCGCTCTTTGGGCCCATTCATCGCTTTTCTATTGTTCATAATAGCGATACTTGCTTTCTACGATAGAATTTCATGGAACATTTGGCGAACGATATCCTTCAACCGGACGTGGTTTCACTTTTATCTGCCGATGACGGGTTTTGACAGGCGGTAATTCATCAAAATTCTGCTCAGGGATGACATTAGGAATCAGAAAGAAAACAATTTCCCGAATTGTTTATGGTTTGACGTGAATAAGGTCAAGGTTAGCTGATTTATGATAGGTTTAGGAATTTTGAACTGTACCGCACTCTCCCTCTGCAGTGAATCATAATTCTGCTTGCAATCAAGCTGAACTATCCTTCATATTTTGTTTTTTTATAATAGTCCAGTCATTATAGTAAGTTCACCTCGGAATTCGAGATACCCAGCTGTAAGTCTGTAAATACTTGTATGTTGACACCCTATAAGTTGTCTCAAAACCTACATATGGTAGGGTGTAAGCAACTATTAAATTTCAAGGTCAAAGGTCACAAAAATCGGTTTTCTGCGCTTTTTTTGGAAATATCTCATTTCCTATGGGTTTTTTGCTATTTGTATTCATTATCAATATTGTAGAATACAAAATTCTCTACAAATTTTGTTTGAAAAAATTTTTTATACGGTGAACCGTTTTCGAGATAGAGGGCGGAGAGCGCGCGGTCACAGCATCACTTCAGGTCAACCGGTGCCTCCGATCGAAAACGCGCCATATATAGTTGATGAACTATCGATAAATCAATAATTATAAATATTTGTCAATTTGTATTCTACAATATTGATAATAAATACAAATAGCAAAAAACCCATAGGAAATGAGATATTTCCAAAAAAAGCGCAAAAAACCGATTTTTGTAACCTTTGACATTGAAATTTAATAGTTGCTTACACCCTACAATATGTAGGTTTTGAGACAACTTTTAGGGTGTCAATATACAAGTATTTACAGACTTACAGCTGGGTATCTCGAATTCCGAGATTCTTACTTAATTTAAGCTTAAATGACTGGATTATAAGCTTTCAATCAATTTGCAATGTTTGTATGTATACGTACAGGGTATTAGTGATAAGTGTGAAAAACTTCAGAGGGTGCTTAGTCATCTTCATTTTCATCAGGTTAAAAATTTTTCCCTTACTCTTTCAACTGAGATTCGTCAGGAGGACGAATGATTCATAAAGATCAATGACCTTTATGCCGCCCTGGCCTTGTCTACCCCTTCATGACGGGGGTATTTGATGAACAAACTGTTCATTTTCACAGACGTCGTGGGGCCTTCACTCAAACGAGCAACTGGGCCTTCTGAATCGAGTTGGGTCGTCTATAGTGTAATTTACAACTTCCCTAACTAATGGGTTATCATGAGTTTCTGCTGACTCGAAAACTCCCTGATTCCTCGACTGAATGGACTGACGTATAGTTAACAGCTTCAAGTACTGCGGATGGTTTCATTCCGCACGAACCATGGAGCATTCACCAGCACCCTGAGAAGTTTGTTTTGCAACCTTTCCAAACTGGAGAGGTTGGACGTGGCGGTTTGTCCCCAAGCACCTGAAGCATACAGGCTTGAATATCGTGTTGAATAGTAAAATCTTATTTTTAAGATTGAGTTTTGAATTTCTATTGACCAGAGGATAGAGTTTAGCTATCCTCATCTGCACTTTGCTCTTGATATAATCAATGTGAGTCAGGTGAGTCGGCGGTCTACCCAAAGACCTAGGTACTTGACTTGCGTTTGCCATTCGATCTCCCTGCCTGAAATCACGACCCTTGTATCAGGAGAAACTTTACGTCTCCCCAAGTCTATCTCCTGAGTTTTTTCTGGATTCACTCGAATCGTCAAGGTACAAGCGAGGAGATCCGTATCATCGGCGTAAAGGGAAACCTTCACGTGATCGAATCTCGAAAGGTCGCTCACATAAAGGCTGTACAGTAATGGAGACAGCACAGCTCCCTGAGGCACTCCAGCTTGGATTTCCCTGACGGGATACAGGGTTCCTTCAACTCAGACCTGAAATGTTCTGCTTTCCAGAAAGGACGTAATTCACCGGACCAGACCCCGAGGCAGATCAAAATCGAGCATTTTGCCAGACTCGTGCCAGACTCGGTCGAAGGATTTCGAAATATCCAGGAAGACGAGATGGTCTGTCTTCCTGTTATTCAGCTCTGAGATGAAATTTTCGACCAGTCTCAGGGCCTGCAGCTCGGTGGAGTGTGCCTCCTGAAGCCGATTTGTTTGTCAGGCAGAACATTTCGGTCTTCAATTTCTTCTGTTAGCCTTTGCAGCACAACGCGTTCAGCCAACTTAGCCGTTGAGCGAAGTAGACTAATCGGAATATGATTCTGAAGAAACAGCGGGTTCTGGCCCTGTTTCGGAATCATGACAACTACGGTATGCTTCCATCTGAGAAGTATCTGAGAGTGATTGAGCTGTTGATAATGTCCAGCAGGTATCTGATGAAGTTCTCCGGGAGCTGCTTCAACAACCTGTTGTTGATTGAATCAATTCCCGGAGCCTACTTCAGAGGGTTACACTGCATGAACAGAAAAATGAAATAAAAATAACAGTTTGCTATCTTTTGTCCGGTAATGCTTCACTGACAGGCGTCAGTATGTTGTATTCAACGGCTTCAAGTCTGTAGAATATGCAGCTAGCTACCTTGGTGTTCCACAAGGAAGCAACCTAGGCCCACTTCCCTTTAACGACATAGTTGAGGTCATTGACATCAACTGTTTGATATACAATTATATTGTGAGATTAATAACATCGAGGACTGTCTTCAATTCTTCTTCAATTTGAAACGTATCGAACAATGGTGTTTTCAAATGCTAGTAAATGTAATGTGATGACTTCCACACTGAAAAATCGGTCATTTTTATATCAAAATTTAAAAAACGATATTCCACTTCAACGGCCTCTCACATTCACCGATCTAGGTGTTACATTTGACACAAAACTTTCCTTAGATGTAGATGGATTCGAGATTTCTTGGATCCATCTACATCAAACACCTCATACTATGTCTTCGTCAGATCAAAATTAGAATATGCATCCATAATCTGGAATCCATATCATCAGTTGTATACAGAGAAACTTGAATCAGTGCATTATTAGTTAGACTCGAAAATTCCCGGAGTTATGAAGGATAAAAGTAAAACTTACACCAAACTGCAGAAAATTATGGATGCATTTACAAACTTCTTCAAAAGTGTTTATATTATATCTGATGTCTCTTCATGTAATACCCTTGATAACTGCACAAATAATTTACCAACAATAATTATCGATCACACATCTGAAGATCTTGATCTGCCAATGTCCTCTCTCTCATGAAACAAAATATAGGGTGTCTCCAGAGGCTCCAATAAATTCAATACACCGCCAGAATACTTCGTGACACTATTGTCAAACTTGAACCAGTTCGTTTCGTCTTTGATCAAGGCGTAATAATTACCAAATTCAACACCAGAACCTCAGTGATTGAAGTGTTTATCTATTTCGAACCTTCGTAAGAGTTTGGTGCTTCCGTCAGAGGTTGAGTCATGTTTAAAGATCATCAGTGTTATTATTGA
Source organism: Leptinotarsa decemlineata (assembly GCF_025532065.1). Lineage (NCBI taxonomy): Eukaryota > Metazoa > Arthropoda > Insecta > Coleoptera > Chrysomelidae > Leptinotarsa > Leptinotarsa decemlineata. Next base: position 1,753,699 of record NW_027412547.1, read on the forward strand.
CCCACATATTCTACAAAAACTCAATTTCAAAGTACCTAGACCAACACCACGTACAAATATTCTAAAACGTTCACCCCTGCATAATATGTGTGTCAATTGCAATTCATTATATTGTCAGCTCGACATTTTTTACTGTTTCATCTCTGGGATTAGGTCTTTTTACTTCAGCTAATTCTATATATATGGTTTTTACCTATTAGTTTATCGTAATTTCATTGTATTGTAATTTGACTTGTATCCCTGTAGTTCGATGTAACCTGTAGAGCAGTGTATAAATACATAAATAAATAAATAAATGAATGTAAAAAATAAGTAATGTATTAATCAGTGAGTTTCCTGGAGTGCCAAAGCAAATGATGATAACTATCAGAAGGACTATCATTGCGGCAACGTCTTTACGATTTTGTTGATGCGGGAAGTATTATTATTATCAATCAATACCGCAGTGTGAATAGTTTCTGTCCAAATGAACTTTCCATTGGCATTTCAATTTTCTACAGAGAAATTATTTTACTCATGTGTTATATCGCATGTTGGTCCAGAAATTATTTGTTTCAGTTTCTCTTGTTCAACCTGTTGAAACTAATTATTTTTACAATATTCGAACGCGGTGTTTTTGTACTGATTAATAAGGTGATATAAATGTTAATACGACAGTAACGTTTGCTTTTTGATTCTTTCGTGCAGTTTATTCGGGTCATGATGCGTTCAGCTGCATCGAACAAGAGAATAAGCTGCATAATAGTTTTTCTGTGATAATAATTCAACATACTGATGAACCATTTGAGGTTATGTTGTTGGTGACTTGTTTATAGAAAGGGGCCGCCCATTAATCACGTGAGGCTGAAAGGGAGGAGAGGGTCACGCGAAAATTACGAAATCTCACAAGGGGAAAGGGAGAGTGTAGTAAGATATCACGTGTATTTATTTTTATGTGAAATTCGCGATTTCTGAATCTAAAAGCGGCGTTACCTCATACGTTTTTCATTTTGACCTGAATGTTTTCTGTATTCTGAAGAACAATGAAATTAGCTTTTTTATTTATGAAGACACACTGAATGCAGAGAGATATCTCCAAATATTAAGGACGACTGTAACCGATTTTCTTGAAAATTTGCCTTTAGAGGAATATAGGAATTCGTGGTTTCAACTGGACGGTGCGCCAGCTCATTCCACCCAGGAAGTTTCCAGGAAACTTGACGAACTCTTCGACGATCGTTGGTTTAGACGTTTAGGGCCGTGGGATTGGCCACCGATATCACCCGATCTCACGCTACTTGACTTTTTTATGGGGTGTTTTGAAAGAAAGGGTATACAGTACTCCAGTGCCTACCTTAGAAGAATTGCGACGGCGAATAGTGCGGAGTATTGAAGATCTGGATCCCCAGGAAATTGAAAAAGAAACCACAAGTTGCGTAGGTACAAAAAAAAACATTTTTTAAAGTGTTTAGAATGTAACGGACAACATTTTCAGCATTTATTGTGAAAATGTGATAATTTGTTTACAATTTTGTTATTTTGAATCATCCTATTCTGTTATTGTCTGTACTTTCAATGTTGTAGCCCACAAAATCTTACTTGTTACCTAGAAATGACTGATTTTTGGTACAGTTGTTCCCTGGAAACTTTGAGCCATAGTTAAGGAAATTATTTTGTAACCTTACAAACTTCCTCTCGTTCATTCATATTAATTCAGGATACATTTGGTTGAATTTTTTACACGTTCTGACAATGATTTAATCACTTTGTTCATGTGTATAATAAATAATTTCATAAGAACTTCGTTTGAATAATCGATATTTGCATTCATTTTGGAAGATGATTCGAAACACCGTCGATAACTCTTTGTAAATTACTTATAAAAGTAACCGAACTGTTATAAGCTTGATAATTCCACTGCTACCTAAATCCAAATTCTAAAAAAAAAAGTTTCTAGAAGAAGCGGCTTTATTGAGAAAACTTGACGATTTAAGTATAGGGACATGATATATAATCTTGAAGCATTTTTCACCATCTTTCAATTTATCGAGTAATATACAGGGGGTTTCATTTGAAAAAATTAACTTTCGACTACTTTTATGCACAATGGAAATAATAGTAATTTTAGCATGCCCTGTATGATATGGGGTCGATTTCTTGGTGTTATTTGAATATTTCGAGTTTGTCCAAACTATCTTCAAAATATCAACTTTTCATGAATTGAGAGTAGTGATGTACTTAATTTCAATTAAGACTATGTTTTGGACCATATTTAGCACAATTAATTTTTTATCTCGAAAACAGATAGAGATAGGTATAGGACATCATCAACAAAAAAGTATTAAAATACCAGAGCGATTCCAAAAATGTATTAATATACGGCGTGTTCTATTTAAAAAAATAAAGTTGCTAGGACTCTTTGATGGAAGTGGCAACGCCGCAATGCTGAAAATATTTTAGATCGATAGAACAGGTAAGGAAATGTGAGAGGTGAAATTTTCAGAAAAATCATGCTCTGCGTTTTCCAGAAACGTCTAACCTACCATCGACCGTGAGTCACCCTGTATAGTATACTGTTAGGTATTGGTCCACCATAGTTATTCGTTAGTCAGGGAAGCTATAGATTACGCTGTAGACGACCCTTCTTGATATAGAAGGCCCCGACACTCTGTCGAATGAGGCCTCTATGTCCTCCGTTAACAGATGAATAATATCTTCATCCATCTCACCCCAGCCAGGTAGGGGTACACCGCGAAGGGCGGTATGGATGTCTGAGGACTTTCATGCCACCATCAAAAATCAGTTATGACCCATTTGTCCCTCTGACAAAAACCAGCCCAAAGGGTAAGGGAGCAAGGCTCCAGCCTGTTCAAAACGACGATGACCATCGACCATAGTTATTCATAATATATTTTAGGAAATCCAAAAGACAAAGTGAGAATTCGGAAAAGTCTGGAATTCACGAAATTAAATGTAAGGACTACGATGCAAAATATTATGGACATACAAAAAAATCTATTAAAATAAGATATAAGGAACATCAGAAAAATCTGCAGTCGCTCATCATATTTTGCAATAAAACCATTTCATAGACTTAAGTTCATCAAGATTAGTTAGACAAGTGAAATAATTTTATATAGCTTATGATATTGGATAACATTGTATGTGAGGATCTAGAAGTGATTTCGAATTGGGGTGAAAGTAACCAGGTCAAATTCAATGCCACAAAATCCCAATCTCTCTTGTCAAATTGGACATTAGAGTCTTTCTAAATTTGATGACATAATAGTCGGAGACGATAACCAACCGTTTTTTCCGTAATATCAGTAGTATATAAACTTTTTGAAAAGAAAGGTTTTGACTTTCTTCTTCTCCATCTTCAGAAAAAATGTGGGAATCTTTCTTCCTCATCTCCCATATTTTTTGCATATAGATGGAGGCGTAGAAATCCAACATCCCTCTTTACCCAGAAACTAATTTCTTTCAAAAATATAGCCCTTTCGATTCATATGATCTCAAATTGGGGATCTCTAGAAAACAAATCCATCATTGAATCAAGTTTTTTATAGGAAAAATGTTTATTATTGAAGTGAAAAGTATCAAAAAATTAAATGAGATATGAAGGGGATCTAGTGAATATAGGCTATAATATAATCTACACTTCAAAAAATGTATACTCCCAAAAGTTTTTGCAAAGTCAGAGGGTGCAACCTGTTCGAAACACCATTATTTTTTAATGGTACTAGTTCATCTGAAACTGAAGTTATGAATGATATGGAAATTTCACAGGTAATGGTTCATATTTGTCTATAATTTCGTCTACTAACATAAATGTTCTTTGCGGATATTATTAAAAAAATGACAAATCCGATATATCGTTCTATTTCTTACAATATTATTGTCTGACACAGACAATAATATTGTCTGTGTCTGCCGACGCCCCTGGCCATAGTTATAAATTATATAATTTTTGTAATACCTATGCTCATTTTTCTGAGATGAAATGAGTCTTCAAAGCAATTGTTCAACGTTTCAACCGCAATGGACGATATGAAAACAACAATAGAAAATAATTTCCTGTTTGTAGTCTAGTCACCTCCGACTATTTATAAGAGCGATTGAAACTGCGAAATCGTTATGCTGTTTTAATGAAATTCATAAGGCAGAATTTCATATCCATAATTCGAAACATTAGGATTCATATCAGATAGTGCATGGAAAACAATACCAGTCGAATGTGAGAAGAGGAGAAAGAGACATTGAAGGGAAGGTTAGAAAGCAGCTGCTCCGATTACTTTATTTGATAGACAATGAAAATACATTTGTGGTTCTTGAAATGTCTATAGAAAGCTTCATATATCAATAAATATTCATTCTATTGAGTCGTGGTAAACATTGTTCTATAGAGGATTTTCTACTGTATACAGGGTGTCCCATATAAAACTCCGCGGGCAAATATCTGAAAAATGAGAGAGAATATCCATATTTCGTGAAGGCAGATGATTTTGACGTCAAAGGGTCCTCTTATTTGCGAAGAGATCCAGATCCAATAGGCGTCATCCATTAGGGCGTCGCGACACCGACGCCAAGTTTTTTGAATGGTAACCTAGATTTTCCGATTCGTTTTTGGATTCTGCATTAAATTATGAATTTAGCCATATAGCACACTTGTAGTTTTCTTTGAATACTGATGATAAAAGGCAATTTTTTCGCATGAATAAGTCAAAATGAATGCAATAATACAAGTTTGATAAAATGAATCCATTAGTTATGATTTCATTGTCTGTTCAATTTTATCTAGTTGCGTATTTCTGTACAAATTAAAATAAATGTTTCAAATTACCAAAAAAATATGTTTCTTTGACCATAACTCGACTTACATGATGATAACGAAATAAATTAGTGATAAGAAGAATCATTTTAGTAGGTGTTCGAACTGCCTCCCTTCACGTAGAATACTCATATTGAATATTTTTAGTAATTCCCGATTCAAGACAGCTAAACGCGTCTCTCGCGTTATGGATCCACAAACATTTGTGATACTATTTTTCAAATCCTCTAAATTTTGTGGACGTCGCATATAAACTGAGTCTTTGATATATCCCCACAAAAAGAAATCTAGTGGAATAATATCTGGACTTCGAGCTGGGCATGGTATTGGACTCTTATTTCCAATCCATTTCTCATTAAAAGTATCATCCAAATATTGAGTAACTATTCTATTATTATGTGGAGGCGCCCCATCTTGTTGAAACCACAAATTCAATCGAGTTTGTATTGGTTAATTCTCCAAAAGATTCAGCAACACATGTTGTAGAAAAACCAAGTACCTCTTCCCAATGAGAATCCTTTCGAAAAAATGAGGTCCTATCGAATAACCATCAATGATTCCGCACCAAACATTAACCCCCACACAGACTGAAATCTCGTTTCTTGCACCCAATGAGGGTTCACGTCAGACCAAAAGTGACAATTATGTTTGTTTATAATACCGTTGTTATGGAAACGGCTTTCATCACTCCATAATATTTTTTTCAGAAACTTATCATCATCAAGAACACGGGTGGACAACCATGCAATGAAGTTCAATCTTCTATCAGCATCTCCTGAATATTGGAATATATTTTAGTTATTAAAAATGAAACATGAACATTATTACCTGGATGTAGTCCTTGAACCAAATGTATTTTGTACGGATGGAATCTGTTTTTTGACAAAATACGTTGTATTGACGAGTTAGAAATGTCACAATTAGGGGAAGTACGTCCAAAATGACATATACGGACAAAACGATACATTAGTGATATTTAAAAAACTGCGCGGTATAAGCTGTCAAAAGTTAGCCAATCAAGAAACACCTACACCGGAAATATACCATTGGACTTTTGAGAGCCGTTTAAAATACAGAACGGACGCCATGTTGACATTTGTGTTTTGAGGTTGGAAAGAAATTTGTTAGTGGTCATTTGTTTTTTGTTTTTCGGTAAGTTTTCTTTTGTTATTTTACTGTCCTATAATTTTATATTTCGAAACATTTTGTGTTTGAGGTGATCGCGTAAAATTTAAAACATTATTGTCACTGCAACAAGATTATTCTTCGAATCGTAATATTTTTTGAGGCTATGTACAACACTATGGACAAAACGACATGTGTCATTTTGTCCGTAGAGAAGATTTTTTTTTAAGTAAATCTACGTAAATCTTTTTAATTTACAGAATGGCAATATGCCCCGAAATTATAAGAGGACAAGTAATCGGCAATCATGGAGTCAAGAAGCGATGAAAAAAGCTATTGAGGCTGTTAAAGAGAAAAAAATGGGTTGGCTTCTGGCTTCTAAGACCTTCAAAGTGCCACAAGCTACACTAGATGGATGGATTTTTAAAACGCCATAAAGACATATCTTTACGAAAACCGGAGCCTACCTCCGCAGCTAGAGCCCAAGCTTTTAATAGATCTCAAGTAAGAAAGTTTTTCGATAACTATCAAGAATACATAGACAAACACAAATTAAACGCAAACCGGATCTACAATGTGGACGAATCGGGGCTGTCTACTATCCAAAGACCTCAAAAGATCCTGGCTACCGCTGGCAGAAAGCAAGTAGGTACCATTACAAGCGCGGAGCGGGGATCTAATGTGACAGTTGTGTGTTGCATGAACGCAGCTGGGTCGTATGCACCTCCTTTCATGATTTTCCCAAGGAAAAATATGAAAAACGAGCTCGTGGATGAAGCACCAACTGGTACGGTAGGAGTAGCTCAAGAAAGCGGGTGGATGACCACTAAAATTTTTGTGAAGTGGCTCCAGCATTTTCAAAGCTTTGTAAAATCTAGTCATAATGATAAAGTCCTTCTTATTGTCGATGGCCATGCCAGCCATAAGTCATTCGAAGCTTTGAACTTTGCCAAGGAGAATGGAATCGAAATTGTTTGTCTTCCTCCACACTGCACTCATCTTATGCAGCCTCTCGATGTGTGCTTTTATGGACCGCTCAAGACATATTTCAACTAAGAAATTTCTGTCTGGCTTAGAAATCATCCAGGAAGAGTGGTGACAGCTCTTCAGATCGGATATTTATTTAATCAAGCTTATGGAAAGACTGCTTCAGTTCAAAATGCATGCAATGGTTTCAAAAACACTGGACTATCGCCAGTTAATCCAGACATATTTCCAGATCACTTTTTTGAACCAGTTGAAACAACAAGTATGTCAATAGCTTCCACAGCTGATAACTCAGACTCAATTCAGGATCAGAACCTTCCATCGATGCCAATAGAACCGGAGGCTGGCGAGATTATGGCCCAGGAGCAGAATAAGGCCCCTGAATCTTCATCAAAGCCATCCACTAGTTCTTGTAAACCATTTACTTCATCGGATTCTTCAGACGCAATAGCAGTCACTAATGATATTCATAACACACTGACTGGCCGTTAGACATTTCCCAACCATCCACAAGTTCATTTGCATCGACAAGTTCTTTAGCTGTTCCAGTTAATGTCATTTCTCCAGTTCCCAGTGGTAAATTTGTAAGTGGACAGGGTAAACGAAAGCCAAAGAAACGAACGACAACATTCCTACTTACGTCATCACCGAATATGGCAGAATTAAAGTACAAACGAGAGATTGCAGCTGAAAAACCAACTCGTAAAAGGAAACAAGCAGTTACTAAGTCTCTTTACATTGATGATGACTCAAATGAAGAGCGCTCTGATCAAGAAGACGAAGAAGATGATTGTGCCTATATTTACACTGCAACGATCTCTACTCACGTTCAAAGCCTGGTGAGGGGTGGTTGAGGTGCAGGCGGTGCAGTCGTTGGGTTCACGCAGCCTGTGCTGATTTGCCAAAGCGTACCAAAAATTTTGTTTGCGAATTGTGCAATTAATTTTTAATGTTAATTAAAACATCCATTTAGTGCCAAAGATTTGGCTAAGCCAGCGAATGCTTAGTCTGACGGTAATTTTCTGTCAGGATACCGATTAGCGTATATTCTCACGGCTTCTTTTGAATTTCTTCTTGCTTCGCCATGAATACATAAAATATCATCTGACAGATCGATAAATATATTATTGCATTTATTTTGACTTATTCATGGCCCTCTTTATACTACGCAATAAAATTGCCTTTTTTCATCAGTATTCAAGAAAAACTACAAGTGTGCTATATGGCTGAATTCAGAATTCAATGCAGAATTCAAAAACCAATTGAAAATACTGGGTTACCATTTAAAAAAATTGGCGTCGGTGTCGCAACTCCCTAACGGATGACGCCTAGTGCTGGATCTCTACGTAAATAAGAGGACCCTTTGACACCAAAATCATCTACTTTCACGAAATATGGATATTCTTTTTCATTTACCCTGTTTATTGGTGCTGTTAATTTTTTTCTCGAATTTTGATTTTTTGCCTTTTCGGCTTAATGCTATATGATGTTGTTAAGCGATTTCCGCCAATTTTTCTTTTAGATAGTTTAAAACATATTGAAAAGGTCAAAAAGCTTGAAAAGTGGTTGCCCCACGATTTGAATGTTTCGAAGTCTGTTATTTTTGGCTTTTGCACACCAAAATGATCATTTTTTACATCAAATCTTGACGTGTGATGAAAAGTGGACCCTTCACGACAACAGGACAGTGGTTGTAAACCGATAAGCTATTCAGGCACTTTCCACAGGCGAAAACCTACCAAAAAACATGGTTACCTCATGGTGGTCAGGGGCTAGTGTGATTCAGTATAACTTTCTGCAACTGGACCAAACAGAAGAAGTCCGATCCTGCTCCACGACAAATCCAGACCTCTTGCCAACCGACTACCATCTTCTCAAGCACTCTGGAAATGACCTCTGAGTGTATGCCTCCAACTGTCAACTACGAACTGTCTTATAAAGTACTATTCCAGAGTAGGGAGGACTGGATCCTCCGGGAGAAGGAAATATTAAGAGTAGATAGTTGTTGGTTCACAGATGGATCAAAAACACCTTTGTCGACTTTTCGAATCTCGATCCTTAAGCTTCTGAACGTTTTTTGTAAATATGTCGGTGAACTACGAGAATGTATCATTTCTAAGAAGGCGAACAGAATTGGTGATTAAGAAAAAGCATCTTGTGCAAATAATTTTATTTATCACAATATTATTTACAAGCACTTACACATAAACTATGTTCAATTTATATAAAATAATTCACACTAACATACGCCTGTGTGCTGAAACAGAAACAGTTCAATAATAATGATTGAAATAACCAAACAAGTAACATATTGGACTAATAGTAATAAAAGTCTCATGAATCGAGAATTTGTGATTTTTTTATTTACAAGGATGTGTGTGTCACCCGATCCGTAATATCAAAAAACAAGTTTTCTGATGAACTCCTAGTCTGGATTCTCAAAACATTCGAAAATGTCGTTTTCATCGGAAAATTATCAGTTGTTGGAGAGAAAAGTTGTTTTGTTTTTTCGAAAAAGATCCATTCACTTCATTCCCATTTGTTTTTCTCAAGGCAACTAGCCCTCAAAACGAACATAACGAGAAGAGTTGAAATCTACAATAAAATTGCCATTTCCGGTTTTCACTTCCGGTCGTCCGATTTCAATAATTCTATTCGATTTTAGTCGTGCTTTCGACACAATTAATTACGATTTGTTACTGAACATGTTGCATTATATAGGTTTTTCAGAAAATTCACGAGTGCTAATAGGCAATTATCTCAAGGATAGGCAGCAAAAAGTTGTTCTCGAAGATAAGAGCTCTGAATATTCGAAACTCAAGTCAGGTGTCCCGCAGGGATCTATACTGAGGCCTCTTCTGTTTACTATACATTCCTCTCATCTGGTGACTGGAATAAAAGCCTGCAATATTCATTTATATGCTGATGAAATAGAAATGAATAGAAAGAAATATATTTAAGCATTTTCAGAAGTGTAAACGACATAGGGGGCTAACTTTATTATTATTGAAGATAAGAGAGGGATATGAGTACTCTAACCTCACACTTTTTTTGGAGAACATGGAAATGAAAAGCATTCATTTTATTCATTTTGAAAGTATATTATAAAACCATTCATACAAAATATCGACATTATTGAGACTGCAGCTGAACGGACTTCCTTTGGAACGATGCCCTCAGGACGTGCAGCGTTGTCAAATGTTAGATAGAGAGTGGGGGACGTCAAAGAAAACACACGACATTGGGGAGGTGGCTGATATTATTATTCGAAAGTATATTAATGTCATTGAGCAGATGAAACAGCCAGTAATGAAATGTTGAAGGATACAGCCAGAAAATTGAAGAGTTTCGTGTAAAAGTTTTCGACTATTGAAGAAAGATATTCAAGACAGAGTGCTCGATCGAAAAGTATCTCAAACGAGATATTCATTCAACCTCACAGCGTAGAAAATATCACCGCCAATGCTGAAAATAAATTTTGTGCTTTTAACTGCAATAATAAATAACGTTTTGTATGTAAAAGTACCAAAGGATGTGAAATTCATGGCAATAAGTGTGAAGACCAATAATTTCGATCATAAATGCAATGGAACAGAAAGGAAATTGAAGAGTTTAACATTTGTCATTGACAACCAGTTGGCAGTTTTCGTAAGCGAAGTTCCAAAGAATACCCCCTTCAAATATGAGCCACTGATAAGCCACTTCCGACGTAGAATCCCTATAGTTCATCTACTAGTACTTTAGGATATTGAGTTCAAATCCACCTTTTACGAGAAATATAGATGCTATACCACCAAATTCATCGAGCATGTGAAATTATGACTTGTAATGTCAAATAATTATTTAATTAATGATTGTTTGACGTTGATACCGATTTTCAGTCCACTTTTCACCCTCCAACAATCAAATGAGAGCTGACAAGTTATGAAATATCGAAACATTTCATGAATGTTTGAATGATCATTACGTTGACTTCCTGTTTTGAAAAAGACCCTTAATTTGAATTCTTGAAGTGTTCACAAATAATATAAAATTTCCCAATGAAAACGCTTTACAAACTCATCAGACGGTTTCGTATTTGATTTATCCGTAGTACAAAACAGTTTACAGCGTATATTGATAAGCGAACATACTCAAAAATACGCTCAAAAATAGTCAAATTTGAGAATTGAGCTCAAAAAATGTTTGATATGTGACTTAAATGTCAAGAAAACAGGGCTTGGTAAATATTTCTCCAGAACAAAAGTATTCAAAAATTAATGCCTGTTCAATATTCGAGAAATATTTACCATGCTTCTACCGCTCCGATAATGAAGAGAACCTCTATATTAATGTTATTATCATCTAGATTTTTGACAGTTTTATATATGGCCGGCAATTTACTAATATACTGTTATTATTATAGTCGTTACAAGAACTTTCGATATAGTATCAAACAATTCAAGATGAAGACATTATCATACGCGTTCATCATATTCAGCGAATATTATTGATTTCACAATATTTCTCTTGCGAATATTGAACAATTTATCATAGTTACATTGATGAACAATATTCAAAATCACATAAGCTTTTTCAGCATATATACAAAAAGCGTAACAATATTCAATAGAGTCAAAATGTCACTATGGACCAGCTCCAAACCTGAAGCAAGAACGATTCTCTGAAGAAGAGGTATGTAGAATGATTTCAACATTAAATAAATTTTTCAACCCCGCACTGACATTGTATATTTTAAGAACAAATTATATATGAGTATGTTTTCTAAACGTTTTCTCGCGTTTTTCAAATGAAAATTTTTCTCACATCCACCCATCAGTAGAATTCGATCCAACCGTTTACATTTCAAATAGTATCAGGGATGATTTCAAATCTTGTTCGAAAGGTCATATTTTCAACTCACAAAAGGGGTGAGTTATGAAAGCAAATGATATCTATATGTTTACTCACTAAAGTGTTAGGGGTTGTGTTTGAAACGAATTTGGTCGTTCTCGAGCAGTTCCGGTACGCTAGAGTCGCCCACAAAAAAATTTAACGAACCTGAATCGGGTGACCTTGCAGGTCGGTCGACAAGTCCTCTTTGACCGATTAATCTAGCCCAAAAAGTCACATTCAAATTATATCGAAAAGCGGTCAACTCATTCTTATGGTGACAGGAACTAGGTTCAAGAATGTCTGCCAGTGTCAAGGTCAAAAATGTCAACAAATGAATTGGTACTGATTCCTCATTTCTACTTTTAGCAGACTATATTTATGTTTTCATCACAAGCACCGAATTCCAAGTTTAACAACAAGTAAAACATTTTTGGTAGACATCAGGATAACTACTCAATGCATAATTGACCATATTCACGTAAAAATAGTTTTAAATGTTTCAATCAGCTTCAGGCGCTTTATGATTGGCAACACTGATATTTGACATAATATTGAGGAGTAGACGTGTAATTGCTGTGATTATAATTGAAAAACTTGCAGTTTTACCGCGTTAATTTGGATGATTTAGTATTTTGGTCATATAGCACCTACATTTAGTGCACGTGTTGATATTCTTTCGTGTTGATATTCACTTTCTCTTATGTTAGTTAAAGTATTTCTTGTCACAGGTTGACAGTATGAACTTCACATGTACAAGATATCAATGTTATATGACCAAAACACCCAATCAGTTTTATCAAACGCGATCAAATTTGAATTTTTTTAACTACACAGTAATTACACGCCTGCTTCTTAATATAATGTGCCAAATATCAGTATGGCCAATTTCGAAACGCCAGAAAATATAACTTTTAACGGGTGATGATCAACTGTATTGCCAAATATGCGCCAAACTAACCGACTAGTATAAGACAACAAGTATAGCTGAGGCACTAGTCAGTCTAATAATAACACTGATGGTCTTCAAACATGGCTCAATCTCTGACGGAAGAACCAAACTCCTACGGAGGTTCGAAATAGATGAACACTTCAATCAAGCAGATCACTATTATAATTTTCATGCAGTCATTGTTCACTGTGGTTCTGGCATTGAATCATGCCATATTCGTGTCACTAAGTGTTCTGGCGATGTCTTGAATTTATTGGAGCCTCTGGAGACACCCTACATTTTATTTTATGAAAGAGGAGACACTGCCAGATCAAGATCTTCAGATGACGTGGTGCTGCAGGTTTTTCCGGGTTTTTCTGCAGCTGAAAAAGTAAATGCGCCACTGGAGTCAATGGAGTCGCCCCGGAGCTTCAATTAATTTTTGTTGTTGTTTCATAACTTCATAATTTGTATTACTTCATGCATAAATATAACCTTATTAAATATATTTTTACGTGAATATGGTCAATTAGTCTTCAAGGAGATAAAAAGCGTAATTTTCTATACAGCATTTTCATCCCGACATATTTCATAAATAAAAAAATAGATAGCGTTGAAAAAATTAATTGATGACATTCCTTCCAAACGAATTATCATTTAACCCCTGATTTTATTTATAACTAAATGGTTGAATCACAATCTGCCTAGAAAATGGAAGTGACAAAGTCAAAAATATGCTTTAGGAATTTTCCCCTTCAAATGAGGGACCTGTATGTGGTTTTTTGTACTTTTCAGCTTGAGAGCCTTATGCCGTTCCAAATACTTTGAATTATTTCTCTACCTTCATTTTCATGCATGAAATGCATGTTGATGAATTCCTCAAAACAATCAATTGGGTTGATTAGTTTCATGAAATCTGGTCTCTTGCTATAGAAAGTTCTCAAGTTCGATCAGTTCTAGACACTTCGATGTTATAGTTCAATTTTATGTTTTTCAAGTTTCCGTACTTCAGGATGTTGTTTTTGTATCGGATGTTCAAGAGCATAAAAATATCTTCCATAATTCATCTGCAGTTTTTTCAAAAGACTTACTATAAGTATGTCCCTTATAGACACGTCAGGTCTAAAATCCTATCAACAAACTTGTAAAATAGCCTAGAAACATGATCTTTTTAGAATGTATTTGTCGTAATCTCTTCCTTGGTTTTCTATCCATTACCATCTGCTGCCTACAATAAATAAACTCAGGCTTCTATCTTTAGAAAGCAGAGAGCTTGAATATTTGATAGTTGGAAGTGATCAAGAATAGTTCTGGTTTAGCATTTTGCCCTACAACTTTCTTGGGTTTTAGAATTTATTCTCAGAGTTTACAAACTGCCTTCTGAAAATTTCTCGTTGTTTCTTCAAATACGTTTCAACTACATCAAGTTTTTCTTCAGTAATGTCCTGTACCTTCTTTCTACTTGGTTAGTCATTGCTAAGGTTCGACTTCGAAAGTATATCTTCGCTGGTTTTTGTTATTTTGCGGGCAACAATTCATTGCTAAGGTGTTGATTAGCTAACTTCGAAAGTATATCTTCGCTGGTTTTTGTTATTTTGCGGGCAACAATTCAAGCTCTTCTGATCTGATATGCAGTAAATGCTACAATCGATTTTGAGCCTCTCATGTATGTTGGATGAACCTGCTTACTTTTTTGTTCTGTTTCTAATTTTTATGATTCAGTGGATTTGGTTCACTTGAATTCTCTCTCAACTGCGCTTATACCAGTAAGAATTAACCATCAATGGTCCCACTAAGATATATGACTCGAAGACTAGTGAGTGAAAATCTTAGGGGCGCCAAAATATATAATTTGTTTTGAAATTTCTGAAAAACTCAGTGGGGTATTGAATGACACGCGATACAATTCTGTACAATTTTCAACTTTTCTAATTTTGGTTGACAATGTTTCTTGGTTAATGTTATAAGTTCGGGCCTTTATTGTGCAAACATCATGTTAGTAGATTTATAATTAATTAAATAAATTGATTAAATTAAATTAAATAAATGAAATGAAAAAGAATGAAATACAACACTCAATGAAAGTTATTGGAAATAACCGGTCCGGAATATTTGGATTAGTTGATTACAAAAAGGATAATGTCAAAAAGGAATGGCTCTATCAAGTAGACTCACAAACGACTTTGAAAATGAATACTTCAAAATGAAATCCCGAAACGTTCATCTCTATATGAATGAGAAATCTGTAACCTGTGTGAGGTATCTTGCATTATAAGTGTCTGTCGGATATAATTCAATGTCCATCGTGATATTAGCCAAGGAAGTAGCTGTTTTCCGGCAGGCATTTAGCAGATCCTACTGTCTAGGAACGTTAGGAGCTATTACAATTTCGAAATAATCATATTTTATAATAAGTGAGATGTCAATCATAAAAAAAAAATAAAATAAAAGGAAATGGTCAAATTAAATGGTGAAAATGATCGAAAAAAAATAAGAGGAATATTTCGAATAAAGCTTCTTCACGACGTTTTAAATGTAAGTATCCAAAATCTGTTTGAAACCTGTTTTTTCGTTAACCAGCTGTTCCCCCCCTACAAACGCCTACTCTCCAAAAGCCGACATTTGTGCGAGCTACGGATTAACGAGGTCTTGCATTTCAACGTTCGATTCCTATCCCTGATAGTTCAAAAAACACATACAGGGTGTTTCAAATTCGATTTTCACCATTAGGATCTCGGAAAATATGAGAGATACGAAGATGGTTAAATTTCCCCAAAGACGACAACCACATCAAACTATGCCAAGTTATTGGATCAACATCTCATAGAGTTTGGTTCATTTGAAAATCCGAGGAAAAAATACGGAGACAGATTGAACCAGGAAACTAAAGAAATTTTGATAAAAGAGGTATGTATGAGGTAAGTTAAACATTGTGTCCTTTTCAATAAAAATTAATTATTTGCAGATAAACATGAACCCAGGGAAATCTACATGTCAAATTTCCTCCGAAATGAATATTTGTCATACAAGTGCTTGGAGATATCTCAAAAAAACGATTTAAAATCTTACAAAATTCACATATTTCAAAAATTCCATGGAGGTGATTCTGAAAGGCGATTAGAATGCTTTCCTGGAAAATGTAATTTGGACAAATAAAAGCACTTTTACGAATTGTGGGATATTCAACCGAAATAATGAACACATTTGGACGAAATTCTGAATGGAGAAACCTATCACCAGTTTTTTTTAATGTCGATTTTCGAAGACTATTTGGATGTTCTACCTTTGGCACATATTCAGGATACGTTACATGAAGTAAAATTCAGACAAGGAACTGAGGTGACGTCAGGAAAAGATCTTTACCAGAAAGGTCACCCCAAAAAGCTAAAAAGCTGATGGAACAGACTTTGATGAGACGGCAACAAGAGCTCCGGAAGGAAAGGAGGCTGTCATTATCCGTGCTATTCCTTCCTTACGTCAGAGGACAGTCGGAGAAACAAAAAGACTGGTTATACAATAATAGAATTCGCTTCAGATCCGGGAACACCATCTTTAGTAGCCCCACGAAAATCAAGCCACCAAACGTGGATTGCGTTTCCAACAATTGTAATTACGGGAAATTATTTGAGGGCGGCAAATTCTATAGAGACCTATACCAAGGTGGTCCCATAAGTACCCGGCTTGACCTAGAGATGGCAGTAGTTCGAAAAATATAACGGTATTACAGCTACCGGACTGAGTCATGGCCGGTGGGAGAAATCGTATCGTACCTTCATGAGTTTGACAATAAAAAATATGTTTATGCAATTCACCTTCAAACTTCAGCTTACCTTCAGCTCGAATAATCTAACAGGCTGATAACAGATTTCTACACATCTACTGCACATCTCGAGGAAGGGGCTTCTCACCAGCCATGACTCTGTCCAGCATCTATGCAAAGTACACAATATATAAAGTATATGTTTCTAGTTTAAAGATGCTGCTTTGGGCCTCAGCCCAACCAATATGAAATCTGAACTCGATTCTACTCTGGGCAAGTCTTCTTCTTCGTTTACAACAGTAAAATGCAATGCACCAGCTCACAAATCCATTATCGCAATGACCAAAACCAACGAATCAAAGTTTGAATGGCTACTTCATGCATCCTATTCATCAGATTAGCCCCCTCGGGTTATTTTCTGTTCCCAAACTTGAATAAATGGCTTAGGTCAAAAATTTTCGAACAATGAAGAAGTGATGTCGGCAGTTAGTGGCTATTTTGAGGAGCAAGACAGTTATTATTATTGAAACCGTACTTATTGAACGTCGCGTCGCTGGAAAAAGGGTATAGAGCTGCAAGGAGATTATATTGGGATTTTTTTTTTCAAAATTTGTTGTGTTTTTCTTTGTTGGCCGGTTATTTCTGGGACCACCCAATTAAGAGAGTAAAAAAACGTTAAAGTTCGTATTGGCGAGCACAAGAAAAAGGCCCAGCGAGGTGAAACTAGCAAATCTGGAAAAGCGGATCAAAATAACATTAAGTGGTCCGAAACTGGGATAATCCGCTGGCTTAGGAGGAGTTAAGAGTTGAAACTTAAGAGTTTAGAGTTAAGATCTGAGAGTTAGGAGTTCATAGTTAAAGAGTCAAATTAGCCAGGCTAGCGTGAAAATATGCAACATAAAGAAATCTCTGATTGAGCAGGAAAACAATCTACGTTGCACTGAATCAGAAACCGAGAAAAGAGAAAGAGAGAGGAGAAGGGAACGTGGAGGGAGATGAAGCACCCAAGTGACCTATAAATAGGCCAGTTATCACACAATTGATTGAAGATACTAAAAAGCGAAAAGTCATGAAGAAACTCAGTTTGGGAACTTTTTTGACATTTTTCTCACCTTGCTTTTTATTTTATTTCATTTTTATTGTTGTGTAAAATTCATATTCACCTCATTATTTAACCGATTAATTGATTTTTTTCATTTCGGGGTACATTCTCTTTACATTACTTTTGTTATAATCAACCCATTCGAATATTTTGTTCAGGTTATTTTCAGTATATCCAATCACTCAATATTTCGATCATTGTCATTTCATTTGTTATTCCATTGATTTCAAATCTATTAATACCTTTCAACTCAACAAAAGTCCGAACTTGTTACATCTACAATCTTCAGCCAGTAGTATAAAAAATAATATTGCATGGGGAGAAAATACATACCTACAGGGTGCTAGTAAATATGTGTGACAAACTTCAGTGGATGATTCTGCAAGAAAAAAATACTGACTTTTGCTCGAGAATGCTTCGTTTTCCGAGACCCGGGGTGTTAAACCGAACATTTATATATTGCGCTGAAACCGGTCAAGATATACAGATGAAATTTGGTGGATGTTTAGAGGTAGATATTGCGCATTCGTAGCGCCTTTAAGAATTTTATGTTCGTTATGGCGCGCATACTGGCAATGATCCACATGGAATCTTTGAAGACCATTTTCAGCATCAGTTTTCAGTAAATGTGTGTACTTGTTGATCATTCTATCAGTCCATATTTCCTCCTACAACGGATAATAGGCGACTCTTACCTTAATTTTCTACAAAAAGAGTTAACTGCAGCTATAGCTGAGACAATACCCCTGGTTCATGCATGATGGTGTACCAACCCATTTAAACTTTGAAGCAATTTATTACTTGAATACACTATACCTATACACTATAGGTAGGAAAGGAACGGAATATTAGACTGCTCAATCTCCGGATTTGAATCCTCCAGATTTTTGAATTTAGCCTGCTCAATCGCCGGATTTGAATCCTCCAGATTTTTGCATTCGATTTGATTTTCTTAAGCAGTTGCGGATGGAATTTTATAAAATAATAATAATAATAAGTTTAATGCCCATCAAAATAAAAAAAAAATAACCAAAAACAAGATACATGAGATAGAAAAATAAAAACACTTTATATTTGATTGCAAATGGCCTTTGGTTCAGATCGCGAATTTGCATTCGCATCTGCTCTTCCACCAATGCCGAAAATTTATGAAAATAAATAAATGAGGGCTTGAAGAGAAGAAAAGAAGAGAAAAAAAAAAGAAAAGAGATGGTAATATATATAATGGTTATATAGTGTTGCGGAAGTCATGAGAACGACCCCAACTGCAGCACATGAGGTCCTACTCGGACTTCCACCATTGCACATCTACATACAAAGAGGAGCTCGACTGGTGACACACAGGCTAATGCATGGGCAAACCCCAATCAGTCAGTTACATGGTGCAGAATACTTGAAACTGTACAATGAACTGAAGGCAGATCCAATACTAGGAATGCCCGTGGACAAAACAGTTCCGCAGTACAACTTTCAAAAAGATTTCCAAATCATCATACCAAGAGGACTGGTAAAACGGCCCACCGGTAAGAGCGGAAGAAACTTGGTATACAGATGGCTCAAAGACCCAAGAAGGAGTGGGAGCCGGTATATTCGGAGGCAGAGCAAAGACGAGAATTGGACTCAGACTTGGACCTAATGCAACTGTGTACCAGGCAGAAGTAGCGGCCATCGAACACTGTATAGGGAAAATAAACAGGCAGAAGGTCACAAATAAAACCATTGCTTTTTCTTCGACAGCCAGGCAGGCAGCGTCGATTCGATAGATTGGTGGAATAAGCTCTCAGGAATGAGGCAGGCGAAAGGTTCATAAAGAAACCATCGCCAGAAGAAGAGGAGGAAACCGCACTGCATATATGCTCTGTGAATGCCAAGCGATAGCAAGGCTAGTACACGCAAGATGCAGTGAAGAGAAACCGGAGACTTCCAGCTATATGAAGGGGAGAGTTTTAAGGCTATGGAGTCTCATCAAAGATATCCAGCTAGACAATGAGCTCTAACAACCAAAGAGCATCACAATTGTTCTGAAAAGGTCGCATTGGATAAGGCCAGGGACCAGCTCACCGGCAATCTAATCTATATAGTTATATAGACTGACTTCCTGAAGTTTGTCACACTTATTCATTAATACCCTGTATATGCATACCTGTATACCGAGTGACAACGAAATCATTGAAATATTTGAAAAATGTCCATAGTTAAATCATTGAAAATCGTTGAAAATATATCATCGTACAGAATTATATCATTCAAATCGAAGTTCAACTTTTAAAATATATTGTTAATGACTATTCTTGAAATAGATATAATACATTCGATACATATGTAAGATTCTGAGGAATCCGATGATTTGGATTGCTTGATTGGAATGAACGGTGAAACTGATACCTCTGGCGTGGAATAAACCCGAAACAACCTCTTTTACCAAACACCAGAACTGCAATACTTTTCTCGACGAGTATGGAGATGGCATCTACAGGAGATGGAGTTTTCTTCATCTCCTGAAGACGCCATTGACTGTTGAAACACGTGTTGGGACGAGTACTGCAGTTCTGAATTTTGGGAATTGGAGATCATTTTTTATTTTTCATTTCGAATATCATGAATTTTTATTGGTACTCTTGTGCTAAGAAAACTCTATTATCATACTCAAATATTTTGTGTTTTGACTATAAATAAATCAAACAGCCCAGAACATCTCTCTCAGTCATCTTTCCGAATAACCCTTAGCGTACTATAATACACAACCATAATCGCAAATAGGACAGTCACGTATTGACTCAGAAGCTAACTTCTTCGCCAAACGCCACTGAAAAATATCAACCACAACTTCCAAAACACGATCTTCATTCGACTAACAATCGCCCGAAATATAGGCTACAAATATTACGCAATAGAACTACCCGACATAGTCGTTATGCATTTTTTCTCGCACGTTTCTGTGTTTTCCGAATTTGAACGAACCGCTTTCGGGGTCCCCGGACTATTCTGCTCGCACGTTTCCGTGTTGTTGTTTGTGGACGCCCTTCTGGAAACTTCCCTGGCTGCGGTCCTGACGTCGAAGACGCTGCATTCGCTCTCGAGATCACTGCCTTCTAGCTGGAGTACGTTTATCTGAAAAATCGAAAAAGTAATGAAAGAGGTAGTTTGGTTCTTCCCCACTCTCCCCCAATCCGCACCTTCATAACGCAAATTCACTTATAGTAGGGGAGCCCACAATGCAAAATGGGGATTTACTCGAGCGTCATTGAGACATATTAAGTTGCAAAGCTTGGATGATAAGAAAAAAAAAGTTATATATACCTTTTCATCGGTGGGGGAAGCAGCTATAGATTTTTAAATATGTAAAAAAATACTGTTGTATGGACATACTCGAGCGCGTCAGATATTGATATGTTCGTATGTTGATCTGATCATTTGCATGATGCGGGTGGTTGTACGTAAGGGTTGAAAGTGAAAAGAAAAAATTAATCGAGTGCGTTAGATTTTCTAAGGGGGTGTTAAGTGCACCAAAAAAAAGGTCTCATTCAATAATCTGACGATTTAGATCTGACGCAAACTCGCGGCCATTATTATAATGTGCAAAACAAAAATCGCCATTTTGAAATACTCAAGCGCGTCAGATTAAGATATATATGGTTCATCTTTATGTTTTAGACGTGCTGTCTCATAATCTGACGATTATCTAGAGGGATTCGCTTAATCTGACAAAAACAATTTTTTTTCAATTGATTGAACTCAATTGATTGAAAGGCTCAGGAAATAGCATGCAAATAAATAAGTGTATGCTTTTAAGTAGAATACTTGTATTTATAAGAAAATAATTTTTAAAAAATGCTCAAAAAAATTTAATTTTTTATAATCAATTGATTAATTAATGAAGAAAAGAGATATGAAACTTTATTTGTTTTTTACCTCTTTTATTTGTAACTAACGTTACTGCAGTTTCATCCTATAAGAACATTTTCAAACGTTAGTTACAAATGAAAGTGGTAAAAACATAGAAAGTTCAATTTCTCTTTTCTTCATTGTGATTTCCTACCACGTAACGGCTACATCCATCAATTAATTGTTTAATTAATCATCATCTTCATCTTTATCACGAACGAGTCTCTGTGATCAGCTGTGATAGCGTCATGCAACATAATTCAGAGTGGGGACGGAGTGAGAGAGTAATAGATAGAGAAAAAGTGAATAGAGAAAAGAGGAATAGAAACTTGGAAAGGGAAGTATAAGTATCACACAGCTGCACGCATTAAACTCAATCGACGAATTTTTGTTATTTCGGCTTGCGGAAATCGTCACATTATATATTTTTCGTTATCCTTGAATTATTTCCTTCAAAATAAAAAAAAATTAGTTACGCTCGAGAATGTCGAAATGACGTCATTTTTTCACAACTTTGCTGCCCTCCTCTGTCTTTACGTCACTCTCAAATTGTCAGATTCCTGGAATAAACACTTTTTAGCAGGTAATTAACTCACCCTACCTTAATCTGACGCGCTCGAGAATTTCTGATGATCAATTTTTTTTTACTAATCTGATCCTTTATTCCTCACAGACGGCCTTATATATGGGGCTCATATTTGGTGAAGGTACTTAACCGGGTACAAGGTATCCCCTGTATATTAATCTGCCGCGCTTTAGTAAATCCCGAAATCCCTGCTTGGGCTCCCTATTATTTGAGGTGTCCAATAAGGCACTTTGGTTCTTTCCTACTCTCCCCCACTCCGCCCCTTTATAACACTTCAAATAGTTGGTGTGCAATAAAATAAAAATTATGTGTCGCTTTATAACTGACCTGCCTGGCATTCAGAAATAGTTCGCTAGAGTCTGATCCACAACTGGAACTCTCGCTGAGCTCGGTTGTGAATTTTCTTTGGGCTCTTGGACTAGGCGGAGGCCTTCGTGTGCAAACTTGGGCTTGAATGTGTTCACATACTCTTCTGAAACGTCTAATATTACCTGGAATGTGAAGTTCTTTATTTTTATTGGATTGGATTTATAACTATTGGTTTTGAAATAATTTTATATTGGAATTAATTCAACTAAAAAATATATGACTTGTGGTGAACCAAAATTGTAAGCATTTGAAGAAGCGAATGTTTCGTGGTGTTGCAAAAATTGTGTGGAGAAATTCAAACGTGGAGTTCACTCACCTGATAATAGTGTGAAAGTTATAGCAAAAATATGTTCTTTGGCGTTATCCCTTGATTGTTTGATTATTGGTGAAATGTCCACTTGAAATCGTACGTGTCTTTGAAACATCGCTGGACCTGTAGTACCCCTTTTATATTCTACCCTAAAGGACATCGGACTTGACACTGAATGGCTCAATTCTGCTATCTGAAAATTAAATACAAAGCTCCTCTAACACATGTGTAATGCACTACGAACAACGTTTATGATTTAATTTTAATAATAATTTAACTGATAAACTTCTGGAATCTACAAGTGTATACGATAAGGCTCGTCTGAAAGCAGCAATGATCAAGGAATCGGGTGCTCGGCTGAATGCTTTACCTGTTGCATCTCTTGGAACACTATTAGACGATGAATCTTTCAGAATAGCAGTAGGACTTAGGATGGGTTCATCTATTTGTGTTTCTCATACTTGTGTTTGCGGTAGTATAGTTGATGAGAAAGTTACACATGGTTTGAGTTGCAAGAGAAGTGCAGGGCGTACATCTCGACATCACCAAGTGAACGACATATTGAAACGAGCTATGTTGTCAGCGAATGTTCCTGCAATTCTGGAACACTTAGGTACCAGTCGAGATGATGGTAAACGACCAGATGGTATGTCTGTCATACCATGGAAATACGGTAAACCTGTGGTATGGAACTTTACTTGCGTTGACACGGTCGCGGCTTCCCATCTAGCCGAAAGTTCCAAGTCTGCTGGAACTGCAGCATTGCCTGGCGAGAAATTGAAAAGGAAAAAATACCAAAATCTTGGAAACAACTATCTGTTTCATCCAGTAGCGGTTGAAACTTTTGGTGTTTATGGCCCGGAGTCTCTGTTATTCGTTCATGAACTCGGAAGGAGAATAGGCCAAGCAACGAAAGATCACCGTTCTACCTCTTCTTTGATAGAAAGAATTAGTATTGCTATTCAACGTGGCAATGCTGCTTCAGTACCTGGAACTATTCACATAATTCACATATTCACATAATTTTGATGAGATTATGCATTGCCCTAATTTCAGTACGGAACTGAAACCTCTTCGAAACAAGTTGAGATATGTAGATATTCATCAGTCTCCTATCAAGGTTAATTCACAAGTGATTGATCCACCTTATTCTTTTTCAGTGCGGTCAGTGGACTCAGGTCATTCTTGCCCCCAAAAAATGAGTTGCAGTTCTCGTAGAACTAGTACCCTTTCAGTGCAAGAGCAAGTGCAAAAGCAAGAGCCGAATCGATCCCTCTACGAAACCCTTCTTCACTTGGAAGGATCGATCGCAGCTTGAGAAATGGTTCTTTTGGAGATTCTGTGAAACATGTTCTTCCCTACGAATCAGTAGATAGTTGTCCTGAAAATCTAGAGAAGAAAATTGGATTGGATAATTTAGGAAACACTTGCTACATGAATAGCATTTTACAAGTGTTGTTCATGACGAAGAATTTCAAGAACGAAGTTTTAATGATTAACGATAACGGGAATGTTTCCTACTTATTCATCAAACTCAAACACCTGTTCATGAAGCTGCAGTTTCGTAAGAAGGTATCATCTTTCCCTCCAACCGATTTCCTGGAGTCTTTGAAGTCCACTAGATACTCGTAAGGACAACAAGAGGATTGTTCCGAATTCTTGGGGTTCTTGTTGAATACTCTTCGTGAGAAAAACAATAGCAAAATCAATACCCCTGACCGCTCTGGACTGAATGATTCCGTACAACCCATCTCGTCTTGTGTTTGTAAATCTTTTGCT
Organism: Leptinotarsa decemlineata; assembly: GCF_025532065.1. Taxonomy (NCBI): domain Eukaryota; kingdom Metazoa; phylum Arthropoda; class Insecta; order Coleoptera; family Chrysomelidae; genus Leptinotarsa; species Leptinotarsa decemlineata. The sequence goes on from NW_027412547.1 coordinate 1,778,215, forward strand.
GGAAAAATCCTCACTTGTTTACTTTGTGGTAAATGTTCAAGAAGTACTGAAAACTTATGTGAATTTCTGGAACTTCATCTAGCTTTTCCTAATACGACTAATAACCAGTCCGTGGAAAGCTTATGGTTAAATCATCTGAAAATGGAATTTTTAACAGGTGATGATCGACTGTATTGTTAAACATGCGCCAAACCAACTGTCTGTTATAAGGAAACAAGTATAGCTGAGGCTCCAGTCAATCTAATAATAACACTGATGATTTTCAAACAAGAATCAACTTCTAACGGTAGCAAGAAACTCTTTGGAAGGTTCGAAATAGATGAACATTTCAACCTAGCAGACCACTATTATAATATTCATGCAGTCATTGTTCACTGTGGTTCTGGCGTTGAATTTGGTCATTATTACGCCTTGGTCAAAGAAGAAACGGACTGGTTTAAGTTTGACGATAGTCGTGTCACGAAGTGTTCTGGCGATGCATTGAATTTATTGGAGCCTCTGGAGACACCCTACATTTTGTTTATACGAGAGAGGACATTGTTAGATCAAGATCTTCAGATGATGTAGTGCTGCTGCAGGTTCTCCGGGTTTTCCTGCAGCTGAAAAAGCAAATGCGCCACTGGAATCAATGAAGTCGCTCCGGAGCGCCAATTAATTTTTATTGTTGTTTTTATTTTATTTTTATAGTTACTTTAATAAAACTTTAGCTATCTTACTTATACTTTTCTATTATGCTTGTGCTATAATTTAGGGTATGTTTTGGAGAACCTGGTAACTAAATATCATTTCGTACCGATAAAAAGGCATGTATTAAGTCTGCCTTGACAGAAGCTAGCGGTTTGCCCTTCACCAATATAGTAAAAGTTTCATCTTTTTCCGTGGTCATCAAGCTACCAAACCAGGACTTCTTCGTGAGCTCCGGCGAAGACTCGGGAGTTAGATGGACTTCCTCAGAAGATGCTGAAAATTCCATATTGATAAAATATAACCAAATCGGTGTTGCTTTACGTTACCTTGAAGTTTCCTTCTGTGAAACCTTGGGGAACCTAGAAAACTATTTTTGATCGTAGTCAGCCTTGACCGCCAGTGGTGACTGGTACTGCTGGAGTGGGGAGAGCCTGGGGGCGTCATTGGAGCTAGTATCGTGGGACCAGGGATTCGCACTACAATAAACATCAACATACGTGAATCCCATCTCTTAGAACTTCCAGAAATAGAATGGAAACCGATCAAGTGACTAAACGCGATGCTTATTTGGAACTAACCTGTTACTAAGCTTGAGGTATCATTTTCAGGGGACTTCAAAGCTATTCCTGATGTAACGGGCGCCCCTCCACTACTATTGGCTCTATGGTGAGTGGGAGTGGCAGGTGGAGGGGTAACAGTAACGTGAGTATTCGAAGTAACGTGAGTAGAGCTCCTGTGGGTATGATGTGGTGCTCTCTGGCCAACTGGCGAAGACATTCCAGCTAAGAGAAACAATTTATCTGAAGAGTTCGTGGTGCAATATAACCAAGACTTACAATGGGTGTTGGTAGGCGTTATGGCGCTGTTAAACATCACAGGACTGGAGGAACCTGACGATCTCGTGGGAGAGTGGATGTTGAGGCTGCTGTGCGTGCTTCCCGTCGACGGGCTCCTTCTGGGGTGATGCCTTCTAGGACATTCATGTAGTGAACTTCACGAAAAGGAGAATAAACATATATTCATTTTATTGGCCTCACAAAAATTATCTAGCGGGTTAAACCTGAAGCAGTTTCAACAAAGCATTCTGTGTCCTTCTTGTTGACGCTTTTACAAGAGGGGGGTTAGGATTGTGCTGCCAGAAAAGAAGTGAAATGGGAAAAATTGATACGGTTGAAAACGTGGAAGGATGACTTTTTTCCTTCGAATCGATACCTTGCTCGTATATACTATACTAGGTGACAACGAAAGGTAAACACCCATTTATATTGAGAATACTTGGTGGAAAAAGGTCTCAATTACATTAATGAACCCAACATAAATTCGACAAATCTAGTAGTTTTGGAAATTGATACAGATATGGCGTTGATGAGGACATGTTACGGCAATAAACATATTGCCGCAGAAATTTCATCAAAATCTACGTAGCAATCCGGAATTGAAACTAGTTGAATCCATGAAAGAGAAATCGGCAGCATACGAGCTGATGAAGGTAAAATGGCCAGAGCCATGAACAAAGAAGAATACTAGTAGAGAAGACTTTAGATTTTCTAAATGCTGGCATGTACGATAGTCTCAGAAACGACCTCACCCAGTTATATCAGAAAGAAGTCAAGGAAACTTTGAAAAATATTCATTGTGTCATGGATGAAACAGAAAAACTCAGATTGTTTGTCATAAACCCTTAACTTCATTCGTTGATTGAAATACACAAAGATAACTACCCGATTATACCTGTAGTTTCTTTTGTCACAGCTCCTTCAGTTAAAATATCCGAAAAACTCATCGCAATTATTCAAAACCATACCAATATCAAATCATAATTCAGTTTGAAGAATTCATACAATTTGATCAATGAAATTCAAGATATTACACTCTCTGATAATGTCAAATTGATTTCATTCGATGTGAAGAATCTGTTTCCCAGTATTTCTCCGAATGAAACGATTGCTCTGGTAGAGAATCTATTTGACGAAAGGTAGTGATGAAGGAAATACTAGACTTGGTAATGTATTTTTTTAACCTACATACTTGACAGATAATAGCAAACAAACGAGTAAGTTTCCAGAGAAATTGGATGATCGTGAGACCAGTGAAGTCCACACTAGTGGATATGTCTGGGCCTTGTAATGATGAGGTGATCTATATCCTGTTGGGGTATGTGGGGGCTGTTGTAAATTCATCAGTCCACGACCAAAAATATCCCACACATGTTTGATCAATGGAAGATCGGACGATCAGGATGGCCATGGTAAGCGATTAATGTCATGCTGATCCATGAAGTCTAGAGTTACTCTGGCCAGATGCTGTTTAACGTTGTCTTGTTGAAATATAGGGTTCTCGATGATCTCAAGATCTGGAAAGACATGAGGCTCCAGTACTTCGTGAATGTAACGAAGAGCTGTCATGTTGCCTCTAATAAAGACTAAATGTGTCCTGCTACCATATGCAATGGCACCCTATACCATAAAACCAATAGTATGGTGAACATGCCTCTTTACATCGAACTGGGGATCTCGTCTTTCACCACAACGCCATCTGTTCTGCAATTGCCCTAGTAGAAATGAACCGATCCCTAAGAGCCAAAAGTCTTAATCAGCGAATGTCACTCGCTGTTGTTCCCCTGCGACGATCGGTGCCCCTAGCTCTGTGTTCTAGGCTTTCGTGGGTCCATGCCTGATAATATCATAGAATAGTACGTAAAGATCTATTGGTTCCTGAAATTTCTCTAACTGAAAAACCTGCCTCACGTAAGCCAACAATTGCACAATCTGCACTGACAGCAGACGAGCTCTATTAGCCTTGAACAGACAACGTGTTACCTCAGGGCTAGTACTAAACTGCCACCACGATTTAGCCAAAGCCTCGGTAGATAATAACATTTTCCTGAGGTGGGTTGACGGGCACGACAGGAGTAAAGGTAATCGCATTACCGATTATTTAGCCAAGGAAGCGGCTGGACTAAAAATTTAGTTCCTACTGGCACAATCCATAAAGAGATGGGATGGAATCAAAGGATGCAGTCTTGTCAGGATCACCCCAAGCGACCCTGGGAACCTGGCGCCGAAGAAATATATGGCGATGACCAGGATAAATCTACGCCTAACAGTAGGATTTCTGACTGGCCACTGTCAACTAAGGAAACACCTCCATAATATGGGACTAGTGGACACACCTCTATGCAGGATCTGTGAACAGGAAGATGAGACTATCAGGCATGTCCTATGCGAGTGCCAGGAATTATCGTCAATAAGAGAGTGTGTGTTCGGCGAGTTTTGGCCTACACCTGCCGATATGAAGGAGATGTCTAAAAGTGACCTGTCCACCTTCCTGGGAAGGACAGGATGGACGATGTCCTAGGAAGACAACTCTTCGGAAGGATGTACAATGGGTCACATGTGTCTTGAGTGATGTGGGCTTACACTCACTCTTCCTACTCTACAGATACAGAAGCCAACAATTCGTCCTCTCTCAAAGTCACTAAGTTGAAGAATACGACGAAGTTTGTTGTGTGTGTTAACAATACGAAACACTTTACAACAAACTCTTCAACGGTTAAAGTACAAATAAGAATAAAAATTGAAGAAATGGTAAATGCTCACACAAAAAAACAGTTGAAAAACTGATCAGAATAGCTTCCGGTACAGCTGAAATTTTACTGGCTTTTTACTGGCCTCAACATAAATACACATGCAAAATATTATTGAAATATTTTCAATATAAATGGGTGTTTACCTTTCTTTGTCACTTAGTATATTCATATCTTAAAACGAGACTCTAAATGATAATTATTTTTACTGATTATCTTTTTCAGCCACCTTTATGAAGTAGAAAGCTGTTTCGTTACTATGTCACGAGATCAAATTTACGAAAGCGTAGAAGGGCCATACAAAAATATTTTTTTCGATTTGTATAATTCTGACTTTCATCTTAGAATTCTGAGTTGCAAGTCAGAATTCTGACTTGAATCTCAGAATTCTGACTTGCAAGTCATAATTCTGAGATACAAGTCATAATTCTGACTTACAAGTCAGAATTCTGAGATACAAGTCAGAATTCTGCGATACAAGTCAGAATTCTGACTTGCAAGTCAGAATTCTGAGATACAAGTCAGAATTCTGAGATACAAGTCAGAATTCTGAGATTGAAGTCAGAATTCTGACTTGCAACTCAGAATTCTGAGGTGAAAGTCAGAATTATACAAGAAGGGCCACACAAAAATATATTTTTCGATTTGTATAATTCTGACTTTCATCTCATAATTTTGACTTGTGAGTCAGAATTCTGACTTTCATCTTAGAATTCTGACTTGCAAGTCAGGATTCTGACTTGTATCCCAGAATTCTTACTTGTAAGTCAGAATTATGACTTGAATCTCAGAATTCTGACTTGCAAGTCAGAATTCTGACTTGCAACTCAGAATTCTGAGATAAAAGTCAGAATTTACGAATCGAAAAAAATATTTTTTGTGGCCCTTCAACGCTTTTTTACAAATTCAAGTTACTTAACTAAAAATTTATCGAATGATGAAAAAACAGAATTGAAACTGAGAATAGAATAACTTTGATTCTTGAATCTGAAAAAAACATCTTATTTTTGAAAAATCAAATATTCAAGAAATGAAAATCATTTTCAATGAATCTAGAATCTGACAAGAAGTTAGCAGATGTCAATTTCAAATGTAGGTGTACCGTGGGTGCTTTGCTTCACTCACTCAGTCGACCACTGTGTGAATCGGTGGTTCAAGCCTCAGGCCGGACGATCGATTTTCACTTATTATCGTCCAACCGGTGTTAGGAATCACATGTTAAAAAGTAAGACCTCGTTAGTCCTTAGCTCGCACAAGTTTCGACTTTTGAGAATTGTCGTTTGTAGAGGAGCAACCGGTGGTTAACGAAAAAACAGATATCAAATAGATAAGTGAGCATCTTCCCCGTCGAGAATTCTAAAAAACGTGTTCGACTTTCCCTTACATTATCTGTGTAAAAAAAATGTTGAACCGTACTTCCACGCCTTCATAGAAGGTTATTAATGAAATTCTCACTTGAAATGCGTCCTCCTAGGTGTGAGAGGTGATCCTTCACTGATTTGCCCGAACTGCAAAGTATTTTGACCGTTTATCCTACAGGTATCTATTCTTTTCTTAGGCGGGTCTTGGCCTTCTGGATTTCTCATCCGCAGCATCGAATCTGTTTCATCTTCGCAAGCTGGTCTTCTCCTCTTCCTCTCAAGCAATAAGAAATAGATGACCTTCTCGGTATTGTGACTGGAACAAAGTTGTCGTTATCGAAGTAAATATTGAATAAAAAATGAATGAAATTCTCGTTTTCCACGAATTCGAGAAAAGATAGTATTTCCAGTGAATATCAACTACGAAATATGGAGTTTTGTGACCATGCACAGAAATGTATCCCTTTGTAAATTTTGAATGTTCATAATTAAGATGGTTTGATGTGGTGAATAGATCTCTTAGAGATGTTTTTATTGTTTATCCAGTACTTTACCTAGGACTAAGTAGATGCTGTATCAACTTCTCCTTCTCTTTGAAACAACCTAAGCTACAAATAGCTTGAAGAACGTCTGGATCCACTGCTTCAACGGACGGCAACACGTGGGTCTGGACGACCTCCATCATGGGTAACTCGAGTTCCAGTTCTCCTTTACCCCCCGCTGTCACCCATGGATGTTTGTTGATGTCTGCCAACTAAAAACGGGCGGTTTAAACGTGGGAAAAAATGGAAAATATTATATGTCACTGGTGTGTCGTTTGGTTTCATGAATGCGCCTGATATTTTTCAAAGGTTCATGAATCAAAATTTTCAGAGATTATTTTGCTATTGATAGCTGCCTTGTGAGAATCAAAAAATGTATCACAATGGATGTATTCTCAAGTCACTCACTATTAACTGATATTTAATGAAAACAGCATTTTCTTGAAAGAGGCTTTTATATGGTACATTTTAAAAACAACTGGAATGAATGTGAAGGCTCACTGACATGAAAAAACAACAGGAAAAATCAAAAGGGTGATCGCCAAAATAATAAATCTGATTTAATTTCGTATCAGTTCAATTGATTGAGCATTCATTAGGAACTGCGGTGTTTCTATATTTCCAAAAAAGTGGCGTGTTTCATCTAATCGAATTACTGGTCACTCCAGTTTAAGATCAATAACTGTATATCTCTAAATAGAACATCATTAAAAAATGATTGAAAATACTGATAACGACATATCACGTTATCCAGTAATTATACTCACTCAATTACTTTCACTAACTATTTCCATCTGAGGCTGTTTGTCAATACAAACATCCGAAAAGTAATGAGAAAGCGTATCTAGTATCTAAATTATTATGTAAATTATATTATATGAATTAATGGAAATCCTTATATTTTATATTTTTACGTCATCTGGATTGGAACTGAAATTATACTCATGTACAGTAGAATCCGGATATAACGACCTTCAACGGACCGGATATAATATAATGTCGTACTGACCAAAGGGTATGACTATTTTGCAGGTCTGCAGGTAAGCAAATTGCCCTCGTAGGAGGACAGAAATTCTTGTAGGTCGGGTCTGCCAGACATAAAGTTTCGAATATCAAAGTTTTACATACAGAAAAAAATATTTCCAAACGCCTTTTCTTGAAATGACTGAAATTAATAAGTCTTCTGGCTGTATGAATAAGAAAACTGACATTGATAATCTCAGCAGTATATACAGTAACTTACTGGAACTACATCAAAAACATAATAATAATGAAAATTGTATCAATCAATAACACTTTTCATACCCATTGAAAAATGACATTTATGTGAAGGTATGACATTTGTCAAACCCACAAAAAATCCTATACATGTATAACTTTTCCGTCAATTTATATGTTCAATTTATTGTTTTTCGCTCATTTTTACTGTAAGTATAATTTTTATAATATGATTATTGAATAACGAAATTAGTTAGCTCCCTAACTATATTAATAAGGGGAGCTGTTGGAAGGTAGGTTGCACTATATCGTTTACTTGAACTGTAGGTAGATGATTTTATTGACAGTAAAAAGGTATTACACAAACATTTTTGAAGGGGCTGACACCACCTAAGAGGTTGAAGTGAGAGGTGTTATTATCATGTCAAATAGTAATGTAGGATTCGTGATAATGAAAATTACTCTCCATTTTTTAACCAAACTGTTGGAATTATTGGAAAAATTGGAATTACTTCAGCACCCAGCACACATGAGATGTACTTTCGACTTACGGATAATCTTTTTTCCGGATTCACTTCGATCATACCCCTGAGCAAGCTCTGGCAGTTTGGAGGAACAAAATGGGGAATATGAAAAACTCCTCTTTTCACCTTCTCGAGCAATTGCCTCAGATTGTCGTCATCAAAAGGCAAGGCACCCACTAGAAGAGCGTACAAAATTACACCACAGGACCACACGTCAGCTCTCCTACCATCATATTTTTCACCCTAAAAGTAAAATCAAAACGTGATGATTTAGTTCAAGGGTGTTTTGGAATTTTCAGTTATTCTCACCCTTATGACTTCTGGACAAGCGTAGTGCGGGGACCCACAGCTGGTTTCTAACATAGATCCCATAGGCTGCAGAGAAGCCATGCCAAAATCAGCTATTTTGATGTTGTTTTTCTCGTCCAGGAGAAGGTTCTCAGGTTTTAAATCCCTATGACTGAAAAAAAATAGTAATTAATTCATTGGTAAAACACAGTAACACAGTTTCATAAATACCATATAGAATGGCTATGGCAAAAATCCAAGGCGGAAATAATTTGTCTAAAGAATCGCCTAGCTTCTTTTGGTGTTAACCTTCCCTTTTTGACTAGGTAATCAAAAAGTTCGCCACCGGATACATGTTCTAGAACTAAATAACTGTAACACAAAAGGACGATTAGTAGAGTCAGTTTTCTGGAGTAAATTTATCAGGCATTTATAAAAATTTGAAGAAACACCTGATTAACTTCGTATTAATAGCACATACAGTGTATAAAAGCCAAATGGAATACATTCATTATAGCAGGGGAGCCCACGATGCAAAATGGGGATTTACTCGAGCGTCTCTGAGACATGTTGCAAAGCTTAGATGATAAGAAGAAAAAAATGTTATATAATATACACCTTTTCATCGGTGGGGTAAGCTGCTATAGATTATTAAATATGTAAAAAAAACTGTTGCATATACTCGAGCGCGTCAGATATTGATAGCATCAATGTCCTACGTATTTTTAATAATGTTTGTATGTTAATCTGATCGTTTGCATGATGCGGGTGGTTCTACGTAAGGGTTAAAAGTGAATAGAAAAAAAATTAATCGAGGGCGTCAGATTTTCTAAGGAGGTGTTGAGTGCACCAAAAAAAAGCTCTCATTCAATAATCTAACGATTTCCATCTGACGCGAACTCATTTAAGTAGATTAAAAATAATATAGGTCCCAAAACACTCCCCTGAGGTATCCCAAAAATGACATCGCGAGATGATGACACTAAATCCTTTATTTTGGTTACCTGTTTGCCATAACAAAACAGTTTCCTTGATACCAATACTTTGCAGTTTATTTAGTAATATGTGGCGATCAATTGTCTCAAAAGCTCTTTTAAGATCTAAAAATACGGCTATGACATAATGTCCCTTATCTATTGATTCTTTCCATTTTGATATTGTGACATGTAATGCAGACTCACATGAATGATGTTTTCTGAAACCTGAGTGATATTTCAGAAAAATATCATTATTTTCTAAATATTCAATGAGTTGATTTTAAACTGCGAGCTCTGATATTTTTTCAATACAAGGCAAAGTGTTAATTAGTGTAAATTCCCAGGATTTATTTGTGTTAAGAACTTTCTGAATTGGCACAAGGACACTGGTCTTGAGCTCCTTCGGGAATCTGCCAGTGATCAAAGATGTATTTATAAAATGCAACAATGCATGTTCTACAACACCAAACGTTTTTTAATAAGTTTACAGTTGAGTATTTCACTGCTGTATTTATATGAATAAACGACTATTGCAAATCTACAGTTTTTACCGATAAAAAAATTTGATTTATGACCAATATTGCTTAGATGCCTACAATTACCTTCTTCTCCCCTACAGGGTCTTTCATTGAGCATTCCTTCAAATTTGAATGAAACGAAGTGTGTGTGATATATACATTTTTAATCCATTTGAAAGACCTGTTAATGCCGTTATGTGTGAAATATAACATCATTCAAATGTCCGCCACGGGTTCCCTGGTATGGCACGTGATGCCGTCTATTAGAAACAATATGTTGTTGGTTTCCAGATCACCCACTTCAGGCCAAAAGGTAATATCGACCTATAGTGGTCGCCGTTGACAGTGGTGATCTGGCCAACGTCGTTCTCAAAGAAATATGGACCGATAACGCCGCAAGCACAAAATCCACACCAAACAGTAATTTTTTCGGGATTCATTGGACGCTCTTGGATCTATAGATTGGTATCTTCCCAAATCCGACAACTTCGTTTGTTCACGTACTCATTTATCCAGAAATGGTCCAGAAATTGTCCCCAATTTTCGATGAAAATGAAAAAATTGACCGTGGTTAACACCATAGTTGTAATTTGTAATATTACAGGCTTTTGAAATAAAACGTCGTATACAGGATACTGTCTATTTATCGTTATAGCAAATTTTTCTTTTCGTGGTCCCCATTTAAAAAAAAATAGGTAAAAAAATAAAACTCCACTTAGATGGCAGTGACTTCAAATCTAAATGTATTTTTTAATGATGAACAACTTTTCTAAATAACATTTCCCGAAATTTTTCAAAATAAGAGTACTTTACTCCTGTCTCAAAATCAAATATTTGAAGGCCCCTCGTATATTACGTGTGTTTTAGTGTATTTTGTTGATGCCTATTCAGTTTTAGGAGATGCACAAACTTTTATCAAGAATAACTTTTTGTCGAAAAACCCTTAATAAAGAAGTTTCCCAAATGGTGAATACTTTGGGGATGACACTGTATAACCAAAATGTTCCACAAAAATTCATCAAAAGTTGAATAACAGGAAACATGTTCCGTATACTAGCTTGGAAATATTTCTTTCAATGTGAAGATGGTAAACATTTCTATGTCAAATAACATATCCTTCCAGTAGAAAACAACTGAATCAATTCAACAGGAATCTACTCGTTATTATCAAACGGGTATCATACTTATTACCAATATCTCATTGATATGCGTGCCAAAAATTGAACAACTATCAGAGCAAGTGATGTTGCAGAAATTTTTGGTTGACTAGGTTGAAAACAGTAATATATTTAATCGGAAATTTGGAGCATTTTTTTCTCTCCATTCCATATATCGAGAAATTGTTATTCTAGGATACTTACAGGTATTTTTTGTTTTCATAGACATCAGTCAGACCCAGCACGTGAGGATGGTCTATCAGCTTCATGATGGCAATTTCTCTCTCCACCTAGAAGAACGAGATGAAATAATTCAAAATTCGGCAGATAATCTTAGATTATCTCACCTTCATTAAGACGCTGTCGCTCAGCTTTTCCCTATTTATAATTTTGATAGCTACCTTCTTTCCTGTTACACAGTGAATGCCAAGCTTGACTAGACCTGTAACAGAAGAGTCAACTCATCATCCTCACCAATATATTTTACGAGTTAGGGAGTTTTGCAAATAAGTGGTAGACTTATATTGATCAATTTTTTGTTGGCAGCAACTTATGAAACATTCATTCTGTACATATTCAGGTACTTGGTAATTGGTACTTGGTTTTTGAGTACGAAATACTTTGAGCTGTTAGCTGTTGATTGGTATTCAAGTAGTTAAAAACTATTCAGCAGTATTTACAAAAAAAAAACTGAAAATGTACCAAACAAAAACCAAAACTATCACCACCACACCAACAGTTAAAACCATCACCACATATGAAACAATAGTCACTTTTATTTAATTTGTGATGCACTGTTTGGAACCTTTGGTGTTCGTTATTTTCAACACCTCGACACGTGTTTCGATCACCAAGTGATCATCTTCAAGAAGAAGATCAAAACTCAAATCAATTCAAAACAAAAATCAAAAACTTTTGATCTTCCTCTTGAAGGTGATCACTTGGAGATCGGAACACGTGTGGAAGTGTTAACATAACGATTTGGTGTTGGGTTATTACTCAGAGCAACAAAATTAATCCAGTCATTTAAGCTTAAATTAGGTAAGAATCTCGGAATTCGAGATACCCAGCTGTAAGTCTGTAAATACTTGTATATTGACACCCTTAAAGTTGTCTCAAAACCTACATGTGGTAGGGTGTAAGCAACTATTAAATTTCAAGGTCACAGGTCACAAAAATCGGTTTTTTTGCGCTTTTTTTGGAAATATCTCATTTCCTATAGGTTTTTTGCTATTTGTATTTATTATCAATATTGTAGAATACAAAATTCTCTACAAATTTTGTTTAAAAAAATGTTTTATACGGTGAACCGTTTTCGAGATAGAGGGCGGAGAGCGCGCGGTCACAGCATCACTTCAGGTCAACCGGTGCCTCCGGTCGAAAACGCGCCATATATAGTTGATGAACTATCGATAAATCAATGATTATAAATATTTGTCAATTTTTATCAACTATTATATTATATTTTATCATTTTCATCATGCATTAAATCTATATCTATTCAATAATACTGATAACCGTTGTATGGAGCAGAGAAGATACTTTTTCTATCATTTTTGATAAATACATGAATTATTTACAAAGGCATTACAGTTCCAAAATAATTGTTGTATTTGACGGATATTCAGACTACAGTAAGAACGTAAAAGCTATGGAGCAGCAGAGAAGACCTGCTGCACTTTCAAAAACGTATGAAGTTTGTTTCGATGAAACAATGGTTGTACCAGTTACTCAAGAAAAATTCTTATCAAATCGAAATAACAAAGATAAGTTCATTAATATGTTAATTGAAAAATTACAAGCTGCAAATATTACTACTAAACAAGCCAGAGATGATGCGGATGTTCTTATTGTTGAAACTGCAATTGAAGAATCAAAGTCTAAAAAAACTGCAGTTATAATAGGACAAGATATTGATTTACTCGTCATTTTAATTGGGCGTACACTGTCTTACGAACAAGAAATTTTCTTTAAAAAAGTTGGGAAAGGTAATGTAAAAACGGAGATATACTCGACTAAAAAAAAAATTATCCTCATTCTAAAAAACATATTTTATTTCTGCACGCATTAAGTGTCTGTGATACAACTTTTGCGCTTTTTAAAAAGGGAAAAAAATAATTTTTAAAAGTTTTTGAGAATCTGACAAATTTGGATGAACTAGCTACAGCATTTGAGGAAGAAAATTGTTCGGCCCAGAGATTATTAGAGAGAGGAACTCAAACCTTATTGGCAGTCTATAATGCTCCGAAATCTGTGAAAAGTCTCGATCATCTTCGTTATATCCATTACGTCAAGTCTACAAAACTTAATAAACCTGTGCAGCTTTCAAATATTCCACCAACAAGTGCAGCTGCTCATCAACATTTCAACCGTGTATATAATCAAGTTCAAACTTGGTTAGGACATGATTTGGAACCCCAGGTATGGGTTGGGCAATGCGAAACGATTTTCTGGAGCCTATCATGACAATTTTACCACCTGCTCCAGAAGATTTGCTAAATACAATTTTCTGCAACTGCAAGAGTGGTTGTGGTTCGCGATGCGGATGCAGGAAAGCGGGCTTGCAATGCTCTTTAGCTTGTGGCCAATGTAATGGGCAAGCTTGTCTCAATGCTCTACCATATCAGAGCGACATTAACGAAGATGGAACCTTTGACCCCGAAATCATGAAAGAACTTGAGACAAATGTCGTTGAAGACGATAATGAAGACCAGTTTGAAAATTACCAGCAGCCAGAATACGACGATGAAGAGGAAGAAGATGATTAAAATTATAAATTGTAGTTTTTGTACCCTTTATTCCATTTCTTTACTTTCAATAAAAATAAATGTATTCAATGATATTTTTTAATAAAAAGATTAATTCATTATTTATTTGTTTTGTTTTTCATCATGTAAGAAGTTATAAATATTAATTAGGTTAAAATTCAAACATAATTCCTATATTTTCATTAACAATTCTGCAATTACATGGGCAGGTAAGTGTTGTTAAATAAATTAATACTGAATAAAAAGTGGATAAGTTAGGAAAAAAATGATAAAATATAATATAATAGTTAATAAAAATTGACAAATATTTATAATCATTGATTTATCGATAGTTCATCAACTATATATGGCGCGTTTTCGACCGGAGGCACCGGTTGACCTGAAGTGATGCTGTGACCGCGTGCTCTCCGCCCTCTATCTCGAAAACGGTTCACCGTATAGAAAATTTTTTCAAACAAAATTTGTAGAGAATTTTGTATTCTAAAATATTGATAATAAATACAAATAGCAAAAAACCCATAGGAAATGAGATATTTCCAAAAAAAGTGCAAAAAACCGATTTTTGTGACCTTTGACCTTGAAATTTAATAGTTGCTTACACCCTACCACATGTAGGTTTTGAGACAACTTTTAGGGTGTCAATATACAAGTATTTACAGACTTACAGCTGGGTATCTTGAATTCCGAGGTGAACTTACTATAACGACTGGACTAAATTCATAGAGAGGCCTTTTCCATCCTTACATTGAAGGCAGCATAATTTTGTTTGTTTACGGAAAGTAAATTGGACCATAAAACAGTGGCGGTTGGTATAGTTGATAATCGGAGGGATAGTATATATTTATAAAATAAATCATTTCAGGTGAAAATGTATTCTGTTTAAATAGTTTCTACAGGAAATCTGATTTATTATTAATGATTATGGAAATGAGGTCAGTTTTTCTACCACCCACACTTTTTTCGAATTCTGCTGTCCACAGTGATGTGAACTGTCAGGAATAAACCTGTACGTGCTTGTTTCTTTCTAAATATATCGTATTCTAATCCTCCATATTAGCTCCTCATTACCAAAACGTCAAGAAATGGTAGTTGTCCCTTATTTTCTAACTCATACGTGAATTTTATTGATGGACATCTATTATTTAAAATGGAAACAAAGTCGTCAATATTCGATTTTTTGGTATCGAATATTGCGAAAATATCATCCACATATCTTAGCCAAATCCTAAGGTACACATACCTTAGCCAACAGGAAGGAACGGCCATTGGAAACCCCTTGTCCCCCTACCTGGCAGACCTGTTCATGAGCAGATTCGAAATGGAAACCAAAGAAAAGTCGAAGTATTTTCCTAGGATTTGGCTAAGATATGTGGATGATATTTTCGCAATATTCGATACCAAAAAATCGAATATTGACGACTTTGTTTCCATTTTAAATAATAGATGTCCATCAATAAAATTCACGTATGAGTTAGAAAATAAGGGACAACTACCATTTCTTGACGTTTTGGTAATGAGGAGCCAATATGGAGGGTTAGAATACGATATATTTAGAAAATAAACGAGCACGTACAGGTATATTCCTGACAGTTCACATCACTGTGGACAGCACAAACGTGCTGGGTTGAATTTTTTAGTGCATCGTCTTTTGACTTTCCCTCTAACACACGATAGGTTCACAAAAGAAAGACGTATAATACAGGAAATAGCAGCCACTAACGGTTTCTCGAGGGGTATTGTAGATGACATAAAAGGAAAAAGAAGTTTAGGTTAAGAATGAACGAAATCTCGACTTTCAGAAAGGACAGAAACCAAGATAAATACATCTCAGTTCCATACCACCAATATACGAGGAACTTTGGAAAGATTTTCAAGGAACTAGGTATGAAGGTGGTTTTTAAAACAAGTCATACACTACAGAGCCTTTTGGGAAGTCCAAAAGACAAAATCGAGAATTCGGAAAAGTCTGGAATTTACGAAATTGAATGTAAGGACTGCGATGCAAAATATTATGGACAGACAAAAAGACCTATTAAAGTAAGATATAAGGAACACATAGCACACTTAAAATATGGAAGACCTGAAAAATCAGCAGTCGCCCATCATATTTTGCAACAAAACCATTCCATAGACTACAGTTCATTAAGATTAGTTAGACAAGTTAACAACTACAGGCAACTAGATGCCTATGAGAGTGTAGAAATAAGTAAACACAATAGTATTATGAATAACGATGAGGGACCTATACCAAAGAGCATACTATATAGCTTGTTAAAATAAAATAAATTAATGTTGTTGGGTTTACTGATTACTACATAAGGATACATTGCAAAAATAAATTTGGATAGGCAATATTGTGAAATTAATTTTTATATAGCTGAAAACTGTTTTATATAAACATATATTGTAAAATAATAGATAAGGCAAAATTGTGAAATTAATTTAGGTTGGTACGCCTGTATGGTTGGTACGCCTGGATGGTTTACCTGTATGGGTTACCTTTATAGCATAAATAGGTTTAGCTCGCACTAGTTCTTAGTTTTAATCTTCCTCTTTGAAGATGATCACTTGGTGATCGGAACACGTGTCGAGGTGTTAAAAATAACGATTTAGTGTTGGGGAAAAAACTCCAGTAATATTCATTACTACACCAAAGGTTCCAACAGTGCATCATAAGTAGGACATGTCAGTGTCAGTTTCTGAAAAACTTTTTGCTTCTTAATGAATATAAAGAAAGCGGAGAACTTCGTAGGAAAGTAACGGTTTTGAATGCTAATTTTGGTCCAGTTATTGCCCACATACACACACATGCAATTCAGAGGGAACGAAGCCATCAAATTGAGAATTCACGGGTTCACTGACACTGCTCTTCCGCGTTAAAAAATCCTCACAAAACAGGAAAGGGCGAGTTTTGGGGCATATCACGAGAAACATCCCCTAAAGGCGTCTCTTCTACGCATTCGAGAATCATATTCAAATTTGCCATCACCCCTGTTTATTCATAATAATGTTGCCCTAATAGTGCCCGGAGCCCTACACGGGGAAAATATGCCGGAACTTCCTCCGGCTCCCCTGCTGAATTCCTTCAGCCTTTGATACTCCTTCTTTCTCTTCTATTTGATGTAATTAGGAAAATGACGTAAAGTGGTCTCATTATATCGTAGTTAGGTGAGCTCGCCCGAGTTTGAAAACCGATTTAATGAACTCTCAAGCTGTATACAATAACACTTTTCGATACTTCAGGTACTGCGTTGTGAAAATTTCACTCGTGGAAATTGGACCGAGTGTGTTTTCCATGATTGCAGGAAAACTGGTGTTTTTCCGTATCATGGAAGATGTCATTGAATATTGAACAAAAACCATCATTTTTTTAACGTTCGGAACACCGAACTAGACGCCTTCTTGAAACACGTCATCAGCCTAAGACTTTCCATCACTATCACAATGGATAAGGAAGTCCACAACGAATTGCCATTCTTAGACGTATTGGTGAAGAGGACCGACACTAAATGGGAAACATCTATATATCGAAAACCCACTCACACAGGACAGTATCTGAAACACGAACCCAACCCCTATCAATCGACAAAAAGAGGAATCATCAGAACTCTATTAGACCGTGCTTTCGGGCTTTGTGATACAAACGAAGGTCTCGATAAGGAATTAGATATCATCAAAAATGATCTTCAACGAAATGGCTACTCCAGAGCGATGGTGGAACAGACTTCGGCTGAAAGACAGCAGGAGCACCGCAAGGAAGAGAAGCCGACACAACCAGTGCTTGCACTTCCCTACATCAGAGGATTATCGGAGAGGATAAGAAGAATTGGTTCCCAGTACAACATCAGAACCCGCTTCAGATCCGGAAACACTATCCGTAGCAGCCTCACAAAAACCAGGCCACCAAACGCGAACTGCGATTCCAAGAATTGCATTTATCGGATACCCTGTGAGTGCGGAAAATGTTCGCATTGCCGATCACAAGAAACACACACAGCGAGGGGAAACCAGCAAATCAGGAATAGCAGAGCATGTTTGGACCCATAAACATAACATCGAGTGGTCCCAAGCTGAGGTCATACACAAAGAGGAGCATTGGTTTCAAAGAAAATTCAAAGAAGCCGCATACATGTTGTCCAACAATGTATTTAGCCAAGCTAGCGTAGAGATACACAACATATGGAAACCCATAATCAAGCGAAAAATGACCAACTTTCGCCAAACGGTCATCTCGCACTAAACCAGTGAAGCGGAAAAAGGAAAGCAGAGGTAGGTGAAAGTAGTCAAATGACCTATAAATAGTCAGCTCACGGAGGAATCAGTCCAGTCATCACCCGAAGACGATTGTGGATACTGACAATCGAAACGTTGTGAAGTAACTTGGCTTGGAATCTGTCAACTTTTTATTTTAATTTTTTATTTTTTTATTTTTATTTTATTCTTTGTATTTTTATATCTTTTTGTATCTTTATTTTTGTTCAGTTTGTTCCATTTTTACTTGTATTTTTTTCACTATTAACTCATTTCAGGTTTTTATGCTTAATATAATTCTTATTTTCAGCTATTCGTTCATAATCTTCTTCTTTAATTTTTAATTCTTTTTTAGTTTTCTCAGGGATTTCAAATTATTTTATGTAATATAAGACAATGAAAGTCCGAACTAATGTAATTCATCTTATTTTTTTCGTTCAATGTGGAAGGAGTTATCCTGAATAAATAATCTCTACAAGAAACATACCCTTTTATATTTGAATGTTTATAATTTTTTCTAATAACCCTACTTCCTTTCTAAGTGGCTTTCCAGCTGTTAGATTCCAGAATATAGTCCTTACAGCTCTTTCCAAAAATTAAGCGATTCCACCAGGGTATATTTTAGGTCCCCTCATTTTTGCTCTCTATATTAGTGACTTCTATAGGTATAAAGATTAGAAATTATTCAACAGGGTATATTTTAGGTCCCCTTATTTTTGCTCTTTATATTAGTGACTTCTATAGGTATAAAGATTAGTAATTATTCAAAGGAGATTTTTAAAACTGATCTATTTGAAAAATATTCGCTTTCCAATAGATCGACTATACAAGGAATGTTTTCTTGTGGATTTCTGGCAGCTATATTAATTTTATACAAATGTATAATATCACTTTAGTAAAAATAAGGCACTAGTCCGAAATCACAAGTTTAACACTCGACATCGTGAAAAACTCAATGTCACATTAGGGACAATTAGGGATAAACTGCTTGCCAATCCCAACGGGTCTAGATCCTTCTGATCGATAGCTGAAGCTATTTATCAGAACTTTACAAAATCCACAATTCCACCACTAGCACAAGCGAATGGTTCAATTGCAACAACAGAAACAGAAAAAGCAAATCTACTAACTGAACAATTTCCGTCCCACTCCACATTCGATTTTCTAGAAAAGGCATCACCTACTATTCCCACAATAGAAACCACATTGCCGAGCTCGCACAAGTTTCGACTTCTGAGGGTTGTCGTTCGTAGGGGTGCGATAGCTGGTTAACGGAAAACATATTTCAAACAGATTTCAAACAAATGTTTGTGATAGACACTACCTAGCACTGACGAGTGGCCAAACAGCTCGAAATCGGCCTGCAAGTGTGTTCCAATAGTTGAACATCTATTGCGACACTTGTATCGTCAACAGCTTATGCAGGAATAACTTCAGTGAAGAATCCTGCACTGACACATGTTGGATATAGTCTAACGCCCTTCGTGGTATTAGCCAGGGGAGTAGTTGATTTCTGATAGGTGTCAGTCCATTAACCTACAGTGAAGGCTGACCCGAATGAATTTTTCTAACTCATTTGTGACATGAAGTCGTAATTTTATGAATGAATCAAGCGTTTCATTTTATAATGTTATCCATATTGGCGCTGAAGAGGCAATAAGACAAGTGACTTATTCCGAAACGTCGAATGTCCGCCATTAAGGATGACAGTGTTCCAAGTAAGTGAATTTTTACCTCTTTCATATAGTATATTGTGTAGCAATCCTGTAAATGATATCTGATTCAATTCCAGAAAGTAGTTATGTTTAATTGGTTTATTTTGACACTACTAAATTCTATTTCTGTCCAGTAACGCTATCTTATATTATACAGTTTACCAAAATGAGCACGGTTTGTATTGTGCATTTCTGTTTTCGTCGAGTATACGACTAAATCCAAGGTTACAAAATTTCATGTATTCATTCATGTTTTCTTTCATCCATTACGTATATTATTTAGGCAGGATTTCTGTTATATCCTGTGATTTCACTAGAAATACCCGTGGGTTGGGCTACCTATCGGGCGCGTCCCCAGGTGGCGATTTTAGGGGAACGGCCAGGGGACTAGAGGCCCTGTCCGGGAAGTCAATGTGGCCTTACAGTCGGGGTCGCCGGACTTCTGGTCAGTGGCAGAAATGAGACTTTGCGCCAAGAATTCCGCCTTGAATAAAGGCAAGGAACCGGCTGCCTCTGCAGGAAAGCTCCCTCACTTGTGCAACTCCACGGAGGGAACCCCAAGAAGGTTGAAGAAGCCGCGCAACGACAGTAATATCGCTGCACCTTCCAAAACCTTCGCGGAGGCAACCGTGAGTCACCTCAAGGTTGCCAATGAGAGTGTGTGTTCGACGAGTCTTGGCCTACACCTGCCAATATAAAGGAGATGTCTCCTAGTTACTTGTTCACCTTCCTGGAATAGACAGGATGGACCTAGGAGGACAACTCCTCAGGAGGATGTACAATGGAGCACATGTAGCCTAAGTGCTGTGAGCTTACACTCACCACCCCTATTCTACAGATATAGATACACTAGAAATATAGAACAAACAGATTTGTCGTTATGCAAGTCCCGGTTCCAAATAGTCAGAATCATATAAATTATGCCATCTCTATCTTAACTCTAATCCCTAAAAGTATGAAGCTGTAGAATTCATGGGAAAAATATTCACCCATTATCAATGATCACTACAAAAACACACTTTTGTCTATTTTCCACGCTATTTCTTTATTGTGACTAGTTTCGGCTATTTTGAAAATGGTGTAATAGCCGAAACTAGTCACGATAAAGAAATAGCGTGGAAAATAGACAAAAGTGTGTTTTTGTAGTGTATCCTCAGTGAACATTTATTTCCACAAAATAAACAAGTCGTCAATCAAAGAAGTGCATCATCAATGAATATTCAAGAGCTGAAAAAAGAAATTTAGAGCCAAGTTTTCCGAAACTCTGTTAATTTCGTTCCTTCAAATAAGTAAATTATTATCGTCACTACTGCTAATTTTCAACCAACAAACCAATAAGCGAGATTCCACAGTAGTTACGTAATATCAGAGTGACTTCTACACACATCTAAGAGTTTCAAAATAAAAACAAAAAAACGTAAATATTCTGTCTAGACCAAGACCCAATTCCATTTTTTCTGTGAAAGTGAAATAAATGCGAAATGAATACTTGAAACAATAGTCACATTGAAACCAAAGAAATCTCCTGGAATCGACGGAATTAGGCCTGAATTCTTAAAAGGCATAATTTATTAGCAACCATTCTGCTATCCATGAACAGATCTTTGAGAGAAGGATAATTTTTGGTAGAATTGAAAACCGAAATAAAGAAAAATGGAAGAAAAGGATCTTAAGTTTTTCAAATGAAAATAATGTCTCATCCGAGAAACAGTACGGTTCTCGAGTTGGCCAATCCACGTTTGACGCAGTACAAAATTGACAAGTACGATAAATAACTCTATAGGCACAAAACAATAGTATATTATGCAACGATCATGTAATGGTGGTTATTAAGACACGAGCATTAACCGGGATACGAAACGAGCCGAAGGCGAGTTTTGTATGGTATATGCGAGTGTATTAATAACCATTACATGAGAGTTGCATACGCTATTTTTTCTAAACCCGATAAATAATGAAAAACTATAATAATTATATTTGTATTGAACACATTTACAGTAATTAACTCATATTTTTTTTAAAAAACACAAACTTAATGGTATTATCATGGATATATGAAAACTATAAAGATTCTAATTATATTTATATTGAATATAACAACTGTAACTAATCTGATCTTTTAAAAATATTGGAGTCGATGGTATTTTTTTTATATCGCTGTTTTCAGACATTTTGATCATATAGGTAGGTAATATGAAAACTGATTTTGACAAATAAAGCAATTACTTACTTAGGTTAGAATCTAGGACAAACAAAGGAACAGGATTCTTGATTGAAAAATTATGGGTTTCTATTGGTTGATAATAATCTGTATCGTTATGAAAAATGTGTATCATAATGGATATCATTATGACACGGATTATGGTCATATAAGTGTATTGTTAGAGTACGGGTGTAGAAAAAAATCATTATGCACCTTTGTCGAAATGACGGGAACTTTCGACACGGTTCTATATTTTCTTCTACTACTAAACTACTATTTTCTTCAGAAAATATTGGTTTTTTAAGCATACATTATAAATCAATAATAATAATAATACAGGCTCATACAAGCTAATAAGCCTGATGTAGTCCTTCTCGATCACCAGAGCAAGATGATATTTGTCGTGGAGTTTTCAGCTCCTGGTGAGACGAATATCGTCAGAAAAGAGGAGGAAAAACGGATAAAATATCGAGATTTTCTCTTCGAACTCCGCAGACTCTATCCAGATCACTCTGTCAAGATGGTTGTTCTGATTATTGGAGTCCTTGGTGGAATGATGTCCTTTCTACTCTCAAATCGTAAAATCATACCAGCTTGCCGCACTAAGGCAGGAATCTTAGCTGCACAGATGCAGAAGGCTGTCATTCTTGGCTCACTACGCTTGCTCAGGGCACATGAGTCTCGGACCCAATGAGCACTTACCCCACGGTGTGGGGAGTGGTCATTGGTTGATAATGCTGGCGCGCCCTCCCGAATGTATCGGGGCTTCGGGGGATAGGGCCTGACCAGCGCACACTACGGTGAAAAAAAAATTATTCACAACGATATAAGGGTAATTGCACGGAAGCAGTACTGCTTGTGTGTGGATATACGTAAATATATAAGGCTAGTAATATAACATATAACAATATAAACATTCAGAGTAATATCAGAGGTCACAATTTAAAAAGAAAAAACCACGTTGAATAATTTTATGTGTCATGGCCGGTGGGAGAAATCGTATCGTATCTTTATGAGTTTGACTATTTGATATATGTTCAAGCAATTCACTTTTAAACTCCATCACTGACTGAATACGGTCCTGAATTTGGATGTTTACGGCTCGAGTAACAGACTGATAACAGATTTCTACACATCTACTGCACATCTTGAGGGAGACTCTTCTCACTGGCCATGAGAGAACTTGGTAATTATTGAGAATATTAGAAACTTTGAAGATGATAATAACAGAAAGTATATGTATATACAATATGGCTGGTAAAGAATGAAGAACGAATATAAAAGAATTTATGGTATCATTACGCCTAAATAAATGTGTACACGTGAGAATAGAGTTAGCATGTGCACGAGTCTCATGTCGATTAGATTGTTTCGTAAAGAGTTTCATTCCTTTCTTGAATCTGAGTTTGGAAATCTCATTTTTCAATTCTTTCGGAAGTATATTAAATGTCTTTGGAGCTAGAACTCTGTAACAGTTTTGAATAATTGATTTGGATGCGGAGGGTATTGAGAAGTTATCAATTTGCCTCGTCGTATAAGCATAAGATGGTTTCTGTGTTGTATTTATACCAATAAAAAATAATTGTCTCAAATCAAACATATTAGACTCTTCATAAAGGGGCTTGAGTACCTATTATTTCTGTTGAGGATCATTTATGACGTGCTACTATTCAAGCAGGTAAGATAGTATTAGAGTTGGGCAGCTGGAAATTGAATTTGGCGTACCGCAAGGAACTGTTCTTGGACCAATTATCTTAAATATATACATCCATGAACTGTTATGATACGACACCACTTGTGAGACAATTTCAAATCTGTTCAATAAAATTTCACAAAAAATTTTCCAGTATATTCGAGGAAAACTATTGACCATCAATTTTAGAAAACACTTCAATTCATCCATTCACTTTCTTCAGTTCACACTCATTATAATATCAAAATAGTCCCATTAGTGTGGGCAGCAGGTTTAACAAATAATTTTCACAAGAATGGTAAAATATTATGCCGTACACATAGATTAACATCCTTCACCAGAACAGATATACTGTTCCAATTTGTTCATTGTTCTATATATCATTAATGCTTTTATCATATTTACAATTTTCCGTATTTTAGTTTTGATTTTAATTTATAATCTATAACTCATATGAATAGGTTTAATGAATGAAAAAATTAACCCACGCACAAGATCGTTTCGATGGAAGGTTACCTAATTCATTCCCATGATATGCTATTTGAAATTTCAAATACTACACTGCAATATTATTTGTTATCTGTATCTGTAGTGTAGGGGGGGTAAGTGTAAGCTCACTAAAGAGTCGGCAATGCGATTACCTTTACTTGGCACTCTAGTACTAACCTTGAGGTTACACGTTGTCTTTTCAAGGCTAATAGAGCTTGTCTGCTGTCAGTGCAGATTGTTATGTTTTTGCCAGAAATTCCTTTCCTAGTTATTGCTTTTGTGGCGATTGAGATACCAGCCAGTTCTGTTTAGACAACGCTGGTATTTTTTCCCATTCCCCACTTAATCCTTAGGCTTAGTTATCTGGAGTACATATTATTTGATAATTGTGGTGGATAAATTATTATTATCATTATTCTAACAAAATAGTTTGCCTTATTTGCCATATTCAGGAATAGGAAAATGTCCTGGCCGTTGGCCAACAAGTTCGCCCGATCTCACTCTCACGGATATTTTTATGAGACCATTTACATTCAATGATCAATAAAAAATATCATTTGCAGAATCTGGAAGTTTTTTACTCCACTTGGCATGTTCCTTTAAAGATCTTCCAAATGATAAAACACATTTTAGCCTTTTTATGAAAGTAACTTGTGAAATGGCTATAAAAGCAAATTTGAGGTAAAGATAGCCCCTCAAAGGTGGAATTCCTGAGTAATTTCAAAAAAGTCACTATGTAGGTTAATTTTGCAATCTGCTTTTGTCGTCAATACACTTTTTACTCATTCATTTTTTGTTCTAGTTTTTTCAAAAGGCTTGGAACTGCCAAATGTTTTTTACTACCATCACTGAATAGAGTATTGTATTGAGTTACTCACCAGTTTGGCCTTTTCCCAAAGTCTTTTCCAGCCTATAAGGCCCCACATATTGGTGCACCTCAGGGGAGGGGTTGGAATTTTCTTTCTGCATTTTCCCAGGCAGTGTTGAGGTAATTCAATTTTAATGTCACGATTGAACATTTTTCCTACAATCCCCATCAACCACCACTAAGACGATCGACGATATCATTTTTGACATCATTTTCTGAAACTACCCGTAGAAAACGGCTGAATGTATGTGGAACTTTGTCTTTATTATTTTCACCGATCACTGATTCTTCAGATTTTCACTTTTCACTAGTTTTTCCGAAATCTCACACAAACCACTGAACGGCATGACTTTGTAGCTTTCAACATTTTGGCTAGAACGACTCCAAATACAATTTCCCGGACATATCTCTCCGTTTTCCACCAAATAATAAACTGAAATCTTATATCAAGGGGTGGCAAAAATCAATAGCGAGTTAGGAACATTGTGGTGGCGAAATTTCCCCAGATCTGAAGGATATTCCAACGATACCGGAGTTTTTTTCATAAAGTCAACTCTTGCTTAGGAATGTTGTATTGTTTTGTTATTACGGACAGTTGAACTCTTTATATATGCTCTGTTATAAGGGCTTAATAGATTTATCTGACTCAGCTAAATACTCGCCCTGGTTCTTATGTAACATAGGGGTAGTATTTGTTTGGTGAGTTCCACTGTTCCGCAAGGGGTGGATTCGATAATAATCCAGTGTCTTTTTCGGTATGATACGAGGGATGTCCAATAAGTTCAGAAAATTACTGAAAATATTATAACTAGATTAGACCTGCTGCTTTAATTCAATGGCGCTCAAGTAGAAAAATCACTCGTCTAACTTATTTGAACCGAAGGATATCATGAAAAAAACTTTGTCAGACAATGGCTTTTTGTTAAAATATCTGGAAATCTGCCGATATTTTGCTCCAAGAACTATTAGACCAGCAGAAGGAGAACATCTTTTTCAGATTTTAATTGGAAGTATATTTTTTAGGAAACAATAACTTTTGGGTAAGGCGAAGAGATTCACAGGATTACTACACAATATAGTATATAAGAGAGGTGAATTTCACTTACATGGAACACTTTCATCCTCAATGGCGGACATCGGTGTTTCGGGATAAGACACTCGCCTTATATTGCCTTTTCAATGCCAATGTGGATAACATTACGAGATGAAAAACTCAAGTGAGTGCTCTCTTCCTTTCTTTGAAAGTTCGCCCCATTTTTTATATGAAGACGAAGAAGTGAAAAGTGAAAAACTTTCTTACCCAAAAGATTTATTCGACCATTCTATAGACAAGTACCTTTATGGCAAGTCGCAAAACTTTAAAAGCAATTAAAAACAGAAGAGTTAAAAAACTGTCTTACAATAAAAACATTTCGATTAAAAAAAATTAAAATATAAAAATACCGGATTGATTCTGATGTTGTGTAAAGCAATTTCGAACAAGAAACGTCTTGATAGTGTATTTGAAGTTGTTAAACAGTGAAGATGTTATGGTAGGATGAAGATGATTATACAGATTCAAGTTTAAAGATTGTTTGATATATGGATAACCTCTGCATAGGCGGATTCAATGAATTTCCATATCTTGTGACATAAGTATATGGTCATCACAATGAATCCGAAATTCATTTACAGATCTGTCAATTTCCAATAATACAGTGAAAATATACAAAGTAGGGAGAGGCATGATATCAAACCGAATAAAAATAGGTCGACAATATATTCCCAAAAATCTGCATCAGCAAGGATTCTCATTGTTGCTTTTTTTGGCATTTGAATACACTCATTGAGTTTGACGAATTACCCCACATCAAAAGTCCATGCATAAGTAGAATGAAATAAGTGAAATGAACTAAAAGTTTTGCTGAATTATATTTTGAGTTGCGAGCATAGGCAAAAAATACACATTTAGAACCTAGAACTTCACCCTATGGAACACCATGATAAATTTCCATCCATTCTGATTGTCGATTATTTACATCAACACCCTAATTTATATTTTCCGAGGTTTAACTCTAGAACAAAGCCTCTGATACCATAATCGGTTAACTTCTGAATAAGAATTGAATGAGGTACACACTCGAAAGCTTTTCTAAGGTCACATAATGTTGAAGATGTTAATCCTCATCAGGACCTTCAACTATGTTCGATACCAACTGGTAAGCCGCTATGTTGCTAGTCTAGGGATACCTTAGATATTTTTCGAATAATTGACCGATTTCTATCATTTCAATACTAACTAAAATATTTTAAAAAATGGTTAGAAAAACTTAAAAAGTCCAGTGGCACCTACGGCCTAATGACTTCGACAATTGCGGAACTAGCCAAATGTCACACGCATGCTCAATCCCTAAAGAGATGGGATGAAATCGAAGGATGCAATATTGCCAGAATCAGCGATGACCAGGAAGGAAACACCTTCATTATATAGGGCTAGTGGACACACATCTATGCAGGATGTTTGAACAGGAAGATGAAACTGTCAGGCATGTCCTGTGCCCGGTGTTATCGTCAATAAGAGAGTGTGTGTTCGGCGAGTCTTGGCCTACACCAGCCGAAATAAAGGAGATGTCTCCCAGTGACCTGTCCACCTTCCTGGAAAGGACAGGATGGACAATGACTTAGGAGGACAACTCCTCGGGAGGATGTACAATGGGTCATGTGTGGCCTAAGTGCTGTGTGCCTACACTCACTCTCTCTACTCATACAGAACTTGATGAGTCTAATTTGGAACATCTGGCGTGAAATGAATCCAGAACAAAAATGTTGTCTTTCGACGCGCGTCTCGTTTACCAAGTTAGCATCATCAGGAGATGGCTAAAACAGCGCAGTTTTAGTGTTTTCAATACATACAATGAGCTTGGGAAAAATTTTGAGCGAAACTCGCTAATACAGTTGATTTCAAGATTTTCGCTATGAAGGGTTTTACAAAATCGCGACATGTATTTCGCTGTATATTACCTTACAACTAGTTTATACTATAACAATATTAGTTAACTATTCTCTGTCGATCTAAGCACGTGATCTCCCAGACAAGGCTGCTTGTACAGAGTCGCACTAAGGTACGACCGAAATTCCTTTTATTTTTTTTTTAGTAATATGCGGCTGGGTACCTATAAGAAAATTTTTCAGGTGGAATCTAGGAACACAAATAAGCAGTTTCTTCAGCCGTATCAGTACCCGGCATTTCGAAAATTTTAAACTTGAAAATACCGTATACGTACACACTACAGGTGTTAAAACTTAACTGACTACTCCGTTACTAGAACAAGCGCAAGGAGGCTTGTTCATTTCACCCAATAGAAGCAAATGTGTGTGGTGTTCACGCGTCTATATTTGTTTGAATCACCAGATTTCTGTGGCCGGAGTACCAAGATGATTAATATTTCTAAACATCAATTTCTTCCACCTATTATGCAATGTAGGTACTGGTAGTGTTGGAAATAATACTTTGGCACATATCTTCAATTTGATCCAATAACGCTGAAAGTCCTCATTTCTTCAAACCAACATTACTCAATGTAGTTTTGAGATCTTGCATCTTTCCAAGCATTCTTCTGAGGAAAATCCTTGTACTTTAAAATCTCCCATTGTCACGTCACGGTTTTCTTTTGGTCCCTTGGAAGCTGTTTGACTTGTCCATTTAGTCCAAGTCTCCTTGGGCTTATTGGTTTATTCTCCCATCTTCTCATGACACCCATTCCATCAGTCTCTTTCTCTGTACTAGTTTGTACAGGTTCCGTGTTGGATGTTCGTCATATTCTTCTGGACGTAATTTTGTACGTCCATATATTGCCTGCCTCCTGTCATTCAGTGCCTCACATGTGTAGAGTTGTTTCTATCTCTTCGTTGCATAATTTGCAGCCGAGGTCTCCGTTGTACAGCCCCATTTTATTCAGGTGTCCTCTAAGCGGACAATGACTGGTTAGTAACCCTGTAATTATTCTGGGCCGATCCCTACTACATTGAAGTAGTTCTTCAATTCTTTTCTCGGGCGGTTCCCTAATGAAAGTTATACTGTGTTCGCTGCCAGGTACTTTTGTCCAGTACTCTGTGTGCTTCTTATTGGCCCATGTTCTAATCTGGTTTCGTACCAATGATTTTGGTACCCTGAGAGCTGGTTCCCGTCACGGCTGCTATTAAATTTAAGAAATGGAAAAATCTGCGACATGATTTGAATGCTAATGTTCTTACTATTAACTGTTTTTTACAAAAAAAAAGATTGCATGAAGGATGAACAATTTCCATTTTCAACAGGTAATGACCATTCATGAGGCAGGTTTCAGTAGAACTTTAATATATTTTTATGTGCTTCTGTATGAAATACTAGAGTATTATATGATTTTCTGCCCTATTTTTTAAATAAAAAAAAATCGAAATATATATTCACCTTTCAAGAACAACACTTTGCTGGTATCTGAACTTAAAATGTGATAGGAAGGATAGAGAGTTGAAATAATCTGAGTACATTCTCAATATATATATATATATATATATATATATTTAATTTTTATTTTTGATCACATTACAATTGGTGCATTGAGGAAAAAAAAGGAAATTATTAGGCCTTTGTATTTACATATGTGAAACATGTTTCATCTACAGTCCACTAGATGGCAGAAGCACTCACATTGCAATATGCAATCATTAGTTTTCTGTAATTTCCACTCTCACAAAAATAAAAGATGTTATAAATTTCCATAATTTCTCAAGAGGAATTATATTCGAGAACATAAATTCCCGGACGTTTTCTTAGAAAATACATTTTTAATTTTAGTTTCATAACAATGAAAATATATTTCCGTTTCTTTCCCAATTGCTACCACCTTAAATAATATTTACCAATCAAATATGATTCATTTTTGATAATACAAAGTGTCCTCTATGAATCAATAGTAAAAATACTGAAAAATTTATGACTGTCAAACTTTCCTATACTTGAGTTTTTTCTTTTTCCTTCGACATTTCTTAAGATCATCAGTGTGACTGCTATCGCTATCTGATATTCTGATCACATCTGGAGCACTAGAACAAACTGAACTATCACTGGTAGAGTCAGAGAGATCTATAACGGTAGCCTCAGAAGTGTTTTTACTGTGTTTCCTCCTTTTCCTTTTTGTGAACTCCATATCCTCTTTGATATCCTTGTTATTTATCGAGGGTTTACTTGAACATGACTCCTCAGATGTATCAGTACTAGAACATAGGTCAATTTTTCTACCAAAACTCTTGGTGTCCTCTTCTTTTACACCCTCAACTTGGTTCGTCAATATTTCGCGCATGAGCTGAAAAGGAGTTTTCGTTTTTCGATTCGAAGGAGATTTTTCCTTTATTTCTGTAGTTTTCTTTTCAACACATTCGGACTCGTCTGAGGACTTCACGAAATTGATTTTACTAGATAATATCTCTTGTATCAACTGTATGGGGAGTTTTTGACGTACTGCAACTCTTCTCGGCCTGTATTTAATGTTTCTTTCTTTCTCTTTGGCTATAATTTGTTCTTGCTTTGTTGAAATGCTGAAAAAATTGTGATTTCATGATTTAATCTAAATGTAGGGAAAACTGAGGATATTTGACCCAACATTTTGTGTGAAGTGATTTTTATCATGTAAAGTTTTAGTGAACATTGTTGATGTACAAGTGAGAAATTTTTGATTTTTCAATACATTAACCATATACAAGGCATTAATTTCATATGACAATGTATGTCACAGACGAAGACAAGATTTCAGGTATAAAAAACCTCAGACCACTGTCAACAAACCTTCAAAATAGATTAAGCTTTATCGCTCAACAATTTCGTTTTTCAATCTTGTGCATGATTGATAATTATAACACAATTATAATAGTAATATTAACGAAATTATAATAACAACTATGGAAAATGCAAAAATGAAACACTTAATTTGGGTTATGGATCCTCAGCTTTCCGTCTTAGCAAATTTTGTAATTATCAACTGAATGCATTTCGATTTTCAGATCTCTTTATGTTTACCGTTTATTGGAAGATACCATGTTCGATACTGTTCTTTGAAGAAAGTTCAAATTGGGTCTTATTCTGATTTTCTCTAATTCACCCTCTCTAGCTTTGCTTTCCTTTATAAGAGCTTCAATAACTTCACTGAAACAACAAATAGGTGAATATAAATTTTGTTGGAGTCTGGTACAGGGTAATTTAAAGAAAGTACAAGCAAACAAAAATTATCCTGTTGATGAAATCATTCTATTAGCTACTTACAGGGCAAGTCACAAAAAAAGGAAAACAACATACTTATCGGAAACTAATGACTTATAATAGTTCAATCCCTCCTGATCCATATTTACGTCCTTCTAGGCGATAAAAATTAGTTTTCTTGACTTTTTTTGACGTATATATGTAAATACTTTGTTTTGACTCATGACGACAACATATATGTCATGACAATATTATGACGTCACTACCAAAACAGTGACAGACAAGGTTGCCACTACATGTTTTATTTGCGTACTAAAGTTCAGAAATTTTCGTAATTGATTCTGTAATTTGGTAATATACTAGTGAACCTTTAATAACTTTGGGAAAATCAGAAACCTGGACACTCTGAAGATAGAACTTTTAAAAATGTAGATCTTCTAAATGCGGATGAACCATATATAATACAGGCTAAAATCATTTCCAGAATAGATCTAGTTAGCACTCTGAAGATAGAACTTTTAAAAATGTAGATCTTCTAAATGCGGATGAACCATATATAATACAGGCTAAAATCATTTCCAGAATAGATCTAGTTAGCACCCTGAAGAACTCAATCTAGTTAAAAAAAATTATATTTTTGGGAAAGGAAGGTTTTTGGTTTTCTTCTTTTTCCATTTTTATATGAAAACTGTGGGAATCCTTCAAAGAAAAGAAGGAAACAATCGATTTCAAAAAATGAACTCCATACAAAAATGTATAGATTATGCAAACAGGTAACGTTCAGATCCAGATTTGGTGCTAAAGAGGCAATAAGGCAAGTGTCTTATCCCGAAACATCAGAAGATGGCAGTGTCCCATGTTAGTGAACTGTTACCTCTTTCGTATAGTATATTGGGTAGCAATCACCTCTTTCGTATACTATATTGAGTAGCAATCACCTCTTTCGTATACTATATTGTGTAGCAATCCTGTGAATGATATCTGATTCAATTCCATAACGAATGTTTGGAATATACTTGTTTTTTTAGTTCAGTGTTCATTTAAAAATATTTGTTTGAAAAGTATTTTCTCTTTCGTGTAATTCAATATTTATATGAAAGAGGCTGTTTCAAGAGAGCTTTGTTCCCAGTTTGTGTCTGAAAGTTACTTCTTTGCATGGTCTATACAGATCTTTGTATAGAGATGGAGAAGTAGAAAATCAAAACTTTTTTCTTTGAATTTTTCTAAGCTCATAGCAGAATTGGACTTAGATCAAGCTTTTTGTAGAAGGTGACCTAAATGTAAGCAATGTATTATTGAAAAAAAATCACCGAAGTGTACTTAAGTTATATTTAACCAAACAATAGAAACTATAAATAAAAAAACATCAATCAAAACCCCAAACGCCGCTGTGCTTGATAGTGTTGGCATTTTCCCTCCTACTCCTTGTCACAGCGCTAGCTTCTCCTTTAGCAACACATTTCTTTGCAGTTGCTCTCTTATTTTTTGCAAAGATCTGTTTTTGTACCCTCCTCTTTATTTCATCAGGATGTATTGTCGTCACACTGGATCTGACACTCCTCGAATCAAAGTTGTCCATTGTGTATCCAGAGGAACAATCTGAATCATCTGAAACAAAAATGACCAGAATTTGCATATTTTATGTTTACTATACGGTAAAATATAATTGAAGAGATGGTCTAATAATTAGAACAACCTGTATAACTTTCTTTAAAATAATGTTGTATTTATACAACCGGTACTGAGTACAACAAATAACAATAAGGATGATTGTTTAACAATAGATACAAGGAAGAAACCGATGTTTTTGCAGCGTATTTTTCAGGATACGGTTCAAATGAAATTGATAACTCTGCTATCAAATACACTGTTTCCAAAAACCATGTGAATATAATTTTTGTTCCATATCTGACTGAAGTATTTATCTTGTAGACATTCATTTTGAATATGAAAAAAAATAATACTTTTGTCTAGAAATTAGACAAAAGTATTCTTTTTATTCTGTATTTCTCTTGAGATTTTGAAAATTATGCACAACTCCATTATGAATCCGTTTACAAGTTTAATCAAATTATCTGACATTGGACTCCATATAGTTTCGCTGTTAAATTTCTCAAAAGTTTTTGACTGACTCAATGATGATTTTATCCTGGAAAAATTAGTTATTTAGAGATTAGAGGTACCTAGAAAACAGGAGTATACTTGTTAAGTTAGAGCAACTCAAAGACCTGTTCTGGACCCTCGATTTTTCTACTCTATGTAAATGATCTTTCAAACCATTTGACAACTGGGAAAAGTCATCATGTTTGCAGACGATACAACGGTTACAGTATGTGGAAAAACTCTTGAAACTCTCTTAGAGAACAGCATAACCCATATTGTGTTTTCCACCTATCTTATTTATGCCACTCATTCCAATTATCTAGTGGCCTTTACTAGTTTGTACATGTCTCTTGCTGGATATTCGCATAAAATATGACGAGCTGTCCCTTCTTTGCATCGCCTGCAGTTAAGATTTTGTTCAGGTATCCTCTAATTGACAGTGTCCAGTGAGAAGCTCTGTAATTGTTCTGAGCCTTTTTTGTTGGAGCAGTTTTTCAGCTCAGACGGTCCATTTATAAAAGTTTTCCCGTGTCTGTCCCCTGGTATGGTTTTTCAGTACTCTATGTTTCTCATAGACATACTTTCCATTCTGGTTCCAAACCAAGTTGATTGGAGGGCTTATATATTGAGTTGATGATCCTTGACCGACATACCCATCAGCGCTTTCATTGCCTGATATGCCTGATTGTCCTGATACCTAGTAAGGTGTCAATCTATTCCTGTCCGTTAGTTTCCTCAGTTCTTAATGGCATTCCCAGACTGGAAATCACTTTTGGGTTTGTCTGTGCTATAAGTGCAGCCTGGTTTTTTATAATATGAATTTTAACAACGTTAAAAACAATTATTTGATAATTGGATAGATTCTGATTTTTATGCAACATAGACTTTGTAAACAACACAAAACAGTATGCAATTTACCGAATAAAATCGATTTTTGAACTTATATTATGTTTTTGCTAACAACCATGTATCATTTGAAATTGCACCATGGGGAATAGCAACTGTACACAAGAGAGTATTTTCGTTTCAAAAAAGACAAGAAGACTTATGTACGATTTGAAGTACAGATAATCCTGTAGAACAACTTTTAAGGAACACCATATTGTAACACTCCACTCAATGTATATAATCTTGTGTTTGATGTCTGTAAAAACTAATGTTACTGATTTCTGTAAACTGTCTAATTGGCATAACTACCCTTCAAGATAATTTGCACTTGAGCACAAATCAACATTTTTAATAAAATATATTTTTTGTCACATTCCTCACGGCTTATTTCCCTGAGACTTTCCACTCAACAAAATCTTATCTAAAGGGTTACCCCACATTTTTGGATCACAATAGTTACTGTGTAAATGTTTTATTTGTCAGTAACTTGTTTAAAGTCGGCCTGAGTCTTCAGAATTCAAAACATTCTGAATCTTGCAGTTCCTTCTTTAGTTCTTTTAATTTTTGAATGTCGCTAAAAAAGTTTTAGAAGGTTCTCCACTACAATTTTAATTTTTGTCAGATTGTGGAATGCGAAAATAGCCAAAGAAGTTAATAAAAAAAAAACACAATCATATATCGAAAGACTTAAATCTATACAAAGAAAATTCGTCACCTATATCAATAGAAAATTCTTTCTTAATCTCAAAGATCCACTACAAATTAAAATACAACTCAATCTGATATCTTTGGCGAATAGACGCCAAATAGCTGATATTAAGTTCCTATATAAAATAATAAATAATTGTTTTGACAGCAGTTCTATATTGAACCAAGTTTTGATTAATGTACCTCTGTATAATACCAGAGGATTATATTCATTCCAAACAAATCAAAGTAAAACTAATTACTGTTTGAATTCTCCCCTAAATAGCTGTTGGAAAATCCTACAACTCTATATCCAAATCAATAGAAATTGACATCTTTTCTAATTCCCTTGCAACCGTCACAATGTGTCTCAAATGTTCATACAATCACCATTTTCATATCTAACTATTGTAATTTGCACTGCACTTGATTAATAACTGTTTATACCACGATATTGCATATTATTTATAACAATCAAATTATTTATTGTTATTTTTACCACATCATTTGTGAATACTCTTTTTGGGTTTGTCCCGTTTTGTATTCCACTGAAAATAAATAAATAAATATTACCTCTATCAAGCACGAATATTTTGATGTGATGCTATTTGTAAAAAATAATAACAACAATTACAAGAAGAACAAAAACAAACACCCATGCAATAGACATTCAGAATAAAATTACTCTAGACTGGCAGTAGTCTCAAACACACTCAACCATGATTGAATGGACCATATCAGATGACAGTTAGCATATGTAGATGTTCGCATTGTCAATTTTTTAGTTTTATTTGCAGTTAGAATGCAGTTTTCATTGTGTCAATTTATCATCCATATCCATAAGAATTTTTTTGGAGCATATGTTTTTCTTCACTCAGTTACTCTGTGTATTTGTCATAAGTAGTCCATGTTTATATTGAAATATTTCAAATTGAAAATGCCTTTACAGTGAAATTCTCCAACATTAATTATGGTGAATTCATATGTATTCAATTCTATAGTTCATCTATCAGTTCAAGGTGCTGGGCTAGTTTCAAATGTTTATATACTTTTTATTTATCCATACTGAATCTGTAATCTTAGTCAACATCACATTCAACAATAAATATACTGAATCATACCTTTTTCTTGACTATTTACGTTGTCATTAATTTTCATGTGATTGAAAATCTTATCCATGTCAGAAAGAGTACCATTCTGACCATCATTACCACCCGTTTCTTCCCCACAAGCATCAAAAAATTCCTCCTGTTCTGCATCCTCAGCATCTTTTTCTTCATATTCTTCTTTCTCATCATCATCCTCCTTACTATCCAATCCGAGTTCTTGATTGATATGCTTAGACATCTCTTTAGTGAATCCAGAACACAAAACCTCAGCATCCAGGTTGTCGTTTCTTTCAATATCTGAAAACTTTGGAAACAACTCACTTTCATAACCGAACCTCTTCTTGAAGAACTCATTTATGCAATTTACATCTCGGTTGAAGAAGAATTCGGCGTTTGGATGTTCGGTAGAGATCATTTGAGGGAAGTCAATGATGACTGGTTTTTCGTCATCGGTGAGGATGATGTTGAATTCGTTGAAGTCTCCATGGATTACACCAGAATCAGCAAAACGAACTATGAGGTTCATTAGTTCATCGTAGAGAGAGTCCACATTGTCCACCTAGAACAATTGTGCTAGTATTGAAAGTATGTATTTTTGAACAGTAATAAAATGTAATAACAATGATAGTAAAGTAAACTTGTTGACAAAACTTAGATAGATATACAGAAAAATGAAAAACTTTATTGACCAAAGAACAGTTATTCATGCATAAACTGTTGATCATATTGCAATAATTATTATTTGTCTATTTGTTATAAATAAATGAATTTACCTCCATAACATGGTTGAGCAACTGCCCCCGAATAAGTTCCATCACTACGCAATGACGATTGAAGTCAATGGGCTTTGGCACCGGAAACTTCCTATCATACAGAGCAGTCATATACGCGAATTCCTTGGTTGCCGATATCCTTGAAAGGTACAGCCAAGACGCAGACTTTCTATGCTTGTGGTAGTCTCGTTTTTCGGCGACCTTGCGAAAGCACACTCTGCCAAGCCTATGCAGCTTCAAACAATGTTCTTTTCCTTCAGAGTCAGCCACTATATAGATATTACTTTCCTTACCAACCCCTATTTGGTTCCCGAATGAGGCAATTACATTCCTCATCAAAAGGGAGTGTAGAGCAAGATAATCATATCCACTGTTGGTTAGACGGTAACCATCGTATTTTTTGCCTCTTTCGTAAGTCAATAGTCTGTGTTTGCACAACTCACGAAGGAGTTTGTGGACTCCCCCATGTTGGAGATTTGCGATGGAGGCAACCAAAGGCCCAGGCACCAGCTCGTGGTTTTTCATGCCCATTTCAATGGCGGTCAACACTCGAAAGTCCTCAGGAGTGAGGTATCGCATCATAGTTACGTTTAGTTTACCCATTTTGTGGTTATTTACAAACGAGAGACACCAAACTTCACAACCAAAACAACGTAAATGGTGTCAAGTAGTGAGTAGTGATTTGAGGTTAGAAGAGTATTCTTCTTCTTAAATATTATTTACTGGCTTTTCTCACAAGTCATGTATTCAAGGTTTTGTTTCTGATATGGTGTTGGACGGACGTGCCGACAACGATTGTTCACAAAGAAGGTTGTGTTTAAAGAGAAATAGCACTTTAATTCACGCCGTTTGAGGCCGGGTAGAGCGTATGTCCACGTGGGAGTGTTAAAGTGGATTTACATAACTCCTATCCCCATTCACGCTGGTTGGAGGTCGGTATGGACCGGATGTCCATGTGGGAATTGGATTGTATCAATCATACGAAAGATATATGTAGAAAATCAAAAAGTCTACCAGGCAGGAGACGACTTAACAAAACATTTCAAGCGTTTTGTAATAAAAAGTTTGATTTCAATTTGAGAACCACTGGTGGACAGCTGTTTCATCTTGTGGGGCATCGTCAGTACCGGGCAGGCGGTCCTCGATCGAAGACAAAATATGGTCGACAGCCATCTTCAGTTCAGACAGGTTGGGGCCTAGCTCCATTACCCTTGTAGCTGATTTTTGTCATAGGGACAAATGTGTTATGACTGAAAAGTGGTGGCGGTATGAAAGTTCTCAGACATCAGTAACGCCTTTCATGGTGGGTGTACCCCTACCTGACTAGGGTGAGATGGATGAAAAATTGTTCATCTATTAACGTGGGAAATGGGGGCCTCATTCGACAGAGTGTCGGGGCCTTCTATATCGGAAGGGGTCGTCTACAGCATACTCTATAGCTTCCCTAACTAAAAGAAAAAATGTGGAAAACCAAGAACAGTACTTGATAAAAATAACTGCTTCAAAGCAACCGAGACATAAGTGAAACCATCTATTGGTGTGACGCCCAAGTTAGCATGCAAAGTTTTTATGTTAGCGTCGGTGGTTTGACCAATCAACTGATAACTGCATTAGCAGAAAATGTCTCCTGGAATGTCATTAGAAAACGAATCCACATATTTCTAGAAATGATATAGACTCAAGAAAACTTAATGCAGTTAAGCTACTTGAAAATAATTCCCAATTTGATTTCAATAAGAGACAACGGTAGACAGTTTTTCAAAGAAAAGAAGAAAAAATACCTACAATAAAAACTTTTAATAAATATTGTAGAAGTTTTTTTCAGACACAGACTAAATGAGAAAACTCTATCGAAACAACGATTTTCATATGAAAATTGAATTACACGAAAATAACTTTTTGCCATTTATTTTGTACTACAAACATTCGTAATTGAATTGAAATAAATATCAGCAGGAACAGTACACAATGTGATATCAGAAAGAGTATTGATATAAAATGTCACATGGAACAAACACTATCATCCCCAATGTTGTACGTCAAAGCTTCGGGACAACATACAACATGAAGCACTCATTTCTTCCAAAACATTGGGACGTTATATCACACGAGGTGACAAATATGCTCTTGTCACGACAGTACATGACTGGTCTCTCATCCCGAAACTTCGAAGTACGCCATTAATGATGATTGTCTTCTTTGTGATATTGATGACTAATTTATTTTGTGGAAATTCATCTTCAATTAAATGAAATAGAAATAAAATACTTTGTCTAATTTCCACTTACTTAATGTATTGATATTAATACGACCAAGGTTTCGGTTTTCACACCATTCTCAAGTATTCTAACACTACTGACCTAAGAGAAATATCGGAGTATATATCATATGTATATATATATATGTCATCTTTATAAATTCAAAAGTGGAGACCTACTCAAATCTGTTTGAGTTTTTAATTGATTTATTGATTTCCATGGCTTCCAACAAATTCATTTTCCTTCCTTTACTGCATGTATGTAAGATTTTGAGGTTTTCCTTACTTATTTTGTGGTTTGTTTCTTGTAGATGTTCGTACATAGAAGACTTTTTGTCTAAACCGACGTGTTCACGGAGTCTTACTTCGAAATTTCTGCCGGTCTGGCCTGTATATAAGGCAGAGCATTCACTACATTCTATTCTATATATGCCAGATTTCCCAAAACCAAACTGTTATTTTAACACCTCGACACGTGTTTCGATCACCATCAAGTGATCATCTTCATGTGCATATCGAAGAAGTTGTTTCTAAATGAATTTTCCGTCTGTCTGATTCAATGTTCATTTGAAAGGAGTTGTTCTGAAAGGGTTTTTTCTTCCAGTTTGTATTTGAAAGAAACTTCTGTGTATGCTCAACATATCTGCATTAACAGTTTCTATTTTGGTACTTTTCTTTCTTTCTTTCTTAGGAAGTTTTTCACATTCATGTTCAATGATGGAGAACTGAAAAACCAAAAAGCGTTTTTCCCAAAATATTATTCTCTACTAAAAATATTTTCGTTTTAATTCGAAATCAAAATATTCAAATAGATGAATATTCAACATATATTCTTATGAAGATTTGAAAAATATCCATTTTATATTCGCTTGCTAGTTAAGCGTAACGATATTTTCATAAATTCAATCAATTCAAACAAAAGGGCAACACTGCAGCAAAAATTACTGAAGATATTTTTATATTTTATACCCGTATACCTACTCTCAATCAACATTCTGGCTAATACCCTGTATACGCTTCTATTTTTGGACAAAAAGCAAACCACTATAACAATATTTTTTCACACAACCTTGACGAAAAATTTTTAAATTCTCCACATGACTTGTCGAGATAATAAATGTCCATCTTTATAACTATATGTGAGTATTTTGCGAAATACGAGATGACGGTGATGTAACCAGTCAAAATGAAATGTTTTATTGTCTCCAAATTCCGAAATGGACATGAACTTGTAATTAGGAAACAACTTACCGGACGATTTTACAATGTTATTACAGACTCGAACAATTCGTTTGATTGTAATAATTCCCTAATAGGATGATGATATACCTCTCATATATTCTGTCAAAATTCCTAAACGGGAAGATACTCTCTAAAAATTAGATTTTTGAATAAAACTTCACATACGATGTAAAATATGATCTGCAAGTGAGGTTAAGTTATAAATGTCGATCTTTAAGACGCCCTTAAGGGATTATTTCTCTACATTTATAATATAATATGTTTAATATGTTCATAATATGTTTTTTCCGTTAACCAGCTATCGCACTCCTACGAAAGACAACCCTCAGGAGTCGAAACTTGTGCGAGCTAAGGACTAACGAGGTCGTACTTTTTAACGTGTGATTTCTAACACACATATCCTTACATTATTTTTCCAAACCCCAAGCATTGGTTGGAATTTAAAATGTTTTGAAAACAAAATGAGTCTTATCGTTGATCGAAAAAATTATCTGGTGATATACAAAATGATCTGCAACGGTGAGTTAATCACAGAGGTGGATGTATAGGACACCCTGAATGGTTTATTTTTCTCCTTTCACCGACTTACATTAGTTGGTCGGAATTTAAAATGTTTTGAAAACTAAATGAGTCTTATCGTTAAAAAAAAACATAAGCATTACAGGAAAATCCTTAAGGCGATCTAAGAGCGGTGCCTGTGTTAAACAGCGATTCACGTTGGATTTGGATCGCTTGAGATAAAATTCATTTGGAAAAACATTCTGAGGAAGTTTATTCCGCATAAACGCAGTTCTCCAAATGGACGAGTTCTCAAAAAGCGAAGTTCGAGGTACGCCCAGCTTAACCTCGAAACAGTCCGTCTTGTATTCCTGATATGTACCGCTCTTGGTGGAATCAAATGTATCAAGTCACTTGAACACCTCCCGTGAAAGTATTTATAAAAGAGAGACACATTTCCAATCTTTATTTGATGTTCTAGAATTCTAGACTACCAAGGTTATTAGTGATGTTCGTGTCTCCAATCAGGCGGATGGTTATTTTCTGGATGGAATCCGGCAGCTTCAGGATATGCTCAGGGACGGAGCTCCAAACAAGAGAACAATATTCCAAATAAGATCTGATCTGAGCTTTATAAAACATCAACAGTTGCTGAGGTGTGTATAGTTTTCTGGTTCGGAACAAAGCTTTCGAGAAGCAGCCTTTACAATTCCAGCGACATGATTGTGCCAAGACATATTGGTGTCCATTTTAACCCCCAGCAAACTTATCGAAGCAGAAAGCGGAATTGGAGAGAAAACTGAAGTAGCCATTTTAATTCACACACTGAATATAATTTACGAATAACAAATGATTAAGATACTTGTGATGGACTGTTTGGAACCTTTGGTGTAGTAATGAACATTACTGGAGTTTTTTCCTAACACCAAACCGTTATTTTAACACTTTAACACGTGTCTTGATTACCAAGTGATCATCTTCAAGAGGAAGATCAAACTAAATATACTTACTTTAGTGTCTGAAATTAATTTCACACTATTGCCTTATCTACTAGTCTTAAATTAATTTTACCAATGTGACCAATGTAATAGTCAGGTAAATCTAATAACTAAAATATTATTTCAAAAGGCTATATAGCCCGTGGGCTGGGCTACCTATCGGGCGCGTCCCCAGGTGACGGATAGGGGAACGAACAGGGGACAGGAGGCCCTGTCCGGAAAGCCAATGTGGTCTTACGGACGGGGTGGCCGGACTCCTGGTCAGTGGCAGATACAAGTAGAGTCAGGGGAACCAAAACCCCCCAGAAGCCTTTGCAAAACATGCCTCCGCGAACCATCCTACCCAAGCTAAGGTGGTGATCTAAACGTATCGTTTAGATCAGGGGTCTCCAAACTACGGCCCGCGGGCCAAATCCGGCTCGCCAGTGTCATCAATCCGGCCCGCGACAGCCAATGATTTACTGTCATCAATCTGGCCCGCGACAGCCAATGGTTACCTAATTGTTGTTACTATTGCTGTGATAAGTTGAAGAAGAAAACACAGATTGATAATAACTTGGTTTTATTTACTTGCAAGGTAAAACTTGACGACAGAAATGATGACAAAGAAAACTTAACTTAAGTATCTAAGTTTAAGCATATTAATAACTAACAAATAATTGAAATGAATCAAAGTGAAACAAAAACACTAATGAGATTTATGTAATTGTGATTTTCCACCGACAATACTTTGTGGATCAATTTTACTTGTACCAATTATCAAAAGAGATTTAAGATGCTCATCGGTTAATTGAGATCTGTAAACATTCTTTGTGTACTTCATCTTGGAAAACGTTTTCTCACACAAGTAAGTAGTACCAAAAACAGAAAACAACCCACCAGCAAATTTATGCAAATTATCAAATTGTTCCAGTGGAAGACTCTTATAAAATTCCAACGAAGATGAATTTTGATATTTGTTCTTAAGCACATCACTGCACCGTAAATCAATAATTTCCATTTGGACTTCCGGAGCCAGGGTTTCAATGTCAGAATCAAAAGGATTTTGAAAAAGCTTAATTTCATTCGCAATGACATCAAAATCTGAAAAACGAGTATCAAAATTTATCTTCAAAGCACTCAAAGTTTCGATTGCAAAATTGACGGGAAATTCAGTCTCTGTAGTGTGGCTAAATATTTCACATGTTTCAAAATGTGTGAAACATTTTTTACGTAATTGCCATTGAAATAGTATTATTTTCTGCCTGAAGGATTTGATATTGGTGTATAAATAAGGGAGAAGCTGATTTTCTCCTTGCAATCTCAAATTCAGTTCGTTCATATGATTTGTCAAATCGACATAGAAGGCTAACTTCTACATCCATTCACTATTTTCT
Source organism: Leptinotarsa decemlineata (assembly GCF_025532065.1). Lineage (NCBI taxonomy): Eukaryota > Metazoa > Arthropoda > Insecta > Coleoptera > Chrysomelidae > Leptinotarsa > Leptinotarsa decemlineata. Next base: position 1,821,205 of record NW_027412547.1, read on the forward strand.
AAATCGGCAAAAGGGCGCCTAAGGACTTTTCCGCAACTAAGCCAGCGTACGGCAGTATGATATGGTGAATCATTTTCTCCAATCTGTTGAATAAACTCGCGGAATTGTCGGTGATTCAGCCCAGTAGATCTGATGAAGTTAACAACTGATATGACGGGTTTTAGAACTTCAGACATATCCAAACATTTTCCGCACAAGGACTGTTGATGAATGATACAATGTAAGACTAATGGTTTTGAACCGCCATCATTTTCTACATCCTTTGACACAAGTGCAACCACTCCTTTATTTTTACCATACATATTTTTGCCTCCATCAGTTGTTATAGATTTCAAATTTCTCCATCGAAGGTTCTTTTTAATAATGGCATTTTCAACTCCCTTAAAAATATCTGCCCCAGTTGTCATGCCGTGAATACTATCAATATCAATAAGTTCTTCATACACTTCATAGCTTTTATCTACTCCGCGAATGAAAATCAACACCTGAGCAGTATCTGACACATCCGTTGACTCATCCAATGTTAGAGAAAACCACTCATGATGCCCATTTTTGTCAGAAAGTTGAGATGATATATTTTCTGCGATGTCTTGCACCCTCCGAGCCACGGTGTTTACTGATAAACTCACACTTTTGAATAAATTTACCTTTTCGGGGCATATTTCTTCGGCTACTGCAATCAAGCATTCGTTTATCATTTCTCCATCGGTGAATGGTTTGCCACGTTTTCCGATTTCAAGAGCCACACGAAAGCTGGCGCAAGTTGCAGCCTCTTGTTCAGTATTCGCTTTGGAAAACAAAGATTGCTGCAATTTGAGTCCGCGTTTCAAAGCTTCAAATTTTTCCTTCCGCAAACTTCCTGTATACTTGGAGTAACTTTGAAGATGTTTCCATTCATAGTGTCGTTTAATGTTATAGTCTTTGAGAACAGCTATGGTTTCATTACAAATTAAACATAGTGCCTTATTACTGGACTCCATCACAAAATACTGAAAGTTCCATTTTTCTTGGAACGTTCTGCATTCACTGTCGATTTTTCGCTTCTTTTTCATACTACCAAATCACACATAAAAACAATAAGTCAAATCAAAATACTTTTATTGACGGGTGTTACTTTATTTCACAATAGACAGTTTCGCTTCCTTCGCCTTTCCTACGCATACTAACTCGCAGTTGCGCCGCTAGCCTTTCACCAGAACTTTCTCGAACCAAAGCGGTAATTCCAAATATTTAATTACGCCTAATGCCACCTAGCGGGTAGCTGAAAAAGATTGTACATAGTACCACTACTCGCCCCTAGATGTGGTTAAGTGTTACAATACACGATAATAATTGAAATGCAAAAAAAGCGTAAGTTTGCTTATGTCACGCACTTTGCGACTATCCTAGTCTAGAAATATAGTTAAGGGCAGAAATTGGCCCTTGGATCAAACTGAAAAAATCATTATGGCCCGAAATCTTCAAAGTTTGGAGACCCTTGGTTTAGATCATTCAATGCATGGAAGCAAACATAAAGAATATTGCTAGAAAGTCATAATCACGGTTAACAAATTACCTAATTCTCTTGGGCTATCGAATTTTCGAAATTTCTTATGACTGAAAACTTGATGAGAAAATAATTCATTCGTTTTCATGAGTAATTCCTATTTGTTTGTTGTGTTTATGACATCTTGAAAAGTAAATATCAATTATTACAAGCATCATTTCAATCATTTTAATTAATTCAATTATGTACAGAGGATGCATTTACAAGAATGATTGGCTTGTTGATGATTATTACATTTAAAATGCAATAAACACTTGAAAATTGAACACGCAATTATCATTTTCCTTTTTTTCACTTAACTGCATCAATGAAACTATTTCAGGAAATTTCCTCTTATGAATTATTGCACCAGTAGCAGAGCATGTATGCCTTTAAGTTTTTGTCATAATCTTGTATCAGCTTGTAACGGATAGTAATGACATTTGATTAACACTGAAACAACTATCACAAAACAATAATCCGAACTCAACTTTCAAAAAAATTCACGACGTGAAACAAAACCAACGCGTTTGCAACCTTCTTCATCAGGCTCGTTGCACCGATTAATGAGTCGTCTAAATATGTATTTTTCCAGCTTTTCCGGTATCGGTAGGCATGAATGGATATCTACTTTCACTATTCCATCTATCTATCTAACGGTTTGTGTTGTGGCACTAGCTATCTACAGGGTGTTTCAAATTCGATCCTCACCATTGGGATCTCAAAAACTATGAGAGATACGAAGATGGTTAAATTGGGGCAAAGTCGCACTTTTACCTGACTAACAATATGCAGTTGAGAAAGTTCTGAAATTCCGAGTATATCCGGAGATATCCGGAAAAAACAAAAATTTTAGAAAATGGTTTTCATTTTTCTCTAGCTTTATTTTTCGAAGGATTCGAAAATGAATTGCACTTTCACATTGCCACCTTTTTCCTGTTACATAATGATGTTTTCAGATTTGCTATCCGACGTTTCGTCTTCCAGCCACCATCATCAACTTTATTTTTTCTTATGGGCGCTACATTGGATTCTTTCTGTTTTGAATAGAATCAGATTTTACATTTTCAATGATGTTTCATAAGTTTTTATTCTTTTTCGAAAAATTGGAGACATTGAAAAAAAATTATTCTTATCATAATAGGTTTTGACTTTGAAGTTTCTAAATTTGACTTTCAATTTGTTACGCTCAATGACATTTTGTTATTGTACAAGTCATCGAATTTTTGGCGCAAAATGGCTTTCACGAATGAAGAACAAAGAGATATGATACAAATTTATTACAAATACGATAGAAACAGTGTTAGGACATCGGAAGTGTACCTATACACCTCATTTATTAAAGTTTGATTGTTGATTCTGTCTCCGTATTTTTTCCTCGGCTTTTCAAATGAACCAAACTCGGTGAGATTTCGATCCAATAACTTGAACATTTTTTTTTGTACTTTGGGAGCTGTCTGACTTGTCCATTTAGTCCAAGTCTCCAGAAAACACTGCAGCCTCTTGGGCTTATTGCGTTTATTCTCCCATCTTCTCATGGCACCCAGTCCATCAGTCTCGTTCCCTGGACTAATTTGTACAGGTGTCGTGTTGGATGTTCGTCATATTCTTCTGGGCGTAATTTTGTACGTCCATATATTGCCTGCCTCCTGTGATTCAGTGCCTCACATTCGCATAAGATGTGTAGAGTTGTTTCTATCCCTTTGTTGCATAATCTGCAGCCGAGGTCTCCGTTGTACAGCCCCATTTTATTCAGGTGTCCCATAAGCGGACAATGACCGGTTAGTAACCCTGTAATTATTCTGAGCCAATCCCTACTATATTGAAGAAGTTCTTCGGTTCTTTTCACGGACGGTTCCCTAATGAAGGTTCTACTGTTTTTGTTGCCAGGTACTTTTGTCCAGTACTCTGTGTGCTTCTTATTGGTCCATGTCCTAATGTGGTTTTGTACCAATGATTTTGATACCCCCAGAGCTGGTTCAGGACCTATATAGGAAGTTGATGATACATGTCTAGCGCATTCATCAGCTTTATCATTACCTGTGATTCCTGAATGCCCTGGCACCCAGTACAAAGCTAATTTGTTCCTGTTTGCCAGTTAATTCAGTTCTTCATGGCATTCCCAGACCAGTTTTGATGTCATCTTCGGGTTTGTCAGAGTGCGCTCTTGCTGTCTGTAAAAATATTGATCCGCTCATTCCTTTGAGGTCTCAATTTAATAAGCCTTGCACACTGCAAGATAGCATACACTTCCGCCTGAAAGGCGGATGTATATAGTCCTAGCGGATAGCTGTAGTTTAGATTTCTATCCGCTCGGTATATTCCAGCTCCCGTTCCATGTTGGGTCTCCCCCATTATAAAGGAGGTAGATTCAGGAGTGTATCCAATGCAGCTGTTGGGGTAGTTCTCATTGCTCCCGTCATTCTCAAACATGCAAGTCTTTGCACCTTGCCTAGTTTGTTGATGGCGGTCACCTGCTTCATCTTTGGCCACCAGACCAGAGATGCGTATGTTATCATGGGTTCAACCAGCATCGTGTATAGCCAATATACCATGTCTGGTTTCAGCCCTCATGTTTTTCATAGGTGCGTCCGGCGAGCATCAGTGCTACCTCCGCTTTCCTCTTTATCCTGTCCAAGTGTTGGTTGTAGGGCAGTTTGGAATCTAGGATTACTCCCAGATATTTACCCCCCCGACACTTGTATTTCTTCACCTCGTAGTTTCAGAGGTCCCAAACCCTCCGTTTTAGTCCTCTTGGTGAATGCTAACTTGAACATAGTTCGATGTGGTTGTCGTCTTTCGGGATACAAGTTTAAATACATTTCTGATGTCCTAACACGGTTTCTATTGTATTTGTAATAAATTTGTATACCTCTTTTTTCTTCATTTTTGAATGCTATTTTTCGCCGAAAATTCAATGACTTGTACAATAACAAAATTTCATTGAGCGTAACAAATTGAAAGTAAAATTTAGAAACATCAAAGTCAAAACCTATTATGATAAAAATTAATTCTTTTCAATATCTCCAATTTTTCGAAAAAGAATGATAACTTATCCTTGAAAAGGTGAAATCTGGTTCTATTCAAAACATAAAGAATCCAATGTAGCGCCCATAAGAAAAAATGAAGTTGATGATGGAGGCCGGAAGACGAAATGAAGCCAAAAAAAAAACCATTTTCCGAAATTTCTGTTTTTTCCTGATATCTCCGGATATACTCGGAATTTCACATATTTATCATATAGTTAGTCAAGTTAATGCGCATCTTTGCCCCAATTTAATTATCTTCGTATCTCTCATAGTTTCCGAGATCCCAATGGTGAGGATTAACTTTGAAACACCCTATATATAACTCAAAGAACATTGTAGTCCTGCTAGCACAACAGATACATTGTAAATAATGAACATTATTATTATTATTATTCGTAGGTACTGTTTCAGAAGTAATTGAAACAACTATCTATCATCTTTTTCATAATCCTCCATTCACTAGTTATCAAAATTTCAATTTGATATAGGACATAATACGATATTTTTAGTCTCTTCCGTATTTCATATACAGGGTGTTCCTTAAACACATGCTAATATTTGAGGAGGTAATTCTTAGACCCATTTTAAGGAAAAAACGTCCTATGGACGTATGTCCTAAACGCCTTAACTTTTGAGATACAGGGTGGCAAAGTTTTGAAAAATAATCAGTTTTTTAATAATAACTGAGATAATTTTGTAGACATCTTTGGCATATTTGGTACATATGTTCCATGCCTCAAGGCGCATTTTATGATGTACACTTTTCTTAATTTTCTCTGCCAGTGGCGTACGTACGAGTTTTGAAATGTATATTTTTGGCGAAAAAAATACTACGCCACTGCTTTATCTTGAATTAAAAATTATTTTTAAAATCTCCATACATTTTTGAGCACATTTGATTTGTCAGGTTTTCTTTGTCCGACGCATGGTTTTCACTCAAAAAATAAAAAATCGCTTTACTTAAGGATAAATTCCTTAAAAATCTGATGCGGTATCGTGCATCGACTAAAAGCAAACTAAGAGATCAGATTTGTTGCAAAATAATTGAGGATCTAAAAGGTATTTGTTTGTTGTCAGATGCACTGTTCTCAATTAAAATTACGTCATAACGCAGCACCGCTTAATAATTTTTGAAAACATAAATTTAGTTATCCTGGAATAAATGACGTGTAGCAGAATTTATTTACTGCACCTCTTGGAAATATGGAGTTTGTCGATATGTGATTTCTTTTGAAGATTAAAAGCAGAAAAAACAGCGTACCCACCATAGCAATAAAAAACGAATTCTCTGTATGTACAAACGTCAGTTTGTTTCTCAAAAACTGATATGCAATTTGATTTTATTTTGAAAAGAAAGCATTGGCGTAGTACTTTTTCCCCAAAAATATTCAATTCGAAACCCGTAGGGATGCCACTGTTTGAAAAAATACAAATTTGTGTACATCAGAAAATGCGCCTTGAGGCATGGAACATATGTACCAAATATGCCAAAGATGTCTACAAAATGATCTCAGTTATTATTAAAAAACTGATTATTTTTGAAAACTTTGCCACCCTGTATCTCAAAAGTTAAGGCGTTTAGGACATACGTCCATAGGAAGTTTTTTCTTAAAACGGTTCTAAGAATTACCTCCTTAAATATTAGCATGTGTTTAAGGAACACCCTGTATAGGTATGATGAAACCATTAGTAAAAAGTTTTTAAAATGTAATTCAGTAGGTAATTGAAGAATCAATATTCCATTATCCACACGTTTGAAGAAGACGCGTAATCTTCAAATAGATATTAGACGGTGCATTTGAATAAATACATTTTAATACAAAGATAAACATAGAAGCGAATACGAGCATATTCAGGGTTATTGCTAAATTCGAAAAGCAGTTGCTAACCACTTGCATATTGTTGACATTACTTTTTTGGAACTAGAAGTAACAATTTTGACCTGTATCTTTCAAATTTACGTTCTTAGCGCAATATTTCAACAAGTCGTGATGGCAATTGGCCATATGGGTAATCAAATCCCATCTGTTTGTATAAAGAATACATCACCTGTTGTCAAAACTGTAATTAAAAAATATATTTGCAATTTTGTTTTACAAGTTCTCTGTTCAGAATTATTAGGCAAGTACGACAAAACATCTCCTAAGGTGAGAGAGATAACATCTATAAGATAAGGTCATCTGATTTATGGATACTTTTCAAATATTCTGTCATTCATTTCCTATTGTTATTGTTTTAACCATATGTGAATGATTTTGGGAAATTACCATTTTGATAATTAAAAAAAAATCCTTTTTCTCCTCTTGAGGTCTCCTGAATATACTTTGGAAGGCAATACTCTTCATTCTGAAATCTGTTTGGCTTTTTGCAAAAATACTCCATCCAAGATATTTTCACTTCATATTTTTTTCTCAGTGTATACGTCCTCTGTCCAAAAATTAAGGCGCAGTTTAATTTTTTTTTAATATTTATTTGTTAACCTTCCGTTACTGACGTATAGACATTGGACACAGATACTGACGTTTCTGTCATACGGCATTTCCACTATCAGCTAAATTTCAAAGTGTAATGGTGTATTCTTACCAAAATGAAACCTAGGTGCATTTTTATTGGAAAAAAAATGTATTCTCACTACTTGGACATAAAATATCTCCTCAATTATAAAATAAACACTCTATACATATAGGTAACACACTTATGAGGTATAAAAAATAATATTTCATCGTTTCGAAAGCACATCAAGAAATAAGAAAAAACATTCTTATTGAAAAGTTGAAAGAAACGAGATATTGAAAACTCAAGTTGTTGTAACATGTTTCACACAATATTTCTATGTGATCTAAGCATATAACTTTTTACATTTCCGACAGGAGAATCGTGTTTTTCGATTTTTCTTAGAACTACAAATAACACAACGGCCGGTTACTTGGACTCTTTCCTCATCTTGAGTTGGCTCTTGACTGAGACCACATACTTCCGAAATTCGGCCTCTCAGAGTTCTAGGTATGTAATCTGACGCAGAACGTAGTTTCAGTTGATCAGAGACTAAATCAACTTATCAACTAAGTCCACTCCTCCTTTCGTCTTATTACAGTCCACTTTCATTTCTGGTTTTTCTGTTTCCTCATCGATTTTGTCATCAAAATGCAAAGTGGATAGCAGAAGGACAGTCTTTCCAGGTTTCGGGATATATAAAACCAATATAGAATTTTGTTGGAAACCAAACATACTAGCTCCGGCAGGACGAAGTTTCCCTTGCAGAAATATTGGTGGTATTTGTCTTTTGTTCTTGCGAACTGGGCTTGTGATTATCACGAAGTGTGTCACCCAATTCGACGCTAGTGAAACAGTTGTCAGTTGTTTCATCACGTCCACTGCCTGAAATTCGTTCACATAGTCTCTGCACCAACGCAAATGGTTTATTGTCAACCTCAAAAGGACCAGGTGGATGTCTACCTACATACAGAGTGTCTCACTTCTCATGGAAACACCCCCGTATCTTCCGTAATATTCGAGGTACCTAGAACGATGAAACTCTCTGGACTGATGTGAATGCTCAAAATGCACCTACCACTTGAATGGGGTTGGCCAAAGTGATATACACTGTCCGCCACTCGCGATGGAACACCCCATTTTTACGGTAAAACATATTAGGGGGCAAAATAGGCTCAAAACTCCTTCAGATTCGTGATCAGGACTACCAACTTACTGCGAATACACTTTTTTCCTGAAAAAATTTCAGTCCTGAAAAATCCGAATTTGTTTCACTTCTCATGGAAACACCCCCGTATCTTCTGTAATAATTGAAGTAGATTTTTTTTTGGTTTTGACATCAAAACATGAAAGAAATTGTTTGAGAGAAACTCGACTTTTGTTTTCACATAAATAATTTATTTTTTATTTTGTTATCAGGAAAGTTATTCCTTCTCAATAAGAGAGAAAATTGTAATTTTCTAAGAGGTAAGAGTTAAATGTTAGTTCATATTCTCATTTTCCCATTAAGTAAAAAAAACAAGGATATTTTGTGGCGAAAAATGTTATGTAGTTCAAAATTCTTTCGAAGTACTACTTTCAAAATCACATTTTCAATTAAAAAACAAAACAATCAATTTCAAATGATTTAACTGTTGACAATTTTATATTTCCGTACCTTCTATGAAATTTCCCTCCAATCGAACACAATTTTCTATGCGCCTTCTATTATTTCCTCCAACTCTTCTCAGTTCTCTAGGTGTAATTTCTCTAAACGCTTGTATAATTCATGCACGGAGATCTTCCTCATTTGTTGGCCTATCCTCATAAACTTTATTTTTCAAGTTTCCCCATAAATAATAATCCAGTGGAGTTAAATCTGGGGATCGTGGTGGCCATACCACGAGAGGGCTATTGGGTCCTATCCATTTCATAGCTAGATTCCTATTCAACCAAACCTTTGTTATGCCACTAATGTGAACTGGTGAACCATCTAACCAAGTTATGGGTTCTTTGAATCCAACCCAAACCAAATACATCAATATGTTGATGTAAAAAATATGTATTACTTATAAAACTTATTCATTTATAAATGTATAGCTTATAGTTAAGCATCTCACGCTCAAGGTTCACCTTTTGTGAGTTATCTTGATTTATAAAAGGGAAGCCCAAGCAGGGATTTCGGGGTTTACTCAAGCGTGGCAGATTAATATACAGAGGGATACCTTGTACTCGGTTAAGTACCAAATACGAGCCCCATATATAAGGCCGCTTGTGAGGGATAAAAGATCAGATTAGTAAAAAAAAATTGATCATCAGAAATTCTCGAGCGCGTCAGATTAAGGTAGCGTGAGCTAATTACTTGCTAAAAAGTGTACATTCCAGTAATCTGACAATTTGAGAGTGACGTAAAGACAGGAGAGGGCAGCAAAGTTGTAAAAAAATAACGTCATTTTGACATTCTCGAGCGTAGCTAATTTTTTTTATTTTGAAGGAAATAATTCAAGGATAACGAAAAATATATAATCTGATGATTTCCGCAAGACGAAATAACAAAAATTCGTCGATAAAGTTTAATGCGTGCAGCTATGTGATACCTATATTTCCCTCTCCGAGTTTCTATTCCTTTATTCTCTATTCACTTTTTCTCTATCTATTACTCTCTCACTCCGTCCCCACTCTGAATTCTGTTGCCATGACGCAATTAGTCGATAACTTATATTCAATTTTATATGGCATTTTTGAGGATCATATGCCCAAATTCAAAAATCTCACTCATGTTTATCCTAAATGGTTTCATTCTGATATCATGAAGAACATTAAACAGAAGGCTAAATTCAGAAAAAAATTCAAGAAATTTAGACGTGACGAAGATAGATTTGAATTCCACATGATAACTATCTTGCAAACATACAAACAATGTTGTCTAGAGATCCTAGCAGATTCTGGTCAAATGTTCACTCTAAGAATAACAGCACAAGAATACCAGGATCAGTAACCTACTCAGGAAACAAGCTCGTGAATCCTCAAGATTTTGTTGATGCCTTCAGTAATTTTTTCAGTGAGGTGTATTCAAAATCTGGCTCACTTTTGAACAAAGTTGGTACAGTGAATAATAATGTTCATATTCATTTTTACCCCATTCAAGAAAATGAGGTTGTATCTGCAACTAAAAAGCTAAAGGACAAACTGACATCAAGCCCAGATATGATCCCATCATTTTTGTTAAAGGATTGTGCAGGAGCATTGGCAAAACCTTTAACGAGAATTTTTAATTCAGGTTTGATATCTGGAACATTTCCAGGTATTTGGAAATTAGCTAAAGTATGTCCTGTATACAAAAGTTGTGAAAAATCATATAAAGAGAATTACAGACACATATCTATTTTATGTATTTCTTTTAAAATTTTTGAGATTATATTATATAATGGCATATATGCTTCTGTTCAACGGCAACTATCTCAACATCAACATGGATTTGTTACTAAGCGTTCTACTGTTACAAATCTAGTTATTATTACTCAATTTATTTCCGAGGCATTAGATAACAATGGCCAAGTTGATATTATATACACGAATTTCTCTAAACCATTTGATAAAATTGATCATGGTATCTTGCTCAATAAACTGATGAGTTTCGGTTTTTCGAATACTGCCTGTCAGCTGATGCAATCCTATCTGACATGTAGAAAACAATTCGTGTCCTATAACGGTTATAAATCTAGAACATATATAGCTTCTTCTGGTGTGCCTCAGGGCTCTAACCTAGGTCCTCTTTTGTTTTTATTGTGTATTAATATCTTATGTGAAAGTTGAGCTTGTGAGCGGTTATGCTTCGCGGATGACTTGAAATTAATTTCTATAATCAAGGAAGTAGGTGATTGTGTGAATCTTCAATTTCAATTAGAATTTCTTGTTGCTTGGTGTAGCAATAATGAATTGAAACTCAATGTGGAGAAATGTGAAGTAGTGAGTAATAGTCGAAAAAAAGAGATTTATACATTCCTGTATGTAATACAGGATTCAGATCTGCTGAGATGTAATAAGATCAAAGACCTAGGGGTAATATTCGATCATAAATTAACATTTGGTAGACACATTTCACAAAAAGTTTCGGAATCTCTCAGAGCTCATGGTTTCATTATTAGAAATTGCAGAAACTTTCATAATATTAAAGCCATGAAGCTTTTCAGTTTAGAGCATCGCAGAAAATATGCGTCGCTCATATTTTTATTCAAGTTAGTGAATGAGAGAGTTGACTGTCCTAAAATTGTTGAACAAATTAACTAACAAATTAACAAAATAAAGCTATTATTATAATTATTATGATTTTTGATATCACTGATTATAAAGCGACTGGACTATAGTTATTTGGAAGATTTTTCTCGCCCTTTTTGAAAATAGACTGAACGCGAGCAATCTTACAACAAGAATGAAAAACCCCTCTCTTGTGTGACAGGTTGAAAAGTCTGCAAAAGTCTGTCTAGAGATCCTAGCAGATTCTGGTCAAATGTTCACTGTGCACTATTTAAGAACGATGACGGGCACTTCATCAGCCCCAGACGCCTTATTGATATTGAGCTGTTTCAAAATTCGCCTGACTAAATGCTGTTGAGAAGTAATTTCTTGCAGAACCGTGTCTTTTCTTATAGACAAAACTGAGACCTAAGTTTTCATCCAAAATAAAAACATCTTTCAAGTCTACGTCAAGATATGAAAGGTTCATTTTCGGCAAAGATGCCTATTGGAAGATGATTTTGGGGCTTCTTATTTGAAACATAGGTTGAATTTGCTGCAGTCAGCAAAGATGTACGTTGAATTTTCACTCTGTTCCAATAGAAGTACATATTGACCTGAATAGGATGAAGCCTGCAAATGATTATTCTCAACATCTCCATTACAATTTTGACATGAAGGCTTCTGCCTTCATGTCACCCTGAACCTGAAAACAGACGTCAATATCCTTCACGACTGAATGACCCTACTCGAAAACAGTTTTTACTATCGTATGTATGATTACACCGGCCACTAATTGCTCTGTGAGAGTATATAAAAGGAGTAGGGAGTTCCCATATACCTCATCTCCAAGTAGTCTCGCTGATTCGAAAAACAATCGTCTAGTGCAGTTTTACAAGCCATCATGGGTTTGTGTGTCAACGTTATTGCTCTCTTCGCGACTGTTTTCTGTTTCTCAATACGGGCAGCTAAGTTACGTAAGTTGTGTTAGATTTTTCGATCGAGGACGTTGGGTAGAGTTGAATATAGTATCTGAAATGCCAGTTTTGTTATGATATGCACAATTTTTGTTATCTGAAAATCTTCCAATAAAGTTCAACGCAAGTTTTCTTTATAAGAAGTTTACAATATATTGATACGTGTTTTGTTTCCAGAATTGATAAATTAATTCCAAAATACATTCACGTCGTACTTTAACAATATCAAGTATCACCTACAATCCAAAAGGATGAATTCTACCTGAATTCTACCTGAAAAGGCCGGGTACGTCTATCAATTCTTCACGTCCTGATAAAAACACATGAATGAATTAATGATCATCATATAGAATAATCTTGAGCAACTTCAAATTATCTGTATCAATTTGATAGTTCATGTTTTATTTATATGATCTTTCATCCATCTTTTGAATATTCTTCTAGTTTGACCTATGTAAATCATCAGACATGATCCACACGACAATATATTAACTCACGACACCGAATTGTTTTGTCTTTGTTATTGTTAATACCTACATGTTGCGGTATTTGTAAAACCTGTTGTAGTAAATATCGAAGAGTTAACTGCTTTGAAATGTTTCTGGATTTACATCAAGCATAGGCCAGTTCAATTCTATTTTCAGAGGATGAAAGTTATTGAAAAAATTAGAATTTTTTGGTCTGGTAATGGCAGTAGAGATCTCGAGATATATGCTGGAAAATAAAACTTTTGGTTTTTTCCAACAAGTCGATATTTATACGAGTACCTACACATATTTGTCTCAAGGATCATAATCCAAGTTCACCAAGTTTAATCAGTTGGAATTAGTGCAAATCCGTAATTTTTTTAAATTTTGCTGAGCAAAAAACGATATATCACAAATCTACACTTCCCATTTAAAAAATTGGGGGTTGTACCTGTCATTTAAAGGCTATAATTTACATTTAACGTGTTTCGGGATTTTATTTTAATATGTACAGTAAGCGAAATAATAAATTTATATTATTTATATATCGAGGGATATATGTTAAAATTATTTCCAGAAAAAAAACATCTTCAATGTTGTACTTTGAAGCGACAACTCTGTCACAATAACAGTAATTTAATGTTTATGTGAAAGTAGTTGTTCCGGATGAGTTTGTTTTACTGCAATTTTGTATTTGAAAGAAATTTTTGTGTATACTCAACATATTCTCATGGAGTTTTCAATGAAGTTATTTTATTCCTTCCTCTCTTTGGAAGTTCCTCACATTTATTGTTTAACGATGGAGGAGCAGAAAGCTAAAACTTTGGTGTCGCCATGACCTTGTATAACCTTCACCATATTCTACAAATATCCTCCACCATAACTTTAATATAGCTTGAATATTCGTAACTGTTTCACTAGTAATTGATCACAATCAAATGTGCGTCATTGGAATTATGAAATTCTTCAAATTAGCAAACTAGGACCATTTTTACGCTCATTGAGAAACCGAAAAACAATAGAGTGATGTTTTTTTACTTAAGTAAAAGGTCTTTCATTACAGGGAAGTACAGCATGGACGATTTTTTAGTTTCCATAAAAAAAACTCGTGTTTTGTTGCAATAAAGAATATTGCACAGCCAGTAAAACCAACAAAATTCTTTGTTTGAAAAATGAATCGATTTGAAAATAATACTATATGCAAAATATGCGTGAATTTGTCTGATGTAATGATCAATCATCGTTCCATGACTTATTTACTCGCGTTAATAGAGGATTGTAGCTCCAATTTGAAGAAAAAAATTTGTTCCGAATTGTCCAAGAATATTTGCATCTAAACTACGCAAAATTGAAAGTACTGAATGGGAAAAAGGTGAATAAATTAGTGTTCAAATATTATATATATTTCATTAGACACAGACAGTGAATTAAAAACATTCAAAGTCCTGCATTATCGCCATTAAGAAGAGAAGAGGTGTCCGAAGAATATAGAAAACATCTTAGCTTTGTAATTAAAATGTATCAAAACTAAATATTATGTGAACAAATAAACACCAATCTGTCAAAAATGGTCTGTTATTGTAAACGTAAAAAATTTTCCAGTGTAATTCGCTGTTGGGTATTCCACGAGAAAAAAAATTCCCACTAAAATACCTCCTTTGCCATGGTGATTTCTCAGAATAACATATTTTAATTGGTTCAAAATTACAGGTGTGTAATTTTCGTTAAAACTTGACAATGAGGCAAAAAATAATAACTCAGTAACATTTGAATCACGCTGTATATTATTGTTTCGAGTCATCTTCCATTCTATATCAACAATTACTCGTTACAAGTGGTTTGTTTATACGAAACTGGCCTGAATTTCTAATGTTTTCTCATTAGTATTTCCACATATGCCATGAAAATATGTTTGCACAAACTTGACATCTCCTTTTGTACCAATGTCATTCGAGTATTACTTGTTCCACATTCGTCAAGCTTATTGTATACTCTGTAGAAATTCTAATAAAACCACCGTGAAACATGTCTTCGAATCATTGAATATGATTTAATTTACAAGTATTTCAGAATCGTGTAATACCAGAACCATACATTTTTTTAAATCAATACTTTACACTACTATATATCAAATTGAACAAAAGCAATTTGTCGAGGATGGAAACAGTATTTCTCAGCTTTCATAACCCAAAAATACGAATTTTAATGGAGAACAATTAATACCATTGACTAATTTCACATTCAAAAACTCCTCTGATATCTGTCGAGGAAGTTTGAAAATAATTTAAAAAAAACTCCAAGTTGTAGTTTACGTATTTTCACTAAACGATTTTACAAAAACGCAACACGTGTTTCGCCATACAATGGCTTCTTCGGGCGTGTACTAACTAATTCTACATATTCAATGCTTCATATACCTTACTTTACAATTGGAAGTACCTACATTTCAAGTATCTGATTTTTATCTAAGTTTGTAATGAATTAAACTACCTGAGCTTATGTCCCAGTTTCCAAAAATATTTAGTAACGGGAAGTTATTCAATTTTGATTGAATATTCAGTAATTTCTAAACCTATTGATTTCTAAACATTCTACAAGAGTTTCAAACTCTTTTCTTCTTAATTTTCCCAAACAACTTACACGTACATTATCATACATAATTCCTCCACACATCCTTAATAATAATCTTTATTTTCCATTAGACATATACATGTAAAGGAATCGTCAAATTTTACACATGAAATCATGAGCACACGCACTATAAATGTACATATATGTATATATAAATTAATACATATAAATTATTATTAAAATAAGGATACATATACAAGATCATAAGTAACAACAAATCATGAGTAAAAAAGTATCAATCGTAAAAATACATTTACAATCGTCTTAAATCGATAAAGAAAAAACTCGGCCAAATTATAAAAACATTCTTGCCTCCTTTATGTATTTTGGCAGCTTATTAAGTCTGATGAAATTTTGTACTTACAGTACGGAATATGAAAATTTGATTTTTGCCTCGTATTCACATTATGGACATTTGAGTTCAGTAAGAACCTATCTTCATTCTTGAAAGTATATAAAGATAATTCAAAAATATAAAGACTTACAAGAGTCATAACCCTGAACTGCCTGAATAAAATCCTACAAGAAAAAGTGCTGTTAACTCCAGCCAGTATTCGCTAAATCCATTTCTGTACTATGAATACTTCAGATGTCAATGTAGAGTTACCCCACATGCATATGCCATATCTCAGCCTGGATGTAACCTGTGAGTGATATAAAGAAAGTAGTTGTTGTTTCGTCAAGAAATTCCTTATATTTCTGAACAGCTACATCGTCACAAAAGTATCTCTCATGACTGTGTTCATTCAATTTATGTACAGCAAAAACAGTAGCGGACCTACTACCGATCCTTGTGGCATTCCCATGAAAATCTCCGCATAATCGGAGTGATGTATAAGAGTTGTATTTTCATTGTTATGTGTTATACTCACATATTGTTTTCTGCTTTATAAAAACGATTGGATCCAATCATATGCTACCCCTCTTATATCATAAGAATACAATTTCGATAAGAGATTTATTTGGCCAACACAATCGAAGGCCCTACTTAAGTCGCAAAAAATGCCTGCAGTACATTCTCCTGCTTCTATTTAATATATCAAATGCTCGATAAAATTAATTACTGCTGTATACGTAGATTTATCTAATCGCAACCAGCATAAAGTTTCTGCATTCAATATTATGCTTCACAGACTATTGAATATTCCACTGTCTGAGAGTAATTTCCAGAGAAAGCTGAGTTTGATCAAACAAATCGCGGTTAACAACGGTTATAGACTGCATTCTTTCCAAAAAACTGCAAAAGCAGGCCATGGACCTAACGTCATTTATAGGACATTGTCTTATTTGGGTGAACCAACCAATAATATTGCCCGTTTTTTAAGAAAGAATGCGTAAACTTAGCTCACAGAACGAATAATAGTCCGAATGATAGTCTAAGTGCATTTATTTAAAACATTAAAGATGAAACTTCGGTATCGGATAGATCAGGAGTATATAATCTGACTTGTGACTCTTACATAAATTGTTTATTGGCCAAACTGGAAGAACATTTTCCCAAAGAATTAAAGAGCATAGAAGTAGTTTTGTAAATAGGAAGACCAATTCCACATTTGCAAACCACCTTTTAGCAGAAGTACATGACTTCAATCATGCATACGACGTGTTACATTCAGAAGAGAAGAGTTTGAAACTCAATCTTATAGAATCTAGAATTCAGAAATCAATAAATTCAGGAATTCAGGTAATTTCCTTAATGATCAATTAGAATTGAATAACTCCGCGTCACTAGATATTTTTTAAATGTGGAAACTGGTACATAAGCTCAGGTACTTCAAAAGTAGGTATATTATAATAAATTAGGTATATAATAATAATAATAATATCGATTATTATGCATAACAAATACATTTATACATAAAAGGAAAAGGGTTAGCCAAAGGGACATAAGCTTAGGTAATTTGATTCATTACACACTTAGGTAAAAAACAGGTATATTAGGCATTGAGTATGTAGAATTATTGAGTAAAGACAAGCCCGAAGAAGCCATTGTATGGCAAAACACGTGTTGCGTTTTTGTACAATCGTTTAGTGAAAATATCACAAAAAAAGTGTTTTTTGAATACATTATTTATGGATTTTCATCAAGCATCGGCCAATTCCATCATATAGTTTTCAGTTCTGAAGAGGGTGGTAAGTTTCAGCTCTCGAAATGTTTAAAGGACAGTGTTTTGCGACCACTGAAGCACTTTTTTAATATACAAAATTATAAAATACAACAAATAACCACCATAAACATTTTATAACAAAGAAAATATAGCATCGTGGGTGTTCTTTTTTTGATTGAGAGCCGAACTGGCCTTTGCTCGTAATATTATTATTATTATTTGAAAAATTTGTCAATCTTATTTCAATCAGTTTCTCTATTAGCTCGCCCAGACTGAAAATAGCAAAAACGGAAAAAGTATAGCAAAAAACGGGAATATTGCATAGCAAGGGAGCTATGCATATTTATGAAGGGCCCATTGTAAATAATCCATTTTGTCCTTCACACACCATTTCTTTTATTTGACTCAAAGTGAATGTGCACCTTAACCATGTTAAATATGAATTATAGTCAGATAACAGTCGATGGTCATCGTCGTTTAAGTCAGCTTGGAGCCTTGCTCCCTTACCCTTTGGGTTGATTTTCGTCAGAGGGACAAATGAGTCATGACTGATTTGTGATGGTGGCATGAAAGTCCTCAGACACCCATACCGCCCTTCGCGGTGTACCCCTACCTGGCTGGGGTGAGATGGATGAAGATATCATTCATCTGTTAACGGAGGACATAGGGGCCTTATTCGACAGAGTGTCGGGGCCTTCTAGATCGAGAGGGGTCGTCTACAGCGTAATCTATAGCTTCCGTGACTAATGGATTCGCCGATTCCTCGACTGGATGGACTGCTGAATGGAAGGCTGCTTCAAATCTCTGCGGATGGCTTCACTCCGCACGAACCACGGAGCATTCACAATCATCCGTAGAATTTTATTTTGTAAGGTCTCCAAGATGGAGATGTTAGTCGGAGCCGTTTGTCCCCAAACGCCTGAAGCGTACATGATGACAGACTTGAACATCGTGTTATAGATCCTGATTTTATTCTTTAGGCTTAGCTTGGACTTTCTATTAATCAAAGGGTACAGGCTTGCCACACGACCCTGAATCTTTGCCTTCACGCTTAACAGGTGCGGGTTCCAGGTGAGCCTACGGTACTTGACCCGCGTCTGCCAGTCAATCTCCCTTCCAGAGATACTCACTTTCATAGCCGGAGAAGATATCGTTCTTCCCATGGTTATTGCCTGAGTTTTTTCCGGGTTTACTCGGATCTTCCACTCGAGGTACCAGCACTCGAGGTCACCCAATCCACGTTGCATATAGACGATCCCGAGCTCCCGACCAATGGAAGACGAGAGAAGAGCCGTGTCGTCGGCCTAAAGAGATACCTTCACATGCTCGGACCTCGGAAGGTCGCTGGTGTAAAGGGAGTAAAGCGTGGGAGAGACCACGGCCTACTGTGGCACTCCAGCAAGGATCTCTCTGTTATCAGACAGAGAGCCCTCTACTCTAACCTGAAATGTTCTGTCTTTCAGGAAAGACCCAATCCACCGGATCAGGCCCCGAGGCAGGTCGAATGCGATTAGTTTGTGTAGAAGGCCTTCATGCCAAACACGGTCGAAGGCCTTCGAAATGTCTAATAAGACTAGATGAACTTTTTTATTCCTGTTTAGCTCCGCGATGGTATTTTCGACCAGTCTCAGAGCCTGCAACTCAGTGGAATGTTCTCTCCTGAGGCCGAATTGCTCGTCAGGCAGAACATTTCGGTCCTCAACTTCTTCGTCGAGCCTTTGAAGTACGACTCTTTCAGCCAGCTTAGCCGCCGACGAGAGCAGACTAATCGGGGGATAATTCTGCGGGAAAAGCCGGCGCTGCCCCTGTTTTGGGAGCATGACGACGATCGCATGTTTCCACCTTCTGAGGAAGTATCTTAGAGCCAGCGAGCTGTTTATGATGGACAGTAGGCTCTCAACGCAGTTTTCCGGGAGCTTCTTCAATAATTTGTTTGTTATTGAGTCAACCTCCGGAGCTTTCTTGCCTTTGCGGCCTTGCTATAGCCCTTTAATTCTTCCACAGAAGCCCGACGAATGACATCATCGTCATCCTCCCTGAGGAGGATGACGATGGGAGATATCTCCCAGTGACCTGTCCACCTTCCTGGAAAGGACATGATGGACGATGACCTAGGAGGACAACTCCTCGGGAGGATGTACAATGGGTCACATGTGGCCTAAGTGCTGTGGGTTAACACTTACCCTCCCTACACTACAGATACAGATTATGAAATGTTATTTGAATATGTTATGGATTTTCATCAAGTACCAACCAATTCCATCACCCAAATACAAATTAGCCAAGTTAATGCCCAGGAATACATTCTTACAATATCCTGATGACACCAGCCTGGTTGGTGGAACACAGACGTGAAAGGTAATTGAATTTGGGAAAAGTATTTCTGGCTATATCCCTACCTTTCGTCAAGTTAGATCAAATGCCAATAATCACATTTTATCCATTGTTTGACGCAACTTCCCACGACTCTAAGGAATGCATTACGTCATTAGTTTCCTTATCATTCGTCTGTGATTCTGATTTACGTGACAATATTTTTAACAAGATTCCGCTGGTTGAGATCTGATATATTTAAGGCGAGCTTGATCTGAATATCAATGAGTATGGATATGGATATGAGTCAGAAAAACATTCGAGTGCGTCACTGAAATTTTCATTTATCATTACCTCCCATTCATTTATTTCTAAATATGAAATGAGTTGGGGCATATTTTAATGAAAACCCCACAAAATCGAAACCATTACGGTTAACATTTCTGATACCAGTCTTAGTTCTGGAAGTTGATAAAAATTGTAACACATTAAGTAACCATAAAAGCGTATGTTTCAAATAGGATTCTATGTATTTGTTGTGTACATTTGAAAACAGTGTGTTTAATAATTGCTTCGTGATAATATAAATATTTTTTCCACTTTGTGAGTACGTTACAACAAAAAAAAAAGAATGGAATAGAAACAATTATGGCAATTAAATACATACAGCAAAAAGTTATGTGTTTTACATCCGATCCAATTTTGACGTCAGAACAAAAAGCGAACTATTTTACGTAAATTAGGTTTCACTGTGAATCATTTAACATTACTGGAATTCCACCAGAATCTCTTTAGTTTTTTCATTCGAGCAATTATTGATTTCCAAACTACTAATTTTTTATAGTAACGGTCGGTGATAAATATAATAATGGTATGTTATTTAACGAACGACAAATACGGTTATTACTCGATTGATTGACGGAAGACGAAGTGCCTCAACTCATTCAATCGAATGTTGGCCATTTTTCGCGTGTAGAATACTATACCTTTTCTCTCATGGCAGGGATCTTTTGAATTGAGAATTATTTGTAAAGGATCTCTCGAATCAAAATGATGGCATTAAATTGAATATCAAGAATGGAAAAAAACTGTTGTAACTGGTGTAACTCGACCCGAAATTGAACCTGGTACCTTTAGTAAACTAGTCCAGAGCTCTAAACACAACTAAAAGTTAGTGTGCAAAGTTCTATGCGTTTCAATCACTTTCATTTTGTTAAAATAAACTTTTGAAAAATATAACATTTTTTGGTAGATAACAAATGTCTAGAGGGATACATTCGTTTTTACTTTCCTAGTAGGTATTTATATTCTTGTTTTTCGTTAGAAACTATACAGTGCGGACGTAAAAAATCTTGTGACACTTGCCCCTCTATATTTCGGTTTCAAAAACCGTATTTCCTAAACTAGTCTGTACTGGTCATTTGCTGAATGTTCTTCTAAACATAATCTGACTGTTTATAAATTACTTATCTTATAGCCAAGTTCCTCATATTCTCAATTCATAATGAATTGTCTGTTAAATCACCTGTGGTCCTTTTTTCTGAGCTCACCTCAGTAGTAGTAGTATTTTTATTGACTAGTCCCTTACCAACCATTTTGGTTATCTTACTTCAACGCAATGCCTTTACGATATGAGAAATTATATATTGGCCATATGATCTTTGAAATGAGCTTCTATAGCTCGTTCAATCAAGATAGTCTTTGTCACAGTTCTCACAGTTAAAATGAACAAGAAGTCATCATGAAAGATGCATTCATTTTTTAATTTGGTATGTTTCATTTTATAAATTGGTATGAGGCAAATTTTTCGAAAAAAATTGTTATTGCTGTCAAATTCTGTATTCTTGAATCAGATTTTGAAAAAATCACAGAAAATAGTTGATTAAATAAATTAAAATCATGTGGTTATCGAAATTCGACAAAATACACTCAAAACTTATTGCAATATACTCAAAACTTATTTCATGTTGACGTAATGATAATAAGAAAGTAAGCAAAAACCATAGCAATGTTATTTTTAGATGGTATCCTTTAAAAAACTGTAAATAATTTCCGTGAGACCTTTCAAACGATATATCACAAACCTATATTTCTCATTCAAAAAATTGAGGGTTGTACCTGTCATTCAAAGGGGATTGAAGGTAGGGGTGGCATTTTTATATTGAAGAATGTCAAACTATAATTTACATTTGACGTGTTTCGGAATTTTTTTAAATATGTACAGTAACCGAAGTAATGAATTTATTCCATTTGGCTTTTACACACTGTATCATCATTATTGCTGAGGGAATTACTGAGAAATTATGTAAAAGTCACACCCAAAATTATGAATACGCTGACTACTTACTTGATAAAAATCAATAACACCAACCTTGATGATAATAATAATGATAATAACAATAGAATTTCCACAATGAATTTCATTTAAGACGCGTTTCACTCAAAATATAAAAATATAGTAACTTATTATTCGAATATTTCTTCTCTTCTTTATGTTGACAAACTTTTGACTAAATATGTATTTTCTTTCGTTTTTTCAGCTAGTGCATTTGGACGATGCAGTGTGAAAGATCCAGAAATAGATGAATGTTTGAGAAAAAACGTAGAGGGGGCTATCCACTTTCTGAAAGCCGGTAAGATATTTATTTCATTAGGAATTACTATAATCAAATTTGCACTTATGACTGATTCAAATTTTTCACATTTCTGCATGTAGGTTAGGTTAGGTTAAGTCCAAAGTGAGTGGGTCTATTCGACCCCCCACCGCAACCCGCAAGGGTTTTTTGTGGCTCACACCTATTCGCACTCGACCAAATAAACCCAGCTTCTTAAAAAAACCGATTAGTTCTACCAAACTGACAGAGCCGTACTCTTACCATCTCTGCCAAACTGGCAGAGCCGTACTCTTACTGTCTCTGCCAAACTGGCAGAGCCGTACTCTTACAATCTCTGCCAAACTGGCAGAGCCGTACTCTTACCATCTCTGCCAAACTGGCAGAGCCGTACTCTTACCATCTAATTCAGTCCCCAGCGATGTAGACACGAAGTATATGCTCTGCTGTTCCATCATTTTCCAAACAGAGGCGACACACCGTCTTACGAGAGTCCGAGCCTCTGCATATGATGATTCAAATGACAGTGACCTGCAAGAAGTCCTGTTAGACATCGTAGTTCAACCCTACTGTAGTCCAACAACTGTTTGGTATCAAGCTTCGAAGGGTGAATAAACGCCTTGGAGTGAGCCAATCCTGGAAGATTCTGCCAGAAGTCCATAAATCTTCTTGCCATCCAAGTGTTCAATGTTTGTTTGGCAAAGCCTGAAGTGATGCTAATGACAAGTTCTGGTCCGCAAGGACCTCTGCAAGGAAATCAGCAGCCTCATTGCCTTTCAGGCCAGTATGGCCAGGAATCAAGACCAGAGACAATCAGTTAAGTCTTCCTATCGAAGAGGGTCGTTTTTGGCAATTTGCTACCAATTTAGATATTGCTCGGTAGGAGCCAAGGGCTTCCAACGCCACTTGACTGTACGATACTAGCGTAAATTTCCGCTTGAAATACAGTCGCATAGGTTCCTAGGCAGGTTGATATCTCTGTCCTGTGTCTGCATGTAACTTGACTAAAACAAAAGACCCATCTCAAACACTTCATTATAAATTTTCGGAAATTATGAAAAACATCGAACAGAAGAACAGACCATTCTCAGGGTGTTTGCTCCTCGTTGATGAAGGCTAGATGACTTTACGTAGAAACTAGCATTTCATGAACGGAATGTCAGGAAACCAAATTTTTGGTAAACCTAACCATTTCTTTGTTTGGTGGCAATGTGTGGGGGTTTCACGAAAAAATCCAACGGGGCCAAGTCAGATAATCTTGCGGGCCATTCTACTGTCAAATAATGTAATTTTTCATATGATTACACGGTATAAGTAGCTTACCAGTCGCAAACCTTGGAACACAGTATCTCCCTAGTTGACCTCTGATGACTAGCCCTCCATTTGATAAGTGATCTCATCAGAAAAATTCACAAAAACACCATGATCAAAATATGTTCAGAGTTCAAAGGTCTATCACGTTTTTCAAAACAGTTTTTGTGCGTTCATTATTCAATTTCAATTATTTCACTTGCTGAAAGATAATGCCTGAAATTAGAACCACAAGAAATAAAAATTCTATCATCGCTGAGTAAATCATCTAAAAGAACAATTCGTTCAGGCTAGTCTTAACTCTCTACACTGTAGGTTAATAGTCTGACACCTTTCAGAAAACAACTACTCCCCTGGCTTATACCACGAAGGGCGTTGGACTATATCCGACATGTGTCAGTGCAGGATTCTTCACTGAAGTTATTCCTGCATATACTGTTGGCGATACAACTGCCGCAATAGATTTTCAATTACTGGAACACACTTGCAGGCCGGTTTTGGGAAGTTTGGCCACTCGTCAGTGCAAGGTAGTGCCTATCATCAAACTAAAGTCGATGATTTCCGATAATTGAAAGTCGAATTTCTTCAGAGTATCATTCTTTGAACTAGGCTGAAGCGAACAACAAACAACATGTTTGTCATCGACCCATATGCCTGTGAACGAGGTAACCAACAGCATATCCAAATTTGGCCAATTCCTCGCAAAAGAAAAGAAAACTTTTCTATAAAACAAATCATCTGAAGGAACAATTTGTTCAGGCCAGTCTTAACTCCCTACACTACCAGAAAGCAACTACTCCCCTGGCTAATACCACGAAAGGCGTTGGATTATATCCGACATATGTCAGTTAGATGTAATTTCCAATTTATATATTCACTTTTTCATCACTCCAGGATCTCCAGAACTTGGATTCGACACATTTGATCCCCTTCACATCCCCGAATTGGTCATAGGTGAAGGAAAAGGTCCTGTGAATGTAGTTCAACATTTCAGAGACGTCGATCTTTATGGACTGACGGAATCCATAGTACACGAGGTTCAGTAAGTAATATTTTTTTCAATTAAATAATTTTCATCGTACCACTTTGCCAAATCAACATAGGTATCAGGAAGAAAAACATTAATTTTCTGAATACCCCCTGTATATTGTGAATCCGAGATTTCTAAAATAAATTCGTTTTTACTTCCCGAATAAAATACTGTTTAGAAGGGGTTCGTGAAAAAATGTCCGGAATGTCAAAAAATAATCGCTAATTTCAAATTATCTTTTAGCATGGACCAAGACAAAAAAATGATGACGGCACGATCAACAACCCCAGAACTGAGATTACAGGGTAAATATACTGTGAAAGGAAAAGTACTTCTGCTGCCAATTGTAGGTGATGGACTATTCAATGTCACTTTGAGTAAGTTCGATTCATTTTAGACATATGCTGAAACAACAACCTCATGAAATTTCAAAACATTCTGGGATTTTTTTAACACGCTTTTGTTATCTTCACCTGTATGTATGTATGTTTATTTGTTTGTTTGTTTGCTGGTTTGTAACTCTCAAGCTCGAAATCTGTGTTGCCGGAATTATCGGCATTATTGCTTGATATATTCGCAGACAGATGGCGTTCCACGTAATCTCCTTGATATATTTGAGTACCTTCATTCTATAGACTTCACTTTATCGTTTGAAAGTGTATTAGGCTTACCCTTCAGTTTTTCCAATTTAGGGCGATTTTAAGTCTCACAGATCTAAGGCGAAACCTTTTGCCAAGAACAAATCTAAAATTTTCTAACCTACTTACATTCATCGCATTACAATTATACTAAATTTTACAATTCAGGTCCACCACACCATTATTTCAACACCTCGACACGTGTTTCAATCACCAAGTGATCATTTCAACACCTCGACATGTATTTCGATCACCAAGTGATCATCTTCAAGAGAAAGATCAAACTGATCTTCCACTGGAGTTTTTTTCCAACACCAAATCGTTATTTTAACACCTCGACACGTGTTTCGAGGAAGATCTGTCTAATCTTCCTCTTGAAGATGAAATTCAGTCTGCTATACCGGGTGTTACAAAAGTATCAAGGAAATTAGTGATTAATATATAATTGTTTTTTCGATTTTTTTCAGTTAATACCAAAATCAACCACACCATAATGGCAGAAAGTTTCGAAAAGAAGGGCAATAACTATTGGAAAATCAAGAGCTACACTGTAACTCTACGTCCCGAGAGAATGCTCTACAAATTCGATAACCTCTTCGATGGTGATGAAAGGTTAGGAGCGGAACTCAACAAAGTTCTCAACGAAAACTGGGACGCGGTGTTCAATGATGTGCGAGATGGATATGAAGAAAGCTTCGGAATCATCTTCCACGGGTTGGCCAACAGAGTATTTACCAGAGTAGCGTTGAAAGATATATTTTTAGATTTTGAATGATTTAATTCAAGCATTGTAGTGGCTATTTAGTGCGATATGAGTTTTAAAGTTCGGGAAGTTAACGATGAAGCGAATTTTGGATTTGGATTTAGGATTTAGAAGTTACCACTATCTTTTACCAGTTCACGTCTGTCAATGGAATGAAAACTTACCTACTCATTTTTCAAAAACTGTATGAAACATAATTTTTATGAAAAAATTGGATATTCTCTGTTTAGAAGTGCTATAAGATGTTCACTCTGTTATTTCAAATAACCATGACTACCTTTATGAATAAACTTGTCTTTAGGAACAGTTTAGCCTATTTTATTTCACTAGGTTCCCATATTATAAATTGAAAGGGTTTTATTTTTAGGAGAGACAAATTTTTTGGGAATGAATGAAAGTTTTTGGCTTCCTACCTACTACTCCTTCTTGATACAAAAAAATGTGCGAATCTTCCAAAGAAAAGAAGGAATCAATCAGTTTTGAATGAAGTAACTCTATACATAGATGTATAGATCATGCAAAGAAGTAACTTTAAGACACAAACTCTAAGAAAAAGCCCTCCTGAAACAGCTACTTTCATCTAAACATCGAATTACACGAATGGAAAATTCTTTCGAAAAAAATACTTTTAGGTATATGAATACTGAATTATACTACTCAGTTTGTATTCCAAACATTCGTTTTGGAATTGAATCAGATATCATTCACAGGATTTCACTTACATGGAACACTGTCATCCATGTAAGTGAAATCCTACCCTTCTCCGATTTTCTAAAGAAACCAGTCTCAATTCCACTTCATAAAAAGGAGATGATAATCGAAACTTTACAAAATCCACAATTCCACTGCTAACACAATCGGATGGTTCAATTGCAAATGGTTCAATTGCAACAACAACAATGGAAAAACCAAATCTACTAGTTGAAAAATTTGCACCCCACTCCACACTATCATATGTTACCCATATATGGACATGAATAACGTCTTTGCCTTTGATGCCCTAGCCGGTAGGCCTTACATCAGGCATCTTCCCATTATCTATCGCCACCACTGTCAAACTCAACCCCTCCCCGAACCACCGTTACAAGGCGACGGCTATACGGAGAGACGAATCAACGGGGTAGAAGACCCTCTTTTTTCTTTTATTTCCCCAAAAAATAAATACATATAACATCAATCATGAACTCAAAATATTATGGCTCCTTGAACACTAATCATACCTAATAGCAAAAACATAAATAAAAAAACTCAATACACTATAGCTACTCCAGCATTAATCAAACAAATTATACTTAAATTTGTTTTTCGTTACCCAACCCCTATACATATAAGTTGTATATGTTATGTTGTACATCCCTGAATACGTTTACAGTCTAGCAGTTTCGCTTCCAGCCATGATTGACGAAACTATATCCCCTCCTTTTAGTGTTTGCCACGCTTGTTTGAGTGCAGCTCCACATCTATCATTCCCTTTCTTCCCTCACCACATTCTCCGCCCAGTCGTTAACATAACGTATCCATTCATCATTTTTCCCATTTGTATCTTTCAGCATGATTTCGCCATTCATCCTTATCCTTTCCTACTATTCTCGCCAACCAATCCTGTCCCCGTTCATGCATCTATCGATCACGTGTTCTGCCGTTTCAGGCTCCCCGTACTCACAGGGACAGGGAACCTCCGGGCCCAGGTCAAATCTTGCCAGGTATTCCGGAAAGTTCCCATGCCCAGTAAACAGTTGGACAGGCTTCCGCGACAGATCCAAGGATTCCTATCCGACTGTTCTGCAGAACCTGTAGAGCAACCGTCCAGTCGTACCTCTCACCCTCTGCCATTCTCTCCTAATATTATCTTTTATTCTTTTCCTCTCATTCGTTGTGCTAAATGACTTCCTTACTTCCCAAGTAATGTCTGCTCTATTCATGCCCTTAGTGGCTTCTTCGTGAGCCTTCGCATTTCCTTTATTGTTCCAATCGTGCCCCCTCTTTCACGTAATCAGGGTACGTACTCCCCTACCATTCTTTTCCTCAATCATCCGCTGAATCATCACTGCCCTTTTACTCCCCACTCTTCCTGCTTTCACTCTTTCTACCACCATCGCAGAGTCACTGACTACTTTCACGCTCTCTTAAATGCCCATCCTATACCAATTCTTTCTTCCTCCATCCTTGCTCCGGTATCTACATATACCTACTTCACTCACCCCTTCGTCCTCCCTCTCCTCCAGCAACTTCCCTTGCAACCAGAGGAATATCCTATCTACTCCTTTCACCCTGTCCTCAGATTTCCTTGTCCCATTCTCTCTCCATTCTTGGTACCTGGCCCGTCCTTTTATCTGTAATCCAGGTCCTGGTTTCCAGGACATCGGCTGAGCAAGCAGGAGGTTGCATATCTTAATGAGGATCTAGAAGTGATTTCGAATTGGGGAGAAAGTAACCAGATTCAATTCCATGCCACAAAAACCCAGGCATCAGTTTTCTCCGAAAAATGGGCACCAATAATATGTCTTGGCGCAATCATGTCGCTGGAATTGCAAAGGCTGCTTCTTAAGAACTTGGAACGCTGTTCCGAATCAGAAAACTGTATACACACCTCAGCAACTTTCAATGCTTCATAAAGCTCAGATCAGACCTGCTTTGGAGTATTGTTCTCATGTATGGAGCTCCACCCCAAAGCATAACCAGAAGCAGCTGGATTCTATCCAGAAAAGAGTCATCCGCCTGATTGGAGACACGAACATCACTTGCAACCTTAATAGTCTAAACATCGAAAAAAAGGTTGTAGATTTGTCTCTCTTTCATAGATATTTTCACAGGAGGTGTTCAAGTGACTTGGCACCGTTGAATCCACTAAGAGCGGTACATATTCAACTCAGTACACCTCGAAATTCAATGTTCAAGACCTCTTTCATTTGTAGAACTGCGTTTATGTGGAAAAACTATTTTGATAACGTTTTTCCAAATGGATTTCATCTCCAGCGACTCAAATCCAATGTTAATCGCTACTTTCGTACGTGCTACGTTCCTGTAGTGCTTGTGTTTTGTCCTTGGAAAAAGATATTCGGAATGACCCAGTAAATTATAGATTAATAGCTCTTATACCTACACTAGCTGAAATAATGGAAAGATTAGTTATCCTTAAAGAGGTGACATTTTTTGAAAAGCATAACATCCTTGTGACCGATAGCCATCTTGATTTCAGACAAGTTGGACAAGTTAGCTCCCTTACCCTTTTGGCTGATTATTGTCGAAGAAGGACAAATGAGTTTATGACTTAGGGGATATTGGCGGAGTGAAGTCCTCAGACATTAGTACCGCCCTTCACGAGGTACCCCTACCTGGCTGGGGTGGGATGGATGAAAAATCTATTCGTCCTTTAACGAGGGACATGAGGGTCTCATTCAACAGAGTGTCGGGGCCTTCTATATCGGAAGGGGTCGTCTACAGCATAATCTTTAGCTTCCCTAACTAACGGATTTTCGTGAGTTTCCGCGCTGTCAAAAACTCGCCGATTCCTCGACTGAATGGGGACACATCCTTGTGACTCATGAAATACTGTTACAGAAACTTCAGCACTACGGAATCAATCTGCAGGACTAACCTCGGTATCTTGCATGAATGAAATGTCTCTCAGATATAATTCAATGTTCAGTGTGGTATTAGCCGGGAAAGCTAAATATTCATTTTTTCAGACGTAGCCTCATTTTTACTTCCTATTCATGAAAATTCTATATTTCCAATGGAAAAATAAAAAATTGTATTCTTTTGAATTGTTTTTAATACTGCGGCACATACAGTCTCTGCAGCAGCAGCAGCAGTAGTAGTAATAATAATAATAGTAGTTACAGTACTAGCTCTGTATATAGACTAGTATATAGACTAGACTATATAAAAAGGTACTAGTGAGTAATGGTAACGAAGCATGTTTGAATCAAATTTCATATTAATCCAAGACTCTCTGAAACCACTTGTTTCTGATAGTTTATCAAAATGAAAGTTTCACATAATGGTAATGGAAAAATATATGTGAGTGAATTATTATGAAATTTCTATTTCCACAACTCTTGGGCACCATTATACAGCTTACATTAAAAGTCAATAGATGTCGCATATTATACGGAGAAAAGAAGTTCAAATGTTGGCAACATTTTGTTTATACTGTCAAATTTTCAAATTCGGTAGGCATTGTATATTTCATCGTGAGATTTTTTTGCATCGGTTTTGAAAGAATAATACAAAGTAATACATAAAGGATGGCCGTAAGTCGAAATAATTTTGAACAAATATTTGTAACTTTAGAAGAATATCCTATAAATTGTCAAAACAAACAAAGTTTCCGGTGTATTTTAACCTCAAAATCTCATTTCCACACTACAAGTATTCGTTAATACCTTCGAATTTCAGGCTGCAGCTGCTGCGAAAATCGTAGAAGTTCGAGAGTCAACTAAAGTTGAACGAATAGGAGCTCACTCCCATATAAGAGGTTTAGGTTTAGATGACAGTCTTGAGGCTAGACATGTAAGTTAATTGTCTCATCACAAGAAGATGAATATTCCTTTCAATTTCATCATCGAAATAACAATTTTTAGGTTTCACAAGGAATGGTTGGACAAGTTTCGGCACGACGTGCCATTGGTGTCGTACTCCAAATGGTACGAGAAGGTAGAATAGCTGGTAGAGCAGTTTTGTTGGCTGGACAACCAGGTATTGATCAAACATTATCAAGTACATGAGGAATAGTACATTGATTTTTTTATTGAAACTATACGTTATGTTGTAATTACAACTTTTAAATTAACAATTGTACAATATTTGAAACTTACAAAGGAGAGAAGATACAAAATTACAGATCAAAATTCTTCATGAAAATGGATAGATCGTCCACAGATGTTTATTTCAGTTTCATTTCCAAAAAAAATGAATTTGTAAATCAAACTATTTTCGCTTGCTAACAAAAAATTATAAAGAAGTCCCTTCTTAATTTATGATGGAAGTTGAGAAATATAATTCTAATTAAGTGCTACCCAACTGAATTATATAGAATTCCACTCGAAAAATCACTTGAAATTTCAAACTCCACCTAAAGTTTTTAATAAATGGACTCAAAAAATGACTCACTTTAAACGTTCTCTAGCTGAGTATCTGAAATCTCAATACGACACAATCTAAGCTAGTGATAATTTTCAACCTATATAACAGTTCAATTTATTTTGTTTCAACTTTTATTTAATGGGCCGTACTTTTGGCCAGCCAGTTCCCCGATCTATTCATGTTCCTCTTCCAATTACTGAATGAAAAACAATGCAACTTTTTTAGACTTCTAAATGTTTGTCCAGTATATGATTTGTTACAATTCATGCAATTAATTTTGTAAACTGTATATATATATATATATATATATATATATATATATATATATATATATATATATATATATATATATATATATATATATATATATATATATATATATATATATATATATATATATATATATATATATATATATATATATATATAGCTGTAGTTATAGGGCCGGAATGTTGACTGTTATACTTTATGCTGTTATACTGTCTATACTGTAAGTAAATGTCTGGGAAACCCATGCGTAACTTCTGACTCGTTTGGTTACATTTTGTGGACAAACATACAAATGCAGACCCATTTAAATAATTTCGTATATTACTTTTGTTCATTTGTTGTTGAAACAATAAATTTATTATTATTATTATTATTATTAAGAATACATACCTACATACCACGGCACAGAAGAATAAATATTTATCGAGATGTGGGCCTACAAACACTTCTGAAACAACCTAAAAATAATTGTGTATTATGAAGAACAAGGTAATTTTAGGTATAGTGGGTAGCTATTCTTTTGGATCACAATAGTATTGCAGTGAAAGCTTTACTTATAAATATTGTTTCTGAATCTTCACTCTTCTTAAACTTATCATTTTTCAGGAACTGGCAAAACAGCCATTGCTACAGCTTTAGCAGCAGCTTTAGGTGTTGACACTCCCTTCACAAGCATGGCTGGATCTGAAATATATTCTCTAGAGATGAGTAAGACTGAAGCTATAACGCAGGCCATTAGAAAGAGTATTGGCGTTAGAATAAAGTAAGTTTAGTATTGAAAATTATGTGACATGCTGTAACTTGGTTAATTTTTACTAGGGAAGAGAGCGAGATCATCGAGGGTGAAGTAGTTGAGGTACAGATTGAACGACCAGCTACTGGGGTCGGTACGAAAGTAGGGAAACTCATTTTGAAAACCACCGATATGGAAACCGTCTATGATCTTGGTGGGAAGATGATCGACAGTATTTTGAAGGAGAAAGTTCAGTCTGGAGATGTTATCACTATAGATAAAGCTACAGGTGAGGAATGTTATGGAATATATGAAAGAAATTTAAAAAAAAAGAGGTAAATATAATTTTTTCATTTTGGTTATTTTTAGGAAAAATCACTAGGTTAGGCAGGTCCTTTGCAAGAGCTAGAGATTACGATGCTACTGGGCAACAAACGAGGTTCGTACAATGCCCTGAAGGTGAACTCCAGAAGAGAAAAGAAGTGGTCCATACTGTTACATTGCACGAAATCGATGTCATAAACAGCAGAACGCATGGTTTCTTAGCTTTGTTTTCAGGTAAGCTGATATGGATATCAGATCTTAAAAATAGACCCCACTAGCTAACTCACCTTTCTGAACTACTAGGTGATACCGGAGAAATCAAAGCTGAGGTCCGCGAGCAAATCAACGGCAAAGTAGCGGAATGGCGAGAGGAGGGCAAAGCCGAAATTATTCCAGGGGTTTTGTTCATCGACGAAGTCCACATGCTCGACATCGAGTGTTTCTCGTTCCTGAACAGGGCTCTGGAAAACGAAATGTCCCCAATCGTTATGATGGCAACGAACAGGGGCATCACCAAGATCAGAGGGACGACCTACAAGTCACCTCACGGCATCCCATTAGATCTGCTGGACAGGACGATAATAGTGCCTACTCAGCCATACGAGGAGAAGGAGTTGAAGGAGATTTTGAGGTGAGGGCAATGAATTAGCTACAAAACATAGCATAACCCGGTCATTTTCTTTTTTACTTTCTTTGGAAATTCCCCATATTTTTTGTTTAATAATGAAGAAGAAAGCCAAAAGTTTCTCGAAAAACCTATATCCATTATCATATTTCTGTTTATGTTTTTTGAGATTGATGGTAGGCCTTGGTTGTACATCTACTTCTTTCTGATTTATCTGTTGTAAATCTGTTGAATTTTCATGCTCTGCTCGTGTTTCTGTTATTATTCGATAGATGGCGCTAGCATCCACTTCTCTATTTGAAATAAAAGGCGTTTTGAGTTCCTTTACTCTCATCACAAAAAGTTCTGGAATGTAAAATGAAACGTGAGAAGGGAGACCATCAATTGTGTTTTGGGATGCCAGCAAATGTTTCTGTAACCTTCGAAAATATATCATAATATCAGTTTAGATTTCATACCAAACAGGTAGCCTCACAAATTAACGAATTTGTTTCATTTCAAGCATCCGTTGCGAGGAAGAAGACTGTCAGATGTCAGACACTGCCCTGGCTGTTCTCACTCGCATTTGCAAAGAGACCTCTTTGCGTTACGGCATGCAACTTATCATGACTTCGAGTCTCATAGCGAGGAAACGCAAAGCTCACGAGGTAGACGTTCAAGACATTAAAAGGGCTTACGAGCTGTTCTTTGATGAAGGCAGATCTGTGCAGTTTTTGAGGGAGTACCAACAGGAGTTCATGTTCAATGATTGTGAGTATTTTCATTCAAAATTAAAATGGTTTGTGTACTTTGAAATTAGTGATTTTGTATTATTGACTGGTATTATTAGTTGCTGATTTTTTTTTTTTTTCAGTGGATGACAAAGATGATATGGAAATCGAAACAAATTAGTTTTTAATATTAATTATGGTGTTTCTATACTTGCTGTACTTGTTCAAGATTCCATTAAAGTATTTTTTATTCTCTCAGTTGTTTTTTTAAACAGGATAAATAAAAAAATCTGAAGTCAAACTTAGATAGGTAGATAGATAGATAGATATGTTTATTTACTTCACAGAGTATTCGTAGTCCTACATGAAAACAGTGGCAGAAAACGTCTGTGAAAGTACGTCACAAAATCTGAATCTTACATAAATTTCAAGAATATGGAATTTCGTTGTCTATAAAAGTACGTTATAAATTACAAATATACACTGTGTCCAAGATAAGAATGAACAGTATAGGGATATCGGAATAGGTGATACGGGGTCCATTGAATTACAGAAAAGTAGCGCATTTATGTGCCTGATAATATGCCATTTACAAAGTTTTAATATTGCGAGTAGTTTCGGAGATATCCGAGAAAAACCAAAGTTTGACACTTTCGTTTTTTTTTCTCCTAGCTTAATTTTCAAAGGAAATGTGAAACAAATAGCACTTTGCCATGATCACTTTTTAAGGACTACACAGTAACGTGGGCAGAATTGTTCTGCGACGTTTCGTCTTCCAAAAACATCATCAACATTGTATTTTTATATGAGCCGAAACTAAAGTATACCCTTTATAACAATAATTTATTGCACAAAGGAAACCGTTACAACATATAAGTATCATAAGCTAACCTAAATAATTTACAACAAAGTGGGGAAACCTGTAAGAAATCAAATTCTTGATAGGTTGAAAAGATGCATAAGTTTAAATAATAGTGGCTGCAACAGCAATTTCGGATCATTTTGGATGTAACTTAATTCTACCATGCACTTTTGCCAAGAATATTGTTCAAAATGAATTCGATCTCTCAGAAATTTCACAGCTTGAAGTTTTGAAAACTTTAGATAATATGAGGAACAAAAATTCAGCTGGTATTGATGATATGTCTATTGTTACTGTAAAGCAAATTATTGATATAATTATTGAACCATTATTTTTTTTGCCTAACCAGTCCTTTTATGGGGGTTTCTTCCCAGATGAATTGAAGAGGGCTCTTGTTTTTCCACTTTACAAAAAAGGTCGGATAACAGAAGTTGACAATTATAGGCAGATTTCGTTGATTTCCTCCTTTTCAAAATTCTTTGAGAAAATAATAGGTAATAGAATTTTGATGTATATTGAATGAAATGATCTATTCTGCAATAATCAACATGGTTTTAGGAAGAGTAAATCAATTGAATCTGCATCTTACCAACTATTGAACTATATTTATGCACAAGTGGAAAATAATAACCTAGTTTTTTCACTTTTTTTAGACCTATCAAAAGTATTCGATACTGTTTCTTCCAAATTTCTATTGAAAAAATTACTAGTAATGGGCTTTCCCAATAATGTGTTGTGTTGGATAGAATCGTACATGGAAAACCGTAGTTTGGTGGTTGAATGTAATGGAATTACATCAGTTCCTCATGATGTGAAACTAGGTGTTCCGCAAGGATCTGTTCTGAGTCCATTGTTATTCTTGACTTTTATCAATGACTTGCCTGAATTCATATCAGATTGTCACATAACTATCTACGCTGACGATACTACAATCACTGTTTCTGCAAAAAAACGAGAATTAATTATCAATGAAAATTAATTTAGTTATTGACGAATTCAGTAGTTGGTGTCAACGTAACAAACTGATTTTAAATAAATCTGAGTCAGTGCTGATGAAAACATTTGTTAGGAGAGATTTCTGTTGTAATTTAGTCACTGTGAATGACACAAAAATATTAAAAAAAGTTGATTTTCTTGGAACTATTTTAGATGGGAATCTCACCTGGAGTAGTCACATACAAAAAGTGTGCAGTAAACTTAATTCAGCTTATTATTCGATCAAACAGATAAAACATTGTTTAGATAGGTTTGGTTTACCAAATGTTTACTTTGCGAATGCATACTCCCACATTAGTTTCAACATAATGGCTTGGGGATGTGCGAAGGAATTTTCTAGAGTTTTCATTTCTCAAAAACGACTGATAAGATTGATATTCAACCTGGGGTACCGAAAAAGTTGTAGACCCGTTTTCAAAAGAGAACGCTTGTTGACTGCTCCCGCAATTCATATAATGAAATGTGTCATTTTTGTGCACAGGAACCCTGGCTTGTACATAACGAACTTGAGCATTCACGGTCGTAATACTCGCCATGCTACTGCTCTCAGGGTCCCTTCACATAAGAGCGATCATTTCAAAAAATCTCCATTATATAATGCCATAAATTTTTATATGCATAAAAATAAATTTAAAAAATACAAGAAAAACACACGAGGTAAAAATAAAAAATATAACTAGTGTTTTAGAGAGTAATTTTCACATATTAACACATGCATGGACAAAGCAATATATCTCTGAAAATATATATCAACAAATGAGTTTATAATCAGAAGGGACTTAACCAACAACGCATTTAGTCAAGATAACGTAGAGATACGTAACATATGGAAACCTCTAATCAAGCGAAAAACGACCAACTTCCGCCAAACGGTCATATCCCGCTAAAACCAATGAAGCAGAGAGACGGAAGAGGGGATAGCTGAAAGCACTCGAATGACCTATAAATAGCCAGATCTCGGAGGAATAAGTCCAACATTCATACCATCAGTCATTGACCCATTGGTCCTTCTCGAAACCAATAATCAGCCGAAAGGGTAGGGGAGCTGGACTCCAAGCCTGAATGAAATCAAGATGAATTTCGGAATAAGTCCAGTTATCACCCGAAGACGTTTGTGGATACTAACAATCGAAACGTCGTGACGTAACTTGGTTTGGAATTAATTTTTATTTTTCATTTTTTGTTAATGATATTTTTGAATTTTCAGCTTTTATTGATAATTTTTTATTTTTTTAGTTGTTGCTTGTATGTTATTTCTTTGTAATTTTCAGTTTTTTGTTTAATAAAATTGTTATTTTCGGATAATCTTTTTAATTTTTTCTCGGGGATTTCAAATCAATTTATATTATGGAAGTCCGAACTGATGCTGAAATGAACTTTACTGTTGACCGAAGTACTATATCATGAAGGGATTTTTGATTTGTAGATGTATATCAACCCTCGAGGTCGATTTGATATAACCTTTCAACTTATTTTTGAATTGTTCGATATTATTAATTTCTGAGATATATTGCGGAAGGCGCCCGTACAGTTTCGGGCCCAAAAATTCAAAATTCTTCTGCCCATTAGACTTTAAAGCTGGAGGAGGCAAGTAAGTATTGTGTTTCTGCCTTGTGTTATAGTGGTGTTCATTAGTGATCAAAGTGGATTTAGTTTTATGCTGTTCAACATTCAAATTGAAAAAAATAGCTGTCTCGGGTCTAAGATTTCAGTTTCAGAGTAAAGAAGGTCTAAAGAGTATCGGATTGTTTTACAGAATGAAGTTTTGATAATTTTTTCTGTGCTATCACTAAATCAATAATAATAGTTTTTTCGGCTGCCCGCGAAGCTACTATTTCATAA
Source organism: Leptinotarsa decemlineata (assembly GCF_025532065.1). Taxonomy (NCBI): domain Eukaryota; kingdom Metazoa; phylum Arthropoda; class Insecta; order Coleoptera; family Chrysomelidae; genus Leptinotarsa; species Leptinotarsa decemlineata. The sequence continues at coordinate 1,858,767 of NW_027412547.1, forward strand.
GCTATATGCGATTCTACTAATGCCTGATACACTGTTTTCAGTTGGATTTTGTTCAAAATATATCTGACGTTTTTCAGTTTGTAAATTATAAAATATAGTTTTTTGATCACATACGCGACATGCTTATTCCACTTGAGGTGACTGTCAATAATCACACCTAGATATTTAAATTCAAATGTAGATTCTATTGAAAAATCATCAGAAATGTTTAAAGTAGTCAAGGACGGCAAAGTGTATTTATTATTGGATAGTGGAAGAAACAATGTTTTGCTAGGTTTATGGTCAGTAACGTATCACACAATATGATTTCATTACCATTTCTCGCGCAAAAAGAAAAGTGATTACTTAACCTGTTGGGTTGTCATAATAAGACTGTTGTTTGGTAGAATTTTTGACATATTACCGTTCCAACTTTTATATCTCGTTACCTACCTAATTTGTGTTGAAAATAGAAAAAGGCAGCTTTTCGAATACTGAAAAATTTTATATGCTGTCATGTTACATTTTGTGCCAAAGAAATTCTGTTAATGCTGAACGTGCGTACTCTAATAAGTATCCAGAGAGGCGACAACCTGGTCAATCAATATTTAGATATTTAGTTCTGAAATTAAAAGAAAACGAATCATTTAAAAAACCTGTGGTTTCCCAACAATAGCAATCTAATGAAGAAAGTCTGTGTGATGTGTTAAAGGCTGTTTTGTTGAAAATCCTGAGATATCCACTCGCACCATTGAATATAACACCGAAGTAGTCAAATCCACCTCTCATTTCATTTTGAGAAAAAATAAATATCCATATAAATTTAGGATTTGTCATTGACTCAGACCAGGTGACGATGCAAGGCGAACAACCTTTTGTGAATGGACACTAGAAAATGACAAGACGAAAATTTCCCTTTGAGAATAATTTGGTCTGATGAAACTAAGATCACCAACAATGGCATTTTTCATTGGCGAAATGTTCATTATTGCTCGCAACAAAACCCGCGTGTACACAAAGTGTCCAGACATCAACATATCGTTTCATTTTATCTACCAAAACAATTTAACAAAAGAGCGGTACATAATTTTGTTAGTAAATGATTTGGAAGACACTCTAGCTAGATAATTTGCCTTTAGCGGTTACTCACAGCTGCTGGTTTCAACAAGATGGTGGTCCAGCACATATTGCTAGAATTGTTTGTGATTATTTGAACAGGACAGTGGATTGGTACTTATAGTGATACATCCTGGCCTGCAAGGTTCCCCGACCTAACCCCACTAGACTTTTTCCTTTGGGGGTATATCAAGAATCAAGTGTACTCTCACAATTTTCAAAATGAAGATTTGCTAAGATTGGTTACTGCATCCTTTAACAATATTGTTTCGAATATGTTCTGTATCTGTAGAGTACTGAGGGTGAGTGTAAGCCCACAGCTCTTAGACCACATGTGACTTATTGTACAGTCTCATCTTCCTGTTCACACATCCTGCATAGAGGTGTGTCCACTAGCCCCATATTATGGAGGTGTTTCCTCAGTTGACAGCGGCCAGTCAGAAATCCTACTTTTAAGCGTAGGTTTTTCTTGGTCATCGCCAGATATTTCTTTGGCACCAGCTTCCCAGGGTCCTGGCAAGTTTGCATCCTTTGACTCCATATCATCTCTTCAGGGATTGAACATATGGGTGAAACATATTTGGCTAGTTCCGCAATTGTTGAAGTCATCAGGCCGTGGCTTTGGCTAAATCCGAATATGTTAATTCAAGTTTCAAATTTGTCTGTGAGACGAGCGTAGAAAATAACGGTGGATTATTTGAACACTTGTTATAAGTTTCTGTTCATTTCCTATAATACATATTAGCTCCTTTTTATTACAATACAGTACCATTTTATAAACTAAACGTTTGATATTGCGACTCATCTTTTTATTCAACAACGCAAAAATTCCGGCAAGTTAACATTTATAGATAAGACTAATCAATTTACTTCATACTTATGATGTACTGTTTGGAACCTTTGGTATAGTAATTAATATTACTGTAGAAGATAAAACTGTTTTATTTCCTCTTCCTCTTGAAGATGATCACTTGGTGATCGAAACACGTGTCGGGGTGTAAAAATAACGATTTGGTGTTGGGAAAAAACTCCAGTAATATTCATTTACTTCATGTACCAAAACATGACATTTTTTCCAGTGCGTACTATCTGAAATTGAAGAAAAGCAGGTTAAGTAATCACTTTTCATTTTGTGCGAGAAATGACTATGAAATCGTATTGTGTGTGATACGTTACTGTATTCAGTATACTTTAGTTTCGGCCCATATAAAATACAAAGTTGATGATGTTTTCTAAAAGACGAAATGTCTAAGAAAAATTCTGCTTGCGTTATCGTGTAGTCCTTTAAAAGTAGTTGGGAGAGAACCACCGTAGCGTGTGGTAGGGTAGTTGTTTTTCGACAGACGTTTACCATACCCTATACTGTGAATGTAGTTGGGAGAGATTGATATTTCGAAATTTATTTCGAGTTTGAATAAGTGAGAGCAACAATAAAACCTCGTGGGTTGCAATGAATGATCAAATAAACCCACTCACTTTGGACCTACCTACCTAACTATGAAACAATTTGTATACTGATTCCTCAATGCCAACTTTTGCTGACGTACTTTTTAGCTTTTGATGGTCAACAGTATCGATTGCTTATGCCTAATAGATTTGTAGCCTTTGTTCGTTGCCTTGTTCATCAGTGCATCAAATGTTTAATTATTTTCTCGAAAGCCATACATTTTTGATTTACTAATATATGGGACCGATCTTTGTAAAATGTTTACAATTCTTGACATCAGTAATAATGGCATATAGTAATGAATAAGCTATTTTGATCCTCATTTCATTACTGATGATGTGAGTCTCACAGAAATTATCTGTACCCATGTACAACATTTCGCTTTACCGATCTTGCTTCTCCTATGGCATCGATAAAAATCTACAACTGTATCCCCGATGATTTCAAAAACTTGTCAATCTTTAATTTCCAGAAAAAGGTTGAAGGTATTTTGCTGGATGGTACTTTAACAATTGACTTCTGAATATATTGATGAACTTAATTATGTGAAATTCATTGCACTTTGTGACATAATTATTATTTTTATTTATATTGATATGTGAATTCTTTTTCATTTGTACCATGTTTATGAGAAGGTATATTCTTTTTTTCTTCTGGAAGGACCAGTTCTTGTCACTGGCACCTTCACGTGGTTGCGTGGAACAGCGCTATTCTATCGTTCTCATAAGGTAGAAGAGCGAACGATGCCATTTGCTACTCATTATTTATTAATCTTGTTCTCTGTAACTGCTGTTTGTGTAGCAATAAAAACATTTATTACTATTATTATTTGATTCGTCTCTTTTATTTAACATTCAACAGCATTTTAACACTGCCAACTGTTTGTATGAATTCCTAGTTATAAAGAAAGGAAAGAAAGATATTTTATACACAAGGAACAGTTAGAATATACATTTGACCCTCAGTGAAAAACTCTCTATCTTCTACCATTGTCTTCTGTACCCTCCATGTCCCTTTCCATGCCTGTTATAGTTTCCTCCCCAACCGTTGTTGCCATAATTCTGGTATCCATTCGAATAGTCATATCCATAGTTGTACCCACTATTTTTATAGTAGCCGTTGTTGCCATAGTATCCATTGTTGCCATAGTATCCATTGTTGCCATAGTATCCATTGTTGGGGTAGTATCGACTCTCAGCAGCCTGAAGGTCAGAGTGTCCGTCTTCGCCGTCATTTGCTGGAGCACCGTATGCGAAAATTGCGGCCACTGATAACAGGATAAGGGTTTCCTGGAACAAGAGTATAATTGGACTAGAAGAGAGTGAAACTGAAAACCTTTGTATCCTGAAAGATATTGTGACTTTGTCAAAGTTGATAATATTTGGGGTTATGTGCTTCGGTGTAGTTTGGTTTCACGTACCTACTGGACCTATTTCCTAGCTACAATGTTTCATTTATATTCAGAAAACTGAGAATATGTTATAATATCTGTATTATAATTATGCAGATTTATTGTGTTGTTCAATTACCTAATGGAACAGTCATCTCTTTAATGATGTTTCTCAGACTGTGAAAATATGAGAACATCATGAAATTCTGAGTTACTTGTGATTTGTCTTAATCTTGTAAGAGGAAGTCAAAATTATAGAGCCTGATTGGAGTCATTTTTCAAATTCTCATTTTTATCTTCAGTGGGATAATATTTTGTTTCTTATGAACAGTTTCTTTCGGTTTTTGTGAACCAGAATAGAATCAATCGAATAAAATGAACATAATCAGTTGCTGTAATTAGCGCTTGTAATTATAACTTGCCTAACATACGTCCTAATCCTAAACTTCATAATTTGATAAATGTTTTTTGACTTTATATTACCAATTACCAAATTTTTGATACCTGGTGATATATTATGGCAATTTTCGTAGGATCTCCTCTTCATAATATTAGCAAAGATATTTAATCTGCAATATTAGTTTAGATTCAAATCATCTTCGAAAAATATCAAGAGATTCTTCACAAATACGAATTATTTTAATATACATACTCGAAAAACTTTAGCGAGAATATAGAAAAAACCCAAAAATAATAATGAGCCATCCATTCAAAACAAGTTATGATTGCAATATTGCATTCACTTACCTTGATCATTTTTATGATGATCCTTGTTGACAAATTGGAGATTAGAATGAACTGGAACTGATACATTAACTAGTCAGATTTGCTTTATATAATCGATGACAGAAGGCATTTGTTTTTTGATTTCTAGTTTCGAATGATGATGTTTTGGCAATATCACTTAGCAGTCTCATCACCTTTTATTTTATTTACATTAGTCTATGGGACTCCAAGGTGTGTATAGTCTTCAGCAAATTATATTTTCAACGGTAGTTTATATTAAATTTCCAATAAATACAGGGTTGATAATAAAAAACTTGAATAGTCAGGATTATATATGGTGGTCCATCGACCACATAGCGCAAGACATAGTTGTCAGGAAAACCAGTCTCTCAAAAATATCCAAACGCGTTGAATTTATTTTTGAAGGGAACGTTTCAATCAAAAAACAATTGCAAAATATTCAACTCTAAGCGGTTTTATTCCAAAAGGTTTTGAATAGAAATAAAGGTTGCACGACACCTAATCAAAGAAAGCTTCCTAATTCCCATTAATTTCCTACGTTACCTTCAAAAATTGGTCTTCCTGTTCACAAAATAGGGAGTTTTGAAATGCCAAAAAATATACAAAAATTAAAATGAGCCGGCCTAATGAATTGATTAAGGCTTTCGCGGCCAAGATTCTCAATGTTATGATCTTCGTTCGGATTTTAAGGCCGTTGTGGTTTCGAACTTTATCTCAACGTTTCGCCAGCACGAGTGGCTGGCTTCTTCAGAGGTCTATTCATCCATGGTTCACCGATGATTTGTGATTTCTAGCTCGTAAGCTGTATTTATGTTGACACAGGTAGCCCACCTCTCTAGTTGGTGCGTTGTTATTGGTCGAAGTGTTATTACCTGTTACATTGCGTTGCACTGCTGCCTCCTTAGCATCTTTGGCCGAAGTGTTATTACTTGTTACTTTGCGTTGCACTGCTGCCTCCTTAGCATCTTTGATTGAAGTGTTATTACCTGTTAAATTGCGTTGCACTGCTGCCTCCTTAGCATCTTTGGCCGAAGTGTTATTACCTGTTACTTTGCGTTGCACTGCTGCCTCCTTAGCATCTTTGATTGAAGTGTCATTACCTGTTACATTGTGTTGCACTGCTGCCTCCTTAGCATCTTTGGCCGAAATGTTATTACCTGTTACATCGCGTTGCACTGCTGCCTCCTCAGCATCTTTGGCCAACGTGTTATTACCTGGTACATTGCGTTGCACTGCTGCCTCCTTGGCATATTTAGCCGGAGTGTTATTACCTGTTATATAGCGTTGCACTACTGCCACCTCAGCATCTTTTAGTATGGGATTCCAAATCCGGTTAAGCGTTATCGCCTCCTCTTTTCTGTTGTAGGTTTCTGTATGTTCATGGATTACTATGGCTTCCCGTACAAGCCGACTGTTGTATCCATGATCGGGTGCAATAAACGAGTGTTCCGCTACTGTCGATTTTTCTGTTTGACCTAATCTACAGTTTCTCCGGTGCTTATTCAGTCTTGTATCCATGGATCTTTTGGTGGTACCATTATAAACTTTTCCGCAGGTGCATGGTATACGGTATACCCCCGCAGCTGATAGTGGATCTCTTTTGTCTTTCGCAGATCTCAGGCTTTGCTGTATTTTCCAAACATGCACCAAACTAACTGACTGGCATAAGGAAAGAAGTATAGCTGAGGCACCAGTCAATCTAATAATAACACTGATGATCTTGAAACATGACTGAACCTCTGACGTAAGCACCAAACTCTTACGAAGATTCGAAATAGATGAACACTTATACTATTCATGCAGTCATTGTTCACTGTGGTTCTGGCGTTGAATCCGGTCATTATTACGCCTTGGTCAAAGACGAAACGGACTGGTTTAAGTTTGACAATAGTCGTGTCACGAAGTGTTCTGGTGATGTATTAAATCTATTGGAGCCTCTGGAGACACCCTTCATTTTGTTTTATGAGAGAGAGGGCATTGGAGATCTTCAGATGATGTGGTGCTGCAGGTTTTTCCGGGTTTTCCTACAGCTGAAAAAGCAAATGATGCGCCACTGGAATAATTGAAGTCACTCCGGAGTGCCAATTAATTTTTATTGTTGTTTTATAATTTCATTAGATTGTTATTAATTGATGTTTGATTATAATCAAATTTGAAATTTCATAGTATTGGTTAATTTTTATTTTTGTATTCTTTTTCTGGAGTTCCGAAACTCACTATGGAAAGCAGCAATGGAATTTGAAAGCTCCTTCGATGAGGAGTCGTGCAACCTCCATTTCAATTTAAGTTGAATGTTTTGCAATAGTATTTCGGTTGAAAATTGCCCCCTTCAAAAACACATTTTTTTCTTGACAATTATGCTTCGCGATACTTTTTTCATAGCCTACTGTATATAATCCTTACTAATCAACTTATTAATACACAAAACTATGAATCCCATAAACTAGCGAAAATAAAATAAAAAACGATCGCAAAGTGATATCGTTAAGACATTATTATCCAAAACTGGAAATCAAAAAAATAATAGCATTCTTCTTTCGATTATATAAAGGAACTGTGACCACTTGATGCATCAGTCTCAATTCATTTTAATCTCCAATTTGTCAACTAAGATCATCATAAAAATGATCAAGGTTAGTAAATATAATTTTGTTCTGCAATCATAACTTGACTTGAATCGATGGCTCACTATTATTATTATTGATAAGATATACACTGGTTGGTGTTTCGTTTATGTATACCTATTGGAATGTTTCTCAATTGAAAAATCTGTTGTTTTACCTATTATTCAAGTATACATATCTGAATCGAAATTATTATGGAATAGTGATCCTAGGAAAATTATATGATGTAATTGGCTTAAGAAAATCACCAAAGCATCAAAAATTCGTCTGTGAGTTAATTATTTATGCGTTCACCGGAAAATCACTGGTTTCGTATGTGTCGAAGTTATTTCCAGGCAAAAAAATTGATAATATAGGTAATTACAAAAAATATAAACTTTGGAATTCATGTGAAATGAGTATTTTTAAATTATCAAGTTCCAAAAATTTCAATGGGGAGTGTTTCTCAATTTGGGTTATTACAGCAAATGCAAGTTTGAACAAAATAAAGTTGAGTTTAATTCATGAGTTTTTCAAATTCACTTCGAAAAGTATTCAAATTGATGTTTCAAATGTTGGGTTTTAATTTTTAAAGGGATTTGTTTCTAATTCACATATTGGCAACGGCGCCTATATCAACTTGAAATAATTTATACGTACCTAGATATTCAACTTTAAAAAAGGAAGATTATTTTTATAAATCAACAATTAAGGCAAAATATAAATTATAGTTCAATACCACCTCCACAAGCCACATAAACAACAGTTGTTTTGTTATTTATTTATATAGAGGAAGATAGGTTAGGTGCACAAAATGTCATATGTTACAGAATGTCTCGGAACTCGGAACATAAGTAAATAGAACAGCACGCCTCTGAAATATGTCATCTTTGTTTGTCTCATATAGGTAACAGATTCATTGTCCTTCATTAGCTATAACCGATGTTGCCAAATGGTGAAAAGAAACGAATCCCTTTAAATGTTGAATGCATTATTTCATTCCTCTTTTTTAAGTATTTAAATAATTTTTTAAAGAAAAAGGTGGAAATGATAAGTTCAAAATGGGTTGCTTTAGGGCACTTTTATGAAAACTACTTGTTTTTCGTTAGGAGGAACATTCCCCATTTCCTGTCAAAAATATTGATTGTGACACCGCTTGTCAAGAACACCGTCTAATGACTATTTTGATCGGTTGAACAGTGACAATTAAAACTCGGTAGAAACCGACTAGTCTTCAAGTTTGTCATTGTTTTCATACATCGAGGAAAATAATCACCTCTAATGTCAAATGCAGAATACAAAAAATATGCTGTTTAAATCTGTTTAAAATCTGTTTTTCCGTTAACCAGCTGTCGCATCCCTACGAACGACAACCCTCAGAAGTCGAAACTTGTGCGAGCTTAGGATTAACGAGGTCATACATTTTAACGTGTGATTCCTAACACATATTAATGAAAATGAAAAAGTTTTGAAGATTTCTTGAATTTATTGAAATAACCGCGTCGGATGAAATGAAATAACATTCCGAGAATAAACCAAATTCAATTAGAAATCTCTAAAATTACAAATGAAATTTCTCAAGGTCAAATGTATCTTCATGATTAACAGGGCTATATTTTTGGGAGTAATTAATTTTTGGGGAAGAAAGTTGTTGGCTTTTTACTACTCCATCTTGATACAAAAAATGTGGGAATTTTCCAAAGAAAGGAAGGAAACAATCAATTTGAAAAGTGATAAATGTATACATAGATGTGTAGATCATGCAAAGAACTAAACTCCAGACACAAACTGAAAGAAAAAACCCTCCTGAAACAGCTACTTTCATAAAAACATTGAATTACACGAAAAAAATATTTCGAAACAAATGCTTCTATATGAACACTGAATTATACAAAAAACACTTTTTCCTACTCAGTTTGTATTTCAAACATTCGATATGGAATTAAACCAGATATCATTCACAGGATTCCTACACAATATATTATAACATTATAAGAAAAAACACACAATTCTGGATAACAAACACAAATTATCATATCATCGATGACATCGTAAGGGTTTTTGTTTAAATTGATGTCCCACAAACCAACAGTCAAGAAGCCAGTTCTCAAAATCCGAACTTGATTTTATGTTGTTCACAAAACTAGAAAAAACTGTTCATTAGAACCAAAATATCATCTGCGTAATGATAAAAAAAAGGAGAATTTGAAATGTCAAATATTACTAATTTTGACAAAATGAAATGCTGTACGATTACAAAATATGTGTCAGTTTCAATCTCTTCGAGTCCAATTATACTCTTGTTCCAGGAAACCCTTATCCTGTTATCAGTGGCCGCAATTTTCGCATACGGTGCTCCAGCAAATGACGGCGAAGACGGACACTCTGACCTTCAGGCTGCTGAGAGTCGATACTACCCCAACAATGGATACTATGACAACAATGGATACTATGCCAACAACGGCTACTATAAAAATAGTGGATACAACAATGGATATGGCTATTCGAATGGTTACCAGAATTATGGCAACACTGGATGGGGAGGAAACTATAACAGGCATGGAAAGGGACATGGAGGGTACAGAAGACACTGGTAGAAGATAGTTTTTTACTGAAGGTCAAATGTATATTCTAAATGTTCCTTGTGTATAAAATATGTTACATTGATTTACTAGTCTTCCATTTTCTTCATTGAACAATACATTCATCAAAAGTAACGATTGAGTGGAATATTGCCAATGTTCCTGATATCAGGTATCTACATAATTTCCAAAAAATCAATAATACTAATAATACGTTTATTATTTACCAAAAATTCATAACCAATATTAAGTTTCAATAAAAAAAACTAGGTAAATAAAAGGTGAGAGTTCAGTTCTCTTTCAACACCAGGAAGAGGAAAACTGGTCTTCCACTCAGACCCTTACTACAAACTAAACTTAAAACTAAGATATACCTACTGACTAGTACCAGTAAACAAGAAAAAGAAGAAGAAGACTAGAGAGAAGCAAGAGAAAAAAAAAGATAAAAGAGAGAGAGAAAAGATAGGAACCCATTTTATAATTTATTTTCACTTGTGAGGGCAGTGATACCTTTAGGTCATGAAACCGCCAGGTTGCATGACGACGCTGTGAGAATTTTAGTTTTTTGCTCTGAGACGTAATATTTCAATTTAAATGTTAGTTGCCATGGAAATGATATTACAGTTTGACACTTGTGAAAGATTCAAGTGTACTATTGTCAACAATATTCACCTTACAGTTCTTCGAATTATTTTGTGTCATGGCTTCAAGATTGAGCGTTAGAGAGAAAATTGAAATTGTACGCCTTTCGGGAGATGACGTCAGAGTGCTAGAGAGGTTTGTAGAGTATTTAATGAGAGACGTCCAGATCGTACTCGTATTAGCTGCGGTACGGTAAATAAAATAAATAAAATATTCAATGAATCTGGTGCAGTATCAAAAATGATGTTAAAAAGTAATCCTGTACAAAGACGAAACAGGAATGACAGGAATGATCAAATCACTTTAGATTATTTCGGAAATAATCCTAATGCCAGTATAAGGAATGCCACTTTAGATTTGAATATTCCACGAGAAACTATTCGGAGATGTCTCAAGGCGAAGAATATTAAACCTTTCAAACCAAAATTTTTACACACACTTCAACAGGGAGACGAAGCAAGACGCCTGGAATATTGTTTATGGGCCCAAGGGAAATATTTAAACAATAGAAATTTTCTAAAAAATATTTTATATTTTTATATACGAAGCCACTTTCACTACAAATGGAGTAGTGTCATCACAGAATTGTCGCTATTAGGCAGCGGATAATCCTAACTGGGTAATAAACTGTAAAATCCAGTATTCCCAAAAAATCAACGTCTAGTGTGGGATATTGAACGAACGAATTATTGATCCGTTCTTTTTTGAGGAAAACATTAATGCGCAGAGGTTTCTAGAATTTTCAAACACAGAGTTTTGGGATGCCATTCACGAGCTGCCAATCAATGAACGATCGAATTTAATTGCCCAGTTTGATGGGTGTTCAGTTCATTAAGCCAGACCTGTGAAGCAATGGCTTAACGAACATTTTCCAAACCGATGGATAGGCCGTGGTAGTCCGTTCATAGAGTGGCCACCCAGATCTCCAGACCTCACAGTTTTGGACTTTTTTCTTTGGGGACTTCTCACACAAAAGGTTTACAAAAACCGCTCAAGAGATAGAAATGAACTTTGTGCAAGAATTCGACAGATATTAGCCCTCAAGAACTAAGGAACGTAATCAGAAACATTCGTAAGCGCTACGACACATGTATCGAAATACGTGTTGGCTTAGTAGAGGCTACTAGAATATGATTCAGAATTAATTGTTGCACTGAATCGAAACATTTCAATAATTAGTTATTAGTTACGTTTATTAAATTTTTTTGCATCATTGTTAGTTGAATTGTGTGAATGTAATTCCGTTATTTCCATTAAAAATATTTACGCTGTTTGTTTTTTTCCATCTGGCGGCACTTTATTGTTGAAATCATAAAAAAAAATTGTGACTGTTAGCTGTGTGAGTTTTCGAATTTCTGAGTTGTCATAACTTTGTTAATAATGAATATTTTTTCATGAAATTTTGGTCACACCTATTTAGAGGCACTTTGAATCCAGTGGCGCAGCTATTTTTTCAATAAAAAAATCGCTAATAAAAAATCCCGATTTTTGACTAAGAAAAAATATCTCAGTATGCCCTGAAACTTTAATAAACATTTAAAATTTTGTCCCAAGATAGACCTTTCAGTACTTGACATTAAAAAAGAAATTATTAAAATCGATTTACAACTTCAAATTTCAGGGGGGAGTTTCCTTTAAAAATGAGTCACACTGTATATGGTAATTATTTTCTATCTTTCTTTCTTTCGGAGCATCCAACATTTTTGTTCAATCACAAAGAAGTAGGAAGCTAAAAGTATTTTTTCTCACAAAATATCACTATTTGTGGTTATGTTATGTTCTGAAAAAGTTGTTATTGGAACTTTATTTCTGTGGAAAACTTCTACAGTTATCAGTTCCTTACCTCTTTTTTGCATACCTCACTAGGAGTTACTGCTTGAGGTAATTTATATCATATCAGACCAATGCAAATCCGAACTAATGAAATGCAGAATAAACATTTATTGAGATATGGAGCTGAAAAAACACATCACATTGAAACGGACAAAACTTTCTAAACAACCCAATATATTTGCGTGATACATAATTTCATAAGCGGTCGATGGGCTAACGTAACAACCATTGAAAGGCATGGGGGTTGGACATCTTCAATGGTAGCTGATGGTTATCTAGAAGATCCTTTGGAAAATAACGGGAGCGGTGTGAATAAGAGTTTTCAACAATTTTTAAAAATAACGTCATATTTAATTTTTGAAAACAAACCCAAATTTTGAAAAACACATTCCAGTGGTTTAAAAGTAGGGATAACAATTTTAATGGTTGAGACTGCTTCACATACTGGAATTAATTGAAAAATATGTAAACATTCATGTGAGAAGTTCAACTCACTTCATCATTCTAAAGTTTGTATCTGAATGTTATCTTAATCTAGTCATGTTAACTAACTTGGAGGTGAATCTCTGGCTGTTCAATTGTAATTACCGTTTCTAATTAGATTCGCTTAGGATATAAACAAGATAAGTCGTCATGGACACAAATAAGCGAAGAAGTGTTTTGGATTGGAATGTTTTTGTATTAGCCTTTGTGAGGTTTTGCCGTTACGGAAACTAGTTTTGCGAATCATCAATGTTCGCCTCCCATTTACATAAAATTGCATGAATACAGGATTGGATCTAACCAACTGTATATCCGAAATTTGCCCGATTCCTCTGAATAAGGAAGTTCATTTCTTTAGATTTATTAACTGCCAGTCTTCAAGCATAGACCACTGACTAATAAGAAAAAAAATACACAATGAAATTACCTCAAGCAGTAACTCCTAGTGAGGTATTCAGAAAGAAAGGTAAGGAACTGATGACTTTCTACAGAAAATTTTCTACAGAAATAAAGTTTGAATAACAACTTTCTCAGAACATAACCACAAAGTGATTTTTTGTGGGAAAACATATTTTTGGTTTTGATTTCCTACTTCTTTATGATGAAACGAAAATGTTGGATGCTTCTAAAGAAATAAAGATAGAAAATAATTACGAATTTCACTAGTTCAGACTTCCATTGTCTACTATATAAAATGATTTGAAATCCCTGAAACAACTAGGAATTGCATTTACCGGATACCCTGTGAGTGCGGAAAATCCTATATTGGTGAAACTAAGAGACCATTGAATGTTCGCATTGCCGAGGACAAGAAACACACACAGCGAGGGGAAACCAGCAAATCAGAAATAGCAGACCATGTTTGGACCCATCAACACAGCAGCGAGTGGTCCCAAGCTGAGATCTTGCACAGAGAGGAACATTGGTTTGGGAGAAAATTCAAGGAAGCCTCTTACATGTTGTCCAACAACGTATTCAGCCAAGCCAGCGTAGAAATACGCAACATATAGAAACCCATCATCAAGCGAAAAATGGCCAACTCCCGCCAAACGTCATCTCCCACGGAACCAGTGAAGCGGAAAATTTAAAGCGGGGATAAGTGAAAGTACTCGAACGACCTATAAATAGTCATCTCTCGGAGGAATCAGTCCAGTCATCACCCGAAGGCGATTGTAGATTCTAACAATCGAAACGTCGTGAACTAACGTGACTTGAAATCTCTCAACTCTTTATTTCTATTTTCTTTTTTCATATCTTCATTTTTATTTATTTTTGTTCAATTGTTCTATTTTACTTGTATTTTATTTCACTATTATTTCATTTCAGGTTTATTTTGCTTAGTATAATTTTTATTTTCAGCTATTCATTTTTGATTATTCTTTTTTAGTTGTTTCAGGGATTTCAAATCATTCTATATAGTGGACAATGGAAATCCATCATGAAACATTGTCAATCACCTTCAAACGAAAATAATTACGATATATAGATATTATTTATTACAAATAAACAACCCACCACCTTTGATGTCTGTAATAGAGGAAATACTGTAAACAGAAATTTATTCAAATATCAAATATTAACATGAAAATGATGAAAACAATGGAAATAAGGATAAAAAATATGAAGCTACAATAAAAAATGACAATAAAACGGTCGAAAATTTTGAAACAACCGTTAAAATCACTACTTTATGTCACAAACCTGCTTTTGTCGCAATGATAGTCCATATTATTATTCATACAGTTGATTAATTCAATCAATCAATTAGGTAATTGTTACCTAATTTTCATGAACGACAGACGGAGAGATATACCTGAGCAAAATAGGTTTCAGCAGAAGAGCTTTAATAGTTTCTCGGAAATAATAAGCCATATCGATTTGAAATTAATTATTTCATTAGGAAAATCATCAAACCTTATAAGAAAGTACATTTATTACAAGATTTTGAACAAAAGCTATCGATGCCGGCTCTGTCAGAATAAATAATCTGGTACGACAGAATCATCATATCAGGTAATAGCAAATATGGATGTAAATACTGGGCTTTCCAACATAAAGTATGTACGCCAATTATTTTTCCAATTATCTTGAAGATGAACGCAAGTTGATTATTAATAATAGGGTACTGCCGCATCGTAGATAATTTATTATGAATTTACACAGTGTCCAATGAATTCTAGTTACCATGAACAATTTATTATTTGTTGCTGGGCTGGGCAATAAAAAATGTACGTGATCTACTGGACCTGCTTTCCAATTTTCAGACATACTAGTTTACTAGTATACTTTTTGTCAAACGTACCGTTGAAAATACGATATAATCTCTCGTTTTTAGAGAGGCATCATCATATAAGACTTGACTACTCGTAAACTCTCGTGATGCACTGTTTGGAACTTTCCCCATTACCGGAGTAATGAGGAATGTTCCTTCCATTACCGGAGTAATGGGGAATGTTCCTCCTGACGAAAATCAAGTAGTTTTCATAAAAGAGCTCTAAAACAACGCATTTTGAACTTTTTCTTTAAAAAATTATTTAAATGCTTAAAAAAAGAGGAATGGAATAATGCATCCAACATTTAAAGGGATTCTTTTCTATTTCACCATTTGGCAAATCGGTTATAGCTAATAAAGGACAATAAATCTGTTGCCTGTATGAGACAAACAAAGATGACATATTTCAGAGGCGTGCTCTTCTGTTTACTTATGTTCAGAGTTCCAAAACATTCAGTGACATTGTGCACCTAACCTTTCTTCCTCCATATAAATAAATAACAAAACAACTGTTGTTTATGTGGCTTGTGGAGGTGGTATTGAACTATAATTTATATTTTACCTTCATTGTTGATTTATAAAGATAATTTTCCTTTTTTAAAGTAGAATATCTAGGTACGTATACATTATTTCAACTTGATATAAGCGCTGTCGCCAATATGTGAATTAGAAAAAAATCCCTCTAAAAATTAAAACCCAACATTTGAAACATCAATTTGAATACTTTTCGAAGTGAATTTGAAAAACTCATGAATTAAACTCAACTTACTTTTGTTCAAACTTGCATTTGCTGTAATAACCCAAATTGAGGAACTTTCCTCATTCTGTTATTTTTGACACCTCGACACGTGTTTCGATCGTCAAGTGATCATCTTCAAGACTAAATATACATGCAGTGGTGTCCTTATCTATACCATAGACACCTCTTCTAGATACCTGTGTCTCAAGTGTCTTAAATCAATTGCACAATATTGCCTTATCAACTAGTCTGATAATTGAAATATCATTTTAACAAGCTATATAGTGTATTTACTATCAGGTATTGGTCTACCATCGTTATTCATAATATTATTATGTTAACTCATCTCTACACTCGCATAGGCATCTAGATGCCTTTTGTTGTTAACTTGTCTAACTGATCTTGATGAATTCAAGTCTATGAAATGGTTTTGTTGCAAAATATGATGGGCGACTGCTGATTTTTATTGTTATCCTAATTTTGTGTGTGCTAAGTGTTCCTTATATCTTATTTTGACAGATCTTTTTGTCTGACCATGATATTTTGCATCACAGTCCTTATATTTAATTTCGTAAATTCCAGACTTTTCCGAATTCTCGACTTTGTCTTTTGGATTTTCTAAAAAGCTCTGTAGTGTATGACTTGTTTCAAAAACCATCTTCATACCTAGTTCCTTGATAATGGTGGAATGGAACTGGGATATATTTGTCTTGGTTTTCGTCATACACTACAGAGTATTTTATTTGCTGAACATACCTCGTAAAACGCGTCATTTCTGTTGGCTGCATTTTTAGAAAAACGTATTATTGACTTTTCAAAGCAACATATTTTCTAATCGAGTGCATTTTCGAAAGCGAAATAGCAATAACTATGATGGCATATTGTGTTATAATCTCCTTGTTCAAGACTTGGACGATTCAAGATATGGTTGTCTTTTTCTAAACAACTAATTGAACCTGAGCTATTTTTACATGAAATTCATCAACGATACAGTCATCTTGCAATAGTAAATAATTTCTATAAATTTAACTGAATATTATCGGTATTGTTTATTACCATTATGTGGTAGATAAAGTTATAAAAACAGAATTGATGACTTTCTCTAGAAAAAATACATATATATTGAGGAAAGAAGTATTTCAAATCGAAAAACTAACTTTTTTGGTTCCGATAGATATTTGTGTAAGTTTTTTAACATTGGAGTAAGAAAGGGGCTATAAATGTTTCAAATTTCATTCGAAATAGCAGTTTCTCATTCACCTAATTTATTTTGGTTTTTCGTTTTCGTTGTGCCACCGTGTAGACTAATATAAATACTATTTCATATTTAACACAGCCTGCACTCCTTGATATCTATAATAACTGGTTATGTCATATTTCTCCAAGGTTGAGCTTGACTTCATGAAAATACTGAACATAATTCATTTCTATATTTAAAAATTGGTTTACTAAACTACTACGTGTTTCAAATCATCTAAGAGACAATTCGTTCAGGCCAGTTTCAACTCTCTACGGAGTAGGTCAATGGACTGACACCTATCAGAAAACAACTACTCCCCTGGCGAATACCACGAAGGGCGTTGAGTTATATCCGACAGGTGTCAGTGCAGGATTCTGCACAGAAGTTATTCCTGCATATGCTGTTGGCGATTCAACTGCCGCAATAGATTTTCAATTATTGGAACACACTTACAGACCGGTTTCGGGCTGTTTAGCCACTCGTGCAAGGTAGTGTATATCATCAACATAAAGTCGATGATTTCCGATAATTGAAAATCGAATTCCGTCAGAGTATCATTCCTCGGACTAAGCTGAAGACTACAACAAACAACAGGTTTGTCGTCGCCCCCTCTGCCTGTGAACGAGGTAACCAACTGCATATCCGAAATTTGCCCAATTCCTCGTATAAGGAAAGAAATCTTTCACGTATAGTCAGTGGGCATACTGACTGGCAACGTGTTTGCAACATGCTTGAGCGATCATCGATATGGCTTTCGAAAACAAAGACCAACAGACGAACTTCTATCGTATGTCACCCATACTTGGAATAACGCAATCGATGAACTTTGAGAATCAAGAGCTGTGGCGCTTGATATTCCCAAAGCCTTTGACCGTGTATGGCATGAGGGCTTGCTGGCCAGAAAAAACGTTCCCTGCAAGTGGCAGTCGCAATTACGCAATATTCAAAATCAACTATTGATTATGTATGTACTGCTACTACTAACCTGAATACTGAATCTGTTTTTTGCGAGGTATTCCCTCAGGTTTGTCAGACCACGAAATCATCCACTTTAATGTTGAATTAGACTACAACAATGAAAATTGTTCGAAATTCAAATATGGAAGTCTGTTCTGTGCTAGAAATTATAATAGGTTCTACGACTGGAATATAGACTGGAATCAAATTCTACTATCTGAAGATCCCTTTCTAGAATACTATAGCATGTTATTGTTCACATTCAATAATAGATTTCCGATACAAAAAATTAAAATAAAAAATAATGATCAGAAGGAATGGATAACAAAAGGAATAAGGGTGTCTACAAGAAATTTTCTTTGCTTACAATACAGAAGAAAATTAACATCATCCGCATATTTTTTAAATTATTTCACCTGCTACCACAGAATATATAGAAACACCATAAAACTAGCTGAAACTCTTTATTATACTTACAGGATAAACAAAGCAAGCAATAAGTCAAGAGAAATATGGAAGATAATTAATGATCTCAGTAGAAAGGGAAGAAAGCAAAAATTGGACACTCCATTATCATCCACCGATTTCAATAACTATTTTTGCATGACGGGAGAAAAATTAACTGAAAATATTCACATTCCGTATGATCCACTTGATAATTTGATTGATATTGATATAGCAGATAATTTTATTCTATATGACACAAACCTCTCAGAATGGAAAAACCTCTCAAGTGGAAAGGAGTCTTTAGGGAGATAAAAAATAAACACACTTCAGGAATTGACGACATCTTGAATATTTTCGAAAATCTACCAGACAATGCTTTATCAGTACTAGTTGACATAATAAATATCTCATATAAAGAAGGAGTTTTTCCAAATTTTCTCAAAACGTCTATTGTTATTCCTCTTGATAGAGGTGGAGATATTGGCATCTCTTCTAACTTCTCTTTAATAGCAACACTTGCAAAGATTATAGAAAAACTAGTCAAGAGAAGACAAGTTAATTTTCTCGAGAGAAACCAGATATTAAACAAATGTCAGTTTAGAGTAGATCTGTATATAACTGGTGCTGCTTCAACTCGTTAAAAATTAATAAAAATAAAACAAAATTCATGATTATAGGAAATGACAAGCAGTACCATGACTTCAAAAAATATAATTACAATATTAAAATATCAAATGATAAAATTGAGTTAGTAAGAAAAATTAAATATTTGGGTGTAATTGTAGATAATAGAATGTTTTTTAAGGAACGTGCTTCATATATTATTAAAACAATAACATTCAAAATTAATTACTTAAGTAGGCAATCTAAGCACTTAAACCAATGGTCGCTTTTACTTTTGTATAATAGCTTGATTTTACCTCATTTTACTTATTGTGGAACCATCTTGTACTTACTAAACCAAAATGAAATTGGAGGACTTCAGAAACTTCAAAATAGAGGAATGAGAGTAATATTATCTTGTGATAGAAGAACACATATAACATTAATGTTGAATACATTAAAATGGTTATCAGTAAAAAATTACTTTCGTTATTTAGCATTAATATTTATTTTTAAAATTAAAACTGGTGATGTTCCTGTATATCTACATGACAAATTAAAGTATAACTTTGAATATCATGAATACAATACAAGAAGTCGCAATAACTTTCATATACGTCAGACTAGTAATGTCAATTCAAATAATACAGTTTTCATTAAAGGAGTTCAAGCATTCAACGAACTACCGGAGGATATTAAGAATGCTACCTCTCTAAATATATTTAAAAGAAAATTAAAAGTGCACCTTTTAGACCTACAAAGTGTTTTGTATAGGAACCTGCTAATACAGTTTTTTTTCTTCTTTTTATTTTATTTATTGTGCTGTTTTTATTTATATGTTTCAATGTACATGATTTTAAATTTTAAATTTTAATTGTGACATTTAAATTTTTAACCTAGATTGAGACTAATATTGTAACTGCATTAGCTTGTGCTAAATAAACGATACATATATTTATAATGGGTTGAAAATGTTCAATCACCTTCCATCAAATCTGATATTTGACATGCAATAACGTAAACTTTAGGGAAGTTTTGAAGGATTTTTTTTGTGAGAGAGCCTATTATAATTTATCAGAGTACTATCAAAATACTTTTTATTCAACTTGTGACTGACTCGTTTTATGTAATCAATATTGAAAATTTTCCAAATGAACTCTTATTTATAGCAAATGGAACTTTAAACGTTCAAGCCAGTCTATATACCTACACCATAGGTTTAATGGACTGACGCCTATCAGAAAACAACTACTCCCCTGGCTAATACCACGAAGGGCGTTGGATTATATCTGACAGGCATCAGTGCAGGAATCTTCACAGAAAATTTCCTGCATATGCAATTAGCAATACAACTGAAAGAGTCGACCTTCAATTATGGAACGGGCACACTTGTAGACCGGTTTCGGGCTTATTAGCCACACATCAGTGCAAGATAGTGACCATCATCGACCTAAAGTCAATGATATTCTACAATTGAAAACCGAAATTCTTTCAGAGTATTTCATTCCTCTTCCGAAGTTGGAGTCAACATCACAAAATGTCACTCCATCTAGTGGACGAGGTATTAACCAACTGCATATCCGTAATTTGCCCGATTCCTCTGAATAAGGAAAAAACTTTCTTATTAGTCAGTGGGCTATGCTTGAAGACTGGCAGTAAACAAATCTAAAGCAAATGGAACTTCAAACGTTCAACGTTCTTATTGGCTATATTCGTGCAAGTGTATTGTGCTATTTAAATACTAATTGTTTTTGTTATTTTTCTGTTCTTTGTACATATGTTCAATAACTACCTGAAATTTTATTCAACAACTACCTGCCAATATATATTAATTTATAGTGTATAGTTTTCGAGAACATTACTCGAATAATTATAACTTGACAAGTAGCTATAGCTACTATGTGTGAATTTGTTTCTCGAAATATTTTAACCAAGCTTTGTCAATAAGATCTTAAACTTCAGACAATAAAGCATATTTTGACTTTGACTTTGATGGATACATCTCGAATACTTGTTTCCAACCTTTTTTTAATGTATACCAACGACTTATTGAAAAAAAAACAAGAATCCGATATATTGCTTTGCTGACGACTGCACATTTGTCGCGTCATTCCATTTGGATTCCAGAACATCGACTACGGATGCACATCTTCACCGGCAGCTGAAGGTTGCAGTAATGTATAGTTGTTAGACAAAAAAAAATTGAGTCAATGTCGTATGAAGTTGAAAACCAACACAAATCCAAAAAAACAAATGCACTAATGAAAGCACTACACTAAGTCTTGATTCATTAG
This sequence comes from Leptinotarsa decemlineata, assembly GCF_025532065.1. Classification (NCBI taxonomy): domain Eukaryota; kingdom Metazoa; phylum Arthropoda; class Insecta; order Coleoptera; family Chrysomelidae; genus Leptinotarsa; species Leptinotarsa decemlineata. Next base: position 1,880,141 of record NW_027412547.1, read on the forward strand.
TTAATTTTGAGATCCTTGAGAAAGAAACAACAGCAGGCAATGGAAAGTAATAATGAATTTTAATTATTTCAAGAACATTAATTTGAAGGTCTTGGACATCTTTAATAGAGCAGGATACATCAAAAATAATCTCTTCTTTCTGTTATGCAATATCAATATAAGCCGTCGAAACAAAAATTTGAATTTCAAATTTCAACACTGGAGTTTGACAGAAAATGTAAGTATAAATTAAAATCTGGACCGGTATAATTCAGTTGTTGATGTGATCACCACCAAGATGAGTAAGGTTTGTAAAAAAAGCAACAGAAAAGTATCTTCTGTATAATTCAGTGTTCATATAGAAGTATTTGTTTCGGAAGAATTTTTTTCTTTCGTGTAATTCAATGTTTATATGAAAGTAGCTGTTTCAGGAGGACTTTTTTTCAGTTTGTGTCTGAAAGTTACTTCTTTGCATGATCTACACATCAATGTATAGAGTTACTTCCTTCCTTTATTTGAAAGACTCCCTCGTACTTCCTTTTTATCTTATTTTTTTTTGTATAAAAAATTAATCACTCCTACAAAAAAAATACCCCTTCAATTTAAAATATTTATATAATACTATCAAATTGAAGCAGTGATAGGCCTCAAAACATTATTATAATATTAGGTTTACTCTTAGAAAAAAGTAATACATAAAAATGATTGAAGAATGGCGATAACAAATAAACTAAATAGATAAACAAAGTCGAAGACTGTCTGTGGTGTGCATGTAGTCCATGGTAGAGTGTCGATAATTATTAATGTGTGAAGCCAATGAGAATATGTTTCCACCTTGAAATTTGAATTTTATAATATATAAGCCTGTCTAAAATGACAATGAAACAGTAATCACTTCATACAATACCGAAAATTCCAAAACAAACAACTAATTTAACTCACAATTTTCCCAATATAAAAATACAAAAAAATATAATAATGAAAAAGGACCATAATGAATTTGATAACGAATGATAACACTCGCTATACCAACCTCCATAAGTTCATGTAGGTCTGTTTGAATCAATCAATAAACATTGAATTCATCTGTCATCGATGACAGGTTAAACTCATTCGTAACATGAAGTCATGATTTTATCTTATGTTATTCAGATTTGGTGCCGAAGAGTCAATAAGGTCTCATGTCGAAACATCAGATGTTCATCAGTAAGGATGATGGTGTTCCATGTGAGTGGAATGTTATCTCTTTCATTCACTATATTGTGTAGCAATCCCGCGAATGATGTCTGATTCAATTCCGTAAAAAATATTTGGGATAGAAATCGAATGAAAAAAATGTTTTTGCATAATTTAGTGTTCATAAAGAAGTATTTTTTTCAAAATTATTTTCCTTTCGTGTAACACATTGTTTATACAGGGCGTTCCGGAAAACTTGATCCCCCTGTAAGTCAGAAACGGTCGTGTAATCGAAAATTTCAAGGAACAAATCAATTTTTATTTCTAGCGGGACTAATTCTGATATGGAAATCATTGCCGAAACAACTAACCCCCCTATTTTTTTCAATAGCATTAGGGGTAGAGTGATGTATCATTCGAAAGGTATTTTGTCACTCTATTACTTCTGTGATCATTTCCAAAAGATATCCCATAAGAACATTGTTATCAATATTTCAGTTATATCTCACACAAATAACATTTTTAATATGTTTATAATTTTGAACGGCGAGTTTTTGTATTCCAAAGCTCCGAATGTGAATTTGGCAAATCTAAATTGTATGTGTTTTTTTCTGGACTTGACTATTCCAATTCAATATTATGTCTCTTGGGAAATGAATATTACTGGAGTTCTTTCCCAACACCAAATCGTTATTTTTAACACCTCGACATGGGTTCCGATCACCAAGTGATCATCTTCAAGAGGAAGATCAAACTAAACATACTTACAATGTTTTTCTTATTTATATCATAGATACACCTGCGTACCAAGTGTCTTAAATTAATTTCACAATATTGCCTTATCTACTAGTCTTACATTCATTTTACAATGTGTCCTTATGTAATAGTCAGGTAAATCTAATGATTAAAATATTATTTAAACAGGCTATATAGTATACTGTTAGGTATTGATCTGCCACCGTTATTAAAACAACGATAAAAATAAAATAAAACCATCAATAAAAATTAATTGGCGCTCCGGGGCGACTTCATTGATTCCAGTGGCGCATTTGCTTTTTCAGCTGCAGGAAATCCCGGAAAAACCTGCAGCACCACATCATCTGAAGATCTTGATCTAACAATGTTCTCTCTCTTATAAAACAAAATGTAGGGTGTTTCCAGAGGCTCCAATAGATTCAATGCATCGCCAGAACAATTCGTGACACGACTATCGTCAAACTTAAACCAGTCCGTTTCGTCTTTGACCAAGGCGTAATAATGACCAAATTCAACGCCAGAACCACAGTGAACAATGACTGCATGAATATTATAATAGTGGTCTGCTAGGTTGAAATGTTCATCTATTTCGAACCTTCCGAAGAGTTTCTTGCTTCCGTTAGAGGTTGAGTCTTGTTTGAAAATCATCAGTGTTATTATAAGATTGACTCGTGCCTCAGCTATACTTGTTTCCTTATAACAGTCAGTTAGTTTGGCGCATGTTTGACAATACAGTCGATCATCACCTGTTAAAAATTCCATTTTCAGATGATTTAACAATAAGCTTTGCACGGACTGGTTATTAGTCATATTAGGAAAAGCTGGATAAAGTTCCAGAAATTCACATAAGTTTTCGGTACTTCTTGAACATTTACCACATAGTAAACAAGTGAGGATCTTTCCAACAAAAATTTACAAACACATGACGATATGGCTGTACGGAATCATTCAGTCCAGAGCGGTCAGGATCATTGATTTTGCTATTGTTTTGCTCACGAAGAGTATTCAACAAGAACCCCAAGAATTCGGAACAATCCTCTTATTGTCCTAACGAGTATCTAGTGGACTTCAAAGACTCCAGGAAATCGGTTGGAGGGAAAGATGATACCTTCTTACGAAACTTCAGCTTCATGAACAGGTGTTTGAGTTTGATGAATAAGTAGGAAACATTCCCGTTCTCGTTCATCATTAAAACTTCGTTCTTGAAATTCTTCGTCATGAACAACACTTGTAAAATGCTATTCATCTAGCAAGTGTTTCCTAAATTATGCAATCCAATTTTCTTCTCTAGATTTTCAGGACAACTATCTACTGATTCGTAAGGAACAACATGTTTCACAGAATCTCCATAAGAATCATTTATAATATTATTATGTGTACTTATATCTACACTCTCATAGGCATCTAGACGCCTGTTGTTGTTAACTTGTCTAACTAATCTTAATGAAGTAAATTCTATGGAATGGTTTTGTTGCAGAATATAATGGGCGACTGCTGATTTTTCTTGTCTTCCATATTTTAGATGTACTAAGTGTTCCTTATATCTTATTTTAATAGATCTTTTTGTCTGTCCATAATATTCTGCATCGCAGTCCTTATTTAATTTCGTAAATTCCAAACTTTTCCGAATTCTCGACTTTGTCTTTTGGATTTTCTAAAAAGCTCTGTAGTGTACGACTTGTTTTTAAAACTACCTTCATACCTAGTTCCTTAAAAACCTTTCCAAACTTCTTCGTGTATGGGTGGTATGGAACTGAGATATATTTATCCCGGTTTTCGTCTTTTTTGAAAGTCGAGCTATCGTTCATTGTAACCTAACCTTGGAAAATAAATTGTTATTATTATCATTTATCGAAGTATGCGCTGGTCAGGCCCTATCCCCGAACCACCGATACATTCGGGAGGGCGCGCCAGCATTATCAACCAACGACCGCTCCCACACCGTGGGATAAGTGATCATTGAATCCGAGAATAATGTGCCCTGAGCAAGCGCAGTGAACCAAGAATGGCAGCCTTCTGAATCTGTCCGGCTAAGATTTCTGCCTTAATGCGGCAGGCCGGTATGCTTTTGAGATTCGAGAGTAGAGAAGACATCATTCCACCAAGGACTCCAATAATCAGGACAACCATCTTAACAGAGTGGTCTAGATAGAGTTCGGAGATAACGATTTTCGTCTCGCCAGAAGACGACATAATATGGTCTTGCTCTAGTGGCCGAGAAGGACTACATCAGGCTTATTAGCTGATACAGGTGTTCCTTAAACACATGCTAATATTTAAGAAGATAATTCTTAGACCCATTTTAGGGAAAAAACGTCCTATGGACGTATGTCCTAAACGTCTTAACTTTTGAGATACAGGGTGGCAAAGTTCTCAAAAATAATCAGTTTTTTAATAATAACTGAGATAATTTTGTGGACATCTTTGGCATATTTGGTACATATGTTCCATGCCTCAAGGCGCATTTTCTGATGTACAATTTTCTTAATTTTCTCTGCCAGTGGCGTACGTACGAGTTTTGAAATGTATATTTTTGGCGAAAAAAATACTACGCCACTGCTTTATCTTGAATTAAAAATTATTTTTAAAATCTCCATACATTTTTGAGCACATTTGATTTGCTGGGTTTTCTTTGTCCGACGCATGGTTTTCGCTCAAAAAATTAAAAATCGCTTTAATTAAGGATAAATTCCTTAAAAATCTGATGCGGTATCTTGCATCGACTGAAAGCAAACTAAGAGATCAGATTTGTTGCAAAATAATTGAGGATCTAAAAGGTATCTGGTTGTTGTCAGATGCACTGTTCTCAATTAAAATTACGTCATAACGCAGCACCGCTTAATAATTTTTGAAAACATAAATTTAGTTATCCTGGAATAAATGACGTGTAGCAGAATTTATTCACTGCACCTCTTGGAAATATGGAGTTTGTCGATATGTGATTTCTTTCAAAGATTAAAAGCAGAAAAAACAGCGTACCCACCATAGCAATAAAAAACGAATTCTCTGTATGTACAAACGTCAGTAGCTAATATTGATGTTGGTTTAAAGTAAGGTGTTGGTGTTGAAAACTGTCACAGCGCGTTTTGATTGATTTTGAAGTGTTATTGAAGTTATTTTGGTAGTCCGCTGTTTTTCTGAATATCAGTAAATATGGTAAATTATACGAATGCGGAAATGGCGCAAATGCATTACGTATATGGCCTTGCCGATAGTAATGCAACAGAAGCCAGGCGCATTTATCAGGAAAGATATCCTAATCGTGCCTTACCAGATAGCCGAACCTTTTCAAATATTCATCGTCGACTTGGGGAAACTGGTAGTTTCAAGAAAGGGACTCCGGAAGGTAGACCTCGTGTAGTAAGAACTCCTGAAATTGAGGAAGTGGTGCTGCAAGAAATTGAGGAACATCCTGAGACGAGTACGAGGAAGATCGCTAGAACTCTGGATATTTGTCATCAAATTGTTTGGCGTCTTTTGGTTGATTTTTTGTTATACCCATACCATATTTCAAGAGTGCAGGCATTACTCCCCAGAGATTTTCCACAGCGTGTGAACTTCAGTCAGTGGTATCTACAAAGTATTGCACTAAATCCGCAGTTTAAGACACAAATTTTGTTCGCAGACGAAGCAAATTTTTCTCGGAATGCCATTCAAAATTTCCATAACAATCATGTGTGGGCTGAAGAAAATCCCCATGCAATAACCGAAACCCATTCCCAACACCAATTTTTGGTTAATGCATTGACAGGAATTATAGGTGATCATCTAATAGGCCCATTTTTTCTACCAGAACGCCTTGATGGTCGTTCTTATTTACACTTTCTCGAAGAAGACTTACCTGGGTTATTGGAAGATGAGCCACTTGCGTTAAGGAATCGAATATGGTACATGCACGATGGCGCCCCTGCTCATTTCAGTGTAATTGTCCGAAACCATTTAAATACAGTTCATCCTAATCTTTGGATAGGTCGCGGAGGACCTCAGCAATGGCCAGCAAGATCCCCCGATCTCAACAGTTTAGATTTTTTTTATGGGGTCACCTTAGAACTCTTGTGTATAAAACTCCCGTTGATACTTCAGAAGATTTAAGAGAGCCTCGTGTGAAACTATACGAAATACGCCGGGAATATTTGAACGGGTGCATAATTCCATGCGTAGAAGGGCGGAAGCATGCATACTAAGTGCAGGTGGCCACTTCCAACAATTTTTATAATCAGTTTTGGTATTATTACTAATTAACAAATTTGTGCTATTCGTTTAGACTTACTGTCACAAAATAAAATAAAACTCGTTTTTGTGAAAAATTTATTTTTTTGCAGATTATGTTTTCAAATATTATTAGGGAATTGGTAATGCGTTATGAAGCAATTTTCAGATTCTCATTCATTTTAGAATTGATCTAATTTCTTAATTTGCTTTCTGTCGATTTTTATTTTTTTGAGTGAAAATCATGCGTCGGACAAAGAAATACCAAGAGATCAAATTTTCTCAAAAATAAATGAGGATTTAAAAAATGATTTTATTTTGAGAAGAAAGCATTGGCGTAGTACTTTTTCCCCAAAAATATTCAATGCGAAACCCGTAGGGATGCCACTGTTTGAAAAAATACAAATTTGTGTACATCAGAAAATGCACCTTGAGGCATGGAACATATGTACCAAATATGCCAAAGATGTCTACAAAATTATCTCAGTTATTATTAAAAAACTGATTATTTTTGAAAACTTTGCCACCCTGTATCTCTAAAGTTAAGGCGTTTCGGACATACGTCCAAAGGAAGTTTTTTTCTTAAATTGGGTCTAAGAATTACCTCCTTAAATATTAGCATGTGTTTAAGGAACACCCTGTATGAGCCTGATGGTGGGGAACGCATAGTTCCAATAAATTTGGCACTTCTCGTTCCCCATAACGGATTCAATATCCGTTGATGGACAAGCCATGATGAACCCCTTAGTTTCCGACTCAGCCCACTCGACCAGAGGAAAACTTAAGTCAGGCGCTTTGATAAGCCAAGGTCTCCAAGGTTATTGAAGAAGGCCCCATGCATTGGCTCATCCTTGTGTTTCCGCAGAAGTTAGGTGATCTCTGCGGCTTTTATATGAGCTTTTTGCTGAATGGGTTCCAACTCGGTGACAGAGTTGTGGTCACCTCGTTCAGTGTCGAAAACTAAACCAGTTTATCAGATGCTCGGACAGCTGCCCTAAAGAGAAATGTTCCAATTCCTGCTCTCCATGGTCACAACAACGATCAACTTTAGGAGCAATAATTCTAATAAATTACACCAAATTTTGATGAAGACTGTAACTTTCACGAAATTTTGAATATTCAAATCTTAAATTTCTTTCGTTTATTGATAATTCATCCAATATTTTCTATTTGACATTTTGTGAAGACATTTTACAAACATATCTCTAGAACCACGCACAATATTGCAGTAAGAATTACTTTTATTCCAGATACTTTTCTTCGTCACCACCATATTGGCAATCAGCCAGGCTACTCCAGATAATGGGAATCCACTTAAAGATCACAAAAACAAAGATATCGATTTGGACACAGCTGCCACAAACTATCACGAATATAATACTGGCTACCAACATTTTATTCCACAAAGTCAGCAATATAGCGGACATGGTCAACAATTCGGTGGCATCAGCAAACAATATGACGTGATTGGGCAACAATATAGTGGACACGGTCAACAGTATGACGTAATTCATCCACAATACGTCAGTGGGCATGGTCAACAATATGAGAGACAAGGAAAAAATTACGGGGGATATAATCAACAACATGGCGGTTTTGGAATTCAATATGGTGGACACGATCAACAATATGGAGGTCACGTTCAACAATATGGAGGACATGCTCATCAACATGGCTCATTCGGTGGACACGGTCACCACGATTCTGGGTTCCAACAGCATCATGGTGGATACAAGAAACAGTTCGGAGGTCATGGTCAACAATCAGGTGGAAACTGGGGCAATTACCATCACGGTCATCACGGTCACTATTGAGAAATGAACAACAGAAGATTATATAGTTGAATGATTAGTCATTATGAAAATTAAAGAAATTTCAGGTATAACGTATACGTTTTGATATATCAAAATTATTTCACTCCTCAATTCCTGCATGAGTTTGTTCAGAACCATAATTTGAAATGTAAGATTCTTGTCTTAGAAACATATTTTGTAAAGTAGAGGCAAAAATCAGAGACGCATCCAAATCATTTTATAACCAGTATAAATGTTTGAAAACAAATTTAAAAAATATAAATCGCTAGAGAATCTAGAAAGGCGTCTGGATATCCAAAATTGAGATTAAATGTTTACAGTTGGGGTAGTTTTCAGCTATAATATCCCAAGGACATTGATAACTAACGAAATAATTTTATCACAGTTTTCGAAAGCACGTTATTTGGTAACATCCCGACGCCGAAGGGATATTCGGTGAAAAAATTTTTTGCAATTCGAACAAAATTATTTATTGAACACACAGTTATTAAAAGAACAATTCGTATAATGATATTCCGTTGATCTTGCTGTATTTGCCTCGGTTACTGCATAGGTGTTTCCACGCATACTATTGATTATTTGGTTATGATGTTCCTGATCAATATTCAAATAAGGTTTTATGAAATTTCCATTATTGTGCCCAGTAATTTTCAACAATTGCTGTTCTTGAACTCCACTCTTAGCTAGTTGACTGACTGCAGTTGCTCTATTAGAGTGTTTGGTTATTTTCCTCTGTTTCGTATCCAAGCCAATTGCTTCAGCAGAAGATTTCGTCCATCCGTTGATTATATTTATACCCAGAGGCATATTGTCATACCAGTTATCGCTTCCTGTCTTCCAGTGACGATTTGGCCTTAAAAATAGTCTATTTGTCTTGATATTTGTGCCTCGTTTTGATAATAATTTAATGAATAATCTGACAGGACAAGCATTGTTATCACTATTTTGAACTAACCATTTGCTAGAGGCGCAGTTCTTTGAACCCCCTTGGCAGGTTTTACTGAAAATTGGATTATATTCTATCCTATTAGTTGGAGATCCATTGTTGTCCTTTTCGATATGAAAATAATCAACTAAGCAAGCAGCACCTTCACCACCTCTCCAAGCCAATTCCACCGCTGCTATGTGATAAAATTTACGTAGGAGTCCTATAGGGGTATTTTCATCCCAAAAGTTTATAATTTTACTCATTTCATTTGAAGTTAATGGTACTGAGCTTGTTTTGCGTTTAGTGGGATCTGTTTGTAAATTTCTTCGTGCTGCGTCGCGTGCATTCCGCGCTTGTTTGAATGCAACACTTTTAAAGGGGTCTAGCATGATATTATACTCCTTGTAATACTTTTCTTGTAATAATTTGCTTGTTATATTCCATACGGTTTTAACAGTAGCCTCCTTAAACTCTGTGCTATCCTTTTTTCTCATATTAATCGCCCAATCCTTGAGTATTAATGCAAGCTCTTCGAGAGTACGATTTCCATCCAATTCATATTTTCTGGGGTCACAAAACTCCATAAATATTTTCCAAGTGTATTTTTTACTATTGACAGTATTTTTTGGTGTATTTTCTTCAATGATTTTGTCAATTGCCGCATCATTTTGAACACCAAAGCGAGGAAGTGACATTTTCGAAATAAATTGAATTACTGAAATGTCAAACAACTTCATTGTGTTGGTTGCTTAGCAATGTCATGACATAAGTGAAAACTACCCGTGAAAACTATCCATGGGTAGTTATCAGTGTAATGATGGTTTCATTGGTTATTTCGACACACATGACTAGAAATAGACAAATTTGATAGGATCATTTTTTTGGCAAAAAATTTTCAGCTATAATATCCCAAGGACATTGATAACTAACGAAATAATTTTATCACAGTTTTCGAAAGCACGTTATTTGGTAACATCCCGACGCCGAAGGCGGAGGGATGTTACCTAAAATAACGTGCTTGAGGAAGTTGTGATAAAATTATGAGTTATTTATCAATGTTCGAGGGATATTCGGTGAGAAAATTTTTTGCAATTCGAACAAAATTATTTATTGAACACACAGTTATTAAAAGAACAATTCGTATAATGATATTCCGTTGAAACTCCATAAATATTTTCCAAGTGTATTTTTTACTATTGACAGTATTTTTTGGTGTATTTTCTTCAATGATTTTGTCAATTGCCGCATCATTTTGAACACCAAAGCGAGGAAGTGACATTTTCGAAATAAATTGAATTACTGAAATGTCAAACAACTTTATTGTGTTGGTTGCTTAGCAATGTCATGACATAAGTGATAACAACCCGTGAAAACTATCCATGGGTAGTTATCAGTGTAATGATGGTTTCATTGGTTATTTCGACACACATGACTAGAAATAGACAAATTTGATAGGATAATTTTTTTGGCAAAAAATTTTCAACATAATATGATTTCAAACTGATAATAATGAAATGTAATACGAAAATATAAGAACATTTTGAGTGATGTTATTAAAGGTTACATCTAAGTATTGATGGATATCACCTGTAGGAATCCAAAGAGTTGTTCCTGATGTCACATAATACAGAGTGTTGTAACAAAAATTCCACTCCCGTAACTAAAAAGTGGACGTGTGTCAAAAATTTTAAGCAACACGTCCACGTTTTCCCTTTGAGAAAAACTGATAACAAACAATAACGATAGGAACGAAATTATAGAATGATAATGAGCTCCACCAACTGTCCAACCATAATTTAGCCCATCTTCTCAACCTTTCATTGCATAATTGAAGAAATCGGAGGTCAGCTATTGGCATTCCAAAATTATCTGAACTACTTGCTTAGAAATGACTGAAAATATGAAAGAAATGACAATTATCATAACGAATTATAGCTACAAATTTCTTCCGCATGTCGTTCTTCAAAACTTCACAAAATCCACAATTCTACCACTAATACAAGCGAATGGTTCAATTGCAACGACATCCATATAATAGAAAATCTACTAGCATGAACAATTTTTTCCACGCTAGAATCTACAATGCCGGAAATTACTTTTCGACAACGTCTAGTCAGGTGAATTCTGAAACAGTCCGTGAAGTGTCCGTCATCGTACTCAAGAGTGCGTAATACTCGCACCAGTATTTTACATACTTTTCAACCTGTCTTACAAGAAAGTATGTCACTCTTATTTGGAATAGCGCAATCGATATACATGGAGAGTCAAGAGCTATTGCGCTTGATATTTCTGAGATCTTTGACCACGTGTGGCATGAATGTTTCATGGCAAAACTTCGATGCTACAGCTTGTCGGATCATTTTTGTGTGTCTCTCGAACGCTGGTGTTCCCCAGGGATCTTTATTGTCTCCAATCCCCCTCCCCCCACCCCCCTCCCCATCCGCGGGGCCTCCAGGGGGTAGTCATGGTGCAGATGGCCGCGGTGTTGTGGCTTCCCATTGTTCTCGTTGTATCTGCCTTGGAATTTCTGCAATCTCAAATTAATTGGAGTAATATCTATTTGGTTATAAAAAAAGTCTTAGAAGGAATATCGGTATGGGAGGTTGTGGATATTTCTTAGGTTTCTTCTCTCGGTTCTTAGTATACGGAGGATTCGACTCTGGACAAGGGTGCAGTAGATGGTGGCTTTATGGCCCACTATCGGTCTTATGGAGGTTTTGCAGGTGTGTAAGAGAGTCTTACTGTTGTATCTATCGAGTTTGACTCTCAGCGCTTTTAGGAAATTAGCCCTTTTCCTGACTCTGTCCAGGGTTTCTCTAAAGTCAGTATCCCAGTTAAGGGTACTGGTGAAAGTAACCTCCAAGTAGGACACCGAGTCTTGGAGGTGGAGGTTCTCTCCCAACAGTCTGAGGTTCAAGTCGTTACTATTAAGTTTGGGACGGGTAGTGGTATTATGGTGTATAAATAGGATGGTTTGAGTTTTAAGGGGGTTTATTTTGATGCGCCACTTGTTGCACCATTATTCAAAGTGGTTTATCATTGTTTGGGATTGTGTTTGTAGGATACAGGTACTGGTGGCGAAGGTGTAGGATTCTTGAGTGAAGGGGGAGTCATGCAGATATATTAGGAATCGAGAGGGTGCACGAACTGAGCTCTGGGGGACTCCGGCTTTGGGGATGAGAAGGGGAGAAAGGGCTTCGTCGACTTTGACGCGGATTTGTCGGTTGGTAAGATAGGACGCGACTAGTTTGATGAAATGAAGATGAAGTCGGATTTGAATTTGTTTCCAGATCAGACCCACGTGCCAGACCTTGTCGAATGCTTTTTTGATGTCTAAAAGGATAGGGACAGTACCGAAGGAAGAATTAATGTTTTATTAATGTGTATTTAGTTCGACTGGTGCGTTTTGGATGGAGTGTCCGGGTCTAAAGCCATGTTGGTGGGTGTGGAGGGATGATGTTGTTTTCATGGATGAAGTTATTCAATCTGTCAGTGATTAAACGTTCTAGAAGTTTTCCGAGGACATTGAGAAGACTAATGGGTCTATAGGAGTCGGGTTTGGAGGGGTATTTTTCAGGTTTGGGGATCAGGATAGTATTTGCCTGTTTTCAGGCAGATGGGAAGTATGCATGTGTTAAACATGCGTCTTGGACACTGCAATCCTGGAATTTGTCTCCGGTTTTATATTATCATAGGTGGCCCTGGCTTCGTTTGTATCAATTGCTTTACCTGACTGATGTTGATGTTGATTGCCTTCTTCTTTGTACTGAAAATAATGAATTATTTTTTATTGGACGAGGAAGAGACAATAAAGATTATTGAAATATGGCTACCTGTCTTTAATTGTACACAAACAAGATTACACAATCCAAGAGAAACGAAGCTACGCTCACCTATGATAATGTAAAACCGGAGGAAATAAGTGGAGCACTTACCTTACCGCCTTTGATAATGTTTATCGGCCGAAACACTCGGTGAAAAGCTGTTGACATACTACCGTCTTATTCAAATATTCAACAGATTTTTATTTTTTTAGGTGTATAACCTTCCACAACCTGGAAAATAAACAAAGCTCAGTCAAACTTTACAGTTCGGTATCTATTCAGCTTCGTTTATTTTTAAGATGCTGTAGAAAAATATGTAGAGTTCATGAGTGGAGTTGTGAGCTATAGGTATGTCTGTTACGTGCCAAAATCAGTTTAATCTTCCTCTTGAAGATGATAACTTGGTGATTAAAACACGTGTTCGAGGTGTTAAAATAACGAACTCAATGCTATGCCTCTTGAAAAAAAATATAGAAACAAAAGACAGAACATGTTTGACATGTTCGATATACAGGGTGTCCCTGGACTTCCTCTTTTCCTCTCGGGAATGTATAGATGGGGTCAAAATATCACCAGTACTTCATATAACTTTTTTTCCTAAAATCCTTCGTTACCAAGTAACGGGCCCTCGAAGTTACAAAATGAAAAATGTTTTTCTTTGATAACTTTTCAAGTGAATATTCAAAATCATCCAAATTTTGGTAATTGACTAAACAAATGAATTCCTTCGATGAGCTTTCATGCAGGAGTCAGTTGTTTTGCTACAAAGTCAGGAACGGACTACCCCCGATGGTCCACACCCCAAAACTTTGAAATGACAGATATTTTTCAATATTTTTCAACAAATTAAGGTTACTTGGACAATTTTATGAATAAAAGTACTCGTGTGGAAAGTCGATCGGAGCAACGAGTCTTGATAAAAATGTAGTTTCACTCGACGACATCAAACCCGCTCGTCCACCATTATTTGAAATGAATAATTATCAAAGCAGAAATAATAATGATAACGTTAATTCAACAACATTTATAACAGGAATAATACAAAGTATGCTAAAATGAAGTCGTAAACAAAAAGTACAGTACCTATATGGAAGTTTAAGTCACAATTGTGATAGCATATATTTTTTCAAAAGAAATATCTAGTTCTGTAGATTCGTGGTGTTTTTAAACTAACAAGCTACTCTACTATGAAATATCGAATTCATTCCATATTTTGTATGTACATAATACGTGTGGAATAATCACGTTTCGTGTTGATCAGTTATCTGAATCTCATGAAACTCAACATTCGAATGTTTCAAATTCTTCTTCACAGCTAAACTGTTGAGGAGTTTCACTGATAATTATAATTTTATGGGAGAAATTCTTTAACACGAATCTAAATTTAGCTGAAAAAACGCACATCGGAAAAAATATTTACTATACTAATAAAAAGCAAACGAATGAACTACAAAAACGGCTGCACATGATCAGGTGAAAAATATCCAGGGAATAATTATGTTCCATTTCTTTCACAGATGTTGACAAAAAACCTTTTAGAAAGTTTTGATAAAAAATGAGAAACTGGAATGCGATTTTGTTTTGTTGAGTGGTGCGTTGTCATATGACTATCATTGTATTGTCAATATTCTATAGGATATTTTGAATTTTTTTGATATGGCCGAACAGTTTACATTCAATGAATATGCAGATATGCATGTATTTTATGGACGAGCATTTTGTAATGCTGCAGAAGCTCGTCGTCTGTATTCCGAGCATTTTCCCAATCGAACGGTACCGTCAAGAGAAACATTCGAGCGTGTCGATCGCAGCTTAAGGGAGACAGGTATGTAATAATTGATAATTAGTTTGAGCACGTTGTTTTATTTCGATATTATTGTAGGTACAGTTTTTGCTAAAACGAGGTGGTGAGGGCGCTCCTAGGACTGTACGTACCGTTGTATTGGAGGAAAATATTTTGGAAGCCGTCGCTGATGATCTTTCAATGAGCATCAGAAATCTTTCAGAACAGTTCCATACATCCAAGTCCACTATTCATAGAATAATTAGGGAACAACTGCTCCACCCATTTCACATCCAGAAGGTACGTGCCATGACACCTCAAGATTTTCCAGCACGACTGGAATATGCCAATTGGTTCATGGATAGGCAAAGAGAGGATATGACTTTTATTAATCGAGTTTTATTCACTGATGAAGCAGGTTTCAGTAGAGATGGAGTTATCAACTCTCATAATCTCCATATATGGGCCGAAGAAAATCCCCATGGGATATTGCAAACCAAACACCAACGGAAATTCAACGTGAATGTTTGGGCTGGTATCATAGGAAACCATCTTATAGGACCATTCGTTCTACAGGACCGATTGAATGGAGAACGTTATTTGGAGTTCATTCAGAACGATTTGAATGGACTTTTGGAACATGTTCCATTGCAAACCCGAAGAGATATGTGGTTTATGCATGATGGCGCTCCTCCTCATTTTAGTTTGATTGTGCGTGACCATCTGAACCATATTTTCCACAATAGATGGATTGGTAGAGGTGAGCCATATTCATGGCCATCGCGGTCTCCGGATTTAAATCCATTGGATTTTTTTCTGTGGGGGCATCTAAAAAGCCTAGTTTACGCTACACCTATTCACACAAGAGATGCATTGTTGAACAGAATAACATTACATTGTGAAGCCATACGAAACGACCCTGGAATGCTATTTCAAGTACAGAGAGGGTGTCTTCGCAGACTAAGAAAATGTATAGAGAGAGAAGGTGGTCATATCGAGCAGTTTCTGTAGCGGATTTTTCATTTCTGTTTGGTCTTGAGGCTCTTGAGTTTCGTTAGTTAAACGTGTTTGCATTATAAAAATTCGTTATGAACATTTTACCTATCATTTCCATTTTCCTTAAAAACTAATATTTTCGAATAATGGTAGACATCTCAGGATAAATGTTGTTGAATTAACGTTATCATTATTATTTCTGCTTTGATAATTATTCATTTCAAATAATGGTGGACGAGCGGGTTTGATGTCGTCGAGTGAAACTACATTTTTATCAAGACTCGTTGCTCCGATCGACTTTCCACACGAGTACTTTTATTCATAAAATTGTCCAAGTAACCTTAATTTGTTGAAAAATATTGAAAAATATCTGTCATTTCAAAGTTTTGGGGTGTGGACCATCGGGGGTAGTCCGTTCCTGACTTTGTAGCAAAACAACTGACTCCTGCATGAAAGCTCATCGAAGGAATTCATTTGTTTAGTCAATTACCAAAATTTGGATGATTTTGAATATTCACTTGAAAAGTTATCAAAGAAAAACATTTTTCATTTTGTAACTTCGAGGGCCCGTTACTTGGTAACGAAGGATTTTAGGAAAAAAAGTTATATGAAGTACTGGTGATATTTTGACCCCATCTATACATTCCCGAGAGGAAAAGAGGAAGTCCAGGGACACCCTGTAGATTGGAATGATTTCCTGAGATAACTTAAAAAAGTCGTTGTACAACTTGTTGCAACTCAGTAAGATCAAAACGTTTATTAGTCGGCCCTGCCAGGAACTTGCTCAGAAAAAAATTGACATGAAGTACAGGAACGAATTGAAAGTAATTTGAAATAATACAAAATATTTTTGATTCGAAAAGAATATTTTTTCAACACTCAGATGGACCAGTTAGGTACAGCAAAAATAATTTCATTTTGTCATCTCAATTCCCCAGTATCTACAATTAGAATGAAGAAAACAAATCATGTCTCAACCTTGACCGCAACTGCAACAGACTCTTTTTCACTGAGAAGAGAATCCAGTTTGTTATTAAACAACCCATAAAACCCAACCACATGGGACATCGTTCATGATCTTGACGACCTTAAAATAACAATGATCAATCGGAAAATAAATGAAAACAAATAAAATGTCTCTCACTATATAAATACTTAGCATCACCCCGCAATTTGAATCAGTTTAACTGATTGTGAAAAGTTGAGACCAACAAGTTCAGTTGACATTTGCAAGAAAAATTCGTAAAAAATGATCAAGGTAAGATGAACATATTTTTTCTCTTGGGTATTCAGAAGTTGTTCAAGAAAACTTTGAGAAAGTTGAAAAGTTATGAAAATTCACTACTTTGAAATTGTTACATTCACATTTCATATACATATACATAACAAATGAAATACCTTGATGATCCCTGTGAAAATATGCCAGTTTCAATCTTAACATTTTCAATTGAGGGCACTAAGCATTTTCTTCTCAAGTTCAAGAAAGCTTCGATGTTAATCAACATTCGATCTTAATGGTATTCACCTGAAACACAAAAAATCTTCATGCAGAACCAAATAAACCTCAGCAGACAGTCTAGAGGAAATTTGTGTTATAAAGAAAATTTAAAGTAGTAATAAAAACCTTCTCTTCTTGTAATCTACCCTTGAAATATCTCAAATGAAAATAGCAGTCGATAAAATTCTTTAGAATCTTCACTGGAAGATGTATATTATAGATATAGATTTGTGGAATTTAAAATTATTACTTTTTCAGTAATGACAGTGTATAGAGTTCCATCTTGAGTACCTGAAGAGTGTGTTCCATATGAACTCTTTTTAATGTTTTTATATTTAATATTCGATGTTTTTTTCCTTTTCTTGGCTGTTATAAATTTTTTATTCGCTCATTTTCAATTTTCAATCATGTCCCTTAATGAACTTGTTAAATGCTTTCAAAGGCGTGACGATTAAATTTTTTGTCTCAAATGAATTATTTTGTATTGAAAGTACAAAGGTACCAAAATGATTCATAATATTGAAAACAATCATAGCATTGAAACATCAATTTTCGCTTTTACAATTCACGCTTTCTGTGAAATTGCATAATTAATTAGCAGAAGTATTTATGTCTGAAACCTAATTGATTTATAATGAATATATTCTTGGTTGGAGATAATGTATTGATTGATTTGATTTCATTAGTTTTTTTGGCTGAAATTTCTACCATGTTTATTATTTCCGTTATTCTCAACAGATTAGATTTTGATCGATTCGAAAAGTAGTGGTGAAGTCTCAGATAGATGTAAATTGAAAGATTGATTAATTCATTTGAGAGAAATATTAGTTCTAATTCATCTTCAGTCTTCCTTTGGTATAATTATCACTATGTAGTACGGTGTAGTACTATAGTGTAGTGGGTAGTATATTGTGTGGCATGAGGATTTGCTGGCCAAACTTCGATGCTATGGCTCATTTGTTTGTAAGGCTCTTCAACTTCCTCAAAGAACGTTCCCTGCGAGTGGTAGTCTCCAACCCTCTTTTTATTGTAAATCAACGACTTGTTGGAAGAAAACAAGAATCCAATATATTGCTTTGCTGACGGCAGCACACTTCATCATTCCATTTGGATTCCAGGACATCACAAGTTAATTAAATAATATCTGCAAAGCTGAATTCAACGAGTTATTGTTGACGTCACTGTGAGTGAACACGGAACATAGAGCAAGGTGTCCCTCAAGGATCCATACGCGGACCACTTTTCTTCATCGTTTTTGCGAATGACTTGTTTCACTTGTTTGTTTTCAACAACTTTCATCAGTACACGTGGTAACATATGCGGATGATACAAATTTCCTTTTAACAGAGAAAGACTCGGCAACTCTATCAGATATTACTGGAAAGGTATACCAGCAAATTATAACATGAGCGAGTGAAAATCATCTGAAACTCAATATAACTAAAACTGGGCTGATGAAATTTACTATGGTTACAAATGAGTCCGAAATTTTCAGTATATATGAGGACGATGATTTTCATGTAGAATCCTCTAAAGAAAGTAAATTATTAGGCATCACAGTTGATTACAGACTCACATGGACACCACATATCGACTCATTTTGTGAAAAACTACGTAAAAATTTTTATGCGTTATGATTCTTGTCCAACTACTGTAATGCTGAAATCTTGTTGAGTCCGTGAAAAGGATTTTCATATTACAAAAGTCAGCAGTTCGAATAATTGCTAAACTTGGATGGAGAGAGTCATGCAGGAGCTCTTTCAAAAACCTGAAACTTCTTACGGTTGTTGGGATATATGTTTATGGATTATGTATTTTTGTTTATAATAACAAATCAAGTTTTTTATCGAACAAGCAAACTCATGATTATCCAACTCGCTATGGAAATTTGCTAGTACCTCGATCACATCGAATAGCCCTCTACCAGAAAAGCCATGTTTATCTCGAACCGAAAATTTTCAACAAATTAGACGTAAATATAAAGGCAGCCCCTAATATAAGGATTTTATGGATGATTTTATCCCTCTCCATGTTATTTGTGTTTCTTGTTCATTTGGCAAATCATTTGTAAATACGTATAGTTTTTTATTTTTTTCAAGCTGACGTTTTCCTTGTTATTGTATATTGGAAGATATGTTCTTAATGTTTTTTCCATTGTACCTTTCAACAAGTGGAATATTTGATGATAAATAAATGAATAAATCTGCTGCGGATGCACATCTTCACCGCCAAGAGGAGGTTGCTTATCTTAATAAGGATTTAGAAGTGATTTTTGGATTGGGGTGAAACTAACCAAGTTCAATTCAATGCCACAAAAACGCTGGCATTGGTTTTCTCCAAGAAAAAATTCCTCTGAACCGCATATCATAATGTCATGACAGACAATTCCGTTTTCTGCTTCGAGAAGTTTGTTTGTTGGGGGTCAAAATGGACACCAATATGTCTTTGCACAATCTTGACGCTGGAATTGCAAAGGCTGCTTCTCGAAAGCTTGGAACACTGTTCCGAACCGGAAAACTGTACACACTTTAGCAACTTTTGATGCTTTATGAAGCTCAGTTCAGACCTTCTTTGGAGTATTGTTCTCATGTATGGAGCTCCTCCCCTAAGCATAACCTGAAGCTGCTGGATTCCATCCAGAAAAGAACCATCCGCCTGATTGGAGACGTGAACATCACCTGCAACCTTGATAGTCTGGAACTTCGAAGAAAGGTTGGGGATTTGTCTCTCTTCTATAGATACTTTCACGGGAAGTGTTCAAGTGTCTTGCCACATTTGATTCCACCAAGAGCAGTACATACCAGAAATACGCGACGGACTGTGGCTGCTCATCGTTTTGAGGTTCAACTCAGTACACCTCGAACTTCACTGTTTGAGAACTCTTTCATTTGGAGAACTGCTTTTATGTGAAATACACTTGAAATACACACCTCAGAAAGAAAGAAAGAAATTGGATTTGATCTGAAGCAATTCAAATCGGATGTGAATCACCACTTTCGCACAGGCACCGCTCTTAGGGCACCTCAGGGATTTTCCTGTGGTGCTTGTGTTTTGTCCTTAAGAAATAGCCTCACTCATCTATTTTGTTGATTTGTTGTTTGCTTGAATCAACAATACTGAGAAATGGAATATCTTCAAGTAATACTAATGATTTGTGCTGAATTTTCAAAAACGTGAAAAATAAAGAAGAAGCTCATAAAAACATGAGCAATAATCAATTCGATTCTGTATGAGCGCTAGAAAAATGTATTCAAAGGATTTTACAGTGGATAATTGTTATTTCGATTGTTATGAACAAAATAATCGAGGATAAATGAGGTATCAACATTGAAACTAAAATTATGTAAGGAATGAGACAGAAAGATTCTCAAAGAGGAGAAAATTTACAAAAAAAAGATTTAACCTTCGGCACTGTCAAATATTTACCTCTTCAGTTCCCAACTGATCAGCAACAACTACCCTCCTACTATATGTATAAATATATTTCCTCGTCAGTACCGACAAGGTCTTTTCAGGGTCAAGGTCAGGTTAGGTCCGAAGAGAGTGGGTCCATTGGAGCCTCCACCGCAACTCGCAGGGGTTTATTGTGGCTGACACCTGTTCATACTCGACCAAATAAAACTAGCTTCTTAACGAAGTCGATTAGTTTGTATGGTGAGTGGTATTTCAGGTCAGAAGGTAAGAGGATGGCTCTGCCGAACTCTAAAAACCTGATTCTGTCTCCAGCGGGGCAGGCACAAACTATGTGCCATGCTGTTCCATCATTTTCCAAATGAGGACTGTCATCCGACAGTCCGAGTCTCTACATATGATGATTCAAATGACAGTGACCCGTAGGGAGGCTTGTTGGACATCGTAGTTCATCCCTACTGTAGTCCAACAACTTTTTGCTATCAAGCTTCGAAGGGTGAATATACGCCTTGGAGTGAGCCAATCCTGGAAGATTCTGTCAGAAGTTCATAAATCATTTTGCCATCCAGGTGTTCAACCTTTGTTTGGCAAAGCCTAAAACGATGCCAATGACAGGTTCTGGTCCGATGAAGCTGCTTGCAGCACCCTCTTCTGCAAGACAGTCAGCAACCTCATTATCTTCCAGGCCAGTATGGCCTGGAATCCAGACCAGAGACAATCTGTTTAAGTCTTCCTATCGAGAAGAGTCATTTTTGGCAGTTTGCTACCAATTTAGACGTTTCTCGCTAGGAGCCAAGAGCTTCCAAAGTCGCTTGACTGTCCCAGAATATTTTTATAGACTGCCAATCCCTCCGCACACAATTCAATAGCGTAAATTTCTGCTTGGAATAATGTCGCATAGGTTTGATATCCTTGTCCTGGGTCTGCGACTGAAATAGTATTTTGCATCAGAACCGGAAGCCGTTTTTGATCCATCTGTAAACCAACAACTATCTGCTCTTAATATTTCCTTCTCCCGGAGGATCCAGTCTTCTCTACTTGGGAACAGTACTTTATAAGGCAGTTCGTAGTTGACAATCGGAGGTATAAAGTCAGAGGTCATTTCCAGAATGCTGTGACTTCCAATGTCAACCAACAGTCTATTGCACTCTGCATTCAATCGATTTATGCAATTGACAATGTGCACAAGTCTATATGCAGTTCATCCAGCCTCTCACTCCATAAAAAATGTGGAGAGGAGGTAGATCTAGAAAGATCTCCATGGCCGCTGACGGTGTTCTACTAATGGCACCAGTGATGGCCAAACAAGCCTGTCTCTGTAACCCATAGAGCTTCGCCTGGACCGTTTTCTGTAAAGCCTTCGACCACCAGGGAACATTTCAGATGGAGTGAACCATCTGAATATCCTGAACAAACAAAATCAATTATTCACAAATATTCCACTCCCCAAAGTCATACCCCGGGGTGGGAGTCAGAATGATGGAACATATTCCAGAGGTGCATATGATATGCTCAAGTACAGGTGCAAAACACCTCATACTTGGCTCTCATGTAAACCTACGATTTTGTAGATACTTGTGGCAGATACCCGATGGAAAAACAACAACTGAATCGGTCTACACACATGGGAACCTGGTTCGCTTAATTTGGTTCATGCAGCTGCAATAGCAGCTGCAATCTTTTTCAAAGATAGCAGCTGCTATTGTTGTACTATATGAGTTTAGGGGTTCCACAAGAAAGAAGAAGAAAAGATTGCAGTAGAGCAAGCAGTAGCTTCGTGAAAGAAAAGTGGTGTCACCTCAATCTCTAATCTCATCTTTGGGAGAACAGTGCGAAAGACTACACCAATTATTCAACAATGACCGAAACAGAATTAAATTACTTATTGGACACTACATATCAAAACACCTCACATAATAGCATCGCTTCTTTTCTACACCCCACTACTTAGCTACTGGAAGAAACTTGGAGGACTTGAAGTTTTCGTGCGCCATATCACCACAAGCACTGAGGAAAATGTCGAATAACGGTTCTCCTCTTCCACACACAGACGAACTTGGTGCCCCCTGCTGGCGAACCGAACAAATGTTTTCCCACCAAGTTCGTGAGGAATTGTGGCGATTTTGGTTCGTTAAACACCATACACAGGGGAAGAAATTAAGAATATGGTGGAACTAATTTCATTTGATCGGGATGACCACCGAAAGGAGACCGGTTTCGGAGTACTGTCAACCAGAGCTTTTGTTTTTTTGCATTCATTTATTTTTTCGCTAGTTATAATCAAAATCAGTATCAGGTTTCACAGTGAATCAATTTACATTATCGTGCAAACCTACCTGAAGATACCAGAACGTCTTGCTGCACATAATACATGGAAGAAAAATCGTAGAAATTGAGTTTTATCAAAAACATGTTAACCACTCTGTTTAATAAATCTCCATATTATAGTTTTTCAATTACTTCTGTGACCTCTTGATTACAGCACCCAGTATACTATAAAAGAACTGGTATACATATTTTTTTATCAATTGATGTCAAGAGTTTCGACTGATTATTATATTTCTGGTCTGATGTTGATGATGTTGATTTTGTAACTGCTGTCTTCTTAAAAATGTTTGGAATCTGGGTCTGGTGTACTTTCATTTCTCTTTTTGATAAGTCAGAGAGAGATTCATTTCATCAGAAAATTGAGATACATCAGATAAATTTTGCAAGCGAGTAAACATTTCATCAGTCCTCACCTATTTTTTGTTGATTTTGATGATGTTTTGATGTTTAACGTGTTAGGAATCACACGTTAAAAGGTAAGACCTCGTTAGTCTTTAGCTCGCACAAGTTTCTTAACTTCTGAGAGTTGTCGTTCGTATGGGGGCGACAGCTGATTAAACAGATTTTTTATATCTCATTTGGAACATTAGCTTCCTCATTTGGGTGAGAAATCAAGCTGATACGAAGCTGAAATGGTTTTTTCTAGAACAGAAATTGCATGCTAATATAAAATTGCTATGCTATTGCGTTGGAATAATAATGATTGTCCTACCACTCAATTTATTTTACAGGAACTGTTGCTGTTATTCTTTGCCGTTGTGGTAGTAACAGAGGCTTATCCTGAACCTTTGGGAGAATATGCTGATCAACCTGAAAATGTAGCAGTGCCAATCCAGGGGGAAAATGACGATCTCAGTGCAGACGAAAGTGCTTGGCGTGGCAATTGGGGATACGGACGGGGTGGATATGGTTGGGGAAAAAGATACGGGGGGGGCGGATGGGGTGGTGGTTGGGGTGGTCACTCAGGTTGGGGAGGTTACAAAGGTTGGAGAAAGAGCTATTACTGGTAGTTTCTTCTGATGGAAATATTGATACTGTATGTTCAAACTGGTAATAAAAGTTTTGAATCCGAAAGTGTGTATTTTTAATTTTGTTTCTGACTGGATGCTGTATTATAATAATTATAATACATATGCTTTATTGCCCAAAGAAAAGCTCTTATTGACAAAGCTTTGGTGAACATTTTGAGA
This sequence comes from Leptinotarsa decemlineata, assembly GCF_025532065.1. NCBI lineage: Eukaryota > Metazoa > Arthropoda > Insecta > Coleoptera > Chrysomelidae > Leptinotarsa > Leptinotarsa decemlineata. Next base: position 1,904,033 of record NW_027412547.1, read on the forward strand.
AAGAAAAAAAAAGAAAAAAGTAAAAAGAAGAAGAAAAAAAGAAGAAGAAGAAAAAAGAAAAAAAGACTGTATTGATTGATTGTGAGTGAAAATAGGTTCATAGCAGGGCTCACTGGAAGGAATATGTTTCTTAAAATACGGTAATAAACTCGGAGTAACAACATATTTCACAAATATACAGTGCTGCATTTCTTTAATGCCCCCCCATTTTATTTTTTGAACGGGTCGACTAAAAAAATTGAAATTTGGGATAATAAAATTATTGCATGAATACTTTATTTTGGAGTGAAATTGACAGACGAAACTTTCAAGATGGCGACTGGGCGCCATCTGGAAAACAATTTAATGGAAAGGGGGGTCTCGTGACACATCTTTTTGAAGCTCCAACCCTAAAATATAATGTCAATATCTTCAACTACTACAAAATGGCGAAATGGCTCATAAATATTAAGTTTAATACTGATATATACCCTAAAATTTTTGAATTATCCAAAGTATTACCTCTTTTTAAAAAGGTTATCGAGAATTATCGCCCCAGCAGTATTATTTCGAAATTCAGTAAAGTCATTGAAAAATTAATCAAAAAACAATTGTATGAATATTTTGATTAAAAGGGATTCTTTAATAACTCTCAATTTGGCTTCAGAAACTGCCGCTCAACAGTACAGGCACTTCTTAATGTTGTCGGTGACGTTGTAGAATCACTTGCACAAGGCAATCGTACAGTTATAATGCTGTGCGATCTTTCGAAAGCTTTCGACTGAATGTCACATGACATTCTCCTGAAAGAACTAAACTATTATGGTGTCAGAGGAATTCCCTTGAAACTTAACAGTTCTTATCTTTCCAATAGAAAAGAATGCGTTTCAGTGAACGGTAAAACATCAGACTTTCAGATTGTTAGTCATGGAGTACCCCAAGGTTCGGTTTTGGGCCCCCTCCTTTTTATCATTTATATTAATGACCTCAGGCTGCTTTATGTCACCTTATAGGTCAGTTCTCTTTGCTGACGACTCAACGTTTATTATTTCTGAGAAATACAACGTAAACTTGGATGCTTCACTAACTTGCGCTACTAACAAGGCAAATGAATGGTTTGCAGCAAATAAATTAAAATTAAATAGTGATAAAACACAAATAATTCAAATATCAGCAAATAATGAAGTATTCATGCATTCATTTCATTATCCCAAATTACAATTTTTTGAGTTGATCCGTTCAAAAAATATAAGGGGGGGCATTAAAGAAATGCACTGTATAGGGTTTATAAATTTTCATAAAATTCAAAATATCGAATATAATCCATCAGGACCACCATGCATTTCCATTTTTGAACAAAAACTTAGATATTTCGCAATACCATAAGAGCAAACATCACAAGTCCGTTAGACGAGTGGTTTTATCTACTGCTGGTTGCTCAATTGGTATTGCTCAAAAATAGCTTAGTTTGAGTGAGAAAAATGGACATTTATTCACTTGAGAAAATCATTAGGGCGAATGGTATTCGTGAAAAACAAAATAACAATTCTGAATAACGGGACGTTTCTACAAAAACAATTATTTGAATGTTCAAACATATAAAGAAACTTGTCTCGAAATTTCCTTCCATTTAGAGACAAATAACGGGCCAATAAGATGGCCTCAACAAGGCAGCAAATAAGTGTATTAAGGGCAATGAATAATATGAGAAACCGAGTTCAAAAATGTTTCGAAATGAAAGAACTCCAATTCGAACATTTATTGCTCCATTAATTTTTTGTGTATATACATTACTTCATTTCTTTTCGGATGTTATTATTGCTATCATTTTTTTTCTGCTTGTTGAAACACATATAATATATTTTTGATGTAGATATGTTTCAGATAATCATAAAAGTTTTTTTCATTGTAGAAAACGCTCTTAGCAATGGAAAAAATATGAATAGGAACCTAAAAATGAAAAAAACACTCTCGAAAAACTCTACGGTACATAGGAAGACGTGAAAGTTGCCATTGTGTTTTTATTTAAATCAGCCAACCAATTTCCAAGGCCGTAATTTAAAAGGGAATAATTCACACAATTATAATCAAATATAACCAAAACATCCCGAAATATAAAACTTCATTTCATTTCTCAGTATGAAGTGAATGTCTACGATACAAAAACTACAACAAAAAGTACAGGTCCGTATTTAAAAATTCAAAGTTGGGGGAGGCCCAAGTCAGATGACACCCTGTATAAAAGATTCATGGACATATTCTGATAGCTCACATCAAGTGCCAATAGCAAAATGTGGACAGATTTTCAATATGTCTGCGAATAAAGAAGATATAGGCAAAAAAATAATTTGGGATTTTTTGGTTTTTCTTGTATATCTCCAGAACCGAAAGAGCTACATTCGATTTCTTTACATCATTGAATAGGTCTCTAAAATACGCAACTTTGCCACACTTTAACCAACACTCTATCTCTTATCGTTTACGAGATCCCCATGTACAGAAACGAATTTGAATAGCCCTGTATATGGTGATTTTACTCTATTTTGTTTTCAATTCAGCTGCACCAAATCATGTTTTTATTGTAAATCATGTAAATAACATATGTCTGTCTGATTTTTTCATGGAGATATATGATTCATATTAATTAATTTGTGTGTTTGTGAGATTCTGTGGTTCAGAGACGCGTTTAAAAAAGGCGGAGCTTCAACCAGTCCAGCAAACTATATTTCCATATGGAAATGGTTCGTGTCAGTCTTGACCTTAGATGATAAATGAATTAATAAAATGCACTATAAATACCAATCACAATCATGATGCTAATTCCAGTTATTGTGAAAATTTCAATGAAAATTCATTTCTCAGACCCATTTTGTTGTCAATTTTCAAATATGAAGGTAAGAAAATTGTGTTTAGGAATTGAAAGGACATTTTTTGGCAGGCATCATTGTTTTGGAAAGTGGCGAAGTTGTCCGCATTTTTTTTCTCAATACATATTATAATAATCGAACAATTTTAAAAAAATATTCCTTGCATGCCATTAGTGATATTTCAAATGTGATTGATTCCATTCCTTTAATCTTCCAAACTAGATATCTTAGAACTAATACTATTGGGATCCATCCAAACAACTGCAAAAATTAAAACTAACTGTGAGGTGTAAAAAGTAAGTCTATGAACATTTTCATAGAAAACATTAAATACCAAAATAAGCAATATTCCAAATGACCCATCATTTTTGAAAATACTAGGACCATATTCATAAATGCAAGAAAATCAAAATATTGCAATACAATAATTGAAATTTCTCTCAACTGTTGAAAAATTGTTGGAAATCATTTAGAGATAGAGATATCTCGTCCTGCTGCCAACATTAGGGTTTTAGTTGTGATCTGCTTCCTCCTGAAGATACAAAATATTTCTTGGCAGATAATAATCTTGGTATCAGAGGTCTGGCAAATGATCTAATCAACAACTACCTCAATAAAAGGGTACAAATGGTTTAAATAGAGGGTGTACTGAGCGACCCATAAGAAATTAAATACGAAATTCTCCAGGGTACTGTTTTAGGGTCAATTCTGATGGTATTATATTTGAATGATATTTATCCATTGATATTTCTGGAAAAGTGGTTTCATATGCTGATGATACAGTACTAATAATTGATGGAACAGCCTGGGAAAATGTAATATCTCACACTATAGTAAATTGGCTTGATGATAGTTTCCTGACGATAAATACTGATGAAACATCTTACATTTCATTTTGTAGTAACAGACATGATTTTCCCAATGCACAAAACATCAATATTCATTTAACTAGCAGAAATAAGAACATAACTTTGAAAAAATCTAGTTCAGTAAAGTATCTCGACCATAATCTCAGTTGGAAAATACATATAGTCTATCTTTGTAAAAGACTCAGAGCCCTTTTGTATGTTTTCCGAACACTTTAAAATATACTGTGTATCAATGATTTGCGCAGTATATATTTTTCGTTAGTTCAGTCTCTCTTAATGTATGGAAATCTAGGATGAGGTGGAGTCTATAGTACAACTGTACAACCGCTTATTAATATTTATATTTCACAACAGAAATAAGTTAAAAAATCATGAACATGGATATGAAAACCCGACTCAAAGCGAATAACCTAGATATACCAAAAATGAACAATGCTATTGGACGAAGATCAATTACATATATTGGACCCAAATTATTCAATCTTGCTCCAGATCATATAAAAACGGAATCTGTGTTCAGTTATTCAAAATTTCAGTGATCAAATGGCTCAAAAATGAAAAAAATATATTACTATGAACAAATTCTAATGAATTAATGTCTCAATTTTCATATATATTTTTCATCCCTGTCTAACATTTTGAATACTTACCATTCTTGTATGTATCTTGTATCCAGATATACACATAAAATCATAAGATATTCATAAAATCTCAGAAAATTATTGGTCAGACCGCGAAAAAAAGTTTACATAGGTGTTACTCTCAGTGATCCCATGACTGTTACATATGGTGTACCTCAAGGAACTGGGTGCTCTTCTATTTATAATTTATATGAACAGCATTCCACACCTTGATACCAAGGAAAAAATAATTAGTTTTTCAGATGACACTGCAATATTGACACTGTAACAAATTAGCAAGTACTCTATTTCTCTTGAGGCAGTTAAAAAAAGCAATTCAACCTGATACTCTGAGAATGACATATTTCTCTGTTTCATTCGCAGATAAACTATGGAATAATTTTATGGGGAAATGCCACTCGTGCAATAACCATCTTTCGACAACAAAAAAAAGCAGTAAGAATTTTAGCTGGAGTTGGATATAGAGAACATTGTCACCCACACTTTATAAAGTTTGGCATCATGCCTTTACCTTCATTATATATCTACAATGCCTTATTAGAAATACACAGAAATATCAACCAGTTAGAAACCCAGTCAGATATACATGACCATAATACTAGGTATGCTAAGTTATTAAAAACTCCAAGGTATAGATTAACCAAATCTCAACATAATTCTCTGAATATCAATCTATATAACTGCTTGCCGGAGAGAATCAAATCACTATCTTTTGATCAGTTCAAAAAAAGCACAAAAAAATATATTCTTAAACACCGCTTTTATTCCACAGACGAGTTTCTCGTCACAACAAAGCAATTGAGTCATGCACTCAACACATCACTTCTCTGAAATATTCCATTCTGTTTACGCTATTTATTTATGCCTCACTTGATTATGTTTGTAACACTTTCAAAATATCATAAGTTTTATTGTATAATTGTATTCATTGTGTACTTTATATTGTATCTATTAATATATTTACATGCCATAAATGTATTTATATATGTAATGTGGTGAAAATATATCTATCTATTATATGAATGTGATACTTTGGTGAATTTTAAAACAAAAGCTGAAACTGATTTCAGTAAAATAGATAAGTGGTTTAGGTATAACAAATTACCTCTAAATTGAGCTAAAATAAAGTACTTATCATTTTCTTCTCGTTTCAATCACTTACTCAATATGAGTTCATTACGATTTGGAAATAACTCCATCAAATACTTAGACATTGTGATACACAAAAAAATTTACCATGATTAACACGACAGTTGTGTAATTTGTAATATTACAGGCTTTCAAAATAAACCGTCGTATATAGGATGTTGTCTATTTATCGTTTTCGCAAAAATTTGCGAATGGGTAAAAAATTAAACTCTACTCAGATAGCCATCACTCAAATCTAAATATATTTTTCAATGTTAAACAAATTTTTTAAATAACATTTCCCGGGATTTTTCAAAATAAGAGTACTTTACTCTTGTCACAAAATCAAATATTTGAAGGCACCTCGTATATTACATGGGTTGTAGTGTATTTTGTTGGTGCACGTTTAGTTTTAGGGGATGCACAAACTTTTATCAAGAATAATGTTTTGTTGAAAAACCCTTGACAAATAAGTTTCCCATATGGTGCATACTTTAGGGATGACACTGTATAATATTTCGTTTTCTTTTTCAGAAACTCTTGCTAGTTCTCTGCTGTTTCGTGATTTTAACTACGGCTCTTTCAAATCCCATTGGTAGCGGCAAGATATCCACGATATTGGTTGCCGACTCACAAGCTGAAGATGATCTGAAGCCAGCCGAAACAGCCTATCCTGAACCATGGAGGCGTTATCGCTATCATTCTTACAGACCTCGTTACAGACCCTACTGGAACTATCATCATGGGTAGTTTGGAAATTGTTATTTAAGTTGTGATATGTTTCAGATTCTTATGTAAAAATGCAATGCTTCATCTATTGATTACCTATTAAATAGTTTTAAAATAGTGTTTACACCATTCTAAATATGTTTCATACGTTATTAAAGCGAATAAGATGTTATATTTCTGATAACTCAATAATTGAATGTGTATTCCAAAATAAATGTGACAAAAATTCAATAAAATAGGTTTTTTTTCATGATGGAGGCCCAAAAACGCAACTCGAGTTTCCCTATACAATCCTCAGCCGGGTTTTTACGAGTAATCTGAAAGGATCCTCAAATCCCTATCCAGTATTGCTTTGCATTCAATAATAATATCGTTTATTATCTATAAAAAATACGTTTAGACATAAAAGAAAAAGGGTTAGCCAAAGACCTTCCACCCCTCCCAAAAATTACAGTGAGTGTAAGGAAATAATTATAAAAATACTTATTTACTATCATTACAATGATAGGGAAGAGAAAAAATAGTAGATCATATATTTACTGATAACTCATTATTTTGGTCAATTTTACAATCTCATTGCACTACCATACATTGAATTTTAAATTTTTCAAATTACCACTGAGCATCGAGTATCTGTGATTTTATTTCATTCTTAAATTGATGAATATTATGATTTAAAACGGGTAAAATATCATTCAGATAAGAAAGGGCTATATAAGAAAAACATCCTTGAAATTTGAAAGTACGGTGGCTAGGTATGTTAAATGAGTGAATTTCACTGGTTCGGAATAATTAAAAATGAATAGCTGAAAATAACAATTATATTAACCAAAATAAACCTGAAATGAAATAATAATAAAATAAACTACAAGTAAAAATATAACAATTGAATAAATAAAAATAAAGGAATGAAAAAAGAAAATAAAAATAAAAAGGATAGAGATTCCAAGTCACGTTAGTTCACGACGTTTCGTGACCTGCCTGGCTGAATACGTTGTTGGACAAAATGTATGCGGCTTCCTTGAATTTTCTCCTTAACCAATGTTCCTCTTTGTGCAAGATCTCAGCTTGGGACCACTCGATGTTGTGTTGATGGGTCCAAACATGGTCTGCCATTCCTGATTTGCTGGTTTCCCCTCGCTGTGTGTGCTTCTTGTGCTCGGCAATGCGAACATTCAATGGCCTCTTAGTTTCACCACTATAGGATTTTCCGCACTCACAGGGTATCCGGTAAATGCAATTTTTGGAATCGCAGTCCGTGTTTGGGGGCCTGGTTTTCGTGAGGCTGCTACGGATAGTGTTACCGGATCTGAAACAGGTTCTGATGTTGTACTTGGAACCAATTCTTCTTATCCTCTCCGATAATCCTCTGATGTAGGGTTGTGGTTGTGACGGCTTCTCTTCCTTGCGAGGCCCCTGCTGTCTTTTAGCTATAATCTTTTCTACCATCGCTTTGGAGTAGCCATTCCGTTGAAGATCATTTTTGATGATATCTAGTTCCTTCTCGAGACATTCCTTTGTATTACAGAGCCCAAAAGCACGGTCTAACAGAGTCTTGATGATTCCTCTTTTAGTCGATTGATGGTGGTTGGATTCGTGGTTCAGATACTGTCCCGTATGAGTGGGTTTTCGGTATACAGATGTTTCCCACTTAGTGTCGGTCCTCTTCACCAAAACGTCTAAGAATGGCAATTCGTTGTGGATTTCCTTTTCCATTGTGAAAGTGATGGAAGGTCTCACGCTGTTGATGTGTTTCAGGAAAGCGTCTAGTTCAGTATTCTCATGGTTCCATATTATGAAGGTGTCGTCAACATATCTCAACCAGACTCGAGGTTTCTTGTGGGCTTCTTCAATGGCCAGAGTTTCAAACCACTCCATATATATGTTGGCTATGACTGGTGAAAGTAGCGATCTCATTGGCAGTCCCTCATCTTTTTAGTTGTTTCAGGGATTTCAAATCATTTTATATAGTAGACAATGGAAGTCCGAACCAGTGAAATTCATCATGAAACGTTGTCAATCACCTTCAATTAAATGTTAAATGAGTAATTTCTCAATTTTACCATATGTATGTCAGAATGCCTGCTCTATAAACTATATAAATAACTAGGTGTTTTAGTTTGAAGCAATTCAAACAAAAACATTTGTATCAAATATTGGACTTTGCACCTCACATTCAGCTCCTTCATTTTTACAAAAATTGTGTGACGTATTCACCATATGGTATACAGCATACAAATCGCATGCAAGTATTTCGTATACTTTGTAACTTCTGCTTGTTATATTGAGGCCAAAAATTTTAATACACCGAACAGCAATACTCGATATGGGGGTAAACGAAAGTTTTACCTATGAGTTTAATTTCTTCTGATAACTGATACTTGAATATATATAGCGATATGAGTTTGAAGAATGATAGTTTGAAAATGTTTGTCACATGTTCATGGAAAGACAAAGAGGTATCTATGGTTACGCCAAGATTTTTAGCACTGTCTACCCAGTCAATGTCTGCGTTATCGAGAGTGAGCCTAAAGTTACACTGAGTTTCTACTATTTGTCTCTAAGACCCTATGCATAAGACCAAAGTTTTATTTGGATTGATTTTTAGTCCATGATTCTCCGAGTATGGGAATGTTTTGTGCAAATCTGTGTTTATATTGGCCACGCAACTTTCTGTATCAGTGTTATGAGAAGACAAATATAACTGTATATCATCTAAGTATAGATGTACTTGACATTGTGATAAGAAAGTGATAACATCAAAGGTACTAAAATACTTCCCTGCGGTACACCTAATATTGTTTCTTTTAGGGATGACCATGAGTAATCATCCAGTTTGACCCTCTGTGATCGGCCTGTGAGATAGCTGGTCATCCATTCAAGAGAAATGTCATCGAATTCTATGAACTTGAGCTTGCTGATGAGTAAATCGAAATTAACTAGATCGTAAACTTTACTTTGATCAAATGGTGACTTTAGATTGATCTCTAATTCTCGCAAGATTGTCGATTACTTTCAAGAGGGCAGTCTGTGTTCCGTGTTTTTTGCGGAACCCAGACTGCTCGTACGGGAGTATTCGATTTTCTTCAAGAAAAGCGCTTGCTTGACGGGAAACATTTTTCTCGAATATTTTAGAGAATGAGGGCCGGATGCTGATAGAGCGTAGGTCACTGAACGTGGTAGGTGCATTGTTTTTCGGAATTGGAATCATATTAGTAACCTTCCATCTGGAAAAATACCCTATCTGAAGGGCTCATTGAAAATATGTTCAACTTCATCAATACAGTGTGGTATCACTAAAGAAACCATCTTGATAGTTATATTGTCAATACCTAAAGCAATAGACTTTATTCCTTTGATAGCAGTCAAAATATTATCATCACATATATTGGTGAGGGAGAAGTTCATAGGAGCGTTCAATTTATTATTATAGTAGAATGAAAGAGTGTTATTATTTACTATTGAATGTCCAGCCACGTTCAAAAAATAGTCATTGATTTCTTCAGGTCTACATAGTTCAATTGGCAGGCTATTGGTTTGCGAGGATGATTTTGTAGTAACACCCCAATCTGCAAGATTTCTCCATGTCATTTTTGAATTGTTTTTATTTTTGTTCAAAACGAATTGTATATATGCTGTTTTTTCACGTTTTATTGCGTCATTGACGTAGTTGCGTAAAGTTACAGAGTACTGTCTAGTTGCTGCTGTCTTTTCTTTAAGATATTTAGCATGAGTTATATCACGGGTTTTCATCATCAATTTGATATTATGAGTTATATAGGGGGATGCTTTATGTTTTCTGTTTACAGTGCAAATTGGAGCATATTCATCCAAAAGCATAATAATGCATTCGTTGAGAACATTTATTTTGGAATTAATATCTTGCATAGTCACAATATCACCCCATGGTAAGTTAGCATCATCTTGAGAAAAAATTTCATGTGTGTGTAGTTGTTAAAAGATAAGGAGCTATGGAATGCCAGCAATACGTTGTCCAAAAATTCCAAATTAGGTGGGTTCAACTTAATAGCATACCTTATCAATCAATTGAATTCTGTATTTTTACTGATTGATTCGGTCGTTATTTGATAAAAATCCATAGTTATTTTAAAAACTCCACAAACTTTGTGGAGTTTTTTGCGTAGTTTGCGTAGTTTTTGAAATTAAATTATGGTTTTCAAATTAATATACAATAGGTAACTTCAATAACTGCAATAATATGTTTTCCAAGTTCCGAGATCATGCAAAATTGTAAACATTTCTCAGTATTTCAATTTCTATTTCAATTCCTTCTACTGATTTGTTACCACAGATAGTGTTGCGATCATGTGTCTTAATAAATCATCAGCAGGTCATATTTCCCATAAAATCGATAAAATATGAGGATAATTACGGTGTTTATCTGCCTTGATCTATACCATAATTATCAGATGAATCATCAGAGGCAAATCTTTAGTGTTGTTCAGATTTTCTCGTCAAGCTAATTAGATTCAGAGAAGTGTGGAAGTGTTTTTGAGTTTCAAATAATAAGTTATTGAAAAAATATCTTATTTAAAATTTGTCTTGAGAAAAAAGATTTTGGCTTTTTACTACTCCATCTTGATACAAAAAAATGTGGGAATCTTCCAAAAGAAAGAATTAAAATATGTCTTTATACATATATGTGTAGATCATGCAAGTAAGTAACTTTCAGACACAAACTGCAAGACAAAGGCCTTTTGAAACAACTACTTCCATATAAACATTGAATTACACGAAAGAAAAAATACTTTCGAAACAAATACTTTTATATGAACACTGAATTACATAAAAACACTTTCGTCTAATCAGTTTGTATTCCAAACAATCGTTATTAATTATTTGCGCTCGCAGATAATTAATAGAAGATAAAGCTTCAAATCCTTTTTGTAAAATTTAATATTGAAATACTGAAAATGAAGGGAAATTAGTTGCATCATTCAATAAAAAAAATAATATTATATATATATATATATATATATATATATATATATATATATATATATATATATATATATATATATCTGTTTTTCCGTTAACCAGCTGTCGCACCCCTACGAACGACAACCCTCAGAAGTCGAAACTTGTGCGAGCTAAGGATTAACGAGGTCTTACCTTTTAACGTGTGATTCCTAACACGGGTTGGACGGTAGCAAGTGAAGATCGATCGTTCAGATCGATATATATATATATATATATATATATATATATATATATATATATATATATATATATATATATATATATATATATATATATATATATCGATCTGAACGATCTACTGTATATATATATATATATATATATATATATATATATATATATATATATATATATATATATATATATATATACAGTAGAATGGAATAACGGGGTCTCTCAGTCAAAAAATCAAAAATAAAAAACTCTGCTTTACTTTGCCAAGCTTTCGCTTCTAGTGTGAAGCTTCTTCAGGGCAGTAAAAATGAGTAAAAATCAATTAATTGAACATATAAATCGACGAAAAAAGTTAAACATTAATGGAGTTTTTTGGTTTGACAAATGGCATACCTTCACATAAGTGTCATTTTTCAATGACATTTTTACTGCCCTGAAGAAGCTTCCCACTAGAAGCGATAGCTTGGTAAAGTAAAGCAGAGTTTCACGCACGGATTCAACAACAGGAGCCAACCGCACATTTATGGTTCCAGTTAGAAGTCCTAGAATTCCCACGCTACATCTAACATGTCCACGTAGGCAACCTGCGTCACGCAGGTAGCTATAGGTATCCACAATCGTCTTCGGGTGATGACTGGACTAATTCCTCCGAGAGATGATTATTTATGGGTCATTCGAGTACTCTCACTTATCTCCGCTTTTCTTTTTCCGCTTTCAGCTTGGGACCACTCGATGTTATGTTGATGGGTCCAATCATGCTCTGCTATTCCTGATTTGCTGGTTTCCCCTCGCTGTGTGTGTTTCTTGTGCTCGGCAATGCGAACATTCAATGGCCTCTTAGTTTCACCGATATAGGATTTTCCGCACTCACAGGGTATCCGGTAAATGCATTTCTTGGAGTCGCAGTTCTCGATTGGTAGCCTGGTTTTCGTGAGGCTGCTACGGATAGTGTTTCCGGATCTGAAGCAGGTTGTGATGTTGTACTTGGATCCAATTCTTCTTATCCTCTCCGATAATCCTCTGATGTAGGGAAGTGCAGGCACTGATTATAGCGGCTTCTCTTTCTTGCGAGGCTCCTGCTGTTTTTCAGCCAAGGTCTGTTCCACCATCGCCTTGGAGTAGCCAAGGCGATGTGGAACCTACAGATGTTTCCTACAGATGTTTCCCACTTAGTGTCGGTCCTCTTTACCAATACGTCTAAAAATGACAATTTGTTGTGGATCTCCTTCTTTATTGTGGAAGTGATGTAAGGTCTTACGCTGTTGATGTGTTTCAGGAAGACGTCTAGTTCAGTATTCCCATGGTTCTATTTTATGAAGGTATCGTCAACGTATCTCAACCAGACACGAGGTTTCTTGTGGGCTTCTTCAATGGTCAGAGTTTCAAACCACTCCATATATATGTTGGCTATGACTGGTGAGAGTAGGGATCCCATTGGAAGTCCCTCATCTTTTGTAAAGAATTCATCCTTCAGTCGTACACAGCAAAGTTTCGTACACAGCATCCTGGTAATACCATATTTACTTCTATAGGTAAATTCGTCCTAGCTTCCAGGTCTCCGTCTTTGGATTGCTTCCTCTATATGATTTGGAGTGCTTCTTTGACCGGAACGTTGGTGTAAAGGCTTTCCACGTCGAAACTGGTTAGTTGATCGTCCCGTGTGACTTCAATTGTCCCTAGTAGTTCCACAAAATGCCTTCAATTCTTCACAAAAGACGATGTTTCTCCTTGTAATGGTTGTATTATGGGGAGTAAAAATCTGGACAAGTTTTGAGTAGCCGAATCTCTGGAGCTGATGCTCGGTCTGAGCGGAACGTTCTTCTTGTGGATTTTGGGTAGTCCATACAAGTGCGGAGGCTTACTGTGATGCGGTGTTAGTGATGTCTCCTTTTCCGAAAAATAGACTTGGTGTTTTATCAAAATCTGGTACAACTTCTTTTCAATTGATGCAGTAGGGTCCCGAACGATCTTCATGTATTATCCTCCGGATTTCAAATCATTTTATATAATATCAGACAATGGAAGTCCGAACCAATGAAATTCATGATTTGTATGTCATTCCAAAGTTCCCTCATACTGTTTATAATAATTTGGTTTGGAATATTGCTAAACAAAGACACGGCTTCCAAACTTATAAGCACACATCCCTGAGGAAGTTGTTTCTTTATCTGTCTGCAAAGTAAAAAGAGTGCTTGATATACTATTCAGTATCGAAATTGTGAAAAGAAGATATGTCGGTAGAATATTCTGCTTATTCAGTAGTAGAAATATTACTTATGATGCACTGTTTGAACCCTTTGATGTAGTAATGAATATTACTGGAGTTTTTCCTAACACCAAATCTTTATTTTTAACACCTCGACATGTGTTTCGATCACCAAGTGATCATCTTCAAAGAGGAAGATTAAAACTGGTTTTAATCTTCCTCTTTGAAGATGACAAGATATAACGATTTGGTGTTGGGAAAAAACTCCAGTAATATTCAGTAGGAATATTAATTGACGAAATCAAAGGTCTGAGACCTAATGTAGGTTTATGAACTTTCGGCCATCCATGAAACTTTGGTCACAAACTATTATTTATGGTGAGAAAATGTATTTTTTTTCTGTCAATGAATTCATTATTCAAAAGTTCTTATGCAAGGTCATTTGACTTTTTTGGATACTGTCTGTTGGATCTATTTATTTATTCATCATCTTCAATAATATTGTTTAATATTGTTTCAATGTCGAATACAATCATCTTTTTCCATAGGAACAGTGACATTACCTTCAGCAGATCCAGATTTGATTAGCCAAAGAGGATTCTTTTAGGAAGACTTGGCTTTTGTTATATGAATAACTGAGATGTGATTATTTTCTTCAGTTTTTATTTTTAAAATTGAAATAGTTATTTGAGCTCCCAATATGTAATGTTTGTTATTATCAACATCTGACAAAAAAATTCAAATTCTGGAAAGAGTTATGGTATTGAAATGTATTCAACCAGTTGCCTTATGCTTTGATGAGGCCCCGTTTGTCCAGAAGAATATGAAGAATATCCAACAAAGTACAGGTAACTTTACAAATAACACAATGAGCCTTCAAGCCACTCCTTTCAAAGACTTGAAAACAAACGGATAAATAGAAAAGCACTACTTCGATGAGACATATATTTGTGATAGTTAATCACTGGTTTTCAACCGTAGAAGAGTATACCAATCTTCTCATCTTGAGTTTTCTACAGCATATCCAGAATTCGCAAAATCCCATTCCACTTTTCTCAAACTTCCTGGATGATTTAAACCGTCATCAAAATCTCCTGTGAAACACTGGGAAAATCGAATTACCCACACGGAAAACATGAGCTAATCTGATTCACAAGTGTATGTAATTTAGAGACAAAAATAGTAATTATTCTGCTCCGGAGAAGTACATCATTACCTACTGCTGACAAAATATATATAAAATTATGCTTTTGAAAAAGTGTTAATGCAAACAAATCGCTTGCATTGTTCAGTAGTTTCCAAGTTTTTGTGACAATGGTCGCTTTCAAACACAATGAGGTGAGTTAGATTATATTTTTTCAGTTCAATTGATTTTATAGGGACTGTTTGAGTATTTCGTTCGTTTCAAAGGAAAGCATTTGGTGAATTTTCATTTTTTCTGAAGCGAAGTTTAGTAATGAGACCAATCATATTTCCATAGACTTAAAATGATTTCTTTGCACTATAGGTAGAAGAGTTTAGCTAGACATACAATATTTTGATGATACTAGTTCTAATACCAGAATACTGTATTTTTCATGTTATTTGATACAACATTATATTGAGACTCACAAATCAATTTTTTAAAATTGAAGAGTATACTGAAGAACTGAGATATAATGAATAAGCAGTGTATTTCTAACCTAAAAATTAATTTTTAGTCATTATTCACAATCACAAGCCTTAAAGTTTTGAGCTGTTCTTCCTGAGAATATTTTAGCATAAGTTGTCAGTTGTGCTATAATTTAGCATAAGTAAATAAGAAAACACAAAAATGTCTCCACTGATTTCATCGTTTTCTATATGCTGATTTTTTATAATCCTAATCCATAATTCTTCAATTTGCTTCATGACACTTCCAAGATTACCGATCATAATATCAGATGACATTATTCGTAGTTGTAACTTAACGCATAACAGTATTACTTCAACTTTTAGAAAATTTTCTATTGAAAATGTGCAAAAATGAACAACTGGGTTTTGCAACAGAAATCTTGCTGGTATTGACATTCACGTAGTACCTACAATCTGATGTTTTGTGGAATATCGGAAGTGTATCTGATTCAGTTTCGTCCAATGAATCTTTCAATATTAAAAAAAATGTGTGTGATTGATAACTTATTCACTTCATGGTAATTCATGATTACTTAAATGAAATAATAAAAACACTATTGTCTAAATACCGCTGGTAAATTTTATTTATACGACCGGTTTCGGTATTATCAGACCAGAACTGAAACTGTAAATTAGTTCTCTCTAAGATAATCTGTATGAAAAAAGTAGTATCTGACTGATTGTTGAATAAAGTTCAATTAGAAATGCCACTTTGGCCTGGTTTTATTAAAGTTTTGAGTATTCGTCACATGTTTTTCATAGCAAAAAAATTGTCGAATTTATATTCAAAATATAATATTTTTCGTATACCATCCTTTTTATCTGCATGCTAATACCCTCCCCGAAATCAATACATTCATATCAGAATTTGAACCAATAAATATGATGGAATTGGAAACTTCAGCCTTCAAACTACATAACAAATGGAGCTTCGACATTAACAGTTAATGCTGACAGTTATAGGACGTATACTTTTGAACTTTGTCAATACTTCGCTACTCTTAGGAAAATTTCCTTCAGAAATTGAACTCATCACACGGTTTCCGCACTTAAAATTAATAATACAAGTACTACCAAGGCTACTGAATGGTGTGCGTAGAGATTGAAAGAATGCAACCTCATACACAAGCCAATAAAAATATTCTCGGACAGTCAAGCGGAGTTGGAAGCTCTTGGCTTGGTAGCAAATTGCCAAAAACGACTCACCTCAGTAGGAAGACTTAATAGATTGTCTCTGGTCTGGATTCCTGGCCATACTGGCCTGAAAGGCAATGAAGCTGCTGACTTCCTTGCAAAGGAGGGTGCTGAAGCAGCTTCATCGGACCAGAACCTGTCATTGGCATCGCTTTAGGTTTTGTTAAACAAACATTGAACACCTGGATGGCAAGAAGATTCATAGACTTCTGGCAGAAGCTTCCTGGATTGGCTCACTCCAAGGTATTTAATCAACCTTCGAGGCTTGATACCAAACAGGTGTTGGACTACAGTAGGGATGAACTGCGATGCCTAACAGGCCTTCTTACAGGTCACTGTCATTTGATTAATCATATGCAGATACTCGGATTATCTTAAGACAGTGTGTGTAGTCTCTGTTTTGAAAATGATGAAACAGCAGAGCACATACCTTGTGCCTGCCCCACTGGGGACCCAATTAGGTTTTTAGAGTTCGGCAGAGCCGTACTCTTACCATTTGACTTGAAAGACCACTTACCATACAAACTAATCGGCTTCGTTAAGAAGCTGGGTTTATTTGGTCGCATGTGAATAGTGAGCAACAATAAACCCTTGCGGGTTACCGTGGAGGGTCGGATAGATCCACTTATTTTGGACCTAACCCAACCCAACTACCAAAGCTAGTAATTTTCGTCCTATAAACACCCTACCATCATTGGAAGAAATGACTTTCTATAAACAGTTATTGAATATATACCGAATAATTGTTTTTCGATGAAGTAACAATCTGGGTTCAGATCTAATTATTCATATGACACAGCAATTCAAGTAACTTCGAAGTGAAAAGTAGCAATGTAAAGAATTTATCATAGCTGAATTCCTAGATTACGAGACCCTTCGAAACGATACATTCTCAAATTTCGCTAAGAAATTCCTCAAGGAAGTGTGCTTGGTTCTCTACTCATCATTTCTCATTTGAATTATATCAAATACATTGACAGTTACGAATTCATCAACCTATTTGCTGATGACACCTTGCTAATTGTCAGCGATATTAACCTTTCTAATTGATTATATCCTGAGCAACATTAGTAGTAACCTTCAATAAATAAATATAGAGGAGACCAAAGCAATCATTATCACAACGCAATACGAATACAATGTATTAGATATCAGTACAACCAACATAAAGATGGATGGTGAAAATATTGAGGTTGTTGGTGATTTTGAAAACTTTGGCTTCATGATCAACAATACATTTCATTCAAAATAGAAAACTCTATTGGTTTATTTTACAAGAGTTAACTGCCGACTCAACATTCAAATATCTGTTACAGTATTTAAAACAATCATATGCCTCATTTTGGTTACTGTGCTAGCCTAAGATTTCTGTTTGATGCACATCTTCTCTGAGGATGTTACAGAAAATGGCAATGAAATTGCTTTAAAAGTGTTACAGATATACTCCCATTAAGATTATGCTGTTAGTAATGAACTGGTTTTTTGTCGAGAGTAGGATATTTCACTTCTTCATGATTTTAATATTCGAAATACACCCAGGATTAGCTTCTATATTCTTCAATCTGTTTATCATTCTCCAACATATAATACACGATAACATGCTAAATTTTTTTATGTTTTCCCTTCCTTTCCGTTGAAATCGTTTTCTGTATATTAGAATTTATGTCGCCTCTCTGTATAATTTTACATAATTACTGAGTAATAGGGTCTTTTCGAAGGGGTCAACGTGACTTTTTAAGCTGTGTTTATGTTCGCTGATCTGTCGGCTTATCTGAGGAGACACTTTCTCTAGTGTTAAGAGTGCTGGGAAATAAGTATAGCGTAGTCATAATCGATAGGTTTTCCCATTACTAAGAACCCCAGAGAGCTTTCAGCAATACCTGCTATAAACCGGATCCCTTACAGCTATGAAACAGTCAACACTGGAACCACCACGAGAAGTGTAAGTACCTCACACTTCAAACACAAGAAAAATTGTTCCCTGCGGCATACCGACGAATCAGCAGTACCAGTAATGTACTAGTTATCGCGTTTAAAAAGACCCAAGTGCTTGGTAGTTCTCAGAGCTACTATCCAAGATTATGAAAAAAGGTGGTAGAAATTCAGGACCCAAAAACAATTCCAATCAGAATGAAAAGGGAAGTAACATGAATGAAGTCATGCAACTCGCACAATTCATATGATCCTGATAAAGTACAGTTAGCTCTCTGCACTGAGGTGATATAACATTTCTTTTCAGATATCTTTGATCCTGATCTCCTTCGTGGTGATGGGTATACACTGCGAACCAACACTTAAAAAAATGTTGGGAGGATTGTTCGGCGGAGGCTACGGAGGTGGTTATGGAGGAGGTTACGGAGGAGGTGTGCAGCCAGTGGTAGTGCAACAACCGCAACCTGTTTACGTCCAGCAACCCCAGCCTGTGTATGTCCAAGAACCTCCACGGACGGTGGTAGTGGAACAGCCTGTATACGTACAGCCAAAGCCTGCGCCCCCACCCAAAACAGTCGAAGTTGTTGTTGTTGAGCAACCGGCACCGCCGCCTAGACCGGTCTATCGCCCAGCCCCTCAACCCAGGCCTGTATACCATCCTGCTCCCGCGCCTAAGCCTGTGTACCGTCCCGCACCCAGTCCAGTGTATTACCCTGCGCCCGCGCCTGCATATCATCCAGCTCCTGCACCTGCGTACCATCCAGCCCCTGCTCCTGCGTACCATCCCTCTCCAGCGCCTAAACCAGTTTGCTGCGGAGGCCAACCAGGAAGCAGTGGTTATGGTGGTGGCGGTGGTGGGGGTGGAGGCGGAGGAGGAGGCTCTAATGGGGGTTATGGAGGAGGGGGTGGTTTCGGGTTTGGAGGAGGTGCAGGGGGAGGATATGGAAAATGAGACTTTATCTGTTGTATTGCATTTTATATTAAAGTGGTGATATTTTGATATAGTAATAAATAAGAGGTTTGTAACGGTTTGAGTTTTTTTTTATTTCTTAGAATAGGTTTTGTTTTACTGTTGGATTGAAGTATTGGTAACTTAAGTGATAGTTGGAATACCCTAAGAAATTGAGATAAGTTTCTTGTTATTCATTGTTTGTATAATATTTCATAAATTCTATCCGTACAGTAGAAAGGACCCAAGTGGAATTAAGTAAAATAATCCTAAACCATGATGTATAATTGAAAAATTAATACAGAGCTCATGAAAATAAATTGTTTCTTCCAATAAATAGAAGTAAAATACACACATCGGAAAAGTCTAGGGATATTTTTATAACATACTAAATATCATGAAAATAAATGCATGAGGTCGTTTAATTTCGATTAAATTGGTACACTCGACCACCCTGTAGATTTCTATGGGTTGAACAAAGCCTGCAAAAACGGTAACTAATCTTTTATTCAAGTTTTTTACAAACTGTAGGTTTTCGGCTAAAATGAATAATCTGAAAGTGTCGAGTTTGTACATTCTATGCAGTTCTTGCTCAGCAATTAAACTGGAAATATTGTGCTTTAACATGGAACGCCATCACTTACCATTGGCTGAGATGAATAGAACTGTAGGGCTTCTTCAAGGTGGCATGCGACAAAATGATGTAGCTCTTCGTTTGGGGGTCTCCCAAAGTGTTATCAGTCGATTGTGGCGGCTTTTCCGTGAAACTGGCAGTCCAGCCGAACAACATCCAGGGCGAGGACGCGCTACAACTGCAGTTCAAGACCGATTTTTGGTGTTAACCGCAAGAAGACAACCGACAATCACAGCACCTGAGTTGGTTAACGTGTTGCAGCAGACGCAGAAATCGACTGCATGAAGCAGATCTCCACAACAGAAGGCCACTTAGATGTCCACCTTTGTCGAGAGGCAATCGCAGTAGAAGATTAGAGTGGTGTCAAGAACATCAAAACTGGGATGCAAATGATTGGGCCACAGTTTTGTTTACAGACGAATCCAGATTTGGATTTCATCCAGATTCTCGTCGAGTAAGACTGTGGAGACGACCTGGAAATAATGAACGTTTGACACACGTCCAGGAAGTCCATACATACAGAGGTGGTACAGTAATGCTATGGGGCGGAATCATGATCGACGGCAGAACCGATCTCATTTTTCCAAATCGCTCCCTCACAGCTAGACAGTACCTCGACACCATTCTTCTACCTATCGTCGGTCCTGGTGCTGTTGGTGAAAACTTCCACCTAATACACGATAATGCTCGTCCACATGTCGCGCGTCTAGTGACTGACTGGCTCACCAACGAAGGAGTTGATGTATTGCCTTGGCCAGCACAATCACCGGACCTGAATCCCATCGAGCATGTGTGAGACATGCTTCAACGAAGAATTACTCCCCATATGGGGAACATTCACACAACGTTTCAATTGAGAGAGCTTTTAATCGCTGAATGGGCAAATGTACCTCAACAAGACATTGACAATCTCATTTTGTCGATGCACGATAGATGTAGGGCCGAAATAAACCAGCGTGGAGGCCATACTTCGTACTGATTCCATTTTTTTTGTATTATGATTTTTTTTCGGGGTGCCAAAGAAGAGCCATATTTTTTTTAGTTTTGCTTATATGCGCACTCAGTATTTTTGACCATTTAATAAATTTTGTTGTAAGTTACATTCGTTTAATAATCACCCGTCAACTTTTTTTTCCCTAAAGCGATCTAAAAAAAATTATTGCAATTTTAAAAAATATCCCTAGACTTTTCCGATGTGTGTAGAATACAATAATGAATATATCATTCAGAGTCAGAAAAAATCATAGAATTCGAAATAGTATCAGGCATCTTAACTGATGATCATTTGAAATTGAATTCAAATATCATCAACTTCTATAGGTACCTGTAAAAATGTTGATAGTCATTATGAAGCATCCACAAGACAGTCACTGAACTTCGCAACTCTATAACGGCGGCAGAAGTTATCTAAAACGAGCAGGTAACATCAGATACTACATTCGTATGTATTTATAGAAATAATGTTTCAATACTATTGGAAAAAAATCAATTATTTTACGGTTTCTTGTTGATTAAGTAGCCACATCTTCCAACCATTCTCAATTGACCTCTAGGCCAATCACAAAAGAGCAAATTCATTACTTCCTGGTTATTTTTCAACTATTTTCGATCGCAAGTTAGCCTTGATAATTTCCACTTACAAAAGATATTCTCAAAAGTCAAATTTGATCATTCAACTGACAGTTCGTTCTGAAAAATATAGTTTGTAACGAAAAAAAAAATGAAAACATGGATTTCGAAAGTGAAAACTGGTGTACCACACTAGAAATTTTTATTGTGGCAAATAATTGCATTTTTCAAAAGTTCATCAGTAAATAATGAAATGAAACTAATTAGAAATTCATAAAACTTTATGTCACTATTAGTCCTAAACAACTTTTTGGAGTAGTGGTTAGAACTTTGGAATAGTTTGCCACGGGTTTTGGGTTCAATCTACGGTCATATCTCCGATAAGTTTTCTCAGTTTTCTCTACTGAAACTCTTTGAAATTGAGTCAAATAATAAAAATATCAGATATTTTTAATGCTTTTCAAGCTATTTTTTCGATTTCTCTTAATGCAGTTTGATGGTATTGCACTTATTCGGGATATCCTCTACAAATGAATATTTACTTAATATTCGACGTCAAAGAAAAACTACAGTATTCAATTCGCTAATATTAGCCATAACTCGCTCGAATGCCTCATGCCTTCGGCTCGAGTTGAGGAAACTTCACTCTCACAAGTAATGAATACATTTCTTGTTCGTTGAGTATATACTACTGAGGAATATTTCGTCGAATGCTTATGACTCTTGGTTTTTCATTTATTTCGTCCAGAGTTTCCACAAGTACTCTAACATTCAAATGATCTAATTCAAATTATTTGGATATGCTTATATCTTTCGAATAATGTGCTGATATTCATTTCCTTGTTGCAGATTCTTGCCCTGGTATTCCTCATCCTCATCATTGAACAATCAAGTCCAGCAGCCAAATTATTTGGGGGCAAATTTGGTGGCAAAGGAGGTGGAAGAAGCAGTGGTGGAGTTTGTTGTGTTCAACCGGTTCAAGCTCAACCAGTATATGTTCAACCGGTATATGTCCAACCCGTTGTTGTTAGAAGGCCCGTTGTTCAAAGACGGTGGTAGTTCAAATGCCAGCTCCAGTTAGACACGTGCCAGTTCAGAGGCACCCTCCTGCAAACCCGTGCTGTGGGGGACATCCGGGTGGAGGGTATGGTGGAGGAGGGGGAGGAGGTGGTGGTGGAGGAGGCGGGGGAGGAGGAGGAGGTGGGTTCGGATTTGGAGGGGGTTTTGGAGGAGGTTCAGGAAAATGAGCATATTTGTTTCTTGGAATTTTGAATAAAGTACTACACGATAACGAGAATATGAATTCAATGAGTTTCATTTTGTTTCTACGTGTATGTTGTACAAAATTGAATCAACCAAAGATCATTGATGAATAAGGAATCGTTGAATACAGATGACTTATTTACCTGAAATGGCTTTAGGACAAACACCATACAAGATAAGAATTAAAAGTTATGTTCAGATACGAAGTCATGGCCTGCTATTCGAATTTTTTTCTTTTGGAAAATTTTGAATTACCCCCGTATGATACACATTTTTACTATTTTGATTCAATATGTATTTGAAGTAGCCACAATCAAATCAGTTTGTAGTATTTTTTATCAAATTAAAGTGTATTTGTAAAATTTATTTCGATTTGTATTTTTTTAGGTGACCGTCAACTTTATGTTTGTTGCAACGATATTTAACAGAACTCGAGAATAAAACAAATACTCTTTTAACGAGGCGAATAATTTACTAAGTATAATGTTCATATGAATAAACTGTCAAAATCTATCGCTGATAGCCATGAACAAAAAAGAACCAATAAGCGATAGTACAGAAAAATACAGTAGGTAACTTAACAACTTAACAGGTGCTAACAATAAAAATTATCGAAGCGTTTCTGTATGTGCACCTTCTCTTTCGATGCGCCTAATTGTTTGCTCATAAAATTCGTTTAATGTAGATCGCAACACATTAGCGGGAATATTTCTGCAATGAACTCGTATTGAAGTTTCAAGCTCATCAACATTAATAAAGGGGCGATCTCTGTAGACTTTTTGTTTTAAGTATCCTCATAAGAAATAATCTAGAGGTGTAAGGTCTGGAGAACGAGGAAGCCATCGAGGATCGGTATTTCGTCCTAACCATTCATTACGAAATGTCCTATTCAGCCACTGAGAAACATTTCTAGTAGAATGGACAGGACATCCGTCATGTTGAAAACATAACTTTTGCCGTTCTTCTAATACCATATCATGCAAAAACTCTCCCATTTGAGTTTCCAAAAAGTTCAAGTACCTGTCACCATTTAAATTCTAGCGAAAAAAAAACAGACCTAGTAATTTATCATTTAATATACCACACCAAACGTTTGTTTTCTGATAGATTTGATTTTTGTTGTCAATAATAAAATTTGGGTTGACATCTAACCACCATCTACAATTTTGTATTGATAGAACCCCATTCGTTGTAAAAGTAGATTCATCTCCAAACAGAATACATCGATGAAAATCTCGTTGTTCTTCTATTTCACTCTGAATCCACATGGAAAAATCATATCTCAAATCATTGTCTCTTTCTTGAAATGTACAAATGAATGTGGGTTTGTAAGCATGGTACCTATGTTTCTTGAGAATACGCTTCACAGAGGTTTTTTTATGCCGGTATAATCACTAATTTCTTGGGTGGACCTTTTAGGATTTTCTACTACTGCTTGAAGTACGTTAAGCTGGTTTTCTTCTGTTCATACAGGTTTCGTACGCTCCGTATTATGTTTATATTCTAGTGAGCCGGTCTGTTTGAAATTTTCGAAAATTCTACTTACACTTGAATAGCAAATTTGTTTCTCTGGATGCCGCTCGTTGAAAATATTTGCAGTTTCGCGCATTGTTTTATAACCATCACCACAGATTAAAACTAATTCTGCCTCTTCAGTTAACGTTAATAATACTGGGCCAGGCATTTTTAATTAAGAACAAATATGAAAACGTTTTACAGGCAAGTTTTAAGAAGCCACACTATCAAACTACAGTATTGTTTTAGGGCGTATGTGTTTTTTGTTCGTGGCTATCCGCGATAGATTTTGGATTGTTTTTTAAATCTGTTCTAGTTGAGGCATTGTTGTCAGAATAAAGAAAAATGAATACTTTTAATGACAGTTTATTCATATGAACATTTAGTTAGTAAAGTATTTGGCTAGTTAAATAGAGTATTTGTTTTATTCTTGATTTCTGTTTAATATCGTTGCAACAAACATGAAGTTGACGGTCACCTAAAAAATACAAATCCAAGTAAATTTTACAAATACACTTCGATTTGATAAAAAATACTCCAAACTGATTTGATTGTGGCTACTTCGAATACATATTAAATCAAAATAGTAAAAATATGTATCTTACGAGGATAATTCAAAATTTTCCAAAAGAAAAAAAATCGAATAGCAGGTCATAATAATAATAATAATAATAATCTTTACTCATCCTTTAAAATCATACACATGATATAGGACAAGTCATAAAATGTATATAGACAGACATATATAAGTACACATATATACATATACATACGATAAACATGTATGGTGTTTGTTATAAAGCCATTTCAGGTACACTTGCTATAGTTTTGAAACATGCACCAACTTTTGTCAGGAATAAAATTTTCTTTTTATATTTTCTTTATTTTCAATATTAACATTCGTTAACAAAAAGGATTTGAAGCTTTATTAAATTCTATTTATTATATGCCAACGCTTTCGATAGCAGGCTGTTCTATCATCTTTATGGCTCTACTCGAACTGAACGTTATATCTTCTTGTTTGTTCTTTAATCCGCCTCAATGCACTTAGGCGTTCTTACTATATAAAAGAAAAACAAAAAGATAAAACGTTCAGTTTGAGTAGAGCCCTGAAGATGATAGCACAGCCTGATATCGAAAGCACTCGCATATAACAATAAGAAGTTATTACTGATTTATTACACATGAATTCTTCATAGGTATCTGTATATGTAGAGTAGGAAGGGTGAGTGTGAGCCCACAGCACTTAGGTCACATGTGACCCATTGCACATCCTCCCGAGGAGTTGTCCTCCGAGGTCATCCTGTCCTTTCCAGGAAGGTGGACAGGTCACTGGGAGATATATCCTTTATATCAGCAGGTGTAGGCCAAGACTCGCCGAACACTCTCTTATTGACGATAAATCCGGACACTTGCATACAATATGCCTGATAGTTACATCTTTCTGTTCACTCATCCTGCATAGAGGTGTGTCCACTACCTCCAAACTATTGAGGTGTTTCCTTAGTTGACAGTGGCCAGTCAGAAATCCTACTGTTAAGCGTAGGTTTTTCATGGTCATCACCGGATACTTCTTCGGCGCCAGCTTCCCAGGGTCGCCCATGGTGATCCTGGCAAGAATGCATCCTTTGATTACATTAGATCTCTTCAGGAATTAAGCATGGGTGTGACGTATGGCTGGTTCCGCAATTGTCGAAGTCATCAGGCCGTAGGTGTCACTGGGTTCTAGAATTCTTAGTCCAGCCGCTTCCTTGGCTGAAGAGTCGGCAACGCAATTACCTTTACTACTGTCGTGCCCTTTAACCCACCTCAGGATAATGTTATTATCTACCGAGGCTTTGGTTAAATCTTGGTGGCACTCTAGTACTAACCCTAAGGTAAGGTCTGTTACTGCTACTATCAGTGCAGATTGTTATGCTGGTATTTTTCCCATTCTCCACTTAATCCTCAGGCCTAGTGTTCCGGAGTACACTCCACATCCTGAGCATTCTTTGGTTTTTAAGCCGTCTGTATATATGCGTATTGCATTTGTAGCATCTGACTCTGTTCTGTTTTGTTTGTATTTTGTAGGGTTTATTAAACACAAACCTGGGTTCAATTACATCACTGGTTGCCTGCAGCAGAGGTTGCGCAGGTTGCTCAGCCTCAATTAACTAATTGCTACTTCGAGGTTTACACCAGTCGTTTGCAATCATAACATGGCCATTAACGCAGCCTCCTTAACGTACATGTCCATACTTTGAAGGTATTGCTAACCTATAAATGATGTACCAAAATTGTTAGAGATCGGGTTCGCAAGACGTCAATGAGCCAGCACAGTGAACAAAACATTCGAGAAACTATTGCACTCGTCGAAATTGATATTTTCCTATCCTGCCATAAGGAACCAGAACGGGAGTATTTTGTTATTGTTAAATTTACTACCAAACAGCAGAAAGTCAAGCATTATATTGGGAAACTCGTAGCAGACAGTGAAGAGAATGCTTAGGACATACCTTATTTATCTAAAAGTAGCAAGATAGACAACAATTCGAGCCGGATATAGCGACAGTGGTTTGAAAGATATGGAAGCTGTTTAACCTTTGAAAAATTTTACCAAACGTCAAGCTGATTCGTACATTTTTTTTAAAAATATTTTAAAGAAGTTGAACTCAGAATAAACACTACGTTTCTTATTACTTTCTTACAAACAGTAGTGTTTCACAGACCGTTCCATGATATGTCACATAGTACGCTAGATATGGGGCTGTTTGTTTCACTATCGACGGATTTTTTGAATGTGCCATTTGAAAGTATTGTTTGTTATATTTGATGAGATTTTTAATTGCTTAATAAGAGTAGAAAAGCTGTTCATCATATTGAGACCGAACAAAATATATATTATTGAATATATTTGATTTCAGAATACAATTTGTCTTTTTTGTCATACTGTGCACCACCTAACCCTACGCTTTCTGATCAATTTTTACTTCAAACTGGAAATTTAGACTATAAGCTCAAAATTTTGTGTCCGAAGCCAAAAGAGTAGTCATGAAAAAAAATATAATATTATAAATCAGAGGAATGTATTTTGGTTAAAAATAGAAGGATCTTAAGATTTCTATAATACAAAAGACATATGTATATGGAGATAGAGGTATAAGAGATATATTTGTACACCTCATGAATGTACTGAGAGACTGATTCCTCATAAAACCTCCCATATTTCTTATGATATTCCCCATGAGTTTATGCCAGAAGATACAGAAAAATATGAGCGAGTTCTGGAATTATCATCTTCCCCCAAATTCAGTTCAGTTGCAAGCAGCTTCGAATTCCTTATCCCACCGATCCAATGATATGGTGATTCATCGCATCCGTGGTTACTCAGAAGAAGCGAAAGTAGTATCAACAGTTACAATATTAGTGATACATTCTTCAGTCAAAACTCTTGGGTTTAATGGGTTGAAAAATATTGGCAACACCTCTTTCATGAACAATGTTATCCAATATTTATTAATTATGAGATGGTTGCTGGAATATTTAAAGAAGGATGCATATATGGAAGATATCAATAATATTATTTCTGATATGAAAGGTGCTTTAATCAAAGCGATCGCAGAAGTTATCAAAGAAGATTCACCTGATAGAGAAATAAACATAGTCTACTTTTGAAGTCAGAATCACAAATTTGCCCCTCGATTCATGGCTTATGCCCATCAGGACGGATGGAGATGAAAAACCAGCTCTTTCGAATAGTGTTTTTCATCAGTTCGGACTTCCATTGTCTAATATAATATGAATTTATTTGAAATTCCTGAAAAAAATTTAAAAAAATTAACCGAAAATCACAAAGAAATAACATACAAGCAACAACCAAAAAAAAATATTAAAAATTGGAATAATAATAAAAGCTGAAAATTAAAAAATATTATTAACAAAAAATGAAAAATAGAAATAGAAAAAGATTCCAAACCAATAACCAATATGATGAAGAAAATGAAAGATCTAGTAATTTGAGTATTAGAGAGGTGTAACTGAGTCACACCTCTCGAAGCGAAGCAGTAACACGTCTTGATAATGCCATCTGAGATGATGGCGAAACGTCGATTATCGAATAGTACACAACGGATGAACACCCGGAAAAACAACATATCATATTCCACTATCCGTGAAAACCTACATTGTAATATATATATATATATATATATATATATATATATATATATATATATATATATATATATATATATATCAAGAATGAAATAATTCGTGTACACAACACTCAAAAAATAGGGGCAAACCGCGGACACGTGTTTCTGGCTATTGGCCTCATCAGCGTATCACACACTCGATAAAATATATATATATATATATATATATATATATATATATATATATATATATATATATATATATATATATATATATGTATATATATATATATATATATATATATATAGAAGAAGCCCCGAGTCTGGTTGAGATACGTAGACGACACCTTCACAATATGTACCATGGGAATTCAGAACTAGACACTTTCCTGAAGCACATCAACAATGTGAGTCCTTTCATCACTGTCACAATGGAGAAGGAAGTCCACAACGATTGCCTTTCTTAGACGAATTGGTAAAGAGGACCGAGACTAAATGGGAAACATTTGGATATCGAAAACCCACTCACACAGGACAGTATCTGAACCAGAAATCCACCCACCATCATTCGACTAGGAGAGGAATCATCAGGACTCTACTAGATTGTGCCTTCGGGCTCTGTAATACAAAGGAATGTCTCGAAAAGGAACTAGGCATCATCAAAAATGACCTTCAACGGAATGGTTACTCCAAAGTGATGGTAGAACAGGCTATAGCTAGAAGACAGCAAGAGCTTCACAAGGAAGAGAAGCCGCCACAACCAGTACTTGTACTCCCCTACATCAGAGGATTATCGGAAAGGATAAGAAGGATTGGGTCCAAGTATAACACCAGGACCTGTTTCAGATCTGGGAACACTATCCGTAGCAGCCTCACGAAAACCAGGCCACCAAACGAGGACTGCGATTCCAATAATTGCATTTACCGAATAACCTGCGAGTGCGGAGAATCATACATCGATGAAACTAAGAGGCCATTGAAAGTTCGCATTGCTGAGTACAAGAAACACACACAGCGAGGAGAAACCAGCAAATCCGGAATAGCAGAGCATGTTTGGACTCATCAACATAATATCAAGTGGGCTCAAGCTGAAATCATCCACAGAGAGGAACACTGGTTTAAGAAAAAATTCAAAGAAACCGCGTATATGTTGTCCAACAACGCATTTAGTCATGATCTTTTTAAATTTTTTCAGGGATTTCAAATCAATTTATATTATATTAGACAATGTCCGAACTCATGAAATGCACCACCAAACATTGCCAACCACCTTCAAACACGGCTTATTCGAGGTGCAAGGAAAGAACAAAATGCACAATGTCTCTATCAATCCACAAGTTTTCCAGTATTTTTGTAATTCACTTTGAAAGTTTCTCCCCAACAAAAATATTTAGATGCAAATTAAATGTTGCCATTGACTTTTCTTCAGAAGGATTAGATATGAGCAATTATACACCAGACAATGTGGCTCCTTTTCGTTATAATCAATATGCGCTTTCTAATCACAGTGGGACTACCTACAACGGACATTTCACAGCATATTGCAGACACTCATAACGAGCACGTGACACAAATACAACGATTTCCACGAATACCCAATTTCACTAAAATCGCTTTTGAGTGGGGAGGCATATGTCCTCTTTTATGAGCAGGAGGGAAAGAAGTCGTATATTTGAGGTAATTTTTTTGTCAGATTTTGATTTTAATGAATTGTACTGAGATAATATATTTGTTTCTGCAAAAAGGATACAACGGATTGAATTGTTAGCTCCACTTATTTCAGGGGGAGCAAATATACGAGGGGTATTCGATGAACTAGAAATCAGACTTTCTTATTTTTGCTCTGAAGAGTCCTATTGTCTATGGAGGAGGGTCGAATAGAACCACTCATTTTGGACCTAACCTAACCTATTATCATATTGATTGGGAAGGAACACAGCTATCATTTCGGAGAGAAAGAAAAAGTTATGCTTCTCCTAAGACGGATATCATTTTATTGATCTTTCACAATTCAGTGTTTTGTCTGTATACGAGTTTTACATCAACATCCGCAATGGTTTTTTCTGTGAAACATTCGTGTGAAACCCTGGAAAAATCTAAATCACTCAAGAGGAAATCATGATCTAATCTGATTTACAAGTGCCTATAATTTTGTACCACAAATACTAATTACCAGAGATAATCCTTACTCTGGGGGAGTATCTCATTATATCGTAGTAATATATATAATATTCTGTTGCTGAGAAAAATTCTTAATCGGAACAAATTGTTCAGTTGTTCAGTTGTTCAGTTGTAAGTTAAAGTGATAATGATCGCTTTCAACTATAACGGGGTGAGTTGATCATTTTTGATTTTGTGATATCCAAAATAACTATCGACTTTCGTGGGGTTTTTTCTCTTCCACAGTCTGAAAAATATAACAAAATAATGATAATAATAGAAAAGACAAACTTTCCAATTCATTCCGATAAAATACTATGCAATTTCGAAGTATTTTTCAAGAAGAACAATGTTATTCATTGGTTTCTTTTGTTATATATATATATATATATATATATATATATACATATATATATATATATATATATATATATATATATATATATATATATATATATATATATATATATATATATATATATATATATATATATATATATATATATATATCTTTCATCTTCATGTTTTAGACGTGCTGTTCTCATAATCTGAAGAGATCAGCTTAATCTGACATAAACATTTTTTTTAATTCATTGTACTTAATTCTAAAGCTCAGCAAACAGCATGCAAATGAATAAGTGTATGTTTTTCAAGTAGAATACTCGTGAATTTCACTAGTTCGGACTTTCATTGTCTACTATATAAAATGATTTGAAATCCCTGAAACAAGTAAAAAAGAATAATTAAAAAAGAATAGTTGAAAATAACAATTATATTAAGCAACAATAAACCTGAAATGAAATGATAGTGAAGTAACCTACAAGTAAAAATATAATAATTGAATAAATAAAAATTAAAGGAATGCAAAAAGAAAATAATAAAAAATAAAAAAGTGTAGAGATTCCAAGTCACGTTAGTTCACGACGTTTCGATTGTTGGTATCTACAATCGTCTTCGGGTGATGACTGGACTGATTCCTCCGAGAGATGACTATTTTATAGGTCGTTGAAATACTTTCACTTTCACTACTTTCTATTTTCCGCTTCACTGATTCCGTGAGAGATGACCGATTTGGCGGGAGTTGGTCATTTTCCGTTTGATGATGGGTTTCCATATGTTTCGTATATCTACGCTGGCCTGGCTGAATACGTTGTTGGACAACATGTATGCGGCTTCCTTAAATTTTCTCCTGAACCAATGTTCCTCTCTGTGCAAGATCTCAGCTTGGGACCACTCGATGTTGTGTTGATGGGTCCAAACATGGTCTGCTATTCCTGATTTGCTGGTTTCTCCTCGCTGTGTGTGCTTCTTGTGCTCGGCAATGCGAACATTCAATGGCCTCTTAGTTTCACCAATTTAGGATTTTCCGCACTCACAGGGTATCCGGTAAATGCAATTCTTGGAATCGCAGTCCGCGTTTGGGGGCCTGGTTTTCGTTCTAATGTTGTACTTGGAACCAATTCTTCTTATCCTCTCCGATAATCCTCTGATGTAGGGAAGTGCAAGCACTGGTTGTGACGGCTTCTCTTCCTTGCGAGGCTCCTGCTGTCTTTTAGCCAAAGTCTTTTCTACCATCGCTTTGGAGTATCCATTCCGCTGAAGATCGTTTTTGATGATGTCTAGTTCCTTCTCGAGACCTTCCTTTGTATTACAGAGCCCAAAAGCACGGTCTAATAGAGTCTTGATGATTCCTCTTTTTGTCGATTGATGGTGGTTGGATTCGTGGTTCAGATACTGTCCCGTATGAGTGGGTTTTCGGTATACAGATGTTTCCCACTTAGTGTCGGTCCTCTTCACCAAAACATCTAAGAATGGCAATTCATTGTGGATTTCCTTCTCCATTGAGAAAGTGATGGAAGGTCTCACGCTGTTGATGTGTTTCAGAAAGGCGTCTAGTTCAGTATTCCCATGGTTCCATATTATGAAGGTGTCGTCAACATATCTCAACCAGACTCGAGGTTTCTTGTGGGCTTCTTCAATGGCCAGAGTTTCAAACCATTCCATATATATGTTGGCTATGACTGGTGAAAGTGGCGATCCCATTGGTAGTCCCTCATCTTGTGTAAAGAATTCGTCCTTCAGTTGGAAATAACAGTTTCGTACACAGCATCCTAGTAATTCCATAATTACTTCTATAGGTAGATTCGTTCTCTCTTTCAGGTTCCCGTCTTCGGATAGCTTTCTCTGTATGATTTGGAGTGCTTCTTCGATCGGAACGTTGGTGTAAAGGCTTTCCACGTCGAAACTAATTAGTTGATCTTCCTGTGTGACTTCAATTGACCCTAGTAGTTCGACAAAATGTCTTGAATTCTTCACAAAAGACGATGTGTTTCCTTGTAATGGTTGTATTAAGGGAAGTAAAAATCTAGACAAGTTTTGAGTAGCCGAATCTCTGGAGCTGATGATCGATCTAAGCGGAACGTCCTTCTTGTGGATTTTGGGTAGACCATACAAGTGAGGGGGCTTACTGTGGTGCGGTGTTAGCCATGATCTTTCCTTGTCCGAAAAATAGACTTGGTGTTTTTTCAAAATTGTAGGTTACTTCACGATCATTTCATTTCAGGTTTATTGTTGCTTAATATAATTTTTATTTTCAACTATTCTTTTTTAATTATTCTTTTTTACTTGTTTCAGGGATTTCAAATCATTTTATATAGTAGACAATGGAAGTCCGAACTAGTGAAATTCATCACGAAACATTGTCAATCACCTTCAAACAAACGTAGAATACTCGTATTTATAAGAAAATATTTTTTTAAATATTTTATATAAATATTTAAATGCTCAGAAAAATTCAATTTTTTATAATCAATTGATTAATTAATGAAGAAAAGAGAAATGTAACTTTCTATGTTTATTAACACTTCTATTTGTAACTAATGCTGCAGGGGATGGAGTGAGAGAGTAATAGATAAAGAAAAAGTGAATAGAGAATAGAGGAATAGAAACTTGGAGAGGGAAATATAGGTATCACACCGCTGCATGCATTAAACTTTATTGACGAATTTTTGTTATTTTGGCTTGCGGAAATCGTCAGATTATATATTTTTCGTTATCCTCGAGTTATTTCCTCCAACATAAAAAAATTAGCTACGCTCGAGAATGTCGAAAGGACGTAATTTTTTCACAACTTTGCTGCCCTCTCCTTTTTTTACGCCACTCTCAAATTGTCAGATTACTGGAATATAAACTTTTGAGCAGGTAATTAACTCACCTTACCTTAATCTGACGCACTGATAATCAATTTTTTTTATTAATCTGATCCTTTATCCCTCACAGGCGGTCTTATATATGGGGCTCATATTTGGTGAAGGTACTCAACCGGGTACAAGGTATCCCCCTGTATATTAATCTGCCGCGCTTTAGTAAATCCCGAAATCCCTATTACAAAGAATTGGTAGTAGCCTACAGAACGAATAATAATTGTAGTGAATTCATTATGTCACTCTTGTCATTACTGTAAGCTTTTAACATGACATTACTAATATCAGATATCTGAAAATGACATCATCAATACCAATGCGTCATTTCTTTTAATGTTTTCATCAATATTCAATTTTAAATTGTATTGTCCATTTTTTTAGTTCTTCAATATTGTATTTCATTTTAGCGTCCTGTCTCGATTCAGAAATTTCCAGCTAATCCCAATTTTTCTTTGTTAAACTCAAGTCAGGCATAATCCTTTCCAATCGCTGATTCCTCTAATATATCACAAAGAGTGATATGCATATCTGTTTTCAGATAATGCTGATCCTGGCACTCCTAATATTTGAGACTCTGTCTGAACCCACAGGGGAAGGCTATGGTGGTGGCTCCGGTGGAGGATTTGGGGGTGGCTATGGCGCGGGTGCCGGAGAAGGCTACGGAGGCGGTTCCGGAGGAGGTTACGGGGGTGGCTCCGGCGGAGGTTACGGTGGTGGCTCTGGCGGAGGTTATGGAGGAGGTGGAGGCTATGGAAAAGGGGGTTACTCCCAAAGAGAATCAGTTGGACGACCACACATTCAATACGGTCAGGAAGTTACACGAACAGTGGTTGACGAGCGCCCTATATACGTTCAACCAGAAGTGGAGACGGTTTCCGTGGCACAACCCCCGGCCGAGAGGAAAATAGAATTTGTTGTTGTTGAACAACCGAATTATCAACCTGCGCCACCACCCAAGCGTGTCTATCGTCCTGCACCACCACCTAGGCCTGTCTATAATTCTGTTACACAATCGGAGTCTGTTTACCAACCTGCCCGACGCCCTAAACCAGTCGTACGACCTCATCAAGATAAGACAATTGAAGTTATAGTCGTTGAACAACCAACTCATCAATCAGTTCCAGCGCCACAGCCGGTTCATCAACCAAGACCGAATTATCAACCTGTTCAGCAACCCAGGCCTACGTATCGTCCTCAGAAACAACCCAAACAAGATGAAACTATAATAGTTGTTGTTGAGCCACCTGGGATAGTGCATCAACCCGCTCCGCAGCCCAAACCTGTTTACCGGCCTCCCTCACAGCCTAGACCAATTTATAGGCCTCCCGCCGCACCTCAGCCTGCTTACCAGCCTCAATCACCACCAAAATCTATTTACCGGCCCGCTACACAAACTAAATCAGATAAAACTATAGAAATAGTTGTAGTTGAACAACCGCAACCACCTAAGCCCGTTTACAGACCTTCTTCACAGCCTGAACCAGTTTACAGACCATCAACACAGCCTAAGCTAGTTTACCAACCATCTCCACAAGCTGAACCAGTTTATAGACCATCTACACAGCCCCAGCCTGCTTATAGGCCTGCTCCTCAACCCTCACCCCCTAAAACAATGGTGGTGGAGCAACCTGCTCATCAACATATTTCACAGACAAAACCTGCTTATCAGCCTGCTCCACAGATCGAACAGAAACCTTGCTGTGAACGATATCCAGGGACCAGCAATTATGGAGGTGGTGGTGGAGGAGGGGGAGGAGGTGGCGGTGGCGGAGGGGGTAGTATGGGAGGAGGTTTTGGGAGCGGGGGAGGGTTTGGATTTGGGGGAGGTTCAGGAGGTGGCTATGGAAAATAAAATGTTATTTTTTACTACTACTAGTTATGGGGAAGGCATAGAGCCTGGAAACATTTTTATTGGATAGTATTTTATAATAAATTTATTGGTTTAAAGATTCAGCTGTCAATACTGTCTGTGTTGGTATAGTTTCACTTCCTGTTCCATTAAAAAAATATAAAAATAAAATAACTCAATGAAAGATATTTTTGTGAAGGACTCAATATTTCTTAGTGAATTTGAAAAATAAACAAAGCCAAATCAATAGAGAATCTGCTGAAGTGTGATGAAAGGTAATCTGAAAAGTTTTGTGTATCTCATATCAGCATCAATCCATAATCCTCAATATTTAGCCCCCTCTGAGCATTTTATCACAAAATACATGTCTTGAATAACAACAATAACGTTTTTGATTTTGAGGCATTCAGTTCAAGATTATGAGCAGGACATATCGTTTTTCCACAGATGCTAGCTCTGGTATTCCTGTTGTTCATCATGGAACAGTCAACAGCCATACCGAAATTCGGCGGTAAAAAATACGGTGGAGGCGGCGGAAATCAAGGAGTTTGCTGCGTACAACCTCAGCCACAGCCTGTGTACGTACAACCTGCCCCAGTGCGTCATCCTGCTCCAAACCCGTGCTGCGGGGGACAACAGGGAGGAGGATATGGAGGAGGAGGAGGCGGTGGAGGGGGAGGTTCTGGATATGGAGGCGGCGGTGGTGGTGGTGGGGGTTACGGAAAATGAAAGGCGGAATTCAAGTTATGATGTATGCCATATGAATTAAAGTTATGAAGAGTATGTTGTTGTTATTTCACATCCACTGAAATAAAATTTGAATTTGTTGTAGCAAATTATAATAGAACCAAACAAACACAAATGATACTTTCAGAGAATGAATAATTCTCTAGTGCAGCCCTTATTCCGTCCTTTTTGGTTGAATTCAATACAAGTCGAGTTATACATTCATTTGACCACTAATTTATGATAACTTCAA
Organism: Leptinotarsa decemlineata; assembly: GCF_025532065.1. Classification (NCBI taxonomy): domain Eukaryota; kingdom Metazoa; phylum Arthropoda; class Insecta; order Coleoptera; family Chrysomelidae; genus Leptinotarsa; species Leptinotarsa decemlineata. The sequence goes on from NW_027412547.1 coordinate 1,940,660, forward strand.
CACTAAAGTACTGTAAGTTTCAACTTAATAGTTGAATAATATTGAAATATTTATAATATATCATTTGAGAAAAGTTTTTTTGGTAATGCCATGCGGTGCAGTTACTATAACACGCTCTGTATACAAAATTTATAACTATTAAAAATCACACAGGTAGATTTTAAAGTGGGAAATACTGCTGACCATTCACCTAATTACATCTCTGACTGACAATGATAATAAGCTCCCATTGACATTCATTCTTAGCATTTGTTACGCTAACTCATGAATAAATATAATCTACGTATTCATGAATTGTTGATGATATATTCAGTGAGATTTCACTTGCGTATTTCCATTGTCAAGTGCGTTGAACCGATGACTGTTCTGATGTGAGATTCAAGGGGAATTCCATTTCACAATAAACTCAGTCACGTTTGAGGAAATCAGCGATATCTCAAGCATTAAAATTCATTGCCAATGTTTGTTTTATATGCCAAAACATCCAGAAACTGGCTGACCCCGATGAACAGGATCTGAATTAACTTCAACGAAAAAAGTCATTGTTGATAAATCAGAAATATCTTCAGTCTACTCAGGCTCACTTCAATGAAGTATATCCTGAAATTACGTGAATGAGTACGACCATATGAATAACTCCGTTACTTTTTGCTAATCTGAAGGATTATGTCAAGGAATCTGACTCAAAATCCTCCTCTTTCGTCTTAGATATTACCGAAGGATAGGTTACTTTACAATTTTTTTACATGCCACTGGGTAATATTTCATCTTTCCTAAAAGTGTACAAATATCGTAAGCAATAAAGGATAGGTTTTTTATAATTATTTTAAAAATGTGTTAACATCATCGACTCATTTTGAAATGAATCTATATATCAGAGATGTGAACTACATACCCATAAATACCTTAGAACTGAATTCAGTGTCTGAGCTGAACAAGCATTTTAGAGATACTACAAAGGGAAAATCCATAAAAATCTTTCATCAGAATATCAGAAGTGACCTGAAAAACATTGATGAACTAAAAATTAATTTGAATCAGTTGGAATATCACTATGCTATATTGATTTTAACGGACACCAGTGTATTCTAACTGGATCAATACGAATTAACTTTTAATCAGGGAAATATAAATAAAAATGATGGCGTGATAGTTTTTATTCAAAATTCACTCAACTATACTAATGATATTGTTTCTATCGGTCTACATAAATCCATACAAATCAAACTACACCTTGATAATCATACATGTTTCACAATCACGTCCTTATACAGACAACCGTCAACAAACGCTGAAGAATATGTGAACGATTTGCAGAGTTATCTAGAACAAATGAAACGAATATTAACATTTGAAATCCTTGTTATAGTTGGAGATATCAATATTGACTTGAACGATGATTCAGAATTAATTTCTGAATATCTTGATTTATTGGGCGAATAAAACTTCTACTCTTTGATTAATAAAGACACTCGTACCCAAGGTTGTTCATCAGGTTGTATAGATCATATGTTTTTGAGTAGCACCAAACTGAATGCAGAAGGAATAGCTCAATAACATTTGACACCCAGATAACTGATTACAAAGCTATAATTTCGAATATTCCCTTAACATATTCCCTATCAAGTCAATGCACAGAAAACATTACGAGGAAAGTGAATTATCATAAAATGAAACAATGTATGACAACCTTCGATTGGACTTTTTATTTCAGCCTTACAAATTTGGATCAAAAAGGTGAATACTTTGTAGAAACAATGAAAAATCTAATAAAAACATGCACACACATAATACAGCAAAAAAAGTTTTAAAAAAAGACAGAGATGGATAACACAAGGACTCGTTAAGTCAATAAAAAGAAAAAATTAATTATACAGTGAATATAAAAGAAATCCAGATAATCAAATAACGTAAGATTCATACTTGAATTATAGGAAAAACTCTGTTTTGCAAGTCGTGATCATTATTGTAGGCTCCCGAGAAATAGAGACATTTTCACAGTATATGGTTCGGATTCGAAATTGATTTGAGAGTGAAAATTAACTCTTTATGTGTTATTTTTGTATACAGTGCTTTTCAGATAAAAGTATCCACCTTCAATAACTTTTGTAATACTGGTATTTAGGAAAAATCCAAAAACACGTCAATTTATGTTGGAAGGGGCAAGCATTATGGCTTATTTAAACTTACTGGAAAAACCACCCCCTCACCCCTAGCATCATCCCTTTTTTTTAAATTACTTCTCATATTTTTTATGTAAAATTTGGATACTCCTCTTTGAGCTGATTTCAAAAATGTATAATACTTGTAGGTTAAAGTGGTTAGTTTATGAGATAAACAATTTTTCTTTTAATAGCACAAATTTTACTTATTTTTTACTTTCACCTTATTTGCCTGTAATAAAATGGGTTGTACAACAGTTCAAACTCTTTAATCTTTTTAACTGTGCTATTTATTATAAAGTTACAATAAGTGTTCAAAATGAGTACCATTCACTTCCATACAATGGTATAATCTATTTTGAAATGCCTCTTTGACATTGCTTAATACGGCTGGATTTAATTGTCGACATTCATTTTCTGTCCTCTCTCGTAAATCATCCAGAGATTCTGGTTGGGTAGCATAAACTTTTGTTTTTAAATACCCCCAGAAAAAGATGTCTAGGGGTGTTAAATCCGGTGACCTAGGTGGCCACTCCATCATCTGCCCTGTTCTACCTATCCAACGAGTGGGGAATGTTTCGTTTAAAAATTGTCGGACAGGCATAGCATAGTGTGGGGGAGCAAATACCAGTAAATCTTCGGAAAGGTTATCATCATTTTCTATTATTGTTGTAATACGTGGGTCAACCCCTTCCCTGAGTAACTCAAGATATGATTCACCATTTAAATTTCCGTTGATGAAGAAAAGTCCGACAATGTGGTCACCTAGGATACCACACCAAACGTTTAACTTTTGGGGATGTTGTGTATGGAATTCACGCATAATATGTGGATCACTTTCAGCCCAATATCTACAATTATGCCTATTTACTAAGCCATTTAATGAAAATGAGCATTCATCAGAAAAGCAAGAATTGTTTAACAATTGTGGATTTTTATTGATAAATTGCGTCATTGATTCGCAAAACTCTAGACGACGATCAAAATCATCTTCATTCAACTCGTGCACCAACTTAACTTTGTATGGGTGGTACTTGAATTTATGTAGAACTCGGAAAACTGTAGAAGATGAAACACCGATCGCTCTACTTATTGTTGACAACGATTGGGGTTGTTGAGCCTCTAAGCTGACTTGCCCTAAAATTGCCACTTGGATTGCTTCGTTATTTACGAGTCCCTCTCGCTTATGCACTTTATTGCAAACAGACCCTGTTGTGGTAAATTTCTCCATCAGTTGAATTACATACTTATGAGTTGCATGTCTTCCGTCATGTAATTCGTTAAATATTCTAGCAGCAGCTCTTGCACAATTATTATTTTGGTAGTATAAACCTACAATTTCAATTCTTTCCTGTAAAGAGTAAACCATTTCAGCGAAACAAAATAAATAATGTATCAAAGTACACTATCAATAGTGACTACAAATTCTAGTTGACAATGTCAAACTTTAATAAAAAGTAGAGTTTTTTGTTGTTTGGATTTTTGAAGTAGAATAAATAGCACAGTTAAACAGATTAAAGATTTTGAACTGTTGTACATCCCATTTTAGTACAGGCAAATAAGGTGAAAGTAAAAAATAAGTAAAATTTGTGCTATTAAAAGAAAAATTGTTTATCTCATAAACTAACCACTTTAACCTACAAGTATTATACATTTTTGAAATCAGCTCAAAGAGGAGTATCCAAATTTACATAAAAAATATGAGAAGTAATTTAAAAAAAAAGGGATGATGCTTGCCCCTTCCAACATAAATTGACGTGTTTTTGGATTTTTCCTAAATACCAGTATTACAAAAGTTATTAAAGGTGGATACTTTTATCTGAAAAGCACTGTATATACTTTCGTAACAACTACTTCAATATGAACATTGAATTATACAAAAAACACTTTTTTCTATTCAGTTTGTACTCCAAACATTTGTAATGACATTGAATCAGATATAATTAACAAGATTACTACACAATATAGTGATGAAAGAGGTAAAATTTCGTTTACTTGGAACACTGTCATCCTCACTGGTGGACATACGATTTTTTGGAATAAGGAACATAAAGGTGTCTCAATAGGGTTTCTCACAAAAAAAATATGTCAAGGTACGCAGCACAGGTGAATACAGTGATCTTGTTGATGATAAAGTTGGTCTATGCACGGCGGCTACATTTATTTCATCCGATAAACAAAAGTGATTGAGAATATTGATGATGTATTAGTCCTTGTAGGACGAAAAAGCAGTAACGTTAGTCACAAATACAAGTGGTAGAATAAACATTGAAAGTTTAATTTCTCATTTTTCAAAATTGATTTTTTTGTATTTGTCGAAAGCTTTCATTTAACTTGACTTGAATGTATGTTTGTACGTGAAGGTGAAATCTTGCAAGTTAAATTTGACCAACTTCCCGCGTTCCGATTGCTACAAACGGCTGCAGACATTCAACTTGAATAGTATGTCTCGTAAATGATCCTGGTGTTTTTGAAAGAGTTCGGGAGTCGATGAAGAGAAGTTCTTGTGAATTAAGAAACATTACATGTAATTTTTGTTAATGAATTGTTATTGTCGAAATTCTATTTTGCTCCGTATCATCGAAACAAAGAGCCATATCAAAAGAGCATCAAAGGACAAAATATCCTCGAAATAGTTCAAGGAATAGTCCTTCGAAGTTTTGCCGCATGTTCAATAAACACCCTGTATACAATAACAAAATTAATCGTTACTATACAAAGACTAATAACAAATTTCATGTTCTTACAACCAAAACTGAAAATTCTACAAAATCATTATTTTTTTTAAGAGACTGAATGATTTCAAAAAACTGGTTCAATACATTAAATCCTCTGTCTCTATGTAGTTTCAAAGCTCAGCTAAAATAAATATAGATAAAATAAATATAGTTTAAAAAACTAAAAAATACGATTCTGAAGAACATCGAACTAAAAAATTAAAAATATTTTTTTAATGAGCTTAAAACAATTATTGTGAAAAAAGCGAGGAGCGCTTGATATACAAAAAATAAGGCACAAAGCGCCCACGCTTTTTTCACAATAAATACTAGTATTTTCCTTTCGTTATTGTTTCAATCTCATTAAAAAAAATATTTTCAACTCTTTAGTTCGATGTTCTTTAAAAGCGTGTTTTTTAGTTTTTTAAACTATATTTATTTTTCATTTTTCAGTTTTGTGTGCTATAAAAGTGTGTTTTTTAGTTTTTCTGAACTATATTTATTTTATCTAAACTCTGGGATCAAACAGCTGTATATTGTTTAGAAAAATGGCCATTGATAATTTCCAATTCCGGAGAGGAAGCCTGAAAATCAGCTACCAAGCCCAAGGTAGCAGGCACGCAAAGAGGGTTACAGGCGCACGTATTAGTAAAAAAATACTTTTTTTAAATGAAGAAATACATATAAAGTGAGTTCGAATTATATCAAGGAGATTACGTAGAGCGCGAATAGATCAAGCAATAATGTCGATAAATCTGTCAAATACAAATCCCGAGCTTAAGAGTTACAAGCAAACAAACATACATATATACAGGTGGAGCTAATAAAAGCGTGTTAATTCATAAAAAAGATGTCATATGTAATGTCATCTAAATATTCAAATGAGCATAAGGATTTGAATGTATACTCGTATTGGGTATTCTTATTTTGAATGAATATTTCATTTCATTTTATATTTCTGTCGATGACAAACTATATCATTGAAAACAGAGACTGGGGTTTTCTTGAAAAAAGTTTTTGATTCCAGAATATCCTATAATATCAACAAAATAAATTATTCATGAAGTAACTTTCAAAACACATTCCGCAACAGGTTGATCATATCATAAAATCGATTATCATAATCTGAAAACAACCAATTATAGTGCCGTGATGAGATGCATTAGTTGACTCAATTAGTGTAATATATGAGAATCCCACAATAAACAACGTTGTTCGTTCGTAAAATTATTGAATACAATAGTCAAATCACACCTCACTTACAATATGATTTAACACATAGACTTATTTTCATGAAGGGGCCATAAAACTTCGGAAATGGTTGTTGAATTGATCGAATTGATATTGCACAATTAATTATAATTGGAATATGTTAGTGTACGAATTAATAAACATAATAAATTACAACTATGCATACATCTAGGCTTGCATATTACACTTGTATGTATATAGATTTCTTATAATAAAACCGGTATGATGGTTAGATGTGTGGTGGTGGTATCTGTTAGTATAATAGTAATAATAATAATGGTCTTTATGGTTAGTAATTGAAAAAATCATGAACTTTCAAATAAGACATCACCTTGAAAAATATAATATATTGCCTTCTGAACAATCAGGGTTCAGACCGGGACACAGTTGTGCTACAGCCTCACTTAACATTGTTGATGATATTATTAGAGAGACAGATGGAGGAAAAACAACTGTTCTCATTCTCTTAGAATATTCAAAAGCATTTGATACGATAAACCATGAAATTTTACTCTCTATTTTACACTTTATAGGTTTTTCGGACAGTGCTATTAGTTTTACGTGTACTTATCTACAGGAATATGTGAAGGCAGCTGTGGGTCAGTCAGCAAGAGAGAAGGTCATTTGTGGGGTTCCACAAGAGTCTATTCTTGGCCCCGTACTATTTAGTATATACACAAGTGATTTCAATTCGAGCATTACAACTTGTAGAGTCCACTTTCATGCTGATGATACACAGCTGTATCACTCATTTGCTCCAGAAAATTGGTTTGAGGCTCAAAAAGTAACATCTGAAGATTTAAACCGATTAGTAGAAGTATCACATGCGCCTAAGTTCATAGATCATAACGATATCAATCGTATAGAAAAAATACAGAAATCATGTCTCAGATTGATCTACGGTATTCGCAAATATATGATCCAATATCTCACAAGCTAAGATCCGCAAAGTGGTTAAAAATGCAAGATCGTCGAAAACTTCATTTTCTCATTTCAACCCATGCAGTAATCAATAAACAGTGTTCCGTATATCTTCACAATAAAATAAAATATAGGACAGATATTCATAACCTTAATTTACGTCATAGCAATATTTCCGACTCGCCCGTTGATATTTTGAATTATATTACAAAGAACCATCTGAAATAATTTTTCCAAATATATTTGTAGCCCTCACAACCCTACTTATTTTGGTGGAATCTGATGACGAGAGATTATCAAAGCTGAAACTTGTTTCGTGTCGTTTTGTATTGGTGTTGTCTCAGAAGTTTATCTGTTGCAATGTTTTTATTTTATTTTTTTCAATATGTATCCAATATGGTTTTTGAATTAGTAATATTAACAACACGAAGAAACTACTTTTCGAGCCCTGAAGAAGAATTTAATTAAATTCGAAACGTCAGCAAGACGTTTCCTTCGATTTAATCAATTCCAATATTTCTTTGGTAGTATTTCCATCACTTCATTTATTCATTACTATGTTTTAATTGAAAAAAAAAGAGTTTTCACTCTCAATCTAATATTGGCAAATACCATTGAACTGATTTTTTTATAATATCGTTGATTGAACCAACTTTTTTTCTGTCGCTCAAATCAATAATTTCTGAAGCTGATATTGTTTTAATACACGATGATTCTTGACAAATTTTGTACAATAACAACGATATTCGGTAAAAAATTGAATGAAATAAATTCAACATGAATAATAAAAATTGAAATATAGGAAGAAATTTGAGAAAGAAACTCAATGAAAATGTCTCCTCTTGTTGTAATTTTGTCAAGCAGTCTCTACAAGCAAAATTCTTATGGATGAGATGTCAAATGAGCTATGACCTATCAAGAAGAATTGAATAAACAAAGACTTGGTAATATCACATCGTTATTTTGAAACCTGAAATCTTGTTACGAAATTTTGAACAGCCAAGAGCAAGGACAAAAAACCGCATTATAAATCGTTGACTTGTGTAACAAATTTTGGTCAGAATCAATTAAGCTATACCACAATGAATACTTCGTAGAAGGCAGATTATTCTCATAATGATTGTGGATAAAAATAGTTAGCCGTCTACAAATCACACAAAAAATGTTCATCACTCAGCTGACGGGTATTCAAGTAGTAATTTTTCATTTTTTTTGTTATATTCTTAATAAAGGTAGATGAGTACTCAAATAATAATACACATTACTTTTTTTGTCTGTGAATTGGAGTCTTCAACCTTTTCAGGTGTTCTGTGTGTTCACTTTTTTATAGTACAAGCATTGTGCTGGTTTTTTTCTAAACTACACAGGTTACAAGGTCGGTTTAAATAGCGAAACTTTCAGATTAGACAGCTTCATCAAAGGATTGTATCAAATATAAAATATCTGTGTAGATCTGGATATATTGAGAAAAAACAGCAGAAAATACTTTCGTTATTCTAGAAATACCACATTTTCTTCAACTGGTGTCACTTGACTTAAACTTTTCAATGGATTTGGATCGCTGGAGATTGAATTCTTGATCCCCTTTCTTGATGCTTATTTACGCTATACAAAGAACCTACCTGCATATTTCAAGATTCTAGATTCAGTAGCTTCGGTTGTACCCTAAAATAAGTGTGTCAGTCAATCAATAGGCGTGCCAAGATAGTTCTCAGAAAGCAAGCATTCTTCCGACTTACTTAATACTTATCGTTATATCATGACCAAAATTACACAAAACTTTCATGAATTGTAGCTCATAGTTATTCTGATATATAAGCTGTATTCATGTAAAGTTTCATCGAAATCCGTTCAGTCGTTTAGACGTGAAAGAGTCACAAACATACATCCATCCTCACAAATTTTCACAGTTATAATATTAGTATAGATATACAGTGTCACCATTAAAGTGCGCACCATATGGGAAACTTTTTTTTCGAAAAGTTTCAATGAAGTTTAACTTCGGCACTTGTTTGTGCTTTAAATTCAACTTGAAATGATGCGGCCAACTGCGACCCACTGACGTTCAGTGTTTGTCAAATTCCACTTTTTTTTTAATGAAAAAGTGCATTTCTAGATCGAATTTAACAAAAAGTTACTTGAAATACTTATGTCTACGGCAATTTTATATCTATATGTAAAATTTTATGCAACTAGGATAAAGTTAACGTTTTGCTTATTTTTGACAGATATCCCCTTTATTTCAAAAAACAAGTTCGGTTAATTGTCATCAATTCATGTATACATAACAAACTCATAATGGAGTTTAACTTTTCTGATAAATTTTTACGTATACGGACATTTTTAGAGAGAAATTAAAAATTTGCTATAAAAATTTTAACATGACTGGTGCAAAGTTTAAATCACTTGGCTATTTTCTTTAACAAACGTCAGTACCTTCAATTTTGAAAAAGAAGACACAACTCAAAAACTGCAATAAGTATTAATAAAATTACTAGAGTTGAAATTACATTAAAATTTCAATATTCAGTATTTACAGATTATTTATAAACACTAACTAGGGCGGTAAGGATGCTTAATCACGTTGAATAAAATTTTTAAGTAGGTCTTGACAAACAAAATGCAAGCTATGGTAGTGTTAAGTTGTTGATTTACTTGTCAAATTTTCAACAGTTATTGTTGCAATAATGTTGTCTCTTCATGAAAGAATAGAAACAGTTTTAATATGTAGTGAGAATACACCATACCGGCAAGTAGCTAACATTTTTAATGAACGGCATCCAGGAAAAAATGTTCAACATACTACTGTGTCAAGGGTAGTGTCGAAATTCAGAGAAACAGGATCCGTAGCAAATCAATTTAAGAAAAGGCACACTTCAAGTGAATATGATGAGGAGGCCCAACTTAACATTTGTTTGAAAGTTATTGAACACGGGCAAACGAGCATAACCGATATTATAAAAAATACCGATTACAAGAGAGAAAGTGTTAGAAAATTTTTATTAAAGAATAAATTTTGGCCTTAGAAGCCAAAATTTATTAACACATTAAAAGAACGAGATTTTGATGTCCTTTTGGGGTTTTCATTCTGGTTTCAAGGAGAGAGAGAGAAGAAAATGTAAAGTTTCCGTAAAAAATTGTATGGACAGAGGCAATTTCTTACTTTTTGCAAATGATTTGAAAATCTTTCGGCCCATTACATCACAGGAGGACTGATTAATCTTACAAAAAGACCTTGACTTTTTGTACAATTGGTGTACCGAAAATAATCTTCCCCTCAATACAAACAAATGTAAATACTCAAAATGCACCCCTAAACATGATGTTATTTCTCATGATTACTGCATAAATAACACACCCCTTCAAATAAGCACTCATCAAAGGGATCTTGGTGTCACATTTGACCCTAAACTGAGTTTCTCCATTCACTATGATACAATAACATGCTCAGCCAAACGGATGCTAGGGCTTATTTATCATAACTGTAAAAACTTTCGTAGCAGAAACAGTTTTTTAACTCTTTTCAATGCATACGTCAAATCTCGGCTGGAATATGCCTCCCTTGTATGCTCACCCATATTCAATGTCCACATAAACAAAATCTAGTCAATACAAAGAGGCTTCATGAAATATATTACTTACAAGCTAGAAGGAGTTTACCCTGAACAAGGCATCGACAACAGAATACTACTGAATAAATTTAATCTATTATCCCTTCAAAACAGAAGAACCTACTACTCTATAAATAAACTATATTTATTTATAAACTAGTGAATAATCTGATTGACTGTCCCGAACTACTTTCCCACTTCAACTTTCATGTTCCACGAATCAATTCTAGAAATGAACTGACTTTTTATCTACCAAATTCTAGGACAAACATATTACTCAAGTCACCAGTTGTTGCAATGAGCAAACTTTAGAATCAACTCTGTGAAAATCTCGACATTTATTATGAACCTATTGGTCAAGTTAAGAACCACGTTAAGAAACTTTTACACTCTAGTCAAAATACTTGAGCCCAAATTGAAAGTTATTCTACCATGTGAGCTTATTACTACTACTGTATTACTGCTGAATTATTTTTTTTGTAATTCACTTGAACTATGTTTTTACTTGTTAGCTCTATATCTGACTTATGGTTTTTTTCAATTACTCTTCTTGCTTGCTGCACACAAGTTTTCCACCTAATTTTTTGCTCAACTCTCATAAACGTTTACTATATTTTGTTATTTGTTTACTCGCTTCAGGTGTTTTTAGTTGATAAATTAATATTGTATTCATGTATATGTGTATATATGTATGTATACATGTATGTGTATTGTGTGTATATAGGCAGATATAAAACTGCAACATGCTTGTTAATATTAATATGTCATGTTATTGGGATTTATTCCTGTTTAGACAATAAACAATTTTATTTGTTGACTCACTGCACTTTTGTAAAATAAATATAGCTTGTTTCATTCTCTTGAATATTAAGCTTTTGAATAAATGAAATATTTTTAAGTCCAACCTGAATGTTATTGTGAAACGACTTGTTTATTTGTCGAAGGAAATACATGAATGTTTGTCTATATAATACTAACCAGTAGAGTAAATGAATTTTATCAATATTTCCAGATTATCTCAACTGATGAATATTAAATCTGACACGCTGTTAGATTTTCCCATAGTGCGTGTTAAATCTTGTGAAACGAAAAGCTTTTTTTTATTAATTTCAACACGCTTTTATTAGCTTCACCTTATGTATGTTTGTTTGTTTGTAACTTTCAAACTCGAGATCTGTATTTGACAGAATTATCGACATTATTGCTTGATCTATTCGCAGGCAGATGGCGCTGTACATAACTCCTTGATATATCGACATTATTGCTTGATCTATTCGCGAGCAGATGGCGATGTACGTTACCTCCTTGATATAATTCGAACTCTCTTAACCTACATGTATTTCTTCATTTGGAAAAAGTTATTTTTTATCAACGCGCGCCTGCTGCCTTATTTGTAACCCTCCTTTGCGCGCCTGCTGCCTTGTGCTTGGTAGCTGATTTTCAGGCTCCTTCTCCGGAATCGAGAAATATATGGTCATTTTTCTAAACAATATACGGCTGATTGATCCCAAAGTGTAGATAAAATAAATATAGTTTAAAAAGACTGAAAAACATGCTTTTACGGAACTAAAAAATGAAAAATAAAAATAGTTAAAAAAACTAAAAAACACGCTTTTAAAGACCATCGAACTGAAAAGTTAAAAATATTTTTTTATATATACAGGGTGTAACTGAATAACTGTGAAACATTTAAGGAGGTGATTCCTCATCGAAAAAAAGATAGGATCTTTCATATAAAGAAATTTCATTGGAGCATCCCTTGTTAAGATACAGCCCCTTAAAGGGGGTACATAAAATTTGTATAACAATTTTTTGCACAAGCACTGAAAAAGTTACAATATTGAAATTAACCTGACGTTTTGTACTACCAAAAAGATACTTAGAGAGAATTTTATTCGGTTTACCCCATGGTTGTGAGGGGTGGAAAATGCAACCGCTAAAATGTATTTCCAATGCAACTTTTTGTCTTATTATTTGTTTACCATTTGAAAATTTATTTCCAATATCCTGTTTCATTCTAAACAAAAAATGTCTCCTGGGTTTTTTGCCCAAAATACACCAGTTCGCAGCAAAAAATTATTTTAGGAACAACTACAGAGATACATCGTCATAAATGCGAAAATACGAAACTAATCTATCTAGTAGGTCGCTATTAGCTATAGTGACAATTAAATTGGTATGACGCTGTCAGTTTGTGAATTTTCGAAATTGAATTATTACTAATTGCGTGTTGTTGTTCTGTTCCTAATTTGTTACTTTGATAATTCACTTGTTATTAAAATGGCATACACAAATGAGGAAATGGCTGATATGCATTACGTTTACGGTTTGTCGCAGGTAAATGGGTTAGAAGCTTCTAGAAGATATGCTGAAATGTATCCTCAACGGCAGCATCCTTCACATAGAATATTTGCTCGACTTCATCAATGATTACGAGAATCTGGTTCATTCAACAAAAGAACGCAGGATTGTGGTCGCTATCGAGAAGTACGAACACCACAGCTTGAGGAAGCAGTACTTAATTTGATTGAAGAACAACCTACTACCAGTACTAGAAAGATTGCTTTCCAGCTAAATGTTGATCATATGACTGTATTTCGAATTTTAAAGGAACAACTCTTAAATCCTTACCATCTGCAACAAGTACAGGCACTGTTACCGTGAGACTTTCTGAACCGTCTTGAATTTTGCAATTGGATGCTGGAAATGATTAGAAGAAATTGTGACTTTCTGAAAACGATAGAATTCACAGACGAATGTAGTTTTTCTCGGGACAAGATTATTAATTTTCATGATTACCACATATGGGCAGATGAAAACTCTCACGCTATTCTCGAAACTAACCATCAAGAACAGTTTTCTCTTAACGTGTGGCTCGGAGTTATTGGGGATGATTTAGAGTGTTTTTGAGTTTTTCAAGCTATATTTATTCTATAACAAAATGAAACTTTTTCAATGAATTCCGTAAAATCAATAGACCTCTGGAAAATATAGCCAGTAATTCACTGACAACGAAATACTTCCCTTTTTGTATAAATATGTGCACAAAGAAAATAAATAGCTCCAAATTGGAATTAAGTGGATCCTCGCGTAGAATTTTTCGTATTCCGCTTTCTAATTAACAGCTGAAGTTAACATAAATATCTCGAAGGTGATCTTAACTTCGAATGTCAGACACGGTAATTTCGTTTCTTGTGTACGATGAACATTTGCTAGAGCTGAGAAATCCCATTTATTTTTTTCTGTATGATCTCACGTCTATCCTTGACTATGAACCATTAAAAACACAAAAAGTATATAAAGATCAAACGTCTTTCAAAATCCAACGTATTCTTCAGCTGGAAACAGTAGTTTGTACTCTGAAGTCGATAGCTTTTATAGTGTTTATTTCTTCAATTTTCAACTCCAAATCATGAAGACGGGGACTTGTTTATTGTTGGTAAGTGAAATTCAAGAGGCTAGATAATGCAACAAACAATTTTTTCAGAAGATTTGATTTTTGAAATTGTTGAAATATATACGTAGATAGATAAAGTGACTCATTGACGTTTTCAACTCAGACTTATGAAAACCTCAAGTGAGTTTTTTCATGTCGACAGCTTTGATCGCCTTGAAAAGTTTGATGAGAAGTTTTTCCGTAATTTTTTGTATTTTGTAGCAAAACAGACACATCTCAAACATCCATTATCAACAGATTCGAGTGGTCAAGATTAATGTAATAAATATGAAGAGAAATGTCACACATGTATCATTTTTTATGTATAGACTATTGATAATTGAGTCTACATTTGTTAAATCACTAAATTCTGGTGATTGGCAAGCATAGATCACAAAAGTGATATAAAAATCGTCAGTCAAAATAATATAAAAATATACTTGTATACTATGGAAACGAATACAATAATTAAATTCACTTCAAACATAACATATGTTCACATGTATATTCATAGTAATATTAATAATAGTCTTTATTGTGTCAAATAGGACATAACATCCAAAAGGCGAAGTTCTAAACAGCAATGTAGTACACTACGGGTTTGTTCTACCATTTAACCTCCACAGACAGCTGCGAGAACTGGCAACAAAAATATAACAAATACAAAAAACAATACAAAAAATTACTACATTATAAACCTGATATCCATCAGCATTCGGTATCCTGGGCTCACTGCATTTCCCTTTCTCATGATACCCATACCATACAGATATTTGCCATTTTCCTCTGGATGTGATTTGGTCTGTTTCCTGCACTGTAAATGCATTTCTTCAGTTGTCGGTATAAACAAATGGTTCATCAGTCCTTTGTTCTCAGCACAGCCCTGATTTGTTGAAGCAGTTCTTCATTTATTTTATTTTCTTCTTCAAAAATATTCTACCGCGTAGAATATGTTTGAATATTGTATTTTTGAATTTTGTATTTCGCCAGTAATCTTCATATTTCTTAGTTTTTCAGTTTTTGATCTGGATTTGTATCTGTTTTTGGTAACTCTACAGCTGATTCAGGGCTATTATATGGAGTTGATGATGATTCAAAAAGCAAATGATGATAGTAAAAATAATAATAATAATAGCTTTATTGTCGAACAGTTACCCATTTACAGGAGAATATAAAATTGTATTCACAATACTCAACTATAAACGAAAAATAAAATGAACAAAAAAGAAACACTAATTCTAATTACATGTTACCAGTTCTAATGATGTTATGAAGGTTACTGAAAAATAAATCACCATGGGCACAAATGCTATTGAAATTTGTGCACATAACATATATTGGGGAATTGAGCATAATGTTAGTTGTTGCTCTGAGAGGTCTAAAAATGGATTGAGATCGTGAAGCTGGCCGTGGTACATTGAAGTTAATTTGTTCAAGAATTTTAAGATAGTTAACTCTCTAATTCACTAACTTGAATAAAAATATGAGCGAAGCACATTTTCTGTGATGCTCTAAACTAAAAAGTTCCAAACGTTCATATATGACATCATTACTGATACCCCTCAGGGTGAGAACCATCTATTCTGAAAATTAGAAAATTTACAAAACTTTCTTTGAACTCTTTCAATGGCTATGAATGAATTCTGAAACTTTTTGTGAAATATGTCTACGAAATGTTAATTTATGATCGAATATTACCCCTAGGTCTTTGATCTCATTACATCTCAACAGATCTGAATCCTGTATTACATAAGGGAATATATAAACTTCTTTTTTTCGACTATAACTCACTACTTTACATTTCTCCACATAGAGTTTCAATTTATTATTGCTACACCAAGCATCAAGAAATTGTAATTGAGATTGAAGATTTACACAATCACCTACTTCCTCGATTATGGAAAATAATTTCAAGTCATCCGCGAAGCATAACCGCTCACAAGCTAAACTTTCACATAAGTCATTAATAAACAATAAAAACAAAAGAAGACCTAGGTTGGAGCCCTGAGGCACACCAGAAGAATCTATATATGTTCTAGATGTATAACCGTTATAGGACACGCATTTATTTACATGATCAATTTTATCAAATGCTTTAGAGAAATCCGTGTATATAACATCAATTTGTCCATTGTTATCTACTGTCTCGGGAATAAATTGAGTAATAATGACTAGATTTGTAACAGTAGAACGCTTAGTAACAAATCCATGTTGATAATTTTAGAAAACATATATAAAATAGATATGGGTCTGTAATTCTTTATATATGATTTTTCACCACTTTTGTATACAGGACATACTACATACTTAAGCTAATTTCCAAATATCTGGGAACGTTCCAGATATCAGACATGAGTTAAAAATTGTCGTCAAAGGTTTTGCCAATGCTCCTGCACAATCCTTCAACAAAAATGATGGGATCATTTCTGGGCCTGATGTCAGTTTGTCCTTTAGTTTTTTAGTTGCAGATACAACCACATTTTCTTGAATGGGGTGAAAATGAATATGAACATTATTATTCACTGTACCAACTTCGTTCAAAAGTGAGCCAGATTTTGAACACACCTCACTGAAAAAATTACTGAAGGCATCAACAATATCTTGAGGATTCTCGAGTTTGTTTATATGTATGTTTGTAACTCTCAAGCTCTGGATCTGTATTTGACAAAATTACCGACATTATTGCTTGATCTATTCGCGGACAGATGGCGCTACACATAACTCCTTGATATATCGACATTATTGCTTGATCTATTGGCGGGCAAATGGCGCTGTACGAAAATATCAGTGGTAATTTTTCCAAACAATATACGGCTGATTTTATACATACGATTTTAAAGCATATGAAACTAAAAAATGAAATATAAATATAGTTTAAAAAACTAAAAAACACGCTTTACAGAACATCGAACTGAAAAGTTAAAAATATTTTTTTTAAATAAGCTTTTATTAAAACAACGATAAAAATAAAATAAAAACAACAATAAAAATTAATTGGCGCTCCGGGGCGACTTCATTGATTCCAGTGGCGCATTTTCTTTTTCAGCTGCAGGAAAACCCGGAAAAACCTGCTTAAAACAATAACGAACGAAAAATACTATTATTGTGAAAAAAGCGTGGGCGTTTTGTGCCATATTTTTTGTATAGCAAGCGCCCATCGCTTTTTTTACAATAATACTGGTATGTTTCGTTCGTTATTGTTTTAAGCTCATTTAAGAAAAATTTTTAACTTTTTAGTTCGATGTTCTATAAAAGCGTGATTTTTAGTTTTTTAAACTATTTGGGAGAAACAACAAATCCAGGACTGCTGCTATTTTTCCAGGGATAAAAAACATTGATTGATATCGAATCGGTTTTAGGACTTTCAAAGTTAAAATAAAGATTAGATAGGATTTCATAGACACTTCAAAACTTTGCAGCCAAGGTCAGTTTTTGGTCTTATTGTCTTATTTCGGATTTCTAGTGTGAAGTATTTTACAAATCTTTATTGAAACGTACGGAAACTCTTTCTTTCTCTGTTTATCTCTATCACTATCACTGTTTATCACTTTTATTTTTTATATTCATATTCATAATTTTTTTTCAATTTCACTTATTGTTTCAGATAATGGCCTGTAGTCTGGTAGTTATGACCTGTTTCGCTGCCCCCGCTCCCCATGGACACGGTGGTTATGGAGGAGGGGGCGGTGGTACAAAAGTCATCATCATAAAAAAGGGATATGGGGGTGGACATGATCACGGAGGATATAGCCACGGAGGCCATAGCCATGGTGGACATGGAGGAGGTCATGGGGGAGGATACGGAGGAGGACATGGAGGAGGATACGGAGGAGGTCATGGGGGTGGTTACGGAGGTGGATTCGGAGGAGGTTATGGGGGAGGCTACGGAGGTGGTTTCGGAGGTGGTTTTGGAGGAGGATATGGAGGAGGCCATGGGAAATGATGACAATTCCCAGCTAGATCTATAAGATGAATGTTTTGCTCAAATTATTACCTATTTTATACAGTTGGGAGTTTCATAGACTTTTTGGGAATTAGTGAATGACGAAATTTGTGTGGGAGACGATGTTTGTCATCTTCATATTCATGTATTTATATGCGAGCAAGCAGTGATTTATCGAATTTATTTTTTCATATGCAGCAAGAGATCGTGTGAATAAAATTCTTAACCAGAGTTTTCATGTTTTTTTCATTAATCGAATACATGTATACCAAGTTTATCCGGTTGAGTGTACTCTTATAACACAAGTTATTCCAATATTTCGATGATGAAAATGATGATGATGATGATGAAGTGTTATTAATTGAAAATCCTCCATCCTCCAAAGGGAGGCTTTAACCTTCTTTTCAAAAATTAAAAACTCTTATGAATCATATCAATGAAAATACAGAATTATTTTTGGTTTGAAAGTCATGTAAATTTTTATCAATTTCTAGTAAAAACGCATAGATCTCACTGATTACTGAGAGCCAATCTTTCATCTATTACTTTTATGTGAACTGATTATATCTTTAAGTAGTATTGACGTTTGACCAATATATTCACTACTACAATTTAACTATAGAATGGAATAGATTAATTGAGATTGGAAGTTTACAGGAGTAAAGTATTTTCTGATGTTCTGTCAAGGAATGGAACCCATTGTTCGTTGTTTTCAGTTTCGATGGTAAACTGTATATGTAAGGGTTATAACTATTGTAGATGTCCACAATCTTAGATATTCCATCTTGAGGAAGGGAGATGATAATGTCGTCGACATATTTTTTACAAGAAAGAAATTAAAGGGAAGTACCTGTAAGACCAAATCTAGCAGGTCATCTATGACATACGCTGCCAAAATGAGGCTAATCCATTCAAAACTCATTAATATAGTTTATTGTATGATTTTCACTGTGAAAAGTTTTACAAAAACAGCGACACGTGTTTCGCTATATAATAGCTTTACGCTATTACGGTGCCAGTCTATTTGGCACCGTCTCCTCTCTTCGCATGACTTAGTGGTTAGTGTGCGATAGACATATATCGTTAGCAGTGAGCATATAACAAAACTATCACCACCTCATTAAAGCTATATAACTATATATACAGCTATATATGTATATATATATATATATATATATATATATATATATATATGAAATCGAGAAAGGTTAATGCAGTCAAGCTGCTGGAAAATAATTCCATGAAAATCAAAAAATAAATAGATTAGTACTTTTTGATCATTCCCATATTGATTTCAATTTAAGAGCCACCGGTAGACAGCTGTTTCAGCCTATTGGGCATCGTCAGTACCGGGCAGGCGGTCCTCGATTGAAGACAAAATGAGAAAAACCAAGAAAGTACTTGATAAAAATAGCTGCGTAACCGCAAGCGAAACATCACCAATAGGTGATTCCACTTATGTTTCGCTTGCGTTTACGCAGCTATTTTTATTCTTCAAATATGTTTTTTATTTTGATTTTATTTTGAACAACCTATCAAGGAGGTTACTTATATAGCGGCATCTGAATAGCTCAAGCAGTAATTGATAGTTACGTACAGCGCCATCTGCCCGCGAATAGATCAAGAAATATCAATGAGGTTAAGTACAGCGCCATCTGCCAACGAATAGATCAAGCAATAATGCCGATAATTCTGGTAATACAGATCCCGAGCTTGAGAGTTACAAACAAACATACATACAAACACGCATACATACATACATACATACACACAGGTGAAGCTAATACAAAGCGTGTAAAAAGGTTTTGACTCCTCACTGATACAAGGAAGATTATTTAAATGTACATAATAAAATTGTTGTATAGTTTGAAATTATAATTTACTGGCTGTAGACCACAGAAAGTGATATTATATAATTGACACTGACAGCTGTCCTGTGATTCAGTTTGGAAAATCGTTTGTTTGTAAGTTTATGTTTAAGTGTGGAACAAAAGAGAACAGTTATGGTGCAAATGTGATCAGAGTCATCTGTTGTTTTGTGAGATTATTAATGAGAACTTTATTTATATATATAAAGCCCGTGTTTCGAGCTTTTGGCCCATCTTCAGTATAGTGCAGACAAGTGTAAGGATGGACAACAAATACACGGAGCCACCAGCAGGAACCAGCTGCGCATTTGTGGTTTCAGTTTATAGATCTTGTATTTACAAGATAACTATCAAAATCACCACGGAGGCAGCTATAGCTACCTGGGTGACATCCGGGTCCAGGAAATAATACAAATACGAAGGTTATCGAGTGTCTTGATATAGATAAAGAAGTTATTGATCGGACATAGCACTCAAGAAAGTGACAAACCATAGACACGTGTTTCGGGAAATCATATTTCTTTCAAAAACAAAAAGTATAGCTAGGCAACACATTACGGTATCAGCGTGAGTTGATTTCCTAGATAGAATGAAGTAAAAAAATTTCTGAACATCCTGCTCAGACAAGTAACCACTTTCTTTTCAAATGCGTAACTTCTCAGAAAATACTCTTTCAGGGTTTTGAAAAACTCTTCCGTCATTGTACTAATAAAGTCATTGTTGAAATAAATGGTCCTAAGTTAATTCATCGAGTGGATTTTCCAATTTCGACGTCCAATTAGCATAATATGTCTAAACAAACTACCGAAGGTAGGTACTCAGTTTTGAATGTCAGACGATGTCGTTTCTTATGTATCGTGAACAATTGTTAGAATTGAGAATTCCCCATTCGATTTTTCAGCGATGTTCTAACATTTATCCTTGACCATTATGAACTATTCAATCCATAAAAGTATATAAAGATGAATGATCTATCCTGATTCAACGTAATCTTCAGTTAGAAACAGTGATTTGTAGTTCGTGTCCGAGAATTCCAAGTGGCTATTGAAATTATCAATCTAACATCATGAGGATTGGAATGTGTTCTTTGTTGGTGAGTGGGATAGTGAAAATTATAAGTGATTTCAAAATGAAAATTCTCATAAATAACAGATAGAAATTTGCAATGTTGAAGTTATAGTTTTATATATCAAGAAATATCTGATTTTTCCTAAAAAAATATTCACCGTTCTAAAAAACCAACCAAAATTGAATAAATAAATGATATTTCTGATATTTTTATAAAGAAAACTATGAACTTCAGGAATAAAACATTTTATTCATAACATCGATAATGAGCCATATATCAATTATATAAGGAAAAGGTGAAAAGAAATCAGTTCAATAAAGGCAGTGACTAGAACAAAAGTTATTAAATTGAAGGTAAATGTCTTTAAAATATAGGCAATTTTTTTTTATTCTTTGCCTTATTCAATACAGATTCTGTTTCACTATTGAATATATTTAGGTTTATAACTATTATAATAATAATGATAATAAAGGTTTTTTATTAATTTTCAGTTAGGTACTAAAAAAGTAAATGGGCGAGATTCATTATGTTCTTCCACCTAACCCAAAACAGACTACTGAATGCCAAATCAGAACAAACACAAAAAAACATTAATTACTTTCAAATGCACTTACGTTACAAGGAATATAAACATTGCCATCTCTAATTAATAAATCCCAGTTCAAATTGAAGATAAAGATTAGTCAAAGAAACAGTCATCATTTTTTTAAACATTGTAAGTGGTAAATTAATAATTCTCAGATCGAACTAAGTAATAATTCTCAGATCAAACTGAAGATAAAGAGTGGGAAAAATGAACAGAATTTAAAAAATGAAAATAGAAGTTACTATCTATCGAGATATCTGATGATACGCGTCCGGAAAGTCGATAACGAGTGCTGATATGATAAGAAAATCTCATATCTTCGTCAATCTACAAACCCAGATTCTCAACTTTATTAGAAAGTGTTAATGGACCCCCTCCAATCTGAAAACCACCTAAGTTGTTTGCAATGCATTTTTTCTTGCGTTCTTTCAACCAAACACGATCGCAACAGTTCATTTGAATTCAGTTTTAGACAATGATTCACAGAAAATTGACCAAAATCATACAGATCCAAATTCAAAGCACTATCATCATCATTATCAGCATATTATTTTTTTTCAAAAACTACACCTCACGATTCGATCTCTACAAACTTTATTTGAAAAATATATCACATGTTTCGCTAGCAGAGTAGCTTTTTGAAGTGATTTATCAAACTGTGCCAGTGATAAATCACTTGAAAAAGCTACTGTGCTAGCGAAACATGATGTGATATATTTTTCAAATGAAGTTTTTGGAGATCGTATCGTGAGGTGTAGTTTTTGAAATTACTATGGATCTTCATCAAGTAACGCCGGAATCAATCAGACAAAAAAAATAGCATAATAGTGCTGCGTGCATGATAGGAAGGACTTAGGAAAATTGCAAGTATATAGACTGAAGAGTAGGGGCCCCAATACGAACCCTTGTGGTACTCCTTTATCACCATATAGTACTGCCTGAGTTCTATCGCTTAAATAGCAGACTAGAAAGTTTGGTAGTTTTTCTGCTGATCCCTACAAAATTAAAAATGGCTTGTGATATTCTGTGATTGGGAGTACCAAATACCTTAGAATAATCTTGTAATATCAAAACAGATACTTCTCCTTCATCAGTAGCATCAATAATGTCATCAGTAATTTTTAGAAGAGCCGAAGTGCAGCTATGACCAGGCCTAAAACCAGATTGGTTATTTTGAATAATATCGTTTTTCGATATAAATGTTTTCGAATTTGGTTTCCAATGATATTCTCCAAAATTTTTGATGAAGTGAGAAGTATACTAATTGGTCTGATATCATTTAAGCCGCTAGGATTAGAATTCTTGGGCAGAGGTATAATGTGAGCTTGTTTCCACGCTTTTGGAAAAATAGAATTTTCCAGAGAGTAATTTATAAGATGTGTAACGTGTGACAGTAAAAACGGAGTATAAAGATGTAACGTTTAAATATTAATGCCTCCGTACCTGTTGCTCTGCTTTTCAATTTTTCAATCATATTAAATATTTCTGTCTCATTGACTTGCTCAAAATTGAAGAGGAGAATATTGAATGTTTCAGATTATTTTCATAATATTTAATATAATTCTCATCAGGTTCGAGATTAGGAATATTGTTAATGAAATGATCATTTATAGTATCACTATATAATTCTGAAAATATAAATATAAATGATTATTAAAGAAAAACTCATTATTCTTAGTTTGACGGTGCTATAAATTCATTTTCGATCAATTGCTTCAGAAAAATGTTACGTTTTATATTTTGAGAATAACTGAATGTAACTTGAAACACTGTACATATTCCTACGTGTAAAAGCTTGTTTTCAGTTCGCTTGAAATGTTGATTCAAATCAGGGCTTTTAGCAGGCCATTGTTCAGGCCTTCTTTTTTCAAAAGTTTGAATAAAGTACCCCAAACTGCCGCAAATATACAGAAATATTTTGAAGTGATACCGCCGAAATAAACACCATCAAAAGTTTTTTCTTTTGCTGTGTATTTCATTTTGCAATTAGAAATCGAGAGCAATTGCTATTTTCAATTCCATAACAAAAATCTCCAATTAATTGAGAATTACCTAGTGAAAAATAAGAGCCCTTATTGGAAAAATAATTGAAGAAAGAAGCTTCTCCTCCCAAAATACAGGGGTGAATCCCAATTACCAGAAAATTCCATTTGTAGAGAATTCATCTGATAAACTTGGAATGCTACTCAGTACCGAGCAAATTAAAGTGGCCTTTTCAAATGAAAATACAGTTGGAAAGCATTTTTTCTCGAAACGAATAACAAAAACATCACAAGAAATACAATCCAATATAGTGTACAAATTGAACTCTTGAAGCGGTCACAAATGATATGTTGGTCAAACCGGACGGTATCTTAAAACACGAGTTTCAGAACACATGAAAGACTCTAAGAAACTGAATATAAAAAACCACACAGCTCTCGTTGAACACGAAAAAGAATATGGAGACATTTTGATCATCCAACTATACTAGATGTTCAACCATATTTGTCCAAAAGACTTTTGAGCGAAATGATACATGTCCTCAAATGCAATAGTGTAAACACTAGATGAGATGTTGATGGTCTTGATACTTCATATTTCAATTTGATACGTAAAATACCTGAATAACTCACCCTTTTTTCATTCTTTTTCTTTCTGCCATTGATTAAAAAACAAACACCACCTCATCAGAATCACAGAGTTTTTATTTTTTCTAAATATTTATCTATGTCTGATGGTTTTTAAAATAGTAGTATTATCAACACGAAGAAACTACTTTTCAGTGGGTAATTTAATTGAGAACTCATTATTTCTCGTGATATTTAAACGATAATAATAATAGATATAAGTTTTGTGGAAGGTTTATTCATGAAAATTCATTGTTACAGAGCCCTGAAGAAGAATTTAATTAAATTCGATACGTCGGCAAGAGAAAATTGTTTTTTTAAGATAAAATTGACGAGATGAGCAAAATCATTACATTTTTTACAATTTATTTGAACTGGCAGGTCTTTCAAGTTCTAATGGAAGATAAGAATGAAAATATGGCTTGGAAAGTGAAAACGAGTATATCTCACCAGAAATTTATAATGTGGCGAAGGAAAATCTTTTTCTAAAGTTTGTCACTTAACAACAAAGTTAGCTTTGTCTTACATTATTTTGCTACAAATGCAAGATATTCAAAATTGAATAAAATAACATGAATAGGGAATATTCCTGAATGCATTTTTTGAGTTGCTCCTTGTTATGAAATTCGAAGGTATTATTCACATTCCGAATATCTATCACAAATGAACTCCATTTCGAAACATTCTTGATATATGTCATAGAAAAAATATAATATTCTTTTCTCTAGAAACAGTCATTACCCCCTCGAATGGCAAACTTCTCTCTCATTCTCAATTGCCACATCTCTCACTTACTACACTACATACTATAATATTTTCGAAAGTTCATATTCACATTTTTTCACAGATCCTGATCTGTGGCCTGCTATTCACCAGCTGTCTCGCCGCTCCCGCTCCTCATGGTTGGGGAGGAGGTTCAAAAATCATCATCATAAAGAAAGGTTATGGTGGCGGACATCACCATGGATATCATCATGGAGGATACAGTCCTTGGGGACATGGAGGAGGTCATGGGGGAGGCTATGGAGGAGGATATGGAGGTGGCTTTGGGGGAGGTTTTGGAGGAGGCTTTGGAGGTGGTTTCGGGGGAGGTTACGGTGGTGGCTGGGGAAAATGAAGACGTTATTTATAGAATACGAAATGTAATGAACATTGATTGAACTCTGTCGGAGGGGTACAGTTTCATGTGAATGCATAATATCTAAGTTTTGTGTTTCATCTTACTCACCCCAATTCTAACAATCATTTATTCGGATATAGAACAATTATTTGTCTAAAAAGAATGAGTTCTCAAAAATACTCGTGATCGTCGTGTACCATACTTTTAGTTTTAGTTTTTGTACGTGCCAAAACATTGTTTGAATAAATATTTTTATTAGAATTTTGTTTAATTTCATCAGCATTGAATTTTTGGTTTACTACTTCTGAATCGTTGAACGGAAATATGGAAACGTTTCAAAGAAAGGAAGAAAGAAAAACTACAATGAAAACTCTCTATACAGAAACGTATAGTAGTTTTTTTTAGACGCAAGCTGACTTGTGAAATGTTTTTAGTGATAGCCAAATTGACAATTCCATCATGTTTCATGGAACCAGCAGGTAGGTATTCGACATGAATTAAAATTGACTATTGTAATTTCTAATGGCTTTGTCTGTAGGTCAAAATAATGCGATTCTGCTTACAAATTCATGCCGAGTACCTACCAGCTGGTATCAGACTCTTCTGTATCTGTAAAGTAGGTAGGGTGAGTGTAGGCCCATAGCACTAACTATTAACTAGTGAAACCACTACCTGCAAATTAATTTGTCCGCTTTTCAATCTATTGTTGACAAAATTGTTTTCAAAAATCGGTTTGCAAAACCTCTCACTACCTCACCTAACCCCACGAACACACGGCACTGATAAATAAATATTGTGAAACGGACAAAAAATTAATATTCAGCCAGTCCAGCTAGCCGAGTCTTTATTCTATAACTACATTTGATAGCACGTTTACTAACTATCTGCGCGACTAGGAGCCACAGGCAAGAAATGTTTATGACTGTACTCTTATTTTTATTGCCGTTCCAATTGGGAATGGATAGACTATACATGATGTTTAAACAATATACATAATTTCGTCCACATTTTAAACATCAAAAGATTCTGAGTACTTACGAATGGAATATTTTATTGGTTCGGCTAATAATATTCTGTTTTCAAGAATATGTGAGGGTGGATGTTGAAATACTGATGTGTACTTCGGCAAATTGAATGATATTTGTGAATTCAGAGGTAGCTTACAGATTCAATTATTTTGCACTTCTAGGAGAACATTGAAAATTATTTTAATTTGTGTCTCCAAGTGTCAACCCGGACAATTGACTTATTATCTAATTATTTTGTTTGCCACACGAAACAATCGCATGTATATAAAAATAAAAACTACTCATCATTCATGCATTACGTTACTTTAGCAATTCGAATCTTGTTTTCACTCTCCATTTTTCTCATCTGCCAGTCAACAAAAGTTATGAAGCTAGGACTTTTTACCATATTGGTAAGTACATCAGTTATTTGCTTTAATGGAGAATTTCATCAGTTCGGACTGTCTAATATGATATAAAATAATTTGAAATTCCTGAAGAAATCAATAAAATCAAAGTGATTGGCAGAAAATAACAATTATATCAAGCAAAAAAACCTGAAATGACATAATAGTGAATTAAAATACAATCAACAATTGAAAATTGAAGAATTTGAAAGAAATAATAATTTAAATATTTCAAGCCAAGTTACTTCACGATGTTTCGATTGTTAGTATCCACAACCGTCTTCGGGTGATAATTTTATTGGTTCTTTGAGGGATTTCAAATCATTTTTATATCATATTGGATAATGGATCTCCGAACTAATGGAACTCACATCGAATATTACTTCTTATACGTAGTTGGAAATGTTTAAGCTATCTGAGATCAGAACGATTAGAAAACTCAAGTGTGAACAATATGAGAAATATAAATAAAGAAACCTTCGATACATCATATTTAACCAGTTGAGTGTTTTTAATGTGTATAAAATCTCATCAAATGTTCTGATACCATAGATCAATCTCAAGCAACTATTTTGGAATTTCTTTCAATTCACTTGATGCCAATGGTGTTTATACAAGGGGGCATAAATAACATTGGAGTAAAGAGTCACATATCAAACTTTCAATTATTTTATTCAACAACTTTTTTTATTGAATCAGTTTGAGATTATGGTAGGTTTTCGGCTACAAACCCAGATTCTTAATTTCATTTGGAGGCGTTGAAGGACCCCTCCAATCTGACAATCACCTAAGTTGTTTGCAATAAATTTTTTTCTTGCGTTCTCTCCACCAAAAACGATTGCAACAGTTTCATTTGAAATTAGATCAAAATGCAAAGCACTCTACAGGTTCGAATGATGAATATAATTGTGTATCATCAACATAATAGTGCTGCGTGCATACGAGGAAGGACCTAGGAAAGTTACAGGTATAGAGGCTGAAGAGTACGGTCCCAAATACTGACCCTTGTGGTACTCATTCATCAATTTTTGAACATTTTGAGATTTCTAAAGAAGTGAACGTTGAATGTTCAAGCCAGTCTCAAGTATACCTACATAGTAGTATGAATGGACTGACACCTATCAGAAAACGTGGTATTACGCCATTCGTGGTATTAGCCAGGGGAGTAGATGTTTTCTGATAGGCGTCAGTCCATTCAACCCACTGTGTAGGTATATTCGAGACTGGCTTGAACATTCAAAGTTCATTTCTTTAGATTTGTTTACTACCAGTCTTCAAGCATAGCCCACTGACTGAGAAAATTTTGAGATTTTTCTACCATATAGTACTGCCTGAGTTCTATCGCTCGAATAGCAAGATGAAAGTTCCTACAAAATTGAAAATGGCTTGTAATACTCTATGATTGCCTACGAGGCCTATGAAGGCCTCAAAATAATCTAGTTATATCAAAAAGATACTTTCCTTTCATCAGTGACATCAATTATGCCAGCAATAAGTTTTAGAAGAGCAGCTCTGCCCTGGTTATTTTGAATAATATAATTTACGCTTGAGGAAGCTATTGTATAGCGAAACACGTGTCGCGGTTTTTGTGAAACCCTTCATAGTGAAAATCAAAGGATAAACTGTGTTAATTAGTTTTAATATGGATTTCCATCAAGTATCCGCCAGCTCTATTCAATTAAAAATTATGTTCGTAATATTTAATAATGTCCTCATCAGATTCGAGATTAGGAATGTTGTTAATGAAGTGAAGAAAAAACCTTATGACGAAAGGACGAAATGTCAGCTAAAGCTGCTTACCTATATATGCATATAAACCATCACTAACAGAATTCAAAATAAATAAGTCTGATGACTGTACACAGTATGTGTATACTCTTTGGGTTAGATCTGTCCCGCACCGATGAGCGATAATGCATCGAAACGGGTTTGTAGGTGATATAATTGATTGATTTGTTCGTGGTGCTGTTGCTGGAAGAACGAAGAACATCTTTAAGACTACTGTGTGTGAGGCATAACTTGCATAAATGTTTGTCGAATATAATTCAATGTTCATCGTGGTATTATCCAGGGAAGTAGTTTTTCCAGCAGGCTTTCACCGTATCCTACTGTGTAGGGACGTTGGGAGAAATTGACATTTCCAGATTGCATTTCCAAATAATATTGTTTTTTTTTATATTTTGCAGTAAATAGTATCAGTTCTGAGTAGTTAATGAATATTTTCATGAAGTGTCGGCCAGTTCTATCCACATAAACATCAAACTATTCTCAAATACTGGTTCTTGAACCCTTGTATACTAAGTGACAAAGAAATGTAAACATTCATTTATATTGAGAATATTTCAATAATTTTTTCACTTACATACTTGACAGATAATAGCAAACAAACCAGTGAAGTTCAGTAATGTGTTGCAGATCGTCGATGTCTTATACACTCGTGGACACGTCTGGGCATTGTCCTGATGAGGTTGTCTATATTCAGTTGGGGTATCCTATTTCACCCTACTGTTAACTCATGTCAAAGTGCTGCCAAAGTTTGTGTGGGCTGTTGAAAATTCAGCAGTTTGCGACCACGAATATCTCACACATGTTCGATCCGTGAGAGATCGGGCGATCTGGGTGGCCATGGTAAGCGATTAATGTCATGCTGATCCATGAAGTCTAGCCACATACGGTCTAGCGTTGTCTTATTGGAATATGGAGTTCTCGATGGTCTCAAGATATGGACGGACATGAGGACCCAGTACTTCATAAATGTAACGGAGAGCTGTCATGTTGCCCCTAATAAAGACTAAAGATGTCCTGCTACCATATGCAATGGCACCCCATACCATTGAACCAACAGCATAGTGGATGTGCCTCTCCACATCAAACTGGGGATCACTGATTCGCAATTGCCTCAGTTGAAATAAACTGTTGTTAAACTATCGATCGTTGGTCCTATGACTGTGTTGTTCAGCAACAGAGTTTTATGGCAATCACTCACATATTTGTATAGATCATTGACAAAGATTACAAGCAATAGGGGACCAAGATCAGAGCGTTGAGGAACCCCCAGCATAACCTGTCGTTCATTAAATACTGAATTTCCTTGCTTCACAATTATGAGACGATCATGGAAGTATGATTCAGATAACAGTAGTACGTTGTTTGGCAAACCCAGCATATTCAATTTGTTCAAAATAAAATTAGATGATATAATGCCAAATGCTTTCGAAAGGTCAGAAACGCACTGATAACAAAATCATTCCTATCAAGTTTTTCGTAAATATTATCGCGGAAGCAGTAGAAAGATTTTTCCTAAATATCCCTCAATCTATGCTGGCAGGATGACAGCAAAGTAATACTTTCCAAATAGATAATTATTTTGCAGTATTTTCTCAAATAGTTTGGAATATGCACTAGAGGCCAAGTAATGACCCTGTGGCACACCTGCACCAACAGAATAGCTTCAAGTTTTGAACGATTCGTATTGACCAAACTGCATTCTGATATAACGAACAGATATAACTTGGAAAGTAGTGATCGAGATTTCATTGAACCAATGTCTTTCAATTTAGCCAGAAGAGTGTAATGATTTTTGTGGATTCCAAATAAACAACATCGACTTGACATTGGAAATCGATGAATGAGCACATACAGTGTGTAAAAGCCAAATGAAATAAATTAATTATTTCGGTTACGGTACATTTTCAAGTCCTGAAACACGTTGAATTTAAATTATAATTCGACATAATTCAACGCAAAAATGCTACCTCTACCTCCTTCAAATGACAGGTACAAAACGTATTTCATGTTGAGGTATTGATAATAAGAAAGTAAGCAAAAACCATAGCAATGTTCTTGTTATGGTATCCTTTAAAAAACTGTGAATAATTTTCGTGACAACGTCAGTTTGAAACGCCTTGTCAACTTGTTTTCATGTTAAAACATCAGTTGTCAGTGTTTTGATTTAAGTTTAAAGTTCGTTAACTTCAAGCCTGACAAATGGTTATATTAACGGATAACTAGGATAACTAGGATGAAGTTAACGTTTTGCTTATTTTTGAAAAATATCCCCTTTATTTTAAAAAACAAGTTTGGTTAATTGTCATCAATTCATGTATACATAACAAACTCATCATGGAGTTTAACTTTTCTGATACATTTTTACTTATACGGACAATTTTAGAGAGAAATTAAAAATTTGCTATAAAAATTTTAACATGACTGGTGCAAAGTTTCAATCACTTGGCTATTTTCTTAAACAAACCTTTGATTTCGAAAAAGCAGAGGCAACTAAAAAAAATGCAAATAATTTCGATAGAACTATTGTTGTTATTATAAATTTCAAACAAAAATAATGTTATAGAAAATACAAATGGGTACAAAAAATTACTTATTGATCTTAATGAGGTTGTCAAACACTTATAGCCTACATTTCAGTATGTCGTCCTCCACGTTCAATACAAATTATGGTACTTCTACTAACATCTGTAACTGCATTTTTAATAAATCGGGGATTTATATTTGCACAGCATTCGCGAATGGTATTTTCCAGATGGTGTATGTCAGTAAATGGTCTACTTCGGTACACTTTTTGTTTCAGGTAACCCCATAAGAAAAAGTCTTAGGGCGTCAAGTCGGGTGATCTAGGTGGCCAATAATAACTTTGCCTCTGAACATTTATTGGAGGGACTGTTTTACAGCAACCGTGTGATGTATTGGTGCGCCATCAAGCTGATACAATAGGTCGTATTTGATATTCAAAGGCATATTATCTAAAACTTCACTAACCTCATTATTCAAAAGATTGAGATAAACGATGGATGATGCATTTTCCCTGAAGAAAAATGGTCGTTAAGTATCCCACACCATACATTAGTTTTAAAGGAATACTGATCACCACATTCAACTGTGAAATTGGGATTTTCTTGGGCCCACCATCTGCAATTTTGAGAACTTACCGTTTCATTTAAAGAGAACGTTGCCTCATCTGTCCATAAAATTTTATACGGAAACTTTACATTTTCGTCTCTCTCTCCTTGAAACCAGAATGAAAACCCGAAACGGACATATAAATCTCGTTTTTTTAATGTGTTAATAAATTCATTCTTTAATAAAATTTTTCTAACACTTCCTCTCTTGTAATCGGTATTTTTTATAATATCGGTTATACTCGTTTGCCCGTGTTCAATAACTTTTAAACAAATGTTAAGTTGGACCTCCTCATCATATTTACTTGAAGTGTGCTTTTTCTTAAATTGATTTGCTACGGATCCTGTCAACAACTTGCCAATACCATAGCATGCATTTTGTGTGTCAAGACCTACTTAAAATTGTTATTCAACGTGATTAAGCGTCCTTACCGCCCTAGTTAGTGTTTATAAATAATCTGTAAATACTGAATATGGAAATTTTAATGTAATTTCAACTCTAGTAATTTTATTAATACTTATTGCAGTTTTTGAGTTGTGTCTGTTTTTTCAAAATTGAAGGTACTGACGTTTGTTTGAGAAAATAGCCAAATGATTGAAACTTTGCACCAGTCATGTTAAAATTTTCATAGCACATTTTCAATTTATCTCTAAAAATGTCCGTATAAGTAAAAATTTATCAGAAAAGTAAAACTCCATGATGAGTTTGTTATGTATACATGAATTGATGACAATTAACCGAACTTGTTTTTTAAAATAAAGGGGATATCTGTCAAAAATAAGCAAAACGTTAACTTTATCCTAGTTGCATAAAATTTGGCATATGGATTTAAAATTGGCGTAGACACAACTTTTTCAAGTAACTTTTTGTTGAATTCGATCTAGAAATGCACTTTTTCAATTTTTTTCAAAAAAAAAGTTGAATTTGACAAACACTGAACGTCAGTGGGTCGCAGCTGACTGCACCATTTTAAGTTAAATTTGAAGCACAAACAATTGCCGAAGTTAAACTTCATTGAAACTTTTCGAAAAAAAAGTTTCCCATATGGTGCGCACTTTAATGGTGACACTGTATGTTGCATGAAACTGATGTAATGATAGCTATTTCTTCCGAAAAGTATGTTTTTGAATGCAAATTCCAAACAATTTAAATAAATTGGACCGTATTGAAAATGATCCGTAAGAAGAAATAACAGAAAAGTGAATAAAGCAGTGGTGGGAATGAAACATATTGCCTGAAATCATGAATGTGATGTGAACGTTAAGAGGTAATAGTAAATATGTGATATCAATTATTCTCTTGACTATCAACATTGAAACAATCACAACCATCACAACTATCTCATACCAAGTTCAATTCAGTTGAGTTTTGAATTTTTATTTAATATAGCTCCACGACTATAAGACAACAGAAAATTGCACATTCCCAAACAATTATTGATCAACTTTTCACTTTTTGAAAGAGCATGTGTTTTATAATCATCTTCACAGATGTTGGTTTTTCCCAGTATCTACTAATCGCCTTGAGAAATCAAAACAAGTACAAAACGAATACACAAGTTTTGCAGCAAAACAAAAATATACGAGTACCTAAATTAAACTGTACAATAAAACGAGCAGATTATCAATATCCTTATTCATATTCCAACAAAACAAATTACAACAAAAACATAAGATCATCATCAACATAATGCGGCACAGGGGAACAAGATAATTGTTAGTCATTCTTTGCTAATCCATTTTAAAATTTCACTTCTTCCTTCTCCCGTTATGGCACTACTTTCAGTGATCGTTATACTTTGGCGTACTTCTTTTTGCAATCTCTTCATCTGCAGCATCAGCAGAGCCTCGTTCCTCATTTGTCTGTAACTGACATCCATCTTCGTGAGAGCGATCAAGAACTGAAAAAAGTAATGAATATTTGATATACAACTGAGAAAGAAAATGTGATGTATATTTAATTTGATATCCGTGAAGGAGAGTAGTTGTTATAGAAGAACTGTTGATTTCGGTTCAAAATCGAACAACTTCAGAGTTGTTCGATTTTGTTTTCATATATTCAAGGAAATATAAGTTCCTTTTCTACGTAGATGAACTCTCAATAAATAGACGATCATTTATAAAACGGAATATACTTGGCAGATGCAAAGCAGATGGTCCCACATAAATTACACCAAAAATGAACTGATATTGAACCACAAAAATCACAAAGTGGGGTGTGATTGAGCTGATTGCAAAAATTACTTCATAAACTGAAAGTCAATGTGTTTATTAATTTTTCTAATAATGAACGTCACATAACATCATAACTGTCAGATCAAAAATTGAACTGTAAACAAGTAAAGTTGCTATATGAACATGAATAACAATTGATATTACATAAACAACTCAGCAAAATAACGAGTCATAAATACAATTGAATTGGATAATCTGTTCACAATGCATATTTTAGAATATCTGTCGAACTATTATAAGAATTGATTACAATTGTCTTTTCAAGTATTCAATGTAGATAAATTTTGTCTTTTACAGTGAATAATTTGGACGAATCGTTTAGAAGTTATCTCAGTAAGCCATTACGCATCGCGCCTAGTGTAAGGCGGTGGGAACGATGCGCGGGGGTAGAGGGGCGGTCTAAGCAATGAAGCGCCATTGCCGAGAACGTGACCCGAACGCGGGCAGACGGGGCAGACATCGTTGACGGTTGTGTAGTTTTGCGAAATTTCTTTGTAGGTAACATAATTTGATTATCGAAGCTATTCATTACATAGTGCAGTTGACATATTTTTCACTCACTGAATTTTCAAAATGAATATATAAATTACTAGCTGTTACCCGTGGCTTCGCTCACGTAGAATTTGGTGTGTCACATCAAGTTTAATGACATATCATTTTAAACAAATAGTTGCAATATTTTTTTATCAACCCAAATTCAAAACTGACGAATTTCAATACAATTTCTCATTACCGCTATACAAAG
The DNA here is from genome assembly GCF_025532065.1 of Leptinotarsa decemlineata. Classification (NCBI taxonomy): domain Eukaryota; kingdom Metazoa; phylum Arthropoda; class Insecta; order Coleoptera; family Chrysomelidae; genus Leptinotarsa; species Leptinotarsa decemlineata. The sequence goes on from NW_027412547.1 coordinate 1,975,263, forward strand.
AACTTACCTGCATATTTCAAGATTCTAGGTTCAGTAGCTTTGGCTGTACGTTAATATAAGAGTGTCAATCAATCAATTGGTGCGCACTTATAAAATACTAGCTGTACCTGCACTTGTACCTGTACTCATACCTGCACTTGATTGAGGTGAACCTCAATCGAATATGGAACCCCATTTTAAGGAATCCTAGAATAACAAACAGGACAACAGGCAGCAAGATTGTTAATGTTCCAGGGTCAAGTGCAGGTACAAATACAGATACAAATACAACTGATTACCTGACAAGGCATAAATACGCTTTACGAAGCCTGAAAGGTAGTCATCGGACAGCAAGCCATGATGGTTAAACCTCTTTCTTTGTATAGCGTAAAGAGAAAGGGAATCAGGAATTTCCATCCCCAAGGGGAAAACATAGGGGTTCAAAATTGTATTCAATTTTGTCTGTTTTGAAGTTGGAAACCTGAAGTTTTGAATTAATAAAAAAAATAATGTAACTATTTGTTTAAAATGGTCTGCTACGAAACCTTTCGTGACAAACCAAATTCTACTACCACTAGTGAAGATATATCCATACTATTTCATTTTACTACATTGTTCAGAAATCCTGTGAGATATCGATTATAAATTTCCCAACCTTGTTCACATCTTGATACATAGAGCAATAATCAAAATCTGTCGCGCTTATTTCATTCAGATGTTCAATTTATGGTTCATAATATTAAAAAACTTCAACCCATTATCAGTTTGTTACCAGTATTGAAAATCGAAGTGCCAACTTGACACTGTCAAGCTGCCACACTTGAGTTGTACTCAGCACCACTGTTAATGAAATGCTTCAATCCATTAGATCTCTTCATCATCCTTTCATCAAGAGTATCGTATTATTTTACATGGTGAGGGGTCAAAGTGATCAATCTAGGAATATTCTATGCATCTTGGATTGGTTTGCGTGGTTTATTCCACTCATTCAATCTGAACAATGATCCGAGCCCACAATCAATTCACACTGCCTATCGTACAACCCGAGCTAGGAATCGCACGTTGTGAAGTAAGACCTCGTAAATCCTTAGCTCGCATACGTTTCAACTTTTGAGGGTTATCGTCAGTAGGGGGTGACAGCTGGTTAACAGGAAAACAGATGTTGACAGGTGTGTTAGGAAACTTCTCCTACAAATTTAGTAAGGGGCCAGTCACATCAGCGAAAAAAATTGGAACTAATCCACCAAAAATTAGATAAAATGGTGTTGTTGAATTTGGACTGAAATTCACAACAGAAAATCTGAAATATTTGTAATGGGTTGGCCTCAGTAGGTTAAGGTTTCTGTTATGGAGTAATCTCAAGAAAAAGTATTTTCTTCTGTGATTTTTTTGAAAACGTGTATCGGCAATTCTATAAAGTGTATAAATTATTATGTGGGTCGTGTCCGATGTTTTATATAGCCCCATTATAATAATTAACAATCTCTTCATCAAAACAATACTGAACCAGTGATTTTCAGAAAAGGCTTTTTTCTGGAGAACATACAATTTCGAAAGAGACATCCTTAATATACGTTCATGAAATCAAAATAAAAATTGAGACAAAATATCTCTTGAAACTTGACATCCTTTGTTGAATAATTTTCCAATAATATATTTTGGCCACTGATTTCAACTCACTTGAGCATTCCTCAGGCACGGATTCACCATGACAGTGTAGAGAAGCACACATGCAGCTGATATTTGGCACAAATCAGACACATCCACCACAAAGATAACCTTCCTCACATTTTCGTTCAAGTATAAGTTCCACATAGGTGCCATGGTTCCTCCCAATTCTCGGACTGTGTAGATTTTGTCGCCAATTTTGATGTCGATAATGTTGGTACCGACTGTTGGTACGGCTGTTGTTGTGTTATCGATACTTTCACTATTCCGGAGACTCTTCAGAAGGAGAGTTTTTCCAGCACCCATGGGGCCTAGACAAACGATCATGGTTATGGAATGGAAGTTTGTTAGGTCTATGTTGCTTGGGAAACATAAATCGATGAACGGTATGTGAGTTTAAGACATATAAATGTAGAGAGGTAGGGATATGTCTATTTCTGAAATACAGGGTGAGCCATCGAAAGCTCGACTACACTGCTCAGTTGGAATGTATTTTGAACTCTTTTATTTGTTTGTTACGCTACTTTTTTGTTGATTTTTCAGTTCTAGTTCTAGGAAAATGTTGTTTCTATTTCTCATTTTTGAGTTAAAAGTGATATCTACATTATTACTAGTAGTGAGTGCCGTGTTGCTAAAGAAATAATGGTTTAAACAACTACAGAGAGGGTTGAGTTGATTGAACTATACTATGAAAATAGACGTTGTGCTGCGAGAGCCGCTGAACTGTTCAATCAATAATGTTTTCGATTTAATTGCAAATTTCGCGCAATTGGATCTGTAGCAAATAAAAAACGGCAAATCGAACCACCAGTAACAAATGAGGCGACACAAGTGGCAATTCTGGGCCATGTTGAGCTTGACCATTCTTTGAGCACAAGAAAGTTAGCATTTTTTTCCGGGGTGTCACGTTCTAGCATTCGGCGTATTATTAATCCCCTTTTCGCTGATATTATTGAAAATGACCACAATTATCGGGAGGATCTGTTAATATTTCAACAAGACGGGGCTCCTCCACACTATGCTCTGCCTGTTCGACAGTATTCAGATCAGATTTTTCCAGATCATTGGATTGATAGGCAGGGCACTATCGAATGGCCACCACGATCACCAGACCTTCCGCCGTTAGATTTCTTTATGTGGGGTCATTTAAAGAGCAGAATTCACTGTACTCCTCCTCGAAGATTTACGGCAACGAATCACAAATGAATGTCGCCAAATCACTGCTGAAATGCTCCACAATGCTCGAGAACGTTTCCAGCAGAATCTCTATCATTGCATGGAAGCTGGAGGTGCCCATTGTGAGCATATGCTAACATGAGAATAAAGTCAGTAACTTCAACTCTAAATTTAATATGGTTCGTCCAAATAAAAAAAATGTACACCGTTGTTTAGAGAATTCCAAGATCTTTCAAACGATGTGCGACTCGCCCCCAGTTCCAAGGGTTGGTCACCCCTCTGCTCCAGGGGGGGGAACTGTGTCTCACCCAATCAAAATCGACATCTCTGAGCGTTTTTTAGGATTTGTAAGATTAGTACCCAAAACCTCCATGTCAAGTTTTCGATGGCCCACCCTGTATGTTCTTGAAGAATCACATTTTTTTCTGTGTTGTTAGGTTATAATTGTGAGTAGGTTATTTATGTGAGTACAGATTTCAGTGTATTTGTTAATTTATAGGAAGTTTTATTGTTATATATTTCTCCAATTCGTCTCGTCTTTTCAGATGGTCCTATTTAGTTGTGTCGGTGGTTGTTGAGTTGGTAATTTTTATGTTAGGACTACTTACAAAACAACAGATATACTGAGCTCTATACTCACACATAAAACCCACCAACACAGAAGAAAAAAGAAATGCCTTGTTTTTATGGTAAAAGTCATATAAGTGAAACTTCAGTTAAAATTCGTGAGAATAAACATCAAGATTTCCTCAGAAATGAATAATCAACTGAATCATTCATCAGTCGTAATGGAAATCAGACGGTGAACATCGAATTGGATGGAACAGCACCAGAATGATTGCCCAGTGAACCACAATTTCGGACGTAAGCACAGAGAATCAGCGTATATCTGGAGAAAAGTGTATTTCAGAAAGCTCCATACATTAGACCAATACTCCAAAGAAGGTCTGATCCGGGCTTTACAAAGCATCATATTTTGAAAATAATGGCCAAAACTCTCAAAAGAGCCTCTTGCAGAAGTTTATTTAGACAATTTAACATTTTAACTCTTGTCAGCATGTATATATTCGAATTGTCAATGTTTGTCTTTAAAAACAAACATAAATTTATCACCAATGAAATCATACAGAGTAGGAATACTCGTCAAAAATATAACTTCCACATACAATATTGTAAATATAAGGTTAATTCTAATTCACCTTATGTGATGGGCCCAAATATCTTCAATAAGTTACCAGAAAATATTAAGGAGCTCAATAAAATTAATGAATTTACCCGAAATCTGAAAAAGTATTTAATTGATAGTTGTTTTCATAACCTAGACGAATTTTTTATATCAAAAAATAGTTTTCTTTTGTATTGTATTTTATATCATGTGTTAATTTTAGAGTGTTTTTATATTGATACGGACACTGCGTTTTTCATGTGTTCTTCATTGCCAGACAAATCCTATACATACTTATATGTCAAACGGATAATCAATAAATAAAAAAAAAGATAGTAAGAAGGATGAAACATAGACATAAGAGAGAAAATCAGAAATATACATATAAACTCGAAAAATTGTCAGAGAATGCCAAAGAAGACGTCAGAGCAAGAAGAAAGAAAAAATATGTTCGGAAAAAATAATTGCGGAAATGAAGTTGAGAGTTTGAAAAAACCTGATGTAAGGAGCACATGAATCACAGAGTTTAAAGTTCTAATCTTTTGATTTTTTTGTATCTATATGTTTACCAAATACGAAAATCTACAACCGTTCATTCAATTCACTCTGTATAAATGTTTTGAATACGACTTTTTTCTGTTGATATATAATTTATTCAACACCACATTGATAAATAACGATTTCAAGTTCATATGAAGATGAAGATGAAGATGAGATTTATATTTACTCAGTATTACATCATTCTTCAATCAATAAAGTTTCTTTATGAATAGATAATGATGTTTCATAAACATCTCGTAAGTATTCAATTTTCTAGAAATCATTTCTGTATTGTTCTGACAACGTTATCTCCTGATTACACATATATTTCGAAGGTTTTCAAAAAAAACCCATTAAGATTTTTCCAAATGAGATTTTCACGATCACGATTTTTGGTAACAGTGACCGTAAATCACAAGCTGGACTTTTTCGTTTTTTACCAAACTCTGTTCAAAACTAAGAATATCTATTTTTTTTATTGAAATACGAGAATATACTGGTATGATTCAATGTTACGTAATAATTTCACTTCAGAAACAAGCCAGAAACTGCAATTATTACACGGTTTTAAGAAAATTGGGATTCCATACCCCTTTGGAAAATCTAATTATACATTAATAGGTAGATATCCATTAAATTTTTTTTTATTTCTAGTTTTTTTCTACTGTTATCCTGATAGTACTTTTCTGTACTATATCGGCTGCTCCTCAAAGCAAAATAATAACTTCCAATGTCAACGCTGATAATACACCAAAAAGTCAAAATGGAAATGGTGGCTTATGGCTGGACCCGAAGAATTATCGTCCTGGTCAAGCACAAATAGACCCAGGATTCTGTCCAAGTTGTAAATGGCCACTTCCGCTTCCAAAGGTTGATTGAAATAACATTTGTTTTATTTTATATAGAAAAATAAAGCTTTTCTAATAATTGATCATTATCTCATTCGTGGTTAGAAAAAATTAGTCTACAATGGTCTCTTCGTTTTTGTGATGAGAGAACATCAGATCTATCATATAGATCAGGGCTAAAGCCTTCAAAAATGGTAAAAAGTGAAAAAAATAATAGCAGGACGAAACCCATTAGAGGAGGGGAATATGATTAAAATGAAAAGAAAAATCGAGTTCGAGAGGGGGTAAGTTGGGAGTAAAACATGGTGTATCTCGATTGCCGGCAAAACTACAAGTCCTATGGAAAAAATTTAGAGGGCAAAGTTGTAGGTAATAAAACGATCTGCAACTTTTGTATTCATAATTTTTCCACATAACCTCAAAATTTATGTGAAAAATTCAAATACCATTTGAAATTCAAGTCAGCCCAGTTCAAGATCCTTCAAAATATTTCAAGGATCAATCAATGCTAATAACCAAACCATTGTAGTGTTAATTAATAATGCTATCTAAAAATGTCTGGGCTGCCATTACTCAAATTAAGTACACTCGGATTTAAAAGTTCAACAGAGCTCAGTTGCTCAATTAAACAGTAAAATCGTGTTAATAATAATTTCTCCAACATATAAAAATGTTCAGTCTATTTAATATAAATTATAAAATTCCTTATTCGAATAGTTGGACGTTTTTCTTTAAATAGACTCTTTTTTTTCGAATGATTTTTTCGTTAGATTGTACACTAAAAGGAGGAGTATACTTATTTCAGTGGCACGCAATTTTTGGCTGATTCCATATCGAACAATCTCTTTCGAATTTAGATCACTATTATTTTCCTGTAACATACTCACCAGTTCATTATTGGGTCGCATCAAAGATGTATCAACAAAAATCGATGATTTTCAAGGTAAGTTTGATAATACTGATTTTTTAAGAGTAGTTCAAGTATAATAAATAATTGTTGAAACCATTTACTTCAAGTATTGAATCGTTTTCTGTTGCATTCCTAAACTTTTTACAATTTGTTTCACTTTAACATTATGTCAAATACAATCTAATACTTAACAAAACTGTGAAAACAAAATTGGCTTAAATTGAGACGGTACATTTTTAGTAGAGATCAGTTTTTAGGAAAAATTGGTTTTGGCTTTCAACTTCTTCATTTTGATTTAAAAAATGTGGTGATCTTCCAAAGAAAGGAAAGAAGCGATCAATATCAAAAATTAACTCTATACGAAGATGTATATATTATGCAAAGAAGTAACTCTCAGACACAAATTGGGAAAAAAAACCCTCACGAATATTTTTGTTAAATTAGACGAAAGAAAAATATCTTCCAAACGCTGAATCGTACGAAAAACAATTTTCTCTATTTCGTTTGTATTCCTAACATTCGTGTAGAATCGAATCAGATATCATGCACAGGATTCCTACACAATATAATTAATGAAAGAAGTAAAATTTCACTTACGTGGAACACTGTCATCCTTACCGCTAAACATTTTTTGTGTCAAGATGGAGAAGTAGAAAGGCAAAAACTTTCTTTCCCAAAAATAGGGATAAACTTCAATCTGTAATTTGATTAATAATAATAATGAAAATGAAGTTATGCTTCGAAACTAAATAGTGGTGTAGCACAAGGTACAGTATTAGGACCATTACACAATGGCAGTTTTCTCTTAGTAATTTACAACAAATTATACTTTGGCTTTGGGTTCCATTATATAAAAAACAAAATCCATTAGTTTTACCCTACAGTGGAATGATCAACCATTACTAAAAACACTAAAAATTCATAAACCTAATTGTACACGAAAAATTTGTCAATGTCCGAAAATATTCGAAACGTCTTCAACTAAATTTATGCGAATTTTTCTAGATCAACAAATTCAACAAACAGAATGAGAGTGCTAATGAACAACAAAGTTGTTCATTAGCACTTTCATTACCCTTTAGCTGAAGGTTTCTTAAGCATTTCAGCATAGGAAAGTGCTTCTGATATTATTATTCATCGTCATTCACAAAATAAATATAGTTTAAGAAACTAAAAAACCCGCTTCTGAAGAAAATCGAACTAAAAAGTTAAAAATAGTTTTTAAATAAGCTTAAAACAATAACGAACGAAATATACTGGTATTATTTTGAAAAAAGGGACGGGCGCTTGATATACAAAAAATATACTAAAATAATAATATTATTTTTCGTTCATTATTGTTTAAAGTTTATTAAAAAAAGTATTTTTAACTTTTTAGTTCGATGTTCTTCAAAAGCGTGTTTTTTAATTTTTTAAACTAAGTTTATTTTTCATTTTTCAGTTTCGTATGCTATAAAAGCGTGATTTTTAGTATTTTTAAACTATATTTATTTCATCTAAACTTTGGGATCAATCAGCTGTATATTGTTTAGAGAAATGACCATTGATATTTTCCGATTCCGAAGCGGGGGTTTGAAAATCAGCCACCATGCACAAGGCAGCAAGCGCGCGTGTTAATAAAAAAAATTACTTTTTTCAAATGAAGAAATACATGTAAAGTGAGTTCGAATTATTTCAAGGAAATTACGTACATCGCCATCTGCCCGCGAATAGATCAAGCAATAATGTCGATAATTCTTGAGCTTGAGAGTTACAAACAAACAAACATACATACATAGATACATACAAACAGCTGAAGCTGATAAAAGCGTGTTAAAAATCGATACGATTTTCAACGAAGTTACTTCATGATGTCGTAGGTATTTTTAATATAAATTATTTATTTACTCATCGAATCATTAGCACTAAAGTTGTACAAACTGACCTCGAAACTATTTGGAGTGGAAAAAATGATAACAAAAATCGCACTCAAAAATACAACATACTCATTTTGTATGATATCCTCGACCAACGCTATGTTCTTTTAGATAAGTTGGACGTTTTTCAAGAACTGTATTTTTTTTCAATAAACTTATTTTTCCCCATCAATCTTCATCGCCATTAACAAAATGTCAACTGAAAAACGATACATAGGGTGCAATTAGATAACAATGATAAACACTATTATTTTTTAACATCTAAAACGATATTGTTATAAGAGAAAGGGGTGAAATACTTCTCCTGACTATTTATAGACTGAAAATTTCCTACCAATTCATTTTCTTTCACCATTAAAATCGAATGCTTATCCTCACCGTCATGCCCGTTTATCCGTGGAGTTCCACCGTCGATACAATCTTTCACGTTAGGCTTTTGGGACTGATGCATTGACATTGACTCACTTCCATCACTATTCTTTTCAATTTCTGATACTTTCAAGGCTAATTCGAACTCTGGAAGCTCGTTTTCCAATGTTTCCTTCTTTATTGCTGTTTCTATTTTCAGTTTCTTCAGTCTTGAAGCTTGATTACTCCTACTGCTCCCTTTTGATTTTGAAGGAAATTTTCTGATTGCTCCTTGACCTGCAACTGCTGTCACGACTAATTCAGATTTAGCCTCTAGTTTCTCTTCCTTTTCTTTCAATCTCTGACTGTACCTCAGGTTCTGAACAGATTTACTTAAATTCATGTTACACATAGTGCTGTTTTTGGCATATTTCGAAGGACTATATGTTTTCGAATTACCCCTAAATTATATTTTGATCTACGGAATCTACGAAACAGGACTCAAGGTGTAATACACTTTTCATAATTTTTCCAGATCTTTCTATTACTGACTGTCGCTTGGTTCAGCTGTGAAGCTAAACCAACCCCCGTTATAGGACTGAATGTGCTGAAATTGGATGGCTACGGAGGTTATGGCATACACGAAATTGGCGGTTCTTACGGAGGTTTTGTGAAAACCGGATTCGGTACTTTTGGTGGACCAGGAATTTACAGTCCATTCCAACCCCTATACCCACCCCATTACTATTATCCACCTCCTCCACTGTTCAGATATTGACAGTAATTGAACTAAAAATTTACTTTCGAAGAGATCGATCTTTTAATGAAGTACTTGGAAAATATTTTCACTTTCTATCCTAAGAAACTGTCAGTTTAATCAGAGATGCATATTAAAAAAATTTCGTTCAAGAGTATACGTCCTTTTTTTCCTGAGTACTTTTTGGTTCCATCACTGAAAAAGTTTGTGAACATACTTGTATCATCAAATTTCATTAAAGTGTTTTAAAAATTATTTGTACTTTTTTTCTGAGGCCTTTTCGGTTCCATCATTATAAAAATTTGTGAAACTACTTGTATTACCAAATTTCACTAAAGTTATTTAAAAATGTTTGTATCTTTTTTGAGAACCAGAGCACCAGCTGGATTATTGCAACCGTTATCACATCGCCTTCAAAAATATCTACCGCAGCAGTAGACGAAACGTCAGGCATAAAAACTTACATATCATGGCCATCATTTGCTCACAAAAATAATTTCTATCAAAATCGTCTTCCATGAGCTCCTGAGTAGGTATCGTTTTATAGGGATGCATTTTATTTTAATATGTTTATTATCGATGTATGGCTAACATTGTCTACTCGATATATGTGGGTTTTCCTCAAACTCAAGCATCACAGCTGCATTGGCAGCTGCTTTTTTTATCAGCCCCACGTGACTAAACTAACTTGCGAAACTGCTTCTCTATTTTGCTAATTTTTGCTTGAGATAGGGCGGTAAATTAGGAAATTTCTCATGAAATAGGCGAACTACCTCCTGTTGTGTTCGGGTTAAGTTCAACAACGTACATCATCCCTGCTAACAATTGTTTGGTAACATACTTCCAAGGATGTATACATGCCTTGGAATGGGCTTATTCTGGGTGATTTTTTGCGATAAAGCTAAAACTCTCTTCGTGGTTCAGTTATTTGGCTCTTTTTTTGAGTAGAGTTTGGACCAATTCCACTGACAGAGATTCTAGTCCGATAAAAACCCTTTCGGTTCCCTTCCTTGCAAGGGGGTTAGCAGAATCATTGAAAAGTATTTACTCAATTTATGATAATTAGCTATGTCAATATACTCATATAGCTGTGTATTTCGAAAATCAGTAAAATACTCATTATGTGATAGACCCTATTATACATAGTTTAGAAGAGTTCTATGAGGACCGCTTTCTCTAATTTAATCAACTGTATTTTTATTAAACAAAGTATGGTATACTGCGTTTGAACATTTTAAACTTTTTTGGTATTTTTTATTGTATGATATCTTCAATCAATTTCATATGTGTTTCAGTATTTTAATATTATTTTTACTTTATAATATGTATGTATTCGTATATATGTATCTGTATATGTGTGGGCAACACTTGTTTGCCGAAAGCAGGAAACAACACATATGCACGGAGTCAACAACAGGAGCCAACCGCAACCGCATATATATATATATATATATATATATATATATATATATATATATATATGTGTGTGTGTGTGTGTGTGTTTATGTTTATAATGACTAATGAAAATTTGCAGCTTTGTCAATATAATAAGACAATAAGACCTAATGTTCTTTGGGCAATAAAGCATATTATTATTGTTATTATTATTTGTAAGGGGGGATGTCATCGCCTTCACTTTTTTGTTACTTCAACTTTTCTGGGAAGGAGTTTTTTTAATGATGTAGAAGTAGCAAGTTAAAAAGTTTCCTTCTCAGAAAAGGTTATAATCCAGTTGTTATAAAATTGAAATGTTTGAAAAATAAGATTGAATTTTTAAATTTTCAAAAATATATACATCTATAATGTGAATGAATAACAGGCTAAATTTATATGAGAACTTGAGAACTAGTACAGATTTTTTGCAGGCTTCAATATTGATACTGTTTTTCCTGGTCAGTTGCTGTTGTGATGTATGGCTACGAAACGGTCAGCAATACTGGAAAGACTACAGAGAATTTGGAAGAAAGTTCGAGTCTCACTCACGGCTCACACATAAAAAGGGACCTCTATTGGTGATGTTGGGAGGAATTGGGAGATGATGTTGTTTCCAAATGAAGATACAAAATGAGCAATTGTTTTCTGAATTATTTTGAAACTGATGATGGAACTCGGGTTCATGGTGGTCCTGTTATTCCTCAAGTCTTTAATGATCATTTCATTGACTCTGTAAATTCTCTAATCAATGATTCTGATCCTGCTGGTGAACATCATCACGATATAAAAACAACCTCTTTTTTTCTTCATCCTTTAGACGAAACTGAACTTCCTGATATCATCTAGTCCATATCGTTAAGAACTCTAGTGGCATTGATGAATTACCAGGCAGAGCATTGTTGAATGTTGCTGAACTAATAATTGAACCAGTTACATACCTACTTAATCTCTCTTTCCTTGAGGGTTCATTTCCCTCGTGTCTTAAACATGCTATTGTAGTTCCTTTTCACAAGAAAAATGATAAGCACTTAATCTCCAACTAGAGAGGTATTGCATTACTGTCTTCATTTTCAAAAATTTTCGAAAAATCCTATCTCAACAGACTTGTATCCTTCTGTAAAAAGTATAACCTACTTGCAAAGAGCCAATATGGATTCCAATCAGGTTTATCCACCCAAGATGCTACTCTTTCTCTGGTCAATCATGTTTTATCCAAATTTAAAAATGGCGAAAAATCGATCAGTATTCTATTTGATTTGTCACGTGCATTTGATACCATCAACCATCAACTTCTCCTCGATAAACTTTATGATACTGGAGTTCGCGGCCAAAGTCTAAAATGAATTAAGACTTATCTGACTGACAGATCACAATCTGTTAAGGTTAGGCTCAAATCTGGAATATATCATTCTGAAAATCGTAACATCTTAACAGGTATTCCCCAAGGTAGTGTCTTGGGTCCTACTCTCTTTCTCTTATTCGTCAACGACATCTCTAATATTAATCAACAACATTGTACTGTACAGTTTGCTGATGACACGTCCTTCTTATTGAGTTCTTCTTCTTGTGAAGGATTATCTGACCAGGCTGATATTGCAGTTGCTAATATACTTAATTACTGCGCCAGAAACGACCTCGTACTAAATAGCAATGAATCTAATACCATTGTTTCCTCGCATAGAGAAATGGACTGCAGTTTATTGGTTAGAGCTAATACTCTGTTGATTGCTCAAAAAAAGATACTAAAAACCATGTGTTTTAAAAAATATGGTGATTCTTGTAAGCAGTTATTTACTGAGTTACAAATTTCAACCGTGATATCCATGTATATTTTTAACCGTGTCACTTACATTAAGAATCATTACCATGAGTTTCAGCAAAGGGATACTATTCGCATAGCTGCTGGTTATACTCTCAGGCAAAATTATAATCTGATAGTTCCTGTACACAAATTAACATCTGTATCAACCGTCCTATAAAAATATTTAATAAACTTCCAACATTCATTAAGAAAATTTCAAATCCCATAAATTTCAAAAATACCGTTAAAAATATTATCTACAAAAATGCCTTTTATTCACTTGATGAATATTTTCAAATTGATCTGGTTGCTTGGCATCACGATTATTTGCTTGTTTACTATTCTTCTATTCACACTATGTTTTTTTTTTCAATTGTTTCATACAATTATCTCCTACATCTGTTATTGATTTAATTTTTTTTATGTGTATTCCATATTTTATCACTTGATATTTTTCAACTCCAATCTTTACTGTGTATGTGACGATTTCCATGCTTGTAAAAAAGTCTCAGGAAAAATAAAGAATTGTATTGTATCGTATCCTATTGTATTGTATTATATTGTATTGTATTGTATTGTATTGTACTGTATTGTATTGTATTGTATTGTATTGTATTGTATTGTATTGTATTGTATTGTATTGTATTGTATTGTATTGTATTGTATTGTATTGTATTGTATTGTATTGTATTGTATTGTATTGTATTGTATTGTATTGTATTGTATTGCATTGTATTGTATTGTATTGTATTGTAAAATTGTTCTTTGGTGGGCTTGATATTTTTTCCGGTTTCAGGTGGATCAATGATAATTTATTGTGTCAAATGCCTATATAAATGTTAATGAAGTGAATACAAAAAGTGATATCCCAAAATGATACTCAGTTTGTTTCTGAGGAATTTCCCAAAAACCTTTATTGTCGACAATGTCATGTAGTTTCGGTAAAACATACATCAGCACTTTCGTTAATGGAGTAGATAAATATTGTTGAAAAATTCGTCCCTAGTCCCACCTGTTTCGTCATAGTGCTAATTAAAATAGTTGAAGTATAGATTTTGTATTTGCCATATCATTTGTGGATCATCTCTGATGATGATCTGGTAGTTGAAAATATATTCAGTTATAGATCCATCAATTTATATTTACTGTTAAGTTCTATCGCACAAATTTTTCAAATTTGTTTGTTTTTCGAATTCCTTGAACGAAATCGAAATTCAGAAACTTGAATATTTGAACTAACCTCATACAGTGTTTGAATTTTTTTGTATACCTAACCCCGATACTGAGAATCACCTCAAAAGGTATTCAAGTTTAAGGAACCATGATGATGAAGGTAAGTTGACCGAAATTTTACATGCTAGGCAAAATTCTCACAAAAATATTTATTAAATGAAAAACAACTTCAGCAAAGATCAGTAAGATGTTAGAAAAAGCAAACTATTCGAGAAGACCTGTAGATAGCATTGATTTTTTCACTCATTTTGGTCTTAAGAATCACAATATTGATGAACGTCATCATAATAGTAGTTGAGTTTTTCAGATATTCTTCAGTTATAGTAGGTTTTTTGTGGTAGTACATGTGAAATATCACAAAATACCATAACGTGAAAATTTCGGTACATCTTCTCCAAGGCCTTTGTTTCTGAATATTATCAATACTTATTCCATTAGTTTCATTCCAATCGGATCTTTAATTTCATTATAAATACTCTTCTGATGTTGAACATTGTACAGTACAGCTTTAAAATATTTTTTTTAGTTATGAGAGTGGAATTTCATCCACCAAGTAAAATGTTTCAATTTCATAACCTATATCAACTATTAAAAATGCAAAACTTCTACAGAAACTTCAACCTCTATATAAATATATTATTCAACATGTGAAACAGATTATATTATTGAGTGATATATAGATATGATAATAACTCTAAACTCTTACTTTGTTCCTAAAAAAATATAAAAAAATATTCGATGAGATATTGTGTTTTCAATGCTATACAGAAAATACTATTTTTGAACGTTTTCAGTCTCAATACTAATTGTATCTAATGAACATTTAATGAATTCAACATACTTTGAGTACTGTAAATAAAAAAAAGGTTAAAGCCGTTACGAAAGTATTCATAAACCCATCAATTTTTTTTTCATATTCAATTTATTTTCCATTTTTATAGAGAATCAAAATTCTAGAATCAAAGAGATCAAATTGAATATTGAAAATTGGTCACGAAGTAGATTCTCTATAGTAGTTCCTCAAAGATCATACTGAATTATTATATATTCTTGGCCGCTTTGTAGACTTCCTCAAGTATTTTAATCAATACCACATTTTGCAAATCAGAAAACTTTCTTCCTTCTTCATGAATAGCCAAATATTTCAATGAAATCCTGATTTATTTTCAGTATATTGTAGTCCTGCTAACCCTGCTGATCCTTTGCGGAGCAAAGCCAGAACCGAAACCAGGTTTTGGAAGGGGATTTGGAGGAGGATTTGGAGGATTTGGAGGAGGATTTGGAGGATTTGGAGGAGGATTTGGGGGAGGATTCGGGAGAGGATTTCGAGGAGGCCTAGGAAGATACCACGGAGGATTTTCGAGATTTGGGGGTTTTGCTCCTCCACCATTCTATTACTACCCTAGGAGAAGAACGGTCTTTGGTGGGATAGGGGTTGGAGTGATTGTGGGTGGTGGTATTGGTCGGTGGTAGTTAAATATTCATTTGAAGTGTTTTAAGGATGTAGATGTAGAAAGTTACAAATCTTCCGTACCAAAAAAGGTAATGAGCCAGTTATTATAAAATAGAAATGTTTGAAAAATAAGATTTAATTTTTAAATTTTCAAAAATATGTACGTGTATAATGTGAATGATTAGCACATCACAGCAAGAAATGAGAACCGAAGAACTAGTACAGGTTTGAATTAATTACATGATATATATCAACCTCAAAATTTGATATTTCCACAAGGTCCTCTTCAAGGAACAACAGGTGGTTTTCCTTTTTTCAAAATATGATATATCATTCACGATGTACATTATTTGTGTTTGTCTCCACCTTCCTGAGGTTATTTTTTGGTGTCTACACTCATATATCTTGTGTTTACATTTTAATCGTCCTGCAGCCTAACCTCACATACACTGTAATTTGGGTTTTTGACTGATCTCTTTTTATAGATCTAATCTGTCTTCTTATCCATATTGTAGCATCCCTGATGATGATAATAAAGGTTATCGAAAGCTTGGAATCTGTGTTGTAAGAGTACCTACACTGTTTTGGCCTGCTGCAAATATTGTTTCACTCATTTCCTTACTAGTCAGCTGACGAAAGCGCTCGCATATAATAAATAAAAGTTATGAAGCTTCAAATCCTTTTTGTAACATATATTAATATATGTATGTATATATATATATATATATATATATATATATATATATATATATATATATATATATATATATATATAAAATTTGAAGTTGTAAATCGATTTTAATAATTTTTTTTTAAATGTCAAGTACTAAAAGGTCTACCTTGGGACAAAATTTTAAATGTTTATTAAAGTTTCAGGGCATACTACGATATATTTTCTTAGTCGAAAATCGGGATTTTTATTAGCGATTTTTTTATTGAAAAAATCACTACGCCACTGGATTCAAAGTGCCTCTAAATAGGTGAGACCAAAATTTTATGAAAAAATATTCATTATTAACAAAGTAATGACAACTCAAAATTTCGAAAACTCACACAGCTTACAGTCGCAATATATCATTTTTTTTAATGATTTCAACAATAAAGTGCCGCCAGATGAAAAAAAAGCAAATTGCGTGAATATTTTTAATGAAAATAACGGAATTACATTCACACAATGCAACTAACAATGAAGCAAAAAATTTCAATAAACGGAACTAATAACTAATTATTGAAATGTTTCGATTCAGTGCAACAATTAATTCTAACTCATATTCTAGTAGCCTCTACTAATCCACCACGTATTTCGATACATGTGTCGTAGCGCTTACGAATGTTTCTGATTACGTTCCTTAGTTCTTGAGGGCTAATATCTGCACATACCTGTCGAATTCTTGCACAAAGTTCATTTCTATCTCTTGAGCGATTTTTGTAAACCTTTTGTGTGAGAAGTCCCCAGAGAAAAAGTCCAAAACTGTGAGGTCTGGAGATCTGGGTGGCCACTCTATAAACGGACTACCACGGTCTATCCATCGGTTTGTAAAATGTTCGTTAAGCCATTGCCTCACAGCTCTGGCATAATGAACTGAACACCCATCTAACTGGACAATTGAATTTGATCGTTCATTGATTGGCAGCTCATGAATAGCATCCCAAAACTCTGTGTTTAAAATTCTAGAAACCACTGCGCATTAATGTTTTCCTCAAAAAAGAAAGGACCAATAATTCGTTCGTTCAATATCCCACACAAGACGTTGATTTTTTAGGAATACTGGCTTTTATAGTTTATTACCCAGTTAGGATTATCCGCTGCCCAATAGCGACAATTCTGTGATGACACTATTCCATTTGTATTGAAGTGTGTGTAAAAATTTTGGCTTGAAAGGTTTAATATTCTTCGCCTTGAGACATCTCCGAATAGTTTCTAGTGGAATATTCAAATCTAAAGTGGCATTCCTTATACTGGCATCAGGATTATTTCCAAAATAATCTGAAACGATTTGATCATTCCTGTCATTCCTGTTTCGTCTTTGTACAGGATTACTTTCTAACATCATTTTTGATACTACACCAGTTTCACTGAATATTTTATTTATTTTATTTACCGAACCGCAGCTAATACAAAGACGATCTTACATTAAATACTCTACAAACCTCTCTAGCACTTCTAACGTCATCTCCCGAAAGGCGTACAATTTCAATTTTCTCTCTTACGCTCAATCTTGCAGCCATGACACAAAATAATTCGAAGAACTGTAAGGTGAATGAATATTGTTGACAATAGTACACTTAAATCTTTCACAAGTGTCAAACTGTAATATCATTTCCATAGCAACTAAGATTTAAATTGAAATATAAGGTCTTAGTTTTAGTTAATTTGCGTGGAAACATAAATGTAATTCCGTTTTTTTCATTAAAAATATTTACGCCATTTGTTTTTTTTTTCATCTGGCGGCACTTTATTGTTGAAATCATAAAAAAATATTCTCGTGGCTATATCTGTTGATATACACTGAATCCAGTGGCGTAGTGATGTTTTCAATAAAAAAATCGCTAATGAAAAATCCCGATTTTCGACTAAGAAAAAATATCGTAGTATGCCATATATATATATATATATATATATATATATATATATATATATATATATATATATATATATATATATATATATATATATATATATATATATATATATATATATCTTACGAGGGAAAACAAAGTTATGTTTCTATCTTCTAGGTTTAAGAGAGCCTGTAATGTAGTACAGATTCTGGATGATACTCAAAACCATACTGTATTTAAGTTTGGTTCATTCCTTAATACATATTTTTTTCATTCATTTTTATATCAAGATTCGATTCAAATGTATAAATTATGTCAACGTATTCGCTATATGTAACGATCAAGCATGCTCTCCGGATGCAAATCCTATTGAGCTTGGGAGAATCTAGGAAAATGAGTGAGAAAAAACATGTTTTTCCAAATTTTCCACCCTCTGTACATAATAATCGCCTTTTGCGTTTTTGACGATTTAATGTTGAGCTCCAGATTGGTTCCAGATTTTTCTACTTTCGATACTCTTTTACTATTTCAGTGTGTGTATTTGAATGAAATATCGCCGAAAAATGTTGAGAATGAATGATTTTCATACTCTAAAAATTATTTTACCTCGTCCCGAAAACGATTTTCTATTCGATCCAGTTGATTAAAACTATGATTCATAATAATTAAAGAATACTTTAATATCAAAAGAGCTTGCATTAATTACAAATAAAACTTTAACTTCAACGAATACTTTGTATCAACAAGAAGAACACTAAAAAACTATCTAAATGTTCCAGTGAGAACTACAAGTCTACGTCAGCCTTCCATTTCCGTAATTTCCTCCGCTATGCCCCGTTGCCCCACCACTTTGTCCACCGCTGCTTCCTCTGCTACTTCCTCCCCTGTTACTCCCACCGCCGCTGCTTGAACCCCTATTAGCACCGTGAGGCCCTGCATTTTTGGAGGCACTAATAAGCGTGCTCTGAACCAAGACCATCACGACCAAGCAAAGTACCTACAAAAAACGATAATTTCAAATTGTGACATTATTCGTTCCAATATACAAAGTCAAATAAAGATGAGGTTCGTACCAAAAATACAGCATTCATACATTTGAGTGGAAGTCAACAATCTGCTGACAATGAATATTTCGAGCTCTCTCAGACTATATCACAACACAACAAAGTTTTTGTTTCGGGGTTGAAATTAGATGATTTTAATGTATTTCCACGTGTTAAAACCGAAAGTGACCATAAAAATTATATATTAGCTCTTTTTTTCAAGATATAGTATCATTATATTATATATATATATATATATATATATATATGTATATTCTTCGGCCTGTACCACACTCAGACAATTTGCCAGTCCCTTCTCCACCCCAAAACTATGAAATTTTAGAGGAAGGTGATGAAGACTGTTTAGAAGGAGCAACCCATCCTTCTACATCCTATGACCCTGATTTTGAGGTAAGCGATAAGTCTAGTGATCCGCACAGAATTAGTCAAGCAGAGTTGAGTGACCTTATAAGAGATCTTCGCTTGTCTAAGGAAAAGGCTGAGCTGTTAGGGTCAAGACTACAACAGTGGAATCTTCTAAAACATGATGTGAAAATATCTCAGTACAGACAGCGTCAAAAAGATTTGCTTCCTTTTTTGAGAAAAAAGAAAACCTCGTCGTTTGTTCTGATGTTAATGGTTTGATGGACTGCTTGAATTTGGATCACACTCCATCTGAATGGAGACTGTTTATAGACTCTTCAAAACTAAGCTTAAAAGCTGTACTTCTGCATAATGGAAATCAGCTACCCTCTATTCCTATAGGTCATGCAGTTCACATGAAGGAAACGTATATAAATATGAAAACACTTCTGCAATCAATCAAATATGAACAACACAAGTGGCACATCTGTGGTGATCTGAAAGTCATTGCTATACTCCTAGGAATGCAATTAGGGTTCACCAAGTACTGTTGTTTTTTCTGTCTGTGGGACAGTCGGGATAGAAAATCTCACTATAAAAAATGAACTGGCCTACACGAGACCTAAACCCTAATGAGAAAAATGTAGTTTACGAGCCTCTTGTAGATCCTAAGGATGTTCTCCTTCCCCCATTACATATTAAGTTGGGACTAATGAAAAACTTTGTGAAGGCCATGGACCAGGAAGGACAAGCTTTTAAGTACTTGAGAGCAAAGTTTCCCAGGTTGAGTGATGCTAAAGTCAAGGAAGGCATCTTTATTGGGCCTCAAATCCGTGAAATCGTAAATGATCCTGCTTTTGACATGATTTTAACAGGAAATGAAAAAAGAGCCTGGGAAGCCTTTAAGGGGGCTGTACATGGGTTTTTAGGTAACAAAAGAGATGATAACTTCACAGCATTGGTTGAAGAGCTTCTTCAAGCTTACCACCAACTTGGATGCAACATGTCCTTAAAAATTCATTTTCTTCACTCTTATCTTAATTTCTTCCCACAAAACTGTGGAGCTGTGAGTGACGAACATGGAGAAAGATTCCATCAAGACATTGCCTTAATGGAACAGAGATATCAGGGCCGTTGGAATGAAGCAATACTTGCAGACTACTGCTGGTCTGTGTGTAGGGATGCTCCAGAAGTGTTTTATAAAAGACAAGCTAAACGACACCGATCTTACAATGAATCGGATGGACTTAATTGAAATTTGGTGGTACAAACTTCTTTTATTTGTCAAAACACTAAGAATAATGTTTTTTTTATTAATTTTGTACTTAAAATATTCTAAAAGAAACATAACAATATTGTTTTATGTACTTTCACTTTTCACGTATAGTATAACTACTCTTTAAGATTAAGTACTGTGTATCTCAAAAACCAGAGCTAATAAAAATTTTTCATTGTTATTTTCGTTTTTATCACCCCAGAATTAGTAGAAATTGACTAATTTAGTGTAGGAAACATTCAAAAAATATTTTTTGTTGTGTTGTGATCAGACAATAAAATATGACTTCAGTTCCAGACATACAGGAGGTGTATCAATACATGTACGATGTGACATTTATTTTCCAAAAAAAAGGCATTCTGGAGAGTAAATCTTGGTTGGTATCAATTAATGCTTTCTACGGTGGTTCATTCCTAACTATGGATTGTCTTTATCATTCGCCTAGTTCAAGTGACGCCATTTTCATCAGTTAACTCCAAGATATTATTATCTACTGACGGTGAAGAATGTGTAGTAGTTGGAGACGTTATTCTTAATTCCGCATAAAAATAATGATAGTAAAACAGTAAATAGGTTGAAAAGTTCTTTCAATGTACAAGTAATTGAACCAAATGCACATGAAATCCTCAAAATCGCTTCAAATTCAGAATATCTCATTGATTACATACAAAAAACTTTGATGTTGTAACCCCCTCGTATGATTGTCTCAACAGCTACAAACAGAATGTATGACAGCATAGAACTTCGCACTCAGAGAATTGGGGAAAAACTGCTTGCCAATACCAACGAGTCTAGATTCTTGTGGTCGGTAGTTGAAGCTGCACTCCCACTAACACAAGAGATACGAAATCATAATGATACAAAAAAAACACAGATACTTCTGATAATTATTTTGTTGACAGTCTAAAAGAAGTTATTTAAAATGAAAAGGTGAATATCCAGTGAGAAAACTCTATAGTTATTGATAGCCGTTTCACTTATGGCTGACTACGATTGTAAACTTAGGAAATAGAACAAGCAGTGAAATATTTTTGGAACTATTGCTGATGTTATCTCACAAAATAACGAAAACTACCATCTTTTCCAAGCAGTTCGATAACTTTATCAACGGTAGAGCCTTCGCCAATCAGGACCAAACAGAAACGGCCTTCGTCGAATCCTGAGCACAAAATTTTTATGCTGACGGAATTATTCGACTTGTGTTATGTTGACAAAAGGGCACTGATTCCAATGGTGCTTATTTCGATTGACTTAAATCAGTATTCAATGAGATATTACAGTTCAAAGAAGACTCATAAAAACTGACAAACTTCTTGAAACAACCTAATATCTATTACATGTCATATGCTACTATGATAATTGAACTGCCTGTATATAGAGAGAGAGAGAAAAGAATTATTCATAATGGAACTTTGAGTATTTGCATTCTTAGTATTCTTCAAATTATTATTTTCATGTTGAATTGTGAATATACGCTCTTTTTTCTGGTCATCATTATCTTTTTTCTATTGAACTCCAGCTCTTTCAAAACTCAAAACAAATGTATTTATCTTATACAATCAGCAAGGAAATTAACATTTTTGAATTCAAATAAAACTTCCAAACTTACCACAAATTTCATCTTGGCTTTTATTAGATAGTTGCGGACTGCTGGGATAAAAACTTATGGTCCCACATGTCATTGTTTCTCAAATATATACCTTACATATTCGAACAAAATAAGGGGATTTTTAGTTACCGAGAAATCATATATAGTGATATTGCATGGCTTTAGGTCAATGTAAATAAATAAAACTCGAATAATTAACAGAGATATGAGAGAGAAAACAAACTAACTTATGCATTATAAACAAGTTTTGCGTCATCGATTTGTTATTTCTTGTCACGTTCTAACCTGTTCCATTTTGGAAATTGTGAATAACCATTCGATTACTGAAAGTCATCAAACTGATTCCAAACATAATAATAATAATAATAATAATAATAATAATAATAATAATAATAATAATAGTATCGTTTATTTTTTTTTTTTTTTCACCGTAGTGTGCGCTGGTCAGGCCCTATCCCCCGAAGCCCCGATACATTCGGGAGGGCGCGCCAGCATAATCAACCAATGACCACTCCCCACACCGTGGGGTAAGTGATCATTGGGTCCGAGAATCATGTGCCCTGAGCAAACGCAGTGAGCCAAGAATGACAGCCTTCTGCATCTGTGCGGCTAAGATTTCTGCATTTATACATAAAAGGAAAAGGGTTAGCCAAAGGCTCTGTTCCACTTCTACTTCTGAATGTTCCTTACTCACACACTCCACTAACTTTCTTCGAAAGTTTCTGATAATTCCTCTTCCATATTCTCTGGTTTACATCACTGTCTTCATTTAAATCAATAATGAATTTATTTCCCCCAATTATATGAAAGTGTCCAATCTCCATATAATTTTTTTTCAACTAAAATTACTTTTTCAATCTTTTTCTGTCAGTCTTCTTCGGTAATATTAGATACTTCTTCTTTAATTAGCTCTATTACCTTCTTATCAAATTTTGATAAGAAGGTAATAGATGCTTTGTTTCTATTTTCCCCAAATCAACTCGATGGGATTGAAAACACAAAAATAGGGGGAAGTCTCAGTATGGTGTGTCCATACTTTTCAGCAATACTCTCAAGGACATACACTTTTTCAAATATTTTTGCCTGTAAAACTTCAAGTAGTTGGTTTTTGGTATAATAATCTTCAAAATACTAATTGTTATCCATTAAAAAGCTGTGTAACTCATCTTTCCTCGAATTTTCATTTGGTACTTTGCTAAGCTGCCGCGCATGATAGAAAGCGTTGTCAAGAACTATCACACTATTCGCATCCAAATTTGAGATCAATGTGTTTTCAAACCATTCCTCGAAAATTTAGCTTCCATGTCCTTACGATAGTCAACATTATAGACCTCAAGTTTTTTCCACATAGTTTCAAAGAATTCGGAACCCATACTTTGCTTCCTCCGCAATACACAATGATTAGTCGCGATCCTTTCTTTGCAGGCTTGTTAGGCGTACACATTCTCGAACCATCAGTCCACCCTTTCGTAACTGTGTCGTGAGTGTCATACCAAGTTTCGTCCAAATAGAAAATTTACCGTTGTTCTTATCTATATTTAGTTATTTGTTCCAAGTATTTGTTACGCAATTCCACTATTATTCTGCTTTCCATAACTGCTTGGCGTTTGTTTTTTATTTTAAATCTAAATCCTAGTTTTTTTGTCCAATTCTGAAGAGTTTTGTCACAGCAGCTCACGTTATAGCCGGAAGTATTCAATTTTTTCCTTATGATTTCAGTTGTAGGAATCTTATTGCTTTTGTAAGAGTCGTATATTGTTTTTCAATGATTTTATTAGATGAATATCTAAAGGTTTTGGTAATCCTGTGTCACATCGCGTCTTGCGATGTGACACAGGATTTTGACTATTTTACTACAGTTGAGAAATAAATTTCGATCTCATGTTGCTTGTAATAGTTTGTTTCCCTCTAAACCAAACTTGAGATGTAGATTCTTATATACCTACATTGAAACATACTCTCTGTGTTTCAATATTCAAATGCATCCGAATCTTATTCACTGGTATCTCTTTTCCGCATTGTTCACCATCGCTATTGGAATCACTACACAAGAAAAAGTCTGCCAATTCTACAGTCCACGTGGTCTAGTTCATAGCCGGTTCTGTTTAAAATCTGTTAACCAGCTATCGCACCCCTACGAACGACAACCCTCAGAAGTCAAAACTTGTGCTAGCTAAGGATTTACGAGGTCTTACCTTTTAACGTGTGATTCCTAACACGATTTGGACGATGGCAAGTGAAAATCGATCGTTCAGACTAGGGCTTGAACCACTGACCAACACGGCAGTCAATTCGAGTGTTTATTGGTGTTTATTGTGCTTTGGACATATATTGTTGACAGTATTATAAAAATATAACCAGCAAGCAGGTAATATTCTTTTATTATGTGAAACGTGGCTTAAAAATGATGATACTAATTTTCTGTATGTACATTGTTAATATCATTATCAAAGCCCACAAAATTAACAATAATGGTAGCTATAATATATGCACATACACAAAATAATTGATAAAAGATTTTAATAATGAATAACTTTTCGTTACATTATCATATTAATATACATAAAATTTAAGTAACAACCTAGTTTTTCTCGAGTTAAACAATTTCAATATTGAATAGTTCAACTCAGATTAGTTGAAGTTATCACTTCTGTCGAGCTTCTCGAGACGCGCAGGTTTTTTCTTTACAAATAACATTGTACGCAGGATTATCATCATTCGTGTAAGTAATAACATACATTTTGACACAAAAAATCATACTTTATTCATGACCGAAATTTTGTTTCAAATGTCTACTAGAAATTTTTTAAACTGGTGTCAGAAGTAAAATACAATTTACCCCTCTTTAAGAAAGAGTTAAGTTGCATTATTCTCTGTTAGTTGCATTATACCGTGTTAGGAATCACACGTTAAAAGGTAAGACCTCGTTAGTCCTTAGCTCGCACAAGTTTCTCAACTTCTGAGAGTTGTCGTTCGTATGGGGGCGACAGCTGATTAACGGGAAAACAGATTTTAAACAGATTCTTCTCGGTTCTACATTAAGTTGGGCGAATTTCGCAACAAGGAGACGAATTTCTGAAGAATATTTTTAATGATTGACTAAAAAGTATTTTCTGGATCATATATTTCAAATGTGTTCTCCTATTTATCAAAATTATGGATCTCTAAACATGTTTCCATCAAATCCATAAAGGATTTTTATAATCGAAAATAAGATTTTACAGCAATTAATACACCACCGCCTAAAGCGGAAAATGACATAATTACTCCAATCAAGTTCAGAATTTGAAAAGTCAGAATTCAACCAGGTTTCAACGAGAATGGTTATATCGAAATCACAACTATGAACAGATTGCATTGATTCCAAAATCTTTGTTCGCACTACCCCGACATTGTGATAATATACAGTAATTTTTTTTGAAATATTTTGAAGCTTTTTGTATTATAGTTTACCACCCATTTACATAGACAAGTCTGTTTCACCTTTGGCTGAGTGGTTCTTTAATTTATCCAGGGAATGTTTCAATCGAAATTGTAGTAGTTTCGTTCTGTCGCATCATACTTTAAAGCTTAGAGCTTCAACCTCATTTTTAAAGAACAATATTATGGCTAGGAGAGGGCTAGAAAGGACAGCTTAAATGGGTCTAGCCTTACCATTCGCATTTGGTCGACCTAGACTCAGCACTTTGACAGGGACCTTTTCTTCTAACTGAAGATTTAGAGTCATACCTCATCGATAACAATCTCTTAGTGCAATACCACTGGTGTTCCGCAAGGTTCTGTACTGAGTTTTCTGTTATTTATAATTTTCAATGATATTATTTGGATATAAACTCTAAAATCCATCTCTATGCACATGATTGTAAGATATTTGGTCAGATATTATCACTGAATGATTAGATCAACATGAAGATTATATTGACATGATATCAACATGATAAATACCAGTTTTTTAGCAAACCTATTTCCCCTACATATAACAATGTGAAACATATTTAGACTCAAGCCATATTGTATGTACTAGCCGTAAAACTCTTGTTTTATTTTTGAAAATTCTAAATGGTTGGGAAAAAATAAAACACACTTAATTTTTTTCAATGTGCTAGTGGGATCAAAATTTGAATATGGAATTCTAATTATAAGGCACGCATCAATCAATTAAAAAAATATATTATATTTAAAAAAACACTTTTTTGAAAAAATTTCACAGAACAGTTTAAAAAAACGCATTACGTTTTATATGAAAAGTTTTCCTGAACTCATAGCGTTTGCGAGCTCCCAAACGAAAAGCGCCGGTCCTTGGGAGAAAATAATTATGACAAACTTTGAATTTTTATTTTCTGCAAAAAATTATATTCTTCTGAAGAATGCAATGCTAACAATACTGAAATCTATCATCTACTAGTACTATGTTGCTGTATCGCTGCTGTTCCAGAATCAGAATCAACGAATCAACGACGCGTTATAGAACAGTACTTTCAAAAAATTGTTCTACAGCGTCATCCAGTGGCGAGTTGCAGAAAAATTGATAGCCTAAAAACCTTCTCTATGAAAAATTACTTATACATGTCAAGTTTCATCCCGATCGGTTTAGCGATGTAGAAGTTTATCACTTACCAACCAAACAACCAACCAACCAACATCCATTTCTATATAAATGAATAAGTCAGTAAATAAAACAAAATATACCTCCAGAGTCTTGGAAATTATTCAAATAATGAAAATTATATTGAAATCGTATTATTGCAAAAATAGATCAAAAAACATAAACAAAAATCAGTAACCATGTTTTCTATATCCAGTTGCGTGCCCTCCATAACCCCCTCCCGGGCCTCCACCAGCACCACCTCCGTAGCCGCCGCCCCTTGATCCTCCTCCAAATCCTATATCGCCACCAGGACCTCCAAAAGCGCCATGCCCTCCACTGCTCCCTGGTCCTACACCAAAACTGCCTTCAGGATATCCACCACCATGTCCTCCGCTACCACATAATCCAGGACCACAACCTACTCCTGAGCCATGCCTGTGACCTCCGCTACCTCCTGAGCCAGGACCAAAGCCTCCTCCAAAGCCACCTCCTCCCCCTTGTCCACCTCCAAAGCCTCCTCCTGAACCATGTCCAGTAGAACTTCCTCGGGGTCCGAATCCACCTCCCGATGAACCTCCTTGTCCTAACCTCCCTCCTGAGCCATCTCCGAAATCACCACCTCCTCCGTGGCCTCCACCCCCTCTTCCATAGCCTCCTCTGTCTTCTCCATATCCATAGGGGGTGCCTAGAGCGCAGGATAGGCAGACAGCCAGAGCGACGATCTGGAAAGAATTACAATTTGTGGACTTGCTTGGGAGGGATTATAGAATTATAGAGAAAACTACAGAAGGTGTCGGCCCCAAAGCTGAGCAACCAAATCAACTCACAGCAGCGCCAAAATTATGGAAAACAAACCAATTGGAGAGGTCAAAATTGTTTCGTAGGCAATTTAATTTAATTATTCGTGCTCTATCTTTTCAAAAACATGGGATATCGATCTGAAGAGAGATTGAAGAGTCAATTGTTTCGAACACCGTTGGAAATTGAGTCGATTCGAAAATTTGGAAAGATGTTTTTCCGGTTTTTTTCTGGAAAATGTCAGTGCCATGAAAGTAAAACGACATCCAATTTTATTGATACACACAACATCACGAGTCTTGGACCCGACAGTTATTTTGTAATTTATTTTATTTGGAAAGAAAATAAGAAATTTGATGTATTTGTATTATATTTTTTCGCGAAATTACACTTTCAAAAAGTTTAAACGAAAGCAAAGACAACATAAGAAAAAAATTAATTTAAATTATATATTAATTTATATCATGGACTCACAAAACATTTGTTCGTCCTAACTAAACATCAGTCAGTAGTCAGTGTAACTACTGACCTCTGTTTCTCAACGAAATTGAAACAATTAAATCATTTGATCTTCTCTTGAGTAATATTGTTCCATTCCTCTACTGCTGCTGCAATAAACTCTTCTGCATTTTGGAGTGGGTGAATATAGTTGTGAACTCATCATCGTTTATTTACACAAAAGAAAAACAGCAACCATAATAAGGCTATACATTTTGCAAATAAACATTGGGAAACCCACAGAAGCAACAGGTGTTGCTTGTGCGTGGTGTAAATAAATTTTTATAACTTCCGATACTAAAATTAATAATGAGTATAAGGTTAACAAAAACTTTGTAGACGTGTAAGTAGATATAAAATTAATCATATGTGGTATAAATAAAATATATTAAAATAACCATTATAACAATCATAAGAACATCCGAGACTTTTATATATAAAATGAATCACATGTATAAGAAAAATCATTCGAATCACAAAACAATTGGACACGTGTAAGGATGAAATAGATCACATGGGAGGTGTAAATAAAATTTCTTACAAGTTGGAAATTGTCTTGCGAGAGCGTAACGGTGAGTAATTTTTTTTTATTTGAATAGAACATTTCAAATGGCATCATCAAATATTTGACCAATTTTCTCACGAGGTTGGCTTCTAATTAATTTATCGACCGCTTTTTTCAGATGTGAAAATGATTCTAGGGAATGTATGCTATCTGGTAGGGAGTTGAATACAGTTGGTCCCAGAAAATTATAGGACCTCTGACCTACATTCTTGGATGCATATGGTATAATATATTTATTTTTGTGACGTGTGATATACACATGGCTCGGCCGACTTAGTTTTCTCTTTTCCTTGAATTGATTTAGCACAAGTGTCTTATAAAATAATTGTCTTAGGTCGAACATCCCAGATTCCTCATACAACTTGTCACTACTATAGCGGAGAGACTTGTTCAACATTAGTTTTAAGAATTTCCTCTGTATTACGTTTAATGGATACAGGTAAGTTTTGGATACTCCTCCCCATCCTATTAGGCAGTATGTCAAATGACTTTGTACCAGACTATAATAAACTATTTTTTTTTGTTTCAGATCCAATCTGTTGTTAAGTTGGCGGAACTTATAAAGAATAGTTCTTAATTTTTTCACCAAATAATTTATATGGAAGTTCCATCTCAAATGAGAATCTATTAAAACTCCTAAGTATTTTATATTTGTCGTTGAAGATATTCTGAATGTATTTTGAATAGTTATGAATTGATATTGTGGCAAGGAAGATTTATAATTACAGAAAGGTAAGAAAAATGTCTTGTTGAAATTTAAGGAAAGTTGTTTGTAATCAAACCAATCTTTAATCATTTCCAGGTCTTTTTCTGCTTGTTCTTTGACCTCAAGCCAGGTTTCCCCAGAGTAGAAAACCGCAGTGTCATCTGCAAAACTAGTTATTCCACCTGAAGATCCTATAGAAAATAATTGGTTCACATATATACAGAATAGTACTGGACCTAAAACCGTTCCTTGTGGTACTCCATATTCAATTTTCCTTTCAGTACTTTTTATATTTTGAACTGCTCTTGAAACAAAATCACACATGGTTTTGATAGGGTTCTAATCCGGTAAGTTAGGTGGCCTTTCTTGCCGGGTAACTTGTCCTTGTTCCAGCACCTTTCGAACCATTCTTGTTCGATGTGGCCGGGTGTTATCATCCGTGAAAATGAAATTCTCACCTAATTCGTTTCGTAATGAATAAACAATGAGCCTGATAACATTTTCAATATAAACTCGACTTGTCATGTTGTCACGTATGTAGGAATGAATGGCGTTCAGCGATGGAACATGATGCCCCCCAATTACAGGGTAATTGTAGTGTCCAGCACCATGCAAAACAGCAATTATTGTCCTGTCAAAAGCAGAAATTTCACGCCCTGGCTTTATTTCGACAGAAACGTATCAATTTACGGTGCTAAATATTCAGTAGAACTGTCCAATGTTACAAAAAAATCGTGGCAAATACGAAGATGGTTAAATTGAGGCAAAGTCGCGCATTCACCTGACTAACAATATGCCGTTGAGAAAGTTCTGAAATTCCGAGTACATCCGGAGATATCCGGAAAAGACAAAAATTTCGAAAAATAGTTTTTATTTTTTTCTGGCTTTATTTTTCGAAGAATTCGAAATAAATTGCACTTCCACATTGCCACTTTTTCCCTGCAACATAATAATAGATGCATAAAATAGATTTCTCAACAAATAACAATAATTAACTAAAATGTAAAAACAAAAGTAAATCACAGCAAATGATCAAATTGCTGGCCTTATTCATGACAACAAAACTGTGCCCTTCTTCGAATATTATTCACTGCACTCCTCCTCAATCTTCCGCACTCTCTAACTATGCTATGTTGAAGGTCCTCAATATTTTGATATTCCCTCTGACCATAAACTCTATTTTTCAGTGTACCCCATAAGAATGTATCCATAACACTCAAGTCTGGAGACCTTGCTGGCTACCTCACCGGCCTATTATTCCCTATCAATTTATCTTTCAGTCATGTAATTAGATACTCGTCTGGTAGTGTGCGGTGGAGCACCATCATGTTGAAACCAGCTGTTGTTATAGTTAGCCAAAGGTAGATCATCCAAATAGTGAATATTACTGGAGTTTCTTTCCCAACACCAAATCGTTATTTTTAACACCTCGACACGTGTTCCGATCACCAAGTGATCATCTTCAAGAGGAAGATTAAACTGGAAACTAACGCGAAGCTAACGCTATTTATGCTATATAGGTATACCATTAAGGTAAACCATACAGGTGTACCACCCATACAGGTATACCACCCTAAATTAATTTTACAAAAGTCCAAAAGACAAAGTCGAGAATTCGGAAAAGTCTGGAATTTACAAAATTGAATATAAGGACTGCGATGCAAAATATTATGGACAGACAAAAAGATCTATTAAAGTAAGATATAATTAAGGAATACATAGCACACATAAAATATGGAAGACCTGAAAAATCAGCAGTCGCCCATCATATTTTGCAACAAAACCATTCCATAGACTTCAGTTCATTAAAATTAGTTAGACAAGTT
Source organism: Leptinotarsa decemlineata (assembly GCF_025532065.1). Lineage (NCBI taxonomy): Eukaryota > Metazoa > Arthropoda > Insecta > Coleoptera > Chrysomelidae > Leptinotarsa > Leptinotarsa decemlineata. The sequence goes on from NW_027412547.1 coordinate 2,006,325, forward strand.
AACAACAACAGGCAACTAGATGCCTATGAGAGTGTGGAAATAAGTAAACACAATAATATTATGAATAACGATGACGGACCTATACCAAAGAGCATACTATATAGCTTGTTAAAATAATATTGTTGGGTTTACTGATTACTACATAAGGACACATTGCAAAAATAAATTTAGATCGGCAATATTGTGAAATTAATTTTTATATAGCTGAAAATTGTTTTATTTACAGCTATAACATTAAAACATATATTGTAAAATAATAGAAAAAGAAAAATTCTAAAATTAATTTAGGGTGGTATACCTGTATGGGCGGTACACCTGTATGGTTTACCTTAATGGTACATTAAGAGCGGTCCATATCAGAAATACGTGACGGTCTGAGGTTGCTCATCGTTTCGGGGTTCAACTCAGTACACCTAGAACTTCATTGTTTGGGAATTCTTGCATTTGGAGAACTGCGTTTATGTAGAATAAACTTTCTGAGAACGTTTTTCCAAATGAATTCAATCTCCAGCGATTCAAATTCAACGTGAATTTGAATAATAGATCGTTTCAAGGATTTTTCTGTAGAGCTTGTGTTCTGTCCTCATTAATGTCCCTAATAGCGGAGACCAAACGAATAATTATTTGAAATTTGTGTTCTGCTGAATCTAAATGTGTAATAGGTCACAAAATGTATATAATTTAATCACAACTTAAAAATAGAATATATTATTTTCATAGAATGTTTGTAGGTACTTCTGTATAGCATCTAAGAGTACTCAAAATAGTTGAGCCAAAAAACTATAAAATGACGAAAATTCGTTCAAACATTTGTCAAACGGCAACAAATTGATCATTACTTGAATTTTGGAGCAGAAGAATGACAATTGTGAATAACACAGTTGTTGAAAAAAACACTTACGAGTATTTTAGCCACCATACTTTTCAACTAAGACGAAATTGTGAGTACTGCAAAATTAGTTTACGAACTTGTTATATATTACAGGATTTCCTATAGTTGATAACCTCATTAATAGTTCAAACATGTTTCATAGTGCAAAGATTAATCTCCATAGGGGTCAAAAAAATTATTATTTATATTTCAATCAGGTCATCTTTGAATAATAATTTGAATAATTTAAAAATCATGTACTCCACGCGTATATAGACATCCATGCATTTGGTGGATAGATTGGAAATGTACCCAAATCTATAAAGTATTGCAATAGTTAATACAGTTTCAAACATTTTTTCTGTAAATGAAGGGGCTTGAATTCATGGTTGAACTCATGTCCCTCTGTGATTAAATGAGTTTTATTTTTCTTTTCTGGAAACTATTTTGTGTTCCTTGATGTGTGCTTTGAACGTTCTTTCAGTTTGACCTATATAAAACATTGGACATGACCACATGATAATTTATACACTCCCGATTTTTCTGAAACTGAACTTTTATCTTTGTTATTCTTAATGTACGTGCCTGAGTTGTTGTTGGTTTTGAAATCAATATTTACACCTTTGTTGTGCAGAAAATCTGAAATATTTGTAGTGGGTTGGCCTAAGTAGGTTAAGGTTCTATAACTTTTATCCTTTTTTCTTCGAATTGGGTAAACTTTCTTATATACTATCGTAATTATTGTTTTTGGCTATTTGTTTTATCAATACCACTTTTCAATGTCACTCGCTTCATCATCATATCTGGTCAGATCAGCGTCCAGAAGAGTCGTTTAGAGAAGAAGTGTACTTCAGGGCGATTCCTTCAGTCCCCTTCTTTTCTGCATCTCACTATTGCCGTTATCCATTACGCTCACAAATATTCGAGGGTATAACTGTGGTATCTCCAGAAACTATAGGCATAAGATCACCCAATTTATTTTATATGGATGCTCTTAAATTTTTTGCCTCTAGTGGAAGAGTACACGTATGTTATCGGTATGAAATTCGGGATAGACAAATGTGCAACGGTCCATCTCAAAAAAGGACAATGCGGGTACTACGGAAAGAATGTGCAGCTCATAAATAGAAGCTTTCTGCACTATCTGGATGTCGGAGAGACTTATACTTGCCTCGGGGTGGAACAACGTCACTCACAAGAGGTGCCAGCAGTAAAGAACGCTGTCCGCCATTGGTATCAGCACAAACTCCGACAGATCTTGCCGTTCCAATCTTACTCTACTCATTTGGAGTAGTGAAGTGGACTTGGAAGGAGACCATAGAAGTTTGCATTCTAATTCGTCCACGTTTGTACTTCTCCCGACAACAGGGAGGCCGTGGACTTTTGACTTTGGAGTGCCTATATGACAGAATGGTTACTGTATGGAGCCTTTAAAGTCAATAGGAGGACCATGCATAGAGGATTATCCTCTGCCCAAGCAGATGCCCAAGCAGATGATGAACTCAATTCAGTTCATTTTTTGTTGACACATTGAGTTTCGTGGTGGCCGTGATAACGTTCGTCCACAAAGAAGATACGCGGATGTCATGTGCTATCGCGGCGCTTTTATATATGTTGTGATTGTCTATGTGAAAGTCATTATTACATAAATTTTATGTGCAAGTTTAGTCAAAAATGTTTAGTTTATTCACGCCGGTATCCAGGCCGGGTGGTTCGGATAACCACGTAAAGGGGGCCATGTATGTGAATTCAAAAACCCAAAGGTCTTCCGAAGAGAAGGCGACCCAATAAATATATATGAGGAAAAAATCGAAAATTCTCCTGAACAGGAGGCAACAAAAAAAGTTATATTGTTTTCATCAAAAAAAAATCAGTTCGACAAAAAATGGGTGGCAGCATTGCTTCGAGCAAGACCGCTGCGCCCCCCCCCGACGAAGCATCTGTCAAATTGACGTCAATGGACGATTCCAGTACCCCTATTGTCACTATAAAATTTTCGGGTTCAAATCGGCTGACATTTTCTAGGCCTTTTTTGGAATGAATCAAAGTCGGAACAGATAGAATTTTTAATTTTATAGATACCATATAACACCTACAGAACACACTATCAAAACGTAACTACTCGGCAAAAACAAACTGAACACTGAAATGCTGATTGTGACAACAGGTAAACATATATAGGTGACAGGTTTCAAACAATTGAACAACCTGAATATTAAAATTCCCTAGGAATTTTTATTTTTGTTCATATCGACTTCAATACTTCGCTTCAAATATTCGGGAACATCCAGGAATCTATAAAATTACAAATTATATCTATTCCGACTTTGAATTATTCCAAAAAAAGGCCTAGAAAATGTCAGTCGATTCAGACCCGAAAATTGTATAGTGGCAACACTGAATACGGGTACTGGAATCGTCCATTTGATAGAAGGAGCCTGGACAAATGCGCCTGAGTGGGAAGCAACGTCCATTAATTTACAGAGAGAGAGAGAGAGTTGACACATGACAGAAAAACATTGAAATTTTGTTAACGTCAAGTTTGTGAATAATTATGAATTATATAGATAAGATTCAAGAAATGATTATGATTTTTCTCCAAACACTCTAGCCTATTATGAAACATCACAATAATTGAAAACTAATTCCGTTTCGAGTAACTTTAAATAGAGGTAAGGTATTTGTTTGACTCCCAAATTCCAAGAATTTCAACAATGTCGACAATCACGTCAATAACCTTACTCTTTAAATAATTGAGTAGTCTAATGATTTTTATCAATTTTCATGACTAGTTTGTAGGTTGAAGTTGACATAACCTGCATTGCACTCAGCAGATGATTTGCAACTTGACAACTATTTGACAAAATCAGAAGTACTTCACATTATTCTCAATTTACAATCTGTTCTTCATTCATTAAATTCAAAACAATGTTTAAACTGTCTACTTCAATAAACTAGGAAGATATCCCCTTCATAAGATTTTTCTTGAGTCAAAGTTCAAAGCTGGTAATTGTTTTAAAGAATCACTTTTTCAACAAGGAACTGATATGTGTTTTTCTATTTACAGAACAATGGCTGGGTGTTCCCATTTAGCATTAGCAGAAAACATTCCTATATCTACTTTACTGGCTTCTAAAGAGGTAAGTGTGAAACAGCTAGATAATAATAATAACAAGCACAACAGTACAACAGTTTGGAAATGGATTATCTTTCACAATTGAAGCGGAACTTCACCTACCTATTTTTTATCTCATTTAATTATTTGTTACATATTTTAGAAACGATAAGGAGAGTTATTATCATTTTCATTAAAGTAGCGCCGTATGTAATAACACTGGTAGGTGTTTATTGAAAAAACATTTGGAAATTTCAAAACACTAATCTCCAAACACTGAAGAATTTTTGAATTGAAGAAAAATAATGAAACCTATGCTTACCATCTGTTAGAGAACAACCACAACTTCAACATAAACTATAATGTACTGCATACAGAAAATAAAGAACAAAAATTAAACCTGCGGGAATCCCTGGATATTAATGTGAACAATGAAATTTCCTGTTGGACGACTAACAAGAAGTTGATCTCTCACGACTCTTGAGTTTATTTTCATGAGAAATTTCCCAAAATCAGTTGAATCATTAATAACAGTAATTTTTACCTGATCTGTATCTGTTGCATACTTATTCTCAAAAACTGCCTGTTCATCAATCAGTAATATCTATTTATTAAAGTTGGTAATTCATAAAAATTGCATTGTAAATTACTATAAAGTTCCAATTCAACTGATAAAACTACTGTTGTAGTATTGAAGCACGTATTGAAAATGAAGTATTTATTGTAAAGGTTTGAAATTATCATCAAGAAAAATAAAATAATATTAATTGATCAAATAGGAATCCCTTATGTACAAATATATACTGGATTATTGGCTATTTTATACATATATAATCCACATCATACACCCATGTTAACATTTGGTTCAACAGGTACATCAGTGTTATTAAAATTAAATTTAAATTTGAAAATTATAACATAGGAGTAAAAACATCACAGAAAAAAACTTGATTAATAAAAGTAATGAATGTACGAAAATAGGCTGATGATTTTATCAATAAAAATCATTTTTAATTCTCCATATTGAAGTAAAAGATGAAGTAACAGTTAAAGTTTGTTGTATGAATCAGCCATCAGTTTAAAAAAAACTACATTGTATCTAATATTATGAACCAAATTTTTTGTAAAGAGACGCCCGAAGAAACCATTGTATGGCAAAACACGTGCGTTTTTGTAAAACTGTTTAGTGGAAATCTCACCATGTACCATGAACTTTCATTGATATATTACGTACATATATATACAATCACTTATACCTGATTCTTCTACAATATTCACAAATTGTTTCCTATTTTTTAAATGATTTTGAAACCAATCATGCATCCTCTCTTCGATTTCTGTATTATTGAAAATTGAATTCAAATTTTGAAATTAAGCGTATCAAATGCCTTCTTGAATCAAGAGATACCCAAATTTGTAAGTCACTTCAAAAGCCGCCAATTCTGTGATAGAGAACTGTATAAAAATTAAATTGATTGTAAGTAATTACCTATCTCACATTCATATTTTTTTCAACAATTTTTTTCTGTTATCTAGACCTTCCATTATTTCTGCAATTTTTTCCTTAGTTACAGTTGTTTGACAATTCTCTTGATCTGATTTTATTTATTTCAGTTGATTTGTTCTGATTGCAACTGTCGTGGACCTAATCTGTGGATATGTCTATACAAAAACTGCCTTAGGATTGGTTGTGGGGAGAAATCTAGCGACCATAGCACTACACACAATGTGGTAAGTTTGAGAAAACCAGAAGAAAAAAAAAAACAACCAATCTGCTTAAGCGCCTCAAGGATTTTCCTGTAGAGCTTGTGTTCTGTCCTTAAAAAAAATATATATACCTTAGTGTCGAAAGATAATATATCCTATTGACAAATTCATTTATAAATTTAAAAGTAAAAATATAAAATACATTTCTTGAAGTATGTAAAAATTTTAAAGAAATAATCTAAAAATACCACTAAGACACTTATGACAGTTGGGTTGAAAATTGTGATAAAAAGTAGTCTTATAAATCTATACCACGTAGAGTATATCTAAGAGTGCTCTGAGAGATGTGAAAAAAATCAATATTGGTCTCATTGACATTTGATGGAATTCTGGACAAAGGAGAATGTTTTCCATAATTACATCTATGAAAGTCTAGGCTGAAATTTTGGTTGTTTCGTGTCCTGCTCGGTGGAACATGCAGATTGACTTGATAGAGAAGAGTTACGTAATTAATTATGTTGTTCAACAATTTATGTAGAAATATTATGTCTGTGTATGCCCATCTTGCACTGACTTTGAGCAATCCAATAGTAGAGTGAATTTCAAAAAGCAAATTACTTCTAACTGGCATGTTCATTTTGTAGGCAACATATCTAAGAACTTTATTCTGAACTTTCTAAGTTGGAGACCAGATACAAGTGCAATACTCAATCACTGATCTAACCAATGCAAAGTAAAGTATTTTAATGGAAAAAATGTTGGTAAAATCTTTTGTTGATCTGCATATGAATCATAACATTTTCATCACTTTGTTAGATATGTGTTCATACTGTAAATGAAAGTTCATCTTGTCATCCATACTAACACCCAGATCTCCAAAAGATTGTACAACTTCTTCCCTGCAATACTATAACCAGCTTTATAAAGGTTTAATGACTTTGAAAAGGAAATACTTCTACATTTTGCCACATTGACATCCATATAATTCATCTTACACCAATCAGAAAAAGATTTAAGATCCATTTGAATTTTCGCACAATCCTTCAACGGATCTATTGCTCTAAAAAAATTTAGATCGTCTGTAAACATCATTATTTCACAGTGTGTAATTTTTTCTTTGATATCATTTACAAAGATATTAAAGACCAAAGGTCCCAAGTGACATTCTTGAGGTACTCCTGAGGTAACATATCTCGTGAGAGATGAATCCTTTAATTTTTACAAATTGTGATCTATCACAAAGATAACTTGAGAACCAGTTCAGCAAACTCCCAAAAAAGCCAATGAGGAATGTTCCTCAATTTGGGTTATTACAGCAAATGCAAGTTTGAACAAAATAAAGTTGAGTTTAATTCATGAGTTTTTCAAATTCACTTCGAAAAGTATTCAAATTGATGTTTCAAATGTTGGGTTTTATTTTTTAAAGGGATTTGTTTCTAATTCACATATTGGCAACAGCCCCTATATCAAGTTGAAATAATTTATACGTACCTAGATATTCTACTTTAAAAAAAGGAAAATTATCTTTACAATCAACAATTGAGGCAAAATATAAATTATAGTTCAATACCACCTCCACAAGCCACATAAACAACAGCGTTTTGTTATTTATTTATATAGAGGAAGATAGGTTAGGTGCACAAAATGTCATATGTCACAGAATGTCTCGGAACATAAGTAAACAGAACAGCATGCCTCTGAAATATGTCATCTTTGTTTGTCTCATACAGGTAACAAATTCATTGTCCTTTATTAGCTATAACCGATGTTGCCAAATGGTGAAATAGAAACGAATCCCTTCAAATGTTGAATGCATTATTTCATTCCTCTTTTTTAAGTATTTAAATAATTTTTTAAAGAAAAAGGTTGAAATGATAAGTTTAAAATGCGTTGTTTTAGAGCTCTTTTATGAAAACTACTTGATTTTCGTCAGGAGGAACATTCCCCATTGCCTTTAATTTTTCACAAAGAACTTTATGGTTCATGATATCAAATGCTTTTGAAAAATCTGTGTAAATTACGTCCACTTCTTGTTTATTTTCCAGAGCATTCAAATTATACTGGGTGTACAACAGTAGGTTAGTGTTGGTATATTCACCTTCACTAAATCTGTGCTGTTCGTTGATAATCACTTGTTTTAAAGGAATCTTTATGTTAACACAAACGATGTGTATATCCATGAGTTATATCATTAGTGCCGTATACTAGACAAAAGTGTGACAAGTGTTTCTTACTTGTACTTCTATAGGAACGCTACATATTTACTGTTTCAGAAATACCCTATGCATTGTGTCCACATGAACTTGTCGACTAGAAGAATATGGTGTCACGAGTGCAAGAGAGAAGTCTTCATGGAGTCGGCACCTTATAATGATAGCGATCAAGAAACGGAAAGCTGTACCGCAAGGTCTAGAGATTCTGGCCATGGGAGTTACAGTACTCTACGAACCAACACGCCAGAGAGAGGTTAGTTTTGGTTTCACTTGTGTGGATCAATCTGAGTGTTATCAAGTTTAGTATGATTTGTACATTTGTTTGGTCAGATCAGAAAGTAGATTTTTGGCATAAATCTATTGAAAACAGTTTTTCTTGACCAAAACAAAAATACTGTTCATTTTGCTTACCAAAGTAGCGGTCACCGCAGATGACTGGAAATAAAATAAAACTGAAAAATTTGGAAGTACCAGAGAAACTTTGTAAACATATTAATTATGTTTTATTTTTTCCTATATGTTCACAGGTCATTCTTTCGAACCTACTGTCGGACTGAACGTCGGCATGAGCGGCGACGCTTCCGACTCCAGCGACGGAGAAGACTACCACAGCTACCACCAGGAGAAACCTTGTGGCCTCGTCGGGCTGCAGAACATCGGCAACACTTGCTACATGAACGCAGCCTTACAGGCTCTCAGCAATACTGAACCGCTGACGAAGTTCTTCCTAGAATGCGCATACACAGTTCACATGCTGTCGGAAGGAAAGAAACCGGGCTTGAGCAGGACTTATCAAGCTCTGATGAGGGATATCTGGGTGAAGAAAGTCAACCAGGGATACGTGACGCCGTCAGGTAAGTTCTTATCCATGTCCTTATTTGTTTTACTCTAGACGTAAATCGGCGCAGTAGGTAGGATGCGATATTTTTTTGTGGAATATTCGCGCTAATAATGGATGTTTCGTGAAGAAAGTCGGTCGGGGCTACGTGACACTGTCAGGTAAGTGTATATCGTGGTTCTCGACTATTTTGTATTATAAGCGGAAATTGGCTCAATCGGTAGGATAAGATAATATTTGTAGCCTATTTGCATTGATCAGGGATATCTTGGTGAAAAAAAAATCTTCTCAAACTTCCATCTCAATCTATTGTCAATATCTTACAAAATTCCATTGAACAATTGCAATTTTAAAGAAATCACAAACATCATGTTTGTTGCAACAATATTTAACGCAACTTACACCATATTTTCAACAGGTAAAACATTAGTAATGGTAATATGTTGATTTAAAAACTCTCATTTGAAGTGATTTTATATTTGAAATTTTTATGAAAAAGCTAAATAAATTAATAAAGAATATTTATTTAACATAATTCACAATGTACTTGAAATACCCAGAAAATTATGTGATCCATACTTTTGTCCTCGTCTGGTTTTACTGTATTTGGAAAATGGGCGCAGTCGGTAGGATAAAATAATTTTGTGATGTATTTTTAGGTATCCTGCAAGGCATCCGCAACGTTCATGTCATGTTTCGTGGCTTCCAACAACATGACACGCAGGAGTTTCTGCGCAACTTCATGGATCAGCTGCATGAAGAGCTGAAACAGGTAGCACCGCCGGAGCCATGTTCTGCCATCGACGCCGACACCTTCAGCCTAGCAATGGAGGAACCAACAGCGTTCAATTCCAACTATGATTCCAGTGAAGGAGAATATGAAACCTGCGATTCTGGGGTGAGCGAAAGATCGAGTCTTAGCGATGACACTGAGAGGCCGGCGAGCGGGGCCAAACGGAGGTTGAGCAGATGCGGCAGCCCGAATCGCAAGCAGAGGCCGAGGGTGCAGAGCTCGTGCGTTATTGGTTAGAATTTTTTCTATTATTCTTCTTCTTTTCTTCATTTTGGCGTATTCCCTTCGGGAAGTTGGCCAGGCGAGTTTCTAGTGGAAAGCTGGTTGTATACTACTTTCCTGTCAATCACTACTTATTTATGTTATTTCTTTTCCTACTATTACTAAATCAATTTTCCACTATATTTAGGAGTTAAACACCAATATATGTGAAACCAACCAAAAATGTTGTCTCGGGCTGTAGCACTCTTGTGTAAGAGATAAGATCTTGGGGTTATTCTCACAAGCTGGTTTTATTAGGGCTTTTATATTGGTTGGGTCGAGACCTTTCTAATAAAAGTATTGTACCACATAACAATGACCAGTTTTCTATATTTTCACAAATTCACCAAAAACTTTTGCTATTGATGGCTGCCAGACAAATACTAAGCAACGCAGCGTCTTCAAACTTGAGACATATGCAATATAGATTGTATACTTTCTAATTCAGTGATATTTTTCAAACAACTACTGCCATCTCTATGTTAGGATGGATACTCCTGGGACTACCCTTGTATCTAGACAATTTTTGAACATTCACTTATAATTTGTATGATGTTTCATTTTATGTGTTATGTTCTTTCTCAAAAACTTTCCTTCCTAAAGAATATTAATTAAAAATTCCATAATATTTGAAAGTTGGAAGATATTCAATCATCTACGAGTTGAAATAAAAAGTAGTATTATAGACTCAAAAACATTCAGAAAACGTGTAAAGGAACTTTTACTTATGAAAGCATATTATACCCTGGAAGAATATCTTGAAGACATATCTTGAGTACCTGAAAGTTTGCGGTTAAATAGACAGATTTATTTTATTTATACATGTGAAACAATTCTTAACAACTTTGTATAATTTTATGTTCTGTCTACATGTAAGCGCTAGACCCTGTATTGTTCCATTTTATTACACGCTTTATATTAGCTTCACCTGCATGTATGTTTGTTTGTTTGTAACTCTCAAGCTCGGGATCTGTATTTGACAGAATTATCGACATTATTGCTTGATCTATTCGCGGGCAGATGGCGCTGTACGTAATCTCTTTGACAAATCGATATTATTGCTTGATCCATTCGCGGGCAGATGGCGCTGTACGTAACTCCTTGATATATCTTCATTATTGCTTGATCTATTCGCGGGCAGATGGCGCTGTACGTAACTCCTTGATATAATTCGAACTCACTTCGTTTAAAAAAGTATTTTTTTATTAACACGCTCGCCTGCTGCCATTTTTTTGACCCTCCTTTAAATCAAAACACTGAATTGTTTTTTAAAATTATTACTGAAAATTTTTTCTTTACTTCTCGAAACAAATTGTTCAACTGTCCGCCCTCTGTTGGAGATTTACTATACTACCTGCATCTCAGTATTACTATAAAATTTAAGATCTGAAACTTTATTATGTTGTTTGAGAGGAATTTTACATTCGGGTATTGTTTGTTTGTTTTAAGCTTATTTTAAAAAAATATATTTTTGACTTTATAGTTCGATGTTCTTTGAAAGCTTCTTCAATAAGAATTTTTTTTCTCCGACAATAAAGCACATTTGGAATTGAATTGAAATAAATATGTTTCAAGCCTAATGATAACTTTTTTTAATAAATGGGATCTATTTAATGTGAACCAGTTTGGTTTTCTCAAGGGATTGTCCACAAGTCAAGCGATTACACAGTTACACAGTTGGATGAAGGTAAAAAGACGCTAGGGATTTTCATAGACTCAAGTAAGGCATTCGATCTGGTAGATCACAAAATTCTCCTAATAAAGCTTGAAATGTATGGAATCAGGGGAATAACCCACAAATGGTTTGTAAAAGTTATTTAGAGGGTAGATACAATCTAAAAATTGTTCCCTCGGGGTTCCTCAGGGTTCTATATTAGGTCCACTCTATATATAATGTATGTAAATGATTATTATAGTGATCAGTTCGTTATTTATGCTGATGACACACCTTTATTGGTAACTCAGCCACAATTAATAAAGCATCTGATGAAATAAAAAGCACCCAAAAGTGGTTCTCAGACAATAGTTTCTTATTGAATGAAATAGAAACTGTGCTTTTACGTTTTAGTCATTCAAGAACCACTCCAGATCACAGTTTACTAGTAACGTCAATTAATGGATCGATTCAACAACAGGAGGAGACAATTTTTAGGTTTGAAGATAACGGAAAATCTCGAATGGAACAAGCATATTGATACGATTTGTAAAAAGATATCCTCAATATCTTATTGTATTAAACAACTACGCTGGAATTCTAATAGATCACTCTTATAATGTACTACCATGCATACTTTCATTGTAACATTTCCTATGGTATTATAGCTTGGGGAGCATCTAGTTATTGTTCCAGAATACTCAAAATTCAAAAAAGAACCATAAGGTATATAGCAGGAGTTACTAGAAGGACAAGTTGCAAACTAATCTTCCAAAATCTCAGAATATTGACTGTTACAAATATATACATTTATGAGATATTGAAATATGTAAAATCACACACAACCAGTTTTCCTTCTTCAATGGTAATAAGAATTATAATACTAGAAATTTCCTACAGTTGGAAGTGCCAACACAGATTAGTTGTATCGGAATCATGTCCAAGGCTTATGGCCATTAAATTGTACAATAAACTTCCAAGTACAATAAAAAATCTGGTTCTGAAACAGTATAACTATCAAATTAAAGAGTTGCTCCTGGATAAATCCTATTATTCTCTCAAAGAATATATGGATGATAACTTATGATCCTGTACATGTGTAACATTTCAGGAAGATTTTAATAACGATGCTGTTACATAAATAACAGATTATTTTTGGTTTTGACTTTTATATAGTATGTACATGTCCAACATTTTAGGCCGATTTTAATATCGATGCTGTAGCATAAATAGCAGATTATTTTAGGTTTTGACTATTATTCGTCATATTATCTATGTAAATTGTATATTGTGCCTCTAAATGCACGAAGTTTGTATTTTAATTTTGTATGGACCCAATTCTCAAACAAAAAAATTCTCTTTCAGACTCCCAACCGACAACGACCTCATCCAGCCAGCAGCACCCCGCCAAAAAACAGGTCAAGCACCGCTCCATCATCTCGGACATATTCGACGGCAAGCTCCTCTCATCCGTCCAATGCCTAACGTGTAACAGGGTGTCGAGTCGCGTCGAGACGTTCCAGGATCTGTCGCTGCCGATCCCTTCGAAGGATCACCTCGTTCTGCTACACGGTCGGTCGAGTGGGGGACAGGAGGCCGCGTGTAGCGACGCCCTCATCCAGACACAGGACGGCTGGATATCGTGGATACTCGCCTGGTTCAAGTCGTGGTTCTACGGGCCGACTGTCACGTTGCACGACTGCCTTGCTGCGTTCTTTAGCACTGACGAACTCAAGGGAGACAACATGTACAGCTGCGAGAAATGTAACAAGTTGAGGAATGGTGTCAAGTTTAGTAAGGTGAGTATTTCTGCTGCTTGACTGCTGCGGAAGAATGTTTTTTCAATCTCATTCGTTTTTAAGAATTCATGAATACAGATTGCATACAGATTTCTTTAATGCCTTCTGCTAAGGTATCTTCAAAATCTCAGATTGGTATAATGCGAATTTATCAGAATTTAATGTTTCCTCTAATGGGGAATGTTCCTCAATTATTGCAGCAAATGCAAGTTTGAACAAAATAAAGTTGAGTTTAATTCATGACTTTTTCAAATCCACTTCGAAAAGTATTCAAATTGATGTTTCAAATGTTGAATTTTAATTTTTAAAGGGATTTGTTTCTAATTCACATATTGGCAACAGCGCTAGGTGCTATATCGGAGTTCAGGTTAGTAGTATGCTAAAAGAAAAAAAAGCATGTCAGTAGTGTCAAATTAAGGTAAAATATAAATTATAGTTCAATACCACCTCCAGAAGCCACATAAACAACAGTTGTTTCGTTATTTATTTATATAGAGGAAGATAGGTTAGGTGCACAAAATGTCATAATAATAATTTATTTATTTATTTACTTTTTACTCCTACAAACACAATATTGAATTGTAATTAAAAGTAAGAGAGATAAAACTACAGTAACAAAATAAGCTTAAGAACTACTAACTAAAATAAAACAAAACAGTAAATATAAAAGGAAACAAAAAAGAAATCAAATAAATTATCACAATTTTTAAAATGTATACAAGTACCTATAAATTAAGTTACCCAATACCTAGAAATTAATCCGGCTGTGAGAAAAAGTAGGCCCTTATCTCTTTGGCATTTGTTTTAGTAAAAAGATCCACGGTGCTATTTTCAGTTAAAATGTTGCAATGATTTAGCATACAGGTGATTGGCGAGTTATCAGAAAGGCCGATAAAGAATGTTCTCTTGTCCTGTCTACGCAGGTTTACCTTAGGCACCAACAATTTTACATAGTTGACCAGAGATGATCCCTTGTACTTTACATTATTAATTATATAGTATACAAAAAGAACATCCTGTAATGCACGTCTGCTCTGTAAAGTAACAATGTTAAATTCCTTGAGCATGCTTCTGTAAGACACCATAATGGGATAGCAGCCATAAATTTTGACATAAAGATATCTAAGAAATCTTTTTTGAACTTTTTCAATCAAATCTGCGTTGGTCTCTCCCTGTGGTGACCAAATAACAGAAGCATACTCAAGATGAGGTCTAACTAGAGCATTAAATAACTTTACAATACACCCAACATCTCTAAAGTTTTTTGTATTTCTAATAACAAAACCAAGAATCTTATAGGCTTTGTTGACAATATATTCATAGTGAGTGTTGAATTTGAGGTTACTTTGAAAATAAACACCTAAGTCCTTACACTCAGACTTACGCATAAGTGGAACGTTTTCTACTTTGTAAGAAGCAGAAATATAGTTAATTTTCCTTGTGAATGTTATAACTGAGCACTTATCGATAGTTAAGAACATTTTGTTACTTTCAAACCACCTGCAAACCGAATCAAGATCTTCCTGCAATTTCATGCAGTCTTCTAGGCACGTTATTAGCTTAAACAGCTCAAAATCATCTGCGAATATAAGGCAAAATGAGTGTAAAATGGTCATTGATGAAAATTATGAAAAGAAGTGGGCCCAAGTTGCTACCCTGTGGCACCCCAGATGTTACAGAAAACCTGTCAGATAATAACTGCCTCACCCTGACTTGCTGATATCTGTCAAGCAAATAAGATTTTATAAATTGCAGAGCTGCCTCAGAAAATCCAAAATCACAAAGTTTCTTTAATACTATGTTATGATTAACTTTATCAAATGCCTTTGCACAATCAGTCATAATTGAATCAAGTTGCTCCTTTTTATTAATAGCTTCAGCAGCAGATTGAGTGAATAAAAAAAGGTTCGTAGCTGTAGATCGATCTGTGAGAAAACCGTGTTGTTGTTCTGCAAATTTAAATTTAAAATGAGTGTAGATGTCATCATAGATGATTGATTCGAAAATTTTAGCCAATGTATTCATAATACATATTGGCCTGTAGTTTTTAACTTGATTTTTGTCTCCAGATTTAAAAATTGGTGTAACAATTGACATTTTTAAAGCAGAAGGAAACACTTTACATTTAAGAGATTCATTAAATAGATAAGTTAGAGGTTGTACAAGAAAGTCAATACGTCCCTATATCCATATCCATATAATAATAATAATAATATTTATTTGTAGTTCCATATAAATACAATAAATATACAATCTATAAAAATGATAAAAAAACTATAAATAAGGCTAGAAACAACATGTACCGGAAGGGTACTGTTGATCTTAGTTCTAGCCTTGAAGAAAAGAAAACTAAACGAGAGAAAAAACAATGAAAAAAGAAGAGAAAAAAAAGAAGAAGGAGAGGGAAGAGAGAGAGAGAGAAAACATGTCAAATTTATTACTGAAAATTTTTCAGAAGTATAAAATCTATGAAATCAATGGCTTTATGATTGAGCAGCGATGAGATATTTTTTGTAACAGCACTTAAATGAAGAAACTTTACTAACTTTATATTTTTGTAGAATATTATTGTACAAACTATATAAATTATAACTGAAGGATCGTCGATATAGAGTGGTTCGATGGGGCGGCGGAGAAAATAACCCTTTAAACCCCAAATTTAGAGTGTGTATATCACTACGAAATCTTATATTGTTATACAAATATGATGGACATTTGTTAATCAATATTTTATGAAAGAGGGTAGCCGAGTGTAAAACACGTGTATTTTCCATAGTCAACCAATTAATTGGTTTCCTTAAGTTTATATGAAATTCTGTCATATTTTCTAATACCATATATATACCTAAGACATGATTTTTGAACTCTCTCAATTCTTATAATATCTTTTTTATCCAGGCATGAACCATACACAACATCAAAATATGCAAAATGACTCAACATAAGTGCATTTGTTTATTTTATTCTCAAACTTATTGATAATAAATAACGATGAGGATAAAGCATTTTCAAACTCATGTAACTTCTTTGAACACATTTTGTGACATGTTTTGTAAACCTTAAATTCACGTCCATTTCGATACCTAAATTTTTTGCCACGTTCGTGGGGCATATTACTGTATCACCAATAACAATATTAATATGTCTCTCCACCAAGCTACGATTAGTACCAAAAACAAGCAGATTATTTTTGTTTGAATTAATTTTGAGGTTGTGAGCTTCAGATGCTGAAATAAGACGAGTTAAATCTTCATTCAATTTGTGATTAGCAGTAGCAACGTCATTAGGTTTAAATGATAGATATAGTTGAGTGTCATCCGCATACATATGTGAATTACAATGTCTTAAAACAGAAACTAGATCACAAGTGTATATGCAAAATAATAAGGGTCCAAGTATAGATCCCTGAGGCATTCCAAATTTAATAAATTCACTGCTTAATTTTCCCTTCGAAGTTTCTACAAACTGTAAACGATCTTTAACATAGCTTTTAATTAAATTTATAGCAGGTTCAGAGAACCTGCTATAAATTTAATTAAAGATAACTAATAGTATCAAAAGCTTTGGAGAAATCTATAATGTCACAGAATGTCTCGGAACTCGGAACATAAGTAAACAGAACAGCACGCCTCTGAAATATGTCATCTTTGTTTGTCTCATACAGGCAACAGATTCATTGTCCTTTATTAGCTATAACCGATGTTGCCAAATGGTGAAATAGAAATGAATCCCTTTAAATGTTGAATGCATTATTTCATTCCTCTTTTTTAAGTATTTGAATAATTTTTTAAAGAAAAAGGTTGAAATGATAAGTTTAAAATGCGTTGTTTTAGAGCTTATTTATGAAAACTACTTGATTTTCGTCATTGAATTCTTGATAACACTCTTAGTGAAAATTCCAAAGTCAACTGTTCCTATCAGTTAGTTTTTATATGAATTTTTCTTTTGCCACGAATTCAAATATTATTCCAAACTTGCCATGAAACAAATTTTTTGACTCATTTTTTTCCAATAAAAAACTTTTTTTCCGATGTTATGCAATAAAAATAACTTCTAACGAATTAGGAGTAACTACAGCTAAAACGGTTGATTATTTTTTGGTAGAATAACATTAAGATATGTGTCCCTTTCTGAAGTGTTTGTGCTCTAACTCAACTAGGGTCTGTTTTTGTTCTACAGAGTCAGGCGGCGAGATGCTTGTAGGCCTTTGTTTGTCAAAAACTAATTTTTGTCACTGTATACTCGTTTCATTTCAAAAACACTTTGTTCAATTCATGAAAATTGAACACGACTTCCCACAACTGATTATGTCACACGCCAGACCCCAAATTTAGGTTTTCCCATACTTATCTCTACTTTAGTTGAAAATTCTGTATCGTATAATGGTCTGGAGACGTACAATAATGTCCTAAATACCTAAAATGCCTAGTAAACTGTACTTAGTTTTGCAAATCAACTAAAGATTTTCTTATTAAGAAATTTTTTATATATATTCATGATTTTATACATTATTTATGTGTTTTAACAATTATGTTTATATATGCGTGTGGGTATTTCATTTTTTGTATAACGAGTATCATTTTTGACATTTAAAATGTATAATTTTTATGATAGGACTCTATGTGGACTGTTGAAAAAATAACAAGCTTCAAAGATTGGAAACACTGGTACAAGTACTACATGAATCAATAAGTCCCGAGACTAACCCAGAGATGGCGCTCTTAGTAAACCAGTAACCACGTCTTTCTAGAGTACTAACCTTTGCTTGAAACGTGTCGAAATTTTAAGTCGATCGGACCAGAAACAGCTGAGTTATCGAGGTTAGAGTAAAGTCGTTTTGTAGTTTGTTTAAAAAATGGAAAAAACCGAGTTTCGTGTTCTGATAAAACATTGTTTTTTAATGGGTAAAAACACCGTGCAAGCGAAAGAATGGATTGAAAAATGTTACCCGGACTCTTGTCCATCAAAAGCAACGATTTGTCGGTGGTTTGCCGAGTTTAAACGTGGTCGTACCGACACAAATGACGCAGAACGCTCGGGTAGACCTGTGGAAGCTGTTACACCGGAAAATGTGAGTGAAGTGACAAAAATTGTAATGAAAGATCGTAAAGTGAAGCTCCGTGAGATTGCTGAGATGACACAGATATCATATGGAAGTGTATTTACTATCCTTCATGAAAAATTGAGCATGAAAAAGGTTTTTTCTAAGTGGGTGCCGCGATTGCTTTCGATGGAACAAAAACAGCAACGAGTCGATGATTCAGAAAGCTGTTTATCGCTATTTACTCGCAACAAAAAAGATTTCTTGCGTCGTTACGTGACCATGGACGAAACATGGATACATCACTACACTCCAGAGTCAAAGCGGCAGTCATCTGAGTGGCGCACAGCTGGCGAAAGTCGTCCGAAAACGCAGCAGTCAGCTGGCAAAGTGATGGCGTCAGTTTTTTGGGATGCGCATGGCGTGATTTTCATTGACTACCTCGAAAAAGGTAAATCGATCTACAGTGATTATTATATTGACTTACTGGTACGTTTGAAGGAGGAAATCGCAAAAAAACGACCGCACATGCAGAGAAAAAAAATCCTTTTTCACCAAGACAATGCACCTTGCCACAGGTCGATGAAAACAATGGCAAAATTAAACGAATTGGGCTTTGATCTGCTTCCCCACCCCCCATACTCACCAGATTTAGCCCCCAGTGACTACTGGCTCTTTGCTGATCTTAAAAAATGCTCCAGGGAAAAAGATTTGGCTCAAATGAGGAGGTCATCGCTGAAACTGAAACTTATTTTGAAGCGAAAGATACATTTTTTTATAAACATGGTATTGAAAAATTGGAAAAGTGTTGGAACCATTGTATCACCCTAAAAGGAGATTATGTTGATGAATAAAAAAAAATTTTGTAAAAAAAATGTTGTTTTCATTGTCAGTCTCGGGACTTATTGATCCATGTGTTATATTATATCTGAGGGGGGCTACTTTGAAGGGCACAAAATAGAATTTGATAAATAAATGAATTTTTTTGAGAAAAATGAAAATTCGCCTTTCTTCTTGAACAAACAGCGTGTACTTGGCTTTCTTCAGATGATTATCATTTCAGCAAGTAACCCCTTTCATTCTCTCATAATTTCATATCATCAACGACCATAATTGAGCGCATTTTGAATATGTGAGTTACACCACTCATGGTGTAAAATTAATCTTTGAAGAACAGAAACATTTCAATGTTTTTTTCTATAGACGCTTTCTGTTGAAGGTCCTACAACTACCAGAAGTTTTGTGCATTCATCTCAAGAGGTTTCGGCATGAATTGATGTTCAGCAGCAAAATTTCTTCGGCCGTTAGTTTTCCCCTGAAAGGTCTCGACATGAGGCCGTATCTTCACACCGACTGCGTTTCCAAAGTGTCGTCATACCAGCTGTTCTCTGTCATATGTCATCATGGGACGGCGGGTGGAGGACACTATACCTGTTTCGCTCTCAATTCAGGTCAGTAGACTTGGTTGTGGTTTTCGTACAGTGTGTTTTTGAACATTCAGAATATTTGAATAATTCTAATCGACTGTGCTAAGAATTGAACGTTAAAATTTAAGTCCTCGTTAATCCTCAACTCACACAAGTTTCGACTCCTGAGAGATGTCGTTCATAGGGGTGTGAGAGCTGGTTAACGGAAATACAGATTCAAAACAGATTATTCAAACTAAAACATACAAATTTTTGAATAATAATCCCTGCTAAATTTTGTGAATGAACATGCACGCCATGAGTTTTCAGATACCATTAAGATTTCCTGAAACTCGGGGAAAAGTTAGTTCTTGATGAATAGAGCGAAAAATTCAATAAATGTGAAGCTCAAAAATGAACCGGTTTTGAACCAGAGCAGCCCAAAGTTAGAGCAATCACATGTAAAACAGTACAAGGTCGCTGAATACGAATCTGGGTTCAGATTGTGGATATCATGACCCATATTAGGCCATGGGCTACCCAAAATGGGCCAAGGGTCTATGAAAATGGGTTAATTCGTTATTACATGTGAAAAACTGTTTAAACTTGTATCTGAGATTTTTTGAGAGCACTGATTACAACTCTGATGTATGTTTTATAGAAGAAGAAGAACTTTATTTCCAGATAGGCAAGCCTAATATAAACATAATTAATGTATTTTATCTAAATATAATACATAAAAATCAAAATAAATTAGTCTATTATAACCAAATAACAGAAAATCACAAAAAAAAACTTTATCGCACATATTCTATATAGGATACACGTTTACATATTTACTTATATATTCATTCAAAACAAAGTCTTAGTCATTATTATATTTTAAATATAAATTACCTTTAATTCAGTTTTGCGTTACGAATGTTACCAAGTCCCTCTTGAATAGACGGAGAGAAGAAGAGTGTTTTATGTTATTTGGTAGTTTATTGAAACTGTCCAGACCTTTGAAAAATAACGAGTTCATACAGCTACGTGAATTTGTCCTTGGGATGTGAAAATTGGTGTTCGATCTAGTATCATGATGATGTACTTCACTATTTGTGATTAAAAGGTTTACTAAGTATGTTGGTTGCAATTTATTTATCATTTTAAATATAAATATAGTTTGATAATACAATCGTTGAGAGACATTCAGCCACCTTAAACTACAGAGCATATTATGTATAGGTGTCATTCTATTTCAGAGTAATATGATTCGCATTCCACAATTTTATAATTTCTGTAATTGATTTAATTTGTTCGGATTCAAGAGATATAAGAGAGTCCCGCAAAAATCGTAATGAGGTTTTATTATGCAATTATAGCACGTTATTTTGGCATACATTGATAATACAGATGCCACTCCAGAAAAAAAATACAGTTTCTTTGATATTTTGCTTATTATATAGTCAGCATGATCATTCAATGAAATTGTATTATCTACAATGAACCCTAGATACTTAATGTTACTCACTATTTCTGCATCAGTTTCGTTAATTTTAATTTTGACTGTGTTTCTCCCAATTTTATTTTATTTATACTTTGTTGTAATGATCATCGCCTAAGTTATAGTGATATTAAGTTTCAGTGATGAGTGATAGATTATAACCAGTTAATAAGATCATATATTTTGTTTTGGACGTGTTGAGTTTCAGTTTATTGCTATTCATGTACTTGAAAACATTCCTTAGTTCATTATTTATTTGATCAGCTACTGTTTCTATATTATCTCCTGAAATTGATAACAAAGTGTCGTCTGCAAAAACGTTCATGAAATCACAACCATGGATGGTATCTATATCATTCAGGTAGATTAAAAATAATATAGGTCCCAAAACACTCCCCTGCGATACCCCAAAAATGACATCGCGAGATGTCATTTCGGTTACCTTCATTTCGGTTACCTGTTTGCGTTGTGATGAATAATATTTGTATAATCTTTATGTGTATTATGACATATATTTCTAATAAATCTATATATATATATATATATATATATATATATATATATATATATATATATATATATATATGCAGTAGACAAAACGTCAGGTAAAAAAACCTGCAGACCACGGTCAAAAAACCCGGAAAATAGCTATCATTCAGTAATGTATATATGTTCAAAGTAACAACGTTTCTCTTCAGGTCAATGGTACGAGTTTGATGACCAGTACGTAACGAAAGTATCTGGGGACAAAGTTCAAATGTGTGAAGCGTATGTTTTGTTTTATCAAAAAGTGGGCGTGGATGCCGTCAGAACTCGGGACAAAGCAGAAAAGATCCTTGAGGAGACTGCTGAGAATATGCTCGACAATAATATCAGGAGGACCTACATTTCCAGACAGTGGATTAACAGGTTTGTATTCAGCTTGATTGAATAGGTGCCAGAACTGTGCCCTAAGGAAGGCCATGCAGAATTATTTCACTTTCACATATTAATTAAATGAACTATCTCAGCTGAGAACTAACAGAAAACAACTTACAGGCAGCACCCAATATAAAAACAGGTTTTCCCAAAGGTGTACATACTTACTTAAGATTAAGATCTATAGTGAAATGGATACTACAAAAAAGTCAAATGTGACTTATAACATTCCTTGTAACAATTGTAATTTGGATTATATTGGAACAACATCTAGAATTCTCAAAGATAGAATAACTTCACATAAAAGTGATATAAAGCTCAATAAGAAATCATGTGCATTAGCGCAACATTCTATAGAAACAGGACATAAACCAAATTACTCCAATATCAAAGTTTTACATTCAGAAAAAAACATTTCCAAACGCCTTTTCCTTGAAATGGTTGAAATCAATAAGTCTTCTGATTGTATGAATAAGAGAACTGACAATTGATAATCTCAGCAGTACATACAGCAACTTATTGGAACTACACCAAAAAACACAATGATAATAACGAAAATTGTATCAATCAACTCTCCCTTTAGAGTCAAAGATTATCAAATCATGCCCATTGAAAAATGACATTTATGTGAAGGTATGACATTTGTCAAACCAAAAAAACTCCATTAATGTTTAACTTTTTTCGTCGATTTATATGTTCAATTAATTGTTTTTTACTCATTTTTACTGTAAGTATGATTTGTAATTTTATTCATTGGCAAAAAAAACCCACAACTCAATAAATTATAGGCCCTGAAGAAACTTCCCACTAGAAGCGAAAGCTTGGCAAAGTAAAGCAGAGTTTTGATTTTTTGATATATATAAGAAAAAAGTCACTATTACGATTCAAAAATCAGGAAATCCAGTAACAAAACTAAACAAGTTTGGAAAATAATAAATAATGAATTGGGAAATAAAAAAGGGCACTTGGAAACAAACCTATTACTCTAAAAAATGAATTAAAGGAGGAAATTAACAATCCACAAGAAATTTCAAACCTTTTCGTTGAACATTTTTCATCTTCTGCCGAATTGCTCATCTCAGAGCACTTTGGTCAAAATGTATTACTTCCCTGTACCTATTCGAAGAATACTGTTAGTCAGTATCCCTTCGATACATCCCCATTCACAAAGACAGAAATTCTAGGTACTCTGGAAACAATGGCAAATAAAAACTCCGCAGGTACTGATGGTATCTCAATAGTTACTGTGAAAAAAATTGTAGACCTTATAATCGAGCCACTATTGTTATTGATGAATCAGTCATTTTTTGTAGGTTGTTTTCCAAATGTATTTAAAACGGCTCTCATATTTCCTCTATATAAAAAAGGCGACAAAACTGAGGTAGACAACTACTGTTTGAGAAAGTTGTTAGTAACAGAATTCTGAATTACATGGATCAAAATAATCTTTTTAGTAATAACCAATATGGCTTCAGGAAGAACAAATCAATTGAATCAGCTTCATACCATTTATTAAATTTCATTTATACACAGGTTGACTCGAATAAACTAGTTGTAACACTTTTTTTTCGATTTGTCAAAAGCATTTGACATTTATAATTAAACTTGCAGGCCTAGGTTTCCCAAATAATCTATTGAACTGGGTGAAATCATATATGGAAAACCGTAGTCTAATAGTTAGCTGCAATGGAATTTTATCAAGTCCCAAAGATGTAAAACTAGGAGTGCCTCAAGTTTCTGTCCTGGGACCATTGTTGTTCCTCAATTTCATAAATGACCTGTCTGAATTCTTTTCTGAGTGTCACATAAAGATGTTTGCAGATGACACTGCAATTACTGTGGCTGAAAAAACGAAGTTGAGTTGTCAGACAAAATAAATAAAATAATAGATAAATTCAGTGCTTGGTGTCAACGTAACAAACTTATTCTGAATAAATCTAAATCTGTTTCAATGAAATCATTTATTAGGAAAAATTTCAGCAGTGACTCTTCCACAATAAATGGTATTCGATCTTCCAGCGAAGTCTTGTTTTTAGGAACGTCTTTAGACGAAAATTTGACCTGGAGCGGTCATATTCAGAAGGTCTGCAACAAACTCAATTCCGCATATTACTCAATCAAACAATTGAAAAACACTCTAGATAATTTTGGATTGATGAATGTCTACTTTTCTATGGCTTATTCCCACATCAGCTTTAATATCATTTCTTGGGGATGTGCAAGGGAATTTCCACGAGTTTTTGTTGCTCAGAAAAGATTGCTAAGACTAATTTTTAATATAGATTTTCAAGATAGTTGTAGACCAATTTTCTTAAGAGAGGGCCTATTGACGGCACCTTCTTTATTTATCTTGAAGTGTGTCACTTTTGCCCGTAACAATATAACTGAATTTGTCACAAACGCGGATATACATGGTAGAGACACCCGTCATGGGAAACTGTTAAGAACCCCCTCACACAAAACGGCTCACTTTAAATGCTCCCCACTATTTAATACAACAAACTGTTATAATAACTTGCCGGCATCTATTAGGAAAATCGAGCCAGATAAACTTTTTAAAATTGAGGTGAAGAAACTTCTCTTACAGAAGTGTTACTACAGTCTTGAGGAATTCTTGCACGACACTTTTTCATGACATTTTGAGAGTATTTACTAGAGCTTCTCCGATTTTTTATATAATACTTCTATGTTGTGAAAGTTTTTGGACGTGAACCATATTTATTGTTTTTGTATTGTTCAACTTCTGTAGTTTTATTTTTGTTTTTTAATTATGACTTAGCATATGTACTCAATGTACCAAAGTGTCAAATAAATAAATAAATAAATACCTTTATTTAATATTTTGACATTAGCCTAATGATAGTTAAGATCAAACATATCGTACATTAGCTTATGCTAAATAAAGGAATTAATAAACGAAATAACTCGGTTGATTTCACATATTCCTTTGAAAGTCCTTGACGATAATGGAATTCCAACAATTCTACAGGTTCTACTACTGTTCCGAACCGGGCCCGATCGACAACTCCGACTTCCTGTGCCAACACGGCTCAGTCAGCCCCGACCGAGATGTGGACATGGACAAGATCGCCATGGTGGTACCGTATGAGGTGTACGACTACCTCTTCAAAAAGTACGGCGGGTGTCCGCCTTTCGCCGGCCTGTCCGTGTGTCCAGCGTGCTCTGCTTTGCAGAAGAGGCTCCTGCTCGAGATGGAGACGTTCGTGCAGGTCAGCAGGGAGGCGCAGAACCGTGACGCGCCACACACCCATTTCCTTTCAACGTCTTGGTACACACAGGTTAGTTTCTTTGTTTATTTTCCTTGGTAAGTGGGTATATTCGATCCTCCGTTACAACTAGCCAAGTTTCATTGTGGCTCACAACTATTTAACTCCATCAAATGAAATCAGCTTCTTGACGCACCGATTAGTTATTTGGTGAGGGGTCTTTCATGTCAGCTGGAAAGAGAGGCAGTTCAACTGTTGAAGAACTCAGGGGCTCCTACTCTTGATTTGATGTTACAGGGGGATGTTGAGGTTGTTTAATCAACCTCCATTTCTTGTGTAAACTCAAAGTGAACAATAGTGCATAATATCAATCAATCAATCAATATGCTTCATTTTTAAAAAAAAACAAGTCTTATTGTAGAAGTAATATAAAAGAAAATAAGAGAAGTATTACAGAATAAATAGAAGTATAGACTCAACTACATAGAGTAGATAAAAACAGCAATATTCAGATACAAAAGGAAAGGAAAGTAGATCCTTTAGGGCTTTTCTAAACTTAGTGTGTACATAAGCAATGAACATCTATTGACAAGTGATTGCACATTTTCTTGTCAGTGTAGTATATTACAGAGTTTTCATCATTGAGCTTCTGGGAATGGGTAAGGAGATCATGTGAATGAAATACCTTGTATTATATTGGGAACTTGAATGAATTACTTGGCGAAATTGATTATACAGTGTGAGTCTCTAACATGGAACAAATTCACTAAATCAAAGTTGTTGTTTCTTTCGGAAATATGCTCGGACACGTCGATTAGTATTTTGAAGTGCCCATATGAGTTCATCGATAATTTTTTTAATAACAACCCTATTTTTTTAATGGCTTTTATTAAAGGGGTCACATGCCTGCCAAATTAAAATTTTTTACTCCTTGTTCTTTAAAAGATATTCAACTAACATCTAATTCAAAAAATGAATTCAATTCAATAGTCTTCCTTCTATAAATGCTTAGAATGTCAGGGATACCTGACAGTGACATTGTCATAAAAAAGTTATCAAAAAAAAGTAAGGAGAGTAGTATCACATTCCAATCATATTTGTGCACAAAAACTGTTAGTCGTTTCACAGTTTGTTGTTCGCCATTAGTAAAATGCCGTACTTAACTGAAACACATAAGATTGAAATTCTAATGATTAGCTACGGAGATAGGACAAGAACACAAAATGAAGTTATCCATTTATTCAGAGAGAAGTATCCTGATTTACCACCCATATCGCGAAGTACCGTAAGCAAGATCGAAAAACAGTTCCGGAAAAATGGGCGTTTAAGAAAAAATAATAATAATCTTCGAAGGGCGCTCAGTGAAGAGGTCAAAATAAATGTTCTTCTCTCTGTCGAAGAAAATCCCCATGTCCTCACTAGGCAGATTGCTAGGGAACTCGAAATTAGCCAGTCTTCAGTAGCAAGAGTTCTTAAAGCTGAAAAATTTCATCCATATAAAAGAACGATCCTCCAGGAACTCACCGAAGATGATCCAGATAGAAGACTCCAGTTTTGCGAACAAATGATGAATCTACTAGACAGGAATGTTGTACGAATCAACGTTTATGTTGAATGGTGTGGTAAATCGTCAAAATTGTCGTTATTGGGGAGACAGAAACCCACACTGGATGAGCGAAGGCCACACTCAACATCCAGAAAAAGTCAATGTTTGCGCAGGGATTGTTGGTGATCGAGTTATAGTACCGATTTTTTTCCAAGAAAATCTTACTGGAGCAAGATATTTAGAATTCTTGCAGGAGGACCTAGTTCCGAATTTGGATTTCTTGTTCCCTTGTCCTATAGAAGCTGACGTCCCGAATAGAAACATCTGGTTTCAACAGGACGGCGCGCCTACTCATTTTGCAAGACCTGTCCGTGAGTACCTGAATGATGTATTTCCAGGCAGATGGATTGACAGAAGAGGACCCTATGAATGGCCACATAGGTCTCCGGATTTAACACCTTCGGACTTTTTCTTGTGGGGTTACTTGAAGAGCAAAGTTTTCAAGATCAAACCGGCAAATATTGAGGATTTAAAAGAACGAATAAGACA
This sequence comes from Leptinotarsa decemlineata, assembly GCF_025532065.1. Classification (NCBI taxonomy): domain Eukaryota; kingdom Metazoa; phylum Arthropoda; class Insecta; order Coleoptera; family Chrysomelidae; genus Leptinotarsa; species Leptinotarsa decemlineata. The sequence goes on from NW_027412547.1 coordinate 2,033,749, forward strand.
GGAGTGTAGGCTAATTTCCAGCGAAGTAATCAGAAATGTTCAGTTACGTTTAGGGTATTGACAGGACAACATTTTGAAGACTTGTTAAAGAAAGACTATTGAATTGAATTCATTTTTTGAATTAGATAATGTTTTTTAAATATCTTTCAAAGGACAAGGAGTAAAAAAGTTAAATTTGGCAGGCATGTGCAACTTGTTGAACCCTTCAATGAAAGTCATTAAAAAAACAGGGTTGTCATTTAAAAAAATTATTGATGACGTCATATCTCATATTTGAGACACACTGTATTTTTTTTTGCATTAAAATAAAGGCAATTTAAAATACTAATCGACGTGTCAAAGCATATTTCCGAAAGAAACAACGCCTTTGATTTAGTGACTTTGTTCCATGTTAGAGACTCGCACTGTATATCAAGCATACACTCTCTAAGATCAATATCTTGTTTCTGTACTACAAATACACTTTCTTATAGCATCCCACTCAAAAACCCCAGAATGATATCCCGTAAAATAACTAAGACTCGATGATTGCAGTCTAGAATAAAGTTCATAAAGTGGAAAAAATGTATCAAAACTTCCATTATTCCGTTTCAGTGGCACAACTTTGTTCAAAAACGTAACCAGGAACCGCCCGGGCCCATAGATAACTCCAAAATCAATTTAAATCAACTCGATCTGAACGAAGCGGCCGATGTTCCGGAATGCATATGGAACTTTTTCTATAACATCTACGGAGGCGGTCCGGAAATCAGGATAAAACCTACATTAGAGGTAATCATTTTTGTTTTATCAAACCTTTGGTTGGTCGGTAGCCAAGCGGTTCGACGTGGGTGCTTTGTTCAACTCGAATTGACTGTCGATGTCGTGTTGATCGGTGGTTCAAGCCCGAGTCTGAACGATCGATTTTCACTTACTATCGTCCAACCCGTGTTAGGAGTCACGCGTTAAAAGGTAAGACCTCGTTAATCCTTAGCTGGCACAAGTTTCGACTTCTGAGGGTTGACGTTCGTATGGGGTTGACAGCTGAATAACGGAAAAACATATTTTAAATCACTTTTTTTTCAAACCTTTCACGAAATTACTTTTATTCTGTACATGATTTCATGCAAAGTACATATTCAAACTAAATAGCCTTATATATTTTTTCAAACATTACTATTTATATATTTAAGAATCTTTTTTTATAATTCGATTCTTTATTTGTAAACTATTTTTTAAATCATTTACAAAATTTATATCTAATGTTGCTTTTATATTGTTCTCTCTATTTGCACACTAATTTATACCAACTGTCTATGACTTGTCACAAATGTATATTCATAATGTGATTTAAAAAAAAAACATGAGTAATCCCAATTACAGAGACGAATATAATTAAGTTCACAGCTATGACTAAGTATGAGTACAATGGAATATAACGAATAGCCTATAAAATCGGCAGAGTAATACAGTAGTATATTATACAAACAGTGATACATTCATATAATAATAAAAAAAAGCATATACTGTAGAATTCTAATAGAATTGGCAGTGTGCAGAGAGTTGAAACACAGTATTTCACTTATGGGTTATAATTAGATTGTAGTTCGACTGGCTTAAAAAATAGTTTGTTACGAATTATATACTTGAAGTGTCCAAATGGAACAACAAAAATATCACTTTGAATTGAAGGGGTTATATTTTTAGGAGTGATTAATTTTTGGGAAAGAAAGTTTTTGGATTTCTACTACTCCATCGTGAGTATGGCTGGTATAATCTTTCACTGTTTCTTGTACAGTAATTATGTATATCTTTTTTTTTTCTCAAATAATTTTCATCTTTTTTAACGTATAATATGATCTGCAGCACATAAAGTGAGGGGACTGTGAGAATTCCTAGTTGATTGAACCATTTTCTACATGATGTTTTGGAGTGCACTCCTGCCATACATCTGATAATTCTTTTTTGCATAACAAAAACTCTATTCATATGTAAAGAGTTACCCCAAAACATTATTCCATAACTTATTGTCGATTGCACTATTCCAAAATAAGCCAGTTTAAGGGTTTCCAGAGATATTGTACCTTTCAATTGCCTGATGAAGCAACTTGTGCTTAATTTATTTGTTAGATCATTAATATGAGGATCCCATGTCATTTTTTGATCTACTTTGATACCTAGAAATTTGGTGTAATTCACCTGTTCTATTGTTTGATGATTAACTCTTATTAGAGGACTGAAATCATAATTTATATTTTTTGTTATAAACACCATAAAAAATGTCTTGGACAAATTCACTAGCAATCCGTTGAACACACACCACTCATGAAAATCATTAGCACAAATATTTGCCTTGATTACAGTATCCTGTAATTTATTCTCAGAAATCAGAATATTAGTATCATCAGCATACATAATGTTTTTTTTGTCTCAGAGCATGAATAAACCATATCATTTATAAAAATTGTGAAGAGAACTGGCCCCAATATAGACCCCTGAGGGACACCAATGTTCACAATATTTTCTTTAGATTTTTTACCGTTTATCACCACTATTTGTTGTCTGTCATGGAGATATGAAGCAATCCAATCACTTGTAACTCCTCGTATGCCAATTCGGTGTAATTTTTCCAAGAGTAGTTGGTGATCAACTGTATCAAACGCTCTACTTAGGTCAAAATAAAGAGCAATGAGATTTTGTTTATTATTAAGGCAGCTATAGACGGTAGTCTTGAGATCAGATATGGCGGTATTTGTTGATTTGTTCCTTCTAAATCCATTCTGACAATCAAATAATAAGTTATGTTGATTCAAAAATTTATTGAGACGTTCATTATATGCCATATCAAAAATTTTGAGTAGTTGGCTCTGTAAGCAGACATTTCGGTAATTATCTACTATCTCTCTAGATCCTTTGTTTTTGAAAATTGGTATAGATTTAGAGACCTTTAGAATCAATGGGTACTGTCCTGACAAAAAAGATTCATTGATTATGTGAGCTAAAGGCAAACCTATCGTTTCCTTGACAAACCTTACAGCTTTTCCACATATATCATCTATCCCAGAAGCATGTTTACTTGTTGTTTTAGTTATATATTCTTCAATCTCCTGAGGAGTGGTTGGACAAAGGAAAAAGCTATGTTCATTGAAAGGACCTAATTTCAATTTATCAGGCTCTGGCCTTGTACATTTTACATTCATAAAATGTTTACTGAAAATATTACTTATTTCTTCGTGATCTGCTATTTTTTTGTCATTAACAGTAAGTCGATTCACTGAATTGAAATTTGGTTTATTTTTTGACTCGTTAATTAATTTCCAACTTTCTCTCATCAGGTTTGGTGCCCTTTGCAGCCTATCATTGTTATATGTGTGTTTTGCTATTTTCACTTTTTCTTTATAGTAGTGCTTTAACATGTTATACCTACTTTTGACCAAATCATTAAATGAACTTTTTACAATTTTTGACATTTCACATAACATGTTATGGAGTTCCTTTAATTCAGAAGAGTACCATGGTTTCTTATTTTTGTTAACATAGGTTTTTTTTAAAGGAAAAGCAATGTTGTAACAATATTGAAATGTGATATAGAAGCTTTTAAATTTATCATCGGTATTAATTGATGTGAACACGTCTTCCCATGTTTCCCTTTCTAACAAATTTTTGAAAGTTATTAAATTAAATTTATCTAACGCAGTGCTGACCATTTGTGTAAAACACATGAGATTAGTTATTGTTGAACGTTTATTGATGAAACCATGCTGATATAAAGTTATACTATTTCTCACTTTAGGAAAAATGTTATACAACGCATCTCAAAAACCTTTGCAAAGTTGGATAGAATTGTTATGGGTCGATAGTTCAGAATGTTATTTGGAGTCCCTGATTTCAATATTGGACGTATTTTAGATACTTTCCATCTATCGGGAAAACACGCAGTCTTTAAGGCCATGTTAAAAATTAATTGAAAAATGAATTAAATTAAATAAAAATATATCTATCTATCTATCAATAATGATAATTTATTGATCCCACAGGAAGAAGAAAGCGAAGAAGACATTCCAGAACCCGAGGAAGCGTACGCTTTCGAACCACCTCGAAAACATAGAACCGACAGCATGTCGAGTTGTACTTCAGAGCAAGCCAGACAGGAACCGCAGTACGCGCGAAACTTGACCGACAAAAGTCACGGTGAACCGGTGGAAGTCCACGCGAAGCATTCCGACGTTGCAAAAGAAGTCCAGATGGAAATCGTACTGACAAAATCCGAGACGAGTCAGGCCGATGAGGACGCCACCGTTACGATGCCAAATAATTCCGAAGACGGTAGCGTCGACGATGAAACGAGCAAGGAGGCAGAGAAGGAAGTCAGGAGTAGCAAGAGGCATCGACGGAGAAGGAAAAACTAGTCGTTTGAAGTAAGCAGAGTGGTGGTCGATTGTTTCGAGAAGCTAGCTGAATACCTTGCGTAATGTACCTTTTCAATCAATTTTGGGTTCCAGTTGTACCAGTGAAGTCAGTGCCGGAGAAACTGTCTTTGCCATCTACTATATTTGTTGTTACGTCGCTGTAGCTACATTTTCACCGAGCATTTTTTTAATCAAGTATACCTTGAAAAAAAAATGTTTTTACTGTTTTCATTTTTTTCCGAAACGTAAAAGTGGAAATTTTTTGTACGGAATATATTTAATGTTTGTGTTGATTTATTTTGTTGATGTTATGGAATTTGATCACGGTGAAAATTGTTGAGTATTAATGTTTTATGGTATATCGTTAAACATGTTTTCTTGATGTTTTTGAGGATTTCAACCTTTCGCAATCAGAAAAATAAATCAAGATCAATGGAGAACTTGTCCAATTCTTATGAAGGGCAAACTGAAAACTTCGCCCCAAAAAGTTGTTGCATAATATAAACTCCCGCCTTGATAATCAGTAATATTCATAAATATTTGCCTGATTTTTTCCCTCCAACATTCTCCTTTCTATAAATCAAGTTCTACTCAACGTATATTTCATGTCGTTTTGTGTTGGTGTTGTCTCAGAAATCTGCTTGTTACAATGTTTTTTTTAATATGGATCTAATATGTCTCATGGTTTTCCAAATAGTAATATTATCAACATGAAGAATCTACTTTTCGAGTCCTGATGAAGAATTCAATTAAATCCGAAACGTTGGCAAGAAAACAATGGGTTTAAAAAGAAATTGAACCTGTTACCCAACCAAATTTTCTTCAGAAAGTTTTTTTTTATCGAATGATTAGTTTCAAGGTCAAGTTTCTTATCATAGGTTTTATTTTATCTTCAATTCGAAAGATGTTCTTATCTCTTCCTTGTAGACTTAAGATCAGCTTGTCAAGTGCACTGAAGATAGAATAGAATAGAATTTAATCATCTGTAAAAGCAGAACATAATATGTTACAAAATAATTTGGTCATTACTACTTCATTAGACTAGTCAACTAAAATCAGAATATATACCTATTTATAAGACTATTCTACATGCACAACCTACTTTCAACGCTAAAATTTGTTAAAAAAGGTCATATTCAGTCATTTAAAAATTCCCCAACAGAATAGAATGCTTTTCTCAGCAAGAACTTACTTAAAAGAGATTTAAAAGTTTTAAAATCATTGAAATTTTTTTCACTGCCATATTTGTTCTCGAAATAATTATAAAATACGATGCCTTTGTATATGTGAGAGCATTGACCAATGGCAAGTCTCGAAAACGGCTGCTGCAAATTCCCTGCACTTCGTTTATTATAGTTATGGTGAGCACTATTTGTAGGTAGTACTTCCAATTGTTTGTTTACGTTTAAAATAGTTTGAAATATGTACAATGATGGCACAGTTAGAATAGATAATTCAGTAAATATTTCTTTGATATTCTTTGATGTACCCCTTTTATGCATCTAATAATTTTCTTTTGCTGTAGAAATACTTTTTCTATTTGAGTTGAGCCTCCCCAAAATATCAACCCATAGGATATATTTGATTGTATCAAACCATAGTAAACCAACGTCCATTGACACTGTATTCTTCAATTGCCTTAGTACAAAGCAGTTTTTACTCAGTATCAGCCAGCAAGTACGAGACTTGTTGGCCGATACTTGATGAAAATCCATAACTAATATAATAATAAGGAACATATCTGCCATAATTGGAATTTCATTCGAAATCAGAAATATTGTACCATTAAAATACCTTGAATTAATTGACTTCTCATAAGTTTATTCAAAAATTCAATATCTTATATTAGTATGCAAAATGAAAACAAATTCATTATCGAAACCAATTGAAAAACTTTAAAATAAACTCGTAAAGTGCATATTCAAGTTGAGCTACAAGGAGGCCAAAATCAAATTTGAAAACTATTAGATATTGTCATCCTTACATGAATTCAAATTATGTACCTTCATTCGTTCGGTCAAAAATAAACTCAAACATTCAAATCCGACTCTAAATTGAATAGTGACCAACACGAGAATTCAAAAAAATATTCAGGCAATGAATATATAAACAAGTATTGGGCAAAATTTGATTCATTATAATGGTACCAAATGCTTTACGAAATTCTAATAAACAAAAATAGTTATTGTAAATCTAAACAAATGAACTTTAAACGTTCAAGCCAGTCTCTGTATACCTACACAGTAGGTTTAATGGACTAATGCCTATCAGAAACATGAAACCTACTGTGTAGGTATATTCGACACTGGCTTGAACGTTTAATGTTCATTTCTTTAGATTTGTTTACTGCCAGTCTTTAAGCATAGCCCACTGACTAATAAGAAAGTTTTTCTTCCTTACTCAGAGTAATCGGGCAAATTTCGGATATGCAGTTGGTTAGTACCTCGTCCACTAGATGGAGTGACATTTTGTTGTTCGCTCCAACTCAGGAAGAGGAATGAAATACTCTGAAGGAATTCCGATTTTCAACTGTGGAATATCATTGACTTTAGGTCGATGATGGCCACTATCTTGCACTGATGAGTGGCTAATGAGCCCAAAACCGGTCTGCAAGTGTGCCCGTTCCAAAATTGAAGGTCGACTCTTTCAGTTGTATTGCCAATTGCATATGCAGGAAATTTTCTGTGAAGATTCCTGCACTGACGCCTGTCGGGTGTAATCCAACGTCCTTCGTGGTATTAGCCAGGGGAGTAGTTGTTTTCTGATAGGTGTTTAAAGGTAATTTCTTTAGATTTGTTTACTACCAGTTTTCAAGCATATCCCACTGACTAATATGAAAAAATAGTTTTGAAATCGATATATATTTTCAGATGTAGGATGCTGATGATTTTCTTTTTTATTTTATCATTAGGTACCCAAAGTATATTCAATAATCTGTTTTTTCCGTCTCACTTCTGATTTATCTTTTTTTGCTTTGTTCGTACTCAGTTATGTTGTAGTTTTGAGTCATTGTTTTTTCTCTATTGTAAACATACATGTTCCCGGGAAAACTAAATTATTAATTTTATCATCATGCAGTTACTTTTCAAGATTAACTTTTCACTTTGCCCTTTATTACACTGGAGCAGATTCTCTATTGTTCTAGATTTATTCATTTTCAGACTCCACAAAAAATGTTCTTTCAAATAATATTTGCAAAATATATGTCCTAGTAAATCCTTACACAGTCCAATTCAGTCACATGAAATGTTTTTGATGTATAATTTTTTACAAAAGAATTTATTTATTTAGTGAATGAAGAAATTTGAAAGATACAAAACATTAAGGCAAAACTCACTTTCATTTTCAGCTGCCTAAAGTGCACCTCAGCTGCATTTTGTTTTTCCAAGATGCTAAATATTACATTCAGGCAATTTAATGAAGTAAAAAAATGTTCTATTATATGAAATGTGGCATCTCGTGTTTTTCAGTCATGTCAAATATTTTATTTGTTAGGTCAAGTATGTTATTTGGATAAAATAAAATCTTACAATATCATGTTTCTTGTCATAAAACGTATTTTCGTGTCTTATCACTTGAAATATCATATTTTAATAATGTTAAACATGACATTTCATATGTTTTGTCACAAAACATATTTTTATATTGGATCACGCCAAATTTGAATGATGTAAAACATGTCAGTTTCATATCATATCACATTTTTGTAACGTTTCAGATCACATATTTTATTTATGGAAAAAAAAGTGGCAGTCATATGATTTATAACATGAAACGTAATATTTTTCAGTGTGATCATTTGAAATGATTCGTAACGTAACATTTCATAATTTCTGACGCAAAACATGTCATTTTCATCTTTAATCACATGTCATATGTTATTTTGAATGAATAAAAACATGACTTTCGTGTTTGAAATGATGAAACGATATTTTCATGTTCAGTCACTTGAAATATATTTCAAAATGTGATATTTTCGTATTTTTTGGCATAAAACATGTTCATATTGTCCTATTTAGTCACTGAGTAATATATGTCACCTGTGTTCAACTTGATATTTCATGTTTTTTGATACATAACATTTTTTCAATTCATACGCTTCAAATATATTATTTGAACAAAGTATCAACATGATCTGTATTATGAATTGAAGGGGTTATATTTTTAGGAGTGATTAATTTTTGGGAAAGAAAGTTTTTGGCTTTCTACTACTCCATCTAGATACAAAAAAAAATGTGTAGATCATGCAAAGAAATGACTTTCAGACACGAACTGAAAGAAAGTCCTCCTGAAACAGCTACTTTCATATAAACATTGAATTATACGAAAGAAAAAAAATCTTTCGAAACAAATACTTCTATATGAACACTGAATTATACAGAAGATACTTTTCTCTACTAAGTTTGTATTATGAAATAAAAATTGAAAAGTAAAACTTCCTATGTGTTTATACCACTTGTATTTGTAACTAATGTTACTACAGTTTCGTCCTGTACAGAAATATTTTCAAATGAATACAATAAAAGTTTGAAAATGTCCTTATAGGCCGAAAACTAAGTACAAGTAGATACTGTCTGCATGGATTTTTTGAAGGCGTTTGACAAGTTGGATCATAACATTCTTATCAATAAACTTCACCAATATGGATTCGACTCTCAACTCTTTAACCTTTTCCGCTCCTACTTAACCGGTATGGACATTGTATATGGTCACCCATATACAATGTCCATCGAGTCCATACAAAGAGGCTTCATGAAATATATTACTTACAAGCTAGAAGGAGTTTACCCTGAACAAGGCATCGACAACAGAATACTACTGAATAAATTCAATCTATTATCCCTTCAAAACCGAAGAACCTACTACTCTATAATTTTCATTTATAAACTAGTGAATATTCTGATTGACTTTCCCGAACTACTCTCCCACTTCAACTTTCATGTTCCACGAATTAATTCTAGAAATGAACTGACTTTTTATCTATCAAATTCTAGAACAAACATTACTCAACTGACCAGTTGTTGCAATGAGCAAACTCTACAATCAACTCTGTGAAAATCTCGACATTTATTATGAACCTATTGGTCAAGTTAAGAACCATGTTAAGAAACTTTTACACTCTAATCAAAATACACGAGCCTAACTTGAAAGTTTCTCTACCACGTGAGCTTATTACTACTACGGTAATACAGCCGAATTATGTTCCTTTTTTGTAATACATCTGAAGTATGTTTCTACTTATTAGCTCTATGTCTGACTTATGTTTTTTTTCAATTACTCTCCTAGCTTGCTATAAACATATATTTTAATATTAAATTTCACAAAAAAGGATTTGAAGCTTTATATCTTCTATTAATTATCTGCGAGCGCTTTCGACAGCTGGTTGAACTGTCATTTTCTAGGCACTCCTCAAACTGAACTTGTCATCCTGTCGTCTGCCTCTTTATACGCTCCGAACGTCTCAACTCAGGTATTTCAGGTACTTTAGGTAAATTTATCTGTATTTGTACTGCATCAGGTACTATTCTTTGTGTTAGATCTTCTCTAGGAATATGTATGGGAGACATATGATGTGTTCCACTGTCAACGGTGTATTGCAAAATTCACATAATTTGGGAGTTTGTTTTTTGAATAAATGTTCATGTGTTATTCTGGTGTGACCGATCCTCAAACGAGTAATTGTTAAGTATGAGTAGTTCTGTTTGATCAATTCCGGATTCACTTTGAATAATTTATTTGTGGTTTGCTTTTGCCACCTTTCTGTCCAATCCTGCGAAATTTTCGTTCTAATAGAACTATATAAATCTTCAAGATGAACTTTATATATGTTTATCGCTTTAGGGTTCTCAAAGGAGTTACGTGCCACAAAATCTGCCTTTTTGTTACCGAGAATACCAATGTGAGAAGGAACCCATACTATTTCCACCGAACGATTGTCATGATATAGTTCTTGAAGATCAACTTTGATTTGAAGGAGAAGCGGATGCTTTGGGTGAAGTAGACGTTTCCCGAGGTTTGATTTATATACTTTTGGATTTTTGTATGCCTTTTTGTGCTCATTGTACCTTTGGATCAGTTTTTTCTTGGTTTGGCCGATATAGAATTTGTTGCAGTCCGAGCATTGTATACTGTATATCCCGTTTTGGTCTTTGTCTTCTTCTTTTTCATAGTTGTTTATTTTTTGTGTTATTTTCGTGTTAGGCTTGTATGTGATGTTGATGTTCAGTGGTTTGAAGACGTTTGTTAGTTTTTTGGTTTGGTGTCCTACGTACGTAAATGCTGTCCATCGTTGTGTTGTTTTGTTTGTTGGGGTGGCTTGATCCTTGTTCTGTATTTTACAGAACAAGTTCAGTTTGAGGAGTGCCTAGAAGATGACAGTACGACCAGCTGTCGAAAGTGCTCGCAGATAATTAATAGAAGATATAAAGCTTCAAATCCTTTTTGTGAAATTTAATATTATATTAGTTGCATCATCCAAATATATATATATATATATATATATATATATATATATATATATATATATATATATATATATATATATATATATATATATATATATATATATAGGCAGATATAAAACTAACACGTTTGCTAATGATATAAATATGTCTTGTTATTGGGATTTATTCCTGTTTAGACATTGAACTTTTTTTTTAACTGCAGTAACGTTAGTTACAAATACAAGTGGCATACAACAGGAAGTTTTATTTTTAATTTTCATGTTGATTTCCTACCACGTAGTGATGGCTACATCCATCAATTTATATTATGAAACATCTGAAATACAATTTTTCAAACATAGCATTTCATATTTTTTACACGCTTCATTTTTAAATTTTATCACGTCAACATATGTCATTTGCAGTAAAAAATGTGTCAGTTTCATGTTTTATATTGTGAAGTATAATATTTCTATATCAAGTCATGTGAAATATGATATTTCAATGAAGTTGAACGTAATATTTCACCCTTTTATAATATTTCACCCTCTTTGTAGCAGGAAACATGTTTTTTTATATTCATCCATGTCAAGTATGATATTTGAAGGGATTAATACATGGCAGTTTTATGTCACAAAGTAAGATTATCATGGTCAGTCACCTGTATTATGACATTTCACCGGAAAACATAGTTTCAACGTCACTATGAATGTAATTTTGAGTTCTTTTTGAGCACTATATAATGGCATAGAAAGTTATATTCTCATATAAACCATTATATGAATTCATGATAAACACATTGTTAAATTGTAACTCATAAATTGGTATTTTCACTGTTTTATGTCAATATATTTTCATAATTATTATTGTAGATTACCCAGTGATCTTATTTTTCATATTGTAATATGAACAGTATTATTTTCTTTGTTTTTTTATGGAATTTATCTTTTCTTAAATATTTTCTAGCTTTGATGAATTTTCATTCACATCGTCATGTATTGAATGAAACTGGTCTATATTTGATGAAAGTTCATAACAATAATTTCTATTCACCAAGATTTATATGTGATGTAATCGGCCGATTCTTGATGAAAATCTATAACGTAGTCGAGAAACGGTACGTATCAGAAATACCCGACGGATTGTGGCTGCTCATCTTTTTGAGGTTCAACTCAATACACCTCGAACTTCACAGTAACTGTTAAGTGGAAATCTCACGATAAAGTGTTTCTTGAATATATGATTTATTTTGATTTCCACCATAAGAAGTTTATAAAATCGCGACACGTGTACAAAAGCTTTCTCAAACAGTATTTAATTAACTACTTTCAGATTCATACATTTCATATTCTTAAAACATTACTATGATCTAAGGTTTGATCAGATAATTAATTCTGATATAGTTTCACCTACCTGAAAAGAGCGGATACAATCATTTTGTCAACTAGTAAAAGCAGGTAAAAATAATTTTTCACTTGTAAAAATAATGTGAACTTGTTGTTCAATAAATAAATAAATATTTCATACTGTTCTAGGGTGAGAAGCTATTGAATAACAGAGAGATATTCAACTCGATTTGATCGTTCATTAGATATTGTGAATCTCTGTACTTATTGATGTCTATACTTTCCAGAAAGTCAAGTTTCAAAACTTTCGTCTGGAAATGGAGAGTTTTAAATCCATGATTGAGTGTTGAATTTATTTTTACATTCTGGAAATTGTTTCTGTGGTCTTTTATGCGTGCTTCACATGTTTTTCCAGTTTGTCCAATGTTTTTGAAAGTCAAACTGGAAGCACGCCTAAAAGTTTCCAGAATGGAAAAATAAATTCAATGTACGTTCCGCAACTCCTTACAGTGGGACATGATTTCAATCATGAATTCGAAACTCTTCATTTCCAGAAGGAAGGTTCGAAAGTATAGAAATCAATATGTACAAAAATCGGGTTGAATATCTCCCCGTTATTTAATATGTTCTCACCAGATAATCAAGCTTCGTGGCCCTAGCATAATTAATAATAATAATAATTTTATTAGTTTCTAAAAACACACAGTTCTTAGACACGTCAATACAATTTTTAAAATAACTTTGAGAGGATAAGATTCGTCAATATAGTTTATAAAAAATGCTTGTAGATAAATTAGATTTACAAAAAAATACAAGTTAACACGATACAATTCCAGTCTTATAAAAATTGACTAATATTGACACAGCTAACATTATATATATTCAAAGTTGAGTAAAAAGTCGGGAGGTGACCACAAAAGTGTCTCTTTCTTCTTGAATAACTTCGAAAAATTGATCAATTTCATGTAAAAGATGTTTGGTTAATATTTTCTTCAATAAGTTTTTGAATCTCCTAAATGGCAATGTACGAAATTCGACAGATAAGGCATAGTATAGCTCAATTCCTATATTATCTGTTCTTTTCAACCTATTAGCTATAGGAACAAGGTTAGATTTATTTCTTGTATCATGTTGCTGTATATCCTTGTGAGCAACTTTATTCATCAAGTTTTGTTGAACAAGAAGCAGATTTTCATAGACAATAACTGAGTATAGGGCCATTATTTTAAGTTTTACAAATATTGGTCGACACTTTTCATCATAATTGGCAGTGGTTATGCTTCTTACTGCAGATTTGCTTCTTACTGCAGATTTTTGAATGACAAATATTCTATTAAGATGTACCTTTGATGCATTATTCCAATTGATTATACCATACCTAAGGAGTGAATGAAAAAGTGAATGATATGTTGCAAGTGCCGCACTTTGATCTACTATTTTTTTAAATTCTTCTGATAGCAAAAACTGTCTTACTAAGTTTACTACACATGCTATTTATATGATCCATCCATTTCAGGTTGTAATCTATTTGTACTCCCAGAAACTTGGTAGAGTTTTTATCTCGATTTAAGCAAATTGTTTCAAAAGTTGAGAGTTTTTTTTTTGTTCATTGAGAATCAATGGTGTAAACCATGATCGAGCTTTCTCTAATATGTCAGTATGGATCATACGTTATATTTATTGATTTATATATAAAACTTGTTGTTTCCACATGATTTTCACTAGTGAATAAATATTTTTACCTGATTCGCCTGCTTTTACTAATTAATGAAATGATTGTTCCGCTCTTTTTAGGTAGTTCAAACTAGATTAGAATAAATTATTTGATAAATAGTTGATCAAATCTTGCTTGAGAAAATTATTGTATATCGAAACATGTGTCACGGTTTTATAAACCTTTCATAGTGCAAATCAAAAGTTTTCATCAAGGATTGTGCTCTATTATTTTCTGAATTCTGTTTTCATAAATGAAGTCGAAATACTTCAACATTTTTAATAGTTTCTCAGGAAAGCAAAATACCGAGAATTTGCCCTTTTCGCGAGATCGCATTAGTCTGGGTTTAAGACTGTCGTTCGGGCTGAATATTGAGAAAAGTGCGACTCCTGAAGGTCTACACCTGTAGCAAAAATGAAATATCTGCTTTCAAAAATGACTAGAATATAGAGATACAGGACTACACTGTATATTGGTTTTAATGATTTACATCTTACATTTTTGTGGGTTATGGCTGATTGGATGGTAAAGCTTCTGGCAATGGTAATTTACTAAAAAGGAAACGTCTACCTACTTAAATAACCAGTTCTGAATGTATATTACATTTTTGGGCGAATAATATAAGATTAGGGCTATTTGGTTTTTCAGAGCAATCGGTTGCGTAACATGTCTGTGGTCTAAATAATGTTCTAGACACTTGTTTGTTTGGGCAGTGAAGTATGGAATGATATTGGGTAATTACTTGTAAGATATTAAATTAATTGAATTGTGTTATTATAATTTATTTAAATAAATTACAAAAGAATAGTTTTTGCATTTTCTTCACATTCAGGTACCTGAACATTGCATTCCTTTCCTTTATGAATCAAAATAAGTAACATATATATTCCCAAATAAATATTAATGTTTCATTATTTTCACATCTGTTTATGGGACTCCGACTCGTATATGAATATTTTATCACATATTGTAGGAACTGGAGAAAAAATTTAATAATGTTTTAACAAACTACCCTCCTTGATGACTAATAATTTCACATTCTAGGAACAAACTCATTCAACAAGACATGTAATGAAATTTTAGTCAAAATGATATTGTTCATTATGTTTTTTGTTTTTTTGTCATGGTGATTTAAACAAAAAGTTGTCAAGTAAGAAAGTTGTCAAATAACTCTTTCTGAATATTTAAATTGAAAAGGTTATCTTTTTAGAAGAGATTGATTTTTGAGAAAGCCATTCAGAAATGGCCTACGTAGGCCATTTCTGAATGGCCTACGTAGAGACAACACCATCAAGATCCTACCTGCAGATAAAGGAAACGCTACTGTGGTAATGGATACCGTTCTCTACGAACAGAAGATCAAAGAGGTTCTTCAGAAGGGACGATACACAAAGATCGTACGGGACCCTACTGCATCAATCGAAAGGAAGTTGTACCAGATTTTTCGGACAAGGAAAGATCATGGCTAACACCGCACCTTAGTAAGCCCCCTCACTTGTATGGACTACCCAAAATCCACAAGAAGGACGTTCCGCTTAGACCGATCATCAGCTCCAGAGATTCGGCTACTCAAAACTTGTCTAGATTTTTACTTCCCTTAATAGAACCATTACAAGGAAAAACATCGTCTTTTGTGAAGAATTCAAGGCATTTTGTCGAACTACTAGGGTCAATTGAGGTCACACAGGAAGATCAACTAATTAGTTTCGACGTGGAAAGCCTTTACACCAACGTTCCGGTAGAAGAAGCACTCCAAATCATACAGAGAAAGCTATCCGAAGACGGGAACCTGAAAGAGAGGACGAATCTACCTATAGAAGTACTCATGGAATTACTAGGATGCTGTGTACAAAACTGTTATTTCCAACTGAAGGACGAATTCTTTACACAAGATGAGGGACTGCCAATGGGATCGTCACTTTCACCAGTCATAGCCAACATATATATGGAGTGGTTTGAAACTTTGGCCATCGAAGAAGCCCACAAGAAACCTCGAGTCTGGTTGAGATATGTTGACGACACCTTCATTATATGGAACCATGGGAATACTGAACTAGACGCCTTCCTGAAACACATCAACAGCGTGAGACCTTCCATCACTTTCACAATGGAGAAGGAAATCCACAACGAATTGCCATTCTTAGACGTTTTGGTGAAGAGGACCGACACTAAGTGGGAAACATCTGTATACCGAAAACCCACTCATACGGGACAGTATCTGAACCACGAATTCAACCACCATCAATCGACTAAAAGAGGAATCATCAAGACTCTATTAGACCGTGCTTTTGGGCTCTGTAATACGAAGGAAGGTCTCGAGAAGGAACTAGACATCATCAAAAATGATCTTCAAAGGAATGGCTACTCCAAAGCGATGGTAGAAAAGACTTTGGCTAAAAGACAGCAGGAGCCTCGCAAGGAAGAGAAGCCGTCACAACCAGTGCTTGCACTTTCCTACATCAGAGGATTATCGGAGAGGATAAGAAGAATTGTTCCAAGTACAACATCAGAACCTGCTTCAGATCCGGTAACACTATCCGTAGCAGCCTCACGAAAACCAGGCCACCAAACGCGGACTGCGATTCCAAGAATTGCATTTACCGGATACCCTGTGAGTGCGGAAAATCCTATATTGGTGAAACTAAGAGGCCATTGAATGTTCGCATTGCCGAGCACAAGAAACACACACAGCGAGGGGAAACCAGCAAATCAGGAATAGCAGACCATGTTTGGACACATCAACACAACATCGAGTGGTCCCAAGCTGAGATCTTGCACAAAAAGGAACATTGGTTTATGAGAAAATTCAAGGAAGCTTCATACATGTTGTCCAACAACGTATTCAGCCAGGCCAGCTTAGAAATACGCAACATATGGAAACCCATCATCAAACGAAAAATGGCCAACTCCCGCCAAAACGATCATGTCCCACGGAACCAGTGAAGCGGAAAATGGAAAGCAGGGATAAGTGAAAGTATTTGAACGACCTATAAATAGTCATCTCTCGGAGGAATCAGTCCAGTCATCACCCGAAGACGATTGTAGATACTAACAATGGAAACGTCGTGAACTAACGTGACGGAATCTCTACACTTTTTATTTTTATTTTCTTTTTTCATTCCTTTATTTTTATTTTGTTTTTATTTATTCAATTGTTCTATGTTTACTTGTAGTTTATTTCACTATTATTTCATTACAGGTTTATTTTGGTTAATATAATTGTTATTTTCAGCTATTCATTTTTAATTATTCTTTTTTAGTTGTTTCAGGGATTTTAAATCATTTAATATAGTAGACAATGGAAGTCCGAACTAGTGAAATTCATCATTGTTACTCACCTGAAGGTTGGAGATTTACACCCTCAAAAACCGCGTGTGTCAATAAGTCAATAATCATATAGATGGCGGAACTTAACAGTTCTTTTTGAAATATGGTTGATGCATATCAGGATTAGAGATCAATAATGGAATAGACATTCAATTCATTTGGTTTAAATACTATCTAAACTTCTATGAACATTTTATTAAAACAAGATAAAAATAAAATAAAAACAACAATAAAAATTAATTGGCGCTCCGGGGCGACTTCATTGATTCCAGTGGCACATTTGCTTTTTCAGCTGCAGGAAAACCCGGAAAAACCTGCAGCACCACATCATCTGAAGATCTTGATCTAACAATGTCCTCTCTCTTATAAAACAAAATGTAGGGTGTCTCCAGAGGCTCCAATAAATTCACTGCATCGCCAGAACACTTCGTGACACGACTATCGTCAAACTTAAACCAATCCGTTTCATCTTTGACCAAGGCGTAATGACCAAATTCAACGCCAGAACCACAGTGAACAATGACTGCATGAATATTATAATAGTGATCTGCTAGGTTGAAATGTTCATCTATTTCGAACCTTCCAAAGAGTTTCTTGCTTCCGTTAGAGGTTGAGTCTTATTTGAAAATCATCAGTGTTATTATTAGATTGACTGGTGCCTCAGCTATACTTGTTTCCTTATAACAGTCAGTTAGTTTGGCGCATGTTTGACAATACAGTCGATCATCACCTGTTGAAAATTCCATTTTCAGATGATTTAACAATAAGCTTTGCACGGACTGGTTATTAGTCATATTAGGAAAAGCTAGATGAAGTTCCAGAAATTCACATAAGTTTTCGGTACTTCTTGAACATTTAAATTGTTTTTAGTACTAAGAACGCTACTTTTCTACTAAGCAACACAAGCTGTTGATAGATTAAAGTAATTGAATATTAAAAAATCTTTGAATTTCAAGACCATATTTTTAATATTTCAAAGACCAAAGGAATGACAGGATTTTTTGATAACTTTTATTTCCAAGGATAGTTATTTTCTAAAGAATTCGGATGCCCATCCAGCCCTATTCTCACAAATGTTTTTAAGACATATTCCTGCCAAGAAGAGTAGCATGATTTAAAGAGAAATATCATTATATTTAAAAAGGAATTTTTTATTAATCGTTATGTCAGTTATGAAATTAAATATATAATACAACTTAATATTTCTAAAATTAATGTATGGGAAGATTTGGTAGGGTTTGATTCCACAAAAAGAATACATAAAAAGGAACAACTTTTCTGATGATATTTTCAAAGCAAAAACACATCCATCAAAATAATCTGAAGAAGACAAAGATCAATATCAACTGTCAATGAAATTCGAACAGTTTGATTCTAATTATCCTATTCTATCAAAAGTATTATTCTTGTAAAAAGTCTCGCTTCACATGTATAATAAAATTCAACTTCTTTTTTGATTTTTGTTTTCAAATTGAAAGTTGTCTTTCAACTTCAAACGACCATTTCAAGTTTATTTTTCGTGTCCTTAGTTTTTTCAATGACCTTATCAATAAAAGGTCTATCAGACGGATTTACTTGCAGCATAAAGCGAACCAGACTGTGGAGTTCCTGAAAAAAGTATATATTATATAAACAAGTACTATAATAATACCTAATGGACATGTATCATACGATTTATTATGTCTTTTCGTCTTTATAATATTTTATGAATAAATTAAATTTGAAATTTTATTTCCCAGTTCAAAATAATAGCACCAATTTTATTAGAGCAAAGTATGGCCAAAAATGAGTAAAGGGTAAGTTGACTCACTGGACAGAATGAAATATATACATTTTGTCTGTCTCACCTCATCAAAATGAGTTTCTTGAGGAAAAACTACAGTCCCTGATATCACAGCCAAATTAACAGAATCTCCTCTCTCATAAACAATATCATAGGGAGATTTGAAATACAGTATTGCATACAGAACACAGCCCAAACTCTGCAAAATACGATATAAGTAAAGGAATGCTGATGATAAAATTATTTATTACCCAAATATCTGTTCTTTGATCAATAACACAATAACTTTCCACATGAAAAAGCTCAGGCGCTCTATAAGTCATAGAAGACCTCTCGGCTGCTAGATCCTGCAGTTTTTGCGCATCTTGGGCCCCACAAATTTGAACCTTCGCAGAAGCACATGATCCTGAGATAAGACATAAAATTGGTAAATAGATAAACAGTTATATATTATTCAATACTAATTTTTTTTTCATTGGTATTTTAATATTGAAATGAACATCTGGATGCACAAAAACGTTACTGTCTTGGCTCTCAGAACTCTAGTAGCGGCGGCTAAGAACGGGGAAAGACAAGAAAAAACAATTTTATTGGTTGAGAATTATCATGACATGTTTGACGTTTTGTAATCAATTGAAACACTATAAATATTATTGGGAACCGAAAGGTACCGGGTGATTCTTTTTTTTCTATTCACATAAGAAATTAAAATTGTTGATGGCTTCTCAGAAACAAAGTATCAGATTGAAAAACTGTAAAAGCTATATTGTACATCTTGAAATTTGGCAGTGATAGTGTTCTTTGTTTTTCATTATCATCTTACATAATGTCAGAAAAAGATTCAAAAGAAATTGGCGAATCAGAATTTGCTTAATTTTGAAAAATCAATTAATTAAGTTCCAAAAAGGGTAACTTTTACCTAATTTTACCAAATTTGTATTTCTTAAGGTTTTCGATTCACCCATGCCTTTATCGAATACATGAATAACTAACTAACAAACAAATTCAATAATAAAATCGGAATTATAAAAAATATGTCAAAATAAAAAAGTCACTTGTTCAGTACATAAATAGTTTTTCATATAATTTTTGAGTTTGATTAAGGAAGTAGTTAATTTTATTTTAACAGGTAAACTGTGAATGGTTATTCCAAGTTCCGCTTTTCTTGTAAATTCATGATTATTGCAGTTTACAATTTACTAGGTTGTTTGGTATCATGATTGTACATATCTAAATTAATTACATTCGATATTGAGGATTGTTTCTTCATATGTTTTTTTGAGCGAATAAAAAGACAAACCTACATTTCAAATAATAAAATGCAATACATCATTTCCAGATAATTGGTCAGTGAAAACAATATCAATGTATATACGATATACGGATATACGATGTATATGTATATGAATTCATGGGAAAAAAATCTGTTATTGGGTTAGCTGAGACTGTGAAAGAGATTGATTAATAACCAATGGGAGAGTGGTATTGGCTTTTCAAAAACAGGTCCAAAGACAACTTTACCGTATACCACAATAAATGCCTCTCCTCGAAGATTCAAGCCTATTAACGAAATCAGTCTTCCATGCTGAAATGTATGCAATCTTGCGCAAGGAATAATAATTTGAGGCCACAAAATGAACGGAACAATGCCGTGAAAAACTGTGAAAAGTGGCGGACAGGATGTTTGACTGAACGTACTGGATGTCAGAACACTCAGGTGTCATAAGCAACGAAAAAGCTGACGAGTGTGCCAAACAGTCCACTCCATTTATAGGCCCTGAACCAGCAGTGGGAACACCAAAACCTTGTTGAGCAAGTGTGTCTATTGGAAACATGAAGAAAACTGGAAAAATATACCGGGGAACATACTTGGGAAAACCTCCATAAAGGGACTATCCGAGAAGAGAATTGAAGAACTGCTTCGCCGAAGCAGGGATTGACTCAAAACAGTTACAGGGCTGATAACGGGACACAATCCATTGAGAGGACACCTGTATAACAGAGACATTAGTAGCAGGCAATGCAATGAGGAGACAGAGACAGCTCGCCATATTTTACGCAAATGTGAGGCACTGAATCACAGGTGA
Source organism: Leptinotarsa decemlineata (assembly GCF_025532065.1). NCBI lineage: Eukaryota > Metazoa > Arthropoda > Insecta > Coleoptera > Chrysomelidae > Leptinotarsa > Leptinotarsa decemlineata. Next base: position 2,054,837 of record NW_027412547.1, read on the forward strand.
ACAATTCATGAAGAACTGCCTGTAGTTACATCCAGCCTAGACAAAATAGTACAGTAAACAAGATCGTTGGAATAGGTGTCATGAAAACACAATAGATCCATTAGGCTGCAGTGTTTTTGTAGACTTAAGTGAAATGGATAAACAAAATAACTCTCAAGTAGTAGAAAAATATATGATTCACAGTATAAATACAGTTGTAAGATTCCACCCTCATGATCACTGAACGTAAAAGAAGCATACATCCTATCAAAAGAGTTAAGAAAGTTATTGGTTATCTCAAAGTATTGTAATATTAAAATAAAATACCTAAATCCATCAAAATTGGATCCATCTGCTCAGTTAAACAAATGTTAGCTGTTTTTAGGTCTCTGTGTGCAATTGGGTCGGGAGTAAAGTCATGTAGGAACTTAATAGCTTGACAAATATCCAAGAATATCCTAAAAACATCTTTCACGTCCATATAATTCTTATTAAAGGACCTCAAGACCAAATAATCGTGTAACGTCCCCCTTTTATAATACGGCAGCACTAAAAATGCCTCTGATGTTGCTTGAACAACTATATCTGCAGAACCTGAAAAATAAATAGTTGTAAAAGAACAGATTCAGGCAAGAGATGAAGATGAACCTTTAAATGTGGAATCCACAAGCTCAATTATGCTAGGATGCCTTAGTTTTTTATAATAGTTTATTTCTTGCATGGCAATTTTTTGATCTTCCACACTGTGGCATATTATCCTTTTCAGGGCATATTTCTTCTTGGTGGTAGTATTTTCTACTAAATCTACACAAGAAAATCCCCTGAAATCATTGAAAATTGTATTAAACAGCTGTTGGGGTATCTTATCCATTTACCCTTCTCCCAATCTTTCTTTAACAATGTATCGGGATCCGTTTATATTTATGGACTCTTTACTACAAATGCAACCCATTTTCAAAATCATACTAAGACCTAGGGTATTCATTATTCTTATTATTCATTCCAATTCCCAATTTTCGAATCACCCTGTCCACTAGCATAGATCACATAATAAAATTGACATAGACATAAGGACATAAAATGACAACAATAATACTCAATAAACGTCATTGTTCATTAGCCTAACCTAAATTATTTGACATATTTCTTATTTCTTCCTCTTAAGTTAATCTGACATTTTTGACGTTAACATCATTTTATTCAATTTTTGCACTAATGGTTGAATGATTTTTATTAGGACTGCGCTTTATTCATGTAAAAAAATAGCGGCTGAGAAATTTTTGAATTATTATTCAAATTGCCAAAATTGGAGAATTTCACAGTTTGGAACATCATCGAACTCCGTTTGAAGAACTTTTGAATACTTTTTTCTATCTATAATTCGTTTGATGGAAGAGTTGGTTCCATAAACCATTGAAAATGTATCATTTCTCATGATTCAACACGAGATCAACGGATTGAGATATCCCCATAAAGGGTTGTTTTTGAGATTTGTACCTACCTGAAAATCTGAAGTTTCCATTTGTATATATTTAATTCTGTGATACAACGATAAAAATAAAAACAACATTAAAAATTAATTGGCGCTCCGGGGCGACTACATTGATTACAGTGGCGCATTTGCTTTTTATTTTTTATTTCCATTTTATAAACTTAATATCTATTACATTGATAACTCATATAGGTAGTTATGAGATGAATATAACAGCAGACACATGTTTTGGAGTGACCCACTTTTTCGGCTCACCTTCCGCCACCTTCTCAAATCTTTTTGTACACCGCCATATACCAGGAATGGCATTTGATATATCAACCACATCAGGTTACATCAAGTGAAATGTTGAAAAATTTCAACATGTAACATTTCTGGATATTTTCTCAAGAATTCGATTAGTGAATCTACTTACTTTTGGGTAAAGTGGTGACTTTTTATGATTAAAAAAATATGTTTCGACTTTCTTTTAATTCATCACTATATTAGGAATCAACATAATGACAATCGAAATACGATACATTTCGATGGAAATAATTGAAACATGCACAAATTACAAGACTATTATAAATTTAGTCTTTGATGTACTACAAAAAAGTAAATTTCAATTTGTTGTCTTCATCAGGTTCAGAACACGATTCAAGACAAGCACTCTCCTCAATATTTAATTGGTGTAGGCATCATGTGCCTACACCAATTAAATATTGGTGTACCTGAATGATTACAGTGATATCTATCATTTTCGATAAATAGTTAGGGGAAATACTAAAGCAAAACTTTATAAATCAATTGGTTTATACACAAAATTCACTTTGAAAATGAATACATTTCAGATGTTGAAAGCTATTGAAGCTTTAGTCTGCACATTCAACTGGCATTCCTCATGGTCGTAGAGAACTGGTGCTCACTCAGTTATTTATTTTGAAATGAGCATATGATACACCTCGGAAAATGAAAAGAACAGGTAATCGCCAATTAGCAGTACAAGCCACATCTAGATTTACCGGAATCCAGAAGAAGAATTTCAAAATTTACTAACTTCAGGTTAGTGAATGTTATGCAACTGTCATCAAAAGTCATAGTTGACTAGATTTAGAAAAATTTAAAAATACAGGATGTGGTTCGAAATTTTGCCAAGTTTTACTGTGATAGTAGCAATGATGGCTTTACCTCACACCGCTGCGTATGGTCTCAACTACTTAGTTGTAGGAAACAAATACCGAAGAAGTATGTACAAAAATTCTGAAAAGAAACAATATTTGCGAGACACACGACTGTCTGGAGATCCATACAAAGTAAATGGTCTCGAGGTGATACCTGATGCATGAATTTTCAAGGTAAATTTCGATGGGAACCTGCTTTTTTAAAGAAACAACTACAATGATGCCCTTTTTTCTTTAGGTGACTGGTGTTCCCAGACAGATGAAATAGGAAATATCTTAGTGTTAACTAAGGAAAATATACTAGAATTTCTGAATATTGGTGTTTTATTTTCGTTCAGAGAGAAGTTTCGTTCAGGTTTTCCATTGGTTTTTCTGGGCCAGAGTATTGTTTCACTTTCACGTTATTAACTTTTGGTGTAAATAATAAGGTCACCATTGAGCAAGAACAATCTGAAATGGTGTACTTCAAGGATTTATTCATGGCCCATTGTTATTTTCAGTTTATGCAAGTTTATTATTACTGTCAAAGGTATACAGATGAAACTAAGATTTATCACTTATTCGATCGAGGGGGTTGATGAATCATATGCCCATATCAATAGTGATATAATATATTAAAGAAAAAATGAAAATCAATAACATACTGGCTGTAGTGAACTAAGCATTTACTTTTGTAATGAAATTATTATTACTGTATATTTTTACTGTGTTACTATGCTGAACAACAATCTATCTTGTTTTCATGATTTCATTATTCTGATTATTTTGTTAATATTTATCGTTGTCAGAGTCAAAAGATGAACCAATTGGACTCTGGCAGACGCTACTTGAGATGCGACAACTATCTTTCAATATATACATATGCGTGATTATACATATGAATATTTGTGACATTTATAAAAGATACCTCACAGTGGTTAGTCTCACAGATGTTTCTCGTTCAACCAGCAACAGGACCTTGCTAAAATTATTCGAGTAGATCACCTACAGACAAGTTTCGAGGTATTATCTCTCATCAGTGCAGGAAAGACTGGACCCAAAAAGTCGTCTAAGAGAAAAATTGTCAACTAAAAACAGCTCCATCCAGTGAAAAAGCCCCAAGCGGGAACTGTGTCTGTAGCAATTGTGCTCCAAATAACAACACTGCTCCCTATTATCATGAAATGATTATCATTATTAGGAATTACACGTTAAAAGGTAAGACCTCGTTAGTCTTAAGCTCGCACAAGTTTCTCAACTTCTAAGAGTTGTCGTTCGTATGGGGGCGACAGCTCATTAACGGTAAAACAGATTTTAAACAGACAGACAGATATTATTATTTAGCAGTCGTTACATAAAAAAACCTAATTTGAAAATATTCCACTGAAGGGGATTATTAAAAAAATGGTTAATATTCAATATATATTTATAACAACCATAGAATTCTGTACAGGTACAAAACAAAAAAAAAAAAAAAAACATCATACTGTGAGGAATCAAATAAAAAAATACTGATTGCAGGATGTATATAAAAAATTGAGTTGAAAGTTAAATTAACAATGGTAAATAAATAATTGTATAAATATCATATTAAAACTAATAAATTATACTACTATAAATATTATATCAAAAAATATGGTAAAAAAAATAAAGTACAGCAAAGTCTGTCCTATTGGCAGAGAAGAAACTTTCTTAAAGTTGAGAAGTAACCATTATTATCTGTTGTAATCAAATATTTGCTCGAATTAAAAAATTCAAGCGTTTGGCATAATGTACGTTTCCATTTTGGAAATAACAACAGTCATACGATTCAATTTCCTGTCAGATTATTAGAACATGCTCTTGTAAGATCATGCAACATTAAATTTTTTTTATTCTCATAGGGAAAATTTTTTGAAATAAATACAGGACATCTCACCTAAACCTCCAACGGAGAATATCTTTTAAAGATTTTTTTTGGTACAGCTTTTAAATATGGGTTATTTGTAATATTTTTGAAAAACTGAGCTTTTTTTATAAAGCGAGCCGTTTTAGAGATATTTAGGATTACGAAAAATATTTTTCATAAAATTTGAATTAAATTGATAAAAAATATTCCTCTATGAATTCATTGATATATTCTTAGTGAAATTTCAAAATATGCCTGTTTTAAAAATGAGGGTGTTGAAATTCAAAATTGTTTTCCTCCAGAACTTCTAAAATATTGATTATTTTATGTGTTTCACTAACCAGTTGCTTCTTCAGGCGTGTTCATAGTAACCAAATTCTTCCTGATCGATGTTTTATATGATTTAACAATTTTAATTTTATAACCTGATACCTTTTCAACTTTTTAATGACTAATAATTTTACTTGAGTTCATCATATGTATCAAAATGGATGTTTGTTGGTTGGTTGGTAAGTGATAAACTTCTACATCGCTCAACCGATCGTGATGAAACTTGACATGTATAAGTAATTTTTCATAGAGAAGGTTTTTAGGCTATCAATTTTTCTGTAACTCGCCACTGGATGGCGCTGTAGAACAATTTTTTTAAAGCACTGTTCTACAACGCTGCCCACGCCTAAGTTCGTTGATTCTGTCAAAACATCAGAACAGCAGCGATACAGCAACATAGTACTAGTATATAAAATAACTTAGTGAATTCCCCAATAATTTTGCTCGTTTGTTGATTTGTGGTTTTTGCCCAAAACTTTATATTGGCCAAACAGGGAGAACGTTTTCCCAAAAAATTAAAGACTATAGTGTGCTTCATTTGAAGAAGATGGGTTTGAAAATCAATCTTTTGGAATGCTTAGAAATCAGTAGATTCAAGAATTATGAAAATTTACTGAATGGCCAAATAGAATTGAATATTCCCCTTTTCATTCAATTTTTTCTCTAATGTTGGAATTGGTAATTAATTGATACGTGGGAATTTGAGATATTTTCATTTATTACATTTTCATTTAAATACGTTTTTTTCTGTTGTTTGAATTTTCAATTATTAGTCATTAAAAAGTAGAAGGTTATAATTCAAATTGTTGAATTATATAAAGCACTAATTATGTAGAATTTAGTGGGTACAAACATGGCAGAGGAAGCTATTCTATAGTGAAACACATGTAAACACTGTTTTGTAAACTTTTCAGTAAAAATCTAGCAATAAAGTGTTTTTGAATACATTAGGAACTTTTATCAAATATCACAAATTCCATCGCATACTGATTATTATCTCAAAAAAAAGTACAACATTCACTAGTTTTTTTCCAATTCTGGCGCTAAATGGAGATTTTAGCCTCCAAAATGTTAAGATAAGTACTTATCTGTTAGATTTTCTCAGCTATTTTTATGATAGACAAAAATGTTGAATACAACAAGTTACTGATAAATGGAACATTTTTATTCATGAAAAATACTTTGAATTTACGAGGTGAACTAAAAAGTTGTCCTTTTCCACACCTGTATACATTATGTCAATTTTAATACTTACAATGGGCTATATATATCTCACGAACGAAAGGTGATATCGAAAAATGCTTGAAACCGTTTCTAGGATAGTAAGGGGGAACTAAAGTGACATAAAAGAGAACTCACGCCCATCAACCTCCTAGGCCCCACCCACCAAAACTCAAAAAGTTTAAATTGCAAACCCCTACTCGTGATACATCATTGAAAAGACTATAAAAAATGCTATTCAAAGATCTGTTTTTTGGGTTCTGTCAGAGTCAATAATTTTTGGTTTGTTTGAGACTTTTAAATGTCATTAGTTTTCATCATTTGTACGATCTGTACTGTCATTCAGCTGTAGTTGTCACGATGGTTTACAGTATACCTGAGCGCGTGGAGATAATTTTCATATTTGCCTCCCAGAACCAGTGTTATTTAAAAACAGCTCAAATATTTCATGAAAGGCATCCCGACAAAAATGTAAGTCACGTGTACGTCCGCGACTTAGTTGAAAAGTTTAGAGAAACGGGATCAGTGCAAAATAAAAAAAGGAATGCCCCAAGATTACTGAATGAAGCAACCCAAATTGAGGTCCTTGGAAATTTTGCAATGGAGCCTACTGCATCAACACGTCAAGTATCTGCAGTGACAGGACTTTCACATGAGTCGGTTAGAAAGGTGTTGAAATTACATAAGTTTCACCCGTACAAAACACAAATTCTTCAAGAACTAGGCGATGATTATTCTGACCGACGAATTGAGTTTTGTGAACTCATGACTGGAATAATTCGCGTTGAACCGAGAATGTTGAAAAAATATTTGTTTCAGTGATGAATGTACTTCCATGCTGAATGGTAATGTAAATAAACAAAACTGTCGGTATTGGAGTGATGCGAACCCGCATCTATTCTGAGAAGGTCACACTCAATATCATGAAAAACTGAATGATTGGGCAGGAATATTAGGCGTTGCTATAATTGGTACCTTGCTCATAACAGGCAATTTAAGCGGCGACATTCATCTTGATATGCTGGAAAACACCATCGAACCTTTAATTTAAGTGCATGAATTAGAGAACCAAAGGGACGACCAAGGCAACCTAGTTGTAGAAGATTTGCTGCACTTCCAACAAGATGGAGCACCTCCCCACTATGCAGCTCCAGTTAGGCACTGGTTGGATACTAATTATCCGAACAAATGGATTGGAAGAAGAGCTCCCATTGAGTGGCCACCGAGGTCACCAGACTTGGCGCCACCTGACTTTTTTCTGTGGGGTAATCTCAAGTCAGTTGTTTATAAAACTCAACCTGCGTCACTTGTGGAATTGCAAGAAAGAATTACGAAAGCATGTGGCGCCATTACTAGAACAACATTTGCCAAAGTTCGTGCAGAATTTGAAAATAGGCTGTATTATTGTTTACAAACCAACGGAACCCACTTTGAACATTTACGTAATTGACATTTTTAATAAATTTGCAGTTCAACAAAAACCTCATTAAATATTTCATTCAAGCCAAAGTTTCACAATTATTGCTTCACCCTGTAAATTATTATTAAATAAGAAAGATCCAAATAAGATGTAGAAAACTTTAAAAAGCCTTGTCAACTCAAGGAGAAATGTTAACTGCTTCAGTAGAGGTATTGAATTTGAATACAATGGGGCCATAACAAAAGTTAATGATAAAAATGATATTGCGCAGAATTTCAATATTTATTACATTGAAAATATTTTAAATACTATTGATACTGGACCAGAATGGAGTAGTCCGTACCATTTTGTATGTACCTTCTCTGAATTTAAATTAATTGGATTGTCTGGACAACAAACAAGGCAGTGAAATAATAGATATGAGGTTCATTAAATCTACTTTTGGAGTCATTGAGCATGTGTTACTTCACTTTATTAACAGTTCTTTATTGTATGGAAAGTTTCCAAATGACTTGAAAACTAGTAAAGTTGTACCAATACAAAATAAAATCATGTGAATTTCGACCAATTAATACATTACCGGGAAGTGAGAAACTACTAGAATCTGTCGTATATAAACAATTACCGAGATATTTGAATGTCAATAATATACTAATGTTAAATCAGTCTGGCTTTAGGCAACATCATTCATGTGAATCTGCGCTTCAGTTAACAATAACTAAATGGAAACAATCAATAGACCAAGGGCAATATATAGTGGCTGTATTTTTGTACTTCAAACGTGCATTCGAAACAATTGATAGAAGAATTCTTATAATGAAGCTAAAAAGCATTGGCATTGATGGTAATGTACTTGACTGGTTTATTGATTATTTGTCAAACAGAAGCCAGATCACAAAGATTGACAACTATTTATCGGCTCCTATATTAAATGAATTTGGTGTGCCACAAGGAAGTGTCTTAGGACCTCTCTTGTTTCTGATATATATTAATGATATAAGCTTTGCTCATAACTGTGATTTCATAAATTTATTTGCTGGTGATACACTACTTTGCGTTACCAATAATAATCTAAATGAAGCAATTTGTAAAATAAATACATCATTGTAAATCATCATTGCTAAATTTAAGGATATGATTCTAACTACTCCCTTCAAGTATGCTAACCTTGACATATCTGAATACCACATTAATATTGAGAACACAGAAATTGAAATCGTTACTGAATTCAAATATCTTGGTTTTATGCTTGATAACAATCTCACTTTCAATAAACATTTTTTATATACTTATAAAAAGATTTGTAAAAAATTATATTTTTTCAGTCGTATATCAGCTAGTCTCTCAGCTTTCTCCAACATTACTGTGTATAATACAATCATAAAGCCACACTTTGATTATTGTGCAAGTTTGCTCTATTCATTAGATCAAAATACAATATCAGCTTTACAGAAACTGCAGAATAGAGGTATGCGTATAATATTAAAATGCAACCGTTATACAAATACAAATATTATTAATGCTGGATCAGCTTCAATGGCTCTCCGTGAGAGATAGATATTATCTTATCAGATTCATACAAATTGTTAAATGAATTTGATACCTTTTTTATATTTTATATTGTTTTGTCTTTAGATAAATTTATAAGTAACTACCTGTATACTTATTTTTATTTGTATTTTTTAATATTGGTCTTGTCAGAAAGTTAATAATAATTTTTTTAAATATTACTACATGTATTTTTGTATGTAAATTATGTTTTCCTATTTTCAATAAACTGTTATTATTATTATTACAAATTGTGAACTGAATTTGATACCGATTTTATATTGTTTTGTCTTTAGATAAATTTATATGTAACTACCTGTATACTTATTTTTATTTATATTTTTTAATACTGGTCTTGTCAAAAAGTCAATGTAAATTTTTTTCTTAATATTTCTACATATAATTTTTGTATGTAAATTAGGTTTCCTATTTCAATAAACTATTATTATTATTACCATTGGATAGCATTTTTATAGTATTTTCAATGTTGTATCACAAGTAGGGGTTTGCAATTCAAACTTTTTGTGTTTTGGTGGGTGGGGCCTAGGGGGTTGATGGGGGTGAGTTCTCTTTCATGTCACTTTAGTTCCCCCTCACTATCCTAGAAACGGTTCCAAGCATTTTTCGATATCAGCTTTCGTTAGTGAGATATTATAGCCCATTGTAAGTTTTAAAATTGACACACTGTAGAGTTCTCCGTTACCATTTTCATACTTCCAGTTAGTGGAAGGTGAAAAGACCCGAAAAAAGTTCATAAAAAAAACTGATTTCCTCCACAAAAAAATTACTTTTGCTCCACCTCATTCAAAAGTTGTTGCCATTGAAAAAATTTGCTTCGACTCTTATATCAAGTTGAAATCATTGAAATCATCATTCTTGTTAAACCGGAATATATTCTCTAGGTCTGGAGATATCTCCTGAGGAATTTTTAGGGGAAATACCCTGTACACCATTCAACGTGCCCTTAATTTTTCTTGGTCCAAGCGAGTTTGTCATGTTCAAGATCCTTCCTAAAGAGTTTTTTGCCCTGTGCCAGAAGCTCCGCGAACTGAGATACGACTGGATCCATAGCGCAAGAGCTAACAGCTATGACTTCGTCGTTCTTCAAATAGAAAGCTACAAACTTCAATTCGGAAACTTCGCCGTGGTAAATTATGTCGTCGTAATCGCCGTGACCAGCGTATCTGGAATAGAAACGTTTACTATAATATAATGAATTCACATATTCAGACTACAATTTCAATTACAAATCCTTGCAAGTCGCTAGGAAATTTCAAGTATCTTTATTATTATTACTGGACGATAACTACTCACCTAACACCTTTGCCATAAAGCATTGTCCAAAAGTAAGGAACCGACCTCAACTCCGTCGTCTTCCCCACCATGTTCAAAGCCGCAATCTTTCCATGATAGTGTGCCAGAGGGTAGTGCCCAATAGCTGATTTTTTACCTCCGTGAGACCATACAGGAGCGTAAGCTATGTCTCCGCCTACAAATACGTCTGGAACATTAGTCTGGAGATAATTGTTGGTTTCTATGGAACCGTCTGGTTGCATCTCGATCCCGGAGTTTTTCAGGAAGTCCGTGTAGTATGTGCTTCCTACTCCCATTATTACGAGGTCCGCTTTCAGGGTGGAACCTAAACAGAGAAAGTAAGCTCATACAACTCGACGTCTAGCTCTGGTACAACCATTAGAATCTGTCTTCAATCCTCCCTTTCTCACCATTTCTATCATCCACTTTTGAGACGTTTATTGTATTTCTGTATTTCATTTTCCAATAACTTTGTATGAATATTTGTATCTTACTGTTTGTATAACTTTTTGTTCCTGTTTCTTTCCATGTTTCTGTATGTCTTTTTCTGTTTCGCAAACCTATATATACTATTGTTTGGCCTCTTTTTGATTTCATTAATCTTTTTTTTGCATACCTCACATCATTCCTTATGTTTTACTCTATTACTGCACTCTTTATATTCTATTTATATATCAATGTATCTAGCTACCCATCTGTTTATCTATTTATCTATGATACCACTTCAATTAGCAATGGAAATAGAATACAAAAAATAAAATATTATATCATATGTACATGTTCATTTCAAAAAGGTATATATCAATTGATCCAAAAGGAACTCTCCTATTATGAGATATATTGGTCTCATTTCGGAAAAAAATCATCATATACACACATATCGAAACAATAAGAAGAAAAAGCTCCCGCAATGGGAAATTTTGTAACATTACAATACTGTTTTTCATCAGTTTATTCAAAAATTTAATATCTAATATCAGTATGAGCACTTTCTTTGGCACTCCCCTTATCAGTATGGGGAGTGCCAAAGAGTAATATTACTGAATCCAATTAAAAAACTTGAAAATAACATTATATAGTATATAAATAAGGTAAATTACAGGGAACATACAATAAACTTGTATAAAACAAGAAAACTATTATTGCATGATATTTCCCTTCTCTGGTAACTATTGAAACCAAAAATATTTAATTTGATTCAATTTCTGTTCTTATTAAATTTTTCATATATTCTAATTGATAAATACACCACTATTTCAGGTAATTGATTAATTAAGGATAATTTTTACTTGTGGCAATAATGATTTGTTTATGAAACTTCTTCAATTTGAAGGGTTTTTCTTGTAGAATTATACACTTCCTTCTAAATATATCTCCCTGTTCAGTAGATAAATCACCCACTATTTCAGGTAATTCGTTTATTAGGGATACTTTTTATTTGGCAGTAATGATTTGTTTATGAGACTGCTTCAATTTGAAGAATTTCCTTTAGAAAATTATACATTTCTTCTAAATAAATCCCACCCTCTTTTACTTCTGCAGATCAATCAACCACTATTTCAGATAATTCGTCTATTAGGGATACTTTTTATTTGGCAGTTATGATTTGTTTATATGAGATTGCTTCAATTTGAAGAATTTTCTTTATAAAATTATATATTTCTTCTAAATTAATCTTACCGTCTTTCAGTTATGCAGATCAATCAACCATTATTTTAGGTTATTCGTTTATTAGGGATACTTTTTATTTGGAAGTAATGATTTGTTTATATGAGACTGCTTCAATTTAAAGAATTTTCTTTCTTCTAAATGATTCATACCATATTTCAGTTCTGCAGATCAATCAACCACTATTTCAGGTAATTCGTTTATTAGGGATTCTTTTGATTTGGCATTAATGATTTTTTTATGAGACTGCTTCAATTTTGAAAAGTTTCCTTTATAAAATTATACATTTCCTTGTAAATAAATCTCACCCTCTTTCGGTTCTGCAGATCAATCAACCTTTATTTCAGGTAATTCGTCTTTCAGGGATACTTTTTATTTGGCAGTAATGATTTGTTTATGAGACCTCTTTCAATTTTGAAGAGTTTCCTTTATAAAATTATACATTTCTTCTAAATAAATGTTACCATCTTTCAGTTCTGCAGATCAATCAACCACTATTTCAGGTAATTCATTTATTAGGGATACTTTTTATTTGGCAGTAATGATTTCTTCATAAGACTGCTTCAATTTGAAGAATTTCCTTTATAAAATTATACATTTCTTCTAAATAAATCATAACATCTTTCAGTTCTGCTGATCAGTCAACCACTATTTCAGGTTATTCGTTTATTAGGGATACTTTTTATTTGGCAGTAATGATTTGTTTATGAGACTGCTTCTATTCAAAGGATTTTCTTTATGAAATTATAAATTTCTTCTAAATTAATCTTACCGTCTTTCAGTTCGACTGCTGTAACATTTCCTCCACCATCCTCTATGACCCTGACGATTCCGCTCTCCCTAATGAAATGAACACCCTTTTTCTCGAAGAGATCCATAAAGGCAGCTCCGACTTCTGGTCCTAACAGGGGCTGAAACGGTAGGTTCTTTCTCAATACCACCGTGACTTTTTTAACTTTGTTTTGACAATAATTGGCGGCCTCTAGCGCTATGAAACTACTGCCTAGGACTACTATTTCCTTGTCTTCCCCCAGTTGGGATATTGTATACCTGAAATAAGGGTTCATTAGCTATATTGGATGAACATTCAACCAAACTTTTTGGCGTTACTGCTACCAATGCTCTAATATAACAAATTCCTAGTTTATTACTATTTCTATATCTCTGACCTAGCTCATATATATTTTTTAAAGGTTATTTCACTAGCTTACTGAATGGTTTCTTTTGGGATTAGTAGTCTGAGGTCGAATTGTACCTGAAGTACCAAACGTTTCGTCCGCTACTGCGGTAGACATCATCAGTGGTATGTGCATTGACTGTGAGGTCGAAAGTGATATCTTGAAAGACTCAGCAACGACTGATGAGGCTGATAGAAGGAATGGTGGTTGAGGTAAAGGCGTAATACTTATACAAGTAGATCTAAATCTGAAGTATCCCAACAATTTCGACAGGAAAGGAAAAGGGGTACAGGTCAACAGAAAAAATGGTATGCAGTACTCAAGAATGTCAGAAATAGACTTCAATCAACATCCCAGCAGTACCAAACCACAACCACCATTTTCTCAATCACACTAACGAAGAGACATATATAAAGACAGTAATTGCAGTACATAAAGTAAAGATTATGTATAAAATAGCATCTAAGTGACTTAACACTTGTGTTATGCTACAAAGTAATACTAATTGATATAAAATTACAGCTGTGTACAGAGAGTTAGGAAACAATTTAGTGGCAGTGTATCTTGATTTTACTTTGTTTATTTTTCAAATTGTTGAAGGATATACATCCAAGAGATTTTTTTTAAACAGAGATAGAGAAATGCACTCTTAAGTGGTTTGCGTATTACACAGTCACTTTTCAATGTAAACTTTTCAGTTTGCCCTTTATTAAACTTTAGCAGATTGCCTATTGATTCACCTTTGTTTATTTTTCACACGGTGAGAAGTTAAATACCCCAACAACATAAAAAAATTACTTTTTGTTAATAACATCTTTTGTTTTACATTGTATATGTGTATACTATCATTTCAGCTCCCAACACTTTGTTTTAATATTTTTACATTTCAACTAAGTCATCCGAACGTTTCGGACCTACCAGACCTAGTATATTCGATTTCAATACACTTTTTTCAAATGGTGGAAGTTTGAACCTCTAACATTCATCAGAATGCCTTGGAATTAATGTTTTACTTACTTCGAATGCTCATAATCTCGCAAAACGACCACATTTCTCAGATCAGCCCCAGGAATGTCAGTTTTTCTAGGCTTACAGCCAGTGCCTATAAACAACTTGTCGTAACTAAGTTGTGAATTGTTGCTCAATGAAACGGTCTTCAGTGAGGTATTCACGGCAGTGGCTTCAACTCCTTTCAGTACGTCTATGTCATACTGCTTGTAGAACTTGCTATCCCTGAACTGAGCTTTTTCAATTTCAAAGTCCATTGTTTTACTTACTTTGACCTAAAAACATAAAATAAAAACATGAACATTTGGAAGTAACATTACACACCAAAAAAAGTACATTCAAGGTAAAATCACCTACTCAGATAACCCCACTAGATCAGCATGGCATGTTATATTGCAACTCTCAAACAAAGTAAATGTACACAGTAACCTTATAATCAAGATGATTTATACAAACATTTATGGTCAAAATAAAAAAACGCCTGGTCATCTGGATTTGATGAATGAAATATTGAGATTTTTCTCGTTAAACTCTGCAGATACTACATACACCATCAAATAGAAAAGGGAATATTTTTTAGATAGATGGATTTATTAGAAATAGATGTCCTAATATACATAAAGATTAAACAATTATATCAGTTATTGAACAAAATAAACTAAAATATATATGACCTAAATAGTAGAATATAGTGTGTAAAAACGTAGCAGTAGTAAACGATGAAGAGAATAAAAGAGAGAAGAACGATGAAGAACTCAGTTGGAATAATAATGTTCTCGTAGATATTAAGATAAGAAGCGTTTGAATAGTTGGAGGGTGTTACTTTGTTTAATTTCATTAGGAAGCTTGTTATTGTCATTCAATTAAGAATATTAATCATTGATACTATAAGAGTATACTTATAGCATTTTAATAACAAGTGCATTCCTCTGTTTTGTAACTTTTGTAGAGTAGAGATAGAATTACCTTCTGATAATGATATCAGAGTAGCACAGTAATCAAAGTGTGGTAGAATTATTGTTTTATAAACAGTCAAATTAGATTAGAATGTTAGTTGTCTACTAATTCTAGTAAAAAAAAAAACGTTTTATAGAAATTTTATTACACATATACTGGAAGTATTTTTTCAAGTTCAAAGTTTTATCAACGATGAAGCCAGGGTATTTGAATTCTTCCACAATTTCAATAGTTTCGCCTTAGATTTCAATATTAATGTAGTGGATATCAATTAAGTTATATTTATATTGAATTGAAGGGGTTATATTTTTAGGAGTGATTAATTTTTGGAAAGAAAGTTTTTGGCTTTCTACTACTCCATCTTGATACAAAAAAAGATGAAGGAATCTTCCAAAGAAAGGAAGGAAGTAATCAATTTGAAAATAAGTAACTCTATACATGGATGTGTAGATCATGCAAAGAAGTAACTTTCAGACACAAACTGAAAGAAAGTCCTCCTGAAACAGCTACTTTCATATAAACATTGAATTACACGAAAGAAAAAAATTATTTCGAAACAAATACTTCTATATGAACACTGAATTATACAGAAGATACTTTTCTCTACTCAGTTTGTATTTCAAACATTCGTTGTGGAATAAAATCAGATATCATTCACATGAGTTCTACTTTAAATGAATGGTAACAAATTGCACTTACATGGAACACTGTCATCCTCACTGCTATACATGAATGTTTCGCCTTAAGACACTTGCCACAAGGCTCTTCAGTACCAAATTGGATAACATTATAGAAAATACACACAATTCTTTCATGATTTATGATTTTTAATGTCACGGAATAAGCTTGATCTGCTTATGTCATCGATGACATCGTAATGACATACATTCACCTATTTGATTTAATCCCAGCCAAGAGAAATCTTATTTGAATTGAAGGGGTTATATTTTTAGGAGTGATTAATTTTTGGAAAGAAAGTTTTTGGCTTTATATTGAGTTATATTATTATATTATATTGAGTTGTCAATATCATGGCTTTCGTTTGGATGGTATTCAGTATGACTTTGTTTATGTTCAAAAACTTTGCCACGTTTTCAAGAGTGAAATTAATTTTACATACAGCAGTCACTAATGAAATTTATGTCATTCAAATAAAGTATCAATAAAACAGGAAAACTCTTTTGGATTTCTTCTTCTTTGAGATACTTCCAAATGAAAATAATTAATTAGATCAGTGGGAACTCTTAACAAAGATGTGCAGATCATGCACTTGAGTTTCTTTCGAATACAAATCGTAAGGAAAATTCCATCTGAAACAACTCAAAAATTAGAGGATATATTCGAAACACGGTAATTACAAAAACTATCAACATATTTCGAAACACATTGTTCGGTTACTAGAATGAGTCGTGTTCCATGGGAGGAGTAAATTTTGTGTAGTTTCTAAAACTGCAGAATCTATAATTGGCAATTTCAGTTATAGAGATATTGCGCTTTCCATAGTGAAATAGTTGAAGGGTACCACACAAAAAATTACTCTTTTACATAATCTACGTTAACAATATTCAAAGAAAAATTATGTAATGTTTGCAGATGATACATCACTGCTTATAAATAGAAACAACAAACAAAATATCACATATAATTCTTCTGAAAATACTACGTATGTACAAGAGTTGTTGGATGATAATAACCTCACTTTGAACGAAAAAAAAAAAAATTTGTTATTCTCAACTCTTTTCTTGTATATTCATTTTTACACAAGTGTTCTGGAACTTACTCACCCTGTCATATGGTAAATAGGGCTCCCTACAAACCATTGTCAATCTTCCCTTGTAACCCTCCTGTCGGAGAGTTTCTACGCAAATTGCCCCTGCAGGTCCGCCTCCTATCACTACAAAGTGCTTTTCATTCTTCGGGTCTCCTTTGACCATAGACGGGGTGCGTTTGTTACTTTCTAATTCGGATCTCTTTGCGCGAACTCTCACTTTGTTGTCGTGGATGGTGACTTTGTAGCATGGTAGAGCATCGACAGCTGAAAATGCACCATGTTTAGAATGAATATCAGTCGAATTACCGACAAGACATTTGCTAGAGAACAACATGTACTTTTTCAAGGAAATAACACTATATATTCAAAATATTACCTATAAATTCATTTTTTTGGCATGGTTACCAAATCAAATATATTTCATTAACAAGGAAGACAATATGCCTGTTGATATCAAATGTATTTTTCAAAATAAAATACAAAAAATACCCAAGTATGATGTTGGCCAAACAAGATGCAATCTTGAAACTAGATTGTTAGAGCATAAAAAATACAGAAATGCAAACAAACAAAATTTACAAATCACCCGAATCTAGTCATTTATCCCAGATGGCTCATCTTTGAAAAAACCCAGTCATATTTCAATAATCAGTCTCTCTGCTAATATGAGAAGGGATATGCTATTCATTTTTTCAATTTGTTGATTCTTAAAATGATCATTCTTAGGTTTTCTCATCAGCTAACATTGGTTTTTTAATCAGTGTGTCCTGTGTATGTGATCGATGTGTTGATTATACTCATTTCTTTTTATGATAGAAAGTTGCAGTATCTGGAACTGACCACTATCAAACATTATGGAAAATGGAACAAGGGAAAACTGACTTTTGATAAGACTTGTTTTTCCTCATTTTCTCAATTTATCATGCCATTTTATATTCAGCTGTAGTAATATAAAGTCCATTAGACCATTAGACGGAGAGAGAAATGACATATCAATCTAAAAATTTGACAATGGCTATTATTGAATGCAGTCTATGAGTTATGAGTCTATGCAGTTTTGAGGAATAGAGTGTCTTCAGTTGTCTCGTTTTTGAAATAAGCTTTGTATTTTCAAATGGAATACCCTGTAGATTTAAACTTTCTTTGTATACTATGTTGAATTTTCAACAACTTTTCTCGCCATCATTTTTTTGATATCTCCATTTGTTTTGAAAATATTTTTCTTCAAGATTTACCGATAAAATCCAGTTTTAATTAAAAAAAAAATTAAAATATGGCATATGAATGTCACTGAAAAAGTGAAACCAACCAGAGAGTCGATCTTTTTGGGGATTTTTCCTCTCCACAACCTGCAAAAAATTCAAAATTGTAATGCTTTCGACAGCCGTTGACAAAGTTTCAAAACCAAAACAAACCGAAGAAAAAACTGCAAGATACATTATTACATACATTGGGCAAAATTAATTAAAACGAGAGTTACAAATATACAGAACATTTTTCTTTATGAAAAATACTTTGAATTTACATTATCAGAGTGAATTTAAAAATTTTCCTTTTCTACACCTGTATAAAGTTCTCCATTATAATTTTTACTTTCTTTAGATTGTGGACGGTGAAAATCCTTATGAGGGTCGATAAAAAAGATAAAACTTCCACAATTTGTAACAATATTGGGGGATGTTTTACAGACATCGTTCCTTCAACACGATGAGAATTTACGCATAAATCACTTATTTCAAATGGAACATTTTGTATATTTTGGCATTTTCAGAATCGACTGTGCTTGTGGATCTATAAGGAATTCACAATAAACCATATTTCAATTGATTATAGTCTTGGAGCCGAGAAAAAATATGATAAGATCAAATAAAGTGAGAAAATTGAACCATCAATTAATTAATAAAACACTTTTGTAACCTTAAGGACCAATATAGATAAAACAAAGCAAATCCAAAATTATTGCTCTCTTTCCTCAATAACGTCATAAATTTTATAACAACCTATGTATCAATATTATATTTATGGAAATTTTTATGATCTTATATTGAATTTATTGGTGTTTCAATTCAAACATCAGTTTGTCTTTCACTTCAACAGGATGGTTGTAGTTATTGATTTTTTTTGGTTTGTCAGTTTTTGAATTTTGAAATTTTTCCAAATAGAAAGTATTTCCGTCGAGTTTCTACAAACGTACTATGTTTCTACGAACGAAACAATTTCCATAATTTTCAGACTCCCAAATAAAAACCTTGTATCTAACTTCAGATTGGCTATTAATAAACTTATTATTATTAAAAGAGTTGATGACATATCTTGGAGTCAAATTTTTACAACCTATGCTTCTGGTTAAAACTTAAAAAAAAAGTAACTCACCAGGATAATCTTCTATGTCCCCTGTGGCTAAATTGAAACAAGCTCCATGCCATTGACACCTCAACCTGCCATCTCCCAAGGCACTGCTAACCAGTGGGGCCCCGTAATGGGGACATTTAGTGCCCAGGGCATTGATTATTCCATTCTGTTTCACCAAAAGGACCTTTCCCTCGTCTAAATCAAAGGTCTTCAGTTCATTTTCACCAATATCGTCTACTTGGCAAACATCACCTTCTACGAATTCGTCAGAAGGTTCAACTGAAGACACTTTCCCTGCTGTGAAATGAGGATTTGTGGTTAACGCTTTTATCAAAATGTTGAGCGAGGGTATTATAGTATACATATCGAATGAAACATTCGAAATATATTTTAGATGTAATCAATACCATTTGAAGATGACCTCTGTCATTTTGAAAAAAATAACACAATTTCTACATTAGGACTTGTTTGTTCCCACTGATACTATTTTAAATAAACAAATATAATCGAAATATTCACTGTAAAACAAGTTTTACACAATTTAATCGACCAAAATTATTTGCGAAATTCAAGGTTATGTAGTTCGTAAATGACCTACAGGCTACAGGTTGCCAAAAGACCTACTCACAAGCACCGGAAATTTCAACTACTCTGGATGTGCTACAGCCCATTTTACCATTAGGAATTTGACCACTTATTGTTTTTTTTTGGGGTTCCAAGAGTTGCGAGAAATGTTTGAGGCGCGTGACTGATTTTTTGAGACTTTCTAATGATGTAAAACCTTGCCTAAGGGATTTCCCAATCATAACCAGTATTTTATCTGAAATGCTGTGATAGATAGGTAATAAACGCGTCACATTTTACTTTCGTGGTATGGATGTCAAAACTAAAATCATTTCTTAGAACTGTTTTGTTACTGAATTGCTTAATTCCATCTACTTGATTCCTAGAAGTTTTTTTCGAGTTATTTCAAAAATTGTAAACAGTAGTTGAAACGTTCCACGTGCTCATTTACACAGTTGCCACTGTTACCAAATTATTTTAAGTAACCAGAATGTGAAAAATAATATAGGGAAAAGTGAAAAATTTCTTGAATGAAATGAAAGTATCTGATAAGTACTGCTGAAAGTACAGATGTTGCGTCTTCTTTCTTCAAAAACTTGAAATTTCGGATCTAGCAAATATTTAGAACTACGTAATGATAAAGCATGAGGTAAATGGTTAGAACTGGAATATCATTACGATTGTTTACAGACCTCCATTTTACCAACTTTCCACGTTTTTAATGAAAAAAAGGCTATTTACCTGTATTATCTTCAGCTACTTTTGAAGTTCCACAACCCATTTCAACAATAAAATTTTTGGCCACTTGCAGATATTTTATTTTTATAGAACGCAAAGAAATTTTGAATGCGAGTCTATAAATTTTTCAATATGTCTAGCAATGTAAGACTTCCTAATTTGAAGTTATATAATATCTGATGTGAATTACTGTGATAAACGATGTATTTCAGATAAAAAATTTCGGAGCATGATTGATCACTTTTCACTGATATGAGCATCTAATTTTCTAAATATCAAAATTACTTGATCAAGGAGATAAAAATCATGAAGAAATATGTACCTAGATCTGAGTATATCCTTGGTGTCTTACACCAACGGTCAATCCTTTTTCATGAAATTAATAGATATAAGAATTCTGAAAATTTAACTAAATGACTAAATAGAATTGAATGCTCGCCTCTGTTATATTTGTTTTATAATGTGAAAATTGGTATGTCCATTTAATGAGTTGGCGAAATTTCTTTTATGATGTTCAAATTTTCAATAAGTTACTCAAACTCAGATAAAATCATATGAGGTCGTCTGTAGATCATACCTACAAATCAGTATATTATTATATATAGGCTAATTAGATAGAATTTTGTCAGTATGAATACGCCTGAGTAAGTTTATTGTACAGTGAAACACGTGTTTCGGTTTCGTAAACTGTTCAATGAAAATCTCGCATTAAAGTATCAGCGAATTTCACCACAAATACGATACAAGAGGGAGAGATGACTTGGTTGTCCCACGAACTAACCTTGCAAGAACAATGAATTCTATTTTTCACAGAGGAATCTTGGACTATAAAGTAACACCCTTCAACTCCTCAAACGCTCCTTATCTCAATATCTACGGGCACAATACTATTCCAATTGAGTTGTTCATCATTCTTCTCTCTATTAATCTCTTCATCATCTACTACTGCTATGTTTTACCCAATATATTCCATTATTTAGGGTTTTATATTTTTCAGTTTTTTTGTAATTCTGTTCAATAACTGATATATTTGTATAATATTTCAAATAAATCTATTTCTATTACATATCTATAGGATAAAAAATATATAAACAAATTCAAGTGGTTTGTCTGAAGAGCTGCTTATTTGCTTCTCAAGTTTGATATCAAATTATTATTTGAAACAATATAACGCCATCGATAATGATAATCAGTTGATTGAATAGACGTGTTAGGAATCACACGTTAAAAGGTAAGACCTCGTTAGTCCTTAGCTCGCACAAGTTTCTCAACTTCTGAGAGTTGTCGTTCGTATGGGGGCGGCAGCTGATTAACGGAAAAACAGATTTTTAAACAGATTTTAAACCTACAGTGTGTATCAACGATAGGTGGGTGGATGATAACTGCTTCCCAATTAGAGATATAAAAAATTGTTTTGGGAAAAAGTTGTAGAGATTGATGGAATCAATGTTTCAATAATCATTACTAATAAATGTGCGACAGGCCTTTTTTATGTAATACTCCAGATATTTTACTTGATTGACGCACTGTTTGGTACATTTGGTGTAGTAATGAATATTACTGGAGTTTTATCTCAACACCAAACCATTACTTTCAACACCTCGACACGTGTGTTTCGGTCACCAAGTGATCATCTTCAAGAGAAAGATTAAACTAACAATACATACCATGTTGTCCTTATTTATATCACGCCTTCGACTTATCGAAGGCATTCTACATTATTGACCTGGAGATAATCTAAAATAAATTATATCCTCTTGGTTTTCGTGGAAATTTCTTGTCAGGGCTGATGTCATACATGCGCTTCAGAAAAATATCGGTTGAAATCGGAGATCATATCTGAATAATATCAGATTAACCGGGGAGTTCCTCGGGGATCGATCTTGGGGCCGCTTATTTTTTTGTTATTCATAAAGAATCCACCTGACTATATCAGTTCAGATTTAGTAGTTCTCTATGCAGATGACACTACATTGGCCATTAATTCAGAGAGCCCTGAAGACTTACAAAAAAACTAAATAATTTAGCATAAGAATTCATAAATTTGTGTGAAAGAAATTTTTTGATGGTGAATGCAGAGAAAAGTGTCTGTATGCATTTCCATTCTAGGTGGAGATCTGTGACTGATACTCAAGTTATGTTTTTACTCAACTCAGTCAACCAATTTCCAGGGCCGTAATTTAAAAGGGAATAATTCACACAATTATAGTCGAATATTACCGAAACATCCCGACATATGAAATTGAATTTAATTTCTTAGTATGAAATGAACGTCTACAATCCAAAAATTACAACAAAAAATACAGGTCCGTATTTAAAAATCCAAAGATGGGGGTGGCCCAAGTCAGATGACACCCTGTATAAAAGATTCATGAATATATTCTGAGAGCTCATATCAAGTGCCAATAGCAAAATTTGGACAGATTTTCAATATGTCTGCGAATAAAGTAGATATAGTAAAAAAAATAATTTGGGATTTTTTGTTTTTCCTGTATATCTCCAGTACCAAAAGAGCTATATTCGATTTCTTTACATCATTGAATAGGTCTCTAGAATACGCAACTTTGCCACAATTTAATCGACACTCTATCTCTTATCGTTTACGAGATCCCCATGTACAGAAACGAATTTGAATAGCCCTGTATAACCACAAGCACCTTGACAAGGGATTTTCATGTATTAGATTGATTATTTCACTTCAATTCACTACTGTAATTGTTTAATTCATAATTTCATTACATAAAAGAAGCGTAGTTAATACTTGTAGAATTCTGTTCTCAAATTGGGAGCTACCTGTGGATGAATAAATAAATAATTCACAAATGATTGAAACCTGTTCAGGTAATGACTTTCCTCGAAAATTATATTTGTTTCTATAATATAACAAGAAAACTACAATCTAGTTCATATTTACAATAAAAAACAGTAACAAATTGGGCTTAACATAATATAAATCAGCCTTATTATTTACATTTTTCAAATTACGTGAGACTAGATCAGATATTTATAGATTCAAAAAAATAGTGATGGCAAAGTAGTACAAATGAAGTAGTTGAAATGAAAAGCAAATGAAAATTTGATATCTCTGCTTTCCATCAATTGATGGAAACATGGATAACAGTTTTATACATCTGTTTATTCAACTAAATTTTTATTTGTATTATTTGAAAGTAGGGTTTTTCCACTCTTTGAAATTAACCGAGTTCAGAAGATCAAAAAAGTATATACAAAAAAAAAAACGATTTCCAATCTTCAACTTTCAATTATATACAACAAAAAATTAGTTCAACACCTTCTTCCATAATATCTGAATAAAAATAACAAAGACAACAGTTTTGTAACTGGATCTTCAGACTACTCTCAGTGTACAAATCTATCAATATAATGCACTATCTCGAAGAACACTTCCACCATAATGAGAACTATTATCATCCATTCCAATCTAACATGATGCTTGTCACTCAAATGGGAAGATAACAGTTCTATCAGCTCTACACAGTGATTGATCTTCTCATTCATCACCTGAAAACAAAATTATGTTGGTCAAACTTGACATGGTGCCAGAAATATTTCAAAGAGCACTCCAATTATGAATTATGAAAGATACCTTTGTTCTTTTGTTTATACAAAAATATGAGCACACTTGATTGTAAAGGTTCTCCAAATCTTCGTTGTCCCAATAGAAGTCAGGTGTGTCCAGCACGTCAGAACTGAGATTCATGTAATGCCTGAGAGCGAAGAGTTCTCCGTGCTTCCTCAGTACCGCCTCTCTAGACATCCGAATCTTCTTGCCCCTTGAAAAAATTATTGTTTTTGTAGCAAATGAAGATGAAAATAAACTCAATGATTGATAACTATACTGGTAGATGAGAAAAGTACTGGTTTTGATTATATCAATGGAAGGTTAAGATAAAATATTGAGCAGATTTTATGAAAAAATATTTAATATGAAATATATTGACGATATGTTCATTATTGTTAATCAAAAAGTACAATTTTCTCCACAGAAAAATTATATATCTTTTTATGTTAAAATGTTACTTCCAATTCCAATATATTAAAAAAATATATCTCAAATACAATTAGTTTATATGAAAGTAGTTGTTGTGAAAGAAATTTTTTTCATGTAGATAATTCAATGATTATGGAAAAGTAGTTATTTTGAAAGGATTTTTTCTTCCAGTTTGTATCCGTCTATCTGTCTATAATCTACATATCTTTATGGAGAGTTTTCATCATAGTCATTTTCCCCCCCTTTTTTTGGAAGTTATCCAGAGTTTCTCTTTATTTGATGAGTAGAAAAGCAAAACGTTTGTTTTCAAAAACGAATCTCTCCTAAAAATAGTCTGTTTTCTAATCAAGTTTACCATTATGTCATATCATTATAACTTGGTGTTACAGGTTTGCTACAGAATATTAAAGAATAGAATATAATACACCCATGAAATATGAACATTTTTGATAATTCAGGTTTACATAGTCAGTTTTGTCATCGATATATGTAAATATATTCTTTAATATTTAGCATGATACATTTGTTTTCTTCTTCAACCAGTTACTCTGGTTTTTCCAGCTATAATTTTAAACATAGATAACACTACTTAAGTATATAGTGTCTATAAATAACCCAATTGTATCACAAAATTTCCCAAAAGCATATTTTATACAATAGTCAGTTTCCTCTTGATTATTGTTTAAATATTTCGGAGTTTCATGTTTCCCATCCATTTTTGTTCTAGAGGCAATATTAATGGCTTAATAAAAATTCTTTGGGTGAAAATATTCACAATAACCCCACTAAGGACAAGTACCAGATAAGACCGACATGGGTATATCATGAGACCATAGTTATACTGTGAAAAATGGCTGATTGAAAAACTTTCGTGTGATATTGGAAATGTGATCAAATTAATTATATAAGAGCTCTGTTATTAATCTCAATATTTTTATTTTGTATTGATTTAATTTCGACTGACATGTATTTTATTCAATTCATATGTGTTTTTATGCATAATATTTTTAATTTCTGTGACTTTTATGTTGTACTTTAGCTGTGTATTGCATTTTATCAGACTCTCCTAAACAATTTTGTTATATTCTGTACAGGGTGTAATGAAAAATATGATTTTTAGATGAAATAAAAATTGAATGGAATTAAATCTGTGTGATTCCTAACAGTTGGACGATAGGAAATGAAAATCGATCGTCCGGCCTTGCGTCTCGAACCACCAGTTCACATAGCGGTCGATTGAATGAGTAGAACAAACCACCCACAGGACCGGCTACCAACTGTCAGTGGTTCAACACATTGCAAAAATTGTGTTGTGTTTGAATATAAAAACTTTAGTGATACCTTTTCAAATCTTCTGTCACGAATTCGATCTCATCAATGTACTTTTCCAATGAGGCCTCCCACACACCCAGTTTCACATTAAGCATAATAGCATTTGAAAAAGTGAATTTCTCTAATGTTTTGTCCGGCCCGGGAGATAGTAAAAAATCTCCTTCTTTACTGATACAGCTGCTTGTTCTGAAAAGAGTTAGTTCATGCAGATATAAGTTGAGAGTTAGTTGAATATAATTTACTTGTCTGCGGATTGATATTTGTAGTTCATGATTTCGCTCTCGGATTGAACAAGTCTTTCTGAATAGCTGTCTTCCTCATATTCTCTCAGAAAATTCAAAATGTTGCCACTTTCAAGGTCTGTAATGTTCCATAAAATTACACTACCTGGAAAAAAACTAGCTACAATATTCCTATCAATGAGGGTGGTGATACATCAGAACCACTAATCTTCCAAACAATTTCACTTCAGAAAAAAATATAGAGTGATTAGTGAAAGATAGACTACCAACATTCCTGATTAATAATGATATGTTAAATGGCTGATAATTCAATTTAAACTTGTTATCTGTTTTTATTTGCCAAAATAACAAAAGTGCCCTGTTCTTCATTCAAGTCATTAATTGAATTGAACAAATTTTAAGTCGAATAAAGTATATTTTTATTGAAATGATACATGGTTGAAATGCTACATTCAAATTCATTGCAGTCATACCTTCCCTGAAAAAAAATATTTCTCTAGGTTCCTCGTTCACCCTATATTTCGCCACAGCATGTACAACGTCAGTATTATTTTTTATTTCTTTGGGTTCGTAGAGATTCTGTTCTTTCAAACCCTTCACAAGTTTTTCTAGATCGTATTCCTCTGCAGTGGCGAAAGCTACTACATTGAAGATTCCAGGTTTCTCCTCTTCCTCCAAAATTTTCTTTTTTCTTGTCACTCGTTTCTTAACTTGAATTGAAGAAATTGTATCGTGTATACTGGAGGATTTCACAGTAGATAGTTCCTTATGCAAAATTGTGCAAGTATTTTTGAGAGGCAATTTTTTGAGGTTCGAAATCAAATTGAAAGTGGTTGGCGGAAAACGTATGTTTGCAAAACTACGGCATATTTGCACAATTTGAATGTTATTTTTAACAACATTCAATAGTAAACAATTAACTCTACTAAAAGCCATGATTACAAGAAAATAGGTTAGGAAAAAAGTTGAGGTTAGGATAACTCGTTGTAGTTGTAGCACTCGTTGAGGCACGAGCCTCAAGGCCAAAGGAACGCAGAATTCCTTTAGAAAAGCATAAACCTGTCAATATGATATCGTGATCATTCCTTAACTGCAAATAAAATTATATACTCAATAAGTTTTAAAAACTTGAATTTACCGATAAAAATAACATTAAACACACTTAACACAGAAAATAAGATCCAGAAACTCCACCCTAACCTCAAATTGCCTCCAAAAGATCGTTCCTTCTGTAAAAATATTCTGCGGTACGAGCTTTCGATCTATAACTCTTTTTTTTTTTGTGATTCAAAAATTTTCGAATTAACATCACTTTATCAACTTCAATGGAAATAAGAATTTATCTGTTTTGACACGAGAGTAAAATTCATAACAAAAGGTTTGAAGAACTGATTATTTTTACATCAATAATAAGGCTGACATAACATAAAATGATATTTCTTCAAAAATAGAAAGTTCTCAGCCTCGCGACGGTACTATTATATAATATAGTCATTAATTGGTAGAGAGTTAAAATTTAAATAAATCATAAATATTTTTGCCATTGACATCTGTTACTTGGTATAGAAGAGAGAAAGATGTGGGACAAATCCAAGGACTTGTCCTTGAAAGAAACCAATTTATTGAATTATACGAAGATAAGCGAACTGAAAGGGGGAAAGTCCTTGGTAAATATAATTTTTATACAGATTTGAAGGCGAATGTTAATAAAATGATACGCGATAAACAGGTTCAAGTTCAGATTCCCAGATGGCGCACTAGTAATTTTCAGTAATTTTTAAAGATAACAGACAATATTTCGTATTTTATTTACTTTCCGTACATCAGTTTCATAATTTATTAGTATTAGAGGCGTAAGAAAGAGAATCATAACAAATAGGTGCACGTACCTTATCGTTTATCAATAATGTAATTTTCAAGGTCAACTTCAGGGTCCAAAGTACGATATGTGCCTAGTGGAATTTCCAACTCAACCGTGCTAAAACAGTCGGTCATGGTCATTAGGTCGATTTTGCGTTGTGGTGTGCACGTAACTAGTTCCCGGTGTACGTTTCTTCGAGCGTCTCAATTTTTTTCGCCGTTACTAAAAATTAACACCATGGCTTATACTACCGTGGAAAGAGGAAATCCTTTTTCACCAAACTACAGAGTTTACATACAAGATAAAAATGGACCTGTTTCGCCTTTACACGATATACCGCTTGTCGTGGATGCCGCAAAAAATATATACAACATGATTGTGGAAGTTCCCAGATGGACGAACGCAAAAATGGAGATCACAATGAAGGAAATTCTGAACCCCATCAAGCAAGACATCAAAAAGGGAAAGCCCAGATTCGTTGCAAACTGCTTCCCTCATCATGGTTATATCTGGAACTACGGGGCTTTGCCCCAGACCTGGGAAAATCCAGAACATTTGGATGATGGAACTGGTTGCAAAGGTATTTTCGAATACGGGGTTTAATGAAAAGTCAGCCTAATGAAATTTAGACCCATTAAGCTGACAAAATACTTCAGAAGAAAGCTATAATTCTTATTTTTTTTAATATTCATTTAACTGGGATATTGGTTGTTCTGCTAAGAAGACTTCCTCCAATGCAGAAACATATTTTGATTTTTATATCTTGCTGATGCAATACTCTGAATATTAGAGTAATAGAAAGAACTTATGACTTTGGGTTTTAAAATAATGAGTCAAATTTATGTTTGTATCTATAGATGTGTTATAGCTCATATTCAGTTGTTATCTGATTTTTTGGAGCAACCCTGCACATGTAAAGGGAATCTTTGAAATTCCGAAAAGAATCATACCATATATGAATAAATCTCATCCTTTGGGCTCTTTTAAATCATTAAGAATTTAAAAAAATTAAAAATAATATACCCCATTACCACAAGATTGTCTCCTTTTGATCCTTTCTTAATGAGTATTTTCTACCCAGTTATTATTATTTATAGCTGCAGATAACTTGTAGACAAAATATAAAGAGAATAACATTTTAGGTGATAACGACCCCATCGACGTCATTGAAATCGGTTACAGGGTGGCCAAAAGAGGTGAAGTGCTCAACGTCAAGATTCTGGGCACTATTGCCCTCATTGATGAGGGCGAAACTGACTGGAAACTCATTGCTATTGATGTAAATGACCCCATAGCTGACCAAGTAAATGATATTCCTGACGTCGAGAAACATTTTCCAGGGCTTCTTAAAGCCTCTGTGGAATGGTTCAAAATATACAAAATTCCAGATGGCAAACCAGAGAACCAGTTCGCTTTCAATGGTGAGGCGAAATCAGCTTCTTTTGCCCACACCATTATCGATGAAGTTCACAGGTAGGTAATAAAAATCATTTTTTGTTGTTTGAAAAGTAGAGGTGGAGTGGAAGGCATTGTAAATTATTTTTTCCCATCACTTGATCATTGTTGAAATTTGGCACAAGCTTGGCACACATAAAAAAGCATGTATTATGAAAACTGCTAAGTTATGTTGGTTGTTAATTTCGAAGTATTTTGAGAGGTGAATGAAAAATAATTTAAATTGATTTTACATGAAATGAAACATAAAAACCTGCGGATATCTGGAACTCCAACCAGCCCAAATAGCACATTCAATCACTCACGAAAGGATGTGTGTCCTGAGGAAGTGAGGCAAGCAAAATTGATAGAAGTTTTCAAAGAAGAAAAGGTATTGCAAATAATTTTAGACCTATTTCAATTCTACAAGTGCCATGGAAGATTTTCGAATAAGTAATCAAAAATCATGGGTATCTGGTTATGACATTGAAATCAAAGTCTAATCGTGTCAATGGAGGAGCCCAGGAGAGCCAATACCAAAAAAAGCACGCCAAGTTCGATCAAATGTCAAGGTTGGGCTCACTGTTTTTCTCGGTTACCGTAGCTAGTGCATCAGAAGTTCTTGCCACATGGTCGTACGGTCATTAAGAAGTATTATCTTGAAGTTATGCACTGCTTGCGAGAAGCAATACGAAGAAAACGTCCGGTATTGTGGAAAAATAATTCAGAGCTTTCGCATCACGATAATGCACCTACTCAGTTGTCATTGCTTGTTCTTAATTTTTGACGAAAAGCAACACCATAATTATGCCTAAGCCACCATATTCGCCAGATTTGACCCCCTGATAAAAACCAAATCGCTGAGAGAGCTCAGGGACATATAAAAAGTGCATATTAGAACTGCTTCGAGGGTTGAAAAAATTATGGCACAAGTGTATTATACCTGAGGAGGATTGGATTGACTTTCTGAGAAATACCGTCTGTTCTATCTTACCATGGCCATATTTTGGCGAATTTATTGTTTTCCATCATCAAATTCATAATCACCCCGCTAGAGGGAATTCTAATTTATATGTACCACGTTTGACTTTTACACGATCCATGAACTCCTTATTCCATAAAGGACTATAGGACTACAATAACCTCCCGCTTGAAACAAAACAAAGTGAATCTATTATGACATTCAAAAAAGTACTTACTAGTCATTTGAAGATACAACATCCACATTAACGTTGATATTATAATAACATGTATATCTAGTATTTGTAATTTACATTGTTATTTTTCCTATTTATTGAATGCTTCAATAATTCCGAGCATACATATTTTAGTGTTATAAAGTTAGACTGTGACTATCCAATTTTAAAATGTTTTTGTATATTAGGATGCTGATTTGAAATAACTGGGAAAAGATAAGAACTATATTGTTTATAAACATTACTGATCACAGTATTTCAAAACATATTTGTAGTTTATCCATTTTATTGTGGTTAATTTCAGGTTCTGGAAATCGCTGGTTTCTAAGGAAGTTGAAGCTAAGGGAATATCCTGTGTGAATACCACTCTAGATGGAAACTCTTTCAAGATTCCTGTCAGTGAGGCCAAAGATGTGATAAACAAAACCCCTGAACTTGGAGATGCACATCCAGTTGACACCGTAGTAGACAAATGGCACTTTATCCATTTGAAGTAGAATTTTTAAGATTTATGACTTATTCAAAATAAGTTCAAATGACTGCATGCATTTATCGTTTTTCTATCAGGACCATTCTTGGATTTTATATATGTTTGTTAGTAATAAATGAACGTCAACAAACGCAAGAGTTTATTTTGATCCAAAATTTTTGGTTATATTCATGGTATATTTATCTATGGTAATTGAAAAATATTCACCCTATGAACTTTACTCAAAACGTGTTTCACTGCAAAGTAGGTAAACAGCTTGATTTTGAAAAGCAATAGTTATTCTGGTATTCAATGATTGAGAGCTCATGTTAACTGGCTTACCTAGGAAATCATTTAAATAGCTATAAACACATCCAAATGTCTAAATTAAGTTTTACAGCTAAAGCAATATGCATTCGTAATGTAACTGTGCCTGTTAACAATTATAGGAAATGTTTCATCAAAGTCTACTCCTTCTTTTTGTACAAAACCTCTAGCTAGGTACTAATCTGGCCCTATAACTAACATTACCTTCTTTATCAAATTAAGTTTTTAAAACCCACTTACAGTGGCGTAGCGTGGGTATCGGTTGCCCAGGGCGGAAGACAATTTTGCCGCCCTCACAAAAATCACAGTTACGAAACTGTGAACTAAACAACTCAAGATCCACGAATAAAACTTTATTTTTCTTGGCAAAGCATCACGTATTTTTTTTAAAGGGACGTAATAAACAATATTGAACTTAATAAATATGTAATGGAAGTCATTCTCATTGATTATAAGTCATAAACAATCCAAGCACAAAATAAAATATGGGAAATTCCCGCAAGTCAGTATAGACGGTGTTACCATTCACTACAAAATATCTTTCAAAGAAAGGGGATTCCCCGAATTCCTCACAGAATAAGTCAATCGGTCTGAATTTACACTTGCGTTAAAATATGAAATGGTTTAAATATTTACAAAATATATTTTATTATTTACTGTTAAATTTTGCCGCCCCCTAAAAAGTGCCGCACGAGGCGGCCGCCTCCACTACGCTACGCCACTGCCCACTTATTATCTACTACGACTAAATCTTGGCGGCCCTACAAATTCTCATGGTTCATTTCTTTGAAATGAATGGAGTTTCTCTTCCATTTGCTTTTACCCATTTTGTTTTTGAAGCATCAGGCCCCAAAAAAGCCTCTTTAACACTAATCGGAGCAATATTGACATCTATATTATCACGAGATTGACTCACTTTCGCGCACATATAAGTGACGTAATTTTCAAATTTATTTGTTTTTGGTGGTTTTTCTAACTTCTTCTGAAGCTGCCGGAAGTGGTTCATCATTTACTTCTGGAAAATAGTCTCTGTAATCAGCATCTTGTCTCTATTAATTGTTTCAGAAGAAGAGTACTTATTCAAAATATATTTTACATTTTCACTTTTCAACAATTTCATGATAGTTTCATTTATATACATTTTTATTTTCTATTTAAAGATTTTTTTCACTTTGTCAGTGAGATAAAAATCATTGATAATAATAATAATAATGTGTTGACCAATTATGACTAGCACTGAATATTCAAACTTAACTTTATTTCACTTTAAATACAACAAACACTTCAACTAAAGTTCACCTATTATTTGATTGTCTACCGCCTTTCTTGATCGCTTCGCGTACCGCACTGTAGCTTCCACTTGACTGTGTCGCGATATCCTCGTGGCTAGCCTTTAATTATCGTAATCGAATGCCGTAAAAATTTTGCCGCCAAAGTTCCGTCGAAATCGGCAGCATTATTTTTGCTGCTTCTAGAGTGGCGGTGAATCATTGTATATTCGCGCGCTTTACCAGTTTATGGTTACCAGTAGCGGCCGGCGTTATTTTCTTTCGGGCATGATTTACAGCAATATTTTGTTCATTGTTTGAGTGGTGTAAACAGATTAATAGAGTATATATTCATATACAAATTATGAAACAATAAAAATTAATTGGCGCTCCGGGGCTACTTGATAAATTCCAGTGGCGCAATTGCTTTTTCAGCTGCAGGAAAACCTGCACCACCACAGTAACATTTTTGGGCAAATTAAGTAAGTTTTACTCTTCACATATTTGATTTATAACAAAAAGTGTTTTTTGAGTGCAAGAAAATGAAAACCTAAAGTGCTTGGAATAATATATATTGTTTAATTGACAACTGTCAAAAAATTCAAAATTGAAGTGCTCAAGACAGTAAAAATGTCGGAACTTTCTTCAACACATTCCAGTTGCGAGCCGACAATTTTCACAACGCTTGTCCATTTTCCAAACGCCAGCGAAAAAATAAAAACCCAAGACTTTATACAAGCTTCTTCCGCAGCAGTCGATTTGATAACGCAATTCGGAAAAGTGTTTGCAGCCGTAGTCAACGATATGAACGAAAATATACAAAAAGTCCTGTCTATATACGAGAAAGATAAGGAACGCAACGAAGGCAACGAATATCTGGAAGATATGATTTTGAAGGAGCAGATAGAGGGGGAAAACATTGCTACTGACTCTCTTATGTGGCTGAAGAGAGAGCTTCACTTCGTATCTCTTTTCTACCAGTATGTAATAGAGGACTCCCAAAACGAACGCGTTTCCAACGATTTGGGCACGTTTTTGAAGAAGGCCTACGCCGAAACATTGGAACCTTTCCAAGGCTGGCTCGGGAGTCAGCTCTTCAATGTCCTCTCTAGATTTACTCCCAACAGAAGGAATCTCGTCTTCATTTTAGGTTTGGAAAAACCCAACAGAGACCAAGACGTTATGAGCGATTTGTTGGGTTACAACAACAATATGATGGCATGCGTTCGAAGGTTGACAAATTTCTACTCGGAGTATGGATTAGAGACTTTTGCTACTGTTTAGCAGTATTGTGGTAAATAGTTTTCATGTATTGAATACAGTTCGACAGAATATTTGTTATGGAAATATGTAATACAAAAAGTTATATACCGAGTGTTGTTTAATTTATTAAATGAGAGATCGATACTTTACAGATCATTCATCATTAAAGTTTTACAAGATCTAGTGCAGCTTTTCAAATCTAGGAAGAGACTTGAGAATATCTCTCTCATATTCTAACAAACACGTCTAGTGGGCAGGACCATAACGGAATTCAGAAAGCTCTTCCAACATTTGACAAGCTTTATGTGAATCTATATTTATAAAACGTATCAGATTATATAGTCAGACATACAAACAAAAAATATAAGCAGCATGAAAATAAAAGCATAACCTCAATATTCTGGTTTGAATACACTCTATAAAAAATACCATACACCATTTAAAAATAACGGTTTGGCGTTGGGATAAATCTCCGATACTATTCATTACTGGGGTGTAACAAGGTCTTATGGTTGTCAAAATTTAAGTATCTGATGTTTTCCAAGAATTGTATTTATTGTTATTGTTGATCAGGAGGTAGAAATTTAACATTACTATTTAAAGTATCATTAGTGATAATTATGGTTTTAGGTAATCAGAATTTTCAGAGGTATAATTGCCATTTTCAAATTTGAATATTATGAAGAGATAAAGAGTTAAGAAAATGTCTCTCGCTGTTTGAGATATCAGAGAACGACATAAATTATTCAAAAGAATAAAAAACATTCATGTGCATTTCTTGTTGTACATATATGATTTTATATACTCAATGGATTTGGGTCCGGCTTTTTGTGAAGTCGTTTGCAATTCAATGTTTCAGGCGGGTTTTTTATCGAGGAAAATACCTAAATATTTCACTCACAAGTGAGAGATGTGGAGTCAAATCAGGGTTTGCTGAGAAAAAGAATTCTACTATTCCTATCACAAACTTTAAACAAATCGTCCCATTCTTTGGAGAATGATACAGGCCACCATTCTTTCCATGGTTCTTTTCAAGATGTCAAGGGTCATCTGCACCAGCTCGCAGTATGGGTTACTTTCAATCTCAAATTGATCCAGGGTTGTGAGGGAAATTATATAAGCAGTTTCACAAACGTTTAGGTGTAGTTTGTGAAATTACTATGGATCTTCATCAAGTAATGGCCGAATCAATCAGAAAATTATACAAGCAGTATTTCAAATAATATTAATGATTCTTTATCGACATCTGCTTATCATAATGGAGTTAGACACTGTCATTACAGAAATCATTCATCAACTGTGTAATTTAATCTGGTTACTTTGACTAATAATACCTCAAAAGTTCTTGTATGAATATATCGAAATGAAAAAACGGTGAAGAAAAAAGTGGACATGAACAATTACTTTCAATTTTGTTTTATTTATTACTATAACACTATCACTACTCTGGACTGTTATTTCAATTTTTTTAACAAAATATTCAGTCCCATGCTTCATTCACTCTCAAGTGAGCTAGCCTAGATTCGATGGTAACGTGTTCAAAAAAAGGTTTTTGTTTCGTCTTGGTTTTGATGAAGTTTTCTTCGTTCTTGCCCAAAGCTCTGGCATGCCCCGCGGACTGTTCCTTTAAAAAGACCAAAGTTCCCCAAATATTTATTGATTTCACTCACAGTATACTTACAGGTGTGAGATAGGCATGCCTTAGGTAAAACATATTTTGTTCCTCTATTTCAAATTGAGTTTTTAATTTTTGAATGTCCGCAATCGTTACTTCTTTAATTATTTTATTTTTGCCTCTGTATATGTGACCATTTGGCATATTTTTACGACGGAATAAAGCTTGAAAAATCCTCATTATTAAGTGAAACTTCAAAACCTAAAAAAGCAACGTCAAAAAGGTTAATCAGTTACTTCTTCTTCTGGTTTTTTATGGTCTTTGCTTTCCCTCAGCGCAGTAGACCAGATTCAGTTACTTGTTACTATCACAAAGTTGATGATGGTGATATGTTTCTTCTTCTCACTATTTTAACATAAATCCCTCAAACATATCTATGCTGCTCTCTCTTCTCTTTCTTAACTTAATGGTCTCAGTTCTCTTCCCGTTGCGTAACAGAACTTTATCCTGGGAGTGTAGAAGTCCTTTCCCAACTGTACTACTGTACACATTTTCATCGATTTCCTTGAGTTTTGCAACGCCCACGGTTGGGTTTTAGTTTTGCGGCTAAGGAAATGAACAGAAGAAGACGAAGTTGTACTTCTAACTTAGTTCTGTGGTCCAACTGCTGTGTCTAATGTCTAACTTCTGGGAATCCAAGAGGAGAGGATAATTATGATAACCTATGTAGTTCATAGGAAAGAAAATGTAATTATCTTATTGGCAATTATTAATTATAATTTATGATGAAAATAATTCGGGTACTGAGGTCTATAAACAGCAAATCGTTGGAGTCCTTGAAAAAGACCGTTGAGGAGAAAATATCAGAAACTCCTCAATATTTGAGCACTGTGAAAAATGAAAGGAATAAAATGATAACCACTCTGAATGAATGGTATCTGAAGGTTACGGGAACGAAGGAGGTTGACGCTGACTCTTTAAAAAAGACAATGAAAGCGACCATAGCAGAAGCACCACAATATCTCAAGTCAGTGAAAGAAGAGAAGAAAAAAATAGTTTATGACAAAATAGCAAATTTAAACAAATGGTACGTTACAATCATCGGATTGGATGAAGTTAAACTATATCAGGATAGGGTTACTGCTTTACAGGTAGGAAGAGATCCTTCCAAAGGATGAGTACTGAAGAATTTCTTCTAGGAACAACTGCTGAAGACCCAAGAAAAGCGAAGAGAAGTGTCCAAACAGTTGAATGAGGTACGACAGAGGTCTGTGGATATTCAAAACCAGATACAGCACATTGACAGAAAAGAGAAATTTGATGTATACTGTCAGTTAATAAAAGAAGAACGAGAGGTAATGTGTTTTTCACTGAATTTTAATTTTTTTGGCACAAGAGCTTGCGATAGTTACTTGTTTGACAGTCACAAATCTGAGTCACAACTTGGTTCGAGATGGGTCACCCAGAAAGTGAAAAAAAATACTATTTTCCAAAATAAACACTTTGAAATGACACCTTCTTGTCACAATCACATGCTGCAAATATATTATAGTCTTTTGTCACTTCTGATTTTTTCTATACAAAACGTTTAATTTCTTGTATACTAGGTATCCAACTCACTTTCTTAGAAATGAATAACCTGTTAGCCAGTTTTCAACAGGAATTCATAAAAAATTTCAGTGAACTAAATCATTAATTTGTCTAGAGATGCACTTGATGAAAAAAAGAAACCAACCGCTTTCTATTTTGACCCAATTTGAGCTTCTTACACCATTGAGCATAAACTATTTTTTTACAAATTGACAGAGTAGGAGTAGGAGAAATAGCCAATAATTGGCTGAATTCATACAGGTTATCCCCATTACATAATATACATAGAGTCAAGTAATAATACAAATAGAGTTGATAAACATATAAAAGAGATAGTTAAGTACAAGAACAATAAATTAGTATACACAAGTGAATTTTATAATTCTGTCTACAGACTACTTTTTAATGTAGATAACGTAATACCACTAACATCCAATTTTATGTTATTAATCCTATTGAATGTGCGATCGATAGGAGAATGTACACCATAGTTGGTGGTATGAAAAGAAATGTGAAAGAGATCAGTATTCCTGAGAGTTATAGTAGGCACATGTAGATGGATTTTATCTAGGAGTTCAGTGCATATAACAAGACCATTAATTTGTACATAAATATTATATCAGAATTTTCTCTTCACTTACCCATTGAACTGAGATTCATTCATGGATGTTCATTTTATGTGCATAAAATTTTGAAATTTTATTCTGAACCCTTTATGATGCAAAGTAAATTGTTTTTGTGGATCTAACAGATAGGTGATAAAGTTTTTCGTAAAATGAAAACTAATAGTTTTGAAGTGTTAACTGAAATATAATTTACATTTTCTGATATTCAGATCGTCATCCTTTCTTTATCCAACTTGGCATCATGCCACTTTTCTGGTCGTAGCGCATCCGAAACGTCCAATTTTCCATGTCTCTTGCACATAAATCAAGCAGAATTTGACCAATGGCATGGATTATGTTGCCATTGAGGACCGCTGTGGTTTGTGGCTCATTTTCACATACACTTGCGACTTGAGGAAACCTCACAAGAAAAAGTCTTGTTGTATTGTCCCAAATTCGACAATTTTCTTTGCGAAACCGGAGGCACAAGGTCACCCATTTGTTTCATATGGATGATCTTAAACTTTATGCCTCTGGAGAGAAGGATCTCCATCAGTCCTTGAGGGTGGTGGAGGAGTACACACATGCTATCAGTATGAAATTTGGGATAGACAAATGTGCAATGGTCCATCTCAAAAGAGGACGATGCGGGGAATACGGGAATACGGAGAGGATGTGTAGCTCGTAGATGGAAGCATCCTACATCATCTGGATGCCAGAGAGACGTATACTTACCTCGGGGTGGAACAACGCCACTCACAAGAGGTAACAGCAGTGAAAAACTCTCTCCGCGGCAAGTATCAGCACAAACTTCGACAGATCTGGTCATTGGAACTGTCGGGGAAGAACAAAGTTGCTGCAACAAATGTGCTTGCCGTTCCAATCTTACTCTACTCGTTTGGAGTAGTGAAGTGGACTCGGCAAGAGCTGTATCAACTCGACGTGAAGACCCGAAAAATGGAGGAGTTTGCACCCAAATCGTCCGTTCCACGATTGTACTTCCCCCGACAACAGGGGAACCGTGGACTTTTGAATTTGGAGTGTCTACATGACAGAAAGGTACTGGATACAGTCTGTAAAGTCGTCAGGAGTTCGGATCTCTGCACGGTCCGTGACCATGAGAGAGCAGATATTGGAGCATTTCTCTTTAGGGCAGCTTCCCAAGCAGCTGATGAACTCGTTATAGTTTTCGACACTGAACGAGGTGACCACAACTCTGTCACCGAGTTGGAACCCGTTCAGCAAAAAGCTCAGATAAAAGCCGCAGAGATCACCTTACTTCTGCGGAAACAGAAAGATAAGCCAATGCATGGGGTCTTCTTCAATAACATTGAAGACCTTGGCTCATCAAAGCGCCTGACGTTCGCTTTTCTCAGGTCGAGTGGGCTGAAGTCGGAAACTGAGGGGTTCATCAGGATGGTGTCTTCAACACCTTAGTCTACCGCAGTCGCATGATGGGTATAGAGGTTCCTGACACAAGGTGCAGGGCCTGCCGCGAGGCGCCCGAGACCCTAATGCACTTGCTATCAGCATGTCCAGCATATGCGGTCTCGGCCTATATCCATCGACATAACGCGGCTCTAAGAGTGCTATATTATCATCTACAGCACTTTTACGGTATTGACGAGACACCGGTATTGCCCTACGCTCCTGGGGATATTGAATCCGTTGTGGGGAACGAGAAGTGCCGAATTTATTGGAACTATTCGTTCCCCACCCTCAGGCTCATATAAGCTAATAAGCCTGATGTAGTCCTTCTCGTCCACCAGAGCTAAACGATATTTGTCGTGAAGTTTTCAGCTCCTGGCGAGACAAATATCGTCAGAAAAAAAGGAAAAACGGATAAAATATCGAGATTTTCTCTTCGAACTCCGCAGACTCTATCCAGATCACTCTGTCAAGATGGTTGTTCTGATTATTGGAGTCCTTGGTGGAATGATGTCCTCTCTACTCACGAATCTCAATATCATACCGGCTTGCCGCACTAAGGCAGAAATTTTAGCCACACAGATGCAGATGGCTGTCGTCTCCCGCTGTGAATTTTGGTTTCAATTTTTTGAGAGTTTACAAAATCTCTTCTTCGGAGAATGCATTTATTGTTATTGTGGGAAAATTTGTTGGTTTTCTTGAGGGGTTATTGTTATTACTATCAGAAGGAACATACACACTTTCAAAGAATTCAGCAAATGCATTCACTATTGAAGTGGGGTTTTTCAGTTCTCTATCATTTAAGAATAAAACATTCGGAATTCTTGAAGTGCCTTTTTAACTTTGCATATAGGTCCAAAATGAGGAGGGACCAGTTCTGATTAAATTTTCTGTTTGTACTCCATGTAGGCTTGTGATATCTGGGTTTTTATTGACCTACGAAGATTTCTTAATTGATCACGTATAGTTTCTGCATAGTTTGATTTTAATCTTTTAAATAATTTATCTTTAAGTTTGATCTCGTTTATGATATCCCTGTTGAACTAGGGGATATTTACTGGTAAAATTCGGTCTAAGAGGAACACGTTGGTCCATTATTGAATAAATTATTGCATAGAATGTGTCTGTTGCCAAGTTTACTTCGGTAGAGAAACAAAATATATATGTCGAGCAAATGAATGTCAACACAAAATGATTGTAACAAAAAAGTGTCAAATTTATGAACGTGTTATTACCAAATATGAGTACAAAATAAATCGATTTTTGGACTTTGAAATGGAATCATCTCCAAAAGTTGATACTTGAACCAAACTTCAACTTCAGATTGGTGGTTAACGTTCATGAATATGTAAGTAACGATAACAAAATTCATAAATTCAGCACAAACCCCTCTACCTGATGATTACATAATATGTTTTATTTTTCAGATAGTAACTTTAGAGAGATCGGTACTGAATACCTTTCAAGAATATGATCAGACTGAAAGAGAACTCTTCACTGCTTTTGCCAATGCTATTCGCGATTCTCATGAGAAGCAAAGAGCCCAGCTCGAGTACACCAAATATTTGGGGCTGATTTTGAGCATTGCGGGCTCGTTTTTAGCTTTTGTTTACACAACATACAAGAAACATGATTTGAAGATGTTCATCGACGAGAAATTATCTACTTTGGTGTTGGGCGGCAGTTCTGAACCGTTAGTTCACAATGTGATAGAAGCAAACGAGAAGACTATGAGGGAAGTTATTAAAAATAGAGAAGCTTTACAGCAGGTTATAAATTCAACTAGGACGAGTGAGAGTTTGGTTAAAGAAGTATTGCAGAATAGGGAAACTTTGAACGGGGTTGTCAGGTTTTTAAATAATGAAGGAATGAGAGAGCTGCATACCGCAGGTATACTAACGAGCGGAACAGAACAAGGTGCAATGACTGATTTACAGATGAATGTTGTAAAATATGTTGGAGGAATATTGGTATTTGCTTTTGTCTTAAAACTTTTCTCGTCATAGAATTGTTTCCAAATTGTAGATTTATAGGGTGTAGTGAGTCAAAATGAATGCATTTATTGTACAGGATAATTTTATTTATTTTATGTTGAATAGTCTCAATAATACATGTGTGATGAAATTGACCGATACTTGATGAAAATCCATTATAAACATAGTTGATGAACCTCATGGTGAGATTTTAACTAAACAGTTTACAAAACCTTGATTCGTGTTTCACTACATAATAGTTTATGCAGGCATGGCTAGTAGTGAAATATGTAATACACACCCCTCAAAA
Source organism: Leptinotarsa decemlineata (assembly GCF_025532065.1). Taxonomy (NCBI): domain Eukaryota; kingdom Metazoa; phylum Arthropoda; class Insecta; order Coleoptera; family Chrysomelidae; genus Leptinotarsa; species Leptinotarsa decemlineata. The sequence continues at coordinate 2,096,332 of NW_027412547.1, forward strand.
GGCTATTGCGTAGTAAAACTTCTGTTGCAACATCATCAACTGCTTAGTAAAAATCTCACAATAAAGTATTTTCTAAGTGCTGTTGAAAATTATAATCTGTTGAAGCTGCTATTGTTGAAATATATATATATATATATATATATATATATATATATATATATATATATATATATATATATATATATATATATATATATATAACTTGAAATTTTGTTGTTATTTCATGTTGAAAAATTGGAAATCTCACAAATAATATTTCAACTACAATACGAGGTTTGTTAAAAAAATAAAGTTAATTTCTCAAATTTCGCAAGCTACATACATTCGATTAGTGACTTTTTTATTTTCTTAAAACCCAGCCAAAGGAATCTTGTTTGAAGTGAAAGGGATATATTTTTAGGAGAGAATAATTTTTGGGAAAGGTTTCGGCTTTCTACTTCTACATCTTTATACAAAAAAATGTGGGAATCTTCCGAAGAAAGGAAGAAAGTAATCAATTTCGAAAAATTAACTCTATACAATTATGAAAAAAAGTAACTTTCAAACCCAACCTGAAAGAAAAAGTGCTCTCAAAACAGTTGATTCCATATACAGTGCATTTCTCCCCTCCCCCCCTTTTATTTTTTAACGGGTCAATTGAAAAAATTGAAATTTGGGATGATGAAATTAATGCATGAATACTTTATTTTGAAGTGAAATTGACAGGTGAAAGTTTCAAGATGGCGACTGGTCTGGACTGTACATAACAGAAAGCTCCAGGTCATCCGTCCATTCCAGAAGAACAGCAAGTGCAAATAATTGGTGGGATGGTAGTAAATCCTGAACAGTCTACTTATTCCGTCGCAAATGTTTGTGAGGTGTCTCCTTCTACTGTGTGGAGACCTTTGAAGAGGAATAGGTATCATCCATACAAAATTCAAATGGTACACCAATTAACTGAAGATGACCCTGATCAAAGAACTGAATTCTGCGAAATCATGATGGAAACCATTGCAAGGCATTCTACCTATCTCCACAATATTTAACAGGGGAACTGTATTTGAATATGCTGAAAACTACTGTTGACTCTCTCATCACTGAAATCGTCGAAGCAAATCCTAATGATTTCGATATGGATATTGTATTCCAACAAGATGGAGTACCACCACATTACTCCAGACAAGAAAGAAACTATTTGGATACCAATTTTCCCGGTCGTTGGATTGGCCGTTGAAGTCCTACAGAATGGTCAGCCCGCTCGCAAGATTTGACACCTTGGGACTTTTTTATGGAGCTATTTGAAGCAAAAGGTGTACGAAAGTGAACCTGTTTCAGTATTGGATATACGGCAGAGAACAATAAATATTTGTAGAGATATTGACGTTACTGTGTTCGACAATGTTCGGCGTGAAATATTAAAAGTTCCGCCATTTTGTAGTAGTTCAAGATATTGACATTATATTCTATGGTTGTGAAGCATTTGTCAGGAGCTTCAAAAAGATGTGTCACAAGATCCCTTTTTCCATTTAATTTTTCTCCTAGGTGGCTCCCAGTCGCCATCTTGAAAGTTTCATCTGTCAATGTCACTTCAAAATAAATTATTCATGCATTAATTTCATTATCCCAAATTTCAATTTTTTTAGTTGACCCGTTCAAAAAATAAAAGAGGGGGACATCAAAGAAAAGCACTGCATACATTAAATTACATGAAAGAAAAATACTTTTGAAACAACTACTTTATGTAGGTTCATTTTATAGTTGATATAAATAATAACACAATAAAACTGCAGTTTTTAGTTGAAATATCTGTATTTACTAGCCTTCTATTATTTTCAATTTCTACCAAAATTCAGTCTCTTTTTCTTCTACCATTATCTCGAAATTGCTTTCTAGAAATTCCAATCACGTGTGTCAGTAATTTCAAATCGACCATTACTGATTCTCTATTTCGAAATAAATCGTGCTAGAAAAACAAGTGAAAGGATATAACAAACTTTCAAAGAAAGTCTTGTGGCACTGGATATAGTTCTCTCAATCCAGTTGACATATTTATTGACTCTGGTGAAGACGGACGGTAGAGAGAGCATGCAGTTTTCAGGCCCGAAGGAAACTATACCTACTTGGACCCCATTCACCAGAAGAGGTCCTCCGGAATCGCCATTACAGCTACCCTTTGGCCCCGTGATGCTTGATCCGGAGGTGCAGATGTGGCGAGGTGTGATTATCTAAAAATTCGAAGTATTCAAGTCTTATAACATTCTTAGACAATAGTATTTGGTGAGTTTTTGTCGTAATATTGCAAGTTTCCTGGCTAATACTAGGACAGACATTGTATTATATCCAACAGACATTTGTGTGAGTTATCTTAGAGAAAAAATTCTTGCAGATGCTTTTAGTTCGTCCTTCAGCAGAATCTTGATGATTGATAACTTACGGAATAATAATAATAATTGTCTTTATTGTTTCCTAGCTGTAGTTACATAATAACATTTAGATAAATTACAGAGCTAGTTGCTGATATAACAAAAGGCGAAATTCAACTCAGCACAAGTGCTACTGAGATGTTCTTCTCCCACAGAAAACGGTACGTTGGTAGAGGTAAGTATATCAAATTTTTATTTGAAATTGACCTTACTGAATTTTATTGGTCAGAGCAGTAGATGGAGTTAGGTTAAAGTCAAAGGTAAAATTTCAAATGGGCTGTATCCGCCGATTTTGAAAAAAAATTGTGTGTAGTGACGTATTTTGAGGGGTAGATTACGAACCCGAAAAAAAAATGGTGGTCTTCCTCATTTCCAGAGTTACAACCCTCTTAATGTTCTGAAACTTTTCAGCTTTTTTGCACAACATAAACTATCTGACTGTCCTACACTGTTGAGGAATAATACTTCGGAACCGGTCTGCATAGGTTATTTCTCGATTGATTTCAGATAAGTCTTACTGAAGGACGAACAAGAAGCATTTGCAAGAACTGTCCATCTTTAGATTAATCAGAAAAGTGTTTTCCGGCAAGTAGAATATTCAATTTGTTTTCTGTTTTTGTGACACGCTTTGTAAAAATCGCTTAGTACTAGAAACCAGTGTACCTATGCTATTTACCTGGTTATACGAACGATAGTTTCTACATCCCCTATTCGACAAAATGGTTGCTTCCACCCCCTTCAACACACTAGATACATTTCCTGTCTCGGTTTGCCCCCAACCTAAAGTGATGCCAATTCTCCCATCGAACGTGTCACTTCCTTTAGCTAAGCTGACGATTCCAACAAAACTGTTCAGAGTGGCGTTTTGGCGCAGTTTGATCAGAGCAATGTCGTACTGTAAGGTCGTGGCGTTCCACCATGGATGCATTTTATAGTTAGTAGTTTTGTAGTACTGTCTAGTCGGTTCACGAACGGATAAGTTGTGAGCACCCAAGACTACTTCGATATGTTTTGGATTTCTAAAAAGATAATGTTGATTAGTTTAGCTCTGTTACGCCAGCGACGCAAAGTACGAAAATTGCACTTACAAAATGCCAAAATTAGGTACTTTTCAGGTGCTCTGTAACTTACACTGCAACTCAATACTCAAAGTTGCGTTGCTATCATTATGTAATACTAGCAACGCAATAATAATAATAATAATATCTTTATTCGTCTTGAGAAACACAAGGTTTATAGACATGTCAAAACAAATGGCGCAATCAAAATCAGACTATATACATCTTAAGATTCCACAATCAATGGTGGTCATGAATTGAGAAAAAAAAATACGAAGACATACTCATTAAAACAAATTAAATTACATGATTGAATTTGAGAATTAGATGGTAATCATAAGGTTGAAAAAAATTATTTTGAGATCATCAAGAATATCAAGATCGTAAAGACGTTCAGTACAAACATTTGATTTAAATTACAATACACATACATATTAGTCAACTGGGAACACACCTATTGTTTAGGTGTCCACATTGAAGGCATCTCTATTCAATTGAACACTTCCATAAAATTCATTGATATCATACAGAGGATTTTCAGTAAAAAAAAACTTCAGAGAGTACTTAAATCTATTGAATGACAAATTGAGAAAGTCTAGTGGCAGAGTATTGTATAGCTTAAGGCCAATATTGTCAGTCCTTTTCAGTCTATTTGCATGCATGACGATGTCTGATTTATTTCTAGTATCATGATGGTGTATGTCTGTACGATAGGTATAATTATTTATATTTAGTCGAATATGTATTAGGTTTTCATAAACAATGACTGAATACAGTGTCATTATTTTGAGATTTTTAAATATTGGACGGCAAGTTTCATCCCATCTGGCAGAAGTTGTACCTCTTACAGCGAATTTCTGCAGGATAAACACTTTTTCCAGATGACATTTTGATGCACTGCCCCAGGATATTATTCCATATCTTAGAACTGAGTGAAAAAGAGAATGAGGACTGCATTCTGGTTCACAGATCTTTTAATTACTCTAATTGACCTACTCAGCCTGGTACATACGTTATTTATATGTTCTACCCACGATAAATGTGTGTCAATATAAACCCCTAAAAATTCAACTGCAGTTTTATCAGCTTGGTTTGAGTTTCTTGTTTCAAAAATTAGTACTTCTGTTTTTTGTTCATTTAAAATCAGTTCATTTGATCCAAACCAAGATCTTGCTTTGTCCAGGATATTATTTAGGGTATGTTGAGGAGTTTTAAGTTCGTCCACTGCTCTGCTCAAGGTTGCATCATCTGCATACATGGTAGTCTTAATATCTGATGAATTCAAGAAATGTGGTAGATCATTAATATATATGTAAGAAAGAGAAGTGGTCCTAATATGGAGCCCTGAGGAACTCCTCTTATCAATTTCATTTTTTGACTACGAGATTCTCCGCATTCTACCACTTGAAATCTCTTAGTCAAGTATGATTCTATCATATTTAGGCACACCCCTCTAATACCATACCAGTATAATTTGTCTAAGAGGATTTTATGATTCACACAATCAAACGCCGAAGTGAGATCAGTGAATACCCCAATATATTCATCTTTATTGTCAAATGCATCTTTTATGTAATTTGTGAGAGAGTTGATTGCATCAGAGGTTGATTTCCCTCTTCTGAAGCCAAATTGATGTGGACTCAAAATATCATTGACTTCTAAAAATTCAACAAGTTGTGTGTAAATGGCATATTCAATCATCTTAGAGAAAGATGGTTAAATGAAAATTTGTCGGAAGTTTTTTGCTTCTAAGCAATCCCTTTTTTTGTGATTTGGAAAAAACTGCTAACATAATGTTGGGACCTGATAATTACGATTCCAGAGTGTTTATTACGAATAAAAATAATAATAATAATCGATGTAATTCATCATAAATGTCTCAATATTTTTAAAGGAGCAAAGGGCGTTTTTCAAATTTAAAACTTCAGCCTGAAATATAAAACTAGATACACATTATTACTTACCGGTCCACACAATGTGCTGCTGTAAGAACCCATTGGGAAGTTATTAAAGTCCCGCCACAGAAAGCCTTGAAATTCGAGTAGATTGACTGTATGGCAGCTTGGAAGGGGTATGAATTCGGTACTACAGTTGCGCCACCTATTATTCTGGGATTGAAATTGATTTTTGAGCTAACTGGAATCCCAGATCCATCAGCGGTTGCCTTTTCTTGGAGTATAGTCTATAAAATGAATGCAAGATATGCTATATAACACGGAACTTAACTGTTGCAAACGAAGACATGAATTTGATTTCAAATCAATCTTTTGAAAGGAGCTCAGAGAAAATAATCGAGATGAGTGGAGTCGGGAGACTTAAGAGGCTACGGTTTTCAATAGTTAACTTTAAGAGGGTCATCTATATGTGAAATCAAATCCTATTTCCTACATATGAGACCAAGTTCAACATTTGAGGAGCCAACATAATCAAGGTAATTTTCGTCTAATAATTCTGCAGCAACTAATAATCTTGGAACGTTTCGTTTGTTGAAAGAGAAAAGAACCCTGGCTTCATCATCTCTACCGATGAAGGTACGGTGGTAAACCCGCTTATAATAAAAATTTTATTCGTGAAAATTGCCTAATTATTATCATTTACAATGTTATGGCTGCACTCTAACGGAACGGGCGTTCTAAGAATATGTAGACCAGAGCATCTAGAGGAAGAACTGGAACATCTTCAAGCAGCAACGGGTTTATCAGCAGCATCATGTCCTTTCCAGGAAGGTGGACAGGTCACTAGGAGACATCTCCTTTTGTATCGGCAGGTGTAGGCCAAGACTCGCCGAATACACACTCTCTTATTGACGATAACTCCGGACACTCGTATAGGACATGCCTGACAGTCTCATCTTCCTGTACACTTAGAGGTGTGCCACTAGCCCCATATTATGGAGGTGTTTCCTTAGTTGACAGTGACCAGTCAGAAATCCTACTGGTAAGCGTAGATTTTTCCTGGCCATCGCGAGTTATTTCTTCGGCGCCAGCTGCCCAGGGTGATCCTGGCAAGATTGCTTCCTTTGATTTCATTCGATCTCTTTAGGGATTGAGCATGGGTGTAACGTTTAGCTAGTTCCGCCATTGTCGAAGTCCTAAAATTCTTAGTCCAACCGCTTCCTTAGCTAAAGAGTCGACAATGCGATTACCTTTACTCCTGTCATGCCTTTTAATCCACCTCAGGATAATGTTATTTATTTATTTATTTTCATTTATTTATTTATTTGCCACTGAGGTACAGTATGTACATATGGTATGTCAATAACTTAAAATATATATATATATATATATATATATATATATATATATATATATATATATATATATATACATATATATATATATATATATATATATATACATATATATATATATATATATATATATATATATATATATATATATATATATATATATATATATATATATATATATATATAGTGTGATACGAATAAAATAGGTAGGTATTTCATTTATCATATATGTGTATATACATATATGCATAAATACACACATATACACACCCACATATATAGACAAGACACGTATATAAATTCCTTAGTAAAAATATGGAACAGGCGTTGAAGATAACACTAGATAGTAAGAGGAAAAAAATAAGTAAAATCATTGCTCAACGGAAATCATCTTCCAGGAATTCATCACAACTATAGTAACATTTTTGCACCAGCAATTGCTTTACTCTACCATGAAACACTTTATAAGAGGTAATTTGTTTGATCTGCTCTGGTAATTTATTATACAGATTTATGGCATTATACAAAGGGGACTTTTTATATTTCGTTGACTTATGACTTGGAATACGCAAAACATCACCATGACGTCTGTTGTAACTGTGCACCGTTGCGTTTGTTTCTAGTTCATGGATGTTAGATCTAGCAAATCCTATACATTTAAGAATGTATATGGAGGGAGCCGGTAATAATTTTTCCCTAACGAATACTGGTTTACAGCTGTCTCGGTGTTCAATGCTGAAAATTAGTCTAACAATGAGCTTTTGTGCTACGAATACTCTGATGAATTCATTACTGCAACCCCATGCTATGATATTGAGGGATATATGTGAATATGCCATAGCAAAATAGATTTCTAGTAGACCTGCTGTGTCCATGCATGATTTCATTTGCCTTGAAGCAAAGAATGTCTTGTTTAATTTGTTGCAGACATCTTTTATTTGCAGACCCAGACGCTTTTGTTAGATCAAAAAATAAAGACATTACAAAATTATTCGAATCCACTTCTTTGTAGATATAATTCAGTAAGTGATATCTATCGAGGCTTTGGCTAAATCTTGGTGGCACTCTAGTACTAGCCCTGAAGTAACACGTTGTCTGTTCAAAGCTAATAGGGCTTGTCCGTTATCAGTGCAGATTGTTATGTTTTTGCCAGAAATTCCTTTTCTGGTTATTTCTTTTGTGGCGATTGAGATACTAGCCAGTTCTGTTTGAACCACGCTGGTATTTTTTCCCACTCCCCACTTTATCCTTATGCCTAGTAATCTGGAGTACACTCCACATCCTGAGCCTTCTTTGGTTTTTGAGCCGTCTGTATATATGCGTATTGCATTTGTAGCATCTGACTCTGTGTTCTGTTTTATTTGTATTTTGTAGGGTTTATTAAACACAAACCTGGGTTCAATTGCATCACTGGCTGTCTGCAGCAGACGTTGCGCAGTGAGCGCTTCCCGTCAGAGGCCCAGCCTCAATTGACCCATTCCTACTTCGAGGTTTACACCAGCCGTGCGCAATCGTAACATGACCATTAATGCAACCTCCTTAACGTACAGGTCCAGAGGGGTCAGACTCGTAATTAATTCTATTGCCGCGGTTGGTGTTGTTCTCATGGCTCCTGTGATGTTTAAACAAGCCAATCGCTGTATTTGATATAATTTTTGGATAGCAGTTGCTTGTAGAACTTTCGGTCCCCATGCAATGGCTCCGTACGTTAACATAGGTCTTATTATTGCCGTGTAGATCCAGGTGACCACACGGGGTGAAAGACCCCATGCGCGTCCCACTATCCTCCGACATTGCTCATAAACCACATATGCTCTCTTTGCTCTACTCTGTAGATGAGAGTTCCATGTTAGCTTCCTGGCGAGGTTAGTACCAAGGTATTTCACCTCTTCAGAGAAGTTTAGTTTGCTTTTAAAGATTTAAGGGAGGTTTCAAGCCCGATAAACTTCTTTTCCTGGTGAAAAGGACCATCTCAGTCTTCTTGGGAGAGGAATGTTATTGACAATTTACCTAATCTAGGATGAGTCAACATAAATACGCTTTACGCATTCGTAATACCTAGTCATTAGAGATAAACGCAAGATGTATGAACCTCTGAAGAAGATAGCCACTAGCGCCAGCGAAACGTCGAGAAGAAATTCCAAAAATCCACGGCCTTCAAACTCGAAAAAGAGTGACATTGAAAACCTCGTCCGCGAAAGTCTTGAGCATTTTCTATTAATTAACACGCTTTTATTAGCTTCACCTGTATGTATGAATGTTTGTAAATCTCAAGCTCGAGATCTGTATTTGACAGAATTATCGACATTATTGCTGGATCTATTCGCAGGCAGATGGCGCTGTACATAACCTCCTTGATATAATTCGAAATCACTTTTCATGTATTTCTTCATTTGAAAAAAAGTATTTTTTTATTAACACGCGCGCCTGCTGTGGAACATATCCATCCTGTACTGAAATTTCTGTGGGCGTCGCTAATTATTTTTTCCATTCCCCATTTGTCAACCAAAGCTTTAGAATAGACAATTTTATGGGTCTTATTTCCGATAAGCATGTTTTATTTACAACCCCTTGTATATCATTAGATAATCAAATTTATGGATTGCTGTCTACCGCATATTTTGTTCAATGCATTTATCGTAATTAGCAATTAGGTAGTTTGGGATGTGATACCTACTTATTTTTCTCAACGTTATAATAAGAAACAGTGCTGTTTTCACTGGTTTTCCACATTACATATCTCAGAATGAATTAGAATGTAAATAGAAATGATAGTATTGTTATCAACGTTATCTTCAAAAAAATAATGGCAATAAAAATAAAGGATCAATATTTACCCGTGTTTGCTTCAGAGCACAAATACTTGTTAAAAAGAAAATGAGTATGACTTTCATGTTTTCAATACTTTCAACTACTAATTGATAATAACATTAATCTTTTAGGTTACATATCTCAATCTGGGGAGTTAGCAATTATCTTTATTATTAGATATCATTCACTAGCAACACTGATGATTTAGTGAAAATTTCTTTTCATGACTAAGTGCATACTTAAACGTGAACAGAAAACAAAGAGTGTCAACATGACCCAATAGAAGGTAGTAATAATATTGGATACTCTCTGATTATATAGGAATAGATAGACATAGCATACTCAAAATATGTTGAAATATGTTTGTTATATGTACAAAAAAAGTATTTTCAGTTAACCAGTTATCGCACCCCTACGAACGACAACACTCAGAAGTCGAAACTTGTGCGAGCTAAGGACTAACGAGGTCTTACCTTTTAGCGTGTGATTCCTAATACAAGTTGGACGACAGCAAGTGAAAATCAATCGTGTAGCCTGCGACTTGAAACACCGACTCACACGGCGGTCGATTGAATGAGTGAACAAAGCACCCACGTTGAACCGACCGGCTACCGACCTACATCCTCATTAGAAACACAAAGTACAGATGTAAAATTCACAGATTATTAAAATCATCATTATGAAGAAAAGAGAAATGAAACTTTCTATGTTTTTTACCACTTCTATTTGTAACTAACGTTACTGCAGTTTCGTCCAATACGGACATTTTCAAATTTATACAATAAATAATAATAATAATAATAATAATGTTTATTTTCAAAAATAAAAAAATACAAAAAAGGGTATCCAACTTTGAAAATAGACATGAAACATCACTGAAGCTTTAAAGCTTGTGCGTGATATAGATGTTAATATTTATATAGTATAGGATACAACAGTAATACATTGAAGTAATATTAACTAATTAATTTTTTTTTATTATTATTTTTGTCAAGGTAGGGTTTTGGTATCTTATTTTGGTAGGTGGGTTGTCATAGTCCGGTATATGTCGTATTTGGGTGATTTGGAGTGTATCTGTTTATTGTAAAAACTTTAGGTTTATAAGGTTATTGAATATGTTTCTATCTGTAGTGTTCATCCATTGTTTTACATGGTATTTAAAAGAGGTATAATATTTGATAGATTTGAGGTTTTGTGGCAGTAAATTGTATATTATTCGTACAAGATATTCTGCTGAGCGTTGACCGGCTGTTTTTTCGCAGGTTGGAACTTTCATGTTTTTATTTGTTATTCGAGTTTCATAACGGTGGTCGATGGGTGTTGACTTCATTTTTATTTTTACGGATATAGATTAGAATTCGTTGACAAAATATTTGTCTTATATCAAGAACATTGGTCTCTGAAAATAGCTTGTCACTGGGATATCTTATGTTCTTCTTCATTCTCAGAATCCATTTTTGTATGATACTCAAATTATGTATAATATTTTCTGTTACATCTCCCGAACCTAAGATTCGGTAAGAAACCTGAGATTGCACAAGTGTATAGTACAGTTTTTTTAAGTTTTTCATATCCAAGAATTCCACTAAGTACTTGAATTTTGTGAGTAGACCTCTTAATTTATTTTTCACCTGCTCGATATGTAAATCCCCTCTCAAGTGTCTATCAATTATTATTCCTAAATATTTCAAGTGCTATTTTTCTTCTATACGAGAGTTGCCTCCAATGTCCAGGGTTCCCAAGTTTGGAAGGTGATTAGGGTAAGATGTGAAAGGCAAATAATATGTTTTTTGAGTATTGACTGTTAGTTTGTTGTATTTGAACCAGTCACGTATACTCCTCAGGTCTTATTCTGTTGTTGTTTTTAAATCTGTCCTTGTTTTCCGTTGTAGATTATTGCCATATCATCTGCAAAACTGATGAGTTTACCATCAGATGGTAATGCCATCAAACTATTTATATATACCTATAGTGAATAATAAGGGTCCAAGCACCGATCCCTGAGGAATACCGTGACAGTCCTAAGATGGCTTTTTATTTCTTTAATTTCAACTATTTGTTTTCGATCTGATAGGTGATCTTTCAGCAATTGGTGTGTCATCATAAGCTAACAATAGTTGTATAACTTTGAAAAGGTCCTTATAGAACGAAACTGCAGTAACGTTAGTTACAAATGAAAGTGATAAAAACATAGAAAGTTTCATTTCTTTTTTCTTCATTATGATTTTCTACCACGTAGTAACGGCTAGATCCATCAATTTATTAAAATCATCATTATTCATCCTTATGATCATCATTACAACTCATTTGTAACGCGGTAACTTTTATAAACAGTTGCTTGAATATGGCGATATTGTGTAATAGTTTCACTTTTGGGCTCAAATGTTTTCAAAACTAAGCACTTTGAACCGGTGAAACTTCTAGAATAAGATTTTCATCGCCGAAAAACATAGAGACCAACATTTTAGTAATAACTCGCATAGTTTCAATGCTGGAGACTTGAAAAAGCTGAAATAAAGTTTTTTTTGAGCCCTTCAAAAAGGTTCTATAATTCCCTTCTGAAAAATGTATTGTTTTTTGACTATCCGACTACCTCGTTAACGATGACACAGCAGAGCATATACTTTGTGCCTGCCCCGCTGGGGACCGAATCAGTTTTCTAGAGTTCGGCAGAACCGTACTCGTACCATCTGACCTGAAAGACCACTCACCATACAAACTAATCGGCTTCGTTGAGAATCTGAGTTTATTTGGTCGAGTGTGAATAGGTATGAGCCACAATAAACCCTTGCGGGTTGCGGTGAATGGTCGAATAGACCCACTCAATTTGGACCTAACCTAATTATCTATCTAATCCACCGAGTAAAGTCAAGTTACTTATAACTCGAAAATTTTTCTTTGTGAAACCAAAAAAAATATAACGAAGTAAAAATTTATTGAAATTATCTGTAAGTCACATCTGAATTTTTGGCAATCCAGTCTACGTATTCAGACACTCTCGTAAACACCGACGGCAAACCAGCGCTGCAATTTTTATAGCCGAACGATACTAATCCAACTTGCACTCCATTGACCACCAAAGGTCCTCCCGAGTCACCCTGGCATGTTCCTACTGGGCCTGTACCTGGAAAATGTCACAGACAAAAAACAATCAGTGATCACCTGATTACAACAAGAAATAATTTGAGTACATGATTATCAATCGATTTCTTGGGATCGCACCCAGAAGCGGCGTAAGGCGTGGTCAGTGTGGGCCACCGTCTCGCGGTGCCACACTGACCATACTTAAAAAAGTATGGAAAATATAAAAGTATAGTCGAAGTAATGAATATTATGCACACTTAAAGTTGACAGCACTCTCAAAGGCCAAAAAAACCAATACATAGAAATGAACCGGCAGCGGACTAGTCCACGTGGACTGTAGACTTGACGGTTCGTATTGGATAATTTTCACTAACCGAGTTTTATGATTGGCTGAAGAGTCATAAAATTAAATTTGAAGTCATGTTACGGTGACGAATAGAAATCGGGGAATCGGGGATGGTTATCGCCGTCGTGTTCATTTCAGGAACTGATCGCGATTTGAGTATTGAAATTCGATATTGGTGCAGTTATAATTACTTAAAATTCTTGTTATCTGTTTAAAATGTGATGTCCTTGGACAAGTACTAAAGTAATAACGAGTGTGATAACAACGCAAACTTTTTCCGGTGTAGTGATTCCAATAGCGGTGGTGAACAATGCGAAAAAGAGATACCAGTGAATAAAATTCGGATGCATTCGAATACTGAAACACAGATAGTATGATTCAATGTATATAAGAATCTACATCTCAAGTTTGATTTCGAGGGAAACAAACTATTACAAGTAACATCAGATTTGACCGAAATTCCTTACTCAACTGTACGTAAAATAGTAAAAAACAAACCTTATGAACGCAAGACGCGATGTGATACAGGATTACCAAAACCTTTAGATGTTCATCTAATAAAATCATTGAAAAAAAAACAATACTGTTACAAAATCAATGAGATTCCTACAACTGAAATCATAAGAAACGAATTGAATACTTCCGGCCATAACGTGAGCTGCTGTGACAGTAGCTCACGTTAGCTCACGCAGCTCACAGCAGAATTGAATGAAGAAACTAGGATTTAGATTTTAAATCAGTTATGGAAAGCAGAAGAATAGTGGAATTGCGTAACAAATACTTGAAACAAATAACTAAATAGGTATAGACAAGAACAACGGCAAATTTTCTATTTAGACGAAACTTGGTATACGAAAGGGTGGACTAATGGTTCGAGAATGTGTACTCCTAACATGCCTGCAAATAAAGGATCGCGACTAATTATTCTGCATTGCGGAGGAAGTAAAGGATGGGTTCCGAATTCTTTGAAAATACATTTGAAAAAGTGTATGCCTTTGAGAGGGAAAAGTGCTCGTTTTAAATTTATTTTAAAATTTCAAAATATATTTTTTCGTTAACCAGCTGTCGCACCCCTACGAACAACAACCCTCAGAAGTCGAAACTTGTGTGAGCTAAGGACTAACGAGGTCTCACCTTTTAACGTGTGATTCCTAACACGGGTTGGACGATAGCAAGTGAAAATCGATTGTTCAGCCTGCGGGTTGAACCACCGACCAACACACCAGTCAATTGAATGAGTGAACAAGGAACCCACGTCGAACCGACCGGCTACCGACCGACCGACACCAGAGATTCTAGTTTCGTCTTTCTATAATAAATGCAGTTAAGTTTGAATTCGATATGCTCTTCATTTTGTATTTGTCTCATTTTAAAATAACGATTACCTACCAGGCGTAGTTACAATTGCGCGGTGTTTCTGTTTTTATGAATTCTTGAGAAGCAATGGTTTATACGAATTGAAATAGTGAATGTGTACTACAGAATGGCCACCAAGGTCATCCGATCTCACTTCGGTAGATTTCTTTCTATGGGGTCATTTAAAGTCTAAAGTGTATGAGATAGAATCAACAACATTAGAAGATTTGAGAGGGAATAGCGTGAGGCATTGCAGAGAAATAACTCACGAGATTCTCAACCATGTGAGGGCGGTAATGGAAGCTCGTTTGTATCATTGTATGGAAGTTGGCGGAAACGTCTTTGAACATTTTCTATAATAATTTTTTTCTTCTCATCGCCAGTCAGCAGATTTTGATTCAAGAATTAATAAAAAAATCTCTTTTTCTGATTTATTGCTTCCATATTTGTCTCTAGAACGAATATTTTAAATGTCTCCTGTATAATTGTTGAACTTTTTTTTTATTTTTCCTGCAAATCATTGTTCAAAAAGTTATTCAGGGTGACTCGTTAACTCAAAATAATATACCATACGCTTCAGACCATATGTTATATACTTTGTTGAAATCTGCTCATCATGGAGCATGTGATAATACGAAACAATATGTAAGGGTTCAATCTCAGGGTTTTTTGAAAGGGGTTGCTGCCGATCCAATGAGACACAGGATAAGGTGCGAAACAATCTATTTTCAGTTCGAGGGGGAGACAGAGTACTTATTTGGATGTTGACTCAGTTCTAAAATAATTACAAATGTTTTAATAAAATAGTTAAAAGTAGTTAATAAAAACTTCACACACGTGTTACATCATTTATAGTAATAAAAATCATTACCCACCTAAAATAATTACAGGCACGGGACTCGATGGTGAATCTTGTCCTTAAGGACCACAGTAAGGTAATTTAGAACGAAGTTCACTTTAAAGAGCAAACAAGAAGAATCTTCGAACAATCGAGCAAATATGGCGCATCAAAAACCGTTCTCACTCAGGTCTCCAGAGACGAAAAAGAATCTCGACAGTCGTTCATAAAAAACCTGACCCTGGAAATACTTTGCCAATGCAAAAAACCCGTCAAAATGAAATATTGGTTGCCTATCCCGGAGGGCATGAGGGCCATCGCTACTTATGATTAAGGACGGTAGAAAACTGTAAACAACTGGAATCGGCCTTCACTGCGGCGGATAAGGTACCGAGAAAATTCACCAGATGGCGAAACGATACTAGTTAAAATGGAAATAAATGAAATAGATGTGATTTGTCACAAATATATGGTGATCCATTTAAAATAAATTGGTGATATCCTCTGGAGGTGCGTTAGGGGAAGTAACATCAAATGTGAATATGTCAAAATGTGCCCCCCTGTATACTATTGTTGACGTGTTTTTTTATTTTTTTCGAAAAATTATTGTACCAAAAGTTATTAGGGGTGGCTCGTTTTAAATGGAATGCACTGCATATCTAAGTAAGTGGAGAGTTTGTTGTGTAATCAAATAATATGATTTTTGTTTTGTATAGCATGCTACGAAAAATGTTCTTATTTTCCACGTTATGTTAGTATATTACTCACCAGATATACATAGAAGAAAGGGAGTGATAATGTCATCATAACTTTTCTTTGCCTTCTTACATGCGGCGTTACTAAGAACGGTACTCACAACATATTTCAAAATTGGAGTGACGGTTCTTATATTTTGATCAACTAGACCCCAACCAGTTGTGACAGCTGAAAAGAAAAAAAGGTTGAATAGATACTTTTTCAATAATTTCATACAAAAAAAAAACAACTAGTTGCAGCACAGGTACAAGATGAATTAGGAAAAGAGCAGAGGTAACAAAGAGCTATTCTGTATCTTATATATAAAAATGGAAGTTTGTTGGTTGGTTGGTTGGTTGGTTGGTAAGTGATAAACTTCTACATCGTTCAACCGATCGTGATGAAACTTGATATGTTTAAGTAATTTTTCATAGAGAAGGTTTTTAGGCTATCAATTTTTCTGTAACTGGCCACTAGATGGCGCTGTAGAACGATTTTTTGGAAGCACTGTTCTATAACGCTGCGCACACTTAAGTTCGTTCATTCTGATTCTGTCAAAACATTGAAAACAGCAACGATACAGCAACATAGTACTAGTACAGTATGTATCTTGATTGAGATTATTTTCTTCATTTGTGGATTTATGATAAAATGTTCACTTGATGGAAAATCTGCTATTCTTCTATTTGAAACATAACTATTTTGCTCAACCTGTCGAAATTAATGTTACACTACCATCCTCACTTACAGTAAGTTGAGCCCGTTTATAATAATTTTATATTGTACTATTATCACACAAATTTTGTAGCTTTTCCTTGAAGATGATAAATTTTATCGAAATATTGGAATAACTTGTGTTATAAGAGTACACTTCCTTTCTGCTCATCCCCCAAAGATATTTTCCAAGTTTTGTTCAAGTTTTGTAACCATAAAACACTTTTGAAACTTTCAGTCAATATTTAAAATGAGTTATTAATGTTGAAATTTAATACGACGCAGTAACAGAATAACGAGAATATTCGAATATTGAAGTTGATGGACGCTTGTTTTTTACGTCAATGTAAAAAATTTAACCTTCAAAATTTCAAGTCACAATAAAGTGTTCTCTTTGCAAATTAACGTTCTTATTATTTTTTTTTAATATCAAAATCATAGTTCCTTTTTTCTCATTTTAGTCAAATGTTCAGTCACTGAAGTTTTTTCTACAGATCTCTACAGTTCAACTATTCCATTGATTTTGGGTATCTGCTTCATCAAAACCTGTTGTGGAAATAGAGTGTAGCACTCATAACCTACCTTTGTCCCCTACGAAACTATCTCTACCAGCGGCAATATCGATGATTTTTATGGCATCCGTTTCTTTTACGGGACTAGGGAGTTTTATCAGTGCTATGTCGTTGGTAAGAGTGTCTCTATCCCACTCTTCATGGACTACAATGTCAACTGAAACTAAACGTACTTGTGAGTCCTCCTCAGCAGTTACGTTGTGGGCACCTAGTATCACTTCTACCTTGTAGGCTCTGTAAAAATAAATTGAACGAATCATTTAAATGTCAGGATAAAAGAGATGGGATGGAATCAAACGATGCAATCTTGCCAGGATCACCTTGGGCGACCCTGGGAAGCTGGCGCCGAAGAAATATCTGGCGATGACCAGGAAAAATCTACGCTTAACAGTAGGACTGGCCACTGTCAACTAAGGAAACACCTCCGTAAAATAGGGCTAGTGGGCCACTGTCAACTAAGGAAACACCTCCATAAAATGGGGCTAGTGGACACACCTCTCTGCAGGATGTGTGAACAGGAAGATGAGACTGTCAGACATGTCCTATGCGAGTGCCTGGAGTTATCGTCAATAAGAGAGTGTGTATTCGGCGAGTCTTGGCCTACACCTGCCGATATAAAGGAGATGTCTCCTAGTGACTGGTCCACCTTCCTGGAAAGGACAGGATGGACGATGACCTAGGAGGATAACTCCTCGGGAGAATGTACAATGGGTCACATGTGGCCTAACTGCTGTGGGCTTACACTTACCCTCCCTACTCTACAGATAGAGATGTTAGGATAATATTCATTGTGGGTCCATGATGAACCTGGCGGAATACAGATAAGTTGGCTATCTGTTTTCCACATGAATAAGTTCATATTTCTTCTCATGGCTTTATTAACACTGATAATTTTAGAGGTTTCTAATGTGATGTATTTAAACACATTTTTTGCGCTTACACTGCACATGCTGGCTGAACCCCACGAGATAGATAAAAAAATGTGTAACAGTATTGTACATAATACTTGAAGAGGAATATTAATCTTCCATTACTATACCAAAGGTTCCAAACAGTGCATCACAAGACACAAGTAAGGTTAGATAATACCAAGATATTTCAACTCCGCTGTAAATCTCTTTTAAAAAAATCTTTTTTTCCATTAATCAGCTGTCGCTCCCATACGAACAACAACTCTCAGAAGTTGAGAAACTTGTGCGATCTAAGAACTAACGAGGTTATCTTTTAACGTGTGATTCCTAACTCGGTTGCGTTGAAAACGCTAGAAAAACTACTTGACAGGCATATCAGGGACGTATCACTGGCTATCAGACCATTACATCGAGACCAATATGCATACAGGTCAGGTATGTCAACAGAAACAGCTTTATGTCGGATAACAGAAAAAGTAGAATATACTTACAAAAAACAAGGAATACTTTTAGCTGCTTTCTTGGACATTGAGGGCGCATTTGATAATACGTCGCGCGTCGTTAGAATCAATCATCCAGGCGTCGAGGAGAAGAGGGATCGACAAAACAAGCTGTAGGTGGATAGACTGCATGCTTAGGGGAAGATTGGTAGGTATATACAACCATGGAACCTTGTAATGGACGAGCTATTATGTCTCTTGGACCACAATTGATATAAAGCACTGGGCTATGCAGACGACTCAGTCATCTTAGTCCAGGGTATATACAATAATGTAGTGAAGGGATGCATACAGCAGGCCCTGAATATTATAACAAGATGGACCGAAAAAGAAGGGCTTAACATAAGCCCATCCAAATCGACCATAGTAGCATTCACCAAGAGGACTAAAACGGAGGGTCTCGGACCTCTAAAACTTCGAAGTGAAGAAATACAAGTGTCGGGGGATGTTGAATATCTGGCAGTAATTCTAGATTCCAAACTGACCTGAAACCAACACTTGGACAGGATAAAGAGGAAAGCAGAGGTAGCACTGATGCTCGCCAAACGCATCTATGGAAAAACATGGGGGCTAAAACCAGACATGGTATATTGGCTATACGCGATGGGTGTCATGAGAAGATGGGAGAATAAACGCAATGAGCCCAAGAGGCTGCAGTGTTTCCTGGAGACATGGACTAAATGGACAAGTCAGACAGCTCCCAAGGTACCAAAAAAACACGGTTGCAGAATCATCCCAGCTTCAACCAGATACATTCTCTTGAGATAAATATCTGGTCAAGGCGGGAATCGAACCCACGGCCTTCCGATCGTGAGTCGGGCGCACTACCACCGCGGTAGTACTTACGCCAATTATACTTACTTGTCTACACAATGTGCTGCTGTCAAGACGTAATTAGGAGAAATAAGGGAACCCCCGCAGAAGTCTACTTGAGTTGAATAAACATACATTCCGACCTGGTAAGGGTAGGCATGGGGTGAAGCATCGTTCCCCCCGATTATACGGAGGCCAATGGGTAAGCGGCGTGGTTGATGTTGTCTTTGATAAGGATGGACAAAGTAATCGCTAAGCTGAAAATGAAGGAAGTTGTTACAATCATAATTTGACTGTTATTGGGGTTGATTGTTTTTATGATCTCTTTGAATCATACGGAAAGAAAAAAACACCAGAAGAAAGTAATTTGAACATCAATAAAAACTATTTACGAAAATGTACAGATTATACACAAAAAGTTTATTCAAATAGAAACAAACCATATGTTAGATGGTCAATACTCAGATACCTTGCCTGTAACTCATGGAGTTCCTCAAGGCTCGATTCTTGGGCCTCTATTATTTTCCCTCTACATTTCAGACTTTTATTAAAGTAATAAACAATTGTTCTATACACCAAAATGCTGATGATATCCAGTTGTATTCTTCTTTTCCTCATGATAGCTAGCAAACTTCAATAGAAAAAGTTAATGTGGACCTTCAGAACTCATTAGATATATTTGCTGCACACAATCTCAATTTAAACGCAAGTAAGTCTCAATTAATTCTTTTTGGTCCTCGAATAAAACGACTTGAAATTGCAGAGTCGATAAATATAAAATTAGCAGAAAATAAATCATCTGTTGTTTCAGAAACTACGAATCTGGGCCAATGTCTTTACTCGGAACTCCGATTTGATAAACATATAAACAATTAATAAATAGAGTTTATTCTATGATTTTCACTATAAGAGTTTTACAAAAACCGCGACACGTGTTTCGCTATACAATAGCTTCTTCAAACATAACAGTTATGCTTGAAGTTTGAAAATGTCCGTATCAGAAACGTTAGTTACAAATAAAAGTGGTAAAAAACATAGAAAGTTTCATTTCTCTTTTCTTCAATATGATTTCCTACCACGTAGTAACGGCTACATCCATCAATTTATATGTTTTTCCGTTAACCAGCTATCGCACCCCTACGAACGACAAACCTCGGAAGTCGAAACTTGTTCGAGCTAAGGACTAACGAGGTCTCACCTTCTAACGTGTGATTTCTAACACGGGTTGGACGATAGCAAGTGAAAATTGATCGTTCAGCCTTGGGCTTGAACCATCGACTCACCCATCGGCCGATTGACTGAGTGAACAAAGCACCCACGTCGAACCGCCTGGCTACTGATAGACCACTCATATATACATGTCTAAAAAAATTCATATTTAATTAAGAGAAGGGGCATGTCATGATTTTATCAAAAGTTTGAAGGC
Organism: Leptinotarsa decemlineata; assembly: GCF_025532065.1. Taxonomy (NCBI): domain Eukaryota; kingdom Metazoa; phylum Arthropoda; class Insecta; order Coleoptera; family Chrysomelidae; genus Leptinotarsa; species Leptinotarsa decemlineata. Next base: position 2,117,148 of record NW_027412547.1, read on the forward strand.
AACACAAAAATGATCTTATTCAATAAATAACTTACTTTCGGAACAGCTTGTGATACAGAAAAAACAGCGAAGATCAACAAGATTTTTTTCATTTTATTGCAATTCTGGAATACGAGTTTCGTAGGAAGACTGGTCGATCAGATATCTTGAGTGAATTTATAGATGATCAATTGTCACTTTATCAGTAATTTCTACTTCTAATGAACTTCTTATATTATTTATTGATTACAGATAAAAATTGTCTTATCGTCATTCAGTATTTGAAACAATTGACTACGTAATCCTTAGTTATAAGCCGGTGTTTTAGATTACGGGATATCGGGAGAAAACAAATTTCATCCGATGAAAAAATTACCTTTTCCATAAACGAAAACCGCGAAGCAGAAGTGGAGTTACGAAAAAAAAATGTATTATATATATATATATATATATATATATATATATATATATATATATATATATATATATATATATAAATCGATTCAATTCGTGAGGTTGCAGTCAATAGCTGGGCTGTTACAAAGAAAACTCTTTGTTATATGTCAAGCTTTTGGTATATTTCACACCTTCGTCAGGACAACTACAATAATAAGATTATATATCTTGTAAAAAATATATAAATATGGAGAACTTACTAACGTGAGAATAAAATATAAAATGGTTCAAAAACAGATAGAAAAACATTAATAAATGACAGTTAATAAAAATTTTGGCTGACAATGTCAAGTGGGAAAATTCTGAATGATACTCGAATTACTAGATTTTTTATTTTCTTTATCATATTTCAGTAGGTACGTGTAAATTTTGCTGAGACTATCAATATCAGTTCGTTTATTCATTGAATGTTCTTCGTTATTAATATGTATCATTTCCAAAAATATTCTTTTCGTTATATTGGTTTCTCTATCTAAAATATTTGGATTTTCAAAATTCATTTTATGATCCTCCGAATTAACATGTTCTGTTAATGCACAAGAATGACGAAGGTGTGAAATATACCGAAAGCTTGACATATAACAAAGAGTTTTCTTTGTAACAGCCCAGCTATTGACTGCAACCTCACGAATTGAATCGATTTATAGTTAATCCAGTCACTAATTATTCTGTTATATATATATATATATATATATATATATATATATATATATATATATATATATATATATATATATATATATATATATATATATATATATATATATATATATATACGATAACGTTTATTAGCTTTATCGAGGGCTGTAATATAAAAAAGGACATAATAAATATGTATATAAAACATAACGGATACAACAGCATACCTGTGTTATGTGAGGATATTTAATTTAGAAATTTTAATTTTGAAAGAAGTCTTCAACATCAAAATGACAACTTTTTGACATTGAATATGTGAAATACTTTTTCTAATTGTCCAATGTCGCTTATCATGGTAATTTATATTGTGTGAATATTACAGGATGTATTCAGATTTTTATTTTTTTGTTAGTAAAAATGAATAAATTTTGCTGAGGTTGTCGATGTATGTCTTTTTGTTGATATTGTTTTCTTTACTTTTGATTTCAGCCATTTCCAAAAATTGCCTTTCATTTGAATGTGGTTCGAAATGGAGAATTTTGGTGTCAGTATAATTGACTGAATGATCATTATCTAGAACGTGTTGTGTTAGAGCGTTTAAATTTTTTACAATTACATTTATGAAGAGCTATGCGGGTTTTTAAATTGTTTGTTGTTTGACCTATATATATCTTATCACAATTGTTGCAGGGAATTTCGTAAATTACATGTGACTTTTCAAATAACGGATCTTCTTCTTTCAATTTTGAATGTAGTTTAATTAAGGGTTTAACTTTCTTTTGTGAAATTTTTATATTCTGTTCTTGTTAAACCATATATATATATATATATATATATATATATATATATATATATATACATATATATATATAAAATATATATATATATATATATATATATATAAAAAATATATATATATATATATATATATATATATATATATATATATATATATATATATATATATATAAAGACTATATACTTACAGAAAAGCCCGCCGGAGGCGCGAAAATTTTTTGGGGTACCGTACCTATTTAAAGCAAAATACTAATATTTGCATAAATGCTAACAAAAATTGTGTATTGACGAAAATTATACGTATGAAACTAACCATTAAAGAAGCAAGAAAAAACGTTGTCTTTGAGTTATTTAATATAAATGAACTCTTCTCAGTCAATAAATAATACTTTTCTCTTCTAATGTAACAGTTTTGTTAAAAATTGCTATAAATATGTTATAAGCACAAATACTTAATTATGCTTATAAAAACAGGTCTAAAAGTAAATTTTATTTTTCAGCAAGAACCAAGATTTAAAATGTCTGTCTGTAGAACGAGGTGAATTTTTTAAATCAGAGTTTCCTATTTTACACCATGTTTGGTATTCGGTTTGTACGGAAAATAAAACACAGGGCCAAAAAAAAAGTTTTTCTCGTTTAATGGAGCCGGTTAACCAATCGCATTTATTGTACCAATTAATATTAAATCTTCGATTTTGTCGATTATCTGACGATTTAATTGAAATCAAATTTGGTTGAGGCTTTCCCAGAGTTTTAATAATGTAAAATTTATTATCATAAGATAAAGACTTGAAATTATTTGTCAGCAACCAATCGACTATATTGTCAAATTTTGTCAAATTTTTGTATTTCGTCCAACTTATCCATAATAAATGGAAAAAAGAACTTACTGAAAAGTGAAAACCTGAAAACACCTTGAAATTGAAAGGAAACACTTTAAAAATACTACCAAAAAGCACTGCTATAATACAATACTGCCTGTTTTATACACAAATAACAAATATTATAAAGAAATACTAACACGATTTACCGAAATATTTTTCAGTCCCGGTCCGTCACGGCATCCCGTCCGAATAATTAAATAAAAAACAAATGCAGTCGTGCACTAACGGAGACCAACTGGAGGCTAGCCTCCTCTAACGCTATAATTTCTGCAACTGAAATTACAATTCGGGACGTATGTCGCTGGCTGGATCGGTCTCGCGAAGCTTGCTTTTTTTGAAGCGGTCGGAGGCTAGGCTCCCTTGCAACGTATCAACGTATGGCATTTATTATTTCGCGTGGATGGTTTCTTCATTATTCGTTCGTGGGTGGGCGGTGCGTTTGAGGTTTGTTGATGCAGGATACAGTGTGGTACGTACTACGTAGTGAGTGATAGTATTTTTTCGGGCATATTATGTATTTATATTAAAAATTAATGGTAAAGTAATGATACCGAAGCATTTTTAGAAAAAAATAATCATAAATATTTGTCAATATTTTTAAGTTATTGCGATGAATATCCTCAAATTTTATGCCTTGCCTCCTCTGACGAGCCGCCGCTGCTAGTCATTGAATCTCTCTGCAGTTGATTCAGTAGGATGTCCACTGCGCCATCTGCAGACAGAGCCAGGAAACAACTCCTCAAGCATACTCCGGGGTGAAAGTCGGAATAATGATTAATATTCCGGAGAGGTGCATTATGACATGCTGAAGGTTGCCCCGTTCCTGTCATGCAGACCTACGACTTTGTAGGTACGTGTGGCAGATACCCAACGGAAAAACAAACAACCCACCCAGCTAATGCCGCGCAGAGAGTTGAAGTAAAACCATCAAGCACCTGTGCAACGTCTTCGACTTGGAAGATTCGTCGCAAATTAGTTCCCACTATGAAAAGCAGAAATTAATTTCGTTTGATCGGTCCAACCATCCGATAGACTGGTTTCGGGGTGATTGCCCCATCATCAGTACCGGGCATGGTCTCTTCAGAACGCAATAATCCATTCTAAGCCAACTATACAATAAGTACAACTTGGTATCCGAATTATTTTCATAATTTTCACCGTAATATTGGATACTGCCTCACTGCCTGTGATTTACTAAATATTCTCAAAAAGTTCGTCGTCCACTGTTATTGAATTATTCGAACAATTGTTTCATAACTGTGAATAATTTATTGATACCAATAACAATAATTTTTTCATCAATAAACTTTTATATGTTAAACATTGTTTGCTTATCATAAAATTGCTTCAATAGATTAGCCCATCGGCGTGTGAAGATAATCAAAAAAATTTAATCTTGGAATCATTTGAGTGGATCTATGCCAGAAAGATAGCTCAAGTAGGTACACCTCTAAAAATTCAACTTTAGAGTACTGAGATAGATTGTAGAAATGACTGGAGGTTCCAACAAAGGAATCCAGCGATTTCAAATATATATTTGCCAGTGATCTTAACAACTTTTCTCGTTCCACGGTAAATTTTCAAACATGATACTTATAAATATGATATACTGTGAGAACGTGAATAGTTCCGCTCTTAACTTTCGAACAGGGCGAAATACGTTCGTTATTATTTATTTTATACAGTTCGGTATATTTTCAAAATGTTCCGCTGAACCTCGCGACAGTAAGAAGGTCTATGTCCACAATCACTTCCTTTGCAATAAGCAGCGTACTTACTTAGATTATGAATGATCCAACCAGAATTCTTGATCGTGATGGAGAATATGCTAGTCTTCCAGTGGCGGCTCGTCAGAGGAGGCAAGGGAGGCTTAGCCTCCCCATAAAATTTGAGGCTTTCATCACAATAAATTAAAAGATTTAGACAAATAATTATGATTATTTTTTTCTAAAAATGCTTGGGTATCATTACTTTACCATTAATTTTTAATATAAATACATAATATGCCCGAAAAAACACTATCACTCACTACGTAGTACGTACCACACTGTTTCCTGCATCAACAAACCTCAAACGCACCGCCCATGAACGAATAACGAATAAACCATCAACCCGGAATAATAAATGCCATACGTTGCAAGGGAGCCAAGCCTCCGACCGCTTTAAAAAACACAGGTTCCACGAGACAGATCCAACCAGCGACATACGTCCCGATTGGTAATTTTAGTTGCAGAAATTATAGCGTTAGGAAAGGCTAGCCTCCAGTTAGTCTCCGTTAGTGTACGAATGCGTTTGTTTTTTATTTAATTATTCGGACGGGATGCCGTGACAGACACGGACTGAAAAATATTTCGGTAAATCGTTTTAGTGTTTATTTAGTGTATTGTATTATAGCAGTGCTTTGTTGGTAATATTTTTAATGTGTTTTTTTCAATTTCAAGGTGTTTTCACTTTTCGGTAAGATTTTGTCCATTTATTATGGATAAGTTGGACGAAATTAAAAAATCTGACGATATAGTTGATTGGTTGCTGACAAATAATTTTTAGTCTTTATATTATGATAATAAATTTTACATTACTAAAACTCTGGGAAGGCCTCAACCAAATTTGATTTCAATTAAAGCGTCAGATAATCGACTAAATCGAGGATTTAATATTGTTGGTACGATAAATGCGATTGGTTAACCAGCTCTATTAAACGAGAAAAACTTTTTTGTTGGCCCTATGTTTTATTTTCCGTACAAACCGAATACCAAACGTGGTCTAAAATAGGATACCCCGATTTAAAAAATTTACCTCGTTCTACAGAAAGACATTTTAAATCTATGGAGCATATATTTTCGGCTTGTGAATTAAAATTGTTTAGCAAACAAAATATAGCAACAGCTATATCGTCTTGGTTAAGAACGAATGTTATGTTTACTTTTAGTTTCTTTTTTTATTTTTTTTTCTGCCTATCCAAAATTACAAAATACACCTTCCAATTCACATTTCAAAATACGGGACCCTCGCTGACTATATTCAACTTGAATGACCGCAGATATAAAGTACTTTGCGGGTTCCTTGTGAATTCACATAAACAAACCAGTTTTAATCTTCCTTCCTACCCCATCCTTCCTTTCCTTTCCTGGCAAGACACTTCTCTTACCTTCCCGTTGGTTCTTGCTGGATAATAACATTTACTTTTAGACATGTTTTTATAAGCATAATTAAGTACCTACTTGTGCTTTTGTAGCAATTTTTAATAAAACTGTTATATTAGAAGAGAAGAGTATTATTTATTGACTGAGAAGAGTTCATTTATATTAAATAACTCAAAGACAACCCTTTTTAATGGTCAGTATTATACGTATAATTTTCGGCAATACACAATTTTTTTTTGTATTTATGTAAATATTACGTATTTTGCTTTAAATAAGTTGGTGCGGTACCCCAAAAAATGTTCGCGCCTCTGGCGGGCTTTTCTGTGTGTACCTATATAGTCTTTATGACTTTAGCCTCCCCTGTTCTCCAATGCACGAGCCTTCACTGTAGTTTTTTACACCAAACAAGCAATCCAGAAATTTACACAGTCACCGTAAGGTCTCCATTGGGATCTTCTGACCACAAACTCATTTCAGTGTTGAATAAATTACCGATGAATGTTGGGGAACAATCTAAGCCGCGCATAGTTTGGAATTACAGATCTGCTGAGTGGGAGGATCTTCAAGATCATTTCTGATATTTCCCCTATGTTTGTTTCAGCTCTGATGATCGATCAACTTGTGCTTCTGAAGTCACGGAAGTTTTTCTATCATCCATGGATGCATATATTCCTTTTTCAATTTAACGACCTTCCAACGGCAAACCTTGGTTCAAGAAAGATTGCGAGCAAGCTGACTCCTCCAAAAATCTTGCCTACCGGCATTAGCGCAAAAATCGCAGTGTCAAAGACCTAACTAGTTTTGGTAATGCTACCAACAGCTGCTAACTTGGATAAAGGGAAAGCAAAGAACTTCACATTCAGAGAATTAGGGACAAACTGCTTGCCAATCCCAACTGGTCTAGAAGCTTCTTGTTGGTAGCAAAAGCTGTTAATCAAAACTTAACAAAATCCAACATTGTTGTTGTTGGAAGATTGATCGCGTTCAGCCCATTCTCAAAAAGGTCAAGAAAAACTTTCCAAATAACTATAGACCAGTCGCTTTGCTATCAGTAATATCAAAAGTTTTGTTAATTTCGTCATAAAGTTGTGTGGGTCTTCCACGTCTTCATAGGGTAAGAACCCCTATATATACAACAAGTGTGGTAGAACGTTTCACAAGCTTAGCCAAAAGATGTCGGCAAAAAGAACTTTTGATCTTCAATAAATCTTCGAGATCACTAACCAGCAAAATGTCTTGTGGATCAGGAATGTGTAATAAAAATGTCACTATAGAAAAACATAATTTATTGGGAATGAAGGTTCAAAACTACTTATATACTATATAACACCACAAACAGTTTACATTCAAAAAATATATTATATTTGATAGATGATACAATATATCCAATATAGCTAATGTCGAAAAATTTAGTATCCCAAGCACAGACCAAAACAAATAATTTTTTATTCTGATAAAACAGAAGTGGACGACTATATAAGAACGAATCCACAATACGAGAGAGAAAAACGTTAATTGCAGACACCAAGGTAATGTATTTTTAATAAAGACATTTGAATAAGTATAAGCTTGAGTTGCTTAAAAAATACACAAGATTTTTTGAACTTTTCAACTTACATTAATTGGGTTTCAATTTGAGATTCAGTTCATTATGCACCCATCAATATGGGAAACGAAGATATCAATAATCCAGGGGAGGGGAGGTTATGAGACAAATTACTGCAGGGCGTACTATTTATTTCCAGACTGCACTTTGCCTTTCTCTATTCAAAATGTCAGGACTTTACAGTTTTCGTCGATAAAACCAGTGAATAATTGAACCAGGCACCTCAGAAAAGCAACGAGACATTTGTGTATTTATCTTTTATATAGAAGAAATAAATATACAGCTGGTGCAATTGATCACCTCATTAAACATGCGCTGGAAATCTTGGAAAACAAACAGCAGACTTTAGGATTATTTTTTGATTTGAGCAAAGCCTTTGACCTCGTTGACCATGACATACTGCTACACAATTTGAAGTTTAATGGTATGTCAGCTGTTTTGTGTGAGTGGAATGAATTCTGGAAGGCTCAAGGCTCTGTTTTGTGACCCCTTCTATTTTTGCTTTTTATAAATGATCTTGTCAAAGCTAATGAAGTAACTAATCTAATTTCTGAGTGGTGTATTTTCTGATGATGTTATGTTTTTTTGTCTAATGTGATTGTGAAAGAAAACTGATTCAATAAATGTTTGATTGATTGATTAAAACCTAGTGGTTCTAAAACAGTTAACTCATCGTTTACAACAGAAATGAAACATGTCTGCTTACTAGTATTTGCGTGGTATCGTGAAGGAAGGTGTACGATTTGCTTTCTATTCGAATGCGCTTCCACAGCAATAAGAGCGGTTTGTAGTTTTTACCAACCTCAGATTCTAGTGTTCACACTTGTTACGAATTCATTTCTAACGGAGATTTCACCTGCTGGATTTTCATTTGATATCGGAACCAAATAAATATTTAAAGTGATTATGTGAAACCCAAAATTCAATTCAAAGACACACACACACACATTAAAACATTATGGCAACCTTATAAACATATTCAAAATTTAAAAAAATTCCCTATTTTTTGTATAACTTTAGGATTATCGGAAAGGATAAGAAGGATTGGGTCCAAGTATAACATCAGGACCTGTTTCAGATCTGGGAACACTATCCGTAGCAGCCTCACAAAAACCAGGTACCAAACGCGGACTGCGATTCCAAGAATTGCATTTACCGGATACCCTGCGAGTGCGGAGAATTATACATAGGTGAAACTAAGAGGCCATTGAAAGTTCGCATTGCTGGGCACAAGAAACACACACAGCGAGGAGAAACCAGCAAATCCGGAATAGCAGAGCATGTTTGGACTCACCAACATAACATCAAGTGGGCTCAAGCTGAAATCATCCACAAGGAGGAACACTGGTTTAGAAGAAAATTCAAGGAAGCCGCGTATATGTTGTCCAACAACGCATTTAGTCAAGCTAGCATAGAGATACGTAACATATGGAAACCTCTAATCACCAATGAAGCGGAGAGAGGGAAGAGGGGAAAGCACTCGAATGACCTATAAATAGCCAGATCTCGGAGGAATAAGTCCAGTTATCACCCGAAGACGATTATGGATACTAACAATTAAAATGTCGTGACGTAACTTGGTTTGGAATCTTTCAATTTTAATTTTTCATTTTTTATTAATAATATTTTTTAGTTTTTTAATTTTCAGCTTTTATTAATATTTCAATTTTTTATTTTTTTGGTTGTTGCTTGTATGTTATTTCTTTGTAATTTCAGTCTTCTGTTTTAATAAAATTGTTATTTTAATTTTTTTCAGAGATTTCAAATCAATTTATATTATATTAGACAATGGAAGTCCGAACTGATGAAATATTTAGCGAAAAGTTTCAAAAGTGTGTATATACCAATACAAAGGAAAGGCATTATAAAAAAAATCATTTGCATAGTACAGTGTACAAACGTTTTTAGTCTCTCCTGCAAAAATTTCATAATGTGGACTTGTTGCCTTCCTGCGGTTATCGGTTCTATTCTACATCCACTGGGTGTGAAGTTACCACCGACAACAGAATTTCAAACCCTTTAAGGCCAACACACAGGCCGAAACAAAGCATTGTTCTGCTCGGCTGTTGTTGCATCATTGTCTATACCAGGTGACAACAAAATAATTGCAGCATCATCCTGTTACTTGGGGAATGAGAAATTTCAAAATCTGAACGCATTTCTTACTATAAAACAATTGAGAACCTATTTCTGTTTTCAACTGGAAACTACCCATAGTCAAGAACTTTATTTAGAAGCCTGTATTATTTTTATATAACTCGATAGAGACATAAAAGAGACCATTTCTATTCAAAATGGCGATTAGAAGCCATTTTATGCTAATTGCATATGACAGCACTATGACGTCATTTAGAGAAATATTGTCAAACAACTCAATCAATCAGAAATGTATTTCATTTCCTGAGCATATCTTATTGTCAAAGTCATTTATAAATAAGAAAGTGAAAATGAGCAATTAAACTTCTATTTTTTATACCACTCTGTATTTGGAACTAACGTTAGTGCATTTTCGTCATATGAGGACAAATACAATAAACTGAAATGATCAACAATGTATGCCCTCACTTACCCATACAACAGGGGTGGTCAACTTGATTAGACATAAGATCTACTGTTTACTAACGAAACCCTGTGCGATCTACCACTTACATACTTCTTGAAATCTTAAATGAAACAGCATAGTGTTTAGTACACAATCATAAAATATTTTTTATTGAACAGTCTTAGGAGTTCCTTTTCGTATCACATATGAGATTGTTTCCTTAAATTTACTTAATACTTGGGAATGGAAGTCTGGGATGATGATGTTTATTCAACATTTATAGGTCCTAGCATTGCGTCGCAGTATCTTCCACTAGTTTAGCATAATCAGAGGCGTGACCACGGGACGGATTGACACACGCCCCTCCCCCGCATTCCACACGTTTCCCGCTTATTGGTCATCGCGTGCCGAAAACAAAAGACTACTGCGTAGAATAGAGGATAAATACCGTGACGGAACAGCGATTGAAAAATGATACAAGATGATGCTGTAGTGGTTGGTAATCACGTTGCGCAGTCTGGTCTATTTATTTATATTTTTTGCCTTGCCACGATCGACTGGACTAATGGTCGCGATCGACCGGTTGGCTACCACTGCTATACAACCACTCTAGGTAATAACAGATGGTCCTTAATGAATTTATCACCTGAATTTTGTTTACCTGGGACAATGTGGGTAAGCTAATAAGAAAACCCTGGTCAATTATTAGATTACATCCACAATGGATTTCCAATTATTCCAAATAATTGAGTTTCCAACCCTTGCCTGCATAGTGCAAAATTTAATCTTTAGATTCGGGAACTTGTCGTTGCAGTCTGAGGAATGATTGGTCTCACATAAACACTATTAAAATCCAGACACTTGAGCTTATAAAGTTAAGATTTCTCCAAGATAAAGCAGACAAGATTGTAATTAAGTCATTAAGGACCATCTGCTATTACCAGAGTGGTTGTAGAGGTATATAAGTTTATTGTATTCGTTTGAAAACGTCCTTATATGATGAAACTGCAATAACGTTGGTTACAAATACAAAGTGGTATTAAAACATAAGAAGGTTTTTATCTCATTTTTATGATGATCTTCTACTACTTAGTAACGGCTACATCCATCAATTCATTGACAATATAAAATACATTGATGGATGTAGCCGTTACTACGTGATAGGAAATTACTTTTATTTGTAACTAACATTTCCCAAAACAGATGTGTTGAAATTTCAAAGATATCATTACTTATACTTATACAGATATGTATAACACAACCCGTGGGTTGAGCTACCTATCGGTCGCGTCCTCAGGTGGCGGATAGGGGAACGGCCAGAGGACTGGGGCCCTTTCCGGGAAACCCATGTGGCGTTACGGACGGAGTCGCCGGATTCCTGGTCAGTGGCAGAAATAAGTTGGGTGAGGGGAACTAAAACACCCCAAAAGCCACAGTGGATCAGCCTACACAAGCTAAGGTGTAAGGAATCGTGCAGATAGCTGAATGGCCGCAGGGTGATATGCGGTTATGAACGATCCCCTTGGGGAACCAGGCAAAACCTCATGTAATCAGCCTACCTCTGAGGTGTTTGGTCATCTCTGGCTCTGCCAGAAGCGACCAACTAATCCCTTGCTGCTCATGGGAACCCACATGAATGAAACAAACACAAAAACAGAAACAACGAAAACAAAAACCAATCCTGCGGCGGGTGCCAAGAGCTCCCCCTTGAATAAAGGCAAGGAACCGGCTGCCTCTGCAGGAAAGCTTCCTCACTTGTGCACCTCCACGGAGGGAACCCCAAGAAGGTTGAAGAAGCCGCCCAACGACAGTAATGTCGCTGCACCTTCCAAAACATTCGCGGTGGTCGCCGTGAGACACCTCAAGGTTGCCAAAGCGGGTGTGTGTTCGGCGAGTCTTGGCCTAAACCTGACGATATAAAGGAGATGTCTCTTAGTGACCTGTCTACCTAGAAAGGACAGGATGGACGATGACCTAGGAGGACAACTTCTCGGGCCTACACTCACCATCCCTACTCTACAGATAACAGATGTATTACACAATAAACATATATACATATGTATGTCTGAGGAAGAAAAGGTAGACAATTATAAATATGAAGTCTGTTGGGACTTTAATGAAAATCGAATGCGAATAATTTACTTTAAATCTATATAAAAATATTCTTGGTCATTTTCTTGTTGAAGTACAAAACACAAGAATTACAGGAACATCCTCAAGACGCTTTAAGAGCGATACCTGTGCACTTTATCTGAAAAGTATATTTCAATAATGGAATCGAAAAATAAAGGACATCCAACCAGAAGGCTCGACTTCACCAGTACACCGATAAGTGACATCTTTGGGGGTCAACTAAAGTCGAACATTCATCGCAACGAGGACCTCATAACTGAGAATATCCCGCCTGCCACTCAACATTGAGAAAGTGAAAACCGTCAGAGAAGCGCTTAAGGTACTTGTCTCCAAGAACAGTTTAGAGGGACTGACTTCGTCGAAAACAAACGAGAAGGTCGAAGCATGGGAGCAAATTACGTTCTCAAACTTCCCGTTATCCTCATTTTGCATCTGAAGTTTTTCGAATACAGCCACGACCGTTGCGCGAAGATTATCAAGGCTTTGGATTTTGAATTTGACTTGAAGATTGATTCGACTTTGGTATTGTCGGAAACACAGTCTCCAACAGAGAAGCAATGCAAGCTATTCGCCGTCGTTTACCACGAAGGCAAAAATGCCAACATTGGACACTACGTGACCGATGCCTTCCACGTCGGCCACAACTGCTGGATAAGGTACGACGACTCTTCGGTCAAGACCGTGCAGGAAGAATACGTACTGAAACCCCAGGGAACGCGAGTTCCTTATTTGCTGTTCTACAGAAAAAGCGAGATGATCCGATCTAAATAACTCCCCTCTAGGGGGATGGGGTTGCTGCTTTTACGTAGAGTTCAGCGTCTGGAATAATACGGAATTTCTCTTTCAAGTTTTTATTGAATTTGATATTTTTTTGTTTTTAGTGAATTTTTTATTCTTTCATTTTGTTGTAATTCATGACATGATGTAAAAATTGAATTTGTAAGTTTCTTGATAAATTTGGCATTGATTTCAATAGTTATTTGTTAATGTCGATAGATCTAGTGTTTTTAATATTACAGGAAGATGTTTATACAGCTTAGCTGTATTGTGGGAAACAAAAGATGAAGTTTGCTTAGTTTTTTAAGGAAAAGTTCAAGGATTGAAATTTTTCACCACTTCACGTACCATTTTTTAAACAATTTTTCACATCAGTCATCTCAAAGATTTTGAGTGAACGTAATAATTTTAAACTTCAGCTTAGACTATAAAAAACGTATTATGCGGTTCATTTTTAGGTGCCCTCAAAAAACGGAGTAATTAGTTATCAACTGAGAATGGGATAGAACAGCACAAAAAAATAAATCACATAGTATCTTTGAAAATTTTTATAGTAAACGAAGTACACTTCGGTGTAAAAATACTACTTCTCAAGATATTTAGGAAAGATTAAATAAATCTTAATTTACGAAAAAATTTCGTTATTCGTTTGTTGCTGCATCAAGTTCTTCAACAATATTTGTACTGATTACGTCATAGTGCCCTATTCATTCATTTATTTATTTATAGCATTGCCTATTTCTACAAAATAATTAACACCTTCACACAATGTGTAGATCACGCAAAAAAGTAACTTTCAGACACAAATTTAAAGAAAACGGGCCTCCTGAAACAGTTACTTTCATATAAACATTGAATTACACGGAAGAAAAAATCTTTAGAAACAAATACTTTTATATGAACACTGAACTATATTTCAAAGATTTCTGTATTTCTTGTTCTCTTTGGATTAACATTTAAAGTTATAATTTCAACAAGTTTTGATGAATTGATGTTACCATTGATTATTCTGTGAATTACTTCAAGATTTGATTCTAATCTTCTATGAGCCAGAGTATTCAACTTAAGAATGTCCAATATAATTTTATAGTTGAATTCACCAATATGACATCCCAATTTGTATGCAGAGTACCTTAAAAACTTGTTTTGAACACTTTCAAGCATATCAATATCAATGAAGAAGAACTGAACAATATATGATTTTCAAGGAAGAGAGAGATAATTCCTCTGCAGATCTAAGAGTGAAAGCTAACATTTTTAGTGCTCTAGAAGTAACATTTGCAATATGGGGTTTGAATGATATTTTTGAGACAACAGGGATTCCTGAATCTTTGATTATATTTGTTGTTTCCAGTAAAGATAATGCTTGATTCTATACGGACTAGCATACCAAGTTAGATACATCGTTCTGTAACAATTTAGTATCAGATGAGTTATGAATAACTTTGATACCATACATCATGGTCTTCTTCTTGATAAATTGTTTGACATGGGCGTCCGTGGTCCAAGTCTGAAATGGATTGAAACCTATTTAACTGGTCGTACACAGGTTGTTAAAGTTAGGCTTCAGACTGGGTCATTTTTCTTTGAATATCGAAACGTTGTTACAAGTGTGCCCCAAGGTAGTGTTTTGGGGCCTACACTATTTATTTTATTTGTTAATGACCTTTCAAAAATTAATCATCCACAGTGCTCTATACAATTTGCTGATGACACATCTTTTACTGTCAGTGGTTCGGAATGTGAAACATTGTCAGTAAGAGCAAATGATGCTGTATCCAACATGCAAAATTATTGTTCTGAGAATGGCTTGATTCTAAATAATCTTAAAACCAACACCATTCTCTTTACAATTCAGGAAACTGATTGTAGTGTATTGGTTAGGTCTGAGATTAAAAGTATTGAACAGGTAAACTATAAAAAATGTTTAGGAGTTTTTATTGATTCCCAACTCAATTGGAATCATCATGTTGATTTCATACTGAAGAAATTAGCGACACATTGTTTCGTTATATGGAATCTACGTAATTTTGTGTCTATTGAAATTCTTAAAAGTTACTATTATGCATATGTTTACTCTGCCCTCAATTACTGTATTATTTGTTTTGGCAACCGCAATAGAATCAGTGACTTATTAATTTTCCAGAAAAAGATTATTAGAACAACTTGTTTTAAAAAACCACTCGATTCCTGTAAACCACTATTTGCAAAGTTGAATATATTAACTGTTACTTGCATGTATATTCTTAATTGCGTAATCTACGTTAAATCAAATTGCTCCAAGTTTCAGAACAGAGATGATACATGTCTTCTTTCGGGCTTCACCCTGAGAAAAAACTATAACATTTCAATTCCTAGTCATAAGTTAGCCAAGGTGACTAATGGACCTCATATCATGTCAATAAAACTGTACAACAAGCTCCCAATATCCATTAAAAAAATAACTAGAGTAGAGCTCTTTAAACAAAAAGTTCGGAAACTATTATGTGAAAAGGTATTTTATTCGCTTGATGAATTTTTTCAGTCTGATTTGGAATTTTAAATTTAAATTTTTGTATCCTTCTATGGTCTAAATGTTATATAATGTCTTATAATTATGTTGTTTTATGATTGTGACCTCAATGTAATTGTACTGAGTTATGTGACTTTTTCCATGCCTTCCCTAGGTCTACGGAAATAAAGATTTTTTGATTTTGAACATCTTTAGAGCATAAGCAAATAGAAAAAATTCACTATAGAGAATAATATTGGTTTGAAAAAATATAAAGGTTCTTATTGTTCTATTGGTCAAGGTTCATTTCCGTTGAAGCCCAAAAACTCTCAATTGTTTCTGTAATTGTAAGATATATCGGCTTTAACGACCTATAGCTATTTTTCAAATTTCACATTTGTTATCCAACAAACAGCTGAAGGGCGCTAGGCGTACAATAATTTCCTTATCACCTTGTATATAATGGCTGCAAAGTAAAACTGTTAGTATTTCCTAAAAAGAGATATAATTGAAAAAAACATTCCTATATATTCTATTGATAGTACATCTTAACCGGACTGAGACAGAAGTATAAGTAGACATTCACAAAATGGCGTCAATAACCATTAAAAGTACAACATTCTTTTCTGAAATCACAACTTCGATATGCGGTTCTTGAAAAACCTTTCAACAGCCAAAAATTTCGTTTCGATAAACAGATTCAGAACACTTTGGGAGAGACAAGGCCTTTCAACATATCGAAACTGTTGCCGTCCGGATGGACTGTGCTGATGGAACCGTTTTGGGCTCTCACTCTCAAGTGTCCGTAGTCATCTATGCCGACGATCCTCACCTTTTCGGACGAGCCCTCCTTGGTTTTGACGGTGATCTCAGAATCGCTGAAAGAAAATGAAAACTACAATCAAATCATAACTACAATCGAATTACTTCTCAAAAAACTTTGAGAAAGGCTAACTTGAGTATTGAGTAAACAAGATATCGATTAAAAATAATAGAATTCAAACAAATTGTACTGTATAATGTAATAACAAAATTTGACAAGCAATCTTTGACATGAAAACGTTTGAGGTTTTATAGTTGAGTTATAGTGGAGTGGAGTTTTATATTGAGTGGAACTCAATTTTTTCAAATGGAACACCCTGTATATTTCAACATTTTTGAGCTCTACATCCAATTTGATATTAACTCTGTTCAGATAATACTATTTCTATTTTGAACCGTTTTCGAGATAAACTGTTTCAAACGGAAATTGACATGGTTTCCTTGTTCATCACTCATTTTCGTAAAACAGATTTCGTTTGATGTTTCTCAATTAGTCACAGATAATACAATGAAAAGATAATTATTAAAATACTCCTCAACCATCGAATGAAACTTCTCTTCAAACAGTAGTTTTATTAACGCTGAACACGAACTAAAAATAATAAACCCATAAATTAATGAGTTAATTTAATCGTCAGTTTATTTCAGAATATGTTCAAACATATCTCCACCTCTACTTAAACAAACATGTAATCTCTTCAAAAGATTCTCATGTGTAGCGCTTCTGATCAAGTCTGGAGTCAAACTATTGAAAGCAGTTGTAATTCTCGATTTCATATCTTCCATTGTTGTTATTGGAGTAGAGTAAACCATATTTTTAATGAAACCCCACACGAAATAATCTAATGGATTGCCATCTGGTGTTCTAGGAGGCCAACGAAAAGGTCCATTATTACCAATCCATCTCTCTTCGAAGATTTCGGTTAAAGCTTCGCTGACTGAATGAGAATTATGGGGTGGAGCACCATCCATTTGGTACCATACACGTTCTCTTCTGAGCTATTATTTAAAATCATTTGAATTCCATTCCTCAGTAAATATTCATATTTTGATGCATTCAAATTATCATCATAAAACTCGATATAAAAAATTGACTCATTCTTTATGGCACAAAATACATTAAATTGCCATCTTTCTTGAAAACCCCTTTGGCGGACAACATGGGGATTTTCTGGCGCCCAATAATGACTGTTGTGTCTATTGAAAACTCAATTTTTTGTGAACTTGGCCTCATCTGTCCATATGATATTGTCAAGGAAATGTTCATCCTCTTGAGTCTTAACAAGTAACCATTCAAAAAATTTCACTCTACGAGGTAAATCAGTCTCTTTCAAATGTTGGACACAGTAGAACTTATAGGGATGCCATTTATGCTTATTAAGAATTCGACAAATTGTCACGTAGGGTATACCTATCTCCCTTTCAGCCTCGTGCAGAGAAGCATTTGGAAATGCATGAAAGTATCCCAAAATTGTTATACCATTGTCATCATCATCCACTTTAGTCTTCTTACGAATGATTTTTGGACGGAAGGTTCCATTCCACTACAGTTTTTTAGTAGTCGATTTATCACATTATTATTCGGGTTCGGAAGTTGTGGATATCTTTCATGAAATACTTGGCATGTTCTACTTGCAATTCTATTGCACTCACCATACATTATTAATAAATTCAAAAAAATCTTCATTACTGTAACCTAATCTTGACATTATTCTTTTATAATTGGTAGCTATCACAATCAGTCAAAACCACCAACGAAAGTCTGACGTTAAAAAATATTATTGTGTACTGTTGTACGTTAGAGACCAACACCTTAATGTTGTAACTTTTTCTAAGGTAGGTACATACCAATTTCGAATTGACTGATCTGAGACAGTTAAAAAACTGGATCAAAAAAATATTACTAAGTATAAAAAAAAAGTTGAATATCCAAAATAAGTGATGAATTCAAAAAAAAAAACGAGCAAGAAAACCACGTCAGGTTCCGTTTGAAACAGTTTATCTCGAAAACGGTTCAAAATAGAAATAGTATTATCTGAACAAAGTTAATCTAAAATTGGATGTAGAGCTCAAAAATGTTGAAATATACAGGGTGTTCCATTTGAAAAAAATTAGTTCCACTCATTTTTTCATGAGATCAAAGTATCTGCATTTTATGAAGACCCTGTATGAGGCAAATGAAAATATGACTCGGAGTGAAGATCCTTATAGTATCACTCCACTCTACTCCATTTCAAATTTGATCGTTTTAGTGCAAGAGAGTTCAAGATTATCAGCATTTATAAAAGTTCATGTTTGGTAAAAAAAATATCGAAATTAATTTATATCTTCTAAACGGTAATAGATAGGTACATGGAAATAGTATATGAATTTGTTGACAAAGTGATAATGAATCATAATATGATATTATATACGGGGTGATCCATTTGAAAAATCAAAGAAGCCGCTACTTTATAGCAGAAGCGACAACGCCGCTTCGTCTGAAATATTTTAGGCGTGTAGGTCATATTGATTTATGCATACTGTGAAATTTTCAGGTTGGTCCGTTAAATAGTTTGTCAGAAACGGCTAATTAACGCTCATCGTGAAAAGTCCTGTATATATATATATATATATATATATATATATATATATATATATATATATATATATATATATATATATATAATAAGAAGCCCCGAGTCTGACTGAGATACGTAGACGACACCTTCATAATATGGAACCATGGGAATGCAGAACTAGACACTTTCTTGAAGCACATCAACAACGTAAGTCCCTCCATCACTTTCACAATGGGGAAGGAAGTCCACAACGAACGGCCTTTCTTAGACGTATTGGTGAAGAGGACCGACACTAAATGGGAAACATCTGTATATCGAAAACCCACTCACACAGGACAGTATCTGAACCAGAAATCCAACCACCATCAATCGACTAAGAGAGGAATCATCAAGACTCTACTAGACCGTGCTTTTGGGCTCTGTAATACAAGGAACTAGGCATCATCAAAATGACCTACAAAGGAATGATTACTCCAGAGTGTTGGTAGAACAGGCCTTAGCTAGAAAACAGCAAGAACTCTACAAGGAGGAGAAGCCGACACAACCAGTACTTGTACTTCCCTACATCAGAGGATTATCGGAAAGGATAAGAAGGATTGGGTCCAAGTACAACATCAGGACCTGTTTCAGATCTGGGAACACTATCCGTAGCAGTCTTACAAAAACCAGGCCACCAAACGCGGACTGCGATTCCAAGAATTGTATTTACCGGGTACCCTGCGAGTTTTTTGGATACCTGTTATCTGATCTGTCGAAAGCCTTTGACCATGTCTCCCTTAACATCCTCATTTCAAAACTGGATTTACTTGCATTTAATGAAGCGGTTTCTTTTGGAACAAATAATATATCGATTTTTTTCTTTATCAAAGAGAACAGAATCGGGCTGGTGGGCCGTTTACGAATGAAATCTGTAGTACCATTCGTCGATGCTGGGACTTCTTGATTTAACCTTCATCCTCGCAGTCAATGTACATACTACTGATGATGTCTGCCGCAGTAGCAGATGAAACTTTGGTACTACCGGATCTCTATTCGACCATGACCAACTAGTCCGTATTTTGTTCTCTTCAATCGTAATTCCGGATGCGATAATCTTTTTCGAAATTCTATGAGGAGATTACTTTACTATAGGTAAGTCACAATAGCCGCTCTTTGGTCAAATTAGCCAATTAAAACAAATAGAATCGAAAAGAGGTAACATTCGTATTATATCAATACTTATATCCAGCTAAATAATTTCATAATCAAGGGTGAATTTCTTTTTAAATTATTAGATTCGGACCTTTTCTTACGAAGTTAGGACGGCGCATTGTGAATTATTTATATTGTATTGTACATAAAGAAAATTTGTTTTAACTGCAGAAGTGATTAAACTTCAACAGTGACAACTTAAAATGTCTAAATTTGTTCAATTTCCAAGACGTGGACTTGTACTGTGTCTCTGCCGGGGCGGGTCGGCGAGTCAGTGATATAAATATAAAAATAACCTTTGTGTGCTGTTAGTTTCATCAAATAAGCATGTAACCCTCTTCAACATCAAACTTACTACTTTAAGTTACTGAATATCTCTTTCGTCTTTTTGAAACTGACAAAAAGCAAGAGAGAATAATCGAACAGAGAATATGAATGAATAGAAGAGATTGAAACGCTTTTTAAAAATAATCGTTTTAATGATCGTCATAAAAAAATGTAGAAACACAATTTCTCACTAATCTTAAACTCAACTCGACTCACTCTCCCTATCAAAAGCAAACACGTCGATCTCCGGTTTGACCTTATCGTACAGATGCGGAAAAACCCCTTCCGCTCCAAACTTCTTCCTGACTACCTCGTACAAACTCAAGTCAAACATTTCCTCGAATTCCTCCCTAGTCATGAATATATCCGCATACAAAAACGAAAAACCGCCTACATCTCTAGTAAACTTCTCCATACGCCTCATCGCAGCGACGGGATTGTACTTCTCCTTACGCTTCACGAATCCAGGAACCCCGTATACCCCCAAATCGTTATACATCGCGTAATCCGTACCTTCGACGAGGTACTCTCTCTTAGGCGCTCGCAACTGGCCTGAGTTTGCTCCTCGATCATACACCCTACAAGGGTAGACTAGCAGGGGATAGGCGTCAAACAACTCTTCTGAAGTCCTTATCTGGTCTTCAAGTTTTCTGATCGGTAAGACGATATCCTGGAACACCTGTTTGGTGAACGTGAAGCTGCGGATGCCTGGCGTGGTGGTAAACTTGAGGAAAGCTGGTTTGGGCGGCAGAAGCCAGCCGAAAAGCAGACGGAACAGCGGGTGGTTGCCAAACGGGATCATCGACTCCACCACCCAGAAGATGGCTCTGTTGTGCCGCAGTAAGTACTCTCGAAGAGGTATCAGCTCGGTGTGTTTGCCTTTGGTTAAGAACGTCTCCGCATATTTGTAAAACCACGGTTTGAACCACGCAGCGACGTGATTGACGGGTAAGCTGGGGTCGTAGTCCGAATAGTCGCCAGTCATTATGACGGCTTCGTTCCTGCTGAATACCGTGGCTTCTACATAGTCGGCTGTGGGGTAGTCAGAGCCGCTATCTCCAGACAACATCCTCAAAGTGTCGCAGTAGCTCGCTTCGCCTTTGACGGGGATGTAGCTGAGCTTGATGTACGGCTTCACCCTGACTATCCTCACGGTTAAAGCCACGAGGAACGCTAAGCTACCGTGGGACCACGGCAAGACCTTGTAGAGGTCTTCGTTCTCCTCCTTGGAGGCTTTAACGAGACTCCCGTCTCCTAAGACGACCTCGTATGAGACAACATTCTCGTGGTACAACCCAACCTTGTGAGAGTGTGTTGTCATTCCCGTCCCCATGGCCAACCCTCCAAGGGTTGCGTCGGCTATTTCTAAGGTCACCGCCAGTGTATACCCCTTAGGCACCAGGTACTGGGTCACATCTCCGACCGTTACCATCGGCTCTACCCTCAGGGTGAGATTTTCTTCGTCCAATGCGAGTATATCGAACAAATCAATGTTCACCTGATGACACTCATACTTCTTGAAGAACGTGGTTGACAGGCTCAACCAGTTGGGGCGGGAGGTGCACAAAAATCTTCTCGAATCTTTCGGAAGTTTGTTCCAGGCTTGTACTTGAGATTGGATCTTTGTTACGCGTGAGTCATGCAGCTTGGGACTGCTGTATAGTATCCTGTGGAGGGTTTTTCTCAAGAAGAGGAAAAAATCGAAGATAAAGCTGGCCGGCAAGCAGAAGAGCAAGATGACGAGGCCTCGGTTGTCCTCTAGGAGGTTTACCAGGTGATGTTTCCAGGTTTTTGTCGTCATCTGAAACAATCGAGGGTTCGGAGTGGGATATTTCGAGTTTTTCTCATGTGTAAGTGCAGGACGTGTCTATAAATAATTAAAAATAAACTTTCTGGAAGGTGAAAGGAACGCTGATTCGTCACATGAAAAATCGTGTATAGTTAAGGTTCAAATTCAATTTCTTTCTTCACATACAGAGTAGGGTATCAAAAAAGGACGAATGATAAAAATATTCATGGTATTCGGTTGGTTCAAGAACTGATTAAAAACGACTTTGATTCACGTATTTTGCTAAATTATACATTTGCTAAATCATGAGCAAACAAAAAATTAAAAATGGTTATATTCTATTTAATGTGTTTTTCGGGCAAGTTTACTTTGTTTTTAAAATGTGTAGTTAATTGCCACAAAATTCGTTACTGGGCCAATAGCAATTTTTGAGTTATTCACGATGTACACACCACACATGAAACCCTAAAAAGTCGAACTGGAGCTGAACAGAGCAAGAACAAAGCTAGTGACGAGACTTGGGGGGTCAGGGAGAATGTGACCCCGTCGTCGAGTCATTTAATTTCTGTTTCAAGTGGTTCTTGAAAATTGCTTCAAAGCAGAAGTCGAAACGTCGAACAGATGAAAATTACAGACGCGGTTCAACCCGGACAACAGGTTCGAAGATACCTGCATTATTGTACGTAAAGTGGCGGACACTTCCAGCATTTACTCGATTAATACGGTGAGTGCTGAAGTGAAATTTCTTCTTTTCACTTTCGAAAGTGAATCACACAACCCATTAAAAAAGATTAAAGGACGACCCTGCTCATGAAGTTGAGGGTTTTGCAATGGTTTTAGGTAAAAACTTCTCTCCCTATTTAGATTTCAGGGAAACGTTACTTCCCTGGCAGTTTTAACCTATTTTGTGGTATTTTAGGATATTACCTTATCATTTTTATATTCTCCACTATTGATCCAATATGAATTGTTATCAAAATTCACAAGTGTGATTATATAAATGATAAACAGTAGCTATGTGAATTCAATATTGAATTTAATTCTAATATCCTCATTTTTATTAATAGCAGCGACAACACTGCGCCAAGTAATGGACGTGGCATACAGAACGAAATTACAAAGGAAACAATACAATAACCTTTCACTACCTGCACCTACACATTGTAAGTATTATGTAAGATAATAATAAAGTTTATTTACCTTGTGACAGGATGATCCTTTCAAACCGACCACCGAATTATCTATGATTAATTTCGTATGACGCCGGCAACTAATTGAACAGATGTTGTCGCAGCTAATACCAGTGGCGTAACCACGGCATTTGATATGGTAGAAAATCGGGAGCATATACTGTAATATACTGTCACAAGATTGATAGTACAACGTACAACTGAGTTATTCATAAAAATACACGAAAACAACGCACAACAATTTTATTCAGTGTAATATTGTATATTGAACTCACCTTTTTTTTGTTTTTGATATGCTATATTTTTTTAAATCGAAATATTAAGCATAACATCTTCAACATCAAAATACTCAGTAGAAAATTGATAGTAGTATTTTTTTGGTTGAACTATCTAGTTGTAATCGATTAGGCTGGAAAAATATGACATTTTTTGACACATAAAAATTTATTAATTTATTTGAAAATTTTATATCAACTTATGCAGATATTAGATAATTATGCTTTGAAATATATGCATTCAGAATTTTAATGAAATTAGTAAAAAATGATGTTAAACGATTTTATTGAATAATAATAATAATAATAATAATAATGATGTAGATAATCAAAATCAAGAAATAATTCGGAAGGTCCTAGGTAGCAGTCATCACACCACTCTTCTCAGCAATCTATGGTATTGATCAGATAAAAAAATAATGAAATCATTAGACGCAGAGTAACTTGAGTAAAATTTTATTTCTTTTCAGTTCAAATTCATTTTTAGCATTTGTAACTGAAATCCAAGTGTTATTTATATCCTTTGAAATCCTTAGATACATTATCACTGAAAGGGTTATTTTTCATTTTTTATACAGTTTATTTTTAATTTCAATTGACTTTATCAGTCCGGTAGTAATCCACGAGTTTCTTATTCCATATCTACTTTCAATTTTTGTGATCATAGTGTTAATATACAAAATAAATTACTGTAACAAGGCTGTGGCTGTTTAAGAAAACTCATAGGTTTTAAAATAGCTGAAAAATCAGTAAAACCAATTAGCAGTCTTTATACTAAAGTCAAGGATAAAGATGAACTTTCAATGAAATTAAATTCAATTAATAGTATTCCTTGTTATAATAAAATATTTTTTTTATCACCTTATATAGGGTGATTCAAAAGTACTTTGACAAACTTCAGGAAGTGATTCCTCACAATATTCTAATATGAATTGTCCAAATAAATGAATGTCCGGAAATGCTTCGTTTCCAAGATACAGGATGTTGAAGTTTTATTTTTATTTTCGTTTTCTTCAAATAACTTTTGAAATACTGAACTTAATTAAACAAAACTTGGTAATAGGAGGTTTTTGAGGTGTCGAATTCGAACCTGATGTTCTTATTGCTCTTACTCGTAGGGGGCGCCACCTACACGTCTTTTTCTTTTTTAAAGATTGATAACTTTTTTGGGCGTACTTCTAGCACATTTGTCAGTAAAAAAATCGATTCCTCTATTATCTACGTAAATAAGCTACCCTTGTTACTAGTCGCTGTAAGCAACCGTTTTCTAAATATTTGGACTTGAAAACTTCAAGTTGATTATTTGATAATCGATGCATGTTGAAGTTATTACGAATATTTTGCTTTTTTCACAAGAATGCTTTGGAAATGAATTTGACGTTTTACTCGTTTGAAGAGGTCATTACTGTTGGGTACGTTCCTTTATGACATCCTTAAGCGAAATAGTTATTTTTGTATCAAGGGTGCCTAATCAGTATTTGTTTTAATAAAATTTGCAAGAAATGTCAACATTTTATTTCAGGAAATTTTGAATATGTAGAATAAACTGAAATAAACGAAACTAAATTGTATTCAAATAAATTGTTGGAAGTGTCCACCTTCAGCGAAGATACAGGCAGTCAGTCGTCTAGTCATTGAATCTCGTACCTGCTCAAAAATTATTGGTGTGTTTCTTATTGTTTCACAGGCGTCTACTATTCGGTTTCTTAGATCTTCCTCGTTCACTACTGGAGTCTTATAAACTAGTGACTTCAAATGTCCCCAAAAATGAAAATCTATCGGGTTTAGATCTGGGGACCTTGGTGCCTACGCCTGGTTAGGTTCTTCTACACCCCTACCGATCCATCGATTTGGATAGACTATTTTAAGGAATTCCCTGGCTACAACGCTAAAATGGACCGGACCGGAGCCCACATGCAGATACGAATTTCTAATGGTACATTCTGAAGTAGTCCCGGCAATTCATTTTCTAAGAAGTGTCTGTAAGTTGCGCCATTCAGTCGGAGCGGAAGAAAGAAAGGACCTATCAAGTAATTATCAATTATTGCCGCCCATACATTTACAGAAAATTGATACTGATAATGCCTTTCACTAACTGCGTGCGGATTTTCGAGAGCCCAAACATGGTTGTTATGAAAGTTTGTGATAGCATTTCGGGAGAAGTTTGCCTCGTCCGTGAAGAGTACATATCTCAAATATTGAGGATTTCCAGCCAATTTTTTCAAAAACCATTGACACATAGTAATGCGTTGGGGAAAGTCTCGTGGCAAAAGAGCTTGTACCCTTTGAATATGGTATGGATAAAACTGTTGATCGTGGATAATTCTCCAAACTGTGGACTGAGTAGAATTGACAGCTTCAGCAATTACTCTTGTGCTTGTTTCTGGATTCTCCTAGAGAGCGTTCAAAACAGCTTCTTCCAATTCTGGGGTTCGGACTGCTCGTGGTCTTCCAATAATATCAGCTGCCCTCTTAAAGATACCTGTTTCTGCCAAACGACGGTGGAGACTAGCAAATGTTGGAGCTGAAGGCTCCCAATCGCCAGGAGCGATTAGGAAATCGCTCCTGGTAAATACGTCTTGCTTCGCGCGCATTGCCATCCGCAAGGCCATAAACGAAATGCATATCGGCTAAATGAGCATTATTGTTTAAATAATATCCATTATTTCAAAATAAGTGTTTTCTACTTCTACTTACGGAAACTTCAAAAAAACGTCTAACTGTCACAAAATATGTAATTACCAAAACTACTCACAAACGTCAAATTTATTTCCAAAACATTCTTGTGAAAAAAGCAAAATATTCGTAATAACTTCAACATGCATCGATTATCAAATAATCGACTTGAACTTTTCAAGTCCAAATATTTAGAAAACGGTTGCTTACAGCGACTAGTAACAAGGGTAGCTTATTTACGTAGATATGATAGAGGAATCGATTTTTTTACTGAAAAATGTGCTAGAAGTACGCCCAAAAAAGTTATGAATCTTTAAAAAAAGAAAAAGACGTGTAGGTGGCGCCCCCTACGAGTAAGAGCAATAAGAACATCAGGTTCGAATTCGACACCTCAAAAACCTCCTATTACCAAGTTTTGTTTAATTAAGTTCGGTATTTCAAAAGTTATTTGAAAAAAACGAAAATAAAAATAAAACTTCAATATCCTGTATCTTGGAAACGAAGCGTTTCCGGACATTTATTTATTTGGACAATTCATATTAGAATATTGTGAGAAATCACCTCCTGAAGTTTGTCAAAGTACTTTTGAATCACCCTGTATAAAATTTCTGTGTTCTCAAAATCCATTGTGTGATCCTTCATATTGACGTGTCCACTCAACGGCAAGAATTAACATTTTGTCTGCAATCGCTTTTGTGTGAAGTTATGCGAGTAATAAGAGGCCTAGAGGTTTGTCCTATATATGTTATGGAACAATCCATAGATAAAATTTTGTATATCGTGTTTGATTTTTGTTTATTCAATATATGAGTTTTGACTTTAATAAATGTTTTTTTGGGAAAGTTGGTAACCAAGTGTTGCCCATCCTTACACTTGGCTGCACCATACTGATGAAGGGCCAAAAGCCCGAAATACGCGTCTATGGTTTGCCACCTCCTTGAGTGCTATGTTCGATTGACTAAAATTTTTGAATATATAGATCCCCAAATAACCTTTGCAGTTCAAATTCCTTGAATGAAAATAATAATTAAGAGATTTCAAAACTGTCAATTGGACAGATTAAAAAAATGTGGAACGAAAGTTTCAAAAATGTCGATTTACCTTAATAAGCAATTAAATTGAATTATACGATTTACTGTGCCCTTCTGAGGAAACAAAGGCCAAAAAAAATAGAAGACAATGAGAAGAAAACTTGAATTGAATATTTCGAAAATTATAGAAATGATTATAAAAACTAAACAAACATTCAATTCTATGAGTAATGAAATTCCAAATTTGCATATTTGATCACTTTTCATCTGTGAAACAGAAACACGTGTAACAAGAGAAAACTCATTCGATTAACTTATAAAGCAGAAGCTGTTGAAAGACATTTCAAATATAATAATAATACTCACTTATGCAACCAATATTTGTAGTACATATCGTAAAGGTACTCGGTATCACCTCCTTGAACGATTTCATAAATCCTCTCGAGCTCGTTGAAAACCTCAGCGAAGTATGTTTCATATGAGATGGTTTTTATCGAGGTATTCTCGTCTTGATTCGACATCCGGATGAGATCATTAATGCAAATGGTAGGGTTCGGATTATCCAAGTTGATTCCGCACCCTGAAATACAAATACAGGAATAAAAACATAGTTCATAATGTTAATATAATGGTCTACTGTAGCCGAGAGATAAATACAGAAGTATTTGACTCACGTTGCAGGACCTTTCATAAAGGAAGTCTAGGGATTTCTATTTCTGGCGATGAGATTAACGACTATTATTGAACAATCCCAGGAAATTTGTCATCAAAATCACTTTGCTAAACCACGCAATAAGCTATATAAGCCATATTCGTTAGTTTCTCATGCCTATAATAAACGAACTGAAAACATCACTCTCACAAATTCACAATTGAATAACTTGAAATACAAAAAACCCCGAAACAATGAACATAACATTCAGTTACTCCGATCAGCCGTTAACTGTTTGAGTAGCGGCATCATAGGTAAAAATTCTTTCCTAATAAATTTTAAGGGGATACTAATTTTTCTAAAAAAAGGATTTGGCTCCCTAGTCCTCCATCTTTATATAAAAAAAATGGAAAACTTTCGATTGAACGAAGAAAACAATTAATTTCAAAATAAACTTTTTGCAAAGTTGTGTAGATCATGCATCGACATTACTTTCAGATACAAACTGGAAGAATGAGCCGTCTCGAAACAACTACTTCCATATATATATACAGGGTGTTCCAAATTAAGTCGGCACCATTGCCAACTTCGTTATTATTAAAAAAAAAACTGTTTAAAATCTGTTTTTCCGTTAACCAGCTGTCGCACCCCTACGAACGACAACCCTCAGAAGTCGAAACTTGTCCGAGCTAAGGATTAACGAGGTCTTACCTTTTAACGTGTGATTCCTAACACGGGATGCTAGGAATTCGGTTAAATGGGCAAACTAGTACAAACAATGTTCAAACTTATACATAAGTTTTAATGTCTCGGTTTTTTATCTCCCTCCGCTTCGCGTCGGGAGACAACACAACCTCGAGCTAAAATCTAATACTTTTTTCCCTTGATTTGATAAAACGGAATTATTATGAGTAATCAAGTCGCTTCGAAACTTTATTTTTGGGGATTTCTGAAAAATGAGGTGTACAAAATAAAACATAATAATGTATATGAACTGAAAACTTATATTGAAACTATAATTAATAGAATTGATGGTCGAATTGTGTTGAAAGCAAGAGAAGGGCCCAAATATATGTTCAACAAGGAGGCGGTGTTTTTGAATGTTTACTCGATATTTTATAGCTCTTTATTCGCCAAAACAAAGACATTTTTTTGTACTAGTGAAGGAAATAAATATTTCCATATAAGTCGATCATTTTTAACTTTAGGAATAAAGGTTTGTTGTCGAGAATGTTATTACGAATCGAAATGCATGAGAAAATATAGGGTGTTCCATTTAAAATATATCATTTTATGAAATATTTTGAAAACGCGACTGTCAATTTTTTTTGTTTTCGGCATCGAGAATGCCATCAAAAAGTCTACTAGTTTGCCCATTCAAGCAAATTCGTAGCATCAATAATAACGGAGTTGGCAATGGTGCCGACTTAATTTGGAACACTCTGTAAACATTACGAGATGAAACACTTAATTCATTCATAACATTACGACTTTCTGTCACGAAACGAGTTAAACCTACTCATGTCACAATGACATTACGTAATGACTTTCATTCGCTCATTTGATTTAATCCCAGCCATAGGAAACTTCTTCAAATTGAAGGGGGTATATTTTTAGAAGAGAATTATTTCCGAGAGAGAAAGTCTTTGGCTTTCTACTTCTTCACCTTTATACTAATCTTAGTTTCCCATATTTTTTTGTATGGGGACTAAAATATACATCTATTCTCGACCTGGTCCAGCTGAACTTTACCAAACTTATCATTATTTTCTGTATTGTCGACAAAATGGTACAGATTTCAGATTCTCTCAAATTTCTTTATCTCAATACATAATCAGTTGGTGATTATTTGCATTTTTTATAAAATTCACCTGATCAAAAATCAAGATCAGGGGTAGAATTCTCAACTAGAATGGAACACGTCACATAAGACGATATTAGATTTCCATTTTTTACTCCATTTTTTGTAATGAAAACAAAAAGAACATATTTTGTCGTATGCGAAATTCTCAATTTGTGTTTCGAGAATTCTACCCCTGCTATTATTTCCATCTAGTACAACAAATTACAACTTTCTTAGCAGACAGCGCTATCTGCCCAAACAAGCTATAGATAAAATCACAATTTGAATTTCAAACAAATCAAAGGTTCCCACTCACCAACGTTGATAACTGCTATATCCCGCTCCGTGAAAGAAGATACCAAAACACCACCAATCTTCACATTTTTATTTGCATAGAGATCGTTTGGCCACTTGATGCCAATATCTAGATTCTGAAAAAAAAACCACCCAAATAAATTGGAGAGTTCAAAACATATTCTCAACAGTCGCTTTCACCAGGATTCAAATTTCTATGACTTACCTGATATCCTTTCTTGGTTTTGATAGCGGACACAACAGCAACTGATATGAAATGCTGGACCAACGGTAATACTTTTCCCAGAGGAGAAGCTAGTGGAATGTGCAGTTGCAAGGAGAACATTGCGCTACCTATCGGACTGAGCCAGTGGTTGTTGGATCTGCCTGGAGACAAAAACAGGTAGTGGTTATTGTTCAAAAATTGTGAAGTTCTAAATCCCTAACTTACCGATTCCTTCAGTTTGTTGTCTAGGAATGACGACCAGTCCGTGTGCCAACTTTTTGCTGAGCACGTGCTGGGAGCTGGTCATCACATCGGAATACAAAACTAGTCTACCTATGCGTTCAGTTTCCAATGCCTGAAAGCCAGTTTTATAATTTCAAATTATAGAAATTTAATGTAGAGTTGATCGATAATCAAAAAATAATCAAATTAGTTTTTTCAATTTTGTATTAGGCATCGGTTTTCTCCAAAAAGGTTAATGTCTACGAACCGGATATAATAATGTCAGGTAAGACAATTTCGCTTTCTGCTTCTATAAGTTTGTTGGGGGTTAAAATGGACACCAATATGTCTTGTCGCTGGAATTGCAAAGGCTGCTTCTCAAAAGCTTAGAACACTGTTCCGAATCAGAAAACTGTACACACCTCAGCTACTTTTGATGCTTTATAAAAGTCAGATCAGAACTTCTATGGAATGTGGTTCTCATGTATGGAGCTACGACCCTAAGCATACCCTGAAGCTGCTGGATTACAT
The DNA here is from genome assembly GCF_025532065.1 of Leptinotarsa decemlineata. Classification (NCBI taxonomy): domain Eukaryota; kingdom Metazoa; phylum Arthropoda; class Insecta; order Coleoptera; family Chrysomelidae; genus Leptinotarsa; species Leptinotarsa decemlineata. The sequence continues at coordinate 2,148,226 of NW_027412547.1, forward strand.
CCAGAAAAGAGCCATCCGCCTGGTTGGAGATGCAAACATCAATTGCAACCTTGATAGTCTGGAACATCGAAGAAAGGTTGGAGATTTATCTTTCTTTTATAGATACTTTCACCGGAAGTGTTCAAGTGACTTGGCACATTTCATTCCACCAAGAGCGGTACATACCAGAAATATGCGACGGACTGTGGCTGCTCATCATTTTGAGGTTCAACTCAGTAAGTAAGTAAGTAAATTTATTCAATTCAGTAATAAGACAAAATACATAGTCGTCTATGACAGAAGGATAAAAAAATAAAATAAATGGTATATGAAATGTAGAGATTATACAATTCTAATGAAAGTTACGGCTACCTAAGCAAGCTTGTATTGTAGCCAGCAAACTAAATAGTATATATTTTCTTGTATAACCAAACAGTGAATAGAGTATAGAAAGGAAGAGATAGTAAGAAGAAGACAGAGGACGAGAAAGAGAGAGAAAGATATGTCTGTGATGCGCTCTGAAAGACACCTCCAATAATAGATATTTCTTATTCAAATATTAGAAGAAGCATATCATAATTATTGTCAACAAATTTTTTCAACTCTATTTTGAATTAAAGTTTGTTTCTCATGCCTTTCAATGATTCAGGTAGAGTGTTGTAAGGTTTAGGTCCCAGATAGGTTATAAATTTTTTATTATGCATGAGTCTGCATCGTGAAACATTCATGGTCTTAACTGAAGTGTTACGAGTATTAAAAGCATGCTATACAAATTTGATTGAAGAATTAGCAGTCCATAATAAACTCTGAAAAATGTAAGCTTTTCTAACACCGGATATCCCAGTTTCATCATTATTTACAAAAATGAGAAGTTGAAAAAAAAATTACAAAATTGAAGAAACTAAAAGTTAAACTTTCTCTCGGTTATCTTAAAGGCGCGATTTTGTTCCATCCTTTACATAAAAGAGGACGTATGCTTCTCCACTCACAAGCGACTTTGGTGAAATTGGTGACACGTGTGAATCGTTGTATTTGTGCCACGCGCTAGTATACGGGTGTCTGCAGTATGCTGTTTAATGTCCTCTGTTAGTAGTCCCACTGTGATTTAAAAGTGCATATAGATTATAACAAGTAGCCACATTTTCTCCTGCAAAATTGTCCATATCCAATCCTTCTAGAGGAAATTCGATGACATCATTCAATTTGCCTCTACTTTCCGTTGGAGAGAATCTTTTTAAATGTATTACTAAAATATACGGAAACTTGTGGATTGATAGGGACTTTATGCATTTTCTCCTTTCCTTGCATTTCGAACACGTCGGTTTTTCAATTCCATCCAAAGTTTCTTCTCTTGTAAAATAATCTAAGCATTGCCACAAACTCAATTGGTCGGTTCTTTGTGGTATGGAGAGAGACAATTCCAGAAAGGATCAAATGTTACTGAAGAGTATCCACAGTTTCATCATACAATGACTGGGTACAATACCTCCGATCTTTTTTCATCATGATTCTTATTAATGAATTTTGAATCACTTTTAAGTTAATTAGCGATGTCTTGAAGGTACCACCTCATACTATTACACAGTAACGTATTATGGAGTTAGCCAAGGCATCATAGACCATCAGTATCATTTCCCTGTTTAGTATATTCCTGAGCTGATAAAATTTATATATTAATTTACGTAGTCTAGCTACTGTGTGCATTCCACCGAAGAGATTGGTCCACTAATACCCTTAGGTATTTTATTGTATCCGTTTTCTCTATAGAAGTACAGCTACAATTTGGAACATTTGCATAAGATGTTTTGTGGATTTTTATGATGTTTGTAGCTGGTTGATCTCTAGTTGTTGGAGCAAATGCAATAAATTTGGTTTTTTAAACATTAACACTCAATAAATTAGAACTCAACCAGTTGAAAATCGTTTTAATGCCAATTTCAGACTGAGTGTATACTTCTTCCCACGTTTTTCCAACAAAAGTGATAGCTTTGTCATCAGCAAATGAAGTTATTTCACCATTAAAATCAGAAATTTTAAAGATGTTGTTCATATATTAGAAATAAGATGGGTCCTCATACAGTTCCTTGGGGTACGGCCTGAGTAATTTTTAGTGGGTCGCTCAGAGAGTCGTTTACCTTGACAATCTGTGTTCTATTTGTCAAACAGTCTTCAAATATTTGGAAAGCAACACCCCTCACACCAATGTTATCTAAACGTTGAAGGAGTATATTATGATCCACAGTAACAAATGCCTTGGCCAAATCCAAAAAGACAGTTATGCATTGTTGATTTTGAAAACAGTTGTTGATTTGGTTAACAATCTCAAAAACTGTGTTTTCTGTTGATCTGTTTTCTAGAAAACCATATTGTGATTCAGAAAAAATGTTATCATTGCATGTATGTACGTATGTATTGTATGTATGTTATTTTTGAGACATTTTTCGAATAAGTTATTAATCATAGTTATGGGTCAAAAGTTTGTTACTAATTTTTTATCACCAGACTTAAAAATCGGTATTGTGATTGAGTCTTTGAAATATTTAGGTATTTTTCCTACAGTAAATATTCAATTCAAAATGTGACATATGGGTTCTAAAAAGTACTTTGAAACTTTTTGATAAGGAACACAAGATATCTTATCGGGACCAGAAGAAGTTTAATTTTTTAATCCAGAAATGATATCGATCAACTCATTTCTTGTGACTGGGTGTAGGAATATTGAATTGGTGATATCATTGCGGCTTTCTAAAACGGGGTATATAGGCTTTTCTATTTCACTTCCCATATCTTCACCAATTCCGACAAAAAAATTCGCTTTTTCTTTATCTGATAAGAATTTATGTTTGTTTTCATCTTTGATATCATCACCAGAAGACTTATTTTTTCGCTGTTAGTTATTTCATTTACATTCTTCAGACTTTCTTTAAATCATTTTTAGCCTCTAATATTTTGTTACTAGACTTTTTTTTTTAGTTTCTCGGATAAATTTTGTCAGGAAATTTCTGTAGAAGTTTAATTTGTCTGTATGGTGAATAGAAATGAGAAGACCATCTGTCATCCATGGTTCCAATTTTGTCTGTTTAGTTATTTTTTTTTTACTTCTGTACAATTATCAATATGCTTTTCTAGTTCAACAATAAAGGTATTGTATGCAGATTCTGGATTGCATGATAGACTCCCAAGTCTCTTTCTTCAGTGCTTTCACGAACAGTGTATGAGTTTTCCGGGCAAAAATCGTTTTTTTTCAAATTTTCATCAAGTTTTACCGATAACAGTATCATGTAGTGATCTGTTATATCACATTTGAATAAATAAGGATTGATTTTTATGTTATATTTTTTTGAAATTTTCACATAACCGTGGTCAATTAGGCTTGTACAGTTAGTCATTTCTCTGGTTGGTTTATTAATGAATGAAAAAAATCCCATTTCAGCCATCGTGCATATATAATTGTTTACTAGTCTAGTGTGTCTGACGTAGTCAAAATATTTATATTAATGTCCCCAATGAATATTTTCAAATCAGTATCTGGTTGGTTAGTAAAGTTGGACTCAATATCTGATAAGTATGTTTCCAAATTAGACGATGGTGGACAATATGATGCAGTTAATAAATATGATCTACTACCTATCGAAAATGATATTTCTGATAAGTTGATTTCATTTAGGTGTATTATTGCAGAATTGAAGTTGATATTTTTCCTAATTTAAACCATCGTTCTAATTGAAACAAGATTCATTATATAATATTTCAAAATTTGGAATGGAAAAGATTTGGATATCATCTATTTGCCATGATTCAGATAATATTATTATATCTTGAACTCCACTATTTGCATTTGGATAACTACGTTTATGTGGAATAAACTTCCTGAGAACGTATTTCCAAATTGATTTAATCTCCAGCGATTCAAATCCATAATGAATCACTACTTTCGCACAGGCACCGCTCTTAAAGCGCCTTAAGGACATTCCTGTAGTGCTTGTTTTTTGTCCTTGAAAAAACTGATTCAAATGGCGCTCGTTTTGATTAAATTGAATGAGTATTCACTGAGATTTTACAGTTTAGAGTAGACACATAAAAACGGACAAAAGTTTCACAACCTAATAGCTTTTTGCTTTCACAAAATAGCGAATTTTTTGTTACATTTGATCCAGAGACAGTTGTAACCCACATGTTGTAATTTCAAGCTCCTCAAAATCTTTCTTGGATGTTACTCTTACATCTGACACTCATATTCCAGAATAAAAATTCATGTCCTCATAAAAATTCCTCCTCTGACAAAAGTTGCCTACATAATATTCATGGTCCTGCTTTGCTTTGCTTCTTATTATTTATTATGCTATTGAAAATGTTAATAAATACCTCGAAATAAGAAACAGTCGAGAAATTAGATGGGCAGGAATGTATTAATATCGGCATAAAACTGCTACTTGCAGATCCTGGATCTTCGTCTTTCCCACAAAATTTCACTGATACTTTGTCGCATTCCATCCTCTTCTCCTTAATGCTATCACATTCATCCAACAGTTTTAGTTTCATCTGAAAAAAATAATCTACTGGATAACAATGAATGTGTTTCAGTAGTTAGTTTGAGGAGGAGTATTCGAATTGAAAAACTTGGGGAAAGGAGGTTTTGGCGTTCTACTTCCCCTTTATACAAACAATGTTCATATGAAAGTAGGTGTTTTGACAGGGCTTTTTCCTCCAGTTTGTATATGAATGATCTACACATCTTTGTGAATAATTTACTTTCAAATTAATTAATTTCTTGCTTTCTTTGGAGGTTTATCACATTTCTGGCATAAAGATGGAGTAGAAAGCAAAATATTTCTTTCTTAAAAATTAATCTCTCCTAAAAATATACCCCTTGCAATTTGAAAAACTTGTGTTTTCAGATGATGACAAAAATCAAAAATATTTGAAACTAAATTGAACGCAGAAATTCAACCAAATTATAAAATATCAATAAAACATGGAAATACTTTTAGGACAAAAGGAATGAAGTCCGTAAGTTTTGTTGAAATTTTTATATGAAATTATCGAGATCTGTACATGACACTAGATTTTTGGATGCTGGAAATAGAAGAATGTGGCGTGAGAACTATGAATATTGACAAAGGTACCATTCCAAACAGCCGACTGTTAAGGTCTCTGCTCACTATACCTTACTAACCACGGCCATGCTAGGACCGTATCCACGGAAAATAATACGACACGGTCTACCTTGCCTACTGTAATATATCAACCGTGTTCTAAAAACGTAAGCAACACGTATAATGACCGTATCATACGGGTATGATGACCGTTAGATACCTTTGACAACTGTAGGTAATGTGAAGTATTGTATGCTATTCCGGCTTACTCATCAGTATAGTGTGAACGTGTAGAAGAGTTTACCACGAAGAACGAATATGGCTATGAGATTATCTGCTCGACAATTGGTATTGGTAGCTATTATTTTTGACTCTTCAAAATAACGACAAAGTGAAGGAGAATATTGGACATTATTTAGACATTTAGTTGATGATGAGGAAACATTTTTTCATTATTTTCGAATATACATTTCAATGGAATGTATTGCTGAATAAAATTGAAAAAGATTTACAACCTGTTTATACACCGTTTCGCTGCATGAGACCTACGGTTTAACAACATTACGTGCCATGCACGTTGCGTATCAGCACCGGCAAAATATTCTCCACTTAAATACTGTGATGGCACGTGTATGCTACGCTACCTGCCGGACCGGTGACGGAACGGTCTAGTGGGCGTTGGTTCCTATAAATTGTATGAAAGAATATTTTTTAGCATGTGCCAGTACGTTTACGGTCATGGTTTGGTACGGTATAGTGTGCAGAAACCTTTGACCTTTGAAAATAACATTGAAGACCTCGGCTTATCCAAGCATCTAACCCTCAGTTTCCTCAGCTCGAGTGGACTGAAGTCGGAACTGAAGTATTCATCATAACCTGCCAGGATGGTGTCAGCCTATATTAATCAGCATAAGAAGACACTACAAGTGTTATATTATCATATTCGGCTCTTCTGCGGTATTGTCTAAAACTCCAAGGGATATTGAATCAATCATCGAAGTAAGACGTAATTCATCTTAGAGATTTCAGCTCTGCCTGAAAATTATAGACATCTCAGCCGAACAAATACAGAATGTTGTTGTTCTTGATTTGCTACATCTGCTCAGTGCACACGATTCTTGGACCTAATGACCGCACGGTTAAGGTTAACGAAGCTGGCACGTTCTCCAAATGGATCGGAGCTTCAGGCCTGACTAGCAACCTCCTTAATAAACGTATTATTATTTTCACTTATGAGATACAACTTAACCGGTTGAACATTAATTGTGAATGAAAATGACAGGACTTCTTGTAAAGATCCGTCTCTACAAAACTGTTCTTGGAATTCCCTGTGAACTACTTTATACCTTGTATGAGTAGTATAGAAAAGTATCTGTTGGAATAGAGGTATATTTAATTTGGTTAAACATGGTTTAACCCAGGGTCGAATTTATATTTAACTTGGTTAAATATACATTTAACCCAGGGTTAACCCGTGGGTTGGGCTACCTATCAGGCGCGTCTCCAGGTGGCGGATAGGGGAACGGCCAGGGGACTGGAGGCCCTGCCCGGGAAGCCAATGTGGCCTTACGGACGAGGTCGCCGGACTCCTGGTCAGTGGCAGAAATGAGTAGATTTTGCAAAACATGCCACCGTGGACCAGCCTACCCAAGCTAAGGTATCGATAGCTGAATGGCTATTCCCTTGGGGAACTGGGAGAAACCTCATTGTAATCAGCCTACCTCTGGTAATGCGGGGCTCTGCCAGAGGTGACCAACTCTTCCGTTGCTACTCGTGGGAACACACATGAATGAAACAAACACGAAAACAGAAACAACAAAAACAGAAACCAATCCCGGGGCTGGACAGAAGTGCTCACCTCAATCTAAGGCGGTGGCTGGGGATGATCACCTCGTGATGTAATACAAAGGCCAATACATAAGCGCATTTGCGGCGTCGAGTCCAAAAGGAGAAAGAGAGCGAAGGAGGCAAGAGTGGTAGCAACTATAAGTGCACCCTCCTCCTCCCCTACTCCACCTCCAACAGCGAGGGCACTTCCTGCGGCGCGCGCCAAGAGCTCCGCCTTGAATAAAGGCAAGGAACCGGCTGCCCCTGCAGGAAAGCCCCCTTGCTTGTGCACCTCCACGAAGGGAACCCCAAGAAGGTTGGAGAAGCCGCGCAACGGCAGTAATGTCACTGCACCTTCCTAAACCTTCGCGGAGCCCACCGTGAGACACCTCAAGGTTATCAAAGAGAGTGTATGTTCAGCGAGTCTTGGCCTAAACCTGTCGATATAAAGGAGATGTCTCTTAGTGACGTTTCCACCTTCCTGGAAAGGACAGGATGGACGATGACCTAGGAGGACAACTCCTCCCTACAGATACAGAAACCAGGGTTAAATTGACACCCTCTTGTAGGGAAGAGGGTGCCAGTGTTTGATTCAATTGTACTTTCATCTACATTGGCTTTCATATATTGTAACATGCGCAAAAGCAAATGATAGACTACTTCCAAACAGAAAGATCATTCTAAATATCATCTTGTTAGCAGGAGGTTAATGTTATTATTTGATTCTATTATAAAGTTTATATCAAAAATCAATATTCAAAAGGTCTTAAATCTAAGTAAAATAAGCATCTTTCGTTCCATTTGAACAACCCAACACATTTTATACTTTCATCGCTATCAAAAAGTTTATCATTACTCACATCATGCCTTCCCAAAAAATACGCTGGCGCATAAACAATGTCGCAGACTCTATTCCTGCAATCAATATCGAGATGGTTCGAAAGAATGTCTCCTAAGATCTCTAGCCTGGCCTGATCGCTATCTTTCAAAGCTTCGAATTTCTTTTCGTCGTCCTCGTACTCGTTTGGGTCGATTTCCAGATGCACCTGCGAGAATATGGCTCTCCCTTCACCTCCCTTGACGGTCGCCAGAAGCAAACTGGGAGTCTGCCAAGTTTCTTCTGTACCTAGTACTTGCACTTGGATGACGAAGTTTTTGCCGTTGTGTTGAATTTCGACGGCAGAGGGCGTTCTGGGAGCGATCGGACTCGAACCGTTCCCGCTGCTGGTTGAAAAAACGTGATATAATAATATATGATGGAATAGGACGGTACTTGAAAATCCATAAGTAAGCTATTCAAATACTAGAACCGAATGATTCGGCCGAATACAAATAGTGAAAAAGATGCCGAATACTCCGAATACCGAATGCAAAACCCTCACCTCTCATGTGAGACCTATGACTTTGTAGGTATAGTCTATCCATTCCCAATTGGAACGGCAATAAAAATAAGAGTACAGTCATAAACATTTCTTGCCTGTGGCCCCTAGTCGGCCAGATAGTTAGTAAACGTGCTATCAAATGTAGTTGAGGAATAAAGGCTCGGCTAGCTGGACTGGCTGAATACTAATTTTTTGTCCGTTTCACAATATTTCTTTATCAGTGCCGTGTGTTCGTGGGGTTAGGTGAGGTAGTGAGTGGTTTTGCAAACCGATTTTTGAAAACTTTTTCTAGAGATCAATTACCCTAACACCAAACTGATATTTTTGCACTGGACGCGCGTTTCGCTAACAAGGTTAGCATCTTCAGGAGAAGTAAATTGATACTGAATCCTAAAGACAAGGGTTAGCTGTTTATATACCTGAAGTTTTTTTGGTCCGATGTGGACTTTGTTTGTTAAATGATGATTATCCTAATTGATTTTTCGGTAATTAACTAGTGGAACCACTACCTGCAAATTCATTTGTCAACAATAGATTAGAAAGCGGACAAATTAATTCGCAGGTAGTGGTTCCACTAGTTAATTACCGAAAAATTAATTAATGTATTTAACGTTGCCTATAGCGACAGATGTTTTATTTTTCACATTTGACAACGTATCCCACTCACATTCAACACTTGAAAACTCTTGACGACTGGTTTTTTGTTAGGCGTTGACATTTTTTCATAAACAACACAAAGTATTTGAACAATGCTAAACGCCAACAGCATTGGAGGACGAGTAATGAAACGTCTCTGTACAGAGCATTATTATGTCTTACAAGAGCTCATTGAAAATGAGTTTGGGTGCATGGGGCGAGCTCGCCATCATGTTTGGCGTTTGCTGTAGTTTCATACCCCTTTGATCCTATCCAATGCAGTACCACGTAATTTTTATAGTAATACACTAGTAAAATTCAACCAGTAAGTCCACTCCCACTACTTTCATTCATAAATTCAAAAAGTTCTCGGTGACCCCGAAACGAAGTGCGGAGCCAATTTCGTTTTTTTACCATAGGCTTGCGCTCATATAAAAACAAAATTGAAGGATATTATAGAAGAATTTGTGATAAGTTACTTATAACCAACTACAAAAACTAAAAACATTAATAACAACAGCGAATAAACTGAACACAATATCAATTTCCGACCGTTTATTATAACTATTCCGATTCCCGTGGACCGTCGAACCCTTTGATACTACAGCACTGAACGCGTTGGATGAGAATCTCATCCTAATAGAGGTTGAAGGTCCCCGGCAACTTGGGCGGATAACGTGGTAAGAGAGCCTTCTGGTTGTATTATCCTACTGTGGTAATACAACTAGACATGAAAAAATTTGGAACGAAAATCAGATGACAAATGAACACCAAAACAGTGTTTTCATTTTTTCAAATATAGTTTGCATCTAAACTTGGCCAATATGAAAAAATAACAACATACCTGAAACTAAGTCTTCAAATAAAACATTACCCACCTTTGATTTGAGTGATCGGAATCTTTGGAGAACTGTTTTTTAGTAGGAGAAGCTTGGTAGCAGAAAATGTGGTGCATCATTTTGACTTGCTTCCACTTTCCATAAGTGAATCGAACTAGTTCATGCTCTCTCACCTTAAAAAAAGCGTTTAATGATAATGGTAAACACTTATGACAACACTATTATACAAGTTTGGTCGGAAGTAACCTCATATTGACAATATTATTTGATTTGAAAATAGTTTGGAACACTCAACTATAGAATACAGGGTGGTTCTTGATATTCTGATATTTAAAAAGCCTATTATTGAGTAATTTTTGAAAAAAAACTTCATATGAACACGTATCCCTAAGGTACTGAATTTTTAAATACGATGGTGGATACTAACAATCGAAACGTCGTGAAGTAACTTGGCTTGGAATCTCTCACTTTTTAATTTTTCTTTATTTTTTGTATTTTTTGTTCCAGTGTTCTATTTCTTACTTGTATTTTATTTCACTGTAATTTCATTTCACGGTTTTTGCTTGATATAATTGTTATTTTCAGCTATTCTTTTCGATTTTCATTTGTATTGGTTCTTTTAGAGATTTCAAATCATTTTATATAATATTAGACAATGGAAGTCCGAACCAACGAAATTTATCATGAAACATTGTCAATCATCTTCAAACAAACGTAGTAAGTTTCTTTTATAAATCAAAAGGCATTTTGTGCTATGCAACATAATTTTTTATCTTTGTCAGTAGCATTTTGAAAGATATGCAGTAAGTCATTTTGAAGTGAAAATGATTTTTGAAATACTCTTTTCTTTCTAAGCAAATCTGTTCTATTGTTTTTTTAACAGACAGTTTAACAACTCCTAAAATTTTCAGGGTGGTATTTTAAGTTGGCATCCTGTATCTCAGATACCTGTCCTTGCAGCATACCTGAAAATTCTATTAAAACCGATATTTGAAAATTCAGATTTCAGTGGTCCTATAAATAAAATTTACCAGTGGTATTTAGACAAAAGTGTTTTTATCCATTTCATTTAAGTAATCATAAATTACCATAAAGTAAACAAGTCGTCAATCACACATATTAAATAATTAAATTCAGACATTTACACATTGTTATGAAACTGGATATTGAGAATAAAAATGTAGTTAATAGGTCAGAAGCATATTTTGTTTGAATATGTTACTGAGAAACACCCTGTATAGTCAAACATTTCATATGTGTAGATGAAGTATACAAATTGGAGTTCCTTAAGAATGAAATTCACTCTTTAATTTATGTTGACTGAGTTGAAAAAAATCAAGATTATTGATGAACAATCATGAAGTGAAACACCAATTAATAATAGTTATTCGAGCTCTAAAATAATTCCTCCTCAATTATTCGAACCCTCATACTCACCTCTGCCGTAGTAAAAGTATGAAGAACACTATACAAAAAATCGCTGCATAGACACAACAACTGACCACCACACAGTAAAAACTGCAGCAAATGAAAAGTTAGGTTCGGTGGTACCGAACCGCAAATCACTACTAACACCGTTGATGAATTCCACATCATTTGGTTTGGATCGGTGGGTAAATCATAGATCGTGTATCTAAAACGAAAAAGATCTTTCTACCTGTCCAACAAAAATCCACTGCTTACTTGTCTTTATTCAACATAGACACCAGGGCAGATCTGACATTTTCCTTGGCAACCAAACTGTCAGCGTAAATCAAAATGTTTGGAGGTTTGACACTCTTTGGCAAGCTGCTTACACCTCCATTACTCTTCACTTGTCCATCGCCAAACAAAAAGTCTTCGTTCATGGTAGTTTCATCTAGTTTGGAAGAACTTTTCTCTTGTTGGACACACTCATCGTCTTTCTTAGGAAGCTTGTCCGAATCATCATCACACACGGCCATGCTCTTTACCAATTTTTTCTCGGAGCTGGTAGTTCTCTTCGACATTGTCTTGGATTTGCCTGGGCTCCTGTCTGGTTTTTCTAAATCAGCTTTCGATTTAGTTCTAGCTACTTTGGGAGATTTGTGTAGTTTATCATCTTTCCTCTGATCATCCTTTCTGGACTTACTCGTTTCTCTCTTAGGTGGCTTTTCTTCTTCCTTGGCTCGAAAAGATCTCGGTTCACCCCTTTCTTCTCTCACAGTAGAGTCAAAAGTGTCTCTACCATCTTTTTTCACCATAACGGTTTGAGGCTCTTCTTTAATATCTTCCACCTCTCCAACAATTTTTTTCACATCTTCAATATCTTTGACGTCTTTTTTAGTGAGATCTTCCTTCTTCGTTTTGATATCGTCAGCATTTTTAGCCTCTCTTTTGTGTTCCCTAATTTTCGCCTCCAGTGCTGACCTTGCAGTCTTATGTTTATGTTCATCTTTGATCTTGCTTTCGATCCGGAGAGGTCCATCGGTTTTGGCATGTTTGTCTCTTTTGTGGTCACTCGACTTATGTCTTCTGTAATCCCCCACAGTAACTTCCAGGGTGTTTTTATCTTCTGTTTTCTTACTATCTTTTTTAATTGGCTTGACTTCGCTCACCGGAACTTTTTTTATTTCATCAGACTTTCCGTTCTCGATGGTGATTTTGGGGCTGAAATTGAAAACATTACTTTGGACTTATGCCTATGGGATATAAAAAAACGCCTGCTAACTACACGTCTGGAGAAACAAACGTGCATGAGTTTGAACCAATTCTCCAATCACTTTTTACTGGAATTCAAATCACTTCATTTCTTATGAACAATTTCGTTGTATAAGAAGAGATATTCGAGTAATGTCATTTTGTTGATGTAGTCGGTGGAATACCAACCAACAACCAGAGGTCCTACGACACACTTTGAAAAGAAGACCACAGGTCTCATCAACAACTTCGACATTTTCCCTAACAAGAAGAAATATCTTATTCCAAGAGACGAATCTTCTCGTACACCTCGTATATAGTGTCACACATAAAGTCCGCATCAAATGGGATTTTTTTTTTGTTCATCTCTTCAAGCAACTTTTGATATCTCCATTAGGTTGTGCTTCAAAAATGATGCCAAATGACATGCATATGACCGATCAAGTGATTTTTCTTCCCTGTCCAATTTGACATTTTTTCCAAAAAATGTTCAGAAAAGCAGTTATTGCTCGAAATTTCGAAAATCGGTAAAGAGAAAAGATGATTGTTTTTTCATTTTTTACCCATATACCAAATTTTAGCTCTCTAGTACAAATTTAGTTTTTTTACAGTTTTTCGAAAATTTGACATTTGCCGATTTCTCAAATTTAGCCAAACCTCAACAAAGTTAGTGCTTTATGCCTAACTTATCTTTCCAACGCATTTTTATTACCAATTGCAATTCTAAATACAACTTATTTCGCAAAAATTTAAAACACCAGAAAAAATTATGCCAAAAATGATGCAAAGTTGATACAGTTTTTAAAAACAGATAAATATTTCACTTTATTTCTACTTTTTGCGAAATAGCTTGATACATAAGCATAATTAAAAAACAATATCAATGAAAAGTCAATAATTTATTCTTTACTGCACTTTTCAAACAGTTAAACTTTGATTTACCAGTTACGAAAAATTACAACGCAATTAAACTAAGGGAAGGAATTATACGAAAGTAATTTCACATTTACTAAATATCTTTTATGAGGTATGAATGAACAAAATTACTTCAGAAATCAATTTAGATTTTGTTGCCTACAAAACTAAATCGTAAAAAATTCTAACGAACATCTGTTAAAATAAAGTTATAATTTAAATTAAGAACACTAAATCAAATCGAAACATATGCCATATGTAAATAATAATAGAAATACAAAATAAAAAGTCACATTTTGGTGTGCCTTCCACCACGTTCAATGCAATCAATTGTCCTTTTTAAAACATCTTTAACTGCATTCTTTATACTACAGGGTTTCGTGCTTATAACACATTCTCGAATAACTGCCTCTAAATAATTTATATCTCGAAAAGGTCTTTGCTTATACACCTTTTGTTTTAAGTAACCCCACAAGAAGAAATCTAGTGGGGTTATATCAGGAGATCTAGGCGGCCAAAAGTGTTCCATATTGCGACTGAATACTTTGCCCCTAAATATTTCCAAAAGACGCTCTTTAACCACCCTTGTAGTATGAATAGGTGCACCATCACACTAATACCACACAACACTTCTTACTTGAAGGGGCATATTATCCAAAACTTCAGATAGTTCGGTATTCACAAAGTGTAGGTAGTCCGCACCATACATTCGTCTTAAACGAATATTGATCTCGACATTCAATTACGAAATGTGGGTTTTCTTTTGCCCACCACCTGCAGTTTTGCGAGCTCACAACGCCATTTGAAGAGAAGGTTGCTTCATCTGTCCATAAAATTTTATAAGGAAAATGATAATTTTCTTCTTTTTCCCCTTGAAACCAAAAAGAAAAATACAAGTGCATATCGAAGTCCCTTTCTTTTAATGTATTGATAAATTTCGGTTTATAAGGCGTAAATTTATTTTTGTGTAAAATACGTCGTACACTCTCTCGGTTAACATCTGTTCTATCTGCAATATCTTGAATACTTGGTTTTTCATGTTCTACGACATCCAAACATATTTCAAATTCCACTTCTTCAGTATGTCTAGAAGGCTGATGTGCTTTTCTAAAATTACTCTCAACCGAGCCAGTAGATTTAAACTTAGCTATTATCCTACTAACTGTTGACTGATGAATATTTCTTGCAGGATGTCTGGCATTGAAAATATCAGCTACTTGTCGGTGACCGGTATTCTCGCCGTATATTAAAACGATTTCAATTTTCTCTTGAAGATTCAGCATTTTTAACAACACACTAGACAACGAATAAACTATTTTGAATCTAAAACTGATAAACACTATTTTGAGTTATTCAACAAATGTCATATGACAATAAAATATTTTGCTTATTCAGTTCAGTTCAATTGTTTCCACAGTACCCTTAGTTTAATTTCGTTGTAATTTTTCGTAATTAGTAAATTAAAGTTTAACTGTTTGAAAAGTGCAGTAAAGAATGAATTATTGACTTTTAGTTGATACTGTTTTTCAATTATGCTTATGTATCAAGCTATTTCGCAAAAAGTAGAAATAAAGTGAAATATTTATCTGTTTTTAAAAACTGTATCAACTTTTCATCATTTTTGGCATAATTTTTTCTGGTGTTTTAAATTTTTGCGAAATAAGTTGTATTTAGAACTGCAATTGGTAATGAAAATGCGTTGGAAAGACAAGTTAGGCATAAAGCACTATCTTTGTTGAGGTTTGGCTAAATTTGAGAAATCGGCAAATGTCATATTTTCGAAAAACTGTAAAAAAAGTAAATTTGTACTAGAGAGCTGAAAATTGGTATATGGGTAAAAAATGAAAAAACAATCATCTTTTCTCTTTACCGATTTTTCGAAGTTTCGAGCAATAACTGCTTTTCTGAACATTTTTTGGAAAAAATGTCAAATTGGACAGGGAAGAAAAATCACTTGATCGGTCATATGCATGTCATTTGGCATCATTTTTAAAGCACAACCTAATGGATATATCGAAAGTTGCTTGAAGAGATGAACAAAAAAAATCCCATTTGATGCGGACCTTTATGTGTGACACTGTATACATGTGATCAATATGGTGAATAAACATTATTGTTATTATCATTATTTATTATCACTGCGAAATGCTTGGCCGAAAATCGCTTAACGACATCATATGATGATGTGAAGAGTCAAAAAATTGAATTTTGGAAAAAAGAACAGCATCATTGTATAGAGTACAAAATTCTCTATCGATCAGTATATACTGCGACACAGTAGAATAAATATTGATGAAAGGAACTACAAAAACACACGACGTTAAAACGGACAAAACTTTTGAATCAACCTAGCGGGTATTCCCTGTTTAAACAACTGTAGAGTCTTGGAAATGAGAAAACTCAAAGTTAATACAGTTTGAAACATATCCAAACATATAAACAGCTTAGAGCTCAGGAAATGACATTGGTGATTCCAGTCCGTATTTTAAAACCAATCAGTTTGAATCTTGGTGAATTGTTCTTGTTTCACTACGTATGAACGCTTTTCTTACTTTGTTGAATCTCTTATTCTAGAATACATCTCTTTCAGGTTTTCAGCAAACACCTTCCAATGGATGGGGGCATGGGAATACCTCATAACCGATTCTTTAGAATACTTCCGGTCATATTTTATTTTTGTTGGAATTCCTTCGATATCGACAGCTGAAAAGTGTATGTACATCAATGACTTGGCGGAAGAAAAATTATATAATACTTACTCTCAATCTTAAGAAGCTTCAGTTCGTGGTTTATATCTACATCACCTTGGGAAAAACAGTGCACTATCTTGGTGAGCTTATCTAAATCAGTCTTAAGTATAGCTTCAAAGTAATCAGATGCCCTCCAAGCTACGAGTTCTCCGAAATTTTCTACCTGGAAGTTCATAGTGGTTCATTTTATAAACTGATTTTTCTATGTGTTATTCATTTTCATCAAATATCGGGTCAGTCCATTCATAATATATCATTTCGAACACTTGAACAGTTTATATCAAGGTTTATTAAGAGGGACTCACGAAACGACATGGCGTTCTAGAAGGTTTGAGAGGAGAAATAAGTGGGGCTGAGCCTGACTTTGACTAAGTCGGCGGCGATCAAAGACCAGCGCCAGCCGTCGTTTTTTTATGAGGATAATTTAAAACAATAGCATGAAGCTACTTTGAAGCGCCACATCCACTACAGGATCAACATCTTATTTCTTCATTAATATTTCGTCAATGGTTTGTCTTTCGTGAATAAACATCATACCTAGTTCTTGTTATAGTCTATATTAAAACACAAAACAAAGTTTTAATATGATACAGACATGCATATCAAGTTTATAAGTAAGAATTTCGTTTCTTATTTGGTGATGGACGGACGTGCCGATAACGACCGTCCACAAATAAGGTACGCGGACGCCATTGTTGAAGATGAAACACAGTTTATAAATAATTATTTAGTATTGGGATTAACGAGAGTTGTATTAGTATTTAAAAAGAACGATTACCCTCATTCACGCCGGTTACAGGCCGGGGTGGACCGGCTGTCCACGTGGGAATTCTGAAGTGGATTTACACAACACCATTCACGCCGGTCAGAGGCCGGGGTGGACCGGATGTCAACGCATCAATTATACGAATTATATGTGGAAAAAATCATAAGGTCTCCCAAGCAGGAGGCGACTTAATGAAAAATTCAAATTGTTTTTATAATAAAAAAGTTCGAGAAAAAATGGGTGGACCGCTGACCCCTTCCCCCCCGACGGAGCTACTGTCAACTTTGATAGGAGGATGGACAAATGCGCACGAGTGGGAAGCAACGTCCAATAAACCTAGGGAAAGATAGAGAAAGAAGTTCATAAGTATGGACTGTAGATGAACATATCTGCGGTACTGTAAGAATAACTAACAGCAAAAGTTAACTTGTTGACTAGTCTGCTGCGGTTACTACTACTACTACTCACATACATTTTTCTAATCAATTTTTTCCCTAGAGTTCGTTAATAGGTTAGGTTAGGGTTTTATGAATCATCACTTGAGCGCAAACGTTTGCTAACCTGCTCATGGGGGTTCTGTTCCTCCACCTGAGACCGATTCTGCGTACGCCGCTCAAGAATTTGGTGCAAGGCGGTTTTATAAGGTACTCTGCTTCTGAGAAGACGACTCAGTCGTTATTGGATCAGGAGTTGGGGAGTTGAGAAGCTCTTGCTCCTGAACTAAATTTACAGGGAGGTCAGTTGGAGTCGTAAACTCGACATCCATCTCCTCTGGACTCGCTCCTGAACTGACTTTACAGGAAGTTCAGTTGGAGTCGTAAACTCGACATCCATCTCCTCTGTAGATTCGCTCCTGATCTAAATTTACAGGGAGGTCAGTTGGAGTCGTAAACTCGACATCCATCTCCTCTATAGACTCGCTCCTGAACTAAATTTACAGGGAGGTCAGTTGGAGTCGTAAGCTTGACATCCATCTCCTCTATAGACTCAGCGTCAGAAAGAATTTTCAAGTTTACTCTGTCCATAAGAGTCCCACGAGTAGCTAGGGAAAGAAGGTCAATTACGGCAGTGCCCCGCATTACCGTGACAAGGCGATGCTACAACGAGAGGGCGCCCGGTATCTCGAAGGTTCCATAGAGATAGCTGATAGGCTCAGGGTCATTCATTATCTTGGCACGGATACACACACCTTAGGATTGTTCGTGAATAAGCAAGATTTATTAAATTGGATATCTTTGTCATTCAAACGGGGGCTGTTTTGTAGGTTCTCATACTGAGTATTTCATCTTACTGTAACCCTTTGTAAACTTTGGTAAATTCGGAATTTACCTGGAAAAATTATCCAAATAACTTTTTATAACAATGGTATTTCTTGCTGTTATTTATTGCACATAAAATTGAAATGGATCTTCAGAATTCGTGTTTACGCCTGTGATAGTGTTTTGATATTGCTTTATAATGAATGATTTCTTTGAGGCTTTAACAAAATGTTTTTGATAATGAAACAATACAATTTTCATTTCGAGTCGTAGGAGTTTTCACACTGAAAATATTTTGAATATACTTTCAATCTAAATCATTTTCTTCATTCGATTTTCTCAAAAAATAAGTTAATAATTTGAAATGTAACCAAAGCATATATTTTGTACTTTTTTGTACGTTCACCTTTCACACTAACGGCCACGTGAAGTCAGATATCTCCATTGACAGTAAAGAGGTTAGGTTATGTCAAAATTGTTCCTATTATTCAGATGACCATCTCCAAAAGAATGTTTCTGCTCCTTGGAAAACTACATGAAACACGTCCGATAAGGGGACCGGGGCTGGTTGGAACAGATCTTAGGAATTTGACTATGAGCATAGAAAGCAGTATTTTTTCGGTAAAACGCGAAGGAGTGAAAAAAGTTCAGTATCACAACCTGCCCCTTAGATGGGGCACGTTGTGACACAGGTTGGATAGGTACTCACAAACGACTGACTAGAACCAGTGTGTAACTAACTCACCTTAAAACTAAGCAGGTCATGAAGGTCCCACTAGTTTTGACCCAATAGGGCCGACAAAAATTGACAGAACCAGCCCAAATCTCTCCTATTTCATCTTTAAGGTGACATTGAAGAAATGAAGTTTCATAGATTATAGCTATACAGGGTGTTAATTAAGTATGTACCATAAATTTAACAGACCATTCTTTAGGTAATTTTAAGACGAAATGTTCAAATAAACATGGGTCCGCAAATCCTTCGTTCTCAATATACAGGGTGTTCGAATGAAAATAAAAAAAAATATTCGTAAATATCTTAAATATCCTTTACCAAATTTTGTTGTAATTTGGCAATGGTATTTATAATATTGAGGAGCTAATTTAGCCCGAACGTGATTCAATTTATCAAGTCCAGTGGCGTCTCGAGCGGGAGTTGAACGAATATGTTTGACTTAAAAATGTACGCCACTGGCTTTGTCTTTTGAATTTTTTTCGTATCTTGCTTGGTTTTTAAGAAAACAAAGTCGACCTAATTGCATATCCCTGGACCTCACAAGGAATAATATTTGGAAATTATTATTTTTACATTTTTTCATTACTAAATATGTAACAATAACAACAAATATTAAATAACGTTAACATCTAGACTAACGAATTGCACTAAATTAAGTGTTGGAAATGGCCTCCTTCGGCTTCAATACAACCGTCTAGCCGCCGCATCATTTAATTTCGCACTCTTCGGAAAATACCTGGCGTATTTTTTATTGTCACATGAATTAATGATTTTATTCCGTAAATCCTCTTCACTTTGAATAGCAGTTTTGAATACCAACGCTTTAAGGTGTCCCCAGAGAAAATAATCTAAGGGATTCATTTCGGGCGAGCGAGGTGGCCATGGGTGTGGGCCTTCTCTCCCAATCCAGCGATTATGGTAATTTTCATCCAAAAATTGCCGTGTCACTACACTAAAGTGTGGTGGAGCACCATCGTGCATGTACCACATACGGAATCTTTCCATGACTGGAACTTCTTCTAAAATTCCAGGTAAAACGAATTCTAAAAACCTTCGGTATTCTTCTCCATTCAGTCTAGTTGGAAGGAAGTGAGGCCCAATGAGATGGTCACCAACAATTCCAACCCAAATATTAAAAGAAAACTGTTGAAAATTATTTTCTATCAAGGCGTGTGGATTGTTTTCGGCCCAAATGTGATTGTTGTGGAAGTTGATAATTGAATTGCGAGAAAAACAAGCTTCATCTGTAAACAATATTCGACTTAGCAAACCTGGATTTCTTCTTATTTTACCGCGTAACCAATTAGAAAAAGCTAGTCTTACTGGCAAATCTCTGGGCAATAGAGCTTGCACACGTTGCATGTGATAGGGATGTAACTGCTGGGCTCTTAAAATCTGCCACACTGTGACATGGGTAATATTCAGTTCTTCAGCTATTTTCCGAGTCCTGGTATGAGGATTTACTTCAATCTCATTTAAAACAGCTTCTTCAATTTGAACTGTTCGTACCGTTCGTTGCAGGCCTCCCAATGAGAACCGTCGATCTTTTAAAGCTGCCTGTTTCAGAAAGTCGTGCATGGAGACGTACAAAAGTTCTTTTATTAGGCACTACACGCTGAGGAAATCTTTCATGGTAAATGCGTCTTGCAGCATTTCGAGTTTCCGTGAGCCATTCCATAACAGAAATGTATATCTGCCATTTCACTGTTAGTAAATTGAACCAAGTTTTACAAAAATGGTTCGAAAAATAACCACTAAACACACTTTTTATAACAATTATAAATTTAAAGCTTATAAAGTTGACAACAACTGTCAAGTTGTTTATTAAATGCTGCAATCGTTTTCCAAGGCAACCCTTGATTATTATTATTCATGGTATTTTCAGAAGAGTGCGAAATTCAATGATGCGGCGGCTAGACGGTTGTATTAGACGGTTGTATTGAAGCCGAAGGAGGCCATTTTCAACACTTAATTTATTGCAATTCGTTAGTCTAGATGTTAAAGTTAGGTAATATTTGTTGTTATTGTTACATAATTATAGTCTATTTCAAAAGAGTGTAGAGTAATAAAATCTCATTAAGTATTCAAAAGCGCTACAGGGTGATCCGTCAATAAATTCTGTCACTTCCCTAGTCCGCATTGCAAAATTATGTCGTTTCATAAAGAGCAGGTAGGTATCACCCTGTTTTAAGGGATTTGTCCATTGTTATCGACGGATAAATACTGAGCCAGAGGCGCGCTAGTGGGATAATTGCCAAAAGAATATGCATTCATAAAAATTATATTAAAGGAAATAAAAATTTAATACAGCAGAACAGTGTTATTAAAAAAATATAAAATGTAACAATAAAATATATACGAACCGAAATCGGGAAATACTCACAAACACACACGAACGAACTTTACGTATTGAAACACTTGTGGGGACTTTAAATCAATTTATTCACAAAAACGACAAGAACTTTACTGGATACGTTATTACAATTTGACACTTGAACAATACTAAAACTGTGAACTTCCCTTAACGTTTAACAACACTCTATTTATACCCTAATTGAATGTTCTAGAGATTACTAGGTACAATTTTCGAGAACCTTCCGAGAAAATAATTATTCAGACTACCCTTAATTCTAAACCCTAACCTAAGCAAAAGTGTCACTGTCACTGATACACTGGTCTCTGTCCAGATTGCTTATCCCGCTACAGTATATTTACAATTCAATTAAATTATTCTACATCAGTATAGTCTTCATCCGAAGAACTGTCATCATCCCCTGGTGTTATAATTATAGGGTCAACCACCTGATCGACCAAGTTGTCCAGTTCCCACATTTTATCTTCCTCTTTTAAAACATGCTGGATTGCTTTTTGCCAGTTTTCTGATGTGATTTCCATAATGGCTTGATCAAACAATACCTTGACATCTTTCATTTTAAATGTGGTATTGTGCCTTGCAACATATCCTTTAACTTGTGCCCATATAAGTTCTATAGGATTTAATTCGCAATGATATGGCGGTAGGCGCAGCACAGTTACTTTATACTTTTCTGCTACATCTTCTACGGCATATTTCATGAAGCGAGATTTATGTTGTTTTACTATGGCTAGTAGTTCCTTCTTTACTGAATTCGTCTCAAACTGAATACCTTTATTTGACAGCCAGTTAATAATTTCTTGCTTTCTCCAAGCTGAAGTTGGTACCTTCTCTAAGCGCCTTGAATGGTAGCTTGCATTATCCATAACCACGACCGAATCAGCTGAAAGAAATTTTAACATTTCCCCGAAGTAGTCTTCGAAGACATCCGAATTCATGTCCTCATGATAATCTCCCGTCCGGCACGACTCAAAGCTTAACAAACCTTCTTTTAAAAATCCGTCTTCGCTTCCAATGTGAGCAATTATAAGCCTCTTCCCTTTTCCCGAAGGCACTTTAATACCCGTCGAAAGGCCTTCTATGAAAGCTTGGCGAGAACTTGTTATATTTTTATCTTGCCACATTTTTTTTGACTATATAACCTTCGTTTATCCACGTCTCATCAAGATAAAAAATTTTCTTTTGCTCTCTGCGGTACTGCTTTATAGTTATCAAATATTTTCGTCTCCAGCAAACAATTTCATCACTTTCCAGTAATAGTGCCTTTCGATTGTGCTTTTCCCAGGCAAAATTCATACTTTTTAAAGTTTTCCATAAAAGTTTTCTGGATATCAAAGGAATATCGTTATCTTGGCTTATCTCGATAAATATTTTTTCAAGAGTGGGTATTTCCTTTTTAAAATAAAACGAATGAACTTTTCTTCGAATGTCACATTTGGTGTCTTCATCTAAGATTTTTATTGGTCTTCCTGATTTTCTCTTGCATGGACTTACCTGGCCTGATATCTTTCTTTCTCGCAATAATTTAAAAATCGTGGACTGTCCAATTCCAGTCATTCGGGCACATCGCTCAACACTTTCTTGCACAGACAAACTAGGGTGATCGTGTTTTATGCAATCATATACATTTAAAATTATAACTTTTTCGCAAACAGATAGCGGAGAATTTTTTACACTTCTTTTCTTTGGAGTAAATGTCCTCATTTTATAACTTTTTCACTATTTCTATATCACAATATCACTGTACGTTTAATTGGTGTAGTAACAATTACTATTATAACTCGAATGTTTAAGACACCATTACAATATATTTAAATCCTTTTTCTTAATTACCTGGGTTTAATAGGTATTGCATGATTGGTGGGCAGGGTCAAAAAGGGATTATTATAATGACATGGCACCTCGGAACTAAGTGTTAACCCTTTTTTGAGAAATCATGCTCAAGTATATGAACCCAAATTGCATATTAAATAAGTTTACAAGAACCACTAAAATTAATCTTAATCTTTTTTTAAGAAATTTTACTTACCTAAATACATGTAGGTACTTAGTTTTAGACCAAATTACTTTCCAAAAATGGCCTTTTATTATTATCTATGTCTGTAATTTTTATTATTAAGTTTAATAATCCTAAGATTTGCCTACGCCCATGGACGACAACGAAATTCAGGCAAATTTTATGACACTTCATGATTTATTACTCTACACTCTTTTGAAATAGACTATAGCAATGAAAAATTGTAAAAATAATAATTTCCAAAAGAAAAATTCAATTCCCCCTATTATTCCTTGTGAGGTCCAGGGATATGTAATTAGGTCGACTTTGTTTTCTTAAAAACTAAGCAAGATACGAAAAAAATTCAAGAGACAAAAAAGTTGTATTCCTAATTGCTTAATCCAAAGAAATAATAAAAATTGACCAAAAGTCAGTGGCGTACATTTTTAACTCAAAAATATTCGTTCAAATCCCGCTCGAGACGCCACTGGACTTAATAAATTGAATCGCGTTCGGGCTAAATTAGCTCCTTAATGTTGTAAATACCATTGCCAAATTACAACAAAATTAGGTGAAGGATATTTAAGATATTTACGAATAACTTTTTTTTTATTTATATTTCAACACCCTGTATCTTGAGAACGAAGGATTTGCGGACCCATGTTTATATGAACATTTCGTCTTAAAATTACCTAAAGGAATCGTCTGTTAAATTTATGGTACATATTTAATTAACACCCTGTATTTGTAATTCAAAGCCAAAATATCAAAAAAACGTTTTTATAAATTCATGATATGTTATAGAAACAACAAAATTGTTGAGCAAAACTTTACAAAGTTTTGGTATTTGGAAAAAATATAACAAACCTTACTACTGCTTCCTGGTAATAGTTAGCAAATATTATTACCTGTAATAAATCAGCAGAATGTTTCAAATATGTATCTAGCATGGTCTCAATCAGAATGTAAATACTGGGAGACGCAATCTTCAAGGAATTATCTTGGAACAGTATCGGAAAATATCTGTAATCTCTGGGGAAAGTCACCCATTGAGAAAGGTTGATTTTTTGCTAAAAAAAAAGAACATAACTCGACCAATGCTTGATTAATAAGACCAAAGGTCTTACTTTTGGTACTATTGTGCATCCTATCCTATCCTCAGATCTGAACAGAAGCGTTTCGAAGCTCCTCGATTTCTTCGCTTCATAAATGACGGTCCCGTCACAAACCAGAAGGGCGTTTTTTGAAGTCAGAGTCCCGTTGAGTTTGTTCTTGAGTGATCCCAGTCGCCACCATTGAATAAAGGTCGCATACATGTAGAAGAGCGTGAATATCATCGCTGATATCGTTCAGACCTCCATTTTCCTGAAATCATAAATAGAAGGAATTTAATCTCGGTTGGAATAAAATGCCGATTTTTTACTAAACAGGTACTAAATCCACAAAAAATGGCGAAAACGTTAACAAAGCAAACATATAGGGTCGTTCATTAAGCGCTTACTATTTTTGAATTTGAATGAAACAAATTTTTTTATCCGTTTGGAAGACCTATCGATGCCATTATGTGTGGAATATAATATCGTTCAAATGTCCGCCACGGCTTTTTTAGGTGAAGCGCATCCGAAACGTCCAAATTTCCATCACTCTGGCTGAATTTGACCGATGACACGGGTCACGTTGACTTTGAGGACCGCTGTGGTTTGTTGCTCATTCGCATACACCTGCGACTTAAGAAAACCCCACAAGAAAAAGTCTAACGGGTTCAAATCGCACGGTCTCGGTGGCCAGCTCACATCACCACCACGTGAGATGACCATGTCCTCAAATCGCTGGTGCAGAATACCCAATGTGACATCCCGTGGGTTTGGCTACCTATCGTTCGCGTCCCCAGGAGGGGGATAGGAGAACGGCCAAATGACTGGAGGTCCAAAAACTTCACCAAAACCTTCACGAAGGCCGCCGTGAGACACAAGGTTGCCAAAGAGAGTGTGTGTTCGGTGAGTCTTGGCCTACACCTGTCAATATAAAGGAGATGTTTCCTAGTGACCTGTCCACCTTTCTGGAAAGAACAGGATGGACGATGACCTAGGAGGACAACTTTTCGGGGTACAATGGGTCACATGTGGCATAAGTGCTGTGGGTCTAGACTCATCCTCCCACATGTCGTTGCTGTCCAGATCATCGTCCAGACCAATCTGTATCTGTAGAGTAGGGAGGGTGAGTGTAAGCCCACGCACTTAGCCACATGTGACCCATTGTACATCCTCCCGAGGAGTTGTCCTCCTTGGTCGTCGTCCATCCTGTCCTTTCCAGGAAGGTGGACAGGTCGCTGGGAGACATCTCCTTTATATCGGCAGGTGTAGGCCAAGACTCGCCTGGTCATCGCCAGATATTTCTTCGGCGCCAGCATCCCAGGGTCGCCCAAGGTGATCCTGGCAAGATTACATCCTTTGATTTCATCCCATCTCTTTAAGGATTGACCATGGGTGTAACATTTGACTAGTTCCGCAATCGTCCAGACCAAAATAAGATGATAATCGTAGATCTATAGTGCCTGCCATTGACAGTGATGGCCTGTCTGTCGCTCTCAAAGAAATATGGACTGATGACGCCGCCTGCTCAAAATCTACAGCAAACAGTGACTTTTTCGGGATGCATTAGACACTCTTGGATGTCATGTGGATTGGTATCGTAACAAATTCGACGATTTTGTTTGTTCCTGTACCCATTCATCCAGAAACGGGCCTCATTGCTGAAGATGATTTTTCGATGAAAATTCGAGTCAGTTGCCAACTGCTTCAGAGCCCATTCAGCGAATACACGTCGTTGTCTATGGTCGCTTACCTTCAGTTCCTGGGTCAGTTGAATTTTGTGAAGGTGCAGACCCAAGTCACGACGCAAACATAAACATAAAGGTATACGTCCATGGTGATTTGGCAAAACAGACTGAATAAATGACAACCAAATTGACAGATGTAGTTTCAACAAGTTGGCCATTATCCAAAGTTCCTGTTGGAAGAACCTATATAATTTTCTGATTGATTCGGCCGTTACTTAATACCGTTACGAAATACATTATCATAGATTTTCATCACATTCACACTTCATTGTGAGATAATTAATTGACCTAGTCATTAAACTCAGGTATAAATGTTCGTTAAACTCAGGTATAACTGTCATTAATTAGTTCCTAGAATATTATTAGTTTCTAGGTAGATAGTAATATTTCAAAAAGTATATATGAATCACAATGTATGTAGAATTCAGTTTGTGAGTGAACACGCTTGAAAAAGCTACTGTGCAGCGAAACACGTGTTGCGGATTTGTTAATCTGTTCTAGTGAAAATCTCACAATAAAGTGTTTTTCAAAATACATCAAGTTTAAAACAACTGACAAATAGCTGAATAATATGACTGAATTTTATCATTTTTATAGTATTAAGATGGATGCCGTAGCAGGTCCAAGTAATGTACAAAGAAAGCGGAAGTTTATGTCGTTAGATAAAGAACAGATTGTCTGTAGAGTGTACGAAAATTTAGAAAATACACTCCGTACAGTGGAAGCTGTAGCCCAGTGTTCATTTTTAACGGAAATATCCGTGTCGACAATTGAACGCATTGTACGTGAAAAAAAGGTGACTGGGATTGTGCCAGCTCCAAAAGTACATTGTCGTGGTAGAAAAAAATTGAGTTGGACGAGTAGCAGAAAATGTTGTACGCTATACCATCCATTCTTTCTTTTTTGAGAATAAAGCGCCAACCCTCGAATCCATTAGGACAAAGGAAATGGATAATGATCTCATTCCAAAAATGAGCAAAGAGAAGTTAAGGAAAATAATAAAAGAAGATTTAAAATTTATATATTCCAAACGATCCCGTGAATCTGTCTTAATAGAAAGAGGAGATATAGTCTCATGGCGACGGAGATATCTTCGCTATATTAGAGAAACGCGTTCTGCTTACAAAAAGATTTGTTATCTGGACGAAACGTGGGTGAATGCTGGTCACACAGTATCTAAGATCTAGCAAGATACTACTGTAACTAGTTATCGTCAAGCATTCGTGGACGGTTTATCAACAGGGTTACGCGGAATAACGGGTAAAGGGCAACGACTAATTGTCGCCCATATAGGTAGCGAGAGTGGCTTTTTAGACGATAGTGCACTAATTTTTTTATTCAAAAAAACGGGGGGATTGACACGAAGACATGAACGCCCAACGCTTTGAAGGATGCTTTGAATCCCTTCTTTCACGAGTCGAGCCAAATTCGGTAATAGTAATGGATAACGCTTCTTATCACAGCCGATTAGTAGAACAGCTGTCAACTATGGCCACTAGAAAAGCACACATGCAGAGTTGGTTAAGACAAAAAGGAATTCCATTTTCCGAGGACATGTTTAAGGCCGAGCTTATGAGCGTCATTAAACAGCATCGTGACAGATATCGCCAGCATGTGGTGGATACAATAGTTTGTGCTGAATGAATCACCATTTTGAGACTTCCTCCTTACCATTGCGAGTTACACCCGATAGAGTCAATCTGGGCTCAAATTAAGGGTTACGTAGCTCGTGAAAACGTGAGATAAAATTTCTGATGTCCAATGTTTGTTAGAACTCGCAATGGAACGGATACGGAAAAAAGATTGGGCTAATGCTGTAGCCCATGTGATCAAGGAAGAAGGGAAAATGTGGAGATTGGACGGGATGGTAGACACTGTTTTCGACCAAATAATAATAGATTAAAGTGTGACTGGGGATTCCTCTTCGGACGAGTCATTGGATTCTGAAACTTCATAAGCATAAGATAGGTAATTATTTCTTTGCTTTGTAGTTCTCTTTCTATTTAAAAAGAACATTATAATCATTTTGTAAATTTTTCTGTTTTTTTGAAGTACTGTATTAGGCATAATTAGAAAATGTAATCAGTTTTACCATTGACACCAGGTAGCGCCACCTACTATAACAATTTTTACGTAATTACGTATGTGTTTAAATAAATGAAAATATTATTTTGGTACGCCTCTGTAGAGTTGGTAAGAGGATTATCCGTTGGTCACTTCAAGTGCGACGTTGCTGAATCACCTTCAATTAAAAATTGTTATACTATAGTAAATGATTTTTAGTATTTACATATGTAGGAGATATTTATTGACATAATGGAAGAAATCACTTCTAATCAAATCTACAACTGACAGAGTCAAATTGTAGTAAAAACGGAAAGGTCGATGAAAAACTCCCACAAAAATTACTTTTGTTCAGTATTTTCGTTTTTTCGAACTGATGAATGAAACACTTAGAATATTCTCGAATCAGTCATATTTTTTACAGAAAACTAATAGTAGAAAACGTAAGAACTTTTTTTTAAATTAATTTTACACAAAGTGTTGTTAAACATCATTAAAAATATAATATCTAGAATTATCTTTTTTCACTTTCTCGTTTTGTATAGTTAACTGAAAAATTTGAATTTTCTACCGCAAACGAGTCGTAGGATGCAGTTCAATCTGCTATTTTTGTCGATATTGAGGTTAATGCAAATATATATTTTTCTGAAACCTTGAATGAATAATTCTTTGATAACACTATAATCAATTCGAACAGCAGTAAATAGGTCATTAATGATGGAATGTGATAACACCGTTAACTGAAGTTCGTATTGATTATTCATCGAATAATCACAAAACAAAACCGAATTTTTCAAAGAATACGCAAAACTGGTAAACAATAATCAAGGCGCCTCTCACAAACACATTTTTTTTATTCCTAATCACCACAAGGTTCAACGATCACTAGTATGAATATTAATTAACTTTTGTGTTTTCCTGAAGACATATCTGGATCTTCATAATTTTCTATTCGAAAGAAATCCTTTTAAGTTACTCAAAACAGTAGAAAAAGTTTCTATGAAGCAAATCATTTAAGGAACTAGGTTATCCTCTAAAGCTTTCACTTTTCAGGTATCCCTGCGAAGAAAACTCAATTGGCGACAAATCTGGTGATCGTAGATGTCACCCAATGCAGCTTCTTCTCCCTATCTAGTTCCGTGAAAACTGTAGCAATGCAACAGATAACCAGGTAAAATAGTTGAACCTACCTATTACAAAAACTCAGATATTGGTCCCTTTTTGGCAATGACTGAAGCTAAGGACGAGCTTCAAAAAACACATCTGAAATTTTTGACCTTCAGCTTAAAGACGTAAACATGGTGAAAATTAAAGGAATCAATTAATTAGATATTTAATTTTGTAATGCTGAAGCTTCAAAGAAGATCTGATCTGAGCTTGCATGATGCGGGTGGTTGTACTTAAGGGTTAAAAGTGAAAAGAAAAAAAATTAATCGAGCGCGTCAGATTTTCTAAGGGGGTGTTAAGTGCAACAAAAAAATCTCTCATTCAATACTCTCACGATTTCGATCTGATGCAAACTCACGGCCATTATTATAATGTGCAAAAAAATTCGCCATTTTGAAATGCTCAAGCGCGTCAGATCAAGATATATATGGTTCATCTTTATGTTTTAGACGTTTTGTCTCATAATCTGACGATTATCTAAAGGGATTAGATTAATCTGACAAAAACAATATTTTTAATTTTTTTTTTAATTCATTGAACTTATTAATTGAAAAGTTCAAGAAATAGCATGCCAATAAATGAGTGTATGTTTTTTAAGTAGAATACTTAATTTTCTATAATCAATTGAATAATCATTGAAGAAAAGGGAAATGAAACTTTCTGTTTTTTACCACTTTTATTTGTAACTAACGTTACTGCAGTTTCGTCCTTATAGGACGAAAACATAGATAGTAAGTAATTTCTCTTTTCTCCATTATGATTTTCTACCATGTAGTAACGGCTACATCCATCAATTAATTGATTAATTAATCGTCATCTTCATCACGAACGAGTCACTGTTATCAGCTGTGATGGCGTCATGGCAACATAATTCAGAGTGGGGACGGAGTGAGAGAGTAATAGATAGAGAAAAGGGAATAGAGAATAGAAACTCGGAGAGGAAAATATAGGCATCACACAGCTGCACGCATTAAACTTTATCGAGGAATTTTTGTTATTCTTGAATTATTTCCTTCAAAATATAAAAAAATAGCTACGCTCGAGAATGTCGAAATTTTTTTACAATTTTGCTGTCCTCCCCTCTCTTTACGTCACTCTCAAATTGTCAGATTACTGGAATATACACTTTTTAGCAGGTAATTAACTCACCCTACCTTAATCTGACGCGCTCGAAAATTTTTGATGATCATTTTTTTACTAATCTGATCCTTTATCCCTCACAGGCGTCCTTATATATGGGGCTCATATTTGGTGGAGGTACTTAGCCGGGTACAAGGTATCCCCCTGTATATTCATCTGCCGCGCTTTAGTCAATCCCGAAATCCCCGCTCGGGCTCCCCTATCAATATGTGAGTGGTTAATTGCCAGCTTGCCAAGGATGAGATGAACTGCAATTTGTTTTATCAAATTTAATTCATTATTAAAATTATCTGTGGACATCAGGATACTGATAAGTCTGTGGATGATGGTATGGTAAGGTATGGTAAGCTGCTAATTTATGTTGATGGGGGTGATAAGAATGGTTAATGATAATTGTGTCCGCAGGGCCGGATTTAAGGGAGGACAGTCGAGGCTATTGCTCCAGGGCCGCCACTGATACGGGTCCCCCGCAATGAAGATAAAAGAATATCCAAATTTTGACGGGACAGAAAGCTCTGATTGCAAGTTTCCATTTACTATCAATTTTTGATTTGAACAAGCATTTCAGTGGTGATACTTTTTTTTGATGTGTGATTTGAATAATTCAAGTAAACGATATAGTGCAACCTACCCTTTAATAATATAGTTATAAACTGGGAGCTAACTAATTTCGTTATTCAATAATAATTTCTGATTACCTATACAAGAATCAATACAAGATTTTATCGAGTGTGTATGATATACAAATCAAGAATGAAACAATTAGTTGGCTCCTGTTGTGCGTATGTGTTGTTTCCTGCTTTCGGCAAACAAGTGTTGCCCATCTTCACACTTGGCTGCACCGCGCTGATGAGGCCAATAGCCAGAAACACGTGTCCGCGGTTTGCCTCCCCTTTTTGTAGATTTTAAGATATAAAAATTACATTTTCTCTGGTGCTGCGACAAAATTTCAACGTCAAATTTGCATTTGACTTTTCGGCTTTTCTATGTTTGTATTTATATGCCTATTTATATTTTAAACTAACTTTGGTGAGTCCTTTCTTGATATTTTATTACTGTATAATGTTTGCATCATACTTTTTGTAGATATTCTTGATAAAGGAAAAAATACATTTCCGAAAGCTTGAATAGCTGAAAATAGTGTTTCTATAGTCCACAGAGATTGTATATATATATATATATATATATATATATATATATATATATATATATATATATATATATATATATATATACACAATCGATTGCTTCAAAAACAGTTCACTAACTTTCTTCAAAAGCTTCTGACAATTCATCTTCCCTATTCCCTGTTTCACTATCACTGTCGTCATTTAAATCAATAATGAATTTATTTCCACAATTAATATGGAAGTTTCCAACCTCCATTACAACTACAATTCCTTTTTTAATCTTTTTCTGCCAGTCTTCTTCGGTAATATTAGAAACTTCTTCTTCAATTAGTTCTATTACCTTCTTATCAAATTTTGAAAAATTATTTTTACGCCTGATGCTCGAAACCAAACTTGAGATTTGAGATGTAGATTCTCATATACATTGAAACATACTCTCTGTTTTTAAATATTCAAATACATCCGAAACCTATTCACCATCGCTATTGGAATCGCTACAGTGGAAAAATTCTGCGTTGTCACACTCATTATTACTATCAGTACTTGTCCAAGGACGCCACATGTGCACATTTTAAACAGATAACAAAAATTTCAAGTAATTGTAACTGTACCAATATCGAATTTCAACACTGAAATCGCGATCAGTTCCTGAATTGAACATTGACAACACGACGGCTCGCATTCTATTCATCACCGTAACATGACTTTGAATTTAATTTTATGACTCTTCAGCCAATCATAAAACTCGGTTAGTAAAATTCATCCAATACGAAACGCCAATGCTTCAGTCCACGTGGACTAGCTGGCAGCGGCTTTATCTCTTTGTATTGGTTTTTTTGGCCTTTGAGGGCGCCGACTGCTTTAAATATTCACAATAAAGATTACTTCGACTATACATATGCGTTAAGGAGAAATAAAATATTTAAAAAGCTCGCAAAATTCCATTCGTTAATGCGGTCATTTGACTTTTAATAAATTGTATTTGATTTCAACAAATTAATACATTCTTTGTTGAAATAATTTAATAATTTTATTTGCTGACAATGAATAAATGAAAGACTAGACAGAAAAAAATATTTCTTTTACTTGGAAAACAATTAATAAATAAGGGCCTCCATTCTTTCGTTGTCCCAGAACATTCAGACTTCCAAATCCTGCCCTGTGTGTCCGGATGGGTTGGTTTGTGGTAAATTGCGCAATCATGTTTGTTGTTGATTTTTGTAATATTGAGGTCTAAAAATTTCATTGAATTTTTGGTTTCTAGTTCTATTGTAAATTTTATGTTTTCGTAAATAGAGTTGATATATTGAAAAAATTACTGTAATCTGTAATCATCAATGTATTTCTATGAAGCAGGCTATAACATCGTAAACATACCTAAGTCAAGAAATACATTTTTTCCATGGAAATTTCAGCGAGAAAAGGGCGCAATGAAACTTATTGCGAATATTGAAAAATATTATCATGGATAATAGTATGTAATGATATACCCCCAACAATCCAACCGGATACGCCACTGCGACGCCCAAATCAACCCGATAATTTTCCATAGTTCCGTTGAACCCTGTACTGAGAAAGTCAATAAAAACGGTTAGTACCGATAAGCGAAATTACGAAAAACAATTGAATGTAAACTGCTTTGTTGTCAGTACGAGCAGAGGCATCGTAGTGGTCTGTAAGCAGCAGTCAACAAAACACAATCGCCCTCTCGAAATCGACCGGTACCTTCTAGAACATTGGTGAGCTACGGCGACTAGAGAGTTTCATGTATTCCGCGGAAAACAGCCTCAAATACTTCTGCGAGTGTGGAAATAATAATTTGTCTTCCTCGTTCCAAGCGATGAACAAACTTTTCGGAGGAAAGAAGACGAAAAAAGAAGACAATGCCGTGGCCAGCCCACCGAAGACCATCAAGCCCCTAGGTCAGTTTTGATTACTATACTCTTTCCGCGACTATTTTTTCGGTAATGCAAATTATAATGTTAATTCAACTTAAAAGGAAAAGGGCGAGAAAAAGTGACTACAAATAAAAAAAATTAATTGTGTGGTGTACCTCAAGGTACGGTATTGGGACTAATCTTATTTAACAACTTGAGCCCAACTCTAAAACCATAAGATTTGCGGATGATACGATATCGTTTCGTGGCGATGTTGACCGGTTCGATGTAAAACTGACAAATTGAAGTACTTCGATTTACGACTCTGATTTATCAATTTTCAAAAAAAGTATTTTCTTTGCCTTCGTTGTAAGATTTTCACTGATCAGTTCAAAAAACCGTAACACGTGTTTCACTACAGAATAGTTTCCTAACCCGTGAAAATACTAATTAAATTTTACCTAATTTGTGTTTTAAATAAATCAACAATAAACATGATTTTGCAATTTTCCACAAACTATCTTATACGAACATTGCCATAAAGTGCATTTCTTTAATGTCCCCCCCCTTTATTTTTTTAACGGGTCAACTCACAAAATTGAAATTTGGGATAATGAAATTAATGCATGAATAATTTATTTTGAAGTGAAATTGACAGATGAAACTATCAGGATGGCGACTGATAGTTTCCTAAAGAAAAACACATTAAGATCGATATTTTTAGAAATATTCCTTTTTATCTACCTATGGCAATTGCAACAACCCGATAAGGTTTGTTAAGTTATTTTTTGTTTATAAAAACGACAAAAAATGTCAGTACGACAATGAACATCATTGTTCAGTTAGAATATTCTCATTTAGTTTTCGGTTTTACTAGTAGAAAGGTACCACGTCAACAATCTCTAAAATGGTCAATTCTCGTCCATTGGAAGAATAAAATTAAAGCGATTTTTATTTACGGCGCGACGCGTAACTTTCACGAGACCGAAAGGATTTTCAATGAACGTTTTTCGAATCGTCCTGCCTGTAGAAAATATTTGAGGGAACTTGTATCCAAATTCACAACTACCGGCAATGTACATAACAAAAAGCTACCAGCTCATCCGTCTATTCCGGAAGAACAGCATGTGCAAATAATTGGTGAGATGGTAGTAAATCCTGAACAGTCTACTTATTCGGTCGCGAATGTTTGTGAGGTGTCTCCTTCTACTGTGTGGAGACTTTTGAAGAAAAATAGGTATCATCCATACAAAATTAAAATGGTACACCAATTAACTGAAGATGACCCTGATCGAAGAACATAATTCTGCGAAATCATGACGGAAACCATTGCAAGGCATCCTATCTATCCCCACAATATTTGTTTTAGTGACGAATGTACATTTTTTTTAAACGGCAATGTACATAGACAGACAGGACAGGACCTCTATTTATTGATCAAAATTGAACAAGGGAACTGTAGTTGAATGAGCTGGAAACTACTGTTGACCCCCTCATCACTGAAATTATCAAAGCGAATCCTAATTAATTCGATATGGATATTGTATTCCAACAAGATGGAGCACCACCATATTATTCCAGACAAGTAAGAAACTATTTGGATACTACTTTTCCCGGTTGTTGGATTGGTCGTCGAGGTCCTACAGAATGGCCAGCCCGCTCGCCAGATTTGACACCTTTGGACTGTTTTATGGAGCTATTTGAAGCAAAAGGTGTACGAAACTGAACCTGCTTCAATATTGGATATACTGTGTTCGAAAATGTTCGGCGTGAAATATCGGATAGGCTGTTTATATGTCAAGGAGTTCAACGCAATCATTTCGAGCATCTTTTGAACTGACCTCAAGCTTATTACCTCATATTATGTGGTTAAATGTCAATGTATTCAGGCAATTATTGAAAGTTCCCCCATTTTGTGGTAGATCCCCCATTCCATTCAACTTTTTTCCCAGATAGCGCCCAGTCGCCATCTTGAAAGTTTCACCTGTCAATTTCACTTCAAAATAAAATACACATGCATTAATTTTATTATTCTAAATAAAAGGGGGGACATTAAAGAAATGCACTGTATATTCATACATAATACTTTGACACACAGCATTCATTAGTATACTTCACAGAATATTGAATATCACATAGTCCCAATGTAATCTTTCAGAAAGAAATGAGTTTCATCAAACAGATTGGTGTTTACAACTGTTGCGAGGTAGATATTATTGACTCCACTCTTGAAAAAAAATATTTCAAGACACGATAAGTAAACGTTTTCAAGATTTTCACTGAACAGTTCCACAAAACCGCAACACGTGTTTCGATATACAATAACTTCTTCAGGTGTGTCTATACAAGGATGGCCCACCTAAGTCTATACTGTACTATACTAAACTACTACTATACGTGTTTAGTACTACTATGTGTTGGAATAAGAGGAGTTTTACTTTCACTTTTTGAGTCCTACCTGAAAAATCGATATCAGGCAGTTTGTTTCAATAATAATACATCGGATTTTAAGGAAATTTATCGTGGTGTACTCAAAGGCTCTGTCCTTGGGCCACTTTTATTCATTATTTATGTTAATGAGCTAAACAACTTCATGACTCCCTTCAACTGTGTTTTTTTTGCCGATGATACGTCATTTGTATGTTCGAGTCCGGATCACCACGTTTTACTGGATCTGAAGAAATTGAAAAAAAAGTTGAAACACGGTTTAGAGCCCAAAATCTGAAACTAAATAATGACAAATCTCAGAGGGTACTCGTAACGACCCGTCAGTGTGAACCACGAGAGTTACTTTGTGTTA
Organism: Leptinotarsa decemlineata; assembly: GCF_025532065.1. Taxonomy (NCBI): domain Eukaryota; kingdom Metazoa; phylum Arthropoda; class Insecta; order Coleoptera; family Chrysomelidae; genus Leptinotarsa; species Leptinotarsa decemlineata. The sequence continues at coordinate 2,184,456 of NW_027412547.1, forward strand.
CTTTGAACTCTAAATTGAATTAGAATTTTCATGTAGAACAATTAAAACATAAACTGTCAAACATATTATTTCTTCTGCGACAGCTCGGGCATATTTTAAATCACGAAACCTTGTGAACAGTTTATTTCTCTCACTGTTTCAGTTTCATATGGTTGACGCCATCTCAACTTTCGCTGTAATTTGTATCGTTTTGAATAGTCAGCCGTGACAGGCTTAGGCCAAACTTGAGAGTGACTGATGTTCATCGTTTTTACCGTTTGCGATTCTTGACCTATGCTTCGAAGTGGTAAACAAGATTTTCAGTAATACATTTTGATTAAAATTTATCACTGATTAAACTCGAAATAAAAAATAAAATCACTCAATTTCTCAAGTTAATGCGTTTCAGTTTAAAGATATAGGTACTATTTCTGGAATATTTATGTAAATTCGATGCTTGCCAAGCAAACAAGAAAACAAACAGATCCTTCATCAACAACTCTCCTTATCACATGTTGGAGCGCAATTAGACTGAAATGATATTTGATGTACGTTTGTAACAACCAGAATCGAAAGATATACCAAAATATATTTTCCCACCAGACAAAATTTCTGCTTCTTCATTTTATACACTGTATAATATTATTATTAGGTTGTTTCCAAAAGTATATAAAATCGAGAAAGGTTAATACAGTCAAACTGCTGGAAAATAATTCAATGAAAATCAAAAGATAAATAAATAAGTACCATTCTGATCATTCCCATATTGATTTCAATTTAAGAGCCATCGGTAGACAGCTGTTTCAGCCTATTAGGCGATAGAAGACAAAATGTGAAAAACCAAGAAAAGTACTTGATAGAAATAACTGCGTAAACGCAAGCGAGACATAAGTGGAACCACCTATTGGTGTGACACCCAAGTCAACTTGCCAAGTTTTTATGTCAGTGTTGTTGGTTTGACCAATCAACCGACAACTGCGGTGGCAGTTGTCGGTTGTGTTGTTTTTCCGGGTGTTCATCCGTTGTGTACTATTCGATAGTCGACGTTTCGCCATCATCTCAGATGGCATTATCAAGACGAGTTACTGCTTCGCTTACACCTCTCGAAGCGAAGCAGTAACTCGTCTTGATAATGCCATCTGAGATGATGGCGAAACGTCGACTATCGAATAGTACACAACGGATGAACACCCGGAAAAACAACACATCATATATATATATATATATATATATATATATATATATATATATATATATATATATATATATATATATGATGTGTATATATATTGAATGATGCAACTAATTTTCCTTCATTCTCAGTATTTTAATATTAACTTTCACAAAAAGGATTTGAAGCTTTATATCTTCTATTAATTATCAGCGAGCGCTTTCGACAGCTGGTCGTACTGTCATCTTCTAGGCACTCCTCAAACTGAACTTGTCATCCTGTCGTTTGCCTCTTTATACGGTCCGAACGTCTCAAGGTATTACAGGTACTTTAGGTAAATTTGCCTGTATTTGTACTGCAGCAGGTACTATTCTTTGTGTTAGATCTTCTCTAGGAATGTGTGTGGTTTTGTTTAATATATTGAATGTGAGGTATTGTTGTGTTGTGATTTGTACTTGTTCCTCGATAAGTGATTTATGACTGTTGAATTTATGGATGTTAAAGTTTTCCCAAATGTCCATGCGGTTTCCCTTGTTGACTTGTTTTATGAGTTTTATGTTCTCTGGTGGGGGGAAATTATGTTTGTTTTGTATGGCGTGTGTTGCGAGGTTTGATTTATATACTATTGAATTTTTGTATGCCTTTTTGTGCTCATTATACCTTTGGATCAGTTTTTTCTTGGTTTGGCCGATATAGAATTTGTTGCAGTCCGAGCATTGTATACTGTATATCCCGTTTTGGTCTTTGTCTTCTTCTTTTTCATAGTTGTTTATTTTTTGTGTTATCTTTGTGTTTGGCTTGTATGTGATGTTGATGTTCAGTGGTTTGAAGACATTTGTTAGTTTTTTGGTTTGGTGTCCTACGTACGTTAATGCTGTCCATCGTTGTGTTGTTTTGTCTGTTAGGGTGGCTTGATCCTTGTTCTGTATTTTTTGTTTGATTCTGTTTTCTAGTTTATCTATTGTTTTTTGGGTGTATCCGTTTTCGTTCTCTATTTGGTATATGACTTTCCGTTCTTTGTTTCGGGCTTCATTGCTGAGTGATATCCTTAACATTCTATATATGAATGTGTTATAGGCAGCCATTTTATGTGATGGTGAATGGTTTGAACTTGCGGGTATGGTGGAGCTTGTTTGTGTAGGTTTCCTGTATATTGCCATTTGAAATTGTGTTGTGTCGAAAGCGCTCGCAGATAATTAATAGAAGATATACAGTTTCAAATCCTTTTGATTGAATCTTGCAACTAAATTTCCTTCATTTTCAGTATTTCAACATTACCATTTGTTTACAAAAAATATTTGAAGCTTTAATAACTTCTACTAATTATATGCGAAAGCTTTCGATAGCAGACTGTGCTACCATCTTCATGGATCTACTCAAACTGAACGTTTTATCTTCTTGTTTGTTCTTCAATAAAATCTGTGAACACTGCGACATTCATTTTGACTCTCTGAACACCTTGGTATCTTGTATCCACAATCACTTTTAATAATAGTATAAATAACTTTTGTGTCAGTACTGTTACATTCCATAATTTGTAACTTTTTGTGTCATATACTCAATTTTTCATTTCTCTTTGAAATTCTACTCATACGAATATTTTATATATACTTTGTTTTAGCATTTACTTTTATATATTTCTATATTCCACTATTTTTAATATTTAGTCCATATATACTCTGTAATAATAGCATTTCCTGTAACTGGGTACTCCTGTTGGAAATAAATCACTTCTTTTTCTTTTATATGGTTAGAAGGCTTTAATTCAGGTATTTGTCCTATCCTGTCAAACGAATGTCTCTTTAAATTTGCCTGTATTTGGATAACATCAGGTAATATCCTTTGTGTTGTGTTTCTCTAGTCTCATTGTTTCAAGAAATGTGTGTTGTATTGTGTAGTATATTGAATGTAATGTCTTGTTGTGTTTCGATTACCTCAGATACTTGTAATAAGTCATCAAAACATCGTTTTTTCTTTCAGAAGTCAGAAGAGAGGAAGTAATGACCCTAAGGAATAGATTTCCCACGAAATTACCGGTAAGTTATATTTAAAAACTCTGATATGGGGCGGGTACTTTTTGAAACCACTCTTAATCACTCATACAGTCTATCCTCTGAATAAGGAAGACTAACGGGAAAGTTTTTCTTCCTTATTCAGAGGAATCGGGCAAATTTCGGATATGCAGTTGGTTAGTACCTCGTCCACTAGATGGAGTGACATTTTTGATGTTCACTCTAACTTAACACGGGGAATGAAATACTCTGAAAGAATTCCGATGTTCTATTATGGAATATCGTTGACTTCAGGTCGATGATGGTCACTATCTTGCACTGATGAGTGGCTAATAATCCCGAAACCGGTCTGCAAGTGTGCCTGTTCCATAATTGAAGGTCGACTCCTTCAGTTGTATTGCCAATTGCATATGCAGGACATTTTCTGTGAAGATTCCTGCACTGACGCCTGTCTTATATAATCCAACGCCCTTCGTGGTATTAGCCAGGGGAGTAGCTGTTTTCTGATAGGCGTCAGTCCATTCAACCTACTGTTTAGGTATATCCGAGACGGGCTTGAACATTTAAAGTTTATTTCTTTAGATTTGTTTACTGCCCGTCTTCAAACACATCCCACTGACTAATAAGTAAATCTGTTATGGCAATCCCCGATGACGAAAGAGAAAATCCAAAAATGAGACAAAAAATGTATTATGAGAATCCCGATGACGAACATTAAAAAAAAGTTATACCGAGTTTTAGGGTTATGGGAGAAAATTTCAACTGTGAAAATGAGATGGATGATTCGGGTTTAGGTTAGATTAGTTTAGGTTAGGTTCAAGTTATAATAGTAATAATAATGAATTTCACTAGTTCGGACTTCCATTATCTACTATATAAAATGATTTGAAATCCCTGAAACAACTTAAAAAGAAGAATTAAAAATGAATAGTTGGAAATAACAATTATATTAAGCAAAATAAACCTGAAATGAAATAATAGTGAAATAAAATACAAGTAATAGTCAACATATATATATATATATAGTGGTTTGAAACTCTGGCCATTGAAGAAGCCCACAAGAAACCTCGAATCTGGTTGAGATATGTTGACGACACCTTCATAATATGGAACCATGGCAATACTGAACTAGACGCCTTCCTGAAACACATCAACAGCGTGAGACCTTCCATCACTTTCACAATGGAGAAGGAAATCCACAACGAATTGCCATTCTTAGACGTTTTGGTGAAGAGGACCGACACTAAGTGGGAAACATCTGTATACCGAAAACCCACCAATACGGGATAGTATCTGAACCACGAATCCAACCACCATCAATCGACTAAAAGAGGAATCATCAAGACTCTATTAGACCGTGCTTTTGGGCTCTGTAATACGAAGGAAGGTCTCGAGAAGGAACTAGACATCATCAAAAATGATCTTCAACGGAATGGCTACTTCAAAGCGATGGTAGAAAAGATTTTGGCTAAAAGACAACAGGAACCTCGCAAGGAAGAGAAGCCGTCACAACCAGTGCTTGCACTTCCCTTCATCAAAGGATTATCGGAGAGGATAAAAAAAATTGGTTCCAAGTACAACATCAGAATCTGCATCAGAACCAGGCCACCAAACGCAGACTGCAATTCCAAGAATTGCATTTACCGGATACCCTGTGAGTGCGGAAAATTCTATATTGGTGAAACTAAGAGGCCATTGAATATTCGCATTGCCGAGCACAAGAAACACACACAGCGAGGGGAAATCAGCAAATCAGGAATAGCAGACCATGTTTGGAGCCATCAACACAACATCAAGTGGTCCCAAGCTGAGCTCTTGCACAGAAAGGAACATTTGTTTAGGAGAAAATTCAAGGAAGCCGCATACATGTTGTCCAACAACGTATTCAGCCAAGCTAGCGTAGAAATACGCAACATATGGAAACCCATCATCAAGCGAAAAATGGCCAACTCCCGCCAAAACGGTGATCTCCCACGGAACCAGTGAAGCGGAAAATGGAAAGCGACCTATAAATAGTCATCTCTCGGAGGAATCAGGCCAGTCATCACCCGAAGACGATTGTAAATACTAACAATCGAAACGTCGTGAACTAACGTAACTTGGATTCTCTCCACTTTTTATTTTTATTTTCTTTTTTCATTTCTTTATTTTTATTTATTCAATTATTCAATTTTTACTTGTATTTTATTTCACTATTATTTCATTTCAGGTTTATTTTGCTTAATATAATTGTTATTTTCATTTTTAATTCTTCTTTTTAAGTTGTTTCAGATATTGAAGAGAAGTTCGATTAGAGTACCTCGACTTAATACATAGTGTGTGTTTAAAAATGAACTATAAGTGCTGTAAACTCAAACCATTTGTGCATTATGTATGCACAAAATGTTCCAGTGTGTTTCACAGGAGTTGTATTCTACAAAATTACAAAAATAAAGTGAGGTTCGTGAAAGATAACAAGATAATCTGTTGCCAAGAGAGTATCTCCATAAGTGTCCTGGAAGAAGAAACGAGTCTATTAGAAAAAACAATTAGTGACCTTGCAGAAGAGGGAACAATGAAGGACAGGTACATTCAAAAATTGAATAATGAAAAACAAATTATTATCGAACAAGCCTTAGAATCAGAAACAGAAATGAATACACTTTTAGAAGCCCAGAAAAAACTTATCCTAGAGATGGAGAGACAAATAAAGGATTTAAAAAAAGATCTGTCTGAAAAAGTGACATTAGTAAAAACAATTGAAACACAAACATATGTTTGTCAAGTGAATCATCAATCCACAATGACTAACTCAACTATTTCCAGTGGCGTAGATATTGAGGATTTTGTAGGGGAACATGTAATGGCTGAACAAAAAAAACGAAGAGAAATTGGAAAGAGGAGAAGATGCTACAAAATAACTACAAGCAAACGTAACAAAAATGGAAAAGTACGTAAGAGGCCAATCAACAGAAACAATAAAAAAATAAAAAAACGCACGAAAGAAGGACTCTTGGAGCAACCAGTTCTGCATGAAACAAATATTGATAGTGACATCGAAAAATTGGAGCAGCAGGAAGGCACGAGAAAATATGAAAAGGAAATTATGGAAAACAGTAGATGTTTAAAAATTGGCGAGAGACAGTCAGTAACAATGCCAGGAAAATCAAATTCAAAGATTCTGATCCTAGGTGATGAATACGCATCAGGGTTTTCCGAAGTATTGAAGAAATTTATGGACAATCCTTATTATAGTGTTTTTGAAATCATCAAGTTGGAGACGGAATTATCGACTTTGACAAGGGATATTTTTGATAACACCGTAAGTTACGGTCAAAATGACTATGTTATAGTGATGTTCAGCACTAAGAACATCAGTAACTGTAAAACCTTAAATTTAGCATTGAAAAATATCTTACCCATAAGCAAAACGACAAATATTGTACTACTTTCAGAATGTAATGATCCAATAGATCACATTATAAATGATAAATTGAGAACCGCTATAAGCCGTTTCTCTCGACTTAATAGAAATGTTTCTATTGTACTCTTTGTCGACAGAAAACAACAGGGAAGTAAATTAAAGATTTTTCATAATCTTAAGAACCATTTAAATACGTCAAAATATAGTAATGTTGTTTTAAAAACAATATGTAGGACTGAGATAGGCGAAGATGAACATGACAATACAGTCGTGAGTATAGATACAAGCTCAGCTTATGATGACTCAGTAGTAAACTCAGAATCCTGTTCTGCTGATCAAGTAGAAGAGGACTCTTTTTTAGATATAAAAATTGTAAAAACGGTACATCTCTGATGCTCTTGAACATTCAGTCAATAAGAAATAAAGTAGATGAACTCTATATATTCTTAGATGACCATAAGTTCCCTAATATTGTTTTGCTAACAGAACACTGGCTGGAGATGGAAGAGCCTCTGCACGTACCAAATTACATTACTATTGCAAAATATTCGAGGCAGAACAGCCAGCATGGGGGCACATTGATCCTCATCAACATGGATTTTATTAAAAATAATTATTTCACTGAGATTAAAAACTTTGATTGTATGTTGGCTGAGAAGGAGTTCGAATTCTCTTGTATATATAGTGAAAATCATAAATTATTTATTATTTGTCTATATCGTTCCCCATTATCCAGTGAAAATCGTTTTTTAGAAAGATTGGAAGTCTTGCTATCACAGATTCCTTATAATGCGACTGTAATTCTCACTGGAGATTTCAATATAAATTTTAAAGACAAAGCCTCAATGTCAACAAAATCGTTAGAAAATTTATTAATCAGCTTCAATTTAGAGATGCATGTTGAATTGCCAACACGTCACTCAAAATATTCTAGTTCTATAATTGACTATGTTTGTTCTAACATGAAGGGTATCAAATGCGACGTCATCAATGCAGGTCTATCGGATCATGAAGCAGTAATGTTTTATTTACCTCAGACATTTGAAAAAAGTAGTAGAAAAAAATATATGGGTAGGATATTTAGCAAGAAAAACTTTGATGGATTTAAGAAGAATTGTAATATGCTCAACTGGGATCAAGCAATGATATGTAAGGATCCTTTATCCAAATTTCATTCAATTCTTTCTGATGTATTTAATATAAGCTTTCCTCTTAAGCTAATCAAGAAAAAAGCTAAAAAACCCTGGTTGACAAAGGGTATCAAAATTTCAGCGAAAAATCTACGATCCCTACATATGATTAGAAAATTTGCCAATGAAAATGAAATCTTCACTTCTTTTTATAACAGGTATAGGTCCATTTATAGAAAAACCTTGAAAATGGCTAAGAAGGTATACTATAGGAACAGAGTAGAAAATGCAAGTCACAGGCAAAAAGAGAGCTGGAAAATTGTCAATGACTTCAGAGGTAGAAACAACTCTGCTCCTGTGAAAACAAATTTAGAATGCAACGATATCAATGAATATTATTGCTCAGTTGCAGAAACTGTTTCTAAACAGATTATTTCCTCAAAGGATCCACTGATTTATTTAAATCACATCTCTGTTTCTGAATCTTTCTTTTTCACGCCTACGGATACAGTTGAGATGAAACAAATCTTTAATGAAATTAAAAATAAAAATGCATCTGGGTGGGATGACTTATCTATAAAAATATTTTCACATCTTCCCGACTCGGCTATTATGGTACTAGTTGAATCAGTAAATGTTTCATTTGCAACAGGAGTTTTTCCATCATGTTTAAAAAACGCAATAGTAATTCCAATACATAAGGGGGGTGATACTGATAATCCCGCAAATTTCAGACCAATTTCAATGTTACCCACACTTTCAAAAATAATAGAGAAACTCGTGAAAAAAAGAATAATGGCCTTTCTGAATAAGCATAACACTATTATTTCTACACAATTCGGATTTCAAAGAGGGAAAGGAACAAATGATGCAATTTTCAACCTTCTTCAAAACGTTTACCTGAATCTGAATGATAGGGAAGTTGCAGCAGCAGTTTTCTGTGATCTGACAAAGGCTTTCGACTGTGTTAATCACAAAATTCTGTTGCAAAAATTAGAGAAATATGGGTTTAGAGATGTAGCAATCCAGTGGTTTGAGTCTTATTTATCCGGACGGAGTCAAAGCGTATTTCTTCAAGGCAACTTATCACACAAATTAGAAATTAAATGGGGGGTACCTCAAGGATCAGTTCTGGGACCCACCCTTTTCTTAGTCTATATAAATGATCTAGCCTCAATTGATATTTCCGGAGAGTTCACTCAATTTGCAGATGACACCACAATACTTTGGCATGATAAAAATGGCACACAATTGCATCAAATGATTGAGAATGATATTAGAAAAGTTAAAGATTGGTGTGATGCTAATAGGTTGTCTTTCAATATATCAAAAACTAACATCCTAACTTTCAAATGTAATCTTCAAGAACTTCATATAGGAAATCAGGTGATAAGTTATATGTCGGAAACAAAATTCCTGGGTTTATATATAGATGATAAATTGAAATTCGAAAGTCACATTGAAAAACTCAGAAGAAAATTGGCATCAGGATGTTTCGCTGTAAGAACCATTTCATGGGAACTTGGTATAGATATGGCAAAAAGTGTGTATTATGCTTTAATCGATTCACATTTGAGATATGGAATCTGTTTTTGGGGATCATGTAGTCGATATGTCTTCAATATGATTTTTGTTTTGCAAAAACGAGCAGTAAGGTATATGTGCAAAGCTAAATTCCGGGATTCTTGCAAGCCACTCTTTATAAAACATAAAATCTTAACATTACCTTGTATTTTTATCTTAGAATCAGTATGTCTCATGCATAGCAAATTTAAAAACAAACCTCATGAATTGTCTCAATACAACACAAGACAAGCACTAAATATAACCTTACCAATTCCAACATCGACACAAATAAAAAATTCCATATTTTATAATGGTAAAAAATTATTCAATCACCTACCAAATGAGATAAAAATTTTAGATAGCAAAAAACAATTCAAAAGTACCGTAAAAAAACTTCTATTGACGAAGGCTTTCTACTCATTAGATGAATTCTACTGTATGAACTTTTAATGCGTGAAATTCGACTTCGTTATACATTATTATTTAATTTGTTTCAGTGATACTTATATTTTATTTATATTTATATGAACTTCATTTTATATTTACACCTCTTTGTTGTTAATATTCGTACAAAGCAAATTTTTATTGTGACAATTTTAATATTTTATGTACATGCATTGTATAATTGCACATGTTGTTGTTAAGTGTTTTAGAGTTATATATGTATATGTGTGTGTATGTGTATGTATGTATATGTGTATATGTATGTATGTGTATATATGTATATAAAATTGTGATCATTTTTATTATTTTCATGTACTTATATTTCATATTTTGTATTTTATATTTCATATTTCATATTTTGTTGACCAGTACGAGGATAATGTATCAAATTTCCTTTGACTCAGATGTGCGTCTATCGTAGTCCAATTATAATTATTATCACTTTTTCTACCTCACTATTTATCATATCGATATATATCTAAAGGTGATTGTTGTGTTATTTTGTTCTTTTATTTTGTAAACGACTTTGTCAATGAGAATTATGTTCTTCAGACAATAAAGTATATTTAAAAAAAAAAAAAAAAAAAAAAAAATTTTATATAGTAGACAATGGAAGTCTACTGGAACTAGTGAAATTCATTATGAAACATTGTCAATCACCTTCAAACAAAAGTAATAATAATAACTTTTTTTGAAAAATTGAAATGTTGAGCTAACTTCGGGGACTTTCTCTCCGATCGAGACAGAGAACGGTTGTGCCGATAACGACCGTCCTCAAAGATGGCACGTAGATATCATGGTCGGGAAGGAGTCCAAAAATGGGGTGTTTTTAAAAAAATAAGTCCAAATGAATATTGAAGTGAAAGACAACTTGAGAGGACTCGCGGCCCCCTAGTAAAAAAATGAAGTATTTTTATAAAAAAAAAAGCGGACGAAGCTTCTGTTCACACAGAAGGAGTCTGGCCAAATGCGCTCGACTGAGAAGCAACGACCACATAAATTAAAGAAGAAGAAGCTAACTTCAGGGTGTCGGTTTTTCGTGACCGTGACTCTCATCATTTTTCCTAACGCCCCAAAAGAAATATAACTTCAAAAACTTGAACACTTATGAGAGACCTCGGAGGGTGGGAGCAACATGGTCTGTTGTGAGATAATGAATGCGACACTTTTGGATAGTATCCTGCGGTGAACACTGCTAAGGAACACATAACGACTTTTCAATGTCGATATCGAAGATGATCTTTGCAGCAGACCATCATTAGAACCCTCATTTATTTGTATTAAGCTCAGATTTCTCTTTCAATCCTATATACGCCGTCTTCATAAGGAAAATCGTCATGTTCACTTCTTAAGAAGGGGTTATTACGAGTAAAAAATATTAGATTTAGAAGGTAAGGTTAGTTCCAAAGTGAGTGGGTCTATTCTCAAACCTATTCACACTCAACCAAATAAACACAGCTTCTTAACGAAGCTGATTATTTAGTATGGTGAGTGGTCTTTCAGGTAGATGGTAAGAGTACGGCTCTGCCGTACTCTTGATTGATTTGGAAGATCGAGAAAACATTTCTCTTAAGAAAGGATTGTTTTGAATAAAAACAAACATCTAAAAATGTTCAAACATTTTTCAGTCATGAGTCAATGCATTTGGGATGAATAATGTCATTACCCTTTTTGAGAAAATAATTATTTTTCTATGAATTGATTGAAAAGTGGTTTTTCCGAAAATATAATCCATTCATTCTAATTGTAACTATATTTTTCTCTTGTAGGTTATAGTTCAGAGATTTTCGAAAGAGCACCATTTGCCACACATCAATAAACAAAAGTTTCTGGTACCTAAGGAATTAACGATGTCACAATTTATGATCCTTATCAGGTAAGAATCGTATGGCCAGTGTTGTACTTTGAAGTACCGATACTTGCTAACTTATGACTTAGAAACTGACATCTATTTTGAAAAACAACAAAGTTATCAGTATCAACAGATTTTCAGTAACTGTAGATTTCAAAATTGGCACGAATAGTTTCACGTTGGAAAAATAAAAACATTGTCATTTTTCAATTTTTTGTCAACAAATTACTTAGTTTAATTCTTTGAAAAGAATTTTTTCAATATTACTACCGATCCGTTTTTTTTAATCACAAATTACACGAAAATGATTTTGAAACATTTTCATCTGATATTAATAAAAAAAATTGTTATAACAATATAATTTGAATATTTTTTTAAAACATAATATTTGATGCAAACTATTATTTAAAAAAATATTCGTTTCTTAAAAAATGTTGTTATTGCTCAAAAATGCATTTGTTAATTATTCATTTTTCCTGCCACTTGTAATTAATATTAAGAAACCATTTTTTTTATTCATAATTTATCTCGCTCTTTGGTAACTGAAAAAAAAACGATCTTGTTTTTATTTATATTTTCATTGTTTATTTAATTGACAATTTGTTATGACAATGCAACAAAAAAAACCATGTATTATTTCTTGAGACAAAAAAAATCATTTCTGTTCTCTTTTACTCATCATCATTCTCACCTGGTTTTTTTATGTTTAAACTTATTATAACTTATGAACTAATTGAGATACAATGAAAAAACTAAAGAATTATTCATTCTCTATTGATTGAAGAACAAATTTAGCCCAAAATTCAAACGCTTATCCAATTATTCATTCCATTTATTATAGCATTTGTTTATAAAAAAAATCAGAAATTTTTTTCAATTTTTTTGTTTAAATGTCTTATAAACCATAATAAATATGACTATATCACCCATATAACACTTTTTATCAGACATAGATTATTTGCTTCTATTCATTTTAATACGAATAATTTATGTTTTCAGAAACAGAGTTCGAGTACACTCCCACCAGGCTTTATACCTCATGGTAAACGAAAAAGTTATGGTCAGTCTGTCCTTAACAATGGCTGAAGTCTACTCCAACCATGCTAACCCTGATGGATACCTCTACGTCACTTACGCTTCACAGGAGGTCTTCGGTGGTAGCTAAAGAGATTGCAAAAACATACAACACTTTTATCAAAACCAGCGAATCTGAACAGAATTTTTCATGTTAGTTCCTTTATTATTATGCTGTACATATACTGGTTGTATTTTAAAAGACTGCAAAGATTTATAGGAGTACTGCGAATTTTATAGACTGAGGTTAATTTACAATTACATTTTATCTTTGATGAATGTTTTGTTTTATTCCTTCACTTGACTTTATAGTCTACTTCACTAGGTAAAAACTGAGATACTTAAAATTGAGGAACTTCAAATTGTGAAAAATTATATAAGGCATTGAATATGTAGACTTCAATTAGTGAAGACATGTCTGATACAGCTATAGGAATGATCAAAATGCTCAAAAAGTGGATGCCTCACGATTTGACAGGAGGAGACATTGAGGACAGTGGTTGGACACCAATGAGCCACCCAGAGACTGCTTTCTATTTTTGATGTTCAAGGTAATTTCTCTATCAATCCCACAGATGGCGTTTTCATAAGAGGAGTCATCATCACTACTTCTAAAATTGCTTAATTCAAACTGTCACTGACAATACTCCTTTTTTCAGTATTGCTGACTGTGTTTAGTTTTTAGTGAAATTCTTAACGTTTCGGCGATACGAGTAGTTAGCATCATCAGGAATACAAAGATAAATGAAATCTATTATGAATCAAACTGGCCTTTTCAGTATTTTTTTAAATAATGGAAATTTTAAATATAAAATTTAAAAGATGTTCACAACACTTTCTAATGCCAAACATGTGAGTAATAAGTGTTATTCATCCTTTATTTTGAATTTCTTTCACGAATGTTTTCTTATGAATGAAGAATATGATCAGAAATCAAATCAAGGAATATCGATTGTAAATGTAGGCATAGCAGAGTATTCGGTACTTACAATGTAAATTAGATGAACAATTCTTTTATAGAGATGTTATGGTACAGTTTGGCACAAGTTTGCTGACTTTTGAAAGGGGTATTCACATAATATAATATTCCCTTCTAGTACAACCAAATTACAAAATCGTGTAATGAATTTCACGAATTTTATCGCTCTTTCTGACAAAAATACTAAATAACATGAAGTTAGCATTGCATAAGCCAAAAGACGTCTTCTTCTGTTCTTCAACTTGCCCATTATCCAGTCATTTTTGCATTGACTAATGTAACAAGGTGGCGATGACTACGTCAAAAAAAAACTGTCAAATTAACATCTCTAAAGAATAATTCATTCATTACTTCAACTGAAACTCTCTAGAAATTTCAACCGAGACAGTATTGTTGATGAAAACAATCCGTTTTTTGAAAGATAATACTAGATCAATAATCGAAAGAAATGAATTTTGAAAGTTAAATCAGGTGCTATTTGAACGGATATCCAAAACGAATTAGGAGAATCGAGGGCGTTGTGTGTGCAATTGTTTCTGTTTAAAAAAAAATCTGTTTAAAATCTGTTTTTCTGTTAACCAGCTGTCGCACCCCAACGATCGACAACCCTCAGAAGTCGAAACTTGTGTGAGCTAAGGGTTAACGAGGTCTTACCTTTTAACGTATTCTTGTGATGTGTAAATATTCAGTCATGAGGAACTAGATAAACCTATGGCGATGTATTTGTAGAAGAAAATTACACGGTCCGAGATCGAGACTCCACACAGGGTGGTTATTTGAACTACCAGCGATCTTAATTCAAAAACTGGATGGAGTTGAGAAAAAACATATTTAGAGAGAAAACAATTGCGAATAAGAAAACAATACGACGCTATTTATAGAAACAGAAAATAAGCCAGGTAAGTACTTACGCTGAAAGATTTCGCAACTATTTGGAAAACTGGAAAGTCATAACACATGAAAATGCTGTTCTAATTCCATTCAATTTCCGAACGTATGCTGTTTATAAAACAGTTCATTACTCTCTTACAAACAAATCAATTGGGAGTCACTGTTTTATTCTAAATTTGAAACACCTCAATAGGTAAATAGCTAGCTGCTCCACATTCGAAAATTGAGGAATTCCGAACAGTGGAAACAGTGTTTTTACAAAATTGCTCAAACTTGCTGTAAAGTTTTTGATATTGAGAAGAATTACATCAATATAGCTCATCCAAATAATATTTTGATAATTTCTAGAATAGAAAATGAATGTAGAAAAGACACGTTGGTTATTGTGACAGTTTTATTATAGGAATTAGGATTCCTGATCTTTTTCGAGAAAAGTAATTTGTTTCCAATTCGAAACGTGTGAAGTTTTTGGGTTTTTTATATAGTACAAAAAATGACAGTTACTTTACCTGAAGAAAGAATCTCCAAAATTATCAAAACTATTACAGTACGCAAAATTGCAAAATTGACTGGGACGTTAGTGGCATCATGTCCCGTTGTAACTGAATTATGGATGATTGCATGCCATTAGGAAGAAAATAATATTTACAGTTGAAAATAATGGAGGAAACTATAACGGAATAATGAACATTTCAGACGATATCAAATCTTAATAGTTGTGGTGGAAAACTCATATTCATTTAAACGGATACATTAAATCCATAATGAAAAAGATAGGAATATTTCTACATAATGTTGAATATTGAGAAATAACAGCTGCTTTATACGGTTAACAGTTATTTGTTAAAAACCCAAACGATATTCGAATCCTTTTGAGAATTAATAACATTGAAAGCAATATCCTGTGTCAATCACAAGGGAAGCGTGAAATCTACACAATTAAATTCAGTTACAAGGTGTTTATGATGTACGACGTACCATGGTGTTTGCATCTTACATATCACCAGATGAAAATAATGAAGCGGACAGAAAGTCATGTTCTTTAGCTATCAAGACTGAATATGAACTCGAAAATTGAGCATTACATGAAATCAAAAAATATTTCGGAAAAACGAATATTGATTGTTTCGCTACAGAATTGAACACGACATATGAAAGATACATGTCGTGGTTTCCAGATCCGGGAAGGGATATTGACTGTTGACGATGCATGTTTATATAGGTCATTTACTGCATAATGTCGATAGTAGCATCCTGCATTAAATTTGAAACTGAGGCAAAAAAATGTATTGCAGTGTACGTTATCACGGATGGTAGAATATGCGGTCTTCTACCAGTGATGTTATTTCACGTTCCTCTTCTCCCACTTCAATATTAAGATATCTTTCAACGGTGTATCTAGGTGCGTTATCCACTGAACTATGTCGTTTCAACAAGGTACGAGCGTGAGACACATCCTAAACTAATTAGTAGGTAATTGAATAGCCAAATTGACTTCGAAAAGAAAATACCATTTCGAAACAAGACAAGCAAGTCTTGGGAATGAAACTTTTTGGCTTTACTTCTCCATCTTCTTATACAAAAAATGTGAGAATCTCCCATAACAAAACTTATCTCACACGCAGATTCCATACTGATAAAACCAAAACGGTGTAGTTACTCGCTTATCATTTGAAAACTTACAACTCATTCGATTATGCTTTCATATTTTCCGTAAGAAATATTTGCCTCTCCATGCATCTATCCTTTTTTGGTTTGTTCGTGAATGTTCTCTTTCTGAAGACCAATCCAACTTGTCATGTTTATAAACTATGACTACTGTGAGTGGGTATAATGGCCTACAAGCCAAATCCAATAGCCAAGAAGAGAAGATGACTACTATGAGTGTTTTCATATTCTGTCTTCTGTCAAATTTTGATTGGATGAGTTTTTAAGATTTCCTTGAGTTAAATAATAATAAAAATCGAAATTGATCTGAAAGTATTTGTAATGGACATACAGCTTTAAATTTACAATTTAGCGTAAGAGCAGCAGATAATAATGGTGGGTAGTGTGAATATTATCAACAAATAGGTTATGTTCTTTTTATGTTTAGGATCCAAACCTACCGCCTCAAGGATTTGTTCCTCCTCCGGGAATCGGTACCCCGCCACTTTTGCCCCAAGTCCCAATGCCTGGAATGGGAGGGTTTGCTCCTATTATTCCCTCTTTTAGTGTACCTCCGCCAGGATTTGGGGGATTTGCGCCGCCTGGGGGATTGCCGGCAGCTAACCCAGCTAACGAATGGACCGAGCATAAGGCTCCTGATGGAAGGACTTATTACTATAACTCCGTTACCAAACAGAGTTCCTGGCAGAAGCCTGACCAGTTGAAGACACCTGCAGAGGTTAGGTTTCTGTTTCATAGCCAGTTTATTTAAATATACCTAAGAACTGAACCTAATAACTATACTTAAGAAAAATGTATTGTTTATGTACATGGATATGACAGCAGTAAATATTTCAACTGGGTGCATACTATTACCACTGGATGGGGATATTATTTGGTTACACAGCTTGCACGTTTAATTAAAAAACACCATAATTTTTGCTCAAAATTCAATATCTAAATAAATATCTAAAATTGGAATAGTTTGCCTTAAATGTCATAACAATTATAATTGTATATGAATTTAATAAATATTTTTGAATAGTTCAATATGCAAACACACGCCACTCTAGATAATAAAACAACCAGAGTGGTCTTTGAATCTATTGATTGAGACCCATTTGTGATATAACAATAGGACGAACTCGGTAAAGTATTATAAACCGGCCTATACCAGCTGTGGCAAATCTTAACGATATCAAAAAATTTTGTTTTAGCACTCCAATAGTGCTATGCATTTATAATGAGCATTTATTACTTTTTACTATAAAGAAACAAAGTATGGTTTACTTTCTCATTTTTCTTTAAATTGCTTCATTTTCTGTTTCTAATTTTTCCTCTCTTCCATTCATTTCTATTTTCATTGTTTGAATTTCTGCTTCGGTCAATGAAATTTTTCTCAACAGCTGTTTTATCTTCGTGAATACATTCAATCATCACAAAAATTATAAGAGAGAGAGAGAGAGAGAGAATATGCATTATTGTATACATGATAAATCATGGTTACAAAGCTTAAAAATAGTACAAAATAATACATATAAAATATTAAAATCAGTACAAGGTGTGTGTACACACACACCAACAGACATACACATATATATATATATATATATATATATATATATATATAAATATATATATATATATATATATATATATATATATATATAAATATATATATATATATATATATATATATATATATATATATATATATATATATATATCAATCTGGATAACAATGTGTGAAATTATGAATCATATACCTAAACCACAATATCGCTTTACGAATATTTAAAAATATACAACTACAACTATGATAGCGTGTCACTGAAATATTACTCAAGGTGGTAATACGGTCTAACAACCAAAATATTTTTTACAGCTTTTCTGAACTGCTTAAGAGGTATAATGTCTTTAATTTCACCAGGTAAATGATTGAATATTTTTCATCCATTGTAAATGAATGAATCTTTAAATAAAGTGGAAGTCGGTCTCGGAAGTTTAATATTATTATCTTGTCTAGTAGTGTAATGAACTTGGGGTGACCCAAATCTGTCAATATGTTTCTTTATTAATATAACAGTTTCAAAAATGTATAAAGCCATTACAGTTAAAATTCCGAATTGTTTGAATAAAGGTTTGCAAGAGTCGCGATAATTAGCTTTGGACATATATCGTATAGCACGTTTCTGTAAAATCAGAACACTATTAAAGAGATAACTACTGCAGCTTCCCCAAAATGCAATACCGTAGCGCAAGCGGGATTCGATTAAAGAATAATAAATCAATTTTGCCGATTGCAAATCTAATTCCTTGGCTACCAATTTAACAGCAAAACACCCAGATGATAAGTTTTTCCTTAAGCTAAAATATGTTCATCAAATTTTAGCGTACCATCAATAAATAGTCCTAAGTATTTAGTATATCCCTTACTTTCAATGCTACTTACTCCAATATTGATATCATTAAGCGTACATTTGAAAGTAATTAGATTTGTTTTTTTAATATTAAAAGAAAGTATATTACACTCACACCATTTGGAAATTTTGGATATATCTTCAATGATTATTTTATTTAAATTCTGGAGAGACGGACTGTGCCAGATGATGGTAGTATCATCGGCGAATAATGTGAATCTACCGGATATATGTATACTTGTCAAATCATTTATATATAATAGAAAAAGAACTGGACCTAGGACAGACCCTTGTGGAACGCCAGATCTAATTGTTTCTAATGAGGAAGATTCTGTAGACTTGACAATTTGATTTCTATTTAATAAGTAGGACTCAATCCACTGGTATGAAAGTCCCCTAAAACCATAATAGTTCAGCTTCTGCAGCAGTATTCTATGATCAACACAATCGAAAGCCTTGGAGAAATCACAGAACACTGCCGCAACTACCTCACCCTCATTGATTTCAGTATAGATATCATATAGTAGGTTAAAAACGGCATCGATTGTATTTTTATTATTTTGGAAACCAAATTGTGAATTGCTGATGATATTATGTTTGTAGAGAAAGTTTATGATTCTTACTTTCACCAATTTTTCAATGAGCTTAGCAATAGCAGGAATAAGTGCGATTGGACGGTAGTTAGAGGGATCATTAGGGTCACCTCCTTTATGTAATGGTACTATTACTGACGTTTTCAATTGTTCCGGAAATATTCCAGTGTTGAAAGATTGGTTTGTCAGGTGAACGAGTGTTTCAAGTGCTTCATCAGGAAGGTTCTCAATAATACTTATGGAGATTTCATCAATCCCAGATGTTTTTTTATTTTTGATTATAGATACCATTTGTTTTAGTTCTTGAAGTTCCGTTTCATGCAAGACAAAGGTTTCTACTACTTTGAATCGTTCAAAATTCTCTAGGGGATCATCATTTGATGTTATGTTTTTTTTTATATTACCAGCGACTGAGCAGAAATAATTATTCAAAGTATTAGGTGAAATAGGTAGATTATTATTTCTAGCCGATTTTCCGCTAAGTTCGTTAATTATTTTCCAAGTTTCAACGGTTTTATTATCCGATTCGATTATTTTATTTTTATAATGGCACTGTTTAGCCTGTTTAATTATTTTCCTATACATATTTCGATACTGGAAGAAATAGTTGTGAAAACTTTCATCTTTGGTATATTTTCTTAAATAATGCAAGCAACGCAAATTTTTTTCTGATATTTAAATACCTTTAGTAATCCAAATTTTTTTCTTAGTTTTAATTTTTCGAATTGGAAATGATTCGTTGAAGACATATAAAAGGGAATTATGGAACTCTGAGAACTGAATATTTTCATGGAGTGAAAGAATCTTTCCCCAGTCGATGTTTGAACATTTTTTTACTTTTACTAAATATTCTTCCTAACCTATGATTCTTTTGATTCTTGTCCAAGCTAATATTTAAGATACACATTATGGCTTCATGATCAGAAAGGCCTGATGGTAATTCTTTACATGATATAGAATCATCATTCATATTAGAGCAGATGTAATCAATAGTTGATTCTGAATACTGTGAGATTCTTGTTGGGAGTCAATATGCATCATTAGGTTATATGAATCAAGGAGATTATTCAAATATTGTGTTTGATGGGAAGTCTCACTGTAATTAATATTGAAGTCACCAGTTAATATCATAGTAGAAAAAATTGGTAACTGATCAAGAACCTGTTCCAAATGATTGAAAAACAGGTCTATATCAGATGATGGAGCCCTGTAAATGCATAAAATATACATATTGATTTGCTTGCAATATATAACTGAAATCTCAAATGATTTTTCAATAGTTAAACTTGTAAAATTTATGTTCTCAAATCTTAGCTTCTCAGAAAGAGATTTTTTAATAAGTATTGTACCACCATGAAGAAATTCAGATCTGCAGTAAATTGATAAAGTTAAATAATCAGCCAAGAAAAAAAGTTCGTCAGCTTTTAGCCAATGCTCAGTTAATAAAAGAATGTCAGGTTCACCTATACTAGTCAAAAATGCATAAAGTTCATTACTCTTGTTCCTAGCTGATTGAATATTAAGTAACATCAAGGACATTGACTGTTCACTCCTGACTTTACCTATAAAAAAGGTATAGTTTTTGATGAACAATAAGTATCAGTATTCTTGAACTGTTCCTGAGTGATTCCTGTCACACAGCAATCATTACTTGATAATAAATTGATTGTTTCTAAATCCCAATTATCAATGAGGTCCATTAGTGCTTTGGCAATATGAGGTTTTGGAACTTTTTTTAGTGAAAATCCATCATTGTTGTAGTTTTTTTGCGAATAACATTGCACTCAAAGAATCGTGCTGTACAACTGCTAAGTCTAGAGAGATATTTTTTGAAATTCAAATTACTTTCATAAATTTCTTGATTTATATGTGCAATGTCGTATCTAAATGGCTCTGAAATAATTATTCTTCGGGTGTGAGCAGATTGTTCGACGAATTCCTTAGCTATCATCTGGTTAACTTGATTTGTCCACAGAATGACAATATCGTCGAGGGTGGAATTGTTAGATAATTGGAGCGCAGTTCGAGCTAACTCTCTATCACAGGCTCCTTGCTTCACAATAGAAGATACAGAATAAAATAACGTTTTATTAGACATGTAATGAGTTAAGTCTTTACCATGGACATTCGATACTATCAAAATTCTTCTTTTGGTTGTTTTCAAAGAGGTATTGGTTCGTTGACATGTTATTTCAGGCTTACGAGGGTGAGTGAGTGTTGTTATATTAATGTTCCTACCTTCTATTTCGTTGTTGTAAGTCGTCTGTTTCAGTTCAAGTAGCTTCAGTTCCTCCACATATGCCATATTGTCCATTGTGAGTGTTTCAATTGATGTTAGCATATTATTTTTGATGATGTTGAATTCTTCAATTTCATTCATTAATCTTTGTAGCTCTTTAGATATTTCCTCATTTTTATCAAAAAGCTCTTTATTTCTTTTCAGCATAGCTACGTTTTCTATCTTCAGCTCATCAATATTCCTTTTATATTCGTTTATGTCCTTGATACAGCCTTGTTCCGTATCAGTAAATACATTTTGTAGATCTAGTGAGGATCTTCGTAGTCTTTGTATGAACATATCCTTTTCTCTGTATCGATTAGATGCTCTAGTTTTTCTTCGTATTTGAAATTATTAGTTGCTGCCCCCGAGTCTTTCAATTTTATTTCTTCTTTTAGTTTTACCATATGAGATTCAAGTGCCGCACGATTCTCTTCCTCCCTGGTTCTTTGCGTTGGAACATTCTCTCGAACATATGATTTTGTGACCTTCCACATTCGTTGCATATTTTTTCCTATCTAGACAGCTGCTATGGAAAATGTTATAACATTGTAAACAGCAAACTACTGAAAGTTCCTTATTTTTACAACATTTGAAGTTAGACGACATTATTCAATAAAGGCAACATTAATAATTGAGTTACCTACGCCACTGGACAATTACTTCTTTATCTGGATGTTGATAGACTTTTTCTTCTGTTGGACTGTTTTTATCATTCAAAGTTTTTGTGCCATCTATATTTTTGCTATTATTTTTTTTGTAGACCACAGATATAGAACTGGATATTATACATAATTGTTCGACAGGCAACACTCCACAACTACGTGATATGCTTCTATTAATTATTTCACTTGAGAGAACTTTTCTTTATGAGCGTTCACATATAAAATTTAAAGGATTATTCAGACTATGTCGGCTGTTATAAGCTTATTTATGCGTTCTCCTCTCAGATTCATTACTATTGCCTCTGTAATGAAACGGTTGCACATTTCCTGGCAGCAGCTATCACATCAGATGAACTCTCCTTCATCCCGAATTTCACCATTTTCTCCAATATCAAATTTGAGAAAAAATTGTTGGTACTCCAATTGGAAATTGAGTAGCAGTACAGTTTTTGTTACTTTCTCAGACAGGGGCTTGATATTAATTACTTATCAATAAATAAATGAATAAAATTAGGCTGACATTTTCTTCGCGTTTGTCACATAATCGATATGTTACTCTAAGTCTATTTCACCATGTGTGAACTCTTCAATCAATCAATCAATCAATTTATTCATTGTAAATGAAACATTACAACGTCGTTATTTCCTTAGTATTAAAATTAAAATACGTATACACAGAGATGCACAGATCAAAATAAAATAAATAAATATATACAAAATTATCATACACATGTAAACCTACAAGAGATGTAGTACATGTATTATTCATTTATAAAATCTTCTATTGAATAGAAACATTTTTCTATTAGGACATTTTTCAGCCAGATGGAGAATTCTATCGAGTGTTTCTTTTTTGCAAAGTCTGGAATTTTACTATATAATTTTGCGCCCCAATAATCGCATCCTTGCTGTGTTTTCTTCAATCGATGAAGAGGAACTTGCAGTAAATCTTTATTTCTGGTATCATAAGAATGATTGAGTACATTTTTTGAGAACATCTCTGGATTTGCGTGAACATATTTTAGACAACTATATATATATGCACTGGGAATGGTGAGGATTCTTTGTTGACGAAAAGCCTCTTTGCAGCTATCTCTATATGCAAGTCCGCATAGAATTCTGATGGCTTTTTTTTGCTGAACAAATATTTTGTTTGAATCAGAACTTGTGCCCCACAAAAGGATTCCGTAAGTTGCTATGCTGTGAAAGTTTGAAAAATAGGTTATTTTAGCCGCTTGATGTGTTGAAATTGTTTTCATTCTCCTTATACAATATATTGCTGAATTAAGCTTCTTACTCATTTTGCTTATTTGTACCTTCCAATTTAGTTTTGAGTCCAGATGTATTCCAAGGAATTTTAGTGATTTTTCCTCTGTATTGTTTTTGCTTGAAATCATTAGCCTTTGAGTTTTTTCTTTGTTTAGCAGGAGTATATTTGCCTTAAACCAAATATCTGCTTCGGCTAGAACTTGCTCTGTCTGTTGTCTTATGTCACCTTCATCTTTGCCTTTAACTAGAAAAGTTGTATCATCTGCATATGCACTTGATGCATAAACCTTGATATTTTCGAGAAGATCGTTTGTGTAGATGATAAACAGAATTGGCCCTAAAATAGAACCTTCCATTCCCAAATAAAGTTTTGCTCTTGGAAATTACACTTCGAGCAACTCATTTTGTTAACAACTGTATATCCTAATAGTTGTCTCCGTAGCCACTACCAAATGAACAAATATATTGGGATTTTTTTATTACAAAGTTTCTTACCACCTATTTTTATTTGAGGCACTTTTTCAGACTTCCTTACATTCCAAGTTTTATTTTATCGGTAAAGACTGAAAGTTTCCTTGACGATTCTTCCCTATATGATCACTTAGAGTTTGTTTTCACACCAACATTATATAGATCGTAACTTTATCTTCAAATTGATATGCAATTGAAGTTAAAACTACCAACTTTTCCACTCAGAATAGATGATATACTACTACATACTCAGGAAAAGTTCCGGATTTGGTATTCGAGGACTTGACTATCACATTGAGATTTCAATGTGATGATTGAGCATATCAACCATGTACACATTTCAAATTGACAATGGCTTTACATTACAGTTGTTACTCTCCCAATGTCCTTGGAAGGAATACACCTCCGACAATGGTAAAATATATTACCACAATGTCACCACGAAGGAATCCAGATGGATTATACCCCCTGAATTGGAGGAGATCAAGAAAAAAATTGCAGCAGAAGAGTAAGGTTTTCTGAAAATTCACATCATTTTCCCAAATTGAAACCGTTTTAATTTCAGGCTGAATCCCCCAACAGCACCTGTGACGCCAAGGGATGTGATCAGTCCCGTGCCTGTACAGCAACCCCTGTCAGTAGCAGTTCTGCCAACAGCAGTAGCTCCTTTGTCTCCGTCAATTCCCGTACCAAGTAAGTTCAGGTGTTTCACTAATTGAAATGGTTTAAAAGGAAACTATATTTTTAAAGGTGTTTCATCAGCACCCAGTCCTGGCGGAAAGAGCGCTCTGGAAGCAGCAATGGCTGCCACACTGGCTTCAATATCTTTACCTGTACCTCCATCAAAACAAGGTGAGACATTATTTATTACACATTTTGATATATATTAAAAAAAGAGGGTGCTAGCTAGTATTACCAATCAATAAACACTACCCACATCGTGAGGTGAGTGACCATTTTTTCAAAAGATTTCATGTCCCTCGGAGCATAAGGCAACAATGGTGCCTTGCCAATGGGGAATGTTCCTCCTGATGAAAATCAAGTAGTTTTCATAAAAGAGCTCTAAAACAACGCATGTTAAACTCATCATTTCAACCTTTTTCTTTAAAAAAATATTTAAATACTTAAAAAAGAGGAATGAAATAATGCATTCAACATTTAAAGGGATTCGTTTCTATTTCACCATTTGACAACATCGGTTGTAGCTAATAAAGGACAATGAATCTGTTACCTGTATGAGACAAACAGAGATGACATATTTCAGAGGCGTGCTGTTCTGTTTACTTATGTTCCCGAGTTCCGAGACATTCTGTGACATAAAACATTTTGTGCACCTAACCTATCTTCCTCTATATAAATAAGTAATAAAACAACTGTTGTTTATGTGGCTTGTGGAGGTGGTATTGAACTATAATTCATATTTTTCCTCAATTGTTGATTTATGAAGATAATTTTCCTTTTTTAAAGTAGAATACCTAGGTAACCTGAACTCCAATCTAACATTCTAGGCGCTGTTGCCAATATGTGAATTAGAAACAAATCTCTTTAAAAATTAAAACCCAACATTTGAAACGTCAATTTGAATACTTTTCGAAGTGAATTTGAAAAACTCATGAATTAAAGTCAACTTTATTTTGTTCAAACTAAAAGTGCCGTAGGTAGTGTAAGATCTTCAAAATACTCTATATACAGGGTGTTTCAAATTCGATTGTCACCATTGGGATCTGGGAAACTATGAGAGATACGAAGATGGTTAAATTGGGGCAAAGTTGCGCATTTACGTGACTAACAATATGCCGTTGAGAAAATTCTGATGTCTGGAGATATCCAGAAAAAAGAGAAATTTCGGAAAATGGTTTTTATTTTTTTTGGCTTTATTTTTCGAAGGATTCGAAAATAAATTGCACTTCCACATTGCCACTTTTTTTCTGCTACATGATGGTGTTTTCAGATTTGCTATCCGACGTTTTGTCTTCCGGCCACCATCATGGTTTAGACCAATATTTAAACCAACTGTTTTTTTTAAGAAAAAAAATCTGTTTTTTCATTGGGTTTTTCTGTATGTTGTTGATATTATTTTAATAATGACAACTACAGCTCAATAAACTACAAATAAAAATTTGATATTTAAATTTTTAAATCAGTATATTTTTAATTATTCTAATAACTAAAACAACTGTAATTTTACACTAGTTATATTTAAATTTATCTTCATTTTGTTATCTTAACAAAAATAAAATAATTCCAGAACAGTCCTGATGGATATCGCTTTTGGGCATCTCTATTTTATTTTATTTTTCAACAAGGCTGACTGAATTCAAGCTGACTATATATATTAGTTTTAGAGTTGTATATTTTTAAAATTTTACCATTTGATAATTTTTATACATATATTTTTCCTTTTTTATTAGTCTATTTATCTGTTAATTTCAAGGAAACAAGTAATCCTTAATCACTTGTTCACTCCATGCAATTTTATTATTCATATATTGTTTTTTTTACTGTGAATAAAGTGTCCATTATTATTAAGGTGGTTCCCTCGTCGCATCGTCCGCTGTGAGCGACGGCGCGGCGATCAGGCGACTCATGGGATTCCCAAGTTGATCTTCTGTGATTCCAGTGTAATAGTTTTATGGCACTTACTATTTATTTTACAAATTCAATACTTGTGTAGTGATTATTAAATTGGAAAAAAGAGAAGATAATAATAATAATGTATTTCCCAAGAGACAAAATATTGAATTGGAATAGTCAAGTCTAGTAAAAAGAAACATACAAGGTAGATTTAACAATATCACATTCAGAGCTTTGGAATACAAAGACTCGCCGTTAAAAATATATAAAAACATATAAAAATGTAAATTATAACAGAAACATTAATGACAATATTCTTATGAGATATCTTCTGAAAAGAATTCATCTGTTGAATAAAAACATCTTGTAACAAGTAATTTTTTGAGTTGCTTTTTGAAAGTCAATAACGAGGAACAGTTTTTCAATTCATTTGGTAATTTAGTAAATGCACGTAAGCCATTATTAGCAGGAGAGCTGAAATGTACTCTATTTTTACAAATTGGTATATGGAAGTGATTTTGAGAACGATATTTACTTGATGTATATCAGAATTCTTCACAAAACTATCTCTATTCTTGAAAGAAAATGAGTTCAATTTTCGCGGGCTACGCTCATTTGGTTTGAGATTTTTTATGTTGGTACACTCTGGTCTCGAATATATGTTCACAATTTCAGCTGTTTAGCATGTTTAGTTTGTTGCTGAGGCGCATACAAATTGAAATTATTTTGCGTGTTTGTAAAAAATGGAATTGAGTACAAAAAAAACACTTGAAATGTTGACAGTGGCATACGGTGATTGTACCCTGAGTCAGAAAAATGTTTACAAACGTTCAGAAAGTGAAGAAAATCCTTATGGAGACTAGTCTAATCACTATTAAAGAAGTTGCTGACGATGTCGGCATATCGATTGGCTCACGATATGCAATTTTTTTGACAATTTTTAGGCATGATGCGTGGCGACAGCGAAGGTTCCAGAATTGATGAATTTTGACCAAGAAAACCATCGCAGATATTTGTATGTTCTGAAATTTGTTCGTAGTCTTGTTTGAATTTGCCATAATTCTTGAATTCTGCTCACCTTACATTTACCATTGTCCCTGTGATACTTGAGAAATTCAGTAAAGATACAACCAACACCCACAGAATCTCTTTGAAATATCCATTGCAGCAGTCATCATTTCAGACGAGGATTCCAACATGTCTACTCACAGCGATCCTGGCACCAAAGAATCCCGCAATTCGACACCCGAGCCGAAAATCTTCAAAGACAAGAAGGAAGCCATGGAGGCTTTCAAGGAGCTCCTTAAAGACAAGAACGTTCCGTCCAACGCGACCTGGGAGCAGTGCGTGAAGATCATATCAAATGATCCACGTTATGAAACCTTCAAGAGGTTGAACGAAAAGAAGCAGGCGAGTAGAAATAATAACGATGAAGTGATTTCAACTGAACTTATTCTGTGGCATTCATTACTATTATTGATGATTGAATTGTTGTAGGTTTTTAATGCATACAAGACTCAAAAGCAGAAAGACGAGAAGGAGGAGCAAAGGTTGAAATCGAAAAAATACAAAGAGCAATTGGAGGAATTTTTGTTGAAAACTGATTTGATAACGTCTAATACCAAGTACTATAGGTGCGATGAGATTTTCTCAACTATGGAGGTAAGTAAAAATGGCTGTATTGAGATATAATTATGGGGGAGGTATTTTTTAAATATTTCAAAGTGTTATGACTTCAAATTATAGAGAAATGAATGTGTCAATATGCTTGAGATAAAAAAGGTATAGTATTTCGAAATAAAGATTGATTTACACAAACATGATTCCAAGGAAATATGGAAACATTCAAAAACACTTTTCAAATGCAAAAGTAATACTAAATTTCAAGGATTGAGTCTTCAAATTGAAATCACACCAACGTACAAATAAAAAACATATGAAGTGATTAAAAATAGTCATCAATTAATGGTTCCGAATAGGAAGCTAAAGAAATTATAAAATAGTTGAAGTCAATGAAATAAATGTATTCATAATGAATATAAGATTTTTCATTCTTATTTCTACATTATAATGAAATTATTATTTTCCTAGCTTCTTATTTAGAACCATTAATTGAAAATGGGACTTGAATACGCTACCAACATTCTCATGTATATGTAGATGATGCATATGTATATGTGTGTGTGTATATGTGCTACATGTATACATAAATAAAAGTTATATATTTCTATTTTATTTTAAACGTGACTAATTACTGTCTTATTTTAACAACATGTATTACTTTTACGATTATAAAGTATGCTATTTTCTATCTACCTAAAAAAAAAAAAAAAATGAAAAAAAAATCAAAAAAATTATATTTTTTTTCTAGGATAGCAAATAATTTGACTATTAACTCCAGAATATTAACATATAATTGTATAATTAAACCTCATTTTGAGTACTGTCCAACTTTAATGCATTTAATAAACCAAAATAGGCTTTCCCAATTTCAAAAACTCCAAAATAGGAGCATGAGAATTATATTAAGATGCAGTCGTTATACTTCCATTGATCACATGTTGAATATACTACAATGGCTGTCGATTTCAAATCGATTATTCTTTTTAACAATGATTTTTATATTTAAAATAACCAAAAGTCTCCAACCAACATATTTTAATGAATTTTTGGTTTTTAATAATCAAATACATGAACATGAGACAAGATCTTATAATAATTTTCATATATATAGAACTCACACTGGTGGCGGAACTAAAAACTTATTCTACAAGGGACTACGGGAATTTAACAATTTACCAAATGCCATTAAAGAGGAAAATACTGTAAGAGGGTTTAAAAGTAAATTATTGGAATACCTAGAGCGTTAGTTAGTTGGAAAATATGTATATTATATATAGTTACTATATCAATATTGGTTTTCAACATTGGGTATTATAAATTGTATATTTTTTATTATTATCTTTTTATTTAGTTTATCTTCATTATTGTTATTATCTATATAAATATTTGAATTTTATTAATATTTTTGGCATTGTGGAAATTTAAATTGTTAATTAGTTATTATGTCTTGTAAGATTAGGATGTATCCTATAATAAAGATTACTACTACTACTACTACTACTACAATTTCTATACGTGTTCAATCATGTCAAAAATAAAAATAAAGATTATTATTATTATTATTCTAATTATGTGTTGAAATTCGGTATGCAGGGTCAAAATCAATTCACAAGCAATTCTTAAAATAATTTGTAATTGTGATGACTCCTGTTAGACAATCAACCCCCCTTTTTTTCTTTTTTTTTAGTATAGTAATAATAATAATAATATCTTTATTCACTGATATGATAAAATAAAAATAATACAGAATACAAAAAATAAAACAATACAAGACAATATTATTGCATTACAACAATATAAATGATGATTGAAATTTAATAAAATAGTTAAAATAATACAATAATAATATAATAAAAAAAGTTGAAATTTAATAGTTAAGATTAACAGTATAGGTGATGCTATAATGATTGCAGGCGACGTAACACGATCAAGTATTGAAGATGAATAGATAAAAACCAAGACGATTAAATATTTGTGTTTGATCGGTTTTAAGAACTTCCATCTATAATATGAATTTTTTTAATTCTTTTTTGAACAATGACTCATGAAATATATTTCTTATAGCTTCCCGTGTTTTACTAAAAAGTTTTGCAGCAGTGAAAAAGTATGCTCTTTGTGATATTGATTTTTTTAACCATAAAAAAACAAGTCAGACAAAGTATTTTTTCAATTTATGAAAGAAAAAAGCTGTATAATCACATACCTTACGCTATTAGGAAGGAAAAAAGCTATAAAAAGTTCAGAAATCTTGTTAAAGATGCCCTTGCAACTGGAGCGTACTACAATCTTGATGAATATTACAATGGAACTTCACTATAATTTATTATAGGTGTTTTTTTTTGTTGTTTATATTGACACATATACTTCAAATTATATTTTATACTGTGATATATCTTATTTTATTGATGTGACATGTGAACTTATGTTCAAACTGTGTATATTTGTTTTTTACATTTTTTTGAAAGGGACCATACAAACTATTTTGTCTACAAACATTGTTAAATTTTATTTTTTATTGTTGTATTTTATCTATTAGATATGTGAACTTAGTTTTGCTCAAATTGTGTTTCTGGGTATTTCTGTTTTTGAATTGTTTCTTTTCTTTTATTTTTTGAAGCGCTATACATACCAGATTTTTCAACAAGCTTTGTCAATAAGACCGTATTTTCTTGGACAATAAAGTATATGTTCATCTATCTAACTGGGTATGTGAGTTTTTCATGATCTCGAGTGTCATATGTGTGATTTCGGACTGGTGCGTTATTTTTATTAAAGTGATATTTTCCATTTGTACAAAAATAATATAGTTGCCTGAGATCCATAACAGAATATTCCTTGTATAATCGATCTGTTGGAAAGCTTACATTTTTCGAGTAGATTAGTTTTGAAAATCTCCTCCGGATACCCCTGTTTTACAACGTGTTTGGATCTAATTCTCGGTAAGTGTCAGTTCATTTGTTTCAATCGCTCTCAGTCACCTGTTACCTACGAATACTGCATTAACTCCCTCCCACTCAACAATGTAAATGAAGTCATAGATCTTGGTGTTAGATTCGATACCAAACTATCTTTTTATTTGCATATTACTGAAACTTTCAAAGTTCTAGGTTATGTATCCATGTATTGAAAATTCTATTTTGTTCCTTAGTGGGATCGAATTTGGAATATGTCTCTGTTGTAAGGAGTCCTTTGTATTATGTGCACGAGTTGTCACTAGAAAGAGTTTAGAATGAATTTTTGAAAACTGACTCTTATAAATTAGGAATGCAAGTAGGTCTCTACCAAAACAGTGACGTTTGATTTATTCTTCGTTTAAC
Source organism: Leptinotarsa decemlineata (assembly GCF_025532065.1). Lineage (NCBI taxonomy): Eukaryota > Metazoa > Arthropoda > Insecta > Coleoptera > Chrysomelidae > Leptinotarsa > Leptinotarsa decemlineata. Next base: position 2,215,814 of record NW_027412547.1, read on the forward strand.
CCGATTGGAAAATAGGCGTATTCAAATTGATTTACTTCTTTTTATATAAAATGGTATCAGGGCATTTTTATTGTCCCCAATTACTCAGTTTTATTAATTTGAAAGTGAAGCAATGCGAAACAAGGGGTGATAAATCTGTCTTCATAGTGAACAAGCGTGTATCAAACTATGGACACAATAGTCCACTATCAAGAGTCAGGTCTCGATTTTTGTTACAATTCTATGGAAGCATTCAAATATGAGGTCAAGGATTACGTATTTACTATGTAGTTTGTGAAATTATATATCAGTCTTTAGTTGGTTTTTACTGTGTAAGTTATCAATTATATACAATTGTATTACAACATTGTAAAACAGGGGTATCCCGTTTATACTAATACATAAGTTAATGAATAGTTTTGAAGTTACATCCTATTTATGGTGGGCTTGCCTATTCGAAATGAACTTACTTTGGAACTTTGTTCAGATATGGAGCAACGTAGCAGATTCAGACCGCAGAGACATCTACGAAGACGTGATGTTTACGCTGGCAAAACGCGAAAAAGAAGAAGCGAAATCTCTGAAAAAACGCAACATGAAAAAACTCTCTGAAGTGCTAGAGAGCATGACAAAAATCAACTTTGATACGACGTGGAGTGAAGCGCAAGTATGTTCTCTAGTTCCTTCCAAACGTATCATATTTATAAATTATTGATTGAAGGAGTCCTAGCTCTGAGCCTTGGGGCATACCCAGCCCATTATAAAGTTCATTTTGGCATTTTAAAAAATATTTAGTCATCTCATTGATAATAAAAATATCAACGATAGGTATTACTGCTGGAAAACAATTCCTTCAAGAATGATGTCAATCTTCTGGCTATGGACAAGGAGGATGCATTGGTGGTTTTTGAGGAGCATATTCGAGTGCTCGAGAAGGAACAGGCCGAGGAGAAGGAAAGAGAGAAAAGGAGGCTGAAGAGACAGTGCAGGAAAAACAGGTGAGAGTGTTCAATATGCGTCTTTTGACCTGGTGATTTCTTTCGATTCGTGAACTTTGAATATTGTTCACAGGGATCAGTTTCTGGCACTCTTGGATCATCTGCATGAAGAGGGAAAGTTGACTTCGATGTCTCTCTGGGTAGAACTGTACCCTATCATCTCAGCTGATATTAGATTCTCCGCAATGTTAGGTGAGTTGGGGCCTTGAAAAACTATCATTATAGAGAATTAATATATGTTCAGATTGAATGTTACTGCAGTTTTATCCCAACAGCAACCTGTTGTTTTCAACACCTTGGCACGTGTTTCGATCACCAAGTGATCATCTTCAAGAGAAGTTTAATTTTTCTCTTGAAGGTGATTACTTGGTGATCGAAACACTTAGCATTACTTTCAAATATTTAGAAAATAGCAGTAAAGCTCACTTTTGAAACTTTCAGGCCAAGGAGGATCGACACCTTTGGATCTCTTCAAATTTTACGTTGAAGATTTGAAATCGCGTTTTCACGACGAGAAGAAAATCATCAAGGAGATTTTGAAGGAAAAGGAGTTCGAAGTTAAAGTCGATACGTCTTTCGATCAATTTGCAACGGTGATTTGCGAAGACAAAAGATCGGCAACCTTAGATGCAGGAAATGTCAAATTAACTTTCAATTCCTTCTTAGAAAAGGTAACGTATTTCCCTGTGAAGTATAACTGCCTTTAAACTTTTTTATTTATTTTAGGCTGAGGTGAAAGAAAAAGAACGGTTGAAGGAAGAGACGAAGAGATTGAAAAAACTGGAGATGAATTTCAAAACTCTACTGAGGGAAATGAACATTGACTTTGAACTCAGGTGGGATGAGGTCAAAGGAAAACTTGAAAAAGAAGAAGAGTTTGCAGCTTTCGAATCTGATTCTGAAAGAGAAAAAATATATAAGGTAAATAATCATTTTATGCAACAAATCTGCCAACAGATTCAAACATTGTTTGCTTCAAAATAGGTGAGGTGTGTGAACTGAATAATTCCTGTAGAAGCACAACTAGCAAAACTACCAGATCTGAAACCTATTGATTAATTTCAGGAATACCAGCATGAGATGGAGGAATCTTGCAGTCATCATCATTCGAGATCTAAAAAATCCAAGAAGAAGAAGAAGAAGGTCTACAAATCCTCCAGCAGTGATTCTGAGAGTGATCGGCATAAGAAGTCGAAGCACAAATCGAAAAGTCCTACACCTTACTCGGAGGATAGTAACGAGGAGTACAGGAAGAAAAAATCGAAGAAGAAGCACAAGAAAAAGAGTCCTTCAGTGAGTTACTGACTATTTATTTTTTCACTTCAATTTTTTTTTGGCATTATGACAGCAATTCAGTTTGAGAATTTGAACGTTTAAGTTAGGATGAGTTATTAAATAATAATTTATTAGAGGATGGTGTTTTTGATTTACTTTTTTTGTTGGTGGTTACTAGGAGTTTCAGTTTTTTTTTTTAGTTGTAATCAGGTGATGGTGAATAAATAATCTAGTATTGCCAGGTGTCAAAGAACATTTTCCATTATTGGTGGTAGCAATTAATTTTTTTTATTGGAACTCGGATATGCGTGTCTTATCATTGAAGAAATGGTCTTTCTTCTGAGGAAAATACACTTTGTAAATGCAATGTTTACTCCAGCAAACAAAATACTATACTTTTTGTTGGAATTGATAGACCAATACTTGAAAAAAAGCAAGAGATGTAGAATTTCCGCCACAAACATTTGATAGGCAAGTCATTTTGAGTTATCTCAATGTTAATCTTCAAATTCCCCAGAGTTCAACTTATCATATACGTAGATGATTTCTATGATATTACCTTATTGCACGAGCCTGACAAAATAAAAATATTGAGAAATAGAAAGAACGGCCATTTTTCGAAAAAAAATGCTCTTTTAAGAAAAACTATTGAACCTAGGCATAGGGAATACTTAATGAAATTTGTAAAGGTTTCGCTGACGCTCCTTATGGATCAATAATATACTGGGTGTTCCATTCAAAATAAGGAAGATTCTGCAAATTTTTATTTACAATATGTGGCAAGCGGTTTTTCATACCCTGTATATCACAGGTCGACTTCAGATATATCGTTTGGGAGAGTTACCACTGTAAAATATTTGACCAAAAAATAAATACAATTGGACTTGGCACAACTTTATAATTTCAAATATTCTGAGTGACGAATATTGGAAAAAAAAACCTGTCATGCTAGATATCTCGAAAACCGTCAAAATTTTCGAAGTGAAGATATACATAAAGTGTCTTTTATTTTCTATGTAGAAACCGAAAAAGCGATAAAAAATATAGGTTGCCATTTAAAAAAACACAGTTGAGATCCGCCCAGAAAAAACTGAACACCCTGTGTGACCGCCAATATTTTTATTCTGTCGAGCTCGAGTAATAAGGTAATATTATAGAAATTCAGATTCCTATCTGTTTCTCAAATAGAGATATGGAACACCGCGCCACTGTTGCAGGACCCTGTATATATATATATATATATATATATATATATATATATATATATATATATATATATATATATATATATATATATATATATATATATATATATATATATATATATATATATATATAACAGTGCATTCCATTTAAAATGAGCCACCCTGAATAACTTTTTATACAATGATTTGCAGGAAAAATAAAAAACAATAGTATACAGGGGGACACATTTTGACATATTCACATTTGATTTTACTTCCCCTATCGCACCCCCAGAGAATGTCACCATTTTTTTTAAATGCATCACCCTATATTGTTTCTCATTGTCAGATGCTCCAAATCATTTGAGTTGAAAACCCTGAATAACTTTTGAAACAATGATTTGCAGGAAAAATAAAAAAAACAGGTCAACAATTATACACGAGGTCACATTTTGAAATATTCGTCCTAGAGACAAATATGGAAGCAATAAATCAGAAAAAGAGATTTTTGATTAATTCTTGAATCAAAATCTGATGACTTGACAATGAGCTGAAAAAAAATCTCTATAGTAAACGTTCAAAAACGTTTCCACCAATTTCCATACAATGGTACAAACAAGCTTCCATTGCCACCCTCACATGGTTGAAAATCTCGGTAGTTATTTCTCTGCAATGCCTCATGATATCCTCTCTCAAATTTTCTAATGTTGTTAATTGAATCTCATACACTTTAGACTTCAAATGACCCCATAGAAAGAAATCTACAGGAGTGAGATCTGGAGACCTTGGTGGCCATTCCGTAGGACCTCTTCTGACAATCCAGCTACCAGGGAAATGATTATCCAAAAATTGTCGCACTGGAGCTGCTTAATAAGGAGGTGCACCATCCTGCTGAAAAACTATTTCGTTTTCGAATAAATTTATTGCCCTATTGCCCTATTGATGCACGTTATTATTCGATTCCCCAACATATCCAAATATTTATCACTAGTCAAATTATCATCGATAAAACAAGGTCCTATGTTGTGGTCACCTAAAATTCCTGCCCAAAATTCAGTTTTTGAGGTCGTTGGGTATGAACTTGAAGGTATAAACGAGGATTTGTATCATTCCAATATTGACAATTTTGCCGATTCACCTCTCCATTCAAATTAAACGTACATTCACCCGAAAAACAAATTTTTTACAAGAAATTCTGATGGAATTTTCCATTAGTCCAACGTGCCCTAAAACTGCAGTACAAGTAGCTTTATGGTTGACAACTCCTGAACGGTTATGCTTTTTATTGTCAACAGATCCAGCTTCCATGAATTTGTTCAATAATTTTAAAACGTATTTGTGTCGTACATTTCTTCCTGGATGATTATCATTGAACATACGGACAGCAGCTCAAGCACTATTTCCATTCTTATAGTACAAACATACAGAGTGGGCCAACGAAAAGTATGCACCTTGCTTTTCCTCTTTTTTTGTTACTTAACGCAAAAATGCTCGGACAGGTCAATTTTGCTTGTGAGGGGGACACATTTTAGATGTATTTTTCTACCTGTGCCGTCAACCCCCTAGCGAGGTTGAGTAACAACCCTAAAACTTTAAATGGAAAGTGGGGTCGAGTGATATATCATTTGAAAGGGCACAAAATTATCTTTCCAATGATATCTAATTTGTTGTATTTCACTCAAACATGTAGGTATTATGAAGAAAAACAACTACAACCTAGTACTTTGAAATGTGTAATTGACTTAGTAGAATCCTACTTCAGCAAGTGCTGAAAATGTGACCCATTTGCTTCCATACAATAATACAAATTTTGTTCAAATCTATTCCTAACATACTGTAGCATATCAGGTGTTATACTTCTGCACTCTGCTGTAATTCGTTGGCGAAGATCTTCTATGGACTCGGGCTGCATAGCAAAATATTTATTTTTCAAGTGTCCCCAAAGGAAAAAGTCTAAAGGCGATAAATCAGGTGACCTGGCAGGCCATTCGATGGAGCCTCTCCTTCCAATCCACCGTCCAGGAAACCGGTCATCTAAAAACTCTCTTAGCGGAGCAACATGTGAGGAGGTGCTCCATCTTGCTGGAAATGAAGCCGATCATCATTATGATTTTCGTCATTTTCAATTATTGCTGTTATGAGAGGATCAATTGTATCTTCAAGCATGTTCAGGTAGACCTCACCAGTTAAATTCCCAGGAATAAAAAGTGGCCCTATGATATGACTACCTAATATGCCACACCAGACATTGATTTTTTGAGGGTACTGGGTATGGACCTCACGGAATAAGTGTGGGTTACTGTCATCCCAGTAATGGCAATTATGCCTTTCACAGCTCCATTCAAAAAAAATGTACTCTCATCAGAAAAGCACGTGTTGAATGATAGGTGTGGATCATCAATTAGTAGCTGGCTCAATTGTTCACAAAATTGCAGCCTTCTATCAGGATCATCTTCATTGAGTTCCTGTACTAATTTAATTTTGTACGGATGAAATTTATAGGCTTTTAATATTTGATTTATAACAAAATTGTTTTATTATAACTTTAAATATAGTCGTTCAAAGTTCGATTCAAATAACCTAAATAGTATTTTTAAAGAATTTAGTTTCAACAAATTTTGGACACGATTTTTTAGGTTGAGAACTTTTTTATTCATGAACCGTATAAAATAAATCAAACTCTATTAAATGAAACTTACTATTTAGGAGAATAACGTCAATCATTTATTGATAAAAAATATATAAAATTACTGTTCTCTTGATTTTGCTGAAACTTTGGTTAACCATATTTCTAGTTTGTGAAACGGTTTTTCCATTTTGTTAGAAAACCAAAAATTGATGTCCACACGTATGAAATCGCAGGCGACATCTAGTTTTGGATATGTGTTTGAATATCATAGTTCATGTGGATTGGTCTTAGCGTGGAATATTGTGACGAGAAGAATTTGCAAGAGTTTTTTCTGTGAGAAAACCTACACAAAATCTGTCGGAGGTAAAACAATGTTCGTCGTTGTGATAGCCAAGGAAGTAGATGTTTACCAGACTTTTGCCCGATTCTACTGTGTAGGGAGAGACAAATGTTTTGATATATTTATTTTTTTGGCATATGAGTTTCTCTTTGACCCAGGCATCATACCGATTAGATTTTTGCTTATGTTCATAAACATCTTGTGAATGTAATTGAGATTTAATAGTCTAAATCAGCAATGAACAGACTAGACTGTATACTTACTAGTGAAATAGGATTATTTATAAAACCTATACTATGACATTTTAATTATTAATTTTACTTTATTAAATCAACTCAATATTTTTCAACTTGTCATCAGTGTTTAAATATAAGGATCAGGTAAGTAGATAATATTGAAAAGAGGAAGAACTTATACACAGTTGAATACAACTGGAAGTTATTTACGTGTGATTATAGTGTAATATTTTCATGAAACCAATTTTTAATGTTATCTGGTTTTGCCCTAGTTATTATGTGACCAATTCTAAATAATTATGAATACACTGACCCATTAGTTGTTGATATCTAATAATTGGTATCCATGATAATAAAACAATTTTCATACTCTGATCTTCTCTTACTTTATCCCCTCTACACTGTAGCTTCTTCAGTTGAACCATTTCAGTTGAAGAAACTATGGTGTAGTTTCAAAACTAAATTAATAATCATAGACAAATCTAATTCTTAACATTCATGAATTTTCACTTGCCTAAATTTAAAAGAGGTTTAGTGTGTCTCAACAAAATTAGTTTAAGAAACCTGTTATGAGTTTTTATCAAAAAAAAGTTGCCTTTACCGGGTTACAACGAAATCAATGTACAGTTTGACAAGAATAGGAAAAAGTTTCAAAATCTTAATTTGAGACCGCCTTAGCTGTGCGTAGAAGACAGAAGTGGAAACGCCCACAGCCCGGTCAGTCGAATTTGTCTGTTGTGAAGTGAGCATCGCGGGTTAACCGAGTGTACAGTCCGAGCAGAAATAAAGCGTGAAGGGTACAATTTGAGTTTTGTAACTTAACAGCATGAAGTTTAAAGTTATAGCCAATGTAACTTTTTTATGCAATGAGAAGCGGCAGAAAATAACCCTATGAAGGACTTTAAAAGAGTTTAAGAAAGAGCTGCTACGGCAACTGGCGTAAGTTTAAGCAGTATACAAAAAATTTCAAAGGAAATGAAATTGATTGAGAATGGAGGAGCTGCTGCTTTTTTGACACCAAATATAAAAAGAAAGAAAGTCGCAGCTAAAACTAACTTAGATAGTTTTGATAAAGAATTGCTTCAAAGATTTATTATTATTATACTGTCGATAAAAAGGTTCGAACTCTTCGACGCATACATCATGAATTTAAATCCGAAAATAATTATGCTGGTTCCTACGAAAGCTTGAGAAAAGTTATGCATGAAATGGGATTTCGTTGGATAGAAACGAAAAATAATCGAAAATTATTAATGAAAAAGCCAGATATCGTCCAGTTTAGAACAAATTTTTTGTGAAGTATGAAAAAATTTCAAGAAGAAAAGCGACCCATAATTTTCATGGATGAAACCTATATTAATTCCTCGCATACCCACTTGTATTCCTTGCATTCAATACTTACGTTTTGGGAATCTATCCATGATAATAATTAAATAATCATCATAAAAAATTATTATTGATCTGTTAATTTTCATCAAGTAACGAATCAGAGTATTTATAATTTTTTGGGAATCAACTCTATTTCCTTTTTCAAATTCCAGCATTCTTGAATACCAATATATCAGATATGCCAATACAAAATCTGTTGAAATTTGATAATAGAAATACAAAATGAAAAATCACAACGAAAACTTTTCATCTCTGGATATTCTTCATATACCTTTTCTCGTCTGAAATGGAAAGCCCAACTTGAGGTAATGTAGGTACATTTTGTTTGATTTGTATTTTATTTTAATTTTCTTTGGTGTTCGTATTTTTATTATTGTATTTTGGGCCATTTGGAATTTTTTGACTTTCTATAGGTACTTAATCAGCAATAAAAAATGCTTCAACATAAGTTGCACATATAGAAAACTAGAAGTTTGGAATTTCATTCGGTATAAAACGTTTTTTCTTGGTATATGTATATGCCAAATTAAAGATAAGAACTGCCGAAAATATGTTTGAAATATTTCAATACAGTTTAATCGCGAAGTTTAAACTGTAATAACAAAACAAATTATATTTTTCCACGTGTTTTGGCACGGAGCAGCCTCAATAGTCCAGTCATTTTAGGGGGTTTGCCTAGGAAAGTGGTCATACCCAGCTGTAAATTTGTATAAACTTTGTATTTTGGCATCATAAAAGTATTCTCAAAATTCACATATGATTCGACGGCCGCAACTTCAAAAATTGGGGGTCGAAAGTCAAAAAAACTGACTTTTTCCAAGTTTTTTGCCAATATCTCGTTTCCAATGGGTTTTATGCCAATTGTGTTCATTATCAATATTGTAGAGAATTCAATTCTCTACAACTTTTGTCTCAAACATTTTTTTATACGATGAATCGTTTTTGAGATAGAGGGCAGCGCGAGTGCAGATTAAATATTATTTGAAACCAACTGGTTGTCCCGATCGAAATCAGCTCATTTAAGGTTTATAAATTATTACTCAATAAATAATTATAAATAATTTTCATTTTTATTAACAAATACATTATATCCAAATATTTCTTTCATTAATTATTTATTTTCAATCAGTTTATTTTAGAATATAACGATTGAGATTCTTCACCAAATTATATCTGTTAAAATATGTTTTTCGGTTAACCAGCCTCAAACTTGTTGGAATGATGATCTATTTATTTTGTAGAAGTTCATATTGAATATAGGATAAAGAAAAGAGCTATTGTCTGATTTCTACTAAGATTTTTATTTGTTACGACCGGTTTTTATACCATTTTCACTAGATAAAAGCTACTTTCTTTTTTCTATATTTCTTCTAGCTTAAAGTGTAACATTCTGCATCTATTGAAAATATACAGAATATTTTTCTATTGTAAGTTTCAGAATATCTACTACTTTGGTGATGACTCAGTGAAGAGTTTCATGATAATGTATAAACTTAAGATAAATGTCAAGTATTCTTTTATTGAACTTTCCACAAGCATTAACATGAAGACAATTGTTCATTCGTTGAAAATACCTTCAAGATTATTTCAATTTTCCACGATTTTACATTGAATTGCACTTGTATCTGGTCTGCAACTCACTTCAACCATAGTTATGATATTGAGATAGTTCAGAATAAATTTCTTAGATATGTTGCCTACAAAATGAACATGCCAGCTAGAAGTTATTCACTCTTTGAAATACGCTCCACAATTGGATAAAATTCCTACATGAATTGTTGAACAACGAAATTAATTGCCCAACTCTTCTCTGTCAAGTCAATCTGCATGTTCCCCCGAGAAGAACACGTAACAACCAAACTTTCGGTCTTGACTTTCATAGGTGTAATTATGGAAAACATTCTCCTTTGATCAGAATTCTATGGAATGCCAATGAGACCAATATTGATTTTTTTCACATCTCTCAGAGAACTCTTAGATATACTTTACGTTGTGTAGATTTATAAGATTATGTTTTTTATTACAATTTTATTTTAATTTTTCCTATGTAGGTTGATTTATTAGATATATAGATACTAGAATAGTTAACTTTCTAAGGTATATTGTATAAAAATTGGGGGTTACCCGTTGAATAAATGAATAAAAAAAAATTAAAATAAAAAATAACCTTCTGTAATATTACGGATACCTTGTTCAGAGTGTCATTTATAGATGAATGCACTTTAATCCGGCATTGTATGTTTGTAAGGAACAGCTTGCGTTTGCGTTAGGTACAGACTTTCATCTTCCGTTAACATTGGAATTTAGGAGAAGATAAATGCATGCAGTATTGAATATGGCAGCGTGAAATTTGAATGAGTTGGATAGAAAGGAACGAAAATTATATAAAACTTATGATTTGAAAAAATATCATATTGTGAAATTTATATTTGTCCCACCTTCATAATTTCTTGCATAGACCAAAATGCGGTTAACTACTAAATTTTCAATTTTGGTCCATTGTTTCCCAAATAATTATATCCTTATTTATTTCAATTTAAGGTTTATTCAAATTTTACGAAGATTGATTATATCAGAAGAATATTTTTCTATATTTTCTATATAATTTTCCTCCCCTCTCTCAACTAATCTAAATACAACATATGAAAAATTTTCAACCACTCCTTGAATAGATTTCAACTAAAAATAAATACCCAAGTAAAATATGTTGACTATAGTTAACAAACAGTGAAAGCATTTTACCCCAGATATGTCAATTCATATTACATCAGCAACTCCTTTTTGTATGACCAATATTTCTGCAGACAACCCCTCACGCAAATAATAAACCTCTACCAAACCTTCCCACACTGGATAAATCGACCTGGATGTAGCTAATTTTTTTACGTTTCTGCAGAGCACTCCCACGTCAGACAAATACAGACAAGAAGAAGGACGAACCGCCGGACCTGGAGAAATCAGTGAAACAGAACTTGAGAAACAGAGGGCGTTGTTGTTGGCTAAGCTTAAAGAGAGTGATTGAAACTGACAATGATAATGTTTCTTAGAATATTTTAGGTTTTTACTGTGTATTTTAAGTGGTGATTTTATTTGGACGATTTTACACAAACAAGAATTTTGTGAGGAACAGTGGGCTTGAAACAGATGGTTATTCGGATTAATGAAACGACATTTTTTTCTACACGGTTAAGATGATGAACACTTTTTTTTATAAGCATATGCTAGTGAGCTAGCGTATGCGTACTTTCAATAAATATTTATCTTGTATGAGGGTCTTGAATTTTATGTGTCCCAAGACATTTATCATTTAATTCCATGCTTTTTGAAATCATAAAATGGGCAAAATTGTCATTTTTGGGTTCTGTCCATTTTTTAAATTCTCTATCATTCTGTGATAGAAACGATGCTTTTCCAAACTTTATTAATTTTCCAAATATTTGATATCATAAAACAGTGTCATTTAATGAACATCTTATTGTGAGATTTTCAATGAACAGTATAGAAAGCCACATCACGTGTTTCAATATATAATAGATTCCTCAGGCGTCTTCACACTGTCTTAATAATACCTAACTTGTGCTTTATATTATACTAGCTTTTAACCGCGGTTTCGCTCGCATTTATGCCATTAAATAAGTGTCAGTACAATATAAAAGAATCAATAGGAGAACTATATTGTGATGCTTGGCTGGGATTATCAATTTTTAAAAATTATTACCTAACCTAACTCAACCTAACCTAACCAACAAAGTAGCTAGATTTTTGAGATTTTTTGACAAACAATTTTTTTATCTTACATAAAAAATATATTTTTTTGTTATAAAAATTATCCTTTGATACTTTTAATATCTCCAAGAACATTTGTACAGAAGTTCATGATGATCGGGGGAGTAGTTTTTGCGTGAAATGGTAACAAACAAACTTACATTCGCATTTATAATATTAGTAGATATATATATTGTAATCATATGATCTTCCATCTACCTAATGACTAATTATTCTACTTATTGAAAATCCAAATCAAAATATAAATGAAATTTTACCTACTCATTAAATGGACATGTGATAAACTAGTTACCAATTTTCACATTAGAATGTAATTCATCGTAGTCGTTGTTGAACTTATGCCTCTCTGCAATAAGATGGTTTGCAAATGTGGAACTGGTCGTTTTATTCGAGAAACTACCCCTATGCTCTTTCATCCTTTCGGAAAAGGTTCTTCCTGTTTAGCCAATATGAAGTTTTGGACGAGACTATTGAATATTCCACTGTCAGGAAGTAATTTTCAGGGAGAACAGAGTTTTATTGAACAAATTGCTGTCAATGGTTACAAAGATATTGACTCCATTCTTTTTGAATAGGAAAGACTTACTGGACAGATAATAATTTAAGTAAATTTATCGACAACAATACGCACAAAACTTCATTGTCGGATAGATCAGTAGTATTTAAGTTAAATTGTGGTTCGTGCCCTAAACTTGATATTGGCCAAACTGAGAGAACTTTTTCCCAAAGAATAAAAGAACATAGAAGTATTGTTTCGAATGTGAATAACAATTCCACATTTGCAAACCATCTTCTGGCAAAGGGGTATTAGTTCAACGACAACTATTACGTGTTTCATTCGAAAGAATGGTTTAAAAGTTAATCTTTTGGAATGTTTAGAAATTAATAGATGGAGGGATTTAGAATTGAATTATTTCCCTCTTGTTTTTCCATAATTGACAGTTGGTTTATCACATGTTCGATTAATGGATAGATACAATTTTTGGCAAAAGAAAATTATCGGCTTTCTACTTCTCCATCTTGATACACAAATGTGGGAGTGTTCCAGAGAAAGGAAGGAGGCAATCAATTTTAAAAAATAACTCTATACAAAGATGTGGAGACCATGCAAAGAAGTAACTTTCAGGCACAAACTGGGAAAAAGGTCCTAAAACAGCTATTTTCATATACATATTGAATTACACGAAAGAATAATACTTTCGAAACAAATACTTTAATGTGAAAGCTGAATTATACAAAAAACACTTTTCTCTATTCCGTTTGTATTCCAAACATTCGTATGGAATCGAATCACATATCATTCACGGGATTCCTACACAATATAATTATTGAAAGAAGTAAAATTTCACTTACATGGAACACTGTCATCCCCACTACTTATCGGCTCTTCAGTAGCAAAATAAGAAAAGACACTCAATTCGTTCATCGGATGTCTAGCAGTGAGGATGACACTGTTCCATTTAGTGAAATTTTACTTCTTTCATTAATTATATTGTGTAGGAATCCTGTGAATTATGTCTGATTGGATTCCATACGAATGTTCGGAAAACAAACGGAATAGATAAAATCGTTTTTCGTATAATTCAGCGTTCATATGAAAGTGTTTATTACAATAATAATATCGAAAGTATTTTTCTTTCCTGTAATTCAATGTTTATATGAAAATAGCTGTTTTGGGAGGACTTTCTCTTCCGGTTTGTGTTTGAAAGTTGTTTCTTTGCATGATCTACACACCTTTGTATAGAGTCAATTTTTGGAATTGATTGCTTCCTCCCTTTCTTTGGAAGATTCCCACATTTTTTGTAGCAAAATGGAGAAGTAGAAGGCAGAAAACTTTCCCAAAAATTAATCTCTCCTAAAAATATACCCTCTAAATTCAGATACAATTTGTTTTATGATGTTTGAATTTTCAATAAGTTTATACCTAAACTCTGGTAGATAGAAGGTCATAAGATTCAAATTGTTAAATATCATGTAAGACACAAATTAGGTAGAATTTAGACAGCATGAAACACTTGTTACATTTTTGTAAACTGTTCAGTGAAAATTTGATAATAAAGTAAATAAATCGAAATAGATTTCGAAATATCAATTTCTCCCAACTACCTACCCAGTAGGGCGTGGTAAACGTCTGTCGAAAAACAACTACTTTCCCGGTAAAACCAGGCTGGATATTGAATTATATCCGACAGTCATTTATGCAAGATTCCTCACAGATGTTTCTCGTTCATCCAGCAACAGGCCATGCTGAAATTATTCAAGTAGATCGTCTGCAGACCGCGGTTTCGAGGTATTACCTCTCGTCAGTACAGGAAAGATCCTACCCAGACAGCAAAGTGTCTGTGACTCTATTGATTTCAACACGTCCAAGAGACATGACATCGAGGAGAGATACATACTTACAAGGAAATACATGTTTCGAAATAAGCTTCTAAATATGTCTCCCAGCTACCTACATATGTATCTCTCTTAGATAGTTTTCACTTTTGATTTCTGTTAGAGTTGATATAGGGGATGTTTCTTCCCCGCTTGGGGTTTTGATCACGAGATGGAGTTGTTACTAGTTAACAATCTTCCTATCAGACAAAAGTTTCATATATGTAGCGGAGCCCTGTTGAAATTAATCGAGTCCCAGACACTTGGCTGTCTGGGTAGGATCTTTCCTGTACTGAGGAGAGGTGATACCTTGAAACCGCGGTCTGCAGGTGATCTACTTGAATAATTTAGGCATGGGCCTGCTGCTGGGAAACATCTGCGAGACTAACCTCTGTGGGGTGTCTTGCATAAATGTCTGTCGGATATAATTCAATATCCAGCGTGGTTTTAGCCGAGGAAGTAGTTGTTTTTCGACAGTCGTTCACCACACCCTAGTGTGTGGGAGAGATTGATATTTCGAAATTTATTTCCTCGTACATATGTATCTCTCTTCGATAGTTTTCACTTTTGATTTCATAATAAAGTGTTACTTTCGAATATGTTACGGATTTTCATCAAATATTGGCCATTCCCATCACAAAACACGATCATCTTCAAATAAATACCACAATGTATTTTAATGTTATGAGATATAAATTTTGGAAAATTATATTACAGCTCCCCAAATATTCATATACATCCAAAACAAGCCCATTTGGGAAAAATAGTTGCGATTTTCAAATCTTTTCATTGAATATTAATGATTTTAATTTAGCAATGCACATGTTGAATTTTTTGTCAACTGTATAATAGTGAGTTCCCCTTAAAACAAAAATAGTACAAGTGCCTAATTTGATTTAGAATTTTGCAACTAAGCGAAAAACTCTACAAGTTATTTAAAATCTTTGTCATCATCGATTTGTCATTTTCATGTGAGTTATTTTTGTAGCAATATTATTGTCTTGAGTAGAATGTGGCCATACGATATTTTAAACATTATTATGAAAACTTAAAAGCGGACTCAGTTAATTTCTTTTTATTGATTATATATACAATGTAATATTCCTTTATTTACTGTTTTATTTGAGTCTACAAAACATTTGTCTCTCATTGAAACATTTTTAAAGGAAAGATCCCAGTTTGTCGCTGTTCTTGAGAGCATGAGTGAACTTTTAAAAAAGTAATTGGGGCGTACCACAGGGATCCGTTATGGGACCTCTGTTGTATACACTGACAGTACTGTCACTGAGGCAAGCCGGGCTTAAGGGAAGGTATTTCACGTTCACTGATGACACAGTCCTTTTGTACAGTGAATATGATTTACATTTACTGGAGAACACAGTTAATGAAGATCTCTCAAAATACTCAAATTGGCTTGCATATAATAAACTTAAGGTGAACTCTGCGAAAACCGTTTACATTTTACATGCTATTTGAACAAAAAAGTAGAATTTGTGGAAATATTAAATTAAGAAAATTATTGTTGCAAAAACCAAGTGTTTGGGACTCATAATAGATGATAAGTTAAACTAGTCAGGACACATAGAACATGTTAAAGATGAAATTTTACCAATGTTAGGAGCTCTATACAGGATGTAACTGAATAAGTGTAAAACATTTAAGGAGGTGATTCCTCATCGAAAAAAAAGATAGGATCTTTCATATAAAGAAACTTCATTGGAGAATCCCTTGTTAAGATATAGCCCCTTAAAGTGGGTACATAAAATTTGTATAACAATTTTTTTCACAAGCACTGAAAAAGTTACAATATTGAAATTAACTTAAAGTTTTGTACTACCAAAAAGACACTTAGCCAGTAATTGATTTGGTTTACCCCATGGTTGAAAGGGGTGGAAAACGCAACCCCTGAAATTTATTTCCAATGTAACTTTTTGTCTTATTATTTGTTTACCATTCAAAAATTTATTTCGAATAGCCTGTTTTATTCTAAACAAAAAATGTCTCTTTGGTTTTTTGCCCAAAATAAACCAGTTCGCAGCAAAAAATTATTTTATAAACAACTACAGAGATACATTGTCATAAATGCGAACTGGATTTATTGTTATTTTGTAGTTGAAAACTGCATTAAACGATTAAAGGTAATAAGTGAAACTAATTTATCAATAACAAAACACAACATGTAGAAATCATAGTAAATGTTCAATATGTCTCCCTTCAGACATTACGCATGCGTTTAGACGTCGGCGCATTGAGCCACGTATTCTATCAAATATTCCTGGAGTCTCTCTGATTACCCTGCACGCATCGATGATGCGGTTTCTTAAGTCCTCTACATCGCGAACAGGAGTACGATAAACCAAATGCTGTAAATGGTCCCAAATAAAGAAATCGAGAGGGTTGAGATCCGGGGATCGAGCGGGCCAGTTCTGTGGTCCTCCTCGACCTATCCACTGATTTGCATATGTTTCAGTTAAATGCTGATGTGGTACTTGACTAAAATGGGCGGGAGCCCCATCATGTATAAAAAACATGTCTCTTCTGACGCCCAAAGGAACTTTCTCCAGCAGTACTGGATGCACTTCTCTTAAAAATTGAACGTATGCCTCACCATTTAATCGAGGAGGTGGAAAATGAGGTCCAATTGAATCATTCCCAATAACTCCGAGCCACACGTTAAGAGAAAACTGATCTTGATGGTTAGTTTCGACAATAGCGTGAGGGTTTTCATCAGCCCATATGTGGTAATTATGAAAATTAATAATCTTGTCCCGAGAAAAACTACATTCGTCTGTGAATTCTTTCGTCTTAGAAAGTCACAATTTGTTCCAATCATTTTCAGCATCCAATTGCAAACTTCAAGACGGTTTGGAAAGTCTCGCGGTAACAGTGCCCGTACTTGTTGCAGATGGTAAGGGTATAAGAGTTGTTCCTTTAAAATTCGAAATACCGTCATATGATCAACATTTAGCTGCAAAGCAATCTTTTTAGTAATGGTAGTAGGATGTTCTTCAATCAAATTAAGTACTGCTTCCTCAAGCTGTGGTTTTTGTACTTCTCGATGGCGACCATAATCCTGCGTTATTTTGTCGAATGAACCATATTTTCGTAATCTTTGATGAAGTCGAGCAAATATTCTATGTGAAGGATACTGCCGTTGAGGATACATTTCAGCATATCTTCTAGAACAGGGGTGGCCAACCGGTCGATCGCGATCGACCGGTCGATCGTAGCAAGGCAAAAAATATAAATAAATAGACCAGACTGCGCAACGTAACTTAGACTGGCAATGTGATTTAGCTTTCTTGGCCGATTTTACTGGAAAACTGAGTACATTAAATCTGAATCTACAAGGCAAGAATAAAACATTAACAGAAATGATGAGTTCTATTGCAGCATTTCAAAGTCAAACAGCGTCTATGATAGTTGACATAGAGAAGACAACATTTGAACAACTTGGATCAAGGATGATATGGAAAAACATCCTACCTACAATTTCACGAGAAATTTCTGAGAAGTTCACGACAGAAATTAGGGCAGTGATAGCAGACTTCGAAATTCGCTTTAGTGATTTCAAAAAAATTGAGAAATTGGTTCAATTCATCAGTTACCCGTTTAATGATTCCATTGCTCATAGTGATATCTATGAATTGGCTACAAAATTCGCAGATATAATTCAAATGGAGCACATGATGTTACAAAACGAAATTATTACTCTGCGCTGCGACATATTTCTTAAAGCAAGGTCATCCTCAGGTCAAGATTTCTGGGCATTGGTTTCCAACGAAAAATATCCAAATTTGAAGAAATGTGTTGAACAACTTCATTCGTGTTTTAGTTCAACATATTTATGTGAGTCAGCATTTTCCTACTTAAAACAAACAAAAATAAACACCGTTCTCGCTTGACAGACGCTCATACATTGGATTCTTTAAGGTTGACAATTTCCAACTACAAACCAGATTATGCTAAACTAGTGGACGATACTGTGACGCCATGCTCACACTAATATATAGATAGGACCTATAAATGTTGATTAAACATCATCAACTCAGACTTCCAATCCAAAGTATTAAGTAAATTGAAGGAAACAATATCATATGTGATACGAAAAGGAACTCCTAAGACTGTTCAATAAAAAATATTTTATGATTGTGTACTAAACACTATGCTGTTTCATTTAGGATTTCAAGAAGTATGTAAGTGGTAGATCGCACAGGGTTTCGTCAGTAAACAGTAGATCTTATGTCTAATCAAGTTGGCCACCCCTGTTGTAAAAGCTTCTAACCCATTCCCTTGCGACAGACCGTAAACGGAATGCATATCAGCCATTTCCTCATTTGTGTATGCCATTTTAATAACAAGTGAATTATTGAAGAAACAAATTAAGAACAGAACAACAATACAGAATTAGTATTTATTCAATTTCGAAAATTCACAAACTGACAGCGTCATACCAATTTAATTGTCACTATCGCTGTAGTTGTTCGTAAAATAATTTTTTGCTGCGAACTGGTTTATTTTTGGCAAAAATCCCAAGAGACATTTTTTGTTTAGAATGAAACAGGCTATTGGAAATAAATTCTCAGATGGTAAACAAATAATAAGACAAAAAGTTACATTGGAAATACATTTTAGGGGTTGCGTTTTCCACCCCTTACAACCATGGGGTAAACTAAATAAATTTCTGGCTAAGTGTCTTTTTGGTAGTACAAAACGTCAGGTTAATTTCAATATTGTAACTTTCTTAGTGCTTGTGAAAAAATTGTTATACAAATTTTATGTACTCCCTTTGAGGGGCTGTATCTTAACAAGGGATGCTCCAATGAAATTTCTTTATATGAAAGATCCTATCCTTTTTTCGATGAGGAATCACCTCCTTAAATGTTTTACACTTATTTAGTTACACCCTGTATATGTTTGACATTTTTTAACGTGTTACCATATGAGTTTTAGACTTTAGACATGAGTATGAACACTCACTTGACACTGAAGACTCACCTGGAACGCTCACTTGGAAAAAGTTTTACACAAAGCCAGACTGTCTCTATGGACATGTCGAAGGATTTGTGGTAAAACTTGGGGTTTAGGTCCCAAACAAATCCATTGGATTTATGTGATGATTGTTAGACCAATGATCACGTATGGTGCAATTGTTTGGTGGCCGAAGGCTTTACAGAAAACGGCCCAAGCGAAGCTCTCTGGCTTACAGAGACAGGCTTGTCTGGCTATCAGTGGTGACATCAGTACCACACCGTCAGCGGCCATGGAGATCTTTCTAGATCTACCTCCTCTCCACATTTTCCTGAAAAGAGAGGCTAGATGGACTGCATACAGACTTGTGCACATTGCCAATTGCACAGATAAATTCAATGCAGAGTGCAACAGACTGTTGATTGACATTGAAAGTCACAGCATTCTGGAAATGACCTCTGACTTTATGCCTCCAACTGTCAACTACGAACTGCCTTATGAAGTACTATTCCCGAGTAGAGTGGACTGGGTCCTGCGGGAGAAGGAAACATCAAGAGCAGAAATAGAAATAGTTTTATTCATCACTAAAATTTTCACGCATACATAATTACAAGACTAAAAACGTGAGAAAAGTCATTGGACTAGTCAAAAGTAAAACGCTAAAAGCAAAACAAAAATGTTTGACCTTGAAAAAACTTAAAAGAGAAGACTACATGTATAAAATAAACTAAGTCATTTATCTAAGCACTGAAAGCAAGAAATTCATCCATACTGTAGAAGCGCAGCTATCCAACAAGAAATCATAAAGTTCATTCCTCATTACAGTTCTACTTTTATTGATCCCTATAAAAGTTGTTATTTTATTGAAACATTTAATACCCAAGTATTTTGGGGAATTTTGACTCACACTCAAGCGAGAGTAGGGGTGGTATAAAGTATGTTCACCCCGAGTAGCGTAATTATGTATATCAGAGTTTTTTGGATATAGGTGTTTATTATCATAGATAAATAACACTAGCTGTAATATGTATAAGCACGGCAATGGTAGGATGTTGAATTTTTTAAACAGTGGTTTACAAGAGTCCAGTGGACGAGACTTGTCCATACAGCGAATGACTCTTTTCTGAACCTTAAAAATGCGGTCAGTATATGCAGAGTTACCCCAGAAGATCAATCCATACTGTATTCTTGATTGTACCAGTCCATGATACATGAGCAGACAGTAGTTAGTTCACAGATGGATCAAAAACACCTTCCGGTTCTGGCGCAGGTGTTTTCAGTCGCAGACCCAGGACACAGACCCTGGACCAGGACAGAGATATCAACCTGCCTAGGAACTTATACGACTGTATTTCAAGCGGAAATTTACGCTATTGAATTGTGTGAGGAGAGATTGGATAAATCCAACCTCACTCACAAGTCAATAAAAATATTTTTGGACAGTCAAGCGACTTTGGAAGCGCTTGGCTCCCACCGAGCAACGTCTAACTTGGTAGCAAACTGCCAAAAAAGACTCTCCTCGATAGGAAGACTAAACAGATTGTCTCTGGTCTGGATTCCTGGCCATACTGGCCTGGGAGGCAATGAATTTGCTGACTCTCTCGCAAAGGAGGGTGCTGCAAGTGGCTTCATTGGACCAGAACCTGTCATTGGCGTCGCTTTGGGCTTTGCCAAACAAACACTCAACACCTGGATGGCAAGAAGAGTCATGGACTTCTGGCAGAATCTTCCAGGATTGGCTCACTCCAAGGCGTTCATTCACCCTTCGAAGCTTGATTCCAAACAGTTGTTGATCTACAGTAGGGATGAACTACGATGTCTAAAAGGGCTTCTTACAGGTCACTGTCACTTGAATCATCATATGCAGAGACTTGAACTGTCGGAAGAAAGTGTGTGTCGCCTCTGTCTGGAAAATGATGAAACAGCAGAGCATATACTTTGTGCTCGCCCCGCTGGGGACCAAATCAGGTTCTTTGAGTTCGGCAGATCCGTATTCTCACCATCTGACCTGAAAGACCACTCACAGCACTAGTTGCAGTATATTATGCGAATTTTTACTCCGCTATGAGACAAGGGATAATCATCTGGGGCTCATGTCATGGGTTTAATAGAGTTTTCCTATGTCAAAAAAAATATCAGAATAATCTTTAATATAAATACAAGAGATTCCTGCAGAGGAGCCTTTAAGATCAACAAACTACTTACTGTGTCAGCAATCTATATATATGAATCGATAAAATTTATTATCAATCATCCAGGACATTTTGACATACATCGCAAAACGCATATTTACGAGACAAGACAAAAAAAAGACTTCTCATATCCCATCCATGCGAAATCCCTATATGAACGTAGCACTATCTACGCTGGAATGAAATTTTATAATAATCTTCCGAAAAACATAAAAGATATTGTCGTTGCTTACAGATTTCTGAAATCTGTAAGAAAATTCTTATGTAATCTGGAGCCCTACAACACTGATGAATATTTTCTGGCCTGTGGAAATTTATGAAACAAAATTTTATTCAAAATTGCGCTATGTATTTATAGAAATTGTCTCTACTTTCAGTAATCATGCGCAATATGACGCACATTTTAATATGTTTGTAATTGTGTTTGAAACTTGAAGCAATTCATTTTGAATGCTTCATTTTTAGATTTATATGTACACAAAATCATACAACTGATTTTTTTTTCGAGTTTTATTTAATAAAAACAACTTTTTGAAAACCAAACGATTCAGCTGTCTGATTTCTTCTTGACTTTATCCTTCTTGGACTTCTGTGGAAGTTGTTTCATGTTCTTCTTGAAATGAGCATTCACTTCTCTGAATTTTCTCTTTTTTCCTCCTTTTATTCTGTCGAACAGAGGTTTCGTTGTTATATCATCTCTCTTGGGGGCGCTTATCTCTAACTGTTTCCTGACTTTCCTGGCAACTTTCTTCATTGTCAACATGTAAGGAGGTACGTCACACCCAGAGTCTTTCAAAACGTGAGCTATACTTCTCAAATTAGCAGTGTCTTCTGTAGTGAAAAAAGTGACTGCCTTTCCTCTTCGGCCTGCTCTACCTGCTCTCCCTACCCTATGTACGTATGAAATGGCAGAAGGAGGAAAATCATAATTTATAACCAGATTGACACCTTTGAAGTCAATACCACGTGCCATGAGCTCAGTGCAAATCAACACCCAGATACGACCTTCACGAAAGCTCCTCACGGTGTTATCCCTCTGTAACTGAGTCCTATTCGCATGAATTGCATCGATATTAATGCTATCATATATGAGCTCATTGAATAACTGCTGGGCTCTTTCTTTGCTCTGGACAAACACGAGAACAGGGGGACTTAGTCCTTTCCTCACCAAATCCCTGAAAGCCAACAGTTTCCCTTGTTCATTCCCCACAAATAGAAGCTCCTGATCCACCAGGTCAGTTGCAGCGTTTCTCTGTCCTACAGTCACTCTGACTAATCCTTTCATGTTATGAACACACCATTTCGCCACGATAGGTGTGTAGGTGGCGCTGAACATGGCTATCTTTCTGTCCTTGCCTGAGCAGGCTTTCATAATTTCGTTCATATTTTACACATATTTGATATCTTTACAATTTTCCTTTTGACGTATTTCTCAGACAAAAATTTTCTGCCACTCCTGTGAATGATTATAAAATACTCTGTTGAAATAAATGTATCTATCTATTATATCTATCATACAAAATAATCGGCTTCGTTAAGAAGCTGGGTTCATTTGGCCGAGTGTGAATAAACCCTTATGGGTTGCGGTAGAGGGTCGAATAGACCCACTTACTTTAGACCTACCTACCTACTTACCCTACTAAAGTTGCTCAGGTACCCTGTGGAAACCAAACGGTGCCAACGAAGCAGCGGTATATCGAGCCTAAATTTGAGAGGGTCAAGACATGATTAGTTACGTCCGTCGGGCAAACGACTCAACTTAACCGTTGGAACCTTCCAGGATTTCGATACCTGTCTACCTTATCCTGCGAGCGGCCCTCATCCTAGGCTGCAGTTCAACCGCTGGGGTCCTCGTTCCTGAACAACTAGCTCAGTTCACACTGTAGGCCTTGGATAGGAAAGTAGTTTCGCGATGCAAGGGTGAACTAAAAATATTAGATTTCCGTGAATCCTTCCCTCTGATTATTTCCTCGTCAGAGCCATACTAGGGAAACTTTGAAATCGAAATGCAGAAGAGGGCAAAACGTGCGCGAGCGCAGCTTGCAGAAAATACACCAGTGCCACATCGCGAGACCAGAAGTTTCTGTCGAACCATTTTCTCGTCAGACACGGTTAGCCGTCTGAGTGCAACTCCGACGAACCGACGCGGGGCCCCCCAGGAATCTGCAGACTCCTCGGTGTGTTCCAATCGGCAACTTCGCTTGTGCTCGACAAGGCGGGTACCAATGTTTCTTTTCGTCTGACTGACATAGTTGTACAGATTTGAATCTTCTATGTGGATCCTCTTCAAGAATACTTCTCTGTTTCTCATTGACCTCTTTTTAGCAATCTAACTTCCTGTGACATATATATTGTTGAGAAAGTAGGTCCACTAACAAACACTGGGGGCCTTCAAATATTTCAAAACAATTGTATCAGATAAAATAACAAACTTAAACCCAATATTTTTGAAGTTCACGCCACTACGAGTATATTAAAAATAAACTGATGTTTTTGATCGATCTTGAGCAAGAAATAAATATTTATAATTTCATAAGAATAGATAGCAATTTCATATCAACTCACAACGATTTTGAAATGACGATTACCTTGTATTCTTTACGATTCAATGACTTTCCGAGTTGCACCTTATATATATATATATATATATATATATATATATATATATATATATTTGTTCATTGCATATTGGTGAGCCCGGTATATGAACGGGGCGTTGGTCCACCCAGCACTTCCCGAATATATTTAGGAATATATATATATATATATATATATATATATATATATATATATATATATATATATATATATATATATATATATATATATATATATATATGGGTGTTTGGTGTAGGTGCTACAGACCAAAATTCCATTTTTTATAATAGAACGCCCTGTATATCATTACATATTCAGATGCTACGTTAAATTCTGATATCATTTCATGTTTGGTTTTTGAAATTCGGTTACGGCGTTGTTGAGTTATTGCACTTTTCCTTAAATATAAAGTTTCAAAAAAACTTATTTACTCGTACACGAATCCAGTCTATATCTTTTATTAAATTGAACTAGAATACTACTGAATACAAACCATTATTCTCACCTCTACGATACGATATCGATATCAGTTGAATATAATATTGAAATTCTTGAGAATGTGACTAACTTGAGGGTGAATTGCTTTATATTGCACAATTTTATCAAGTAGCTTATGCTTGTTGATGCCATAGTAACAAATGTTGTTGAATGGTATCTACTTGTCAGTTCGATTCAGTGATTCTTTGCAAAACAGTAACTGTGTTCTTTGTGCGAAAACTCCAGTATGCCTTTCGCGTTTAGTCCAAGTGATTGCATTGATATGTTATTAATTTTTGGGGAATGTCAGAAAAACTGCCGTCAAGCACAACGTCTATACCAAGAACGTTTTCCAGACAGACCCATTCCGTCACGAATGACTTTTTCGAGAGTTGTAGGAAAATTGCGAACTGGGTCATTTCCTTCTACTATAAAGCATCGTCATCATACGAGATCTGTTAGAACTGAAGATTTAGAGATCAATGTGTTGGCTTATATTATTATTCATCCACATGTTTCTATCCGTACTGTTGCAGAAGAAGTCGGTGTGAGTAAATCTAATGTACAGAGAATTCTGAAAGAAAATAAATACCACCCATTCAAAATTCAGTTGGTACAAGGTTTGAAACCCACGGACTTTTAACGACGACTTGAATTCATTGCTTGTATTCAGGTAATATTACATGAAAGTCCTAACGTATTCAGTCAAATTTTGTGGAGCGATGAATCGCGATTCCACAATAATGGAGTTGTGAATCGACATAACAGTCACTATTGGTCTCAAGAAAATCCCCACTGGGTCCGCGAAAGTAATTTTCAAACTACTTGGGGTATTAATGTATGGTGTGGATTGTTCAATGGCCGCATCATAGGACCTTACTTTTTCAATGAAAATCTCAATGGATTGCGATATTTACAATTTCTAGAAAATGATTTGATCCAGTTGATGGAAGATATTCCCATAGCAGAACGACAAGGAATTTGGTGGCAACAAGATGGTGCTCCTCCTCACAATTCACAGGTTGTTACTGAATATCTGGATAGAACGTACCCAAATGGATGGATTGGTAATAAGGGTCGTTCCCCAGATTTATCACCGCTTGATTTTTTCCTATGGGGTTATTTAAAAGATATTGTTTTCACTACCCCCCCTTTGAATGTGGATGATCTGTAAATGAAAATTCGACTAGCGTGTAGTGATATTACGCCTGATATTGTAAGAGCGACTTGTACGAGAGAAGTGATTCGACTTTTCGAAGCCTGTATAATATCTAATGGGCATCACTTTGAACAATTTTTATGACTTATTTCTAGGTACCTACCATTCTTATGAAATGATTTATCAAGTTATATTATTTACATTGTTATTAATTAAAGATTTGTTTTCGAATACACCTCTTTCAATTTCGCAATTGTTTCATATTCAAAATGATTCCTGACTGAATTCCACAACTCAAAATTGAAACCATTACTTCGAACACCCAAAATTTTGACTAATTTTCATGTGATCTGATGCAGAGAGAATAATTGTATGAGATATTTAAAAAAATAATAGTCGTTCTCAAGACTTTACATTTTAAGCAGTAACTCAACAACGCCGTAACCGAATTTCAAAAACCAAACATGAAATGATATCAGAATTCAACGTAGCATCTGAATATGTAATGATATACAGGGCGTTCTATTTTAAAAAATGGAATTTTGGTCTGTAGCACCTACACTAAACACCCTGTATATTTAAAAATTATATCAAAATATAGCTCTCATGAACTCGTAAAACTTTTGTATGAAACATTTTTGTGTATCTCCTTCAACAAACCAGATATTGCCTGTCACATAAAATGTGGGACACCCGGTATATATATATATATATATATATATATATATATATATATATATATATACATATATATATATATATATATATATATATATATATATTCAGATGATTTGAATTTTTCAGTTCCCACATAATAGTTCCTAATTGAAGTTGACACAATGTTGTTAATGAATGATTCGGAATTCAGTACATCCTCAGGCTACTAGTGCATAATTGCTACTTATTTTTTTCTTTTGATTTCAAATTGTACATGCTTTGTAGGAAGGAAATTCGAGCCATTAGCTAATTTTCCGAAAGCTACTAGCTACTGTCAAATAACATGGTCAACACTCAATTTTTTTGAGATTTTTGAATGATCACATTGCGGAAGTCTCACAGTTAGACTTATGACTATTGTATGGTGGTGGAAAAAATAAGACATAAAGAGATTCGCATAATTTATTGTTTGAAAAATGATGAAAATAACTCTGCAGGAGGAATTTACGAAAATAACGATGAAAATGAAAAGCTGTATAAACAAATAAATAATGTTGATGTATTTGAAATACATTTGTACATAACCGTTTTAAGAATACAATGAAACATAATCGCTTAACATATATTTGATACTCAATACCAAATATAGTGAAACTCAAATTATTTCATGAAATGATGAAATGGAAATATGTCTGGTAGATTTAAAAGAAGCACCTTATATATGTAGGACATTCAAAAAGTTGATTTTTTGGTAACATATTTTATACATTCATATAACCACTCATACAAGCAGAATTATCTACCCAAAAATATGTTATATATTTTATAACAATATAACTGCCTTTCACACATTTTGAAGGGTATTATAATTTATGAAAAATATACACTACAAGTTTTTTGTGATTGTTTCAATGATAGTAAAGTGAATGATAAATAATTTATGACATGATGTAATAATTTAATAAATAAAATAAATTCAACTAATTACAAATAACAACTGATCGTATCGACTAGATTTGCACATAATACTGATTTCAGGAAAAGCAACTGACTAGAAAGAAACCTCAAAATTTGTTGCCTATTTTTCCTGAAGCTTTGTGGAGTAACATTTATTTTTGATATTTTATATCCAATTTCACTTTCATGTATAGGTTTCTATAGACACGACTTCTTCTACTGTGGGTAGTTGCTGTAGTCATAATGATAATCATTATAGTCTGGCGGAATAGGCTCATTTTTTTCTTCATCTGATTGATTGAGGAAGGCGTCTAGCAGCCTTGCTTCGGAACGTCTTCTTCTACCTCTGAAAAAAAAATGAGTCAGTGAATACAGCGATCATGTTTGAATGAATTTGTTTGAAACTGTGTTAGATCTCAGTCATTTCGAAACATTTTTTATACAGTCCAGCCGAAAGGATCGTCTTGAAATAGGAACAAGTGTCGGATAATCAATATCAATTTTCAATCTATTGCTATTTCTTATGTTTGTTTGGAGGTGATTGACAATGTTTCATTAGTTAGGACTTTCATTGTGTAATCTAATATATTAAAATGGATGTTTAATAATGATAATAATGATAATAAATGAATTTATTGACAGCTGAAATAAAAGGATACAATATGGAGAAAAACAAAATACAAATTTGTCAATAGGATACAAGATTGAACAGAGTTCATTCTTCCTCTTGCACCTTACAAAAAAAAATGAAAAAGATGAAAAAAAAAATAACAAAAATAACAAAGGACCTAAAATAAAATTTGAATTGTGATAGCGGGTACAACATTCAGTTCATGAGGCGGATATCGATACAAACATAAGGATACTACAAATCTTTTAGCTATGGCCTACAAGAACCAATGTGTCATAGAATATATTCGGGTATTATTGATTTTTCAGAAGGTGTTTTTTCAGGCAGTACCTGAAACTGGAAACAGATTTCGACCGAAAGGAAGGTGGTAGGTTGTCATAGAATTCAGCTATCGTATATGTAAATGACCTTTTGAATAGTTCTATGGAGTGTCTAACAACATGGATCATTTTGTGTTTGATTGATTTGTGTTGGTTGATTGGTCGGTTGGTAAATGATAAACTTCTACATCGCTCAACCGATCGTGATGAAACTTGTAATTTTTCATAGAGAAGGTTTTAAGGCTATCAATTTTTCTGTAACTCGCCACTAGATGGCGATGTAGATCAATTTTTCCCAAGTTCGTTGATTCTGACTCTGTCAAGATATTGGAACAGCAGCGATACAGTAACATAGTACTAGTATTTTATAAAATGATTTGAAATCCCTTCAAGAACCAATATAAATTGAAAATTAAAATGAATAGTTGAAAATAACAATTATAAGGAGTGAAAAAACCCTTTAACCGTACAGTGACATGAATTACAAGTATTAAAATCGAACAATTGAACAAGAAATGGCCACATGTGTCCCATTGTACATCCTCCCGAGGAGTTGCCCTCCTAGGTCATCGTAAAACCTTTCCTTTTCAGGAAGGTGGACGGGTCACTGTGAGACATCTCCTTCATATCAGGAGGTGTAGGCCAAGACTCGCCGAATACACACTCTCTTATTGACGATAACTCCGGGCACTGGCATTAGACATGCCTGATAGTTTCATCTTCCTGTTCACACATTCAGATTAGAGGTGTGTCCACTAGTCCCATATTATGGAGGTGTTTCCTCAGTTAACAGTGACAGTCAGAAATCCTACTGTTTCTTCCGCGCTAGCGGCCCAGGGTGATCCTGGCAAGTTCCGCAATTGTCGAAGCCATCAGGCTGTAGGTGTCACTGGGCCCTAAAATTCTTAGTCTAGCACCAATGCCTTTACTCCTGTGCCTTTTAACTCACCTCAGGATAATCTTACAATTATATAATTACAATCCTACAGAGGCTTTGGCTAAATCTGGGTGGCACTCTAGTACTAGCCCTGAGGTAACACGTTGCCTGTTCAAGGCTAGTAGGGCTTGTCTACTATCAGTGCAGATTGTTATGTTTTTGCCAGAAATTCCTTTTCTGGTTATTCCTTTCGTGGCGATTGAGATACCAGCCAGTTCTGTTTGGACCACGCTGGTATTTCTTCGCATTCCCCACTTAATCCTTAGGCTCAGTGATCTGGAGTAAACTCCACATCCTGAACCTTCTTTGGTTTTTGAGCCGCTGTAGTTGATATAAGTTTTGGGTGGCTGTTGCTTGTAGAAATTTCGGTCCCCATGCAATGGCTCCGTACGTTAACACCAGTCTTATTATTGCAGTGTAGATTCAGGTGACCACACGGGGTGAAAGACCCCATGAGCGTCCCACTGTCCTCCGACACTGCTCATAAGCCACGTATGCTCTTTTTGCTCTACTCTGTAGATGAGAGTTCCACGTTAGCTTCCTGTCGAGGGTAGTACCAAGGTATTTCCCTCTTCAGAGAAGTTCAGTTTGCTCTTGAAGATTTCGGGAGGTTTTAAGCCCAATACACTTCTTTTCCTGGTGAAAAGGACCATAGTCTTCTTGAGATTGATAGTGAGTGTTTTATGTCTGATGTTTCTATTAATTTGAGCCCGTTCTGCGCTCTATAGCACCGTATTCTGTTTGACCATTGAAATACATATAGTAAACTATCCATGAAAGATAGACATATGTTATAGCGGATTTGTTTCATAGACTTATAAAATACGAACAACATGGTAGCACCTTGTCAACCAATTCACAAAAAACAAACATGAATTATAGACTCGTTATGCACTGTTTAGATCCTTTTAAAACTTCAGTAATATTCATGAATTATAGACTTTCATTTTGAATAACCCTTCTATTGATGAAAACCGTTTAAAAATTCCTCCAACAGTTTTTGTGTTGATATAATATGTAATGATTACGGAAATCATTTTCACATATTGAAAAAACAATTTTCCAGATTTCTGGGGACTAATCTCGAACTTCCTCCACATTCCACATATAAATTTTATTTCAGTTATGAATTTATTGTTAATTTCGGTGGCTTTCAGAGGTTTTCGATCAAACGAATGAAGTGTATTCTTAAAGAATGAAGAAAATACTTTCTATCTTCAACACTTTTCTCGATATATGTTTCACTAACCATTCGGTGTCAACTACTGAATAATAATTTGATAATTAATAATTTCAAGAGAGTAATTAATAGAAAAATGAGTGATTGGCTGCTTGAAATGGAATAATGGTAACTGGTAATAGATATCATGTCACGCTTTACTGTTTTCAATTTTCCTGAGTATGACATGTTGAATAACACCGGACTTCTACGGTCCACGAACTTGATTATTTGTTGCGTGTTCTTACAACCCAGTTTTCATAGCTGTTTTGGTCTGACCTACATTCTCATCATATTTTATTGAATATTGTTTACCGCCTAATAGAGTGAGCAGTTTTAAAAATAACTTGAAGAAATAATGAACTTCGATTCATCACCTCTCGGTACAGATCATATTCTGATGGTATCGAATACGATGATGAAACGCCTGACAGAAAGAGGGAGTAGTTTTATCAAAAATGTATTCTCCACTTACATTCTCAATAGATCAACTTTTCCTGCTCCCACTGGCATGGTTATTGCAAATCCTTTGATTCTGTTGTTGAGAGCAATTTTGGTTTCTAAGTCTGCTAAATGGGAATCGGACACCCTCTTTACCCTGCAAAAAAGATAAAACCCATTTAACAAAATACACATAACGGGTGATTTTTTAAGAGGTATAGGATTTGATTTTCAAAAAAACACAAAAAATTTGAAAAAATTGATGAAATCTCCATTGGAATCGATAGAACGATCAATATAATTTAATGTTTGAAGATGATTTCATGCAAATGTTGTCCGCGGCTTTGCTTCAGATGGCCTATGCGCAAGGTCCAATTTCGTGGCACCGTCTTGTTGAAACCACATGTCAGGCATGTCCAATTCTTCCATTTTGCCACATTCAACCAGAAATGAACACAATTTCTCGATAAAAATGTGGATCTTTCTCTAACTTTTCCAGCGCCCATTCACCAAATGTTAGACGTTGTGGGAGGTCGTGTGGCTTCAATTCTTGCACCAGCTGTATCTTATAAGGTTTTACACCCAAATCCTTTCGCAAAATTTTCCACGTAGTGGAGTAACAGAGGCCCAATTGCTGCGAACGGCGGCGAATCGACATTTCACGGTCATCACGAACACTGGCGGATACAGCCGCAATATTTTCTTCGGTTCTCACTCTTCGTATGCGTGTTGGTGGTTTAATGTCCAATAATGTAAACTGGGTTCGAAATTTAGTCATAAGTTTCCGAATAGCTGCCTCAGTAGGCCGACGAAACTGCCCACTTTCTTCACCGAGCATGACTTTGATAATAAAATTCAATAATTTGCAAGCGTTGTTCATTCGTAAGTCGATTCATGGTTAAATTATAGACCAAACTGAACAAGCTTGACAATGACACCAGACACGATTCATTCGTGATCTGTTAAAAACAGTGTTGCCAAAAACATACCAGCAAAAAATCACTCAATATAAGTTTCAGCATTTATTGTATTTTTGTTGATGTCTATCAATCACCAGCAAAGTAGGGATGAATATCTTTTGAATATACCCTTTTAGTGGAAATCCAATCTCTCCAGAGAAGTCATTCAGTGGTACCGTAGCTCAGATTGGAATAATATCGAATTCTTCGCAGACGGTGAATTTTTAGAAAAAACATTCAGTTTGTTTTAAAATTGATTTTTTCAATATAAATTCCTTGGAAAAATGAAAAAATTCTGATTTGTGACTATAGTTGTTTCAAAGACTCCTTCTCACGCCCTGTATACTACTTTCAAGAGTTCATTCCAACTGGCAATTATATTATGTTTTCTCGAGGGGCATCATTTACAAGAGATTACATCTGGACACTTCCATGGCCTGATTTGATTTCGATTGAGCTCGCTTGGGTAATACTTGATCGGGAAGATCAATTGACAATGTTGAACTTGATACTCGTATTTTATTATCAAAACTATGGCAATTCGGAACACATCGGGCTGAGTAGGATGTGAAGAAGAAGATCTAATTATTCAGAATGAAATAAAGAAGTACCTCAGGGCCCTTTCGGGAGCTCTGGTTTTTTCATCCGTTACACAATTGATACAACATGTTTTTCGGATATTAAATGATGGACTTAGGCAGGTCATCCCTCATTACCGAATTTTTTGTGAATGATGACTGATGACAAATTATGCAATAAGTATCAACGTCAATATTCTTCAAACGACATTTTTTTGTGTGGGACTCAATATTTAACACTGTTTCTTTGTTTCTACAAGATGAAAAAATAAAAGATGAATCAATAGAGAATCTGCAGAAGTGTAGTAAAGAGGAAAATGAAAAGTTAACCTCAAAAAGTTACTGCGTAATATGAATTACTGGAAAGTCGTATTTATAAATTTTGCCTACAAATTGAAACAATCAGTCAGTTGAAAAAATTAAATTGATACTTAGCTTTCTTCATCTCACTAATTATTTCTGTACGATGTACTGGTGTAAAGTCAGCACAGGTGGGTGTTTTCTTTTGACAAATGTTTTGGTAGGATATTTTAACTTTTAATTTTGCTTAACTTTCCTTCCGAGTGTTAATTAGTTCATTGCTTGTTTTCATCGCATAGATTATTTTGAAATCCAATGGTGATTATGTCCTAACTCCTCTTATTCAATGTATTTTTACTGAAAGAAATGAAAATTATTAAATTCAATACCGGAGTGTGTTGAAATTATGTCAGTTCCCTTTTACAAACTACTTCATAACAATTTATTTAAAATACCCCCCTTTTCCTTACGAATTGCTCAGAATATCATGGATGACATGAGAATGTAGAATTTCTGAGATTTCTCTTTGAAATTCCCGTGCTATGCGTATCTATATCAACTTAGTTGCATTCTCAAAAACCACTCCCAGCAGATTTCGAAGAAATAATAAAAAATATAAACACAATTTACAGCCTTATGGAAATGAAAAGCGAGGGATGAAATATTCATAGGTCTGAAAGCTCATATAGGAAGTTGACTTTTTTCGCATTCCGCTTGCATTTGTTTGGAATATCAAATTTTAAAATAACCCGTTTTGCCAAACAAAAGTACTTTTCATGCTCGAAATATCGAAACCCCATTTTATGAATATTTGAATATAGAGTGAGCCGTGACTCCGATTTTTGATATGCGGATGGATAGGCAAGTAATTGAGTTTAACAAATTTGATAGAAAACTTGATTGCAGTTCATTAGTAATTCTAATTCTGGTGGAATCAGTTTAACTTCCGTTATTGGTTGTTAAATAAAGTGGGTAACGTGCATATTTAGTTTCATTCCAGCCCGTACAATTTTATATCGATTTTTTCAACACAGCAACCAAACACAATTATCAAAATAATAATAGAAAACTTACATTGGAATTTATGAATTCGTCTATTCTTCTTAATTTAAAATCAGCCGCGTTAACATGGTGGTTATTGGCGGAGGAGTGTTTCTATTACAAATACATTAGGTGGAAGTTACAATTTCAAGATAATGTTCATAGCAGTTGATAATTTAAAAAAAATGAGCTTAAAACAATAACGAACGAAAAATATCAGTACTATTGTGAAAAAGGCGACGGGCCCTTGTTATACAAAAAATGTGCCACAAAGCCACAAAGCTTATTCAAAAAAAGTTTTCAACTTTTTAGTTCGATGTTCATTAAAAGCGTGTTTTTTCGTAACCAGTCTCGTTATTTATTTGCCGGATCTCGTAAAAATAAGAGCACTTCGACCGTCGTCCACTTTTTTTGATGCACCGCAGTTGTAGAAGAAATGTAAGCTATGGAAATCTACAGTTCATGGCCAAAAAACTGGAAAATAGCTTTGTCGTAGTTGTGAACAGTCTATCATGATGGTATATGATGGAATTGGCCGATACTTGATGAAAATCCATGACTAACGTATTCTAAAAACACTTTGTGTGATTTTCACTAGATAGTTTCACAAAAACACGTAACACGTGTTTCGCCATACAATGGCTTCCTCGGGCGTGTCTTAATTAAGACACGCCCGAGGAAGGATTTATTACCAAAAATTTGAACCAAGCAATCTTATATATTTCCTGTCATTTTTTACAATAGTAAAAAACATAATAGAAAATTTTCACCAGTGATTTATGTTCTTCCAATACACTGTCAATTATTGAGTTGCTACTGATTCTAAAAAGAAAAAAGGCAACTTTTAAGAACATTGTGATGTCACCGTCTAGTGATTGTTTGGAAAACCTAAAAGGTAACCCTCGTACACAGATGTACACTGATTTTCATCAACATCACTTTGAAGTCCGATACACATTCCCAATTAGTCTCGAAGCAAACCGATATCTATATCGTGATGAAACCATTGAAGAGGATAGAAGAGGGAAACCGTCCATGTCAATTCATATTGCTCCACTTCATTTCCAGTAGAGCTTTCTCTTTGAAAAGAAATTTGACTGACTTGAGAATGCTCAGCTGAAAGCATACAATAGCAAGTCGAGTAACCAGTAAGTAGGTGGATATTTGGAAAAGAAGGACATGAAAAATAATTATTGAGAAAATGGTTTGGGGAGTTAGCCTGTACTTAAACTCAAAGATACCCAAATTCTTTTTTCAAGACTGAAAAAGTTGTGCTTTTGTAGCAATTCAGAGTGGGTTGTTCCTATTGGAGAATAAATGCCATCAGTTTATAGGCTTAGTAGCGTCGTTGAATTGCTTCTATTCTATCTATATGATATTTATAAAAGGAGCTCCACACAACTGACGCGTATTCTAACTTTGACCTTATGAAAGTATAGAGCAGAGTTTTCAAGGTCGAAGTTTCTTTGAAATTACTACTGTAACGTGCAATGAATCCGTACAAACGACAGGAGGAGGTTACAACATTATCGATATGCCTATTAAATGATAGTGCGGTGTTAAATGTGACGCCAACATCAGTAAATGTTTCTGGGCTCACCAGGGAAACGTTTTCTATTGAATAATCAAAGATCAAGATGTTCGTTTTTAAACTGTAGGACATGACCTTACATAACATCTGCAATATCATTAATGAAGATATTGAAGAGCAACCGTCCCAGATTTGACCCTTGTGGAACACCGGAAGAAAGTCTAGGGATATTTTTTAAAATGGCAATAATTTTTTTAGATCGCTTTAGGGAAAAAAAGTTGACGGATGATTATTAAACGAATGTAACTTACAACAAAATTTATTAAATGGTCAAAAATACTGAGTGCGCATATAAGCAAAACTAAAAAAAAATATGGCTCTTCTTTGGCACCCCGAAAAAAAATCACAATACAAAAAAAAATTAAAATCAGTACAAAGTATGGCCTCCACGCTGGTTTATTACGGCCCTACATCTATCGTGCATCGACAAAATGAGATCGTCAATGTCTTGTTGAGGTACATTTGCCCATTCAGCGATTAAAAGCTCTCTCAATTGAAACGTTTTGTGAATGTTCCCCATAAGCGGAGTAATTCTTCGTTGAAGCATGTCCCACACATGCTCAATGGGATTCAAGTCCGGTGATTGTGCTGGCCATGGCAATACATCAACTCCTTCGTTGGTGAGCCAGTCAGTCACTAGACGCGCGACACGTGGACGAGCATTATCGTGCATTAGGTGGAAGTTTTCTCCAACAGCACCAGCAAACGGACGGACGATAGGTAGAAGAATGGTGTCGAGGTACTGTCGAGCTGCGAGGGAGCGATTTGGAAAAACGAGATCGGTTCTGCCGCCGATCATGATTCCGCCCCATAGCATTACTGTACCACCTCTGTACGTGTGGACTTCCTGGACGTGTATCAAACGTTCATTATTTCCAGGTCGTCTCCACAGTCTTACTCGACGAGAATCTGGATGAAATTCAAATCTGGATTCGACTGTAAACAAAACTGTGGCCCAATCATTTGCATCCCAGTTTTGATGTTCTTGACACCACTCTAATCTTCTACCGCGATTGCTTCTCGACAAAGGTGGACATCTAAGTGGCCTTCTGTTGTGGAGATCTGCTTCATGCAGTCGATTTCTGACAGTATCACGACCAATGTTTACCTGGTGCGTCTGCTGCAACACGTTAACCAACTCAGGTGCTGTGATTGTCGGTTGTCTTCTTGCGGTTAAGACCAAAAATCGGTCTTGAAATGCAGTTGTAGCAGTTCGCCCTGGATGTTGTTCGGCTGGACTGCCAGTTTCACGGAAACGCCGCCACAATCGACTGATAACACTTTGGGAGACCCCCAAACGAAGAGCTACATCATTTTGTCGCATGCCACCTGGAAGAAGCCCTACAGTTCTATTCATCTCAGCCAATGGTAAGTGATGGCGTTCTATGTTAAAGCACAATATTTCCAGTTTAATTGCTGAACAAGAACTGCATAGAATGTACAAACTCGACATTTTCAGATTATTCATTTTAGCCGAAAACCAACAGTTTGTAAAAAACTTGATAAAAGATTAGTTACCGGTTTTGCAGGCTCTGTTCAACCCATAGAAATCTACAGGGTGGTCGAGTGTACCAATTTAATCGAAATTAAACGACCTCATGCATTTATTTTTATGATATTTAGTATGTTATCAAAATATTCCTAGACTCCTATATATATATATATATATATATATATATATATATATATATATACATATATATATATATATATATATATATACATATATATATATATATATATATATATATATATATGAAGGACTCATCATCAAGCGGATTCATCATCAGGGGCCAACTGCGATTTCGTTTGTTTGGCCCCTTTCTTGCAACCAAGTGTTATCTATCCTTTACACTTGGCTGTACCGTACTGACGAAGGCTAAATAGCCAGAAACACGTGTCTGCGGTTTGCCCACCTTCCTATGAGTGCTATGTCCAATAACCTTTTTCCATTGATAATACCATCTCACTCAATATCCCTCTATCTTTCTTTATATATATATATATATATATATATATATATATATATATATATATATATATATATATATATATATATATATATATATATATAGGAGTAGTAGTATAAGCATCCATTCTAATAAGAACTTGTAGTTTGTTTGACAACCCGCCTGTCCTTCATCCTGAACAAATTGCATTTAATCTGAAGTTCACACCCCTCTGTATCATTCAAACCATTAATCGCTGCAAAATGAAATCTTACACTTGTGCGAAGAGAGTAGATAAAAATATCGTTTTGAGGAAGTGAAAAGAATTTATATTAGTGTAATAGGCGTCTTGAACTGTTCGATGGAAGACAATATACAGAAGTTTCGTATTGGTTTTGAGACAGGACTGTCAGTCAGGACCGGATCTGGGAATTTATTGAGGGGGCACACTTGAGATACATTTTTCACTATAAATAAATGAAACCTAAGATGTTCAGCAAACATAATAAGGTTTTTAAACGAACCAGCTACTATAATTGACGTAATATAGGGTTTCCAATAGGGACTTCCGAAATTTGACAGTTGATAACGGCCATCTTGTTGACGTGAAATCTGTCAAATTAGTTGTTATTTATTGTTTTTTATGTTTTGCCAGGTCACCATGGACGGATATAGCATTCAAATAATAAAATTGGTTTATCAAAATAGGTTCGGGCAACGTATTGCGCATTCTGTGTTTTTTTATCCTCATAAAGATTATTTTCACAACGTTTTTTTTGTGAAAATAGTCATATATATATATATATATATATATATATATATATATATATATATATATATATATATATATATATATATAACAGAATAATTAGTGACTGGATTAACTATAAATCGATTTAATTCGTGAGGCTGACAATGTCAGCCAAAATTTTTATCAACTGTCATTTATTAATGTTTTTCTATCTGTTTTTGAACCATTTTATGTTTTATTCTCACGTTAGTAAGTTCTCTATATTTATATATTTTTTACAAGATATATAATCTTATATTGTAGTTGTCCTGACGAAGGTGTGAAATATACCGAAAGCTTGACATATAACAAAGAGTTTTCTTTGTAACAGCCCAGCTATTGACTGCAACCTCACGAATTAAATCGATTTATATATATATATATATATATATATATATATATATATATATATATATATTTATATTTATATTTGAGCATGAAAACTGTGAAATAATTTTGAATGTTCATTGTACTTTTTCTCTGAAACTTTGAAATGAATGTGTGACTCTTTTCTACAAGATGAAAAGTATTAACTTTGTTTTTGGTGACAGGTACTTGAACTTTTTGGAAACTAAAATACGAGAGTTTTGGGTGATATGGTATTAGAAGAACGGCAAATGTTAAGGTTCCAACATGACGAATACCTACTGTATTTTTCTGCACTATCGCTTATTGGTTATTTTTGTTCATGGCTATCCGCGATAGATTTTGACAGTTTATTCATATGAACATTATACTCAGTACAGTATTTGCCTCGTTAAAAAGAGTATTTGTTTTATTCTAGAGTTCTGTTAAATATAAATTCAAGTAAATTTCACAAATACACTTCAATTTGATAAAAAATACTCCAACCTGATTTGATTGTGGTTACTTCAAATACATATTAAATCAAAATAGTAAAAATATGTATCATACGAGGGTAATTCAAAATTTTCCAAAAGAAAAAAAATTCGAATAGCAGGCCATGATTTCGTATCTGAACATAACTTTTAATTCTAAGCAATTTTTCTCTTCAACATATTTCTATATTTTTTGAAATAAGGGTAGGTACTTTACTCCTGAACGAACTTTATATTTTTTTGGCCTATCCTGTATGGTGTTTGTCATAAAGCCATTTCAGGTACACTTGGTATAGTTTTGGAACATGCATCAACTTTCGTCAAGAATAAAATTTTCTGAGAAATCGATAATAAAAAAGTTTCTTATTTGTTGCACATTTAGTGAACCACACTGTATATATATATATATATATATATATATATATATATATATATATATATATATATATATATAATAAGAAAAGTTTCTGAGATTGAATAGAAAAAAATTCGGTCTTTTAGGCCGTGATCGAATGGAAACTGAAATACGTCTGATGTCGTTTCTAGTATAACCTTCGTCCTGGTAGTCAACGCTGTACCACTGATGATGTCTGCCGCAGTAACAGACGAAACGTTCAGTACTTCAGGTTCTATTCTACCTCAACCTTCCAGCCCAAATATTGTTCTCTTCATTCGCAACGCCGGTCTTGAAATCCTAGTTTCTTATAAAAGTGCTTTCAATCGACACTCCTAAAAACGTACCTGAAAATTCAAAGTTTATCAGGATTAATTCTTTCATACATCGTGTTGCATATCGTTACTTCATATTTGCTTCAGTAACGTTCGGAGTACAGACACAGTAGAAAAAATGATTTTCTTGTGATTCAGTATTTGAGAGTAGTTATTTGGATGAATGTTTCTCCAGTTTATATCTGGAAAAGCTTCCATTGAAACTATTCCAATTCAATTCAGGAAAAAACTTGTAGAATGACATATTTGTAGTTCATTCTCATTCAAATGATTTGTTCATGCATAATTGTTCTTCAACGGGTAATTCATTTGGGATATAGGAGTGAATTTCCGATTCATGACTCATTGATGACTATTAAACTGATGAAATGAAGAACTGAAAAATATATTCGCATTGTTGGAAGTATATTCAGTGCATTTGAAAAGTCACAGCTTGTCTCAAAAGCACTTGACGTCCAATTCTGTCTAATAACAATATAACAAACTTTTTTTTCTCGCAAAATACAATTTTTCTTTGAGTTTGACCGCTTTTTCTGAGAGAATATCTAATGTACATATTTATCATCACCATATCTAAAACAAGGGAAACACTTCATCAGTGCTCTTCAAACTCTAGAATTAATTTCCTCATTTAAATTCAATTTTCCTCGAAGACCTGACCAAAACAGACTTCAAAACTATACCGCGCTCTCTTTAACTGCATCAAAGTGTTCCAAATCATGTTTTCATATGATTCAATTTTCTGAAACGAAGAGAACAAACTGATAATATTAAAGAAAAATTTTATATCGCAGCTATAAGAATAATTTATTGCTGTGTATGTTTAATTGTACTATTTCTAGAGAAGTTATCTTGTATCTGCAACTATATTTAGGCCTGATAAAATATCAAAAGTCAGAGTTGGGAAAGCGTTTTAAAATCGAGACATTCATGTGTATATACCAAACTTGCCATACGCCCCGGCTACTTAGGTAGCCGAACATACAGGGCATTTCTTTAATGTCCCCCCCTCCTTTTATTTTTTGAACGGGTCAACTCAAAAAAATTGAAATTTGGGATAAAGAAATTAATGCAAGAATATTTTATTTTGGAGTGAAATTGACAGATGAAACTTTCAAGATGGCTACTGGGCGCCATCTGGGAAAAAAAATTAAATGGAAGGGGGGTCTTGTGACACATCATTTTGAAGCTCCTGACAAATACTTCACATTCCTAGAATATGAAGTCAATGCCTTCACCTACTACAAAATGGCGGAACATTTAATAATTTCCTGAAGACAAACACATTGATATCCATATTTCTATAAATATTCCTTTTTATCTGCCATATGGCGATTCCAACGACCCGACAAGATTGATTTACTTAACTTTTGTTCATAAAAACGACAAAAAATGTCAGTACGACAACGAACACCATTGTATGTTTAGTTAGAATATTCTCATTTAGTTTTCGGTTTTACTAGTAGAAAGGTACCACGTCAACAATCTCTAAACTGATCAATTCTCGTTCATTGGAAGAAAAAATTGAAGCGATTTTCATTCACGGTGCGACGCGTAACTTTCACGAGACCGAAATGATTTTCAATGAACGTTTTCCGAATCGTCCTATCTGTAGAAAATATTTGAGGGAACTTGTATCCAAATTCACAACTACCGGTAGTGTACATAACAAAAAGCCCCCAGGTCATCCGTTCATTCCGTAAGAACTGCAAGTGCAAGTAATTGATGAGATGGTAGTAAATCCTGAACAGTCTACTTATTCCGTCGCGAATGTTTGTGAGGTGTCTCCTTCTACTGTGTGGAGACTCTTGAAGAGGAACAGTTATCATCCATACAAAATTGAAATGGTACACCAATTAACACAAATAGCAAAGTTTCAATCACTTGGCTATTTTCTTAAACAAACCTTTGATTTCGAAAAAACAGAGGCAACTAAAAAAAAATGCAAATCATTTCGATAGAACTATTATCATTATTATAAATTTCAAACAACAATAATATTATAGAAAATACAAATGGGTACAAAAAATTACTTATTGATCTAAATGAGGTTGTCAAACACTTATAGCCTACATTTCAGTATGTCGTCCTCCACGTTCAATACAAATTATGGTCCTTCTACTGACATCTGTAACTGCATTTTTAATAAATCGGGAATTTATATTTGCACAGCACTCGCGAATGGTATTTTCCAGATGTTGTATGTCAGTAAATGGTCTACTTCAGCACACTTTTTATTTCAGGTAACCCCACAAGAAAAAGTCTAAAGGCGTCAAGTCGGGTGATCTAGGTGGCCAATAATGTTCCCAGTTACGTCCAATAACTTTGCCTCTAAACATTTGTTGGAGGGACTGTTTTACAGCAACCGTATTGATGCGCCATACTATAGGTCGTATTTAATATTTAAAGGCATATTATCTAAAACTTCACTAACCTCATTATTTAAAAGGTTAAGATAACCGACGGATGATAAATTTTCCCTAAAGAAAAATGGCCCAATTATTTGGTCGTTAAGTATCCCACACCATACATTAGTTTTGAAGGAATACTGATCACCACATTCAACTGTGAAATTGGGATTTTCTTGGGCCCACCATCGGCAATTTTGAGAACTTACCGTTCCATTTGAAGAGAACGTTGCCTCATCTATCCATAAAATTTTATACGGAAACTTTACATTTTCTTCTCTCTCTCTTTGAAACCAGAATGAAAACCCTAAACGGATATCAAAATCTCGTTCTTTTAATGTGTTAATACATTTTGGCTTGTAAGGCCAAAATTTATTCTTTAATAAAATTTTTCTTACACTTTCTCTCTTGTAATCGGTATTTTTCATAATATCGGTTATGCTCGTTTGCCCGTGTTCAACTGAACACGTTTGAACAAATGTTAAGTTGGGCCTCCTCATCATATTTACTTGGAGTGTGTTTTTTCTTAAATTAATTTGCTACGGATCCTGTTTCTCTGAATTTCGACATTATCCTTGACACAGTAGTATGTTGAACATTTTTTCCTGGATGCCGTTTGTTAAAAATGTTAGCTACTTGCCGGTATGGTGTATTCTCACCACATATTAAAACTATTTCTATTCTTTCCTGGAGAGACAACAATATTGCAACAATAACTTTTGAACATTTGACAAGTAAATCAACAACTTGACACTACCATAGCATGCATTTTGTTTGTCAAGACCTACTTAAAAATTTTATTCAACGTGATTAAGCATCCTTACCGCCCTAGTAAGTGTTTATAAATAATCTGTAAATCAACTCTAGTAATTTTATCAATACTTATTGCAGTTTTTGAGTTGTGCCTGCTTTTTCATATTTGAAGGTACTGACGTTTGTTTAAGAAAATAGCCAAGTGATTGAAACTTTGTACCAGTCATGTTAAAATTTTTATAGCACATTTTTAATTTCTCTCTAAAAATGTCCGTATGAGTAAAAATTTATCAGAAAAGTTAAACTCCATGATGAGTTTGTTACGTACGCATGAATTGATGACAATTAACCGAACTTGTTTTTTAA
This sequence comes from Leptinotarsa decemlineata, assembly GCF_025532065.1. Lineage (NCBI taxonomy): Eukaryota > Metazoa > Arthropoda > Insecta > Coleoptera > Chrysomelidae > Leptinotarsa > Leptinotarsa decemlineata. The sequence goes on from NW_027412547.1 coordinate 2,258,868, forward strand.
AATAAAGGGGATATCTGTCAAAAATAAGCAAAGCGTAACTTTATCCTAGTTGCATAAAATTTCGCATATGAATATAAAATTGCCGTAGACACAACTTTTTCAAGTAACTTTTTGTTAAAGTCGATCTAGAAATGCACTTTTTGTTCGTAAAATGATTTTTTGCTGCGAACTGGTTCATTTTGGGCAAAAAACCCAAGAGACATTTTTTGTTTAGGATGAAACAGGCTATCGGAAATTAATTTTTAAATGGTAAACAAATAATAATACAAAAAGTTACATTGGAAATACATTTTAGGGGTTGCGTTTTCCATCCCTTACTACCATGACGTAAACCAAATAAATTACTGGCTTTGTCTGTGTCTTTTCGGTAGTACAAAACGTCAGGTCAATTTCTATATTGTAACTTATCCAGTGCTTGTGAGAAAAATTGTTATACAAATTTTATGTACCCCCTTCAAGGGGTACATAATGATCCAATGAAGTTTCTTTATATGAAAGATCCTATCTTTTTTTCGTTGAGAAATCATCTCCTTAAATGTTTTACACTTATTCAGTTACACCCTGTATAGAATTGTTCACTTTACCACGATTGAATTTGTTTTCTAATGTCAGTAACTAGATGTGGAAGTTCATTTTTTTTTCTAATATTCATTGACCATATAATTAGTTTAGGTAAATTCAATTTCATTCATTGATAGAGGACACTATTTGTTGTTTACTTCAATTTGAGATTGTCAAATTTTTTATATAGATTTTCATCGACCGAACCGAAAAAATTCAATGGTAGAAATTCCGCATGAATATTTTATTGAACCCAAACATTTTTTTTTGCTACACTAGATGCGTTTTCTCCAATGCCTAAAGATTCATTAGGCAATCAAAACTTCATTGAAATCCGACAATGAAGTGTCTTTGAATCGTTCATAATGAATTTTCATTCATTATGTCGGCAAAGTTCATGAAAAATGTATTGTTCAAAAACATATTTCTCTCTGGATTGGATATTATATTGTGCATAACTCTTTCCGTTAGTATTTCAATATGCGTTCATTAAAAAATCAAATGGAGATCTACCTAAAGCGGTATATTAGTAGGCGAACTTGATTTTGGCGAAAGTAAGGTTTTGGCTTTCTACCTCTCCATCTCTATACGTGAAAATCTTCCAAAGAAAGGAAGAATAAAATTGATAAAAAAATAAACTCCTCACGAAGGTATGCAGGTAATGTAAAGAAGTAACTTTCAGACACAAGCCGGAAGAAAGTATCCTTTCGAAACGATTCAAAACAATTTCATCTATTTTTTTTATTCCAAACATTCGTGATGGAATTGAATCAGATATCATTCGAAGGATTGCTAAACAATGAAGTAAATGAAAGACGTAAAATGTTACTCACATTTAACAATGTAATCCTGAATGGTGGACATCGATGTTTCGGAATAAGACACTTGTCTCATTTCCTCTTTAGCACCAATCTGGATAACGTTACAAGATGAAGAAGGAGAAGTAAAATGTCAAAAATTTTCTGTTCCGAAGATTAATCTATCTCCATAACTATTCCAGGAGCAATGCAGAGATTACCACCGCAAAATATAACAGTCAGATAGATATCTTTTCGCAAAAATATGAAAACAAGTGAAATATATTTATCAGGTGAACAAGTTGTGGCCTGAAACTATGGCAAAAGCTTCAGCTCTAATTTTTTCAATGGAAATTGTTATCGAGTGATGTCTGAATGAAAACTGCTAGGAATCATACGTTGGAGATGGGAATGCCATGAAGAAATGAATGAACTTGCAAACAGGAACAAATAAACTTTGTACTGGGTGCCAGGACATTCAAGAATCACAGGTAATGATAAAGCTGATGAATGGGCTAGACACGGATCATCAACTTCATATATAGGTCCAGAACTAGCTCTGGGGGTACCAAAATCATTGGTACGAAACCAGATTAGGACATGGACCAATAAGAAGCAAACAGAGTACTGGACAAATGTGCCTGGCAACAAACACAGTAGAACCTTCATTAGGGAACCGTCCGAGAAAAGAACCGAAGAACTACTTGGCTCATAATAATTACAGGGTTACTAATCGGTCATTGTCCGCTTAGAGGACAGCTGAATGAGATGGGGCTGTACAACGGAGAGTACTGGACAAAAGTACCTGGCAACAAACACAGTAGAAACTTCATTAGGAAACCGTCCGAGAAAAGAACCGAACAACTACTTCAATATAGTAGGGATCGGCTCAGAATAATTACAGGGTCACTAACCGGGCACCTGAATAAAATGGGGTTCTACAACGGAGACCTCAGCTGCAGATCATGCAACGAAGGCATAGAAAGAGCTCTACACATAGTAGGGATCGGCTCAGAATAATTACAGGGTCACTAACCGGGCACCTGAATAAAATGGGGTTCTACAACGGAGACCTCAGCTGCAGATCATGCAACGAAGGCATAGAAAGAGCTCTACACATCTTATGCGAATGTGAGACACTGAATCACAGGAGGCAGGCAATATATGGACGTACAAAATTACGCCCAGAAGAATATCCAACACGGAACCTGTACAAACTTGTTCAGGGAACGAGACTGATGGAATGGGTGTCATAAGAAGATGGGAGAATGAACGGAATAAGCCCAAGAGGCTGCAGTATTTTCTGGAGGCATGGACTAAATGGACAAGTCAGACAGCTCCCAAGGGACCAAAAAAAAAGAGCTCGTTAGTTCTTAGCTTGCACAAGTTTCAACTTCTGAGGGTTGTCGTTCGTAGGGGAGCGACAGCTGGTTAACAGAAAACAGGTTGTAACAGATTCTTTTATGTAATTTTTCAGAAAATTAAATCATTTATACTAATCTGAATGTTAAAAAACTGCAGATTGTTCCTTTCTTGGTCACTGCAAGTGCTCGACAAATATTAAAAAAATAAAAGTATTCTACAGTGTACCACAATTTCCTCATAACATTTCTCATACAAATGTTCATTCAAGATCAGAACAATTTTATGCTGGTGCTAAATGATTGATGTTCCAAAAATGTCGAAGTTTTTGTATAATTTCACCAATAACACATAAACTGTGGAACATTGTTTTCATGAATTGTTTTACATCAGATCTCACGTCGAGTATGCAAAACAATTTTTGAATATTGGTCGCTCATTACTAACTAATATATAATAAATCAAAGAAGGAGCTTCTTTGCCACTTGAAATAATTATGTATTGTTGAAGCTCTTTTTTTCGGCATACATTTTCAAATGATTTTTCATGAGTTCCCTTCGTTCAAGTGAATATACAGTCTATGAATTTCAATATTTCCCATCTAAGTCCGAGAGTAACTGAAAGTGAATTAACTATTTTTCAGCTGACGCAAATAATGTTTGGAAACGTCATGAATTTTCGAAAGAAACTATAACGAATGCAGTTTTTTGTTTCGTTTCCATATCTCATTCGACATTTACAATCTAAATAAAACGTTGGCGGGATAAATAGTTTATTCAGTGAATAATATCAATATATCATTTCAAAAACATAATGAAATATCTGAAAAGAGAATTCCTATAAAAGTTCCTTGATCGGACTGTTGAAACACTAGATTACTTGAAATTTCAGTATGTTCAGTGATTTAATTACAGTAACCTGCAGTTCTTATATCTCATGCATATAAAGTATTTCAAAAACATGTTTAACATCAACAAAAATAGTCCAAAACAGTTCTAGTGAATTTAAGAACAATTCCTCCACCCCTCGTATTTAATTTTTTTTTACCTGTTGTTGGGCCGCGCTATCACCTGCTGAACTCCAAAAACAAAAACAAAACCAGCCAAAACAGTTATCAACACTTTCATCTTGTTTCGAGTAAAAAAATCACCGGTCAAAAACGAATACAGTTTATCCGTAGTATCAAGTCACCTGCTGGCGCGAACAAATCAAGTCACCTGCGATGCGTTTCGAGCAAATAAACCACCGTCAAGAACTGTTTCGCCGATATGTCACGTCGTCTTTTTTGAATGACGAAATCTGCCCGCGTTTACTCGCTTTATACAAGTGACATTGGCTAGCGCATTCGCTCTTTGTTCTCTCAGATGATGGACCGACAAATAGTCCGTGGGCGACGGTCTAACTTTTGAGCGGCGGTCTGAGTATTGAGTACGTCGCCTTCGACGTCGGTGTAATAATCCGGGCATCACGTCGGTGTTCATAATGAATATAAATGTTGTTCGGCGCTAAATAGATAATGCTGTACGTATGACTACTCTCTGGATGTGCTTTCGCTGTTATTGTACACAGTGGTCGCATTTCGATGGGAATCAGAGTAGTTTTTTGCAAAATTCACAGTATTTTATTTTGCAAAGTGTAGATCATATGGTGGTTTTCGTGAGACGTCTGTATACAGATCAAAACAGTTCTGAACAACTGAATTCCTAACGAGATGATCTCAGAAATGATTTTGATAGTTATTGAAAGGATATCGTTTTTCGTGGGGAGCACTGAGTTTCATCCACCGTTTTATTTTCAATCATTTGGAAACGAAACAAATCAACGGATGAAAAAATACGAACATCACTAGATTCAATTAACTAGTTTAGTGATCCAATAACTTCTTATTCAATTAAATTCTTCTGCAGGGCTCTGGAACAATGAATTTTCATAAATATACCTTCCACAAAACTTATACGAATATAAACGTTTCAATTTCACAAGAAATAATGAGTTCTTAATCAAATTACTCACGAAAAAGTAGTTTTTTTTGTGTTGATAATATTATTATTTCAAAAACCATCCGGCATGTTAGATACATATTTAAAAAATAAAAAAAAAACATTGCAACAACAAATTTCCGAGACAACACCAACACAAAACGACATGAAACAAGTGAATGGCTTTATCTGTGATTCTGATAAGGTGGTGTTTGATTTTTAATTAATGGCAAAAAGAAAAAGAAAGAAAAAAGTGTAAATTATTCAAGTATTTCACGTATCAAATTGAAATATGCAGTATTAAGGCCATCGGCATCTCTTCTAGTGTTAACACTATCGCATTTGAGGATATTTATCATTTCGCTCGAAAGTCTTTTGGTTAAAGATGGTTGAACATCTAGAATAGTTGGATGATCAAAATGAAAGATGTGTCCAGATTATTTTTCATGTTCAACGAGAGCTGTGGGGTTTTTATATTCAGTTTCTTAGAGTCTCTCATGTGTTATGAAACTCGTGTTTTAAAATACCGCCCGGTTTGACCAACAGTTCAATTTATACACAATATTGGATTGAATTTCTTGTGGTTTTTTTGTTTTTTGTTTCGAGGAAAAATGCTTTCATGCATTCCAAGTTTAACATATACATTTTTTACAAATGGAATTTTGTGATCAATCATTCAAAATCCTCAATCCCGAGTCTTCCACATTTTCTATCTCTCTGCCAGCGTAAATCCTATTTTTCAATGTCCCCCATAGAAAATACTCCAAAATAGTAAGATCTGGTGATCTTGCAGGCCATCTTTTTATCCCATTATTTGTCTCGAAATGGAAGGATTCCACTTCGAACATTTATTGCGCCATTAATTTTTTTGTGTATATAAATTACTTCATTTCAACTTTCATTACAATTATAGTGTTTGTTTCGGATGTTATTATTGCTATCATTTCTTTTTCTGTTTATTAAAACACATATAATATATTTTTTATGTAGATATGTTTCAGATAATCATAAAAGGTTGTCTTATTTGAAGTTCATTGTAGAAAACGCTCAGAGCAATGGAAATATGAAAAAATATTAATAAGTACCTAAAAATGAAAAATAAAAACTCTCTAAAAACTCTACGGTACATAAGGAGACGTGAAAGTTGCTATTGTGTCTTTATTTAACTCAGTCAACCAATTTCTAGGGCCGTAATGCAAAAGGAATAATTCACCCAATTATTGTCAAATATTACCGAAACATCTCAAAATAAAAAGATGAATTTTAATTTCTCAGTATGAAGTGAAGGTCCGTATTTAAAATTTCAAAGATGGTGGTGGTCAGATGACACTCTGTATAAAAGATTCATGGACATATTGTGATGGCCCATATCAAGTGCCAATAGCAAAATGTGGATTGATTTTCAATATGTCTGCGAATAAAGAAGATAAGATCCCCATGTACAGAAACGAGGCAGATTTTAGCCTTCGAACCGTTAAAACTGTGGAAGGTGAAATACTCGATGAAGGAGGACAAAAAATTTCATCGTCATATATCTCTTCTTTGGTTGAACATTGAACATCATAAATATGTCTTTTATCAGATCATTTTCTTTGAGTTGAAACTACGTATTTTTGTTATCAATGGAAATATGTATCTCTGTTGTTGAATTGAAAACGTTAGAAAGAGAATATTATATTTTTGTATTATTGCAGACAGAAAATAAACAAATATTTGAAGTTGAGAGTTATGAGTAATCCAAGATTATGCTATATTAAACCCATATTGACGACATGATTTCAAAAATGTAAAAAACTTTTCCTTTTTATAAAACGCAAGATGTACAGTGTCAACCCCAAAAAATGTACCATATTGGAAACTTATGTATTAGTGGTGTGTGCATACTTCTAAAATCGAAAATACATCAGCAGAATATAGTAAAACACACGTAATATATGGGAAACCTTCAAAAATTTGATTTTTAGACAAGAGTACCTTTATATCGAAAAATGTCGGTAAATGTTGAGTTCTCAGATCGTAGTCAGATAGTGGAAACAACCCATCGCTCAGAAATTAGGAAAATGCGTAGTGGTGTGCCTCAAGGTTCAATACTGGGGCCAACATTGTTTCTCATCTACCTCAACGATTTAACAAGTACACATATCTCAGGAAAATTCACACTATTTGTAGACGATACTACCATTTTTTTGGCAAAGTAGCTTAAAATTTTTAGAAGTACATATCGATAGACTACTAAAAATTGAAGGCCATATTTATGCCTTGTGTAATAAAGTGTCGTCTGGTTGTTATGCAGTCGGGGTATTCACAAATGAACTTGGTTCAACAGCAGACTGTTCATTTTTCTCTGGCGGAATCTCACCTGATATATGGAATTCCTTTTTGGGGCGTATGTAGTGGTTATCTACTACAAAATATTTTGATTTTGCAAAAATGAGCCGTAAGATATATGTGCAAATCAAAAAGTACAGGCCCTTGTAGATTACTCTTTACCACTCATGGAATCCTAACAGTGAGTTCTCTCTTTATAATGGAAACAGTTTGTTTATTTAAGAAAATTGCAAGCCTCACCAACCCATTATGTGACGTGGCAATCCAACGACATTAAGTTTCTTCATTGAAGGATTCCATTCTCTATAATGGTTGTGAGATGTTCAACCACTTGCTGAAGAATGTAGCAGAAATAAAGTATTTACAATGCTTCAGGAAAGCTGTGAAAGGTTTTTTAAGTGATAGACCATACTATATTATACAACAATTTTATAATGATAATAATCATATTTTTCTGTTATTTACCAGCATCCTGTACGACTTATATGTTTTTATACATACAAACAAAATAAAATGTTTTCACTCATTTATTATTTTCCAGTATCCTGTATGACTTTATGTTTTTATATATATACAAACTGATTTTATAAATTGAGTGAAAATTGATCAATTTAAATGCATTTTGTTTTTACATAAACACTGTATAATAGATTAATAAAGTATATTCTCTCTCTCTCTCTCTCTTTCTCTCCTTCATTTATTCCCAAATAACTTCAAAAAAATAAATATAAAATTAGCAACACAGGTTTTCAGCCTGTTTGGTCGAAATTATGATGAATAATGTTCAGGTTGTTATTTTCATTGTAATTGTAATGTAATGTAATGTAATGTAATGTAATGTAATGTAATGTAATGTAATGTAATGTAATGTAATGTAATGTAATGTAATGTAATGTAATTGTAATTTGTAATGTTTTATCAAATTTTATTTCTCAATAAAATTTTCTGTGGACACCGAAATACTGATGAGTTTGTGGATCATACTCTGGTGAGCTGTATTATTTTTAACATGGACGGTGTAATTGATTTTCATCAAGTGACGGGTCAGTATATTCATGATACTATATATTTGTAGTATCTACCTGTAGTCTATGTGTCGCAAAAATTTGTAGATTATTGTAACATTCAACGATTAAATCAGATTACATGGTACGGTTGTTTATTTTATGATAGTCATTATTCCATTTAAGTTGCTGATGTTATTTTCCTTATCAATGATCACTTTACTTCAAAGCAAACAAAAAAGTAGGACTATTATCTGATCAAATACGTCAGTATATGGAAACAGAGCCATTATTAGGAATTGTGTAAACGTTTTAGGAAAACAGGGCTAGTCGATTACACATGGCTACACATATTTTGGTGCTGAAGAATTCAGGCCTGGTGTTTTCGTAATTTTGATGTGTTGGGTCCAGAAATGATGTCAATTTCAGTTTATTAGCTACAATAGTACCTACCAATAACTTCGATAGTTCACTTTTGGATCTACCTAGAAAAAAGAGTATCTGCTGAGTAAATCTAGTTCAGCACTTTAAACGCTCTTCATTCCTTTACTTTTCCCTAGGACTGATTTTCTCTTTCATCTTTTGACTATTTCCTTACTATTTTTCTGTTCTATTCAGATAAAATCTGTTGATAATCATTCACGTAAATCGTTATTCTCAACTTTCTTGAAACCGGTAGAAAAACAGAAAGAATTCACAACTTTTATCTAAACCGGATTATAATTTTTTTACCATGAACATTTTATGTATTGTCTCATTAATTAATACCTCATATTATATTCTCAGTTACAAAATTTATGCAATATTTGTGATTTGTAAAAACGGTAAATAATAAAAGTATTTTTCAAAATTACAACCAATGAACACGTATTCAAACATGAAATAAAACAACTACTTTTTGAAATTAGCCCTTATATTTTGCTGCTTTGTTCACTTTATCAATAACTCTTGTTATATGAATGCGTCTGTTATAATAATAATAATAATAATAATAATGGGGTGTCTACATGACAGAATGGTGCTGGATACAGCCTGTAAAGTCGTCAGGAGTTCGGATCCCCTTCTCTGCATGGTCCGTGACCATGAGAGCAGGAATCGGAGCATTTCTCTTTAGGGCAGCTGCTCGAGCAGCTGATGAACTCGGTATAGTTTTCGACTCTGAACGAGGTGACTACAACTCTGTCACCGAGTTGGAACCCGTTCAGCAAAAAGCTCAGATAAAAGCCGCAGAGATCACCTTACTTCTGCGGAGACACAAGGATAAGCCAATGCATGGGGTCTTCTTCAATAACATTGGAGACCTTGGCTTATCAAAGCGCCTGACCTTCGCTTTTCTCAGGTCGAGTGGGCTGAAGTCGGAAACTGAGGGGTGCAGGGCCTGCCGCGAGGCGCCCGAGACCCTAATGCACTTGCTATCAGCATGTCCAGCATATGCGGTCTCGGCCTATATCCATCGACATAACGCGGCCCTAAGAGTGCTATATTACCATCTACGGCACTCTTACGGTATTGACGAAACACCGGTGTTGCCCTACGCTCCGGGGGATATTGAATCCGTTGTGGGGAACGAGAAGTGCCGAATTTATTGGAACTATTCGTTCCCCACCCTCAGGCTCATACAAGCTAATAAGCCTGATGTAGTCCTTCTCGACCACCAGACCAAAATGATATTTGTCGTGGAGTTTTCAGCTCCTGGCGAGACGAATATCTTCAGAAAAGAGGAGGAAAAACGGATAAAATATCGAGATTTTCTCTTCGAACTCCGCAGACTCTATCCAGATCACTCTGTCAAGATGGTTGTTCTGATTATTGGAGTCCTTGGTGGAATGATGTCCTCTCTACTCTCGAATCTCAAAATCATACCGGCTTGCCGCACTAAGACAGAAATCTTAGCCGCACAGATGCAGAAGGCTGTCATTCTTGGCTCACTGCGTTTGCTCAGGGCACATGATTCTCGGACCCAATGATCACTTACCCCACGGTGTGGGAAGTGGTCATTGGTTGATTATGCTGGCGTGCCCTCCCGAATGTATCGGGGCTTCGGGGGATAGAGCTTGACCAGCGCACACTACGGTGAAAAAAAAATAATAATGACGTTTATTCGTGATAAAATAAAATCGATACAATAATATGAGAATTGGGTATAAAAATGAATCAACATAATAATATCCACAGAAGTATCATACATACTTGTTTGTGGAATTGCAATAGTCATGAAAAGATAGAAGAAAAAAATGACTGTTAAATGAATATACATTGATTCAAATTATACCTGATTGATTAATATTATAATAGTATAGATGAACTTGAGTATACATACATACATTTCAATATCAGCAGAAATCTTATATCTAATGAATATATATATATATATATATATATATATATATATATATATATTTATATATATATTTATATATATATTTATATATATATATATATATATATATATATATATATATATATATATATATATATATATATATATATATATATATATATATATATATATAGGCAATTGATAATCATAGTAACAATATATTTGGACAATGGTTCAACCTTCCAGAAGAGAGAAGTTTCATATGTAATTTCTTTTGGTAAATAATTTAATAGTTTAGGAGCTAGATACCGATAGCTTCTCTGTCCTATAGATTTGGAAACCAGTGGTATACAACATCAGCTGTATATACTGACTTGTCCAATTGCTTCTTTCAGGCTCATTCTAATGGATCATTAAAATATTATTATTATTATTTCGGGGAGACTTACGCTACGTAGATCCTTATATATTTATGAGCTTATAGGTGCTAACATAAACCTATTTATCAGCAATGATAACAAATAAACAATAACATGATTTTTAATCAAAATATCACCAAAATTTTGTTCATGGGTATTTTTATATACTGGGTGAGCCATGGGTGACCTTTGAAGATTCAAGATTTGAAGCTTCATAACTTCTATTTATTATATGCGAGCGCTTTCGATAGCTGGCTGTGCTATAATCTTCTTGGTTCTATTCAAACTACAGTTTGAGCAGTTTGAGATGATAGCACGACCATATATATATATATATATATATATATATATATATATATATATATATATATATATATATATATAAATGAATAGATAAGTAGTTTTTGATCATTCCCATATTGATTTCAATTTAAGAGCCACCGGTAGACAGCTGTTTCAGCCTATCGGGCATCGTCAGTACCGGGCATAAAAACGCAATTATTTTTATTAAATACTTTTCTTGGTTATTCACATTTTGTCTTCAATCGAGGACCGCCTGTCCGTTACTGACGATGCCCAATAGGCGGAAACAGCTGTTTGCCGGTGGCTCTTGAATTGAAATCAATATGGGAGTGATCAGAATACTACTGATCTATTTATCTCTTGATTTTCATGGAATTATTTTCCAGCAACTTGACTACATTAACCGTTCTTGATTTCATATAGGTTGTTTATTGAACACGCGGCAAAAAATTAAGGGACTATCTCTTGGACTATTCTAAGGTTATTTTGTCCTTTGATGATTTTTGATCGGGCGCTTGATAGGGCGAAAAATAATTTTGACAATACCAAATTTCATAATTTTAAAATTTTCTTATTAGTCAGTGGGCTATGCTTAAAGATTGGCAGTGAATAAACCAAAAAAATAGAACTTTAAACGTTCAAGCCAGTCTCGGATATACTTAGGTACACAGTAGGTCGAATAGACTGACGCCTATCAGAAAACAATTATTTTCCTGGCTAATACCACGAGGGGCGTTGTATTATATCCGACAGGCGTCAGTGCAGGAATCTTTACAGAAAATATCCTGCATATGCAGTTGGCAATAAAATTGAAAGAGTTGATCTTCAAGTGTGTTCATTCCAAAATTGAAGGTCGAGTCTTTCAGTTGTATTGCCAATTGTATATGCAGGGAGTTTTCTGTGAAGATTCCTGCATGGACGCCTGTCGGATATAATCCAACGCCCTTCGTGGTATTAACCAGGGGAGTAGTTGTTTTCTGATAGGCGTCAGCCCATTCAACCTACCGTGTAGGTTTATCTGAGACTGGCTTGAACGTTTAAAAATCATTTCTTTAGATTTAATTTCAGAATTATCAACGTAGTCGAAATGAAAGTTTAGCGTACTACACTAGACCTACTGAGTAATAAAAAAATTAACATTAGATTGGATGCAAGAATCTAAACTCGTTGGATTGGATTTCCGAGCGGGGGGTAGTCATTTTCAACAGTTCTTGTGGATTAAGAAACATTACATGTAATTTTTGGTAATAAATTGTTATTGTCGAAATTCTGCTTTGCACAATATCCTTAGAATAGTCTAATGAATAGTCCCTTAAATTTTTGCCGTATGTTTAACAAACACCCTGTATAAAATTCACGCCGTAGTTCATCCGTAGTTTGTTTCATTTTTTTTTCCAGATTGTGGAAAAGTCCCACTGAAAGTTGATGGAAACTTTAAATCATTCACAAAAAATCGATTTTTTACAATTTCTGTGAAATATTTTGATTTATTTCATAGACCACTTTCCTTTTACAAGTAATCAAATGGCCACCTATAAGTATTTAGATTGGTTTCGACAAATGTAGGTTTCCTTACTGACTATTTCTAAAGATAATAGGAAGTTTATTTTTTCAAATATTTCTATATCCGAATGTATGGTACGATTTTGAAACTGCTGACACATTATCTATTGCTGATTAAGATAACTTCTCTTTCAGTTTGATATGGGAAAAATGACACGCGAAGACACAGTTCAAAGGAAATTTATGATTTTTTTGGGACTGCTGATATCGATAATCTTAATGAGATATATCGGAAATTTCATTAATTGTGAAATATTGCGTTTGATTGAGAAAAAAATTATAATATCGAACACTATATAGAAAAGAAACAGATGCTGTGATCGTTTTTTTTTCTACCAAGAGCTTATTCATTTGAATAAGCTCTTGAATAATCATTGAATTTTTTCACAAAAATATAGTGGATAGTAATAATAATATATTCAGCAATGAAGGCCATTTCAAGAAAGGACCTTTTGTTAAATGTGTAGCTCAGACTTTAGTGGCATCACAATTCTTATGGTGGTCAAACTTGTTGACATGTTCAGCTAGCGAACATCTTTCAGGATGGTGTTTACAATTACTCTTGTGAAAGGTTATTCTGAAGCTTAAAGTTCTTGACGTTTGACCAACATAGTTTTTGTTGCACGATTGACATGGAATACTATATATCACATTCGTTCGACAAGTGAGGGAGGGTTTATCTTTGACTCCGGTGTATATATACTGGATATACAATATACTGGATATACGCAATATACTGGTTACGCACTTTTTGATTTTCCATTTCACTTCACAACTATTGAAGGAATCCTTCCAAAATCTCGTTCTATTTCAATCGCCATGTACGTTGAATGAGTTCTTGGAAATCGAAATTGTTTTTTCATCGACACACAACGGAGCAAATTGACAAACCGCATCTTCTTCTGTTTCAGACACCAATATTTCAGCAGTAAATATTCTGCGGTGGATTATCAATTTCACTCTTGCGAAATGATTAGAAATTTAGGGATTTAATGAAAAAAATCAATCACTGCCTGACATAACCTGTTATCTCCCCGACCAAGAAGGGAGGTTGAGTGTGATTAACTGAAAGGGTGCTTGTCGCAATATTTGTCAAATTGAATGGTTTTCTTATGAGTTGCGGTAAAGGTGATTTCTAAAAATGCATAACTTGTCATGATGGAATATTCGACAGATATGTCAGTTCTATACTGTAGCAAACTCTCAAGTAGTCTGGACAATTTAGACATTCAATTGAAAATGAAATTTGAAAGTTCCCCATCTTTCCCCTGTATGGAAAAACAATTATTCAAAGTCAAAGGTCAAAAACATGAGTTTTTCGCGATTTTCAGCAAAACGGTAAGTTTTATCACAAAAATACACTCGACAAAAATTGTAGATCATAAAATTATCTACGAAAAATGTAGCTGAACTTTTTTTTCTACGAGCCACCGTTTTTGAGATATAACGATTCAAAAAGTTGTCAAAGTTGTAATCTCATGGTCTGGCTAAGATGTTACATTGTATGAGACACAGGACCGGCATTTGAAATTCTGAATCGAAAGAAATATATCTTTTCCCGAAGCTAGAATATATATTAACATACATAGCTTTTGCTAGGTATCATAATCTCTAATTTTCAGTCGATATATTTGTTATTTTGGGCGTGTCCGCCCAAAGAAGCCAATTGAATCGACCTTTTAGAACTTACCGATAGATAGCAACAGAGGTATCAGTTAATAAGAAACGATATATTGGATAGTAATTATGAATGAAGGTAATTCCAATAGAAAAAAAGAAACAATGAACATCAATGAAATCTGGCTACCTGTCCTTAATTATACACAATCATGGTTAGGTAATCCAATTGAGAGAAACCAAGCCACGTCCACATATGATGATATGATAGAGACAAATTTCATCATTGTAGTTTTTGTGTTGAAAATAACAGGAACAACAACTTAAACACCGTTACCTCATTGCATTTGATAATGTCTACTGTAGTAGTAGACGAAACGACAGGCATAAAAACCTGTAGATCACGGTAAAAAAACCCGAAAAATAACTGTGACACAATCATTATTGATATTATCAATATCACTACGAACATAGAAAGTCTGCAAAGGCCACATAAACATGTATTATAATTACATAAATTCATGGGAACGTAAAGTTATTGATAGATACTTGGGCAGGAATTTTAGATAACCCTATTAGAGGGCCAGTTTTTTAAAGCAAACCTACCTAGCGAAGAATATTTGACTTTTCTGAATAATATGCCAAACATTATCAACGCCCTCCAACACCTTCTATTGCGAAATGGAAAAATGGAGTAGTTTCTCAACAAGATGAAGCTTCTTCTCTGCAACAGTTTTTTGACGATAACGTTCCAAGTTATTGGATTGTGAAGGAAGGGGCTACGAAATGGCCACCCTGATCCCCCGATTCGTCTCCACTAGACTGTTTCCTATGAAGATGGTTGAAATGCCTATAGAACGTAGCCAACTAATGTAGACAATTCAGGGAACAAATCACCAGGTAATGTAGGCTACTAACACCTGATATTTTCCAGAATGTAGGAGAGAAAACAGAAGCTCGCTCTGCAAACATGGTTATGTGACAGTCCCTTACATATTCAGGCAGGTCATTGTTAAACATAATGAATAATAATGGTCCTTAAACAGAGCCCTGAGGAACGCCCAGTTGAGCATGCTGTTAAACTGGGCGTTCCTCAGGGCTCTACTTTAGGACCATTATTATTCATTATATTTACCAATGATTTGCCTGAATATGTAAGGGACTGTCACATAACTATGTTTGCAGATGACACCACTGTTACAGTCACTGGACATACTATGGACGACGTGGTAACCAAAATTAGTAACATTATCGATGAATTCACTTCTTGATGTGAACGCAACCGACTAGTCTTGAACACCTCAATATCAGTGACAATGAAATTTCATAACAGAAATAATAATACTCAAGATGCAGTGTTTTCTATTCATGAAATAGATATGTCACAAGAAGTAAAATTTTTAGGAACAATTGTTGATGAAGCCTTGAATTGGAACTCTCATATTGATAGCGTCTGCAAGAAACTCAATAAAGCATTTCTTGCAATAAAGCAGATGAAAAACTGTGTAAATCAGAAAGTTCTGATTAGCATCTATTATGCAATGGCTTTTTCACATATTTTCTTGAACATCATGTCTTGGGGGTGCGGTTCGGATTTCAACAGGGTATTTATAGGACAGAAACGTATTCTGAGATTAATTTTTGACATGGAATATCGTGAAAGTTGTAAACCAGTGTTCATAAGAATGAAATTGCTGTCTGTCCCAGCACTGTATATTTTTAAATGTGTAGTTTTTATTAGAAAAAATCTTACAACTCTCACAACTAATGGATCCTCTCACAATTTTTATACACGTCACGCTAATCAATTGAGAATACCCCTCCACAGGACAGCTAAATTCCAAAAATCACCCCTATATAATGGGATCATCCTGTATAATAAACTGCCATCTTCGATTGAAAATCTGAAATCCAAAAATGTGTTCTATAACCGTGTTAAATCCTTGCTCATTGAAAAGTGTTACTATAGTCGCCAGGAATACCTAAATGATAATTCAATGTAGTTATTTTCTGAATAAGTCTAATGTAAATGTCATAAATGTTATTTATGACATTTACATTACTACATTACTAGTATGCTTTTTGTTTTTAATTAACCTGCCATATGTACATATCGAGTGGTCCAACGAAAAGTACGCACCTTGCTTTTTTCCTTTTTTTGTAACTCAAGGCAAAAATGCTCGGACAGGTCAATTTTGCTTTTGAGGGGGACACAATTTAGATGTATTTTTCAACTTTACTGTAAAAATGGTTTATTCCATTCCTGAACGAGTTGAAATTGTTAAACTTTATTATCAACATAATAGTTGTGCTAGAGTTACTGCTCGCCTCTTTAATAACAGTCATCCCGGGAAAAATGTGAATGATTCGTACGTTGCCAAGTTAGTCCAAAAGTTTGTCGATACTGGATCTGTCTGTAATGTGAAACACCAGCCACGGAAACCGATCAGAAATGAAGCAGTGGAAGTCGCTGTTCCTACTAATTGATGATCCGCACCTATCATTCAACACGTGCTTTTCCGATGAGAGTAAATTTTTTTTGAATGGAACTGTGAATAGGCATAATTGCCGTTACTGGGATGACAGTAACCCACACTTATTCCGAGAGGTCCATACCCAGTACCCTCAAAAAATCAATGTCTGGTGTGGCATATTAGGTAGTCATATCGTAGGGCCACTTTTTATTCCTGGGAATTTAACTGGTGAGGTCTACCTGAACATGCTTGAAGATACAATTGATCCTCTCATAACAGAAATAATTGAAAATGACCAAAATCATAATGATGATCGGCTTCATTTCCAGCAAGATGGAGCACCTCCTCATTATGTTGCTCCGGTAAGAGAGTTTTTAGATGACCGGTTTCCTGGACGGTGGATTGGAAGGAGAGGCCCCATCGAATGGCCTGCCAGGTCACCTGATTTATCGCCTTTAGACTTTTTCCTTTGGGGATACTTGAAAAATAAATGTTTTGCTACGCAGCCCGAGTCCATAGAAGATCTTCGCCAACGAATTACAGCAGAGTGCAGAAGTGTAACACCTGATATGCTACAGAACGTTAGGAATAGATTTGAACAAAATCTGTATTATTGTATGGAAGCACATTTTCATGTAGGGGTCACATTTTCAGCACTTTCTGAAGTAGGATTCTACTAAGTCAATTACACATTTCAAAGTACTGGGTTGTAGTTGTTTTTTTTCATGATACCTACATGTTTGAGTGAAATACAACAAATCAGGTATCATTGGAAAGATAATTTTGTGCCCTTTCAAATGATATATCGCTCGATCCCACTTTCCATTTAAAATTTTAGGGTTGTTACTCACCCTTGCTAGGGGGTTGAAGGCACAGGTAGAAAAATACATCTAAAATGTGTCCCCCATCAAAAGCAAAATTGACCTGTCCGAGCATTTTTGCGTTAAGTTACAAAAAAAGGAGAAAAGCAAGGTGCATACTTTTCGTTGGACCACTCTGTATGTACATATTGTACCCATTGACGAAAATAAATTAGTATTAATTTTATTATTGTCTTACTGACAATTGCGTTTGTAAGTATGTTTATATTTGTATTCTTTTGTGTTTTAACTACATTTCGTTTTTATTGGTTCACAAATTTTTTTATACTTCATTTCAACTATGTAGTAAGAGTAAATGGTTTGATTTAATTGACGTACCATATGTATACATTATACCACAGTGGTTGAATGAATTATTATTATTATTATTACTAATAAATGCAAGTTAATGGTGCTGAGTTCAAACATTTGTTCACTTTCACAAATTTGAAAACCCCTCAATTCTGATGTGGAAATGTGTCCCTCAAAAACTAATGTAGACATGTTTCACTATTTTTGAAAGTGTACATATCTGGTAACCTACCCAGTGTGGCTCATTTCAACTGAAATTTACTGTAAAGGACAATACTTTCAGTGGATGCCGCGATTTTTGTCGCAACGCGACAGATAACAATAATCATGTTCATGAAAGAGGCCTTACGAAGGGGTTCCTTCATATAGAATCTTCTTGCAAGAAATCACTTCCAACCTAATTTGGTCTAATGTGGTTTTCTTTTGAGCTTATTCAATAGAGCTATTCTAATTCATATTTCTGACTTTGTCTGAGTATCGTTCGTTGAAAGATTAAACCTCGTTAATTCTCATGTATGAGTGTCGGCTTCTGAGGGTAGTCAACAGTTGTTTAACGTAAAAACCCACTTCACCTGCTTTTTGGTTGAAGTAAAACTAAACAAGAGTCAAACAATATTCTATCGTTTCAAATATGGACATTTTGTTTTGGAAATATTTCAATTTTTGTGATTATCATTTGTTATGAGACGTAGTACTCCCGAAATTACGCTAATGACCTCTAACCTATTTATTTTTGTCGATATCTTTTCTGTTCATTGATTTAACAAACTAATAGTGTATTGTGATACTCGTATTTTATGATTCATTTGCAGTTTTTGATAACAATATAGTCGATGTGTATATCTGAAGAATAATAAAGTATTTCATCAGCAGAACCACAAATTGATAAATTAAATGTTGTTTGATCTCATACTGAAATATGTTTTAACTGACATCTTTGATGATAGATGGCATATGATGCCACAAAGTTGAAGGTTGGTTCAACAGAATAAAAGTTGTGTGTGCTGAAGTTGTGGAATTCAGAGTATTATTAACAATTACCGAAAAAATGCGATGTTTTCTCTGTCATAATGGTAACTTTTGACAAAAAAATTATTTTTACGAAACTTGGTAAAAACTTACCTTTTTATGTCCTAAATACACTGTAATTTATATAAAAGCACCCTAATTTTCAATCGAAAACTCTTGCGTCAAAATATCATTTTGTTTCAAAAACCCGTGTGCTTTTTATTCGTTGAAATCAAATTCCCCCCGTTTTCTAATGGGTTTCATCCACCGTTATTTTTTTGTTTCAAAAATTATCTATGCCTATCTCAGAACAAAACTAAAATGCGATCTCAACCTTCAGAGTAACCGTTGAATCGGTTTGCGAGACCGCTTGAATTCATTTTTTCGCCCGATAGTTTTGAATTTGTGTTAGATATTATTACATTGGTACGGTGTAAAGGGCAGCTATAATGTGCACGAAATGATCGAGGTAACTAACATATTTCATTTGATGAGGATCAATTTCGTGTCCGAAACATCTAATTTTCAATGCCTGGCGCCTAAATCAGGTTCAATTTGTTCGATAACATGAGTAGTTCGGGACAGTCAATCAGATTATTCACTGGTTTATAAATGAAAATTATAGAGTAGTAGGTTCTTCGGTTTTGAAGGGATAATATATTGAATTTATTCAGTAGTATTCTGTTGTCGATGCCTTATTCAGGGTAAACTCCTTCTAGTTTGTACCCTGAACAAGGCATCGACAACAGAATACTTCTTTCGATGCCTTGTTCAGGGTCACCAAACAATGGTTTCTTTGGGATGCATTGGACCCTCTTGAATCTTATGTGGATTGGTACCGTCCCAAAGACCTTCAGTTGTTGGGTCAGTCGAATTCTGTACGCGTGCAGGCTCAACTCATGTCGCAAAATAGGCCAAGTTGTGGTCTGCGGAAGACCGAGTTCTTGTGAGCGATGCAAAATCGACTGCCTTGGATTCTCCTGCACAATCTCACAGACAGCGATGATGTTTTCGGCAGATCTTGCTTTTCGTCGACGAAACGCAAGGTCTGCCACCACTTTGGGAATAGTCCTTTTGGTGAAATAATTATGGCGACTGTTAACTGTTATATATATATATATATATATATATATATATATATATATATATATATATATATATATATATATAGTCAGTTGTCAGCGGCTTTATCTCTTTGTATTGGTTTTTTTGGGCGCCAATAGCTTCAAGTATTCACAATAAAGATTACTTCGACTATACCTTTGTTCTTCTGTATGGGACATGCTGATTCAAGAATAAACAAGTCACACTTAAAATTCAATGCGTTAAAACAGTGGCTTACAAGGAGCATTTCACTTTGCTCGACAGAGATACCGTACCGAACTTTTGTCTAATATAAAAACAGATTGAAACAGCTGCATACCTCCAAAAATGCTATGTCATACCTTAGGTGAGAGTCTATGAGGGCATAACAAACATTTTTTGCTGCCTGAAATCCTAGTTCCTTTGATACTAGTTTCAATGCAAAACACCCGGAGGAAAGTTTCTCATTTATAATACCTATATGCTCCTAAAATTTCAGATACTCATCGATATTGATTCCCAAGAATTTGGTAGAGATCTTATTTTTTACTAGTGTACTTTCCATATGAATTTTTGGCAGATGGCACTTAAAGGTGATTATACTGGTCTTTTTAGTGTTGAATGACATCAGATTTGTATCGCACCATTGTTCAATTTCGCTGAGGTGATTACAGATGTTTTCATATAAATTCTGTTGATTTATATTATGCCACATAAGTGTGGTATCATCTGCAAGAATGGTGAAACTACCAGAAATACGTACAGTAACTAGGTCATTTACATATAGTAAAAAAGTATGGGCCCTAAGATTGATCCTTGGGACACTCCTGCTTTCACACTCTTTGTACTTGAGCAACTATTGGTTTTAACAAACTGTCTACGTCCTGTAAGGTAGGATTCAAACCATTTCAGGCAGTTTCCAGCAATTTCATAATGATGTAGCTTCCGATTATTTTTTTTATCTTTGTATGGTCGTTAAGTCTTATTTTAACTAATTTCTCAATCAACTTTGCAAGAGTTGGTTGCAAAGAAATTGGTCTTGGGTTTGATGGATCATTGGGACCCCACCCACTTAGGCAAAGGTATGACCATTGATGTTTTAAGAAATTGTGGAAGAACTCCACGCCTGAAAGTGTCGTTTATGAGTTGAACAAGAACCTGCAGAGCGCTATCTAGTATGTTTTCAAATATTCTGATAGACAAATTTTCAGTTCCAGATGTTTTTTGCTTCTCAGGTTAATGATGATACTTTTCAGTTCTCTTTTAACGGTGTTATAAAAAAATGCATATTTTCCTAAAATTCCTATAAATTTCACATAACGACGATTTTCAAATTAAGACGCAAAAATGATTTCCATGTTTCGAAATATGAGTCTAACTGTCTGGATATTGCATCATCATTATTCGAGTTTGGAGTCAATTAGTTCACAAAAAATGCTATCTGATAATTTTTTTTGGTCATCGTATAGACTTATAGTCAGCAAGCATGAGTTGGGTATTCATAAATTTCATTAGTTCGGATTTCCATTGCCTAATATTATATAAAATTATTAGAAATTCCTGAAAGTACCAATATAAATGAGAAATTAAAAATAATTGATGAAAATAACAATTATATCAAGCAAAAAATCCCTTAAAATGAAATTACAGTGAAATAAAATACAAGTGAAAAATAGAACAATTGAATAAAAAATAAAAATTAAAGGATTTCAAGCCAAGTTACTTCACGATGTTTCGATTGTTAGTATCCACAATCGTCTTCGGGTGATGACTGGACTATTTCCTCTGAAAGATGACTATTTATGGGTCATTCGAGTTCTTTCAGTATCTCCACTTTTCGCTTTATCGGTTTAGCGGGAGATGACTGGCGGGAGTTGGCCATTTTTCACAATTTTTTGCGTATCTCTATGCTAGCTCGGCTGAATACATTGTTGGACAACATGTATGCAGCTTCTTTGAACTTCCTCTCAAACTAGTGTTCCTTCCTGTGAATGATATCAGCTTGGGACCACTCCAAACATGCTCTGCTATTCCTGATTTGTTAGTTTCCCCTCGCTGTGTGTGTTTTCTGTGCTCGGCAATGCGGACTTTCAACGAGTATTCATTTTCTCACCATTAGGAGTTAACGTCAATTTATAGAAGAAAATGAGTTGCTTATATTCACTTCATTTCATGAGTGGGCGGAATTCACTGGAAAAGGAATACAAAACTGATTGGAATCGGCTGAAACGTAAACAATGTCAGTAGGTAGGTAAGTATGTATTTTTTAATTTAAATACCATATAAAAAGCCGTAACTCTAACCCGATTCTACTTGAATGACAATTTCGTTACGAACAATTTCTATGACTACGCTTTTAAAGCTCCCCAATGCATTTTAAAAACCTTTTCAAGTTCAAATGTGTTGCTAAAAGCGCCGTACGTTATCGAAGGCCAAGAAAACCTATAGAGCGAGAAGTTTTAATGTGTTGGCCTTCGTACTAAAACAAATCAATGAATGAACATGTCTTATTGCTGTGATTTACTATAAAATACAAATGGCTCCGTTGGCTTTATCTCATATATTTCTACGTTTCAACATGTTATTGATTATATGCGTTGAAATTTGTATTTGCTGATAATCTGTCATCAATTGTTTATTTATTTTACTGGGTCGGTTATTGATTTATGGCGCTATTAGAATTGACACTTTTTAATAACATAGTAACCGCTGATGTAAATGACTTGCAAACTCACTAAAGGAATTTATAGGAGCTACACGAGTTCGTGGAAAATTAATGTTTTTTTTGACATGCTTTTATTAGTTTCCTTTGGACTCGATTTTCGGTGAAGAGTTTGATCTTCCTCTTGAAGTTGATCACTTGGTGATCGAAACACGTGTTGAGGTCTTGAAATAACGATTTGATGTTGGGAAAAAACTCCAGTAATATTCATTACTACAACAAAGGTACAGGTTGTTGAATTTGATTTTTTTTTTCGTTTTTTGAAAATAACTTTAGCAAAAAATCAGTTATTTGCACGAAATTTGTTATCCGGGATTTTTATACCGTTTAGAGCCCCAGGAGCTAAGATTATAATTTTAAAAATATTTTAAAAATAAAATAAATACAACAATAAAAATTAATTGGCGCTCCGGGGCGACTTCATTGATTCCATTTGCTTTTTCAGCTGCAGAAAAACCCGGAAAAACCTGCAGCACCACATCATCTGAAGATCTTGATCTAACAATGTCCTTGTTATATGATGAGCTAAGTTATATGCACCGATATAAAAAATTGTAAATACAGGGTTTTTCACGACGAGCGTTCGTTAGGAATATATGGAGAACGTTTCAAAATAAAAACTTGAAAATTTGTGGTAGTGGGTTTTACAAAATGACCTTCTCAACTAAAATATTTTCAACTTCCGGTTTCTTTCCGTTGAACCGGCAGTTAAGGGCAACTTCCTTATTTAAAATAGAACACCCTGTATTTCTTTACATTTTTAAATTTACCAGCACATTTTAGGCTCACTTTGTACAACAATGCCTATACCCAAATTTGTTAGTTTTCGAGATATTATTTTTTTCTGAAAAATTTGACAGTTACAGCCCCACTCCGAAAAAGTCATAACTCATAGACAGTAACAGTTGAAAATGTGAAATTTCACAGAATCATACCTTAAGCATCCAGTCATGAACAGGTTTATCGAAATTCCTAAAATAATTTACAGGGTGGTCGAAATTTCTAACTAAAACATAAGTTCGAGAAAACTGATGAAACATACACTATTCTATTATTTTTGGATACTACGAAAAAAAAGATATCAAATTCATGAAGAATGTCCTATACCTAAAATACACCCCTGGCAGGATATATCCGATTTTGGAAAATATTTGAAATGTAAATCATTCGGAGCAATGCCAAACCAAGAAAGCTTTGAAAACAAATGAAGTTATAAAAACTATGTCGTTGGTAAAAGGTAACACAACATGAAATGGATGAATTGAAATAAAATACTACCAGAGAGATGAATTATATCTTTGTTTATTGATATCGAATGCAGTAATTTTATTTTGTTTATATTTTTAAAGGTCAGATTTTACTTTAATTTTGGAATTTAACTTAATTTTTTTAAATTCAAATATTATTGTGGTTCATTTCAACAGATGTTCAAAGACATTGCCGTTTTGTTTTAAACAACAATATATTCTCTTTTGCATACCACTATTTGTAGCTTTCTGTATGGAGTCAGGAATAAAATTATTGAAAGCTCTCAGAACCCTTCGTTTCATGTTTTCTTTATCACTCACAGGATCCGCATGAACATTTTCTTTGATATATCCCCAGATTAAGAAGTCCAGTGGCGTCAGGTCTGGAGAGCGAGGAGGCCCATTGTAGCAAAGCCACCGATCTTCGAACATCCCATTCTACAACCCAGCAACGGTATCAGTACTATAGGCAGGGGCTCCATCCATCAGATACCATAACTTGAAACGGTATTGTTCAGAAACATGCCTTATGGATTCACCAACCACATTCCTAATTATATGCGAATATCTATCGCTATTCAAATTCTCTTCATAAAGATATAAACATAAAATTCGGTCTTCCTTTATAGCACAAAAAACATTAAATTTCCATGAATCCTGGAAGTTGCGCTGACGAACGAGCTTTGGATTTTCTGCTGCACAAAATTGACTATTAAGGCGGCAAATTTGGCTTCATCTGTCCGTATCATGTTCTTCATGAACTCAGGGTCCTCCTGTATCTTGATAAGAAACCATTCGCAGAATTTCACTCGTGCAGGTAAGTCGTGAGGTTTCAGATTTTGAACCTGCAGGTGATATTTAAAGGGACGCCACTTATGTTTGATTGAAATTCGGTTTATTGACGAACATGAAATTCTAAGTGACTTTTCTGCGTCTTTCAAAGACGCAAAGAAGGCCAAAGCAACAATTTTGATGTCCTCATTGTTTACGAGTGTTTTTTTTTGTTGATGACAGACAAAAAAGATCCGAAATCACGGCAGTTTCTTGAGGTACATATTCACCAAAAAAGCGAGCACGAGCGAACAAGAGCGAACAAGAGTGAACGAGCATTCTGCATCAATAATCGTCTGGTGAGTACGGGCTAGCGAGCGAGCGAACGTATGCTTGTTCGCGTTCAGAAAAGATCGAGAAGAAGGCGGTACATCAAAGAAAATACTTGTTCGCGGTTGCTTAGTGTGAAAGGGATTTCCGTTGAGTTGAGAAGCTCTCGCTCCTGATCTGAATTTACAGGAAGGTCAGTTGGAGTCTCAAGCTCGACATCCATCTCCTCTGTAGACTCAGCGTCAGAAAGAATTTTTGAGTTGACTCTGTCCCTAAAAGTCTCACGAGTACCTAGGGAAAAAAGGTCAATCACGACAGAGCCCCGCATTACCGTGACAAGGCGATGCTACGACGAGAGGTCGCCCAGTATTTCGAAGGTTCCGTAGAGACAGCTGATAGGTTCAGTGTCATTCATCCTCTCGGGACGGATACACATACCGCAGAATTAAGATATCGTTGGGATGCCATTCAGTTAGGGAATAGCAGAACCACAAGTGATCCTGTCATTCCCGTATTCAGCGGGGCTACGTGGAAGCAGGCATCCGATGGCCGGTTTGCTCAACCCCCACATCCCAGACCAATGCACTCGCCAAAAACAGCATGCACAGTGGTTCAGGCAGTGAAAGATGAACAAGGACAGCTAACTCTTAAGTATTTCGATATGTAAGGCGAAGTCCGAATGAATTTTGCTTCTTTTAGCCTTTTCTGAATTCCAAAATGGTTTTTCTTATGAACCGGTTCCAGTAAATAAAATGAATAGAGTGAAATTAGCTGATTTTAAGCAGAATCAATAGTACGGAGGATCATTCACTCTTCAAATGACGGATTTGACAAGACCAAAGTTGCTGTTAAGACTTTTTCGAACATCCAAACATCTATAAATTGCTATTTCAGTTTATATCAAAAATGTATATTTCATATTTTATCTCGATCCAAGTGAAATCAGAAATATCAGCTAGAACACTGAGTAAGTTTCTGTCATATTACTCAACTCTTCAGATACCCGAAAGGTCAGTATTATCAGAATGTGAATGTAATATCAGCAAATGAAAGTGATATATATATGTTGGCAATAACTTCTTGATAACATTGATATAAATAATGAATAGTGGCCCCGATACTGACCCTTGAGTTCACCATATTCGAAACATTTGATTATACGTTGAACCATTATTGATAACCGCCCGGATTTTTGCAGTAGGCTACATACGAAATTATTATTTTCTTAAGTTTTCTACTCACTTCCAGAAAGGAATTATTGATTACTATTTAATAAATATTTGTAGTTTTCTGAAATAAATATTATTTTAGTCAAATTACACTAGCCAACAAATGAAAAAAAAATGCGGCTAATATTATAATGACTATACATGAGAGTTTAAAGCATTCTGTCTGCGACTTCATCATAAAAAAATTTCCATCGCGTAAATATTTTGAGTTATCGTTATTTTTATTTTATACAAAAATTTTCACATATTATAGGGAAATATAAGATCTAAACAAAAAAAAAACAATACATTTTGTGAATAACAGACTTTATTTACAATACACATGAAAAAACATTCAAAAGAAGTCTTTTGTACATATCCTTTTTGCAAATGTTGACTTTCGCTTATATGTTTCATCGTTTTCCCTCATAAGGGACCAACAATAATTCTTCATCATTGCTGCATCCCATCTGCCTTGGTAATGTTGCACCATTGTCAGTATGTCTTGGTGGAACCTTCCCCCTTGTTCGTCACTTTCAGTCATTCACTTTCATTCATTCAAATGGGAGTGCAAGAAATTTGATTTTGAGAGACATGCTACATCCCATTCTGTAGTAGTTTTTGAGTAGTTCTTGTACAAGTGTTTCGTAATTTTTTACTTTCTTGTTCCCTAAAAACTCCGAAACAATTGTTTCGAAAGAACGCCCCTTAATTTTTTAGCAAACCGTTGATCACTTAGCAGTTTTCTAATTTGTGGTCCAACAAATATACCTTCCTTGAGCTGTGTATCACTCAATTTTGGAAAAACGCGTTTAAGATATTTAAACGCATCACCTTCTTTGTCTAATGCTTTTACAAAATTTTTCATTAACCCCAGTTTGAAGTGTAATTGAGGTAACACAACGTTTTTAGGATTAACAAGAGGTATATTCTTCACGTTATCTTCACCGGGAATATATTTATCTCTCGGAGGCCATTCTTTTTCTTGATAATGGCTCTGTGTTGCCCTACTGTTCCAAAGGCAAAGAAAACAGCAAAACTTCGTAAATCCGCCCTGAAGGGCGGACCACCACACCATACCACATATTTGCCACTTATACGTATTATAACTCATTGCATTTAGAATAAGTGGCATACTTTCGTGTGTTTCCTTCATTGCAACTGCATGTGCAAGATAAATAAAAGGTCTTTTGTTACCATTATAAAGCAGAACGGCTTTTAAATTAGTTTTAGATGGATCTATAAAATAACGCCATTCGTCCGGGTTTTGTGGAAATCCTAATTTTTCCATCACACCATTTGGATCCGATAGTCAACCTGCTACTTTTATAGCGGTTCCGTATTTCTAGTATTTTCTAAGAACTTCGAGTATCGGAAGTTCGAGAAGCGGCGTTACAAGTCTCATATACAGCGGAAGCAGATTCGAATACTGGGCAGAGCCGCTGTGTTGCCAGATTTCGAACAATTTCCTCCATTTAGGAGAAAAGCAAATTTGGAATGTCGTGTATTGAATTTTTGTGAAAAACATTATAACTCAAAAATCTTACGTGTTAGGAAATTTTCGCATTTAGGGACCAAAAATTAACAAAGAACTACTTTTGCATTACAGTCGTAAATTGGCTGTAAAATAGTGTTATAGGTATTCAATACAATGAAACAATATAAATTTAACTCATCAGGTACACAAGTACATAGTCGAATAATAATATCAACTATCGGAGCATGAAGAAACATCTTAATTACCTCAAAGGTACGATTTCGTTTCATCCTTTAAATTTCAATTGTGGTGAAATTGGTGACACATGTGAATCGTTGTATTTGTATCACGTGCCAGTATAGGGGTGTCTGTAGTATGCCGTGTAATGTCCCACTGTGATTCGAAAGTGCATATAGATTATAACGACAAGTAGCCACATTTGCTGCTAGAGGAAATATGATGACAACATTCAATTTATCTCTACATTTTTCCGTTGGAGAGAAATGAGTTACTCAAACACGGGAAAAATTATGGATTGATAGGGACTTTGTGCATTATTATTATTTTCTTATTGGTCCCTTGGGAGCTGTCTGACTTGTTCATATACTCCAAGTCTTCAGAAAATACTGCAGCCTCTTGGACTTATTGCGTTTATTCTCCCATCTTCTCATGACACCCATTCCATCAGTCTCGTTCCCTTTACTAGTTTGTACAGCCCATTGGAAATTCAAGAGAAGTGATATGTCCTCTGATAGCTGAATTATTAATATGAAGTTATTCATGAGAATTTCTTTTATATTGTTGTTGTCATTGCCAAATGTGTATATCATGATTTGAATAATTCCCTATAGTTGAATTCATTATAGGAATTTGATGAATTAGCTTTCAATTAAATTGGTTTGAAGAAATATAAATATTTTGATATAACTGCAAATTCAGAAGAGGAATAAAATATTTTGAATATGAATAAAACTAAAATAACTTGTCATTCAAAATACTTAACTATAGGTACCTCATAGGTTCAATCTCTGGCGCTGCCATCATCTTAATTTGAATTCCCATTTGCGTAAATTTCGAAATGAGGTCTTATTATATAATATCATGTGCTTTTTTATGCGTTACTGTAGTTTTGTTGAGATTTGGTACACCTTGAAGTTTGTTGAAATAACCGTTTCAAGTACACATAAAATTAATTCGAAATAATTTTTGTCTGCCTTCTCACCTATACCTATTAGGTATAGGTATCAGGTACTAAAAAATATCATTCATATATATTACAGATCTAGCTGCCTATTCTTGTTTCCCAATGTATAGAGCAGATTGTAACATAAGGTGCCGACACCCTTCAGTCAACCTTTTTTTTATCAACTTGGCCTTTTTGCCTTTCCTGTGAATGTATTAAAATAAATCGGCCATTGTGGCATCATCGCCTAGCTACTAATTCTCAAGAAATCAGCAGTATCAAAATGAGAAAATGATAATGCCAAATGGTTATGGTGATTTACTCACTACAATAAAGTTTCACTTCGAAAATAAAGTCAAGGGTATTATTCAAAAATTCAGAGAGTTACTTGCCAATGTTTCAAACACAATCGTCACACCTTGCCACTGAAAAACATGTTTTCAAGAAGTTTCTTCAGATGTGATATCGAATATTATTTTAGTGACTGAGAAGGAAGCAACCACAGAGATCAATCAACAATCTAAATTGCACTCGATTGCACCTCTTTACCTTATTATATATATTTCAAGTTCATTGGTTACTTATGATGTGGGAATGATAATGATGATCAAATTTTTGAGTTTGCTTGCACAGACTGGGAATTTTTGACTCGGTTACCACCCAGATACAGCGGTGATAAGTCATGTGACAACCCTGCTTATATTGAATCAATTCTTGAAATCAATGTATAAAAATACTATCCTATTTGAACATTATTTTTTGTTCATGATCGATAAAAAAATAATTTTTCGAAGGATTTTTTTGGCAGGACTTTTGTCTATCAAAATCCTTGTACCCATAAAACAGAATTGCAAAACAACATTCAATGGCATATTTTTTGATTAAAAGAAATACATATTTGACTTATTTCTATATGAAGGAGAGAAAGTATTCCCTCGAATTATTATGTTTATCAATTCGAAAAATTGTCAACATTAACCTTAAGAAACCATCTCTTTTTATTCAAAACGATGCATTTTTATGTTCTCGTTCCGAGGAAAAAGAGGTATAGAATCATGATATTGGGATTATTGATTCGAAAAAATTAATAATATCAACTTGAAGAAACTATTTCTTCATTTGAAGCAAATACATATGATTATTCTTGAATCGAGAAAACATAATTGTTGAATCAAAAAATTACCTTTTTCTAATTCAAACAAATAGTAATGTCAACCTGTAGAAATAATGTTTTTTCATTCAAAACAACGCAAATTTATATACTTGTTTCAAGAAATAGAGTATGGAATCAAAATATTATGTTTCTTTGAATGAACAAAAGCGTCAAAATCAAGTTGAATAATTCATACTTTCATTTTTGTAATGGCATGCTTGGCTTAAGTATATATTTCCAAAAAAAATATTTTCTCCTTTTACGAAAAACAACTGTTTTGTGGCAAAAAAATATGCTCAATTCAAAAAAGAAATTTACTTGAATTTTCAAACAAATGACTTTTCTCAATTTGAGAACTTTTTTTTTTTGTGTGTACTATTATGCATATGTTTACTCTGCCCTCAATTACTGTATTATTTGTTTTGGCAACTGCAATAGCATCAGTGACTCATTAATTTTTCAGAAAAAGATTATTAGAACAATTTGTTTTAAAAAACCACTCGATTCCTGTAAACCACAGTTAATATATTCAAAGTTGAATATATTAACTGTTACTTGCATGTATATTCTTAATTGTCTTCTTTCGGGCTTTACCCTGAGAAAAAACTATAACATTTCAATTCCTAGTCATAAGTTAGCCAAGGTGACTAATGGACCTCATATCATGTCAATAAAACTGTACAACAAGCTACCAATATCCATTAAAAAAATAACTAGTGCAAAGCTCTTTAAACAAAAAGTTCGGAAACTATTATGTGAAAAGGTATTTTATTCGCTTGATGAATTTTTCCAGTCTGATTTGGAATTTTGAATTTTAATTTTTGTATCCCTTTTATGGTCTAAATGTTATATAATATGTCTTATAATTATGTTGTTTTATGATTGTGACCTCATTGTAATTGTAATTGTAAGTTATGTGACTTCATGCCTTCCCTAGGTCTACGGAAATGAAGATTTTTTGATTTTGATTTTGATTTTGACTTCCAAATATTTTGGCATGAGACAGGTTCGGTTTCTTGCCTGTCCAGAGCTCATAAGGAGACGAGTACGATTCAAAATATAAACAGCAACATTAACTGCTTCAGCACAGAGATATTTTGGCACACCAGCTCCATGTAACATAGATCGTGCACTTTCTACTATTGTTCAGTTGTCACGTTCTGCCCTTCCATTCTGCTGAGGGTATATGGAGCTGTGTTCTACATTTCTATTCCTTGTTGCCTCATGTTACTTCGAAAGTCTCTGTTACAATACTCAGTTCCATTGTCTACACGAAGTATCTCAATGGGGTATCGAAATTCATTTTAAGATAGTCTGTAGAATGTTTTAAAAAAATCAAGAACATCGGATTTATGTTTGATGAAATACATTACTCCGTATCCAGAAAAATCGTCTTTGAAGGATACAAAGTATTTTGATCCTTTTACAGAAGGTGTTTCCATTGATCCACATAAATCACTGTGAATTAATTCACCTGGTTTCATTTTCCTGTCAGATTTCTTCATGAAATGTAGTTTTTGGTGTTTTTCATATACACAACCTTCACAAAAAAATTATCAGTGTATATGTGTGCTAGACGTTCATGCCATACTTTGAGACTATCTTGTTCAACATTAATAACTTGGTTTACAATGGTTCGAAACAGCATCCGATACAAATTGTTGGGACTCTCGAACAGCACACGCAACTAGTTTATTTTCGAGGTATACTTCAGCTCCGTTTTTCTGCACCAGAGGTTCCAATTCTACTTCTGATGCAGGTGCGTTATGGTGCACCCGCATGGGAAACTAACCCTCATCACTTTCTGTCAAAGTAGAAACTTCAACTATCCATGTGTCAAAATTTCCAGTGAAAATGCTAGCCAGAAAATTTCTGCGAACATGACAAATTTGGTGGTGAGACACCACGATGCCTTCAACTACCAGCATCAACAAACCTCCGGATCCCACGGATGCGGCCCAGTCCACGGAAGAAGACCAAAAGGAAAAAAAACTCACCGTGTTAGAGTCCCATGGGTACTATCTCGGGAAAACCATCGGAACGGGATCCTACGCTACTGTAAGAGTTGCACATTCTGAAAGACACCACGGAAACGTAGCCATCAAAATTGTGAGCAAGTTCTCGGCTCCTTCCGATTATCTGAAAAAGTTTTTACCGAGGGAGATTGACGTGGTGAAGGGTCTCAGACATACGAACTTGATTAGGTTCCTGCAAGCTATAGAAACGACACACAGGGTGTACATTGTTATGGAGTACGCGGATAACGGAAGTCTTCTGGATATTATCAGGAAAGACCACTTCATTGATGAGGTTAGAAGTAGGAAGTGGTTTAGAGAATTGGTGAATGCTGTGGAGTATTGCCATGAGAAAGGAGTTGTTCATAGGTATGGACATTTTCTAGAATAATTCAAAAGCGGATTAGTTGCTCCTATCTTTGGAAATTTCTGATCAGTAACGGTTTCAACAGTACAAACATTGGAATATAGGTTAGGTTGAAACAGGAATGTTCTCAATTCGGATTTGAGTTTGGTTATTTTTTACTAACTTTTTATTTTTCTGTAGGATCAAATTTTGATCAACTCGATCCGACTAGTAGTTGTTAGGTATCTTTCAACAGTACAAGAATTATCCTCAAAAATATGCGTATGTGCTTAATGATAATAATAATAATCATAATGACCATGATATCCTTCAATAATCTCAAGGTACACAATTGTTTATAAGGGAAATAAAAATCAATGAGCAATTGAATAAATTATTTGAATGATTATTAATCATCGAAGTGGACAGAATACATTGATGATCATTTCAAAATAACAATAATACAACTATAATGAAGACACCCCTTTATTTTAGTTATTTTTGAAAGCAGATATTTGATTTTTGGTACAGGCGTAGACCTTCATGAGCTGCACTCTTCGCAATATATTGCCCGAGTGACAGCTCTAAACCCAGCCTACTGAGTTCCCGCAAAAAGGCGAATTCTCGATATTTTGCTTCGAGTTGATACCGAAATGAGTAATTTGAAGATGTTGCTTAGAAATTTGACTCTCCATATCAAATTCCAACGCAGAATTTGAATTTCATATTCAAGTCCGATTTTCAAATATATAATGTTTCTAAATAAGAAGCTACGAAAATAATAATTTCTGTATAATGTAGGAATGAAAATGAAAAACCTAATATTCATCATGAATACATTAATTTCGTTGATTATTATGATTATTTTATCATTTCTGGAGCTTCTTATTTGTAAAATATCACAATAAAAAGTTTTATGAATACGTTATATTCGAAACCATCAGTTGAAAATCGGACTTGAATATGAAAATTACATAAAAAATGAAATTTCCAATTTTGGGTTGAGATATATAGGAAAAAATCGATTTCTGAGTAACTTTCCCAAATAACTTATTTCGGTTATCTTCAACGCGAAGCAAAATATACATATACGCGAAAATCTGCGTATATTTTTATAGTATCTGGATCTGTATCAGTTGACACAAAACGTCCGATTGAATTCCGTATTGAGAATATATAAAACTCTACCACTGCGAAATTTCGTGGTCCAATTCTGAAAAAAGGAAATTTTCCTATAATTCCTATTTTATTCCTGTTAGAAACAGTTTGTTTAGTACCTAGAACCTAGTACTTAGAACAGAACTTCCCTCAATTGTCTCTCATTATACCACACGTCAGGCCCTCAATCTAAGTCTTTCCATACAACTCTACTCTAGCTGAAAATTTTGTATTGTTTAATGGTCTGTAGATGTATAACTATTTTCCTAACTACCTGAAATGCGTAGTAATCCATCTTGAGTTCATTCGGGTTGAAGCCTGGCTCCCTTCCCCTTTCAACTGGTTGAAATGCGTAGTGAACTGTAGATATATAACAAAAAAAAGATAACTGCGTAAACGCGAGCGAGACATAAGTGGAACCACCTATTGGTGTGACACCCAAGTCAACTACATATGTCACACCATAAGTCATAAATTACGATTTTTTATGTCACGGAATGAACTTGATCTATTCATGTCATCGATGGCATGTAATGACATTCATTCGCTTATTTGATTGATTCCCAGCCAAAGGAATATTGCTAAAATTGAAAGGATTGTATTTTTAGGAGTGATTCCACTTATGGAAGAGCCACCGGTAGACAGCTGTTTCAGCCTATTGGGCATCGTCAGTACCGGACAGGCGGTCCTCGAAATAACTTTTCTCGGTTTTCACATTTCGTCTTCAATCGAGGACCGCCTGCCCGGTATTGATGATGCCCAACAGGCTGAAACAACTGTCTACCGGTGGCTCTTAAATTGAAATCAATATTGGAATGAACAGAAAAGTAGTAATCTATTTATATTTTGATTTTCATGGAATTAATTTCCTGGCAACTTGACTGCATTAATCATATGTTCTTATGAAAGTACTATACTTCAACTTGTTTTTTCTCACTGTGGGATAAAAAGTTCGCTTTTGGACTCCTGAAAATTATGGCATGCTCGCCCTCGATCTTTCCCGGGCGAGAATCCCATACTTTTCTCCCTAGGTGCGTAATATACTATTTTTTATAACCGGAGATTTTTTTTCTGTATTTAGCAACATTTCATTACATTTTTTAAATTGCATGAAAATCACGGACTGTAATTTTTTTTGAGGAATTGTGAGCCCTTTAGGGTGTAACTAGTAACTGCAACTAGCATTATATGTAATTTTTTGAGAGATATTTTTGTAAAAAAAATCACTACTAACACATTCTTTGCGATTGAACACCGATCAAGCTAACATTTTTCTCTCATTTCTACTGACTGTATTGATTCACAGGGACATCAAATGCGAAAACATGCTGATGGACACTGGATGGAATGTCAAACTATCCGATTTCGGCTTTGCTAGAGGAGAACTGATTTCTAAGAACGGTCAAGTCATCCTTAGTGAAACGTACTGTGGTAGCTATGCATACGCCTCCCCGGAAATCCTGAGGGGAATCCCCTACCAACCACAACACGCCGATGTATGGTCCATGGGGGTTGTTCTCTACGCCATGGTATTTGGAAAGTTGCCTTTTGATGACAGTAACTACAGGGAGTTGCTCAAACAGGTGAGGCAAGCTACAAACTACAAAAAAACTTAATTTTTTAGTAGGGTAGTTTGAAAGTAAAAATGTATTGTGGCTCCTCACCCATTCAAACTCTACCAAATGAATCCAGCAGTCACAGAATATGTGCTCCACTGTCAAGATCTGATTTTTTTTGTGAAGGGTTATCTACTTCAAGGTTAGCAGAACCTTGGAACTTTTTCCCAGTCTAGTAGAGATCTGGTCAATAGTCAGTCTGCCACTGTCAGGTAGGTGAATAAGTCAAATATGTGGCTTAGAAGTAGGTCTTTTGTACCACATTACAGAAAGGAGTCCTCTCATGACTGCAGGGTTCTAACTGTAACTATCAGCCAAAAGATGCTCTCTTTACTCGTTCACGAGAAGTTTCTTACTCTTCTGCAGATTTTGCTCTTGCTGCTTTATAATAAAACTATGGAGAGGCTATGTGAGCGGTATATAAGAGATGAAGTACTAGTTCACAACCCACTTCATCCAAATCAGCATGCATATACTCCGGGAAAGTCTATTGATTCGGCCCTTCACCATGTGGTTGGCAGAATCGAGAGATCATTGGACAACAAAGAATCCACCTTGGTTATATTCATAGATATCGAGGAAGCGTTTGATAATACAACTTTTCCAACAATTACTCAGCATCTACACTTCAGAAATGTACCCCTGGTAGTAGGAGAATGGATACTTCAGATGCTCTCTAGCATCTGGAAGACATCACAGTGAAAGGACTGGTCATGAGGGGATATCCACAGGGAGGGATCTTATCACCCCTTCTCTGGAACATAGTTCTGGATTCCCTGATTAATCACCTCAACAGTAATGGATTATACACAATTGCAGATGTAGATGTAGATGTATTTGTAATTGTAGATGACATAGTACATAGTTATCTTGCAGACCGGCAAATTTGTGAACACGCTGTGCGATACAGCGCAGAATGGGCTCAAATTGATAGAAACATGGTTCAAGGAACACTCACTATCGATCAATCTCAAGAAGACTGAGATGGTCCTTTTCACCAGGAAAAAAGTTTATCGGGCTTAAAACCTCCCAAAATCTTCAAAAGCAAACTAAACTTCTCTGAAAAGGTGGAATACCTTGGTACTATCCTCGCCAGGAAGCTAACATGGAATTCTCACCTACAGAGTAGAGCAAAAAGAGCATATGTGGCTTCTGAGCAATGTCGGAGGACAGTGGGACGCGCATGGGGTCTTTCACCCCGTGTGGTCACCTGGATCTTCACTGCAATAATAAGATCTTAACGTACGGTGCCATTGCAATAAAAGGAGGGTTGGAGACAATATAGATCCCTGGGGAACACCATCGTTGATGGTGAAACTATTCGAAAGGTATCTATCGACAGCCACTTGCAGGAAACGCAAGTGGCTGTTGTGTTGAGCTCCTTTAGGAGTTCTTCCGTTCTTTGCTTTACCGCTTCTATCGACTCAAATCGGATTCCTTTCGGAACAGATTCTATCTTCCTCTATTAGTCAAATACCGCTTCACAGATAGCACGTAATGGGCAGGTACGTTGTCCAAGTGCAGAATCCACGAGTTGTTCTTCCACAACTCGGGCAACAATTTGTAGCACTCAGTCGGAGTTTCTTCCAATCTAAAGAGAAATTTGAGATTGATGCGTTGCTCCTGTTCTTCGTCACACATGGTTTTCGCGGTCCCATTTTCGTGCATAAATGGGGAGGATATGATATCAGTTCAGGATTAGTCAATTCATATTTTTTCCCACAGGTTTCCAACAAAGTAGTGTTTCCCAAAGAAGCAAGAGTATCCACTAGTTGCAAGTCACTAATAAGCCAAATTTTGGCCCCTCTCAAAGTTCGAATCAGAATCAGTGGTATAAGGAGAGATCCATGGTTCCTAACAGATGATGAGGAACCAGGTAAGAAATAATAACAACAATAATAATCTATTATTCGCAAAAAAGACATTTGCAACACTAAGAATTATTGAATGGCAAGTGAATGAATTTGAATACTAAGGAATTAGTAGAATGTATAAAGTAGGCTAAATTGGACACTGTTTTCAAACTAGATAGATGCGAAAACTGCATATTGATATCTAACATCGTTCCTGAATTACAGCATGTTTTTCAAGAATGTGCATTTTCTAAAAGTTGCTGGAACATTAGAGCTTAATATTATCTTTTCAAAAATGTAGCACACTTGATGTTTTGCTAGAGTCATCTTTGAAATACAGAGATTTTACGTTTTTTCATGTAGACTTTGAAACGCACACTTTGACTGAGTAGGCTCCGATAATACTGAATGCAAATGTTCACTGGTAGTTCTCATATTTTGATTCACAGATATTCGTATTCTCCTCTTTTGTGATATGAATGTTGAATACAACAAGAAATCAACAACAAATAATATCAGTGGAAACAAAATCGACGAATAAATTGTCCAAAATGACCTCCACCTAGTTCCATACAATAATACAGTTTACTGCCAAAAGCGTTCCGTACATTATTCAAGATGTCCGGAGGCAGCAATTGACATTTCCGAACAATTCTCTGTAGCAGGTTTTCTAGATTTGTAGGTGTCCCCATAGAAAGAAGTCCATCGGTGTGAGATCAGGTGATATAGCTGGCCACTACACTGGACCCCTTCTGTCGATTCAACGCATTAGAAAACCTGAACATCAAAATGTGGAGTTGCACCATCCTGCTGGATCATAGGATTTACATAGTCTTGTGATAGATTTAAGTATGTGTTTCCATTGAGATTACCCAGACATTCAATTTTTGTGGAGTTTGTGAGTGTGTTTCCATCACCAAATGAGGATTCACATCGCTCCAGTAACGACAATTATGTACATTCCTTTACCATTCAACATGAAAGAAGTTTCGTCTGAACAACATGTATTGTATAATAGGTTTGGGTTATTGGTTAATTTCTCGCTCACAAAATTGAAGTCGACGATCAGGATCATCTTCGTTTAATTCCTGAACTAGCCTCATTTTGAAAGGACGGAATTTGCAGGCTTCCAAAATCCGAAAAACACTATAGCAGGGGAGCCCATGATGCAAAATGTGGATTTACTCGAGCGTCATAGAGACATATTAGGTTGCAAAGCTTAGATGATGAGAAGAAAAATATGTTATATAATATATACCTTTTCATCGGTGGGGGAAGCGGCTTTAATTGTTTGAATATGTAAAAATATACTGTTGCATGGACTTACTCGAGCGCGTCAGATATTGATAGCATCAATGTCTTACGTATTTTGAATAATGTTGGTATGTTAATCTGATCATTTGCATGATGTGGGTGGTTGTACGTAAGGCTTAAAAGTGAAAAAAAATGTTATTGAGCGCGTCAGATTTTCTAAGGGGGTGTTAAGTGCAACAAAAAAAAGCTCTCATTCAATAATCTGACGATTTCAATCTGACGCAAACTCGCGGTCATTATATTAATGTGCAAAAAAAATTCGCCATTTTGAAATACTCAAGTGCGTTAGATTAAGATATATATGGTTCATCTTTATGTTTTAGACGTGCTGTCTCATAATCTGACGATTATCCAGAGGGATTCGCTCAATCTGACAAAAACAATTTTTTAAATTTTTTTTCAATTCATTGAACCCAGTCAATTGGAAATTTCAGGAAATAGCATGAAAATGAATAAGTGTACGTTTTTTAAGTAGAATACCTTCTTGTATTTATAAGAAAATAATTTTAAAAAAATGCTCAATCAATAATCAATTGATTGATTAATGAAGAAAAAAGAAATGAAACTTTCTATGTTTTTTACCATTTTTATTTGTAACTAACGTTACTACAGTTTCGTCCTATAAGGACATTTTCAAACTTATATATTGTATGAGTTTTTTTATCACAATATTAAAAGTTTTATAAAAATTAGAACGAATTAAAAAAAAACACATAGTTACTTTTATTATAGAACAAAATATTGAGAAAAAAATTGTTTATAACAATTTTTTTTTTCAAATAGACAATTAAAAAAAGAATAAAAAAAAGGTTTTTTGAAAACCTTAAAGAATAATATAATTTATGATTTAAAAAAAAAAACGGTTCCTTAATTTCAATATTTAGTTGCAAAAAAGGATTGTTTACTAACAAATGCATTTTTTAGCAATGAAGAAATTTTTTTAGGAAATAATTTTTTTTCTAAAAATCATGTTTTTTTTCAATTAACATAATGCAAAAAAAATCGAATTGCTCATGTACAATGTATTTGTTTATAATGAATCTATTAACAATAGCTGTGAAAAATTAAAAAAACGGTAATCAACGGTAATCTATTTTTTTGCCTATTAGGGATAACTTCACCAAAAGAAAAAAATGCCAGGGTTTTAGTTTAATAATTATAGGGATTTTTATATTAACTTTCAATTCAGAAAAAGTCATTAATTAACAAATTTATAATTAACGTTGAAATTGGAATAAAAATTTTTTGACTGCGGATTATTGTTCATTGATGTATCCCAACATTACGTGAATATTTTCATTCCTTAATATTTACATTTAATATGTTTAAATATTTTTTTTTTGTTTTTATGTCAGAGTGACGAAAGGCGCGCGGAAGCCAGACTACCCGCTTTTGGCTCTATTTTCAGGGCTCTGTAAAAATCATAAATAATCGAGATACAGTTTCGGGAGCCGGGACTTTCTTTGGTTGATCTTTTCAAATCTTTTTTCAAATTTCTAAAATTTTGGAAATTTTCCGAGATATTAAGAAAAAACTAAACCCACATTTTTTTTTCACTTAATTGTTTATAACTTTTGTAATTTTTATCGGCGCGTTTTCAGACCTTTCCTTGAACTTTCTAGGCAAAAATACGAATCGAATGACACCTTGGTCGTAATTTTTGGACAAGGCTGAAAAATGTTACAAAAAAAGTACATGTGAACTAGACTAAAATGTGTAGAGATTTCGTTTAATTTTATTCAACTCTAAAATAGACATACTTTTTGAACTTTGTATTCTTCTAAATTCAACAGAAAAATCATCTCTTCGTTCAAAAAATAATAATGTTCTTATCAGGAAAGAAATAAAAAAGACCTATAGCCTTAATTTTCTTCACACTTCCAAATTGATTACTAGAGAGGCAAATATCGCAAGTAAAGTCGCCTTCATCGTCACTATTTACTCCCGCACAAGCTTCATGTCCCCATTTAAGACGCACAACGCACCTAATCCACCCTTCGCCTTTACTGTCTTTGGAATAGCTTTCAGTACAGAAGAAGCATTCGGTATCACTCTCCTCTTCAGAAGTATCTGATCTGTTCTGCTTTTTTTTCCCTTTTTCCTTTCCTTTTCCTTTCCCGCCTCCTTTTCCTTTATCGTTCTGTTTGTTGGTCACCGTAGTTTTTATTTTATTCGCTTCCTTGAAGGATTTTTTTTATATCTGTTTCCTTTTTGGCTTCCTCTTCAAGGTATTTTTTGTGGGGTGTGCTGGTCAATACTGATGTGTCTACTCTTATTCGTCTTGCACTCGCTCTTTTTCTAACTATCTTTGGTGTTGGTCGTACTTTTCGGGGTGTAATAACACCAAAAGATGTGGATGGAAGACCAGCAGTCAAAGCTGGAGGTAATCTTTCGGAAAATTCAGACGTTGAGATATTTTTTGTTTTTGGGAAGGACGGTGCTTGCCGCGATGACTGTGGAGCTTGTGGAGATATTTTAGTCACCATTGGAGTCAAAATTTGAAGTGGAGACAGCTGAGGTGTTAAATGAAGGGATTCTTGGACACGGTTTCTGCTAATGGAGGATTGGACGTCTCAAGGATCGGAATGGGAGGTTCTACCGTGTCATTGTCTACATCCATTTCAGTCGTTTCAGCTGCAATGAAGTCCACATTAGTGAAAATGTCAGGGTTGAACGGATATATTTCTGTTTTGTTGAATCCATTCATACTATATTAATAGAAAGACTAAATGAGGCAGGCATTCGCGGTCCAGCATTGAACATTTTAGAAAATTATTTGAAACACAGATATCAGAGAGTAAAAATTGATCACATTTGCAGCGCACCACTTGAAATAACAACAGGCGTACCGCAAGGAACAGTTCTGGGCCCAATACTTTTTCTTGTTTATATTAACTCGATGGCAAAAATTAAAGATTTCCAAGGACATCTTGTTTCATACGCTGATGATACGGCAATTTTGCTTACTGATAAAAACTGGGATAATCTATTCAATAAAGCTGAAAAGGATCTTATAAAAATTTCACAATGGCTAAATTATAGCAAGTTGCCTCTGAATACGTCTAAAAGTAAATTTATAACATTTTCTACAAATGTCGTCACTCAACCAAACAGAAATTATATTATGCTTCATAAGAAAACATGCACTCAACCAAATTGCAACTGTCCATCTATCCAAAAAACCAAAGAAATAAAATATCTTGGCGTAATTGTCGATCAACACCTTAAATGGAACGCGCATACCAAATATGTAAACAATAAAGCTAGGCAAATAATTCGAAAATTTCACATCCTTAGGTACATTTTAGACAATCGTAACCTAAAACTTATATATACATCACTAATTGAACCATTATTTAGATACTGTATAGTAATATGGGGAGGATCATATAATAATGCATTACAAAATTTGAAAACTACTCAGAACTGTATACTAAAAATAGGTTTCAAAACAAACGTTTCCCCACTAATAAGCTTTACGATGAACTAGATATCTTTGACATTAACAAACTACATATGCACCAATGCTTGCTATATATGCATAAAAATACAAAACCAACAATAAATCACAATAAAACTATCCCAACCCGATTTATTACGACACTATCAATTGATATACCATTATTTAGAAAAAGTCACTCCCAAAATAGCCTTTTTTATATAGGTCCGAAACTATATAACAAACTACCACTTCAAATTAAAAAAATATATAAACTCAGTTCCTTTAAACACCAAATAAAACAATTGATTAATGGAAATAAAATATACCTATAAATGAAAATAAAATGAAAACATAAAATGGAAAAAAAACTTGGGAAAAAAAAATGATAACAATTTAACAAAATATGAATAAATGAAAATAAAATAAAATAAACCATTAAAAAAAATCAAAATATAAATGAATGAAGGAAAAAAAAAATTAAAAAGCGCTCCTAAAGTTAACTCATTTCTACTCAATATATATATATGTATATATATATATATATATATATATATATATATATATATATATATATATATATATATATATATATATATATATATATATATATATATATATGTATATATATAAAAAAAAAACTATCCTCTATGCACAATCAATTTGCACCTCTCCCAACATTAAATACAATTAAATTTTTTCTTTTTTTTTTGTTTTCCTTGTACAGAGATATGCACTACAAGCATTTATGCTTAGGTAACCTCTGTACAGGATTATATTATATTATATTATTATATTATCTGTAACAATCTGTAAAAAATGACAATTATGGAATGGATGAATAAAGTTTGATTTGATTTGATTTGATATTCAGTGGAACTGCTGCTATTAGGTATGTCTCTGTAAAAATTTGTTATTTGGAACACGGTCACTACTCTCCCAGGATTGTTATTCATCCACTTCTCCAACGCTTGGTTATGATAAACGTTTAGCGGATACATGACTCCGACGTTCAAGGGTTGGAGTTTGTGGGTGCAATGAGGCGGCAGGCATAGAATAGTGACGTGAATATCCGTGGCATTCAATACCACATTCAAATTTTTTGTGTGAGATAGGTCACCATCCAATATCAAAAGAGTCGGATCTTCTGCTGTCGGTTTGGCATAACTTAAGAAGTGATGGAACCACTGAGAAAACACATCTACTTCCATCCAACCAGATGGATTACATGC
Organism: Leptinotarsa decemlineata; assembly: GCF_025532065.1. NCBI lineage: Eukaryota > Metazoa > Arthropoda > Insecta > Coleoptera > Chrysomelidae > Leptinotarsa > Leptinotarsa decemlineata. Next base: position 2,301,922 of record NW_027412547.1, read on the forward strand.
ACATATAGCGCCTGGAGGTGCGCCATCCATCAATTCTATTTTTATTCGGACTCTACGAAAGATTAACATTGGAGGAACAAAAGTTTCAGAAGCTGAGGTACAAATCACTGCAGTCGTTGTTTCATCTCTCTCAGGTGAAGTCGCTCACGCCAACTGTTTACGACCTGTTCTAGACTCCATGTCCTTGATATAGTCGACAAGTTCCTGTTCTTGTTCTTGGTTAAACATTTTTTGTTTGCTACCTAAGTTTTTAACGGAGCCTACAGCTATTTTATTTTTGCCTTTGGCTCTTCTTTTCAATGACATCACAGGGGCCTTATACTCTCTACTTGCGGTTTTGTAAGGCATGCCATCTCTGACGGCATCTAATGCCTTTTGCATTTTCTTTTCAAGCCAATTTTGGCGATTTATTTTCCGTATATAAATTCTTGGCATGATCTGTGAAAATAACAAATACTAATGGGGTGAAATGATTTCAGGGATCATTTTAAACACACAGAAAGGGATCATTCCGCCCCAAACACCAAATTCCAACATATCGATCGAAACATAACCTTCAAATACCGCGTGGGGTCTTTCCTGGAACGACGAACTGGATGGATGTATCAACAACACCCTCACAATACAACTGGCAATATGCTAGTGCAGTAATTGATGAGGACAAAATAAGATGGGCTATATCGGGCTTTTCCCCCTTCAAGTCACCAGGACCCGACGTTATAAGACCAGCCCTACTTCAGTGGGGACTGGACGCTCTTATGCCGCACCTGGTTGGAATATTCAGAGCCTCTCTAGCTCTGAGGTATATTCCCAGTAAGTGGAGAGAAGTACGAGTAGTATTTATACCCAAACCAGGTAGGATGGACTACACCCTACCAAAAGCATTCTGACCAATTAGTCTCACATCGTTTTTCTTAAAAACCACTGAGAGATAAAGTACTTGTTAACAACCCACTTCATCCAAATCAGCATGCATATACCCCGGGAAGGTCTCCTGATTCGGCCCTTCACCATGTGGTTGGCAGAATCGAGAGATCATTGGACAACAAAAAATCCACCCTGGGTATATTCATAGATATCGAGGGTGCGTTTAATAAAACAACCTTTCCAACAATTATCCAGCAACGACACTCCAGGAATGTACCCCTGATAATAGGAGAATGGATACTCCAGATGCTCTCTAGCAGAGCAATAAGTATTAATGTAGAAGACATCACAGTGAAAGGACTGGACATGAGGGGATGTCCATAGGAAGGGGTCTTATCACACCTTCTCTGGAACATAGTTCTGGATACCCTAATTTATCACCTTAACAAAAATGGATTCTACACAATTGCATACGCAGATGACATACTTATCTTGCAGTCCGGCGAGTTTGTAAACACACTGTGCGATAGAGCGCAGGATGGGCTCAAATTAATAGAAACATGGTGTAAGGAACACTCACTGTCGATCAATCCCGAGAAGACTGAGATGGTCCTTTTCACCAGGAAAAGAAGTTTAACGGGCTCAAAACCTCCCGAAATCTTAAAAAATAAACTAAACTTCTCTGAAGAGGCGAAATACCTTGATACTATCCTCGACAAGAAGCTAACATGGAACTGTCATCTACATAGTAGAGCAAAAAGAGCATACGTGGCTTATGAGCAATGTCAAAGGACAGTGGGACGGGCATAGGGTCTTTCACCCCGTGTGGTCACCTGGATCTACACTGCAATAATAAGACCTATGTTAACGTATGGAGCCATTGCATGGGGACCGAAAGTTCTACAAGCAACGGCCATCCAAAGATTATATCAAATACTGCGACTGGATTGTTTGAACATCACAGGAGCCATGAGAACAACACCAACCGCGGCAATGGAATTAATCACGGGTCTGACCCCTCTGGATCTGTCTTAAGCAGAACAGAGAGTCAGATGCTACAAATGCAATACCGATTCATACAGACGGCTCAAAGACCAAAGAAGGCTCAGGATGTGGAGTGTACTCCAGGTCACTAAGCCTAAGAATAACAATCTGCACTGATAGCAGACAAGCACTATTAGCTTCGAACAGACAGCGTGTTACCTCAGGGCTAGTGCCACCAAGATTTAGCCAAAGCCTCGGTAGATAATAACATTATCCTGAGGTGGGTTAGAGGGCACGACAAGAGTAAAGGCAATCGCATTGTCGACTCTTTAGCCAAGGAAGCGGCCGGACTAAGAATTTTAGGACCCAGTGGCACCCACGGCCTGATGACTTCGACAATTGCGGAACTAGTCAAATGTTACACCCATGCTCAATCCTTGAAGAGATGGGATGAAATCAAAGGATGTAATCTTGCCAGGATCACCTTGGGCGACCCTGGGAAGCTGGCGCCGAAGAAATATCTGGCGATGACCAGGAAAAATCTACGCCTCACAGTAGGATTTCTGACTAGCCACTGTCAACTAAGGAAACACCTCCAGTAAACACACCTCTATGCAGGATGTGTGAACATGAAGGTGAGACTGTCAGGCATGTCCTGTGCGAGTGCCCGGAGTTATCGTCAATAAGAGAGTGTGTGTTCGGCGAGTCTTGGCCTACACCTGCCGATATAAAGGAGATATCTCCCAGCGACCTGTCCACCTTCCTGGAAAGGACAGGATGGACGACGACCTAGGACAACTCCTCGGGAGGATGTACAATGGGTCACATGTGGCCTTAGTGCGTGGGCTTACACTCACCCTCCCTACTCTACAGACACCGCGTGGGGTGATCGAATATTGCTTAAATATCAGCTGACTGCTATTAATACCCGGATATAAAACAAGATTTCAATAAACACGAACATGTATAAAGTAATGAAAGTCCAAAAACATGCTTACCTTAGATCAGAGTCACACTTTTCGATTATTTTTCAATTAAATCATGCCAAGCGCTCGCACCGCCATGACACTTGGAGAGGCAACTGGCAGGGGTGCGGGAAACATGTTTCATGTGCATTCCGATACATGACACTAGTTGTCCCTGATTTACGGCGGGGAATCATTTGACCTACAGGGATCGTATTACCTCACTTTCCCCTATATATTATAGTGTTTATATTTGCACTCATTTCCTGTCAATGTCAAGATCAGTCTCTAAATCAACTTTTTATTTGTTGACATTTTGTCCATTCCTTGACCTTGAAATTGTTGGGTCTTTGGCATCAACAACTATGATCATTAGCGTATGCACTAGTATTATCATTATTTTTTCTGCATTTTTTCAGGAACAAGCGGTCGCAAAAAAAGCAGTTCCGTATCTACCGAATCTGAAGACGAGAATAAAGAGAGAAAAACATCTATCGATTCGAAAGATATCGTCCAACCGCACTTGATAACGAAGGAACTACTAGATGCTGAAGGAAAACCGAGGGATAAGCGCAGACGTAGTACTCTCGAAGAAAATACTATCAACACGCAAGAACCCGAAGCGACTGAAGAAGAGACGGTTATCAAAGAAACAGATGGTAAAGTGACCAAGCGTTCGAGCCCACCGACTGTTCACAATATTAAAATTATTCCGGCGAAAAAAGAGCCGAAGAAATGAAAATAAAGGACTTATTTTTAATTCAATTTCATTGGGGTTGAATTCATATTTTAAAATAAACTAGTTGAATTCGAAAGTACGTATAACATAAATGAATTGACAAGAAATAAATTGGGTCGGGCGAAATACATATAATTATTTTTAGTACTTTATGATGAAATCACTAGCTGCCGAGAGAATGATATCAAATTTCAATTTAATTGAAACATTGTTTTGTGATATTTCGTTAGGAAGGTTTTTCAAATTTTCTTATTCGTCAGTGGGCTACGCTTGAAGCCGGGCAGTAAAAAAATCTAAAGAAATGAACTTTGAATGTTCAAGCCCGACTCGGATATACCTACACAGTGGGTTGAATGGACTGACGCCTATCAGAAAACAACTACTTCACTGGCTGATACCACGAACGGCGTCGGATTATATGCGACAGGCGTCGGTGCAGGAATCTTCACAGAAAATTTTCTGCATATGAAATTGGCAATACAACTGTAAGAGTCGATCCTCAATTTTGGAACGGGCACACTTGCAGACCGGTTTCGGGTTTCTTGGCCACTCTTCAGTGCAAGATAGTGGCCATCATCGACCTAAAGTCAATTCCTCATCTTAAGTTGCAGCGATCATCAAAAATGTCACTCCATCTAGTGGACGAGATACTAACCAACTGCATATCCGAAACTTGCCCGATTCCTCTGAATAAGGAAGAAAAACTGTCTTATTAGTCAGTGGGCTATGCTTGACGACTGACGGTAAACAAATCTAAAGAAATGAACTTCAAATGTTCAAGCCCATCTCGGATATACCTACACAAGTAGTTTGAATGGACTGGCGCCTATCAGAATTCCACGAACAGCGTTGGATTATGTCCGATTCTGTGAAGATTCCTGCACTGACGCCTGTCGGATATAATTCAAATATTAACTTCATTCAAAACTTTCTCAATAATAATAATAATAATAATATCTTTATTTACCACTTATGATACAATTTGTATATATGGTACGTCAGTCAGAAATTTCACATAGATAAGTTAAAAAACTAAAATTTAAATGTTAAAATATAAAATATAATATATGAAATATAAAGCACACAGGTATATTTATGTAAAAATAAGGTACCTAAATCTAGGTCTATTAAACGCATAACTTAAAATTTCACATACACGTAAACACACACACCCATTTAAAAATATTGGTATATATTTACACATATACACATATATATCTACGAACATAAATTCACAATGAGTTGTTTGTGAGGTTGTCATTCAAGAATTCTTGATAACTATAATATCATTTATCTATTGAAATGTTTTTTATGATTGCCTGAAATTTTATGTCGCTTCTAATTCCTTTAACTTCAGTTGGTAACTTGTTGAAGCAAGTAATGGCATTGTACTGAGGAGACTTCTTAAGGAGAATTGTAAGAAGGTCACCATTACGTGTATTATAGTAATGCTCGGAGGAGTTTTCTCTGAATAGGTGTAGGTTTAATCTGGCAAACATTATGGATTTGAAGATGAAAATGGAAGGAGCTGTAAGAATTTTCTTTTTTATGAAGATAGGTCGACAGCTGTCCCTGTAGCTTATGTTATAGATAAATCTTACTACTACCACTTCTCGACAATAATGTCATATGTTAAGGAGTTCATATATCCAGCAATGTTTCTGGAGTGAGTTCTTGAGTTGAAATGAAGAAAAATTTATTCGTGTAGTGAATAAGATAGTAGGTACCTCAAAATTATTTAGCATATTTTTAGATCGATATTTCATGGGATGGATAGAATTACACCTAAGAAGAGTTTAGACAAACCACATTGAGTTTTCAACTCATGGTGCCCCACAAAGTGGGGCACCTCTTCATCAGGACAGGACGGTTCTAGAGTAACTGGATTGAAAGTATCCAAACCGGTAGATAGACGGAGACGTTATTTTTTAAAATGACTTTTTAGTTTGTTCTGCGAAAGGCAAATGAAAAATGCATTCAAGGGTTTGTAGTTGTAGGATATTGTAGTTTTAAATAGGTGAAAAGTAAATGGTGCTAACTGTTGTCTAATTATATCAATTTGAATATTTCACAGAGATGTTCGTCTACATATGAACCTCAAAATTCTAAACCGTAGTTTGCCTTCGAAAATTTTGTTGTTTTCTAATATTTATCTGGAAGTTGTCAACTTAGAGGGCTTCTTATTAATGAATTTAATGAATCAATGAATATATTATTCAAGTTCAAAGTTTATTACAGTATATTGAGCCAATAGAGCCGTTAATTAGCATCCTTTGTTGTTGAAGTAATCGTTATTCTTCACTGAAATACATCAAAATTGAATCATCAGCAAATAGTAATACTTTCACAAAAAACTGTAATTCGGAAATAGAATGAATATTAGAGACAAAGGATAGAGGTCCTAAAACAGGGTCTTCCAAGAAGGACTTTCAAATTTTGACAATTGATATCCATCTCGTTGAAGCTACATCTGTCAAATCAGTTGTCATTCATTCAGTCTGTTTTGCCAAATCACCATGGACGGGTATAGCATTTAATAACTCGTGCAAACAATAAAATTCCTTTCTCAGAATGAATGTTCTGTTCGAGCAACGCATTGTATTCTATCCTATCCTATCCTATCCTATCCTATCCTATCCTATCCTATCCTATCCTATCCTATCCTATCCTATCCTATCCTATCCTATCCTATCCTATCCTATCCTATCCTATCCTATCCTATCCTATCCTATCCTATCCTATCCTATCCTATCCTATCCTATCCTATCCTATCCTATCCTATCCTATACTATCCTATCCTATCCTATCCTATTCTATTCTTTTCTATTCTCTTCAATTCAATTCAATTCAACTCAATTCAATTCAATTCAATTCGATTTCAATCAATTCAATTCAATTCAATTCAATTCCATTCCATTCCATTCCCTTCCCTTCCCTTCCCTTCCCTTCCCTTCCCTTCCCTTCCCTTCCCTTCCCTTCCCTTCCCTTCCCTTCCCTTCCCTTCCCTTCCCTTCCCTTCCCTTCCCTTCCCTTCCCTTCCCTTCCCTTCCCTTCCCTTCCCTTCCCTTCCCTTCCCTTCCCTTCCCTTCCCTTCCCTTCCTTCCCTTCCCTTCCCTTCCCTTCCCTTCCCTTCCCTTCCCTTCCCTTCCCTTCCCTTCCCTTCCCTTCCCTTCCCTTCCCTTCCCTTCCCTTCCCTTCCCTTCCCTTCCCTTCCCTTCCCTTCCCTTCCTTCCCTTCCCTTCCCTTCCCTTCCCTTCCTTCCCTTCCCTTCCCTTCCCTTCCCTTCCCTTCCCTTCCCTTCCCTTCCCTTCCCTTCCCTTCCCTTCCCTTCCCTTCCCTTCCCTTCCCTTCCCTTCCCTTCCCTTCCCTTCCCTTCCCTTCCCTTCCCTTCCCTTCCCTTCCCTTCCCTTCCCTTCCCTTCCCTTCCCTCCCTTCCCTTCCCTTCCCCTTCCCTTCCCTTCCCTTCCCTTCCCTTCCCTTCCCTTCCCTTTTGGACGATCAAATGATCGTCCAAAAACTGTCGCACCGGAGTTGCGGAGTTGCTGAAAAACTATTTCGTTTTCTAATATTTTATATCCTCCTCAATTGCCTTATTGATGCACGGTATTATTCGATTCTCCAACATATCCAAATATTTTCCACTAGTCAAATTATCATCGATAAAAAAAGGTCCTTTGATGTGGTCACGTGAAATTCCTGCCCAAACTTTCAGTTTTTGAGGTCGTTGGGTATGGTATAAATGAGGATTCGTATCATTTCAATATCGACAATTCTGCTGATTCACCTCTCCATTCAAACTAAACGTACATTCATCCGAAAAAAAAATCTATATACAAGAAATTCAGATGAAAGTTGATCCGTTCAGTGAGACTTTCACAAAACTTGATACGTCTATCGAAATCATCTTTGTTCAATTCATGAACTACTCTAATCTTGTATGGATGAAATTTGTACTTATGAAGGATCCTGAAAACATTTGTACGACTGATTTCTGATTCTCGAGATAACTTAGTAAGAGATTGCGAATCTTCCATTAGTTTAACATGCCCTTAAACTGCAGTACAAATAGATTCATCGTTGATAACTCCTGAACGATTATGCTTTTTATTGTTGACAGATCCAGTTTCCATAAATTTGTTAAATAATTTCGAAACGAATTTGTGTCGTACATTCCTACCTGGATGATTATCATTGAACATACGAGCAGCAGCTCTAGCACCATTTCCATTCTGGTAGTACAAACTCACTATTTTAATCCGTTCTCGAAGCGTATAAATCTTTGCTAACTAGGCAAAATAAGACTTTTTTGAAGTATACTTCACAAAAACACCTATGAAACCAAGGTACCCAACAGATTGTACAGAAGTTCATCCAGGGCGGCTCGTTTTGAAATCAAATAATTTTTTGCTCCCAAACTATGAGCTTCGGACCATAATCAGAGCATCTGATTTGCGAAACAATATAGGGTGATCCACTTAAAAAAATTGTGACATGCTCTGGGGGTGCGATAGGGAAACTTAGATCAAATATGAATATGTCAAAATGTGTCCCCCTGTAAACTATTGTTGACGTGTTTCATTTTTAATTTTCCTGCAAATCATTTCATCAAAAGTTATTCTGGGTGGCTCGTTTTGAATGGATTGCACTGTATATAGTTTTTTTTCTGTATGGACCAGAATATAGGTACATTTTCGAATTGACACACTGTATTTACTTTTACTCGCTTATAAAATATCCTGAGATGAAACCACCTGAATAACATGATGTATATTACAGCACAGTGGTCATCGAACTCAAAATCTGTCTGTCTAGTTCACAAAAAATCCCCAGAGATCACTCACTAGCCTTCCACTGAAATCGTCAACAAACCCGACTGAAACACTCTTGACTGATCACAATCCCGAAATCCACATTAATTCCCAATATTTCCGCTTCAGTACGTCCGGTTTCAAATACAATCTATCCGAGGAGAATAAATAACGAAACATATCTAATATCATCGGTCATTAGGTGGACGGAAAAATATCCAATATAAATCCTTTCATTGGTTATACTCAAGTCCTTCGAAAGATCATTCCTCTCAAATAGACACCCCCTGATTCCGACTCGTTCTATTTAACAACCCCGTTATGTTTCCACTAGGACACTCTTCAAGATTGATGATCTCAATTGAAAATACTTGTACAGGATGGTGTCATTTATACATATGGGGTGTTGAAATTTACACTTGAGGAGTATATTTTTGAAAATATGGTGTGAAAAATCTGTGAAATTGACATCTATGGGTTGATTTGCAGGACAAATTATGACCTGGGATCATATACAATTAGTTTCTTTATTTTATAAGTTACAAGAGTAACTTATTTTTATTTTTTATAGTTGAGGATATTATCATTACTTTTGAGTTGGGTATATTTTTAGGAAAGATTAATTTTATGGAGAGAAAGGTTTTGGCTATGTACTATTCCATCTTCATAAAAAATGATGTAGAATAAATCTAAAACAAGCACTCCTCTCCAACACCAGAACTGGAAGACTCTATCTGACGCGCGTTTTACGAGCCTAGTTGGCGTCTTCAGGAGATGACAATTGTATTTTTGTCAACGTCTTGAATTTAATTGAATTCATCATCAAAAATCAAAATTAATAGAAACCAGTCGCCTAGCTATCAGTGATATCAAAAATCATCCATTTGCGTCCGTCCCATTGAGTAGGAATCGAACCATTTGTGAGTTACTCCTGGGCATCCTTGTGTTCAACGCCTCCGAATGCCTTTGACAGGTCACAAAATACTGCGGCAGTCTTCTCACCGACATTTATAGAAACGAGAGGTGGAGTGAGTGGAATCGCTCGAACCTGGCGATGAAGAGCTCTGGCGAATCATCCGCAGGCTCGAGAAGAGGAAAACCGCTCCCTTCCCTCTTCACGGACAGCGCGGTATCTGCTACTCTCCCGCCGAGAAGGCATTGACCTTTGCAGACACAATGGTGAGACAGTTCCAACTTAACGTTGATCCGGATGATGATATTGACCGTGATATCCGGCTGGAACACCGGGTTCGGCGCATCCTTAGGGAAAATGATGACGACGTGATTCGTCCAGCTTCGGAGGACGAACTGAGGGGGTACATTAGGGCCCCCAAACCCAAGAAGGCTCCGGGAATTGATTCAATCAACAACAGGTTGTTGAAGCAGCTCCCGGAGAACTTTATCAGATACCTGCTGGACATTATCAATAGCTCAATCACTCTCAGATACTTCCCTCGAAGATGGAAGCATGCCGTAGTTGTCATGATTCCGAAACAGGGCCAGAACCCACTGTTTCCCCAGAATCATCGACCGATTAGTCTGCTTTGTTCAACGGCTAAGTTGGCTGAACGTGTTGTGCTGCAAAGGCTAACAGAAGAAGTTGAAGCCCGAAATGTTCTGCCTGACGAACAATTCGGCTTCAGGAGGGCACACTCCACCGAGCTGTAGGCTCCGAGACTGGTCGAAAATTCCATCTCAGAGCTGAACAACAGGAAAACAGTCCATCCCGTCCTCTTGGATATTTCGAAAGCCTTCGACCGAGTCTGGCACGAAGGCCTGCTACACAAAATGCTCGATTTCGATCTGCCTCGGGGTCTGGTCCGATGGATTAGGTCCTTTCTGAAAGGCAGAACATTTCAGGTCCGAGTTGAAGGAACCCTGACTTCCGTCAGGGAAATCGAAGCTGGAGTGCCTCAGGGAGCTGTGCTATCTCCACTACTGTACAGCCTTTACGTGAGCGACCTTCCGAGGTTCGATCACGTGAAGGTTTCGCTTTACGCCGATGATACGGCTCTCCTCGCTTCTTCCATGGGTCGGGGTTGGGGGTCGTCTACATGCAACGCGCATTGGATGACCTCGAACGCTGGTACCTTGACTGGAAGATTCGAGTGAATTCAGAAAAAACTCAGGTGAAAGACTTGGGGAGACGTAAAGTTTCTCCAGACACAAGGGTCACGATTTCAGACAGAGAGAAGAGACAGAAAGAAGATGAGAGAATAAACGCAATAAGCCCAAGAGGCTGCAGTGTTTTCTGGAGACTTGGACTAAGTGGACAATTCAGACAGCTCCCAAGGGATCAAAAAAATGGAACCGTCCAAGGTGATTTTCACTACAATAGTTTACAAAACCGCGATACCTGATTCGCCATGCAATTCCCAAGCAGAACTTACGAAGTAACTAACGTTCAGAAGTGATCATTTTCATGATGTCTGTTTCTCTATCACTGAAAACATAATTAACTGAGTATTGGTCGTAATTCATCGTACAAGAAATCATCGGGTGCAATATAGATCACGTTATCTTGTTTGGACAGACATATATATCTCAGAGCTCATATAACATGTTTCCTCTTATCCTTGCTCTACAAATCATTATGCTCATTAAAGCATCATCAGCTGAACATAAATATTTACTTGATCTTCCAATTTGTCCTTAAACCGATTACCATATACTTACCGTATTGAATTGATATCCGCAATAAATCCAGTTTATCGTGATGGGTGGGCTGGTTTTATTGGTAGTGTGAGAGAAAAAACCTCTGGCGGCTACAATTTAAGTAGAATTATTGATTGGGTTTTTTCATCAAGGGTGTTGAAAATTGATAGTGTATTTATTGAAATAATACTTGTTGATATAGTGAATTACCAAAATGATTAATGGATACCGTGAACGGTATATTATCGTTATTCAAATGATTTTATTGTTTATGATCAGAAATGCAAAAAATATAATAATATTTAGAATGATAGTGACACTAATATTACCTATACTAAAACCAATAATGATTGAGAGTAGAAGTAAGCCCAGTTGACAGCAAATCGGGGGCGTGCTTATTAATTTTTGAGAGGGTTAAGAATGAAAGAAAAATTATTAGTACAATTAGTTAAAATATTCATACACATTTTTTATTTATTTCATTAAAACTTTGCAATATCGTAATTTACCTAATCGTTGTAGTCATTAGGTGGGCCTTATGAAAACGGAGTAATAATCGGAGTAATATATATATATATATATATATATATATATATATATATATATATATATATATATATATATATATATATATATATATATATATATATATAACTTTTTTTCACTATTAGGTTGCAGCAATTGATAAGTGAACTCTTTATAACTATTCTCAAGCTTTCGAGTAACTTAAACTCATCGTCAGGGGTACTAGAAAATACAAATTACAAATTTTTGATAATAGAATATAATATAAATGTAAATGTACAAAATCCTCAGATTCGTCACTGTTGCTACCGCTATCATCAAAGTGAATTATGATTGGTTCAATATTGTGTTCAATACGGTTGTCTACGTCCCACATTTTTTGCTCCTCTTTTAAAACATGCTGCATGCATTTCTTCCAGTCTTCTGCAGAAACAGTTCGAATAGCTTCTTGTAGGTGATGTTGCACGTCCACTAATTCAAATGTTCTGTTTTCTCATGCCACATATCCTTTTACTTGCGCCCAGATTGATTCTATTGGGTTTAATTCGCAGTGGTATGGTGGTAACCTCAAAACTGCAATTCCACGACTTAACGCCATTTCATCCACTGCGAATTTTTTATATTTGTCTGTGTCTAATTTTGTTAGCTGAAGTAGTTCTGCCTTTAAACTATCTTTGTTATATTGGATGTTCTTATTAATTAAACATTCTTGAATTGCTGCTTTTTTCCATGATTGTTTCGGTAATGGTTCTAAATGTCGACTATGGTATGGGGCATTGTCCATGACGATGACAGACCCAGGTTCCACAAGTTGAATGATGCCTTCAAACCATTTTTCAAACACCTCCGCATTCATCTCTTCATGATAGTCGCCTGTTTTCTTAGATTTAAATATTAATTCACCATTTGGTAAAAATTCACTATCGCTTCCTAAATGCGTAACTATCAGACGACTACCTTTTCCAGATGGCTGTTTTAACCCAACTGACAAACCTTCAATAAAGGCTTGTCGTGCACTTGTTATATTACCTTCCTGCCATACTTTTTTGACCGTATGTCCTTGGTTAACCCATGTCTCGTCCATGAAGTACAATTTTTTTTGAGCTTCCGAAATTCGTCAATTTTTCTTAGATAGTTTCTTCTCTATGCTATTAATTCTTGACGTTCAATGAGAATGCTTTTCCTGTCAACTTTTCCGTACGTAAATTTCATTTCGTGTACAAGTTTCCTAAAAGTTTCTTTACCCATTTTTGAGACCAATTCATGATCGCTAAGTGCCTCCAGAACTGTTTGTAGTGTAGGCAGCTCATTTCTGAAAAAGAAACTGTGAATAGTTCTGCGTATACTGGTTTTGGCTTCTTCATCAACTGTGTCCGCTACTAGTTTTTGGCGTTTGTACGTCCCCATGAATTTCTGCTTCTCTTAGTATTTTGTAAATCGATGATTTTGGTACATCGGTATAATCAAACATAATAGTGGATGTAACAAATGAAAGACAACAAATTGTATCGAAGCCCTTACCGATAGTTCAATACAATATGTACTTGTCCGGTATCGACAGGCATGACCAAATACTCTTTACCCGGCAGAGAGAAAGACATTAAGATGGCCTACAAAAATGTTCATCCACGTGTTACAATTGATGCTTATTAATTCTCACCATTTGTATAACAAATACTCTACAAAAAAAATAAGTCTTTATGACTTTCGTATGGAAGTCATAAAAAGCCTATTAACCCCGGCTAAGAAGAGAGCACAAGAGGCCGAAGCACACCAACGACTTACAGAAACCAGTCACATCATGTCAAAAAGAGTGGCACCACCAGGTACTCAAAAAACACCCAGGAAACATTGCAAGTCATGTTACGAAAATGGAAACAGAAAAGACACTATTTATATATGTGAGTCGTGTCCCGGTGATCCAGGATATTGCCTAGATTGCTGTACCATTATTCATAAATAGGTTACAATTTTTTATGCACACGGACATTTGTGGTTTGAACAATTAATTTTTTTATTTGTTTTGTTATTTTGATCCGAGTAATATTTTTGTTAATAGTATGAGTATAGTTTGTGTTTTCGTATTATAATAACGTTGTTTCATTTCATTTATTATGATTTTAATATATATTTCTTAAATCAGCCAAGTGTTCATTGTCCCGCTCTATCGCGTGATATGGCTAATCGAGATGAAATTCCTTACACCAGGCCGATCACGCTATGGCGCGTGATATTACAAAGTGTGTCTAATGTGTCTTCCTCTTTGAAGATGAATCACTTGGTGATCGAAACACGTGTCGAGGTGTTGAAAATAACGATTTGGTGTTGGGAAAAAACTCGAGTAATATTCATTACTACACCAAAGGTTCCAAACAGTGCATCATAAGATCATTAGTTAAACTGTTATTCAATGCATTTCCGTCAATCCCACCATTTGTCAGACTTGAAGTTGACGAACTTTAAATTTTAAAATACTGACAACTAAGGTTGTCATATCCAAAATGAGTTGAAAAGGTGTTTTGAACTATCGTTGCCACAGAAGTTTTTAAAGGATACCATCTTAAAAGAACATTGCATTGTTTTTTGCTTACTTTCTTATTATCAATATACCTCAACATAAAATAAGTTTTGAGTATATTGCAATAAGTTTTGAGTGTATTTTATCGTATTTCGGTAACCATATGATTTTAATTTATTTAATCCTAATTGTTGCAATGAACTTGAGAGCGATAACATTTTTGAATAGAAAATGAAGATATTTTTCAAATAATATATCACAAGCTTATACTTTCCATTTGAAAAATTGGGGGTTGTAACTGTCATTCGACAGAGGTTGAAGGTGGGGGTAGCATTTTCCATTGAAGTATGTCAAATTATAGGTAATTTCAATTTGACGTGTTTCGGGATTTTATTAAAATATGTACCGTAACAGAAATAATTAATTTGTTCCATTTGTTTTTTACACACTGTATAACTGACCCAGTGTGACTGGGCAAATTTGTTCAATACACCTGTACCTGTTGAAAGGTTGATTTCACTCCTTGGAAGAGTTTTAGTTTTAGTCTTAGTTTTATTTCAAATCTTTTAGTTGATTTTGACAAATGCTATACATGTTTCTTCAAGCCACCAAGAAAATAAAGTATTATTATTATCATTATTTTTATCCTTTCTGTTTCATGAGAGGTACAGTCGGCCCTGGCTTGAATGAAGATTGACAGCTGTCAAGCTGGTTTGGGTTAGGTTAGGTTCAAAGTGAGTGTTAGCTTGACAGCTAACACAATGCTCTCTTCTTTCTGCTACTACATGTTGTGAATTCCCATTCACCTAGTGTGATGTCATACCATTCCTTTTTTTGTCGATAAATTCTGAAAATGATTCCTTCTCAGCACCTCATAAAAATATTGTCCGACTTTAATATCTTAACCCGTTTGAATGTTGTAGGGGAAACTATTTACCTTTGAACTGTATAGTATACATTGGTATACAATGTCTATCCAGAAGTATCCTACTAGAACAGCGGTCAGTGGATTGCTCAAAACACTCAGTTGTTCTTGGGCTGAGTAAGAAGGTTTCTTACGGAACTTCAAGTTTTCGACTCGCTAGCACTAGTGACTACTATTTCTGTTTCATAAAAAAAGTTGCTTCTTGGTCAACTATATGCTTCGACTGAAAGTGTGGTGTCAACATAAAATTCGAAACACGAAAACTAGTTTCCACAGTAGAACAGGTGTAATTTTTGCCCAGCTCAAACCTTATCCAATTTAACCTTTCATAAGTACCAAATATACTTACAGAAATTGAGAAGATGAGTAGATGATGAATTGAAGGGGTTATATTTTTTGAAAGTGATTAATTTTTGGGAAAGAAAGTTTTTGGCTTTCTACTACTCCATCTTGATACAAAAAAAAAAGGATGAGGGAATCTTCCAAAGGAAGGAAGGAAGTAACTCTATACATGGATGTGAATATCATGCAAAGAAGTAAGTTTCAGACACAAACTGAAAGAAAGTCCTTCTGAAACAGCCACTTTCATATAAACATTGAATTATACGAAAGAAAAAAATTGTTTCGAAACAAATACTTCTATATGAACACTGATTTATAGAGAAGATACTTTTCTCTACTCAGTTTGTATTTCAAATATTCGTTGTGAAATAAAAATCAGATATCATCACATGAGTATAATGTTATCCAATTTGGTACTGAAGAGCCTTTGGGCAAGTGTCTTAAGGCGAAACATCGGTGTATACCAGTGAGGATGACAGTGTTCTATGTAAGTGCAGTTTGTTACTATTCATTTAAAGTAGAAATGAATTCTCTCTATCGAACTCTCAATGCCAAAGTGATGTTGAATTTTTTTTCAATAGGACAACTTATTGGCAGTTGCCAAAAAAGTTGTCGTTATCAAAAAACTCCCAAGTGTGTAACAAGTAATTATTTTTGAACACCACTATTTCGTTGACCTGGGTCAGTGCATTCGACACACCTCCATTTTTGATTGATTTGTTTGTTTCAGAAGGTCGACCTCTCCATTCAATGTTGACAAGAATAATCGCGATAAAGTGGGTACAATGTCAGTACAACAATCTCTTTCGCAAAATGGATGATAATGAAGACACGCTTGTTATATAATTATCAACTGAGTAACAGGAGTGGTCGTAAATAAGTTAAATTTCAGAGAATCGAACAAGGTCTTGGTTGCCATACTTCATTTGAGGTTAATGTGTTGGATTTGACGTAATATTCAATTTAGTATACATATTTCATTATCTCCGGTGGTCTTGCTCCTTAATCTTGACAGTTACGGGTTTTTAGGTCCTGTGAATCAATTGTCTTGAATCATATGACGATCAAATTATTTGATTTGGTCAGAAAAATTACTGCTGTGAATGGAATTACATTTTAAGTAATCATAATATCATAACTGAAAATTTGACAAATAAAAAAGATTAAACATAAAATTAATGATTTTTTGTATATGGTCCATTGTACAACAAACCAAAATTAAAATAGGCAATAAAAATGAAGAGTTGGTAGTTTAACGTTTGTTTAAAGGTGATTGACAATGTTTCATGATGAATTTCATTAGTTCGGACTTCCATTGTCTGATATTATATAAAATGATTTGAAATTCCTAAAAGAATTAAAAAAAGTTAAAGAATAAGAATAAAAATGAATAGCTGAAAAAAAAACAATTATATTAAACAAAAAACCTCAAATGAAATAATAGTTAAATAAAGTACAAGTAAAAATAGAACAAATTGAAACAAAAATGAAATAAAATAATATCAAAAAGTTAAGAGATTCCAAGAAAATAATTTCATTTTATTTTATTTTTTGTTTCAATTTGTTTCATTTTTACTTGCATATTATTTCACTATTATTTCATTTCAGTTTTTTTGCTTGATATAATTGTTTTTTCTGCTATTCATTTTTATTCTTCTTTTTTAATTTTCAATTCTTCTTTTTTAGTTCTTTCAGGGATTTCAAATCATTATATATAATATAAGACAATGGAAGTCCCAACTAATAAAATTCAGTTGATAGTTTATTCAAAAACAAAGCATAAAACTAATGCAAAATATAGTCCACTAATGACGGGAACGTTCTTTATTATATTTTTGAGATATCAACTTTCCAGATTGATGAAACTGATTCAAAAATTGATGTCTACGCATATAAAAGTGCATCAATCTTAGAAGTGGATATTACAAAAATTACATAAACAGTTTCTACAGAAAAATAATATTCTTTGTGGAAATTCAACAGTTGAGCCACGTAATAATTGAACTTGTTGCTATTGTCAGATCCATTAAACATTTTCTAAGCAAGTTATTCAATTTCTTTTATATGTGAACCATCTCTTAATCGACTTACGAAATGTTGATACATCTGCCAAAGCTGATTAGAAACTGTTTCGGGAGAATGATAGAACATTATTTTCTGATAATGAAATTTCATTCCATGTTTCCTAAATATTCTGATAGAGTCAAACTGGACAGAAGGAGGAACAGAAACGAAAAATATTTCACTGTATTAGTTAATGAAAAATATAAAAAAATCAGTATTGACCGTTTGAAACAAGATTTTGTTGAAGAATTCGAAAGAGAGAGAACACTGGAGAAAGAACAAGTGAAAGACAAAGGATACAGAAAAGCACCAAAAAAATTGTTCGAGTGGCCGTCTTCACTGGAGGGGGAGTATTGTGCTGACTATTCTGACTTCTCATGTATCTGTGTTTCTATACCTGTCAATATATTTTATTACATAAAACAAAATAAAATAAGGTTGTGATAATAATAATAATAATAATAATAATAATAATAATAATGGATCGATTACCGTAAGGCATTTGATACAATTTCGCATGAGCTCATCTTGCATTTGCTCAGATGCCTTGCGGTACCCGACAACATAGTGAGATGCATTGAACAACTGACACCACTTTGGCGAACTCACTTCACCATAACATCTGGTCAAGCAAGAGTTCAAACAGGGTGGGTCACTTTCAGAAGGGGTGTATTTCAGGGTGATTCCCTTAGCCCCCTTCTATTCTGCATCTCACTATTGCCATTATCCGTTGCGCTCAGAAAGACTCGAGGATATAACTGTGGCACCCCCGGAAACCGGAGGCACAAGGTCACCCATCTGTTTTATATGGATGATCTTAAACTTTATGCCTCTGGAGAGAAGGATCTCTATCAGTCCTTGAGGGTGGTGGAAGAGTACACGCATGCTATCGGTATGAAATTCGGGATAGACAAATGTGCAATGGTTCATCTCAAAAGAGGACGATGCGGGGACTACGGAGAGGATATGCAGCTCGTAGATGGAAGCATCCTACACCATCTGGATGCCGGAGAGACGTATACTTACTTCGGGGTGGAACAACGCCACTCACAAGAGGTAACTGCAGTGAAAAACTCTCTCCGCGGCAAGTATCAGCACAAACTTCGACAGATCTGGTCATCGGAACTGTCGGGGAAGAACAAAGTAGCTGCAACAAATATGCTTGCCGTTCCAATCTTACTCTACTCCTTTGGAGTAGTGAAGTGGACTCGGGAGGAGCTGTATCAACTCGACGTAAGGACCCGAAAAATGATGCATCTCTATAGGAGTTTGCATCCCAAATCGTCCGTTCCACGGTTGTACTTCCCCCGACAACAGGGAGGTCGTGGACTTTTGAGTTTGGAGTGTCTACATGACAGAATGGTACTGGATACAGCCTGTAAAGTCGTCAGGAGTTCGGATCCCCTTCTCTGCATGGTCCGTGACCATGAGAGAGCAGGAATTGGAGCATTTCTCCTTAGGGCAGCTGCTCGAGCAGCTGATGAACTCGGTATAGTTTTCGACTCTGAACGAGGTGACTACAACTCTGTCACCGAGTTGGAACCCGTTCAGCAAAAAGCTCAGATAAAAGCCGCAGAGATCACCTTACTTCTGCGGAGACACAGGGATAAGCCGATGCATGGGGTCTTCTTCAATAACATTGAAGACCTTGGCTTATCAAAGCGCCTGACGTTCGCTTTTCTCAGGTCGAGTGGGCTGAAGTCGGAAACTGAGGGGTTCATCATGGCTTGCCAGGATGGTGTCTTCAACACCTTAGTCTACCGCAGTCGCGTGATGGGTATAGAGGTTCCTGACACAAGGTGCAGGGCCTGCCGCGAGGCGCCCGAGACCCTAATGCACTTGCTATCAGCATGTCCAGCATATGCGGTCTCGGCCTATATCCATCGACATAACGCGGCCCTAAGAGTGCTATATTACCATCTACGGCACTCTTACGGTATTGACGAGACACCGGTGTTGCCCTACGCTCCGGGGGATATTGAATCCGTTGTGGGGAACGAGAAGTGCCGAATTTATTGGAGCTATTCGTTCCCCACCCTCAGGCTCATACAAGCTAATAAGCCCGATGTAGTCCTTCTCGACCACCAGATCAAAACGATATTTGTCGTGGAGTTTTCAGCTCCTGGCGAGACGAATATCGTCAGAAAAGAGGAGGAAAAACGGATAAAATATCGAGATTTTCTCTTCGAACTCCGCAGACTCTATCCAGATCACTCTGTCAAGATGGTCGTTCTGATTATTGGAGTCCTTGGTGGAATGATGTCTTCTCTACTCTCGAATCTCAAAATCATACCGGCTTGCCGCACTAACGCAGAAATCTTAGCCGCACAGATGCAGAAGGCTGTCATTCTTGGCTCACTGCGTTTGCTCAGGGCACATGATTCTCGGATCCAATGATCACTTACCCCACGGTGTGGGGAGTGGTCATTGGTTGATTATGCTGGCGCGCCCTCCCGAATGTATCGGGGCTTCGGGGGATAGGGCCTGACCAGCGCACACTACGGTGAATCAAAATTTTAATAATAATAATAATAATGGTCTTTATTGGGTGAAATACAATATAACATCCAAAAGGCGAAGTTCAAAACTGCAGTGTAGAACACTACAGGTTTATTCTACCACTTATCCTCCACAGCCAGCTACGAGAACTGGCAACAAAAAAAAATAAAACAAAATAAGAAAAATCAGGTTGTTGAAATTGTTTATTTAAAAATCTGACATTTTCAATGAAAGTTCATTGAGTTGTTCAAAGCAAGAATTAATTCCACAGGTGTGAGCCACAATAAACCCTTGAGGGTTGCAGTAGAGGTTCGACTAGACCCACTCACTTTTGTCCTAACCTAACCTAACCTAACCTAATCTAGTATCAGCATTGCACCGGTGCGGAGGCGAGGCGATAGCTAGTACGAGGTTAATTTACAATGTTGGTGTTTTCATTTCAGTCTTGGGGAACTTCCAGTTTGTTTCTGTTGATGATATCCCGATATGGATGAAGTAGGAAAACGCATAATATATTTGATTTCGATCTCATATTGAATTTCAATAAATTTTTTATGTGTTGATCAAAAGAAATGTGAAATTCGTTTGGGAATAATCATAGATAACATTTCTTTCATTGTGGCGATGGGTTTACAAATTTATAGCTTTTCACGATTATATTAGGTAGTGTTTCTGTTAAATGGTAGAAGATTCCCACATTTTTTCACTTCTTGGAAGAGTTTCAGTTTTGGTCTTAATTTTAGTTCTATTCTTTGAGTTAATTAGCTATTGTTTTATGACAAATACTATACAATGGGCTTCAGCATGAATGAGGATTGACAGCTGTCAAGTTAACACAATATTCTTTACTCACGAACGACAACTCACAGAAGTTGAGAAACTTGTGCGAGCTAAGGACTAACGAGGTCTTACCTTTTAACGTGTGACTCCCAACACGGTTGCAGAATCATTCCAGCTTCAACCAGATAAATTCTCTCGAGAAAAATATCTGGTCAAGGCGGGAATCGAACACACGACCTTCCGATCGTGAGTCGGACGTGTTTTCCAAAATACATCAACTTTAAAATAGTTTTTGAGGTAAGTAAACAACTGACAAATAGCTTAATGATATGATTGAATTTTATTATTTTCATAGTATTAAGATGGATGCCGTAGCAGGTCCAAGTAATGTACAAAGGAAGCGGAAGTTTATGTCGTTATAAGAAAAACATTTTGTCTGTAGAGTGTACGGAAATTCAAAAAATACACTCCGTACAGTGTAAGCTGTAGCCCAGTGTTCATTTTTACCGATAATATCCGTGTCGACAATTGAACGCATTGTACGTGAAAAAAAAGTGACTAGGATTATGCAAGCTCCAAAAGTACATTGTCGTGGTAGAAAAAAAAATTGAATTGGACGAGTTCCAGTGAAATTTTGTACGCTATACCATTCATTCTTTCTTTTTTGAGAATAAAGCGTCAACCCTCGACAAAGGTAATGGATAATGATCCCATTCCAAAAATGAGTAAAGAAACTTTAGGAGAATAATAAAAAAAAATTAGAAATTTATATATGTCAAAAAATCTTGTATATATCTGTCTCAATAGAGAGAGAATTCTCATGGCGACGGAGATCTAAGATCTGGCAAGATACTACTGTAACTAGCAAAACACGTGTCGCGGTTTTTGTAAAATCCTTGATAGTGAAAATCATACAATAAATGAATTTTTATCAAATATCGGCCAGTTCTTATCAATTCAAGAACTGCGTTTATGTAGAATTATCTTCCTGAAAATATTCTTCCAAATGGATTTAATCTCCAGCGATTCAAATCCAACGTGAGTCTCTACTTTCGCACAGGCACCGCTTTTAGAGCGCCTCAAGGAATTTCTTGTAGTGATTGTGTTTGTTCATAAAGAAAAAAAATACAATATTTTCAAGAAGACATCAGACAATTTATGTGCATTCAACAAAAAGGTCGTCAAGTACTCATTTTCTGTATTGGTTTTATTTTCCCTCAAACATTAATTTTGAAATGAATAGCTTATTTGTTTTATTGTTGTCGCTGATAATGTCTTTGAAAATTAAAGATTCGTTTCGGTAGTGAACGATTATTGAGAAATTATGCCCTTCAAATCAAGTTGAATTGTCTGGGAATCCATGATAACTAAATAATTGCACGGAGGTAAGTAGTAATTCACCAACCGACCACTTTTTTAGATATTTTGAATGAAATTGAATATGCTGACCTTGTCGTTTTGCCAGTTGAGTTAATGCACTCATAATTATGAGTTGAAATACAAGCGACATCCCGTGGTTGGGTTGACTTAAAAATAAAACCTGTATTAATCAGAGGATCACAGACATATATATCATAAATGAAACCCAACTTCAGAATGAAACTAAGACTACCCGTACAGTGGCACTAAATAGTTGCCCAATATCAGCTTCGAAATGGATTTCGTCAGAACTGCATTCGTTTGGGACTTTGGACGTATCCATTGATCGCCACAAGGTTTCTGCATTATCAAGAAAAAATGCCAAGGCTATATGGAACACATTGAGATATCTAGATATTTTGCATAAAAAATCCAACCTGAAACTTCCTCCCCCCCCGAACCCACCTGATAACCAGGCGACTGGGTGCCATATGGAAAAAAAATTGAATGGAGAGGAAGGGTCTTGTGACACATAATTTTGAAGCTCTTGACGAATACTTTACAACCCTATAATATGAAGTCAATATTTTCACCTACCACAAAATGGCGGAACATTTAATAATTTCCTTAACACAAACACATCAATATTGATATTTCTAGAAATATTCCTTTTTATCTGCCATATAGCAATTTCACCAACCCGATAAGGTTTGTTAATTTTTTTTTATTCATAAAAATTGGAGGTACTCCATCCCTCATGTTTTTCGGGAAACACATACCTACCCAATATCTAGAAAAAATTAACTTTTGGGCAGGAATATTGGAAAACCATATTGTAGGACCTCTATTCATTCAATTTATTCATTCAATAGGGGAATTGTATTTGAATATAATGGAAACTCCTGTTGACCCTCTCATCACTAAAATCATCGAAGCGAATCCTAATGAATTCGATATGGATATTGTATTCCAACAAGATGGAGCACCACCACATTACTCCAGACAAGTAAGAAACTATTTGGATACTACTTTTCCCGGTCGTTGGATTGGCCGTCGAGGTTCAACAGATTGGCCAGCCCGCTCGCCAAATTTGATACCATTGGACTTTTTTTATGGGGCTATTTGAAATAAAAGATGTACGAAACTGAACATGCTTCAATATTGGATATACGGCAGAGAATAATAAATATTCGTAGAGATATTGATAGGCTCTTCATATGTCAAGAACTTCAAGGTTACCATTTCGAGAATTTTCTGACCCAACCTCAAGCTTATTACCCCTTATTATGTTGTTTAATGTCAATGTATTCAGGCAACAGATTTAAAGTTCCGCCATTTTGCAGTAGTTGAAGATATTGACATCACAATCTAGGGTTCAATAATTAAATGTTGATGCCCATGAAATTGTCAACTCAGATTGTTCAAATATTTATATCACAAAGCTCTTCAACATCGCAATGTATTGAAATCAGCAGTTGTTCTAATTGTACTTTTCATATTAATGTTCATACGTAATATTTCAATATTAACATATGTCACAAAAAAGATTTGAAGCTTTATAACGTCTATTCATTATATGCGAGCGCTTTCGATAGCTGGCTGTGCTGTCATCTTCAAGGCTCTACTCAAACTGAACGTTTCATCCTCTTGTTTGTTCTTTTATGCGGTCAGAACGCGTTAGAGCAGGTACTTCAGGTACTGTAGGTAAATTTGTCTTTATTTGGGTCACATCAGGTAATGTACATGTTCCTGGATAAGTAAATTATGACTGTTGAATTTATGGATGTTTAAGTTTTCCCAGATGTCCATACGGTTTTCTTTATTGACTTGTTTTATGAGTTTTATATTCTCTGGTCGGATAAAGTTGTGTTTGTTCCGTATGGCGTTTGTTTCGTTGCAGTCCGAGCATTGTATGCTGTACACTTCGTTTAGGTTTCTGTCTTCTTCTTCTGTTTATTTTTTGTGTTATTTTCGTGTTTGGCTTGTATGTGATGTGATGCTCAAAAACAGTTGTAAATGACAGTTGTAAAAAATATGTTTCCCCACTAGAACATCATCATTTCTCAATGATGCTAACTTGGATTGAGAAGCGCGCATCTACAAACAGTTTTTTTTTCTGGTGAAGAAACATGTTTTCAACAGTATCTTCTTCAACAAGGACATTCTTAAATCGTCATCAATAAAGTTTATTGATGCCATTCATTATAGGTTGTGTTTTTTTGATGGATTGAAGAGTTTAAATAGATAATTCAATTTCCGAGAGGGAAGGGAAGGGAAAACCGTGAAATTGAGCAAAATATTCAGCTGAATATTTGCAAATGGAGAGCAACTTTTTATAATTTTTGTCAAAATTCAGTTGAAGATCAAGCTGATTTGAGATTGAGAACTCTTTCATCAGTTCAAATTCCAAAACATTATTCTTTCATATACAGGGTGTTCCTTGATGATATACGACAAATAATCGAATTCGATCTTACTTCTTTTTGAATTAGAAAGCAGTGACACTGCCGCACATTTTTTTATATTAAAAAAAATCCAATTCAATAGTGGAATGCGTTCTGTTATTGACTCCATTCAAGAAAGTGTAATCAAATAACAATCCAGTGTGAAATTTCCATCAAACATTTCACCAAACGGCTATATTTGTTCCACTATATAACATTTTTCGATAAGTTTTTGAAGGCATTACAACATTCGTATTCTTTTCTGTTGTCTTAGAAATTATTTGAGTGTGGTAGCCAGACGACAGTTGTGGGTTGAACCCTGCGTAACCTGGAATATCAACTTGACAGATTCACTCACGTCTACTACAAAGCTTGAAAACCTCTTAACGCGTTAAAAGTTTTTCCAAACAAATTTGGAACTTTGCGTAAGATGTACGACGATACAACAGCGAAAAACACTTGATATGGGATCCGCAGGATGGTTTCGTCTGATCTTTTGTTAACCTCGTTCGCACTTCGGACTTGTACTCCGGACTCGATCTTGTGGGAATGAGATTTTCTTTAATTATATTTTCTCACCCTGCCACAATGTTATTTGAATCATTGTTGCTTACGAACGGTGGATAAAGACACTGCAAAATAAACTCCAAGTATACAGTTGTAGAATATAGTGAGTGTGAGAGTTATAATTTATAATATTAATATCGTCAATACTCTCAATGAAGTCTTGACAAAACAAAATACGACGTTTGATCAAAAAATTGAGTGAATGTTCAAATTTCGCAGACTTACGTTCACCATTTCATCTGTTTAGCATGTTGAGTTTGTTGGTAAGAGGCAAAAAGAAAATGGATCGAAGAGTTTGTATAAAATTTTTTGTGAGCAACGTCTTAATTGATAGCAAATTGCCAAAAACGACTCGCCTCAATAGGAAGGCCTAACAGATTGTCTCTGGTCAGGATTCCTGGCCATACTAGCCTGGGAGGCAATTGAGGGTGATGACTCCCTTGCAAAGAAGGGTTCTGCAAGCAGCTTCATCGGACCAGAACCTATCATAGGCTTTGTCGAACAAATATTGAACACCTGGATGGCAAAACGATTTATGGACTTCTGGCAGAATCTTCCAGGATTGGCTCACTCCATTGCGTTTATTCACCCTTCGAAGTTTGATATCAAACAGTTGGACTACAGTAGGGATGAACTATGATGTCTAACAGACCTTCTTACAGGTCATTGTCATTTGAATCATCATATGCAGTGGCTTGGACTGTCGAAAGACATAGTGTGTCGCCTCTGTTTGGGAAATGATGAAACAGCAGAGCACATACTTTGTGCCTGCCCCGCTGGGGATCGAATCAGGTTTTAAGAGTTCGGCAGAACCCTACTCTCACCATCTGATCTGAAATACCACCCACCATACAAACTAATCGGCTTCGTTAAGAAACTGGGTTGGTTTGGTCGAATGTGAATAGGTATGAGCCACAATAAACCCTTGCGGGTTGCGGTGGAGGGTCGAATAGACCCACTCACTTTGGACCTAACCTTACCTAACAGCTAAATATTTGTTGTCATTTTCAGCTGCCTTCAAAAGTTTAGGAATCAGAAAATGTGGTATAAGATCTATGAACGATAATAAAGGTTCCTGGCACTCTTGATTATAGGTAGGAAAGAGGAGAAGATTAGTTATCAGTCAGGTAGCAAATAATAATAGGAACAATAACAAAATACTAGGAATTAATTTACCCTCGTTATGCAAAGTAATGATTCGTCTAGATGCATATGTAAACATTATCATAGGTGTAAGAAAAAGTTCAGTCACATCCTGATGATGCTATTTTGGTTAGCGAAACGCGCGTTGAAAGACAGTATTGTTATCTGGTGAGAAAAAAGTGTTTTCAATAGATTAGTTTCACGACAGAGGTTTCAAATTCTAGTTGAACAAAATACTGGAAGGTTTATACTACAAATTTTTATGCATTTGCCATTCTATGTTCAGTTCTGCTCGAAAACAACTTTTCAGAGAAATTTGCAAATAATTATCATGAAGTTTCCATTACATTCTCCGTATCATTTGACTAACATTGATTAGTTTATTTTTATGTCACAGTTCCAGGAGAAATCGCAGTAAATATTACATTCATTTGATTATAGTGATAATCATGGTGATAGGAACGACTGATATGAAAACATGGATTTTTATTATGCGAACAGATGTGGATAGATACGATTAATAGAAAATAAACACAAAATGTATCCATTTCGAAAAGTTCTGCGCTACTCGACAGCTAATTGAAAAATAAACTGTTTTTTCAGATCATAGGCCTGTAACCTACTTCACATAACACGACTATTTTGGAAGTTTCAATGGAAAATGTATAATATTTCAGGAATTTGTGATGAATTCCTTTTCTATTTTTGAATTTCAGCATGATATATTTCAAAAAACGATTTGTCTGCATTGTTTCAAGTACGGAATATTGTTGGGATCATGACGAAGATATCTTTAATGATTTGACAATCATTATCGTGATTGACAATGTTTCGTGGTGTATTTCATCAGTTCGGACTTCCATTGTTTAATATGATATAGATTGATTTGGAATCCTTATAAAAATCGGTAGAAAATTAAAAAAGATTAGCTAAACATTAAAAAATTAGTAACAAGAAATGAGAATTAAAAATTGAAAAAATTCCAAACCAAGTTACTTCACGACGTTTCGACTGTGAGTATCCACAATTGACCTCGGGTATAAACTGGACTTATTCAATGACGTCGTCTTGAGTTCAATCAGGATGGAGCCCAGCTCCCTTACCCTTTCGGCTGGCTTTTGTCGAAAATGGCGGTATGAAGTCCTCAGACATCAGTACCGCCCTTCACGGGATACCCCTACCTGGCTGGAGTGGGATGTATGAAAGAGCTATTCGTCCGTTGACGGGGGACAAGAGGGTCTCATTCGACAGAGTGTCGGGACCTTCTATATCGGAAGGGGTCGTCTACAGCATAGTGCATAGCTTCCCTAAGTAACGGATTTTCGTGAGTTTCATCTTCATCTTCATCTTCAAAAACTCGCCGATTCCTCGACTGAATGGACTGCCGAATGGAAGGCAGCTGCAAATCTCTGCGGATGGCTTCATTCCGCAAGAACCAAAGAGCATTCACAATCATCCTCATCAGTTTATTTTGCAATACCTCCAGAATGGAGATAATATATTTCGCCGCTTGTCCCCAGACGCCCGAAGCATACATGATGACAGGCTTGAACATCGTGTTGTAGATGGTAATCCTGTTTTTCAAGCTCATTTTTGACCTTCTGTTGATCAGAGGGTACAGACTTGCAATCTGACCCTCGATCCTAGATTTGACGTACATAATGTGCGGGTTCCAAGTGAGCCTACGGTCTTTTAGAAGGCCGAGGTACTTTACCCGCGCTTGCCAGTCAATCTCCTTTCCAGAGATTCTCACTTTTCTGGCCGGAGAAGCTAGCAATCTTCCCATGGTCAATGTGTCTCTTGGATAAGAGCCACATCGATGTTATTCTCAATTAAAAAGTTTTTGAAGTCCAATTTTTTGGAAAGAATGCCATTGGCATTCCAAAAAATTATCTTCAGAGATCTAGGCAATGTTGGTTGTCTAGACAATGGCAGTTCCAGTTATCACGTCGGTATTCACGGTGAACATTTTCCGATGCACGGGTAATTTGACGAACAGCTTTTTCATCTGGTCCAGTGCGGCACAGATGTCTGAAACCCCCTGAGTCTGAGGTGAGGGTTCAAGTCGAGGGGAGGTGGGCTTTGCCGTACTGCCTGCACCCTTAGATGCAGCTCTAGCAAAGCTGACCCCCTCCTGGACACGTCCAGACCCCGTAGGTCCTCCTGAAGGGGCTGGCTTTTTAGGAGTTGTCTGCCCTTTACGCTGTACCTTGGGGTATGCAGGGCAGCCGCGGTAATTAGCGGTATGGACCCCTTTACAGTCTGGACTTATTCCTCCGAGATCTGACTATTCATAGGCCATTCGAGTGCTTTCACTTATCCCCTCTTCCCTCTCCCGCTTCATCGGTTTTAGCGGAAACTGACCGTTTGGCGGGAGTTGGTCGTGGTTCCGCTTGATTGTAGGTTTTCATATATTATGTATCTCTACGCGAGCTTGGCTACATACGTTGTTGAACAACATGTAAGCGACTTCTTTGAATTTTCTCCTAAACCATTGTTCCTCCTTGTGTATGATTTCAGCTTGAGCCCACTTGCTATTCCTGATTTGCTGGTTACTCCTCGCTGTGTGTGTTTCTTGTGCTGGGCACAATCCCAGCCTCTTAGTTTCACCGATGTATGATTCTCCGCACTCGCAGGGCATCCGGTAAATGCAATTCTTGGAATCGCAGTACGCGTTTGGTGGCCTGGATTTCGTGAGGTTGCTACGGATAGTGTTCTCGTATCTGAAGAGTATGCTTCATATAGATCACCAGCTCTATACATTGACTCTAAAACAGCTGTAGGGGTACCAAATCTTTGGATCGGGATCAGACCAAGAAATAAATCAATGATAAACATACGTATGGAAATACATGTGGGAAAACTTCTATAAAGGAGGATTAACTGAATGAAATAAGTGGATGCTTCAACACAGTGGGAATCAGCCCAGAATAATTACAAGATACTGAACAGTTCTCATTTGAAAGATACCTGAATGAAATATGACTGTATAACTTTGGATCACAGGAGATAGACCATTCATAGACAACCCAAAGCAACTGTATAGACTAGTACATATATTATGATTGTTGAAATAAGCGATGTCATGAAAAGGTGGGAGAAAAAATGCAATGAGTCCATGATGGTTTAGTGCTTTCTGAAGACGTAAAAGGAATGAATAAGTCAGACGCCTCTCACAAAAAATGTACAATATAGTATGACACCAGTAATTATTGCCACAGCGAAATTTTCAGAATCATTTTGGTACAATTAACTTCAAGACTATATGCAGTTCAGATTCTGTTCACAAAGAAATTTTTGATCTTCTCGAAGAGTTAATTATAGTTTACAAGACTCTTTCAATTACTAACTGAATGTCTTGAATTGCCAGAGACGGCGAATATCAGAAATATCTATACTTCCCTTT
Source organism: Leptinotarsa decemlineata (assembly GCF_025532065.1). Taxonomy (NCBI): domain Eukaryota; kingdom Metazoa; phylum Arthropoda; class Insecta; order Coleoptera; family Chrysomelidae; genus Leptinotarsa; species Leptinotarsa decemlineata. The sequence continues at coordinate 2,331,512 of NW_027412547.1, forward strand.
TCGAAAGATAACGGGTTTAATTGAGTTAAATTTGTAATAGAATCCATTTCCGAGTGAAATTCACGAATCCATTATCAGCCTGACTTTATTTTCAATTATGAGAGTTCGTTTCGTTGTTAAATTTTATCGTCATTGGGAATTACAGTTTTGTGAATGACGCAACTGATTTTTCTCACATACAAGTTTTGGTTATCAAAGCTCTGTTTTGTGAAAGTGGTTATGGCAGAGATAACTACGATACAGTTCATATCAGTTCGAATGAATTGATCATTGAGGATTTCACGTATTTTTTGAGGCCATAAGAAATGAAAATGTAGATATAGTAATCATTTTAAGAAATAATACCAATATAAAATGGAAATATTCATTCGAAGAGATGAAATGGGGCACATTCGTTATTATAAACTGAAGTATAATAATAATGAAAATAATTGCATTTACTCAGATACCTTGCGGTAAGCGACTAAATAGTGAGATCCATTGAACAACTGATACCACTTTGGCGAACTCGCTTTACTATAACATCTAGTCAAGCCAGAGTCCAAACAGGGTGGGTCACTTTCAGAAGGGGTGTATTTCAGGGCGATTCCCTCAGTCCCCTTCTCTTCTGCATCTCACTATTGCCATCATTCGTTGCGCTCAGCAATACTCGAGGGTATAACTGTGGATCTCCATCAGTCCTTGAGGGTGGTGGAAGAGTACACTCAAACTTCGACAGATCTGGTCCTCGGAACTGTCAGGGAAGAACAAAGTTGCTGCAACAAATATTCTTGTCGTTCCAATCTTACTCTACTCGTTTGGAGTAGTGAAGTGGACTCGGTGAAAGACCCCATGAGCGTCCCACTGTCCTCCGACACTGCTCATAAGCCACATATGCTCTACACTGTAGGTGGGATCTCCATGTTAGCTTTCTGTCGAGGATATTACCGAGGTATTTCACCTCTTCAGAGAAGTTTAGTTTGCTATTGAAGATTTCGGGAGGTTTTAAGCCCGATAAACTTTTCCTGGTGAAAAGGACCATCTCAGTCTTCTTGGAATTGATCGACAGTGAGTGTTCCTTACACCATGTTTCTATTAATTTGAGCCCAACCTGTGCTCTATCGCACAGTGTGTTTACAAATTTGCCGGTCTGCAAGATAATTATGTCATCTGCGTATGCAATTGTGTAGATTCCATTTTTGTTGAGGTAATTAGTCAGGGTATCCAAATGAACCTGGTTACTTTTACCCCAATTTGAAATCACTGGTAAATCCTGATTAAGATATACAGCCTCCTGCTGCCGGTGAAGATGTGCATCTGCAGCCGATGTCGTGGAATCCGAATGGAATGACAGACAAGTGTTCTGTCATCAGCAAAGCAATATATTGGATTCTTGGTTAATATAGATCTCTGATAAACACCAGCGTTGATGGCAAAAGATATCACAACACAACAAAAAAATATTTTTTGAATGTTTCCTACACTAAATTAGTCAATTTCTACTAATTTTGGGGTGATAAAAACGAAAATAACAATAAAAAATTTTTATTAGCTCTGGTTTTTGAGATACACAGTACTTAATCTTAAAGAGTAGTTATACTATACGTGAAAAGTGAAAGTACATAAAACAATATTGTTATGTTTCTTTTAGAATATTTTAAGTACAAAATTAATAAAAAAAACATTATTCTTAGCGTTTTGACAAATAAAAGAAGTTTGTACCACCAAATTTCAATTAAGTCCATCCGATTCATTGTAAGATCGCTGTCGTTAAGCTTGTCTTTTATAAAACACTTCTGGAGCATCCCTACACACAGACCAGCAGTAGTCTGCAAGCATTGCTTCATTCCAACGGCCCTGATATCTCTGTTCCATTAAGGCAATGTCTTGATGGAATCTTTCTCCATGTTCGTCACTCACAGCTCCACAGTTTTGTGGGAAGAAATTAAGATGAGAGTGAAGAAAATGAATTTTTAAGAACATGTTGCATCCAAGTTGGTGGTAAGCTTGAAGAAGCTCTTTAACCAATGTTGTGAAGTTATCATCTCTTTTGTTACCTAAAAACCCATGTACAACCCCCTTAAAGGCTTCCCAGGTTCTTTTTTCATTTCCTGTTAAAATCATGTCAAAAGCAGGATCATTTACGATTTCACGGATTTGAGGCCCAATAAAGATGCCTTCCTTGACTTTAGCATCACTCAACCTGGGAAACTTTGCTCTCAAGTACTTAAAAGCTTGTCCTTCCTGGTCCATGGCCTTCACAAAGTTTTTCATTAGTCCCAACTTAATATGTAATGGGGGAAGGAGAACATCCTTAGGATCTACAAGTGTTTTCATATTTATATACGTTTCCTTCATGTGAACTGCATGACCTATAGGAATAGAGGGTAGCTGATTTCCATTATGCAGAAGTACAGCTTTTAAGCTAAGTTTTGAAGAGTCTATAAACAGTCTCCATTCAGATGGAGTGTGATCCAAATTCAAGCAGTCCATCAAACCATTAACATCAGAACAAACTACGAGGTTTTCTTTTTTCTCAAAAAAACGAAGCAAATCTTTTTGACGCTGTCTGTACTGAGATATTTTCACATCATGTTTTAGAAGATTCCACTCTTGTAGTCTTGACCCTAACAGTTCAGCCTTTTCCTTAGACAAGCGAAGATCTCTTATAAGGTCACTCAACTCTGCTTGACTAATTCTGTGCGGATCACTAGACCTATCGCTTACTTCAAAATCAGGGTCATAGGATGTAAAAGGATGGGTTGCTCCTTCTAAACAGTCTTCATCACCTTCCTCTAAAATTTCATAGTTTTGGGGTGGAGAAGGGACTGCCAAATTGTCTGAGTGTGGTACAGGCCGAAGAACAGATGGGAGATTAGGGTATTTAACCGTTCCTCTTTTCTTCATAGATAAACCTTGCTTAATGGGAGGAGTTAAGCAGAAATAACAGTCGTCTGTATGATTGGTAGGCTCACGCCAAACCATAGGTACTGCAAAAGCCATTGCCCGGTTTTTATTTTTCAGCCACTCTCGCAATATGACGGAACAAGAATTACAACATATATGAGGAGCCCATGATTTATCTTGGTCCCCAACTTTCACACCAAAATAATGTTCATAGGCTGTCTTAACGATAGGTGTCATTTTACGTTTCTGAGCCTTAAATGTTATTTCACCACATATATAGCAAAAGCTATCGACAGAATTCACACACTTTCGAGGCATTTCAGATCAGCACTTAAATTAATTTAAAAATCAACTTCACACGATAATTTCAATAGCAACCACGTGCGTACAATTGACAAACTCACATAAGTTGTGTTTACTACTTAAGAACAGCTGATGAGAGGGGTTTTATGTAAACAAACATGTGTACCAACTGTTGGTGATGAAATATTTCATTTGTTGAAAACTCAATATACATATATATATATATATATATATATATATATATATATATAATATAATGATACTATATCTTGAAAACAAGAGCTAATATATAATTTTTATGGTCACTTTCGGTTTTAACACGTGGAAATACATTAAAATCATCTAATTTCAACCCCGAAACAAAAACTTTGTTGTGTTGTGATCCGTCGACGGCCACTCGTAGGAAACGTTCTTTGAAGAAGCAGAAAAGCCAGCAAACCCTCACGCCACACACGGTCAAAGGCCTTTGAAATATCAAGCGCAACATCTCTCTCTCTTGGCTGTTTTTTCTTCAATAAAACGTTCAACGTTTGAACCAATTTCGAAAAAACCAATGGACCAATTTCGAAAAAAAAATACAGAGGTAAGAGAGGGACAAAAGACCTTTCAAATGATGTGTCACTCGACCCCCGCCATTGAAAAAAATAGGGGGGGTTAGTTGCTAACCGCAGGAGGGTGAAGTTTCTGGTATGATTTCCATATCAGAATTAGTCCCCCTAGAAATGAAAATCGACGTGTTCTTTGAAATGTTCGATTACACGTACGTTTCTGACTTAGAGTGGGGTCAAGTCATTGGAACTCCCTGTATAGCTTGACGCGGAGATGTTCCTCAAGAAACACCAGCATGCGGTTTTCGCGGAATGAAGCGTACGTGACTTGAAACGTTGTAATGCAGCCCTCGTAAACGAGAAGCAACTTTAAACAGGTGCATTGAGAATGCATTATCCGGTAACAGGTTTATTTATTCTTGGAAAAAAAAGAATTATTTCGCACAATTCGGCAGAACTGGTTATAAAGACCGCTGATGAGGGTGAGAGATTTCTTTTCTCTTTTGAAAGTGTTGTATTGTGTTGTTATCCTACTAGGTGAGTGTTATTTTTGCAATAAGGATTGTTTTTGGATTATTTCAATGGAATTCGCAGCTTTCAGTGTGATTATTATGTGTTTTTGAATATTAATTTCTGGGATTTTTCGAAAAAATATTTCATATACTTACAAGTTCGTTATTTGGGAAAATAAAATTTTCAGTCAAATTCTGAAAACGTCTGAAAAACATTAGTATTTTTCTGCTTCGAGAATTAAACTTCGGAAGGATGACAAACGTTAGACATGTTAATTAAAAAAAGAATAATTCCTGGTGCTACTCTTTCGTGAGAAAAATATGGGGAAATATGGGGAAGTGTGAAAGTGAGAAAGCAAGGAATGAAAACACTTCAATGAAATTAATGAAAACACTTTTGCCTAATTTTCACTAGTTATTTAATTTTTACAGCCGGTTTCGAGTTTTATTTCATTATCAAGTATAAAAACTAACTAATAACATTTGAAACTTCAAAACGTGGTTATATAAGGAGTTTGTATGTGATCTGGATGAAAAGGTAATTGAATGAACAGAGGTGCCAACTATAAAAATTCGACACTAGAAATTATAGAAATTACCGGGGTTGTGTAATTCATGAATTCAAGAGTGGAGACCTACATAAATCGAGTTGCTCGTTTAGGGTTATACAGTATCACCATTAAAGTGCGCACCATATGGGAAACTTTTTTTTCGAAAAGTTTCAATGAAGTTTAACTTCGGCGCTTGTATGTGCTTTAAATTTAACTTAAAATGACGCGGCCAACTGCGACCCACTGACGTTCAGTATTTGACAAATTCAACTTTTTTTTTGAAAAAAATTGAAAAAGTGCATTTCTAGATCGATTTTAACAAAAAGTTACTTGAAAAAGTTGTGTCTACGGCAATTTTATATCCATATGCCAAATTTTATGCAACTAGGATAAAGTTGTTATGTATACATAACAAACTCATCATGGAGTTTAACTTTTCTGATAAATTTTTACTTATACGGACATTTTTAGAGAGAAATTAAAAATGTGCTATAAAAATTTCAACATGACTGGTGCAAAGTTTCAATCACTTGGCTATTTTCTTAAACAAACGTCAGTACCTTCAATTTTGAAAAAGCAGACACAAATCAAAAACTGAAATAAGTATTAATAAAATTACTAGAGTTGAAATAACATTAAAATTCCAATATTCAGTATTTACAGATTATTTATAAACACTAACTAGGGCGGTAAGGATGCTTAATCACGTCGAATAAAATTTTTAAGTAGGTTTTGACAAACAAAATGCATGCTATGGTAGTGTCAAGTTGTTGATTTACTTGTCAAATTTTCAACAGTTATTGTTGCAATAATGTTGTCTCTTCAGGAAAGAATAGAAATAGTTTTAATATGTGGTGAGAATACACCATACCGGCAAGTAGCTAACATTTTTAATGAACGGCATCCGGGAAAAATGTTCAACATACTACTGTGTCAAGGATAATGTCGAAATTCAGAGAAACAAGATCCGTAGCAAACCAATTTAAGAAAAAGCATACTCCAAGTAAATATGATGAGGAGGCCCAACTTAAAATTTATTTAAAAGTTATTGAACACGGGCAAACGAGCATAACCGATATTATGAAAAATACCGATTACAAGAGAGAAAGTGTTAGAAAAATTTTATTAAAGAATAAATTTTGGCCAAACAATCCAAAATTTATCACCACATTAAATAAACGAGATTTTGATGTCCATTTGGGATTTTCATTCTGGTTACAAGGAGAGAGAAAATGTAAAGTTTCCGTATGAAATTTTATGGACAGATGAGGCAACGTTCTCTTCAAATGGAACGGTAAGTTCTCAAAATTGCCGATAGTGGGCCCAAGAAAATCCCAATTTTAAAGTTGAATGTGGTGATCAGTATTCTTTTAAAACTAATGTATGGTGTGGGATACTTAACGACCAAATAATAGGGCCATTTTTCTTTAGGAATAATTTATCATCCGTCGGTTGTCTCAACCTTTTAAATAATGAGGTTAGTGAAGTTTTAGATAATATGTCTTTGAATATTAAATACGACCTATGGTATCAGCTTGATGGGGCACCAATACATCACACGGTTGTGACTGTAAAACAGTCCTTCCAACAAATGTTCAGAGGCAAAGTTATTGGACGTAACTGGGAACATTAATGGCCACCTAGATCACCCGACTTGACCCCTTTAGACTTTTTCTTGTGGTGTTACCTGAAACAAAAATTGTACCGAAGTATACCATTTACTGACATACAACATCTGGAAAATACCATTCGCGAGTGCTGTGCAAATATAAATCCCCGATGTATAGGACCAGTAGAAGGACCATAATTTGTATTGAACGTGGATGACGACATACTGAAATGTAGGCTATAAGTGTTTGATTACCTCATTTAGATCAATAAGTAATTTTTTGTACCCATTTGTATTTTCTATAATATTATTGTTGTTTGAAATTTATAATCATGATAATAGTTCTATCGAAATTATTTGCATTTTTTTCAGCTGCCTCTGCTTTTTCGAAATCAAAGGTTTGTTTGAGAAAATAGCCAAGTGGTTGAAACTTTGCACCAGTCATGTTAAAATTTTTGTAGAAAATTTTTAATTTCTCTCTAAAAATGTCCGTATGAGTAAAAATGTATCAGAAAAGTTAAACTCCATGATGAGTTTGTAATGTATACATGAATTGATGACAATTAACCGAACTTGTTTTTTAAAATGAAGGGGATATCTGTCAAAAATAAGCAAAACATTAGCTTCATCCTAGTGGCATAAAATTTGGCATATGAATATAAAATTGCCGTAGGCACAACTTTTTCAAGTAACTTTTTTTAAAATTCGATCTAAAAATGCACTTTTTCAATTTTTTTCAAAAAAAAAGTTGAATTTGACAAACACTGAACGTCAGTGGGTCGCAGTTGGCTGCATCATTTTGAGTTAAATTTAAAGCACAAACAAGTGACGAAGTTAAACTTCATTGAAACTTTTCGAAAAAAAAGTTTCCCATATGGTGCGCACTTTAATTATTTCGTGTGGGGTTCCATTAAAAATATGGTTTACTCCATTCCAATAACAACAATGGAAGATATGAAATCGAGAGTTACAACTGCTTTCAATAGTTTGACTCCAGACTTGATCAGAAGCGCTACACATGACAATCTTTTGAAGAGATTACATGTTTGTTTAAGTGGAGGTGGAGATGTATTTGAACATATTCTGAAATACACTGACGATTAAATTAACTCATTAATTTATGGGTTTATCATTTTCAGTTCGTGTTTCAGCGTTAATAAAACTATTGTTTGAAGAGAAGTTTCATTCGATGGTTGAGGAGTATTTCAATAATTATCTTTTCATTGTATTATCTGTGACTAATTGAGAAACATCAAACGAAATCTGGTTTACAAAAATGAGTGATGAACAAGGAAACCATGCAAATTCCGTTTGAAACAGTTTATCTCGAAAACGGTTCAAAATAGAAATAGTATTATCTGAACAAAGTTGATCTAAAATTGGATGTAGAGCTCAAAAATGTTGAAATATACAGGGTGTTTCATTTGAAAAAATTGAGTTCCACTCATTTTTTCATGAGATCAAAGTATCTGCATTTTTTGAAGACCCTGTATGAGGCAAATGAAAATATGACTCGGAGTGAAGATCCTCATAGTATCACTCCACTCCATTTCAAATTTGATCGTTTTAGTGCAAGAGAGTTCAAGATTATCAGCATTTATAAAAGTTCATGTTTGGTAAAAAAAATATCGAAATTAATTTATATCTTCTAAACGGTAATAGATAGGTATAGGGAAATAGTATATGAATTTGTTGACAAAGTGATAATGAATCATAATATGATATTATATACGGGGTGTTTCATTTGAAAAATCAAAGAAGCCGCTACTTTATAGTAGAAGCGACAACGCCGCTTCGTCTAAAATATTTTAGGCGTGTAGGTCATATTGACTTATGCATACTGTGGAATTTTCAGGTTGATCCGTTGAATAGTTTGCCAGAAACGGCTAATTAACGCTCATCATGAAAAGCCCTATATTTTGAAGGATTGTTTTTATTTAAATGTATGAAAAGAGAAAATAATAAAGACGTTATTATTATTATTATTTCATGATATATATTTTTGAAGTAAATGTGAATACCCATCAGTATTTTTTTGTTTCAGTTCACACGACCAAATGGATATTTCTATATTCACTGAAGAAAACATCAAGATTGAATCTTTGAACCTATTTCGGTACTATCTCATGATATTTCTTGCAGTTACTGCTTTAGTGTGGTATGCTCAGTTCTTATGGAAGAGAAGGAATCTTTATATTCATTCCTGGAAGGTAGACGGTCCATTTTCACTTCCGTTTATTGGTTGTGGATATCTAATATTGGGGAAAACGGAGAGTAGTATTTTTTAATTTGATTCTCACGAAGTTGAATGCTCAAAAGTTTATTTTTTCAGGTGTGATTAGTATCATTTTGAAGTTACAAAATAAAATACCATCGAAATTATTGAGGATGTGGTTGGGTCCCAGACTAATATATTTTGTAGTAGATCCTGAACACATAGAGAAAGTGCTGAATCATCCAAAAGCTCTGGATAAGGAGCCCGTTTACAAATATGTAGCTAATGTAATTGGATTGGGTTTGCTGACAGCTCCAGGTTAGTTGTGACTCTATCTTATTGATAATGATCTAAAATATCATAATAGTTTCAATTTTATCACACATTTTTGGTATACTTATCAAATGTACGTGAGGAAAATGAAAGAGAAATTTCAAAGGATACAAATCATAAAGAAATTTACTCATTACAAGAGATTTTGAATATAAGTTTTTGAATCGATTGTTTTGTTAACAGTCAAGAAATGGAAGTACCACAGAAAACTCCTAGCTCCTTCTTTCAATCAGAAAATACTGGACACTTTTGTAGAAGTTTTCGCAGAACAGAGTATTACATTTGCGGACCAACTGAAGACCGTGATTGGACAAAAAAAAATCGACCTATACCTCTTGGCATCAAGATGTACTTTGGACATAATTTGTCGTGAGTTTTCTTACATTATCTCGAAGAATGATGTTTTATCTAATGAGGATGTGGGGCGATCATTATTAATTGAAAAAACTCTAGAGTACTTTTTCAGTACTTAGTTTCAGAAGTTTTGTTCACAATTTATTCACTTATGATGCACTGTTTGAAACCTTTGTAGTAGTAATTAATATTACTGGAGTTTTTTCCCAACACCAAATCGTTATTTTCAAACACGTGTTTCGATCACCAAGTGGTCATCTTCAAAGAGGAAGTTTAAAACTAGAAACTAATGCGAGCTAACCCTATTTATGCTATAGAGGTAACCCATACAGGTAAACCATCCAGATGTACCAACCATACGGGTTCTATCATTTTACAATATATGTTTATATAAAACAATTTTCAGCTATATGAAAATCAATTTCACAATATTGCCTATCCACATTTATTTTTGAAATGTATCCTTATGTAGTGATCAGTAAACCCAACAACATTATTTTATTTTATTTCAACAAGCTATATAGTATGCTCTTTGGTATAGGTCCGTCATCGTTATTCATAATATTATTGTGTTTACTTATTTCTATACTCTCATAGGCATCTAGTTGCCGGTTGTTGTTAACTTGTCTAACTAATCCTAATGAACTGAAGTCTATGAAATGGTTTTGTTGCAAAATATGATGGGTGAGTGCTGATTTTTCAGGTCTTCCATATTTTAAGTGTGCTATGTGTTTTTTATATCTTACTTCAATAGATCTTTTTGTCTGTCATAATATTTTGCATCGCAGTCCTTACATTCAATTTCGTAAATTCAAAACTTTTCCGAATTCTCGACTTTGTCTTTTGGGCTTCCCAAAAGGCTCTGTAGTGTATGACTTGTTTAAAAAACCACCTCCATACCAAGTTCCTTGAAAATCTTTCCAAAGTTCTTCGTATATCGGTGGTATGGAACTGAGATGTATTTATCTTGGTTTTTGTCCTTTCTGAAAGTTGAGATTTCGATCAAAGTTTACCACTTTCTCTTCGGTACTACGTATACAACGCGGTACTTACTGATATAGCGGAGTTTTATCCAATTATAATTGCACTGCCTACAGACATATAAAACACTTCCTTCTCAAAATCGCAACACACCAACATCACTTTCCAACACATACTGGCGCGTACGCGATGCTTACAACGGAATTTCCCGCTCCCCTCTCACTTAAGAGGGTCATAGAAAGACCAGAGCACCACAGCTTTTTTCAAATTGAAATTCCTGTTATTTTCAGTCGATCATAATATAGTTTTGTATGTAGATTCACAAAACTCTTGTTATGAACGAATTGAGTTATTTGAAGGGTATTGAATTCAAACAAACACTATGTGTTCAGATCAAGTTGACATTGCTCTCCATTTGAAACAGTTTATTTTTCCCTCCAAATAGGTGGTGGATTTTGAGATGATATTATATTTTCTTGATTCAAAATAGTTCATTTTCGCAATTATATAATCAAACGAATGATGTCGTTGAAGGACCATGAAATGCGACTTCTTTGTTGAAAAAAGTGTGATTTTCTGGTGGAACATGGCGATGTTGGCATAAAATAATAGTTTTTCCAATGGAGATAAAAATTTCAAAGCAACCTATGATCTTCTTTTGAAGACATACTTTTTACTGTGTATGGTGGATTCTATACCTTTCCTAGCCAGATACGATCCTATAGATTTAAGTAGTGCATTGTCAAATATTCCTTCAATATCGAGGAATACAACAACAACAATCTCCTTGTTGTCAAGATATTGGGAAATTTTCTCTTTCAACAGGAAGGATGTAAGGCTGATTGGTCGTACCCATTCAGGGTGTGAGTCTTTCCGACCCACTTTACATGCTTCACGATCTACGTTATACTGATTCATGTAGACCTGTTTTCAAGCAAAGGAAGATATTAACAGTATCTTCTCTCTATATTCATAACTATCTGCACTTCGTGGAAAACGCGAACTCGAATTAGAAACTGACTCATAATTACAATGTCATAATTACTCAACAAGACGGGAATTTAATCAAACTACAACAACATCGTACAAAATTATTCGAAAAGACGCCATCTCTAGCAGGTTCCAATTTTTTCAATTGTCTACCTACCGGCCTAAAAAGTGTAGCATCAATTTCAGTATTCAAACGGAGAATCAGAGAATATCTCGTAGATGGTTGTTTTTATAATATTAATGAATATTTTGAATATCCACGTTCGCCAATCAACAATTAATATTATGTACGACATTACCTAAGACTATTATGTACATGTATAAACCCTTTTGATTGTTCATTTCAAACAAGCACTCTCATGTGGTAAATTAACGCATTTTGTAATAATGTTGTACTAATGTTTATATACATTTCATGTTTTTTACCATTGACGACTCCTATATCATTGTGAAGTGATCATTTTGAGGAATAAAGATATTGTATTATATTGATCCCCATTCATCCTTGTTTTTGGTGGTTTCAGTTATCTATCGATAGCATAGATGATGTTTCGATACTTATTAAAATTATATATTTCTGTGTATCAACATTGAAAAGTTCGATAATTTTGTTTCAGAAACGGCAATGGGGGTAAACATGAATATTCAAAAGGAAAAAGGAACTTATGGTGTGATTTTAGACAGGTTGGTACAAAACTGTTTTTCTTTTCTGTACTTTCCTTTTCTTTCTTTATTTTGTTTCTCCGGTACTTCGCTTTGTTTTTATTACTCTCAATCCCTTCCTTTTCCATTCTCTCTTTTCTTTACCAATCCTTTCCTATGTGTCTCGTTACCTTCCACTTCCTTTTCCTCCCTTCCCCTTTACCCCCATTGCACTTCCCATGCCCCTATGCATTTTACGTTCCCTCCCCCTTTCCCATCCTCTCCCTTTTCATCACCTCCTCCCCTCACTCTGTCCTTTCCTTCTCTTCGTTGCATACGAATGATATCATTTATTGACAAAATCCTGCTATTTTCCAGGGCTATGGAGATTTTGACTTACAGGATTTTCAGAGTATGGTACCATGTGGATCTATTATGGAATTTTTCTCCTTCTGGAAGGATACTCGATAGATGTATGCAAGTTATTCAAGATATAACTGGCTCTGTAAGTTGAAAACCAGTTTAACAGCCTGGCCACGGGGCACTCGCCGATGCGTATTTTCGCGCGGTGCGAACGGCGAAGCGTCTAGCGACTGAAATAAACGCACAGCAATGTATAGTATTTCCAATACTAATTGCAACAGCTCAGAGAAGGAATTCACGCCTCGACATAGGCGTCGGCATATTATTTTTCAGTGGTAGTTTTTCAGTTACTTATTCTTACAATCATAGCAATTGATCACCCCATGAAAAAGTTATCTCAACTGAATTTTTCCACCATGGGTAATTATGAAAAATTTCGAAATTTTAGGTAGTTGATTTCCGAGTCAAAAACCCTAAAATACAATGAAAACACAAATAATCACACCGAATTCTCCTTACAAAATAATAGAGGCCAACAAAATTGCTAGAAAAATCAAAATTCTTCTTCGCTATATTCGTTGTCAAGCACTACAGCATTCAAAGTCGGTGACTGATTACATTTCCGCAAGCTTTCTTTCATTGTAGCCCAAACCATTTCAATTGGATTGAACACACAATAGTATGGAGGCAAACGTAAGAGAATATGACCACGTGTTTCACACATCGAATCAATAATATACTCTTTTTTAAAATTACGTTGTTTTATGGTCGTCAGTAATACCTTTTTCGTTGGAATTTTTTCGAGTATTTCCATGTCATGATTTCGCATGAAATCAACAATATCTGCTTTTTTTGTGTTATTGTTTGGTATTGTAGTCAATAACCGAGAATGATACGAAGCGTTATCCATAACAATAACCGAGTTTGGAGGATTATTTGGAAGAAGCTGCTCACTGAACCAGTTTCGAATAAAGCCGCAGTCATATCTTCGTGGTAATCAGCAGACGAATCTTCAATATTTTTGGCCGACAGAAGCAAAGCGTTAGGTACGAAACCATTTTCATTCCCGGCATGCAAAATTATAACACGTTTTCCCCTTGAAGAAGGTGTGTTCAAAGCACACTACTTAGTTTCGTCTACCCAGCCATATTTGACAACATGGGTGTCAAACCAAGTTTCGTCGAGGTAGATTATATGTCTGCTGGATTCTCGCCTCAAATATTCTTGTCGGAGTTGAACAATGCGTGTCGATTCAATTATGACCATCCGATTGTTCAATTTTTTATATTTGAAACCACAAGACAATAAAACACCTCATAGAGTTTTTAAAGATTTGTAATTATAATCGGGATAGTCGAGTAATTTTTACCAAATCATTTCCAAGGTTGGTACTTCATTTTTTTGGTATACATATATCATAAATTGTTCGCCGAATCACATCTTTTGTAGCACCATCAACGTTTGCGAATTTTTTATTCCTTTGTTTTCGTTTCATTGCATGGTCAATGACATGCCCTATTTTAATGACTCGAAGAACTGTCGAACGAGATAGTTTCGTTAACTCGCATATTCTATTCACAATAGCATTATGTGAAGTGTGACAGTTTTCTTTCTTCAAGCATTTATGGATATTTGAAATTACTCGCTGAACTTGAACATGTAAGTCCTTATTTTCGAATTCCGGATCCCTGTCGATTGACACAGATTCAACAACACTAAGATTTTCACAAAAATCGGTTTAAGCGATGAGATTGGAACCTTTGGTGTAAAAGTTGTAAACTTTTCCTAGAGATCAATTACCCTAACACCAAACTGATATTTTTGCACTCGACGCGCGTTTCGCTAGCAAGGTTAGCATCTTCAGGAGAAGCAAATTGATACTGAATCTGAAGGCAAGGGTTAGATGTTTATATACCTGAAGTTTTTTGGTCCGATGTGGACTTTGTTTGTTAAATGATGATTATCCTAATTGATTTTTCGGTAACTAACTAGTGTAACCACTACCTGCAAATTAATTTGTCCACTTTTTAATCTATTGTTGACGAATTGATTTGCAGGTAGTGGTTCCAATAGTTAATTACCGAAGAATCAATTAGGATAATCATCATTTAACAAACAAAATCCATATCGGACCAAAAAACTTTAGGTATATAAACAGCTAACCCTTGTCTTTAGATTCAGTATCAATTTGCTTCTCCTGAAGATGCTAACCTTGTTAGCGAAACGCGCGTCGAGTGCAAAAAATATCAGTTTGGTGTTAGGGTAATTGATCTCTGGAAAAAGTTTTCAAAAATCGGTTTGCAAAACCACTCACTACCTCACCTTACCCCACGAACACACGGCACTGATAAAGAAATATTGTGCCAGTCCAGTTAGCCGAGCATTTACTCCTCAACTACAGTTGATAGCACGTTTACTTACCATCTGGGCGACTAGGGACCACAGGCAAGAAATGTTTATGACTGTACTCTTATTTTTATTGCCGTTCCAATTGGGAATGGATAGACTATACTTATGAAGCCATGCGCAACGGCGACCGGCGAAGCAACCGGCGAAATGTACCAAGCCAACCGCGTGGGCGACTTGCAGCGCGACGGGCGAGTAAAACAAATACATGAATCAGTACGGTGCGAGCCACGAAGTCGAGCGGCAGTCGCGGCGAATAGTGCAGTGATCATACGAGTTTAGTTGTTTTCGCCGCGAAAAATGAACACCGAGACTTTTATTGCTGAAATACTAGCTGGACCATCTATTTGGAAGACTGATTAAAACGTTAGAAATTCTACCGGCAATAACAAGTTATAAGTTGTTCTTTGTTTTAGTTGTACGGAAAATTACTGTAATTTAATTTAGATTTTTGCAATAAATAACATAATTATCTGGAAGTGTTTTTATTCCATGAAATATCAATATACAGGGCAACATTCTTTTAGCTGATAATATTTTGGGCAAAGATAGTTCCAATTTGATTTAGTTATAAAATAATTTGCGACCATTACGTTCTTGGGAAAAGTTATTCACACTGATGGATACTATAGGTAGTTCTCCAAAATATGATCAGCTAATTAAATATTACTTCTATAAATAGGTATATAGATGAATACGTGATGTAGATTAATATAGATGGATATGTATAGATGGGTAAGTACATACCTTAATGTCAAAAACAATTTTTCAGCGGCACTTAAAATTCTATTAGCATTAAATTTTTTCTCCGATTCTGGTTGAATATTCGTAAGAATATAATCGAAGTTTTCAATGCTCATCCTGGTATACTCAAAACATTTTTCTGGATATAATCTGTATTTCTCGTACTTTTTGTGGAATCCTCCATCTATACCCCGATTCTTATTCAAATTATGTACTCCACAATCTCTTACAAATATTAGGTCTTGAACCAAAAAACTATTACTTTCCAAGCAATATCGAGATAATTTCGATAAAGAAATTTCGCTGTCAGACTATTGGTCGCGGCGGCGAACGTGACTACCCGTGTCCTGCAAACGGTGTCGCACCGATCCCCGTGGCCTGGCTGTAAGGACTCGAAACATTTGGTTGAGTACTTATCATTAATAAAATTGTTTCAGGTTGTTTCGAAAAAGATAGATAAATACAAGAAGGATGTGGAATTCAAGCAATCTTGTACAGATGCTGAGATTGAAGAAGGTACTATGTTTTTTTATTAGGTAATGAGTGTTGGAAGTTTCTGGTTTGTCCCGTATGTCTCCGGAACCAAAGTGTTCTGGAATCATTCGATAATACTCAGAAATATACAACTCTGCTACGAGTTAACCACATCTTTATCTCTTACTATTTATGAGTTTCCCAATCAGTATTTAAATTTGAAATGCCCTTTACATAAAGAGAACAAATTGTATCGTATTTTTTTACAAAATAACTGAACGTTGATAAAACGATATAAGTACATAATTTTATCTTTGTTCATTTTTTCCGCTATTGTATATGATTAGTTTTTGAATCCTTTGAATCATTATCAAGAATTTCATCTAATAATTATTTTTTAAATTTTTCAGAACCTGTATACAAACGATTAGCCTTTTTGGACTTGATTCTGAAGAATTCAGTTTTCACAGAACTGGAATTGAGAGAAGAAGTCGATATAATGTTGGCAGCAGTGAGTTGATGTTTCCGTTATAATTTCAGAAGAATATCAAATCTGAAAGATGATATCTTGATATATTTTTATTTCTCACAATCCCACCGAGACACTGACAAAAACATTAAAAAAAGTCGCATCAGTCAATTCATTAATCACAAAGTAAAAGAAGTTTTCACAAATGAAATTTTGGTGTGGAAGTAGATGCCATAAAAATTGATAATTTCCATTGGCAATCCATTATTGCGTAAAAATTCATCCTCCACAGAAAGGAGCTTTCAAGAAACAGCATCATACTAATTTCATACTCGATTTTCCTAGCTTTTCCTAGAAGTCAGTCAAAGTCGTCCCCAAACATGAAAAGGAAATTTGAAATAACCCAGCAAATTGCTTCAGAGCAGTTCTACTTTCTGGAAAATTCTGCCCAGAGCCTCCATTCGGTTTCATATCAAAACGATAGTATACTTAGTATAAAAATGATATGAGCATATTTGTCCAACACAACTCGGTAGTCAAAACTTACAGCAATGTGTATAGTTCAATTGATTCTTGATTCAGGAACTGAAGATAATGTAAAATTCTTGGAGTTCATCAAGAACCGAAACTGCTATGGGAATCACATATTGACATTGTATGCGGAATACTTTGCAGTCCTATATGTTTACTACGTACACTGCTTGAAACAGTGTAGGAAGAACCTCCAAACCAGCCTATCTTGATTTGGTTCACTTGATTTTTACCTATGCTTTTTCTCCATGCCGCCATTTCCAGTTTTCAGTTTGCTGAGGAGAGCTCACGAACCACAATAATTACGCGAGGGGTCCTTCTGACTTATATACAGTGCATTTCTTTAATTTCCCATCCTCCTCTTTCATTTTTTGAAGCGGTCAACTGAAAAAATTGAAATTTGGGATAATGCATGAGTACTTTATTTTGAAGTGTAATTCATAGATGAAATTTTCAAGATGGCGACTGGGCACATCTGGAAAAAAAATTAAATGGAAAGGGGGGTCTTGTGACACATCATTTTGAAGCTTCTGTCAAATGCTTCACAACCCTAGAATATAATGTCAATATCTTCAACTACTACAAAATGGCGGAACTTTCAATAATTGCCTTGATACATTGACATTTAACTAGATAATATGGTTGCCTTGAACTTCTTGACATATGAACAGCCTATCCGAAATTCCACGGCGAACATTTTCTAATACAGTAACGTCAATATCTCTACAAATATTTATTGCTTTACGCGGTATATCCAACATTGAAGCACGTTCAGTTTTGTACACCTTTTGCTTCAAATAGCCCCATAAAAAAAGTTCAAAGGTGTCAAATCTGTCGAGCGGGCTGGCCATTTTGTAGGACCTCGACGGTCAATCCAACGACCGGGAAAAGAAGTATCCAAATAGTTTCTTACTTGTCTGGAGTATTGTGGTGGTGCACCAACTTGTTAGAATACAATATCCATATCGAATTCTTTAGGATTCGCTTCGACAATTTCAGTGATGAGAGGATCAACATATTCAAATACAGTTCCCCTGTTGAATTTAAATCATTAATAGAGGTCCTACAATATGGTTTTTCAATATTCTTGCCCAAAAGTTAATTTTTTCTGGATATTGGGTATGTGTTTCCCGGAAAATGTGAGGGTTGGTGTCACTCAAATAACAGCAATTTTGTCTGTGAACATTGCCGTTTAAGAAAAATGTACATTCGTCACTAAAACAAATATTGTGGAGATAGGTAGGATGCCTTGCAATGGTTTCCGTCATGATTTCGCAGAATTATGTTCTTCGATCAGGGTCATCTTCAGTTAATTGGTGTATCATTTCAATTTTGTATAGATGATACATATTTCTCTTCAAAAGTCTCCACACAGTAGAAGGAGACACCTCACTAACATTCGCGACGGAATAAGTAGACTGTTCAGGTTTTACTACCACCTCACCAATTATTTGCACTTGCTGTTCTTCCGGAATGGGGGAGCTTTTTGTTATATACACTACTTTAGTTGTAAATTTGGATACAAGTTCCCTCAAATATTTTCTACAGATAGAACGATTCGGAAAACATTTATTGAAAATCCTTTCGGTCTCGTGAAAATTAGTTACGCTTCGCACCGTAAATATAAGTCGCTTCAATTTTTTTTCAATGGACGATAATTCACCATTTTAGAGATTGTTCACGTGGTACCTTTCTACTAGTAAAACCGAAAACTAAATGAGAATATTCTAACTAAACAATGATGTTCATTGTCGTACTGACATTTTTTAACGTTTTTATAAACAAAAAATAACTCAACAAACCTTATCGGGTTGTTGGAATTGCCATATGGCAGATAAAAAGGAATATTTCTAGAAATATCGATATTAATGTGTTTGTCTTCGGGAAATTATTAAATGTTCCGCCATTTTGTAGTAGGTGAAGATATTGACTTCATATTCTAGGGTTGTGAAGTATTCATCAGGAGCTTCAAAATGATGTGTCACAAGACCCACCTTTCTATTAAATTTTTTTTCCCAGATGGGCGCCCAGTCGCCATCTTGAAAGTTTCATCTGTCAATGTTACTTCATAATAAAGTATCCATGCATTAATTCCATTATCCCATATTTTAATATTTTCAAAAAATAGAGTGAAACAGAGCACAAAGGTTGGGTTTTGAATATGTGAGAGAGTTAACAATAAATACAGACAGCAAACACTTGAATTCTCTTGCTCAGAATAATTGAATTTCGAATTCAAGGGTGTAGGAATCTCAATCGTTTTTGTACGGTTTAATCTCTGGAAGTGGAATATCTCCTCTAACTGTAGATCTTGAGTAACCCGATGACCTCTCGTTTTCTAAAAGAAAAATTTTATATCTGGTTGCTAGCTGGACCTAGGTCTGTTTCACCATCTTCTCTATCGATGCACTGTATTACATCCGGGTCTGACCCCTCTGGACCCCTATGTTAAGGAGGTTGCGTTAATGGCCATGTTACGATTGCGCACGGCTGGTGTAAACCCCGAAGTAGGAATGGGTCAATTGAGGCTGGGCCTATGGCGAGAAGAGCTTACTGCGCAACCTCTGCTGCAGGCAACCAGTGATGCAACTGAACCCAGGTTTGTGTTTAATAAACCCTACAAAATACAAACTAAGCAGAACACAGAGTCAGATGCTACAAATGTAATACGCATATATACAGACGGCTCAAACACTTAAGAAGGCTTAGGATGAAGAGTGCACTCCAGATCACTAAGCCTAAGGATTGAGTGGGGAATGAGAAGAAATACCAGCGTGTTACAAACAGAACTGGCTGGTATCTCAATCGCCACAAAAGAAATAAGCAGAGAAAGAATATCAGGCAGGAACATAATAATCTGCACTGGCAGCAGACAAGCCCTATTAGCCTTGAACAGACAACGTGTAACCTCAGGGCTAGTACTTGAGTGTCACCAAGATTTAGCCAAAGCCTCGGTAGATAATAACATTATCCTGAGGTGAGTTGAAGGGTACGACGGGAGTAAAGGTAATCGCATTGCCGACTCTTTAGCCAAAGAAGCGGCTGGACCAAGAATTTCAGGACCCAGTGGCACCTACGGCCTGATGAGTTCGACAATTGCAGAACTAGCCAAATGTTACACCCATGCTCAATCCCTAAAGAGATGGGATGAAATCAATGGATGCAATCTTGCCAGCATCACCTTGGGCGACCCTGGGAATCTGGCGCCAAAGAAATATCTGGCGATGACCAGGAAAAATCTACGCTCATCAGTAGGATTTTTTGACTGGCTTCTGTCAACTAAGGAAACACCTCCATAATATGGGGCTAGTGGACACACCTCTATGCAGGATGTGTGAATAGGAAAATGAGACTGTCCTATGCGAGTGCCCGGAGTTATCGTCAATAAGAGAGTGTGTGTTCGGCGAGTCTTGACCTACACCTGCCGGTATATAGATCTCTCCCAGTGACCTGTCCACCTTTCTGGAAGGGACAGGAAGGACGATGACCTAGGAGGACAACTCCTCTGGAGGATGTACAATGGGTCACATGTAGCCTAAGTGCTGTGGGCTTACACTCACCCTCCCTACTCTACAGATACAGATACAGTGTATTACATCATCTGAAGAATATTTTCAATCTTCTGTTCGTAGAGATCGGTATCTACCACCGTGTGTGTGAATATTCAGGATTTCAAATGAAATCATTACAATTATGCTGACTCTATGAAACTATGAAACTATATTCAGGTCTCCGCAAATGATAACTTCCGCATATGTTTCAATCACTTCATTAAGAAATGATATTGAAAACACATTTCTAGATCTCCACATAGCAAGCCCAGCAACGAAGAAAATTTGTTTATTCAAGAAACATTTTATTGTGAGATCTCAACTACATGGTTTCACAAAAACACAATATCTTCTTGATTTACAGAATTAAAAATGCTATTTTGGATAAATATCGCCACACCAAAACGGGTGTTGAAATTTTTTGAATAACTCGTTATCAAATGATAATTATGTAATCCAATTGATGATATTTTTCAATACATTTTTTATTTTAGGGCACCGAAACAACTGCATCTTCAATCTGCTGTTTGTTCACAATGTTGGGAATGTATCCTGATATCCAGGTAAAATAATACGTGAAGTCAGTTACAGTTTGCAATATTAATGAACAACAATTTATATGTTTTTACTATATAACACAGTTGCTATTTTTTGCTCGAAGATAAAATACAAGCACTACAGAAAAAACCGCTTTAAGAGCGGTTCCTGTGTGAAAGTAGCGATTCACGTTGGATTTAAATTGCTGGGGATTAAATTCATTTGGAAAAATGTTCTCACGAACTTTATTCCGAATGGAAGACTTCTTAAATAGTGAAGTTCGATGTGTGCTGAGTTGAACTTCAAAACTATGAGCAGTCACAGTCCGTCGCGTATTTCTGATATGTGTCGAAGTCACTTGAACACCTCCCGTGAAAGTATCTATGAAAGAGTGACAAATCTCCAACCTTTTCTCGACTACCAAGGTTACAAGTGATGTTCGTGTCAGGCGGATGGCTCTTTTCTGAATGGAGCTTCAGCAGCTTCAGGGTATGCTTAGGGACGGAGCTCCGTACATGAGAACAATACTCCAAAGAAGGTCTCATCTGAACTTAATAAAGCATTGCAATTTTTCTGGGTCGAAACAGTGTTTCAAGCTTTTGAGAAGCAGCCTTTGCAATTTCAACGAAATGATTGTACCAGGACCTATTATTGTCCATTTTAATATCCAAGGAACATATCGAAGTATATAAAAAGCGAAATTGTCTGTCCTGACATCATTATGTTCGATTCGGAGACATTTATCTTTTTGGAGAAAACCCATACCTACATTTTCGTGGCATTAAATTTAACCAATTTTACTTTTACCCCAATTCGAATTCACCACTAGATCCTCATTAAAATATGCAACCTCCTGCTGCCGGTGAAGATGTGTATCCGCAGTCGATGTCCTGGAATCCAAATGGAATGGCGAGGCAAGTGTGCTGTTGTCAGCAAAGCAATATATTGGATTCTTGGTTTTCCACACTCAGTCGTTGATATACAAAAAAAGGGGGTGGAGACAATATGGATCCCTGGGAAAAACCAGCGTTGATGTAAAAGTATTCGAGAGATATCCATCGACGTCCACTCGCAGGGAACGCTCTTTCAGGAAGGTGGAGAGCTATACACAAAAATGATCCGACATGCATCGAAGTTTGGCCAGCAAACCCTCGTGTCACACACGGTCAAAGGACTTAGAAATATCAAACGCAACAGCTCTTGACTTTCCATGTTTCTCGATTGCGTTATTCCAAGTATGGGTGACATAAGATAGAAGGTCGCCTGTTGATCCCTAGGGATCCCTGGGGAACATCAGCCTTGATGGTAAAATTATTCGAGGGATATCCATCGACGACCACTTGCAGGGAACGCTCTTTCAGGAAGTTGGAGAGCCATACACAAAAATGATCCGACATGCTATAGCATCGAAGTTTGGCCAGCAAACCCTCGTGTCACACACTGTCAAAGGACTTAGAAATATCAAACGCAATCGCTCTTGACTTTCCATGTTTCTCGATTGCGTTATTCCGAATATGGATGAAATACGATAGAAGGTCGCCTGTTGATCCCTAGGGATCCCTGGGGAACATCAGCCTTGATGGTAAAATTAATCGAGGGATATCGATCGACGACCACTTGCAGGGAACGCTCTTTCAGGAAGGTGGAGAGCCATACACAAAAATGATCCGACATGCCATAGCATCGAAGTTTGGCCAGCAAACCCTCGTGTCACCCACGGTCAAAGGACTTAGAAATATCAAACGCAACAGCTCTTGACTTTCCATGTTTCTCGATTGCGTTATTCCAAGTATGGGTGACATAAGATAGAAGGTCGCCTGTTGATCCCTAGGGATCCCTGGGGAACATCAGCCTTGATGGTAAAATTATTCGTGGGATATCCATCGACGGCCACTTGCAGGGAACGCTCTTTCAGGAAGGTAGAGAGCCATACACAAAAATGATCCAACATGCCATAGCATCGAAGTTTGGCCAGCAAATCCTCGTGTCACACACGGTCAAAGGACTTAGAAATATCAAACGCAACAGCTCTTGACTTTCCATGTTTCTCGATTGCGTTATTCCAAGTATGGGTGACATAAGATAGAAGGTCGCCTGTTGAAACCAGGGGGTCCCTGGGGAACATCAGCCTTGATGGTAAAATTATTCGAGGGATATCCATCGACGACCACTTGCAGGGAACGCTCTTTCAGGAAGGTGGAGAGCCATACAAAAAATTATCCGACATGCCATAGCATCGAAGTTTGGCCAACAAACCCTCGTGTCACACACGGTCAAAGGACTTAATAATATCAAACGCAACAGCTCTTGACTTTCAATATTTCTCGATTGCGTTATTCCAAGTATGGATGACATACGATAGAAGGTGTTGATCTTTGTTACCGAAAGCCATATTGATGATCGCTCAAAATGTTAAAACCTTTCTCCATGATTCTTGTTACCACTGATAGCAAAGCAACTGGTTTATGGTTATTTGGTAATCAACAATATAATATGCCGTTATCATTATGCCGTGCTCACAAGTTTCGTTTTTTCCCTTGAACGAAAAAGAGATATGACCTTCATAGATGGTTGAAATAGTATCAGGAATGCAGCTAGAAGTTCAGGGTAGTGCTTGTACCAGATCTAGCATGGAATTAGGAAGTAGATATTCGAAAAGACAGAAATAAGATACATTCAAGAATTTGACCTGATTTTGAATTTGTAAACATGAAATATATTGAAACACACTTCAGGATGATAGTCCACATGAAAACAATTGATGAATATATCGATTACTGATCCAACCAGCACTCGAAACTAGTCTTAGAGAACTAAAGGCAAGGTTGATTTGTAGTTTCATATTTCAAGTCCGACTCTGGCAATTCTAATATTCCAGTGTACGGAATATCAGACTCATTCCTAATTTGAAGTGAAAATTTGTGATTATTCAGGAAACATGTGGCAATAACTGTTGAACACTCTTGAAAAGCAATTTTGCGAGAAAAATGTTGCAAGTGATGTCCCGTATACAGGATATACTACCAATCACATTTTGTCTGCTAATTGAGTAACAGATTGATTTCAAATATGATGTTAACAAATTTATGGACAGTGGTAGACACCTATGAGCCACTTAGGTAATTCCCCAAGTCAAAAACTCATCAAAGAGGACCACGGTTACTGTATGGTGGTCAGCAACTGGTGAAGCAATCAATCGAATGTATCTATGATGTCGCTTTGAAACACTGAATAGGAAGTTCATTTTAGACTTCCTTATTCAAATTACCCATGTACTTTGACTATAATTTTGAGATTCGATTTTGTTATTGAATCAGATGTTATTTTATGTTCTCTATGTGGAATCAATAAAGGCACTTTAGTCTTGTTGAATACTGTAATGACCTCTTACATTCTGAATATAGATTAAACATTACATTAGTCTATGACATGTATCACATAAGTAATCACAGTTTTAGGCTAGGTTAGGTCCAATTGTGAGTGGGTCCATTCGACCCTCCGCCGCAACCCGCAGCTTCTTAACGAAGCCGATCAGTTTGTATGGTGAGTGGTTTTTCAGTTCAGATGGTAAGGGTACGGCTCTGCCGAACTCTAAAAATTTGATCCGGTCCCCAGCAGGACAGGTACAAAGTATATGCTCTGCTGTTTCATCGTAAATGAGGTGCAAGATTTTCACCTTGATACCCGCGACAACCTTCCCATATGAGGGTTTTTGCATGTCAGCTACACTGACGATGCCTCAGATTCAACCCTGTAGGGCTTTTTTGCCTCTGGTTTTGCTGAATCATCACTTGAGCGCAAACGTTTGCTAACCTGCTCATGGGGGTTCTATTCCTCCACCTGGGACAGATTCTGCGTACGCCGCTCAATAATTTGGTGCAAGGCGGTTTCATAAGGTACCCCGCTCTTGAGGAGATGGCTCAGTCGTTTCCTGGCTGCACCACCAAACCATTTTTTTAGGTTCAGTTATTGGATCAGGAGTTGGAGAGTTGAGAACCTCTCGCTCTTGATCTAAATTTACAGGGACGTCAGTTGGAGTCGGAAACTCGACATCCATCTCCTCTGTAGACTCAACGTCAGAAAGAATTTTTAGGATTATTCTGTCCATAAAAGTCCCACAATTAGCTAAAGAAAGAAGGTCAATCACGGCAGAGCCCCGCATTACCGTGACAAGGCGATGCTACGACGAGAGGGCGCCAGGTATCTCGAAGGTTCCGTAGAGACAGCTGATAGGCTCAGTGTCATTCATCCTCTCGGCACGGATACATACACCTCAGGATTAAGCCATTGTTGGGATGCCATTCAGTTAGGAAGTAATAGAACCACAAGTGATTCTGTCATTCCCGTATCCAGCGGGATACGGTTTCAAAAGAGTTATTTGTAAAGAAATCCAAACTCTGACATTCTAAGAGACAATTGTTCCTTTTAATTTTCCATAAAATTCAATTCAAAACATAATAACGCAAAAACATAATTCACTTCTGAAAGCTACATAAGTTTCTATTTTGTTGTGTCAAATATTATAAACGCATGTTTACATAAAGATGATTCATCGCTGCAAATGCAGTTTTACTGGTTTCATTGATTTCAGTAAAATGGAACTGAATCATCTGGATAAGTACGATCAGAATTGGCCCCAATTATGAAGGAAATAATCAACGAATCCTTTGAATCTGGTATCTTCCCTACTGACTGTAAAATTGCATGAGTTTCTCCTATATTCAAATCCGGTAGCAAAAGTGATATGAATAATTATAGGCCCATTTCGGTTCTCCCTTTATTTTCGAAAATTATCGAAAAGGTCATGAATAATAGGTTGATAGATTATTTAGAGTCAGGTCAATATGGATTTCGCATATCGAGTGATACTGAGTCTGCAGCAATGGATGTCATTTCTAATATTCAACAACAATTAGATAGAGATATGAGGTGGTCTATTATCTTTCGATTTGCGAAAGGCATTTGGCACAGTCAATCATAATATTTTATTAAAAAAATTGAATAGTATTGGTATTCGAGGAATTATTCATAGATGGTTTGAAAATTATTTATCTTACAGAAAACAGTTTGTGTGTCTAAGGAAAAATGCCAGTTCATTGAAAACTATCACCTGTGGTGTTCCACAAGGGTCTATTTTGGGTCCAGTTTTATTTTTGATTTACATCAATTCTGTTTCAAAATTATTGTTGAAAGGAAATATTAAGTTATACGCGGATGACACAACATTGCTTTATTTTTCTAGTGATACTAAAGAAGTTTACAATAACATGAAAAATGACATTATATTGCTAACCTCTTGGTTAAATTATCATAAATTAAGTTTGAATTATGAAAAGTCTTCTTTAATGTTGATAACTAATAACAAAATCACAAAGAGAATTTGACTGTTAACAACAAAATGATTAAATATTGTCAAAACACAAAATTTTCAGCACTATACATTGATGAAAGTCTGTTGGAATACTCATATTGAAATGTTAAAAAAGAAAATCGGACCAATTTTAGGAATATCATTTAGGATTAGAAATTTTATTCGATTGAAATATCTCAAATGTATTTCTGTTTGGTATATTCAAATCTACAATATTCAATTCCAATCTGAGAAACAGCTAATTTATCAATAATAAATCCTCTCAAGAGACTGCAAAATTGTTAGAAAAAATCACAAACATTCAAATTTGGAATTCAATCAAATAAATACCATCCATGACTATAATACAAGACAAGCAAAAAAACTACTAGTTGAATCATATCGCTCAAAATTTGGGGAGAAATCAATATTTCATTTAGGAGTTGAAATATGTAATAATCTTCCAGAGAAACTAAAAATGAATCAAAAAACAAAATTCAAATCGGATTAAAAAAAGTTTCTGCTTTCTTCCTCTAATTGAAATTCTGATCCCCATATTAATTTTTTTTGTTTTTGATAACCATAATGATACAAAAATGTATATATTTATATATTTATGTGTGTGTATATGTTAATATGTATGTATATATGTATATTTGTGTTTGTATTTATGTGCTGTATATGTAACTGATATTTAATATTGAAATAATGTATTTAATCATTATTTTAAATTTTATCCCTGTTATGAACATTCTTTTTTCTTGGGATTAATAAAGAATATTATTATTATTATTATTATTTACTTTTGCAGCAAAAGGTATATGAGGAAGTTATTGATATACTAGGCCCCGATCGTACAGTTGTTGCGTCAGACTTAGCCGAACTGAAATATACAGAGAGAGTGATCAAAGAGAATTTGAGGCTTTTTCCTATAGCAGCTATCTTTGCGAGATCGATCGAGGAAGATATAGATATTGGTGAGTATATTTATACTCGCAGATTAAAAACGTTTAGACAATGTTAACTGATTTGAATCAAGTGTTTTGTATATTTATTACCATACGCTTAGTAGAATACAATAATGGAAAACCTGCTATTCATAACATATACAATGTTGAGAAAAAGTGTAAACTTTCACGGTTACATATAACTATGAG
Source organism: Leptinotarsa decemlineata (assembly GCF_025532065.1). Lineage (NCBI taxonomy): Eukaryota > Metazoa > Arthropoda > Insecta > Coleoptera > Chrysomelidae > Leptinotarsa > Leptinotarsa decemlineata. The sequence continues at coordinate 2,359,018 of NW_027412547.1, forward strand.
TAATTTTCCAAGTTTTCAACCGTAATCTGCTGGTTTCATGCCTGTCGTTTCGTTTACGACTGCGGCTGATATTATCAAAGCGATGATATAACGGACGATGATTTGTGGTTGTTCTCAAACTTCGACAAGAGCCCAATTCATCTGAAAACCTGAAAATCATTCAAATAACCTCTGGCGTGAAATCTGTTATTCCGTTAACCAGCTGGTCAAAGTCAACTGGTAACAGCGGAGCTGATTTCAAGCGGGAAATACAACTGAGGAACGTGAATTCAAAAGTAATTACAAAAAATTCTATCAGTGAAGAAGCTTTCCTGCCCTATGAAGAATGTTGCGAACTGTGTTGAGACAGTTCTGGAAGAACACAGTGTGAAATCAAGAACCAGGCCAACTTAAACCATCAGAAAGAGTCTGAGGTTAGCTAAAGCCCAACAAGGGTGACCTCGAAGCATATGTATGTATATATATATATATATATATATATATATATATATATATATATATATATATATATATATATATATATATATATATATATATATATATATATATATATATATAAGAGTTGTCCTCTCAGGTCATCGTCCATCCTGTGGTGGACAGGTCACTAGGTCTACACTAGGTCACTAGGTGTAGGCCAAGACTCGCCGAACACACACTCTCTTTGGCAACCTTGATATATCTCACGACAGCAGCGACATTACTTCAACCTTCCTGGGGTTCCCATAGTGAAGGTGTTCCATTGAAGGCGCTTTCCTGCAGAGGTAGCCGGTTGACCCGCCGCAGGAAGTGCCCTTGCTGTTGGAGGTGGAGTGGGGGAGGAGGAGGGTGCACTTTTAGTTGCTACCACTACTGCCTCTTTTGCTCTCTTTCTCCTTTTGTCCTCAGCGCCACAAAAACGCCGCCTTTGTATTACATCACGAGGTGATCTGCTATGTTCAACCTTATTCCGAGCGATAGATTGAGGAGGACATTTCTGTTCATCCCCAGCCACCGCCATAGATTGAGGTGAGCACTTCTGTCCAGCCTTGGGATTGGTTTTTGTTGTGTCTATTTGTTTGTTTCATATATGTGTGTTCCCACGAGTGGCCAGAGAAGAGTTGGTCACCTCTGGCAAAGTCCCGCATTACCAGAGGAAGGCTGATTACAATGAGCTTTCGCCCGGTTCCCCAAGGGGATAATTCGTAACCGCATATCACCCTGCGGCCATTCAGCTGTCGGTAATTTTCCTCACACTTAAGCTTGGGTAGGCTGGTAGACGATGGACTGTTTTGCAAAGGCTTTTGGGGAGTTTTAGTTCCCCTCACCCTACTTATTTCTGCCACTGACCAGGAGTCCGGTACCCCGTCCGTAAGGCCACATATTGGCTTCCCGGACAGGGCCCCAGTCCCCTGGCCGTTTCCCTATCCGCCATCTGGAGACGCCCCCAATAGGTAGCCCAACCCACGCAGACTTCGAGGGTTTAGCACATTCCTTGCAATTGTGAATCGATCTACATCAGAACTTCGAAGAGAAATGAGATTGCCCTGCTCTCTGAACCCAAGATAGAATATGAATCAGCGAACCATGTACCTAGAGAAGATACGCATATTCAACCTCATCGTTATTTGCTACATATCTACCTTGTAACTTTAATAACAAAATTGAGAACTTGAAATTCACGGCTGCTGTCCTAACCTCACTTGGACACATATTCTCGCCAGAATACTCGATCTGAGTAGATTTCTTTTGGATCATATAGGATCATACAGGGCGGATCAAAAAATGAGGTTAAGACATCTTTGGAGATGATAATTATTGATGGGAAGTATTCCATACAATTGAAACTAACTGATGAATGAATTATAACCAATTTATGGACTATATGAAGAACTTCGTACCTTCTTCAAACATAAAAATGATAAGGAATAATACCACCGTGTTTCTTAAAAATATACTATAATATACTATACTAAATTGAAATTACTTTTCACAGGGGATGCAATCTTACCAGCAGGAAGTTCTGTTGCCTTTAACACCGTCCACATTCATCGCAATCCTGAATACTGGGTGGATCCACTAAAATTTGACCCGGATAGATTTTCACCAGAAGAAGTTGCCAAACGACATCCATGCACATATATTCCATTTTCGTACGGACCTAGGAACTGCATAGGTACTGGAATTTTTATTTGATGATTTGGTCTTTGAAATTTTGGTGAAAGATGAATTCAAAACTAGAGATATTTCAATTTCTGGAAATGTATCCCAAGTAATTATTTTTTGAACCCACTATGTTTTGAAGTTAGTTACCTCTGAGAAAGAAGTGAATTCTTATGATCCTACTCAACTGCAACTAAAGACCCCCTCTTTATGCAGAAGGCTGAACTCAAGTTCTTTTCGGAACTGACTTGATATTCAAAATTTGATGTAGAAAAATACGCATCTGGTGACAGCAGCTGCCAAATTGATTTGATAAAAAAAGTCGACAATAAGGAGAGGGCACAAAAGGGATTTGGCAAAATCATATTTTTCTTTAATTTAATTACAGATAAACTTGAAAGACGTAGTATTACAGTGGTGACTACGACGGGATTTTATACATATTAAGTTGTTACTACAGGTGGTGACAATAGCTGGGATCATAACAAAGCGGTGACCGGATTATTTCACTGGTGGCCCAGTAAAAGTCCAGTCATTACAGCGTTTCAAAAATCAAATGCCTTTTTCAAATTTGGTGCCATACGTATCAGTTTCGTTTCGCCAGGTTCGATGACGACTTGTCCCGTTTCATCATGCCTCCTTTCCTCTCGTTTAATGTCTTATCTTATCTTTATTATCAACTGTGAAGTTTCTACATTGTATGCACCCCAAAACCCCCAATTTGTTTTCAGAATACATTAAAATCTGAGTATTTTTCAGGTTGGAAATATGCCATTGCCAACATCAAAACGATAATTTCAACTGTCATCAGACGGTACAGGATTTTCACTGAATACAAATCCATAGAGGAGATAGACTTGAAAATAAACCTACTGCTGAGGATGAAGGATGGACCAAAAGTGTGGTTAGAATATAGAGGACAAGAGAACTGAAAATGATTTTCGTAGGACTGGAAAATATTATACCAACAGGTGGTAACACTTTTAGTCACCATCTACTTTTGCAGCTTCAGGAAGATATTGGTATCACAGGAATCTGCTTGCAGCTCTTCAAAAAAGTTATTTTAACAATAGAACTCAGTCTGTTAATGTTGATAGTGTACTCAGTGACGTGAAGCTGATTGATTATGGAGTACCACAAGGTACAGTTCTAGGGCCTATGTTTGTTTGAAGGTGATTCGTTATTATAAACTTATTATGGATGTCTGAATTGTAACCAATACATAAATGAATATACAAAATATATTGAATAACAAGAGCTCTATCGATTCTTCAATACCTTGTCTCGTAAAAATCAATTAGAAGGTCTTGGAAACCAATCTCATATTATGATATAGGTACCAATCCAATCCATCCAACCACTCCTGTATGGTCCTTTCTTTTCCTCGATTGACATTGTGAGCGAAACTGTTCTTTTTCACTTACTCGAAGGCACGCTTGTGGACTAAACTTCGAATCAACCCGAAAAGTGTACTTCCTGATAGTTTTGAATACCCAACTGAATGTCTCCTAATGCTAGGGGAAAATGTCATTTCAAACTTTCCAATGCCTTCAGTATTGGGTGCTAAGTATTTGATGCTTACAGGCTGTTGGTAATAGTCCTTCCATTTTCTTCAGCTCGATTGCTCGAAGTGCTTTCTTCATGTCATCGAGACCCTAAATTACGAAGCATACCATCTAAAAAGAAAAGTTTTATGAAATTATCATAAGAAGACCACCCTAGCGATGTGTAAAGTTGGAGCTCCACTGACAAGAGCTAGTAGAGAAGAAAAACCTATGAATGAACGGACATAGGTATGTCATTTTGCCCAGAGTATTGATCTGTTATTTTTCTCAACAGAATGTTGAAATGATAATACATTAACAATTTTAATAGAAAAACTGTTGTCCGTATCAAAACTGAGTGAAATCACAATTCAATACAAAAAATGAGAAAACAGTTTATGTTTGTTACCGCTTTTATTTGTAACTAACATTACTGCATTTGTTTGAAAGTGGTTGACAATGTTTCGTGGGGTGTATTTCATAAGTTCGGACTTCCATTGTGTAATATAATATAAATTGATTTGAAATCTCTGAAAAAAAAATTAAAAAGATAAAATAACAATTTTATTAAACAGAAAACTGAAATGACAAAGAAATAACATACAAGCAACAACCAAAAAAAAATTGAAATATTATTAAAAGCTGAAAATTAAAAACTATTATTAACAACTCTGACCATTGGAGAAGCCCACAAGAACCCCCGAGTCTGGTTGAGATACGTAGACAACACCTTCATAATATGGATCCATGGGAATGCAGAACTAGACACTTTCCTGAAGCACATCAATAACATAAGTCGTTCCATCACTTCCACAATGAAGAAGGAAGTCCACAAAAAATTGCCTTTTTAAGACGTTTTGGTGAAGACAACCGACACTAAATGGGAAAGAAACATCTGTGTATCGAAAACCCACTCACACAGGACAGTATCCAAACCAGAAATCCAACCACCATCAATCGAATAAGAGAGGAATCATCAAGACTCTACTAGACCGTGCTTTTGGGCTCTGTAATACAAAGGAAGGTATCGAAAAGGAACTAGGCATCATCAAAAATGACCTTCAACGAAATTGTTACTCCAGAGTGATGGTAGAACAAGCTTTAGGAACAAGAAAGAGAAGCCGCCACAACCAGTACTTGTACTTTCCTACATCAGAGGATTATTGGAAAGGATAAGAAGGATTGGGTCCAAGTACAACATCAGGACCTGCTTCAGATCTGGGAACACTATCCGTGGCAGCCTCACGAAAACCAGGCCACCAAACGCGGACTGAGATTCCAAGAATTGCATTTACCGGATACCTTGCGAGTGCGGAGAATCATACATCGGTGAAACTAAGAGGTCATTCGAAGTTCGCATTGCTGAGTACAAGAAACACACATTGCGAGGAGAAACCAGCAAATCCGGAATAGCAGAGCATGTTTGGACTCATCAACATAATATCAAGTGGGCTCAAGCTGAAATCATCCACAAAGAAGAACACTGGTTCAGGAGAAAATTCAAAGAAGCCGCGTATATGTTGTCTAAGGACGCATTTAGTTAAGCTAGCGTAGAGATACGTAACATATGAAAACCTCTAATCGAGCGAAAAACGACCAACTCCCGCCAAACGGTCACCCCCCGCTAAATCCAATGAAGCGGAGAGAGGGAAAAGGGGATGGGTGAAAGCACTCGAATGACCTATAAATAGTCAGATCTCGGAGGAATAAGTCCAGTTATCACCCGAAAACGATTGTGGATACTAACAATCGAAACGTCGTGACGTAACTTGGTTTGGAATCTTTTAATTTTCATTTTTTAATTTTTTGTTAATACTAGATTTCAATTTTCAGCTTTTATTGTTATTTCTATTTTTTATTTTTTTTTGTTGGTTGTTGCTTGTATGTTATTTCTTTGTTATTTCAGTTTTTTGTTTGATAAAATTGTTATTTTACCTATTTAATTTTTTTTTCAGGGATTTCAAATCAATTTATATTATATTAGACAATGGAAGTCCGAACTGATGAAATGAACATTACTGCAGTACATTCAATACATAAGTTCGAAGTTGAAACTGCAGTAACGATAGTTACAAATAAAAGTGATAAAAAACATAGAAAGTTTCATTTCTCATTTTTCATGATGATTTCCTACCACATAGTAACAGATACATCCATCAATTTACATTCATACTGATTTATAGCTCGTCAAAACAGTTTTGACGAGCTATAGTCTTCCTAGTTACTAGGAACAGACTAGAGAATTCTATCTCTCTCTCTCTCTGTCTCATACACAGTCTCCTAAAGAACGCGCATCTAGAAAGCGGGACGAAATTCGAAACTCACTATATGACGAAAAAGTCATGTTACCCTGGCACGACTGAGGCAATGGCGCTAGAAACGTCACAGGGTTAGAAATATGGCTAACTTCACGTGGTATGATGTCAAACGCCGCGCTGAAGCCCGCTAGTTTCGAAAATAGCCGTATTTCTCCTACAATTTTCAAAATATTCAACAACATTGAATTTTATATTCATATACTGACCAAGCTCATCCTCAGTTCAATCAGGTTAGAGCCTAGCTCCTTTATCGTTTTAGCTGATTTTTATCAGAGAGTCAAGTGGGTTCATGACTAGGATGATGGCGTTATGAAAGTCCTCAGATATCAGTACCGCCCTTCACGGGGTACCCCTACCAGGCTGGGGTGGGATGGATGAGGAAATTGTTCATCCGTTGACGGGGGACATGAGGGCTTCATTCGACAGAATGTCGGGGCCTTCTATATCGGGAGAGGTCATCTACAGCATAATCTATAGCTTCTAGACGTGCCGATTCCTCGACTGAGTGGACTGCTTAATGAAAGGCAGCTGCAAATTTCTGCGGATGGCTTCATTCCGCACGAACCACGAAGTATTCACAATCATCCGTATCTCCAGGATAGAGATGTTGGACGGTTCTGCTTGTCCCCAGACGCCTGAAGCATATATGATGATAGGCTTGGACATCGTGTTGTAGATGGTAATTTCGTTTTTAGAGCTCATTTTTTATCTTCTGTTGATCAGAAGGTACATACTAGCTATCCGTCCCTCGATCTTTGATTTAACGTACATAATGTGCGGGTTCCAGATGAGGCTACGGTCTATTAGAAGACCGAAGTTCTTTACCCGCGCCTGCCAGTCGATCTCCCTTCCAGGTATCCTCACTTTTCTGGCCGGAGAAGATGTCGTCCTCCCCATGGTTATCGCCTGAGTCTTTTTCGGGTTCACTCGGATCTTCCATTCAAAGTACCAGCGCTCCCAACCCATGAAAGATGAGAGAGCCGTGTCGTCGGCGTATAAAGATATCTTCACAAGCTCAGACCTCGGAAGGTTGCTGGTGTAAAGTGAGTACAGCGTGGGAGAGAGCACGGCCCCTATGGCACTCCAGCGATCATCTCTCTGTTGTCAGACAGAGAGCCCTATACTCTAACCGGAAATGTTCTGTCTTTCAGGAAGATCCCAATCCACCGGATCAGGCCCCGAAGCAGGTCGAACGCACGACGACATGAACTTTTCGATTGTGGTTTAGCTCTGCGATGGTGTTTTCGACCAGTCTCAGTGCCTGTAGCTCAGTGGAGTGTTCTCTCCTGAAGCCGAATTGTTCGTCAGGCAGAACATTTCGGTTCTCAACTTCTTCGTTGAGTCTTTGTAGAACGACTCTTTCAGCCAGCTCAGCCGCCGACGAGAGCAGACTGATCGGACGATAGTTCTGTGGGAACAGCAGGTTCTGACCCTCTTTTGGGATCATGACGACGATCGCATGCTTCCACCTTCTGGAGAAGTATCTAAGGGTCAACGATCTGTTAATGATATGTAGTAGGTTTTCGATACAGTTTTCCGGAAGCCTCTTCAACAACCTATTGGTTTTGGAATCGACCTCCGGAGCTTTCTTGGCCTTTGCTGCCCTGATATAACCTTTCAGCTCTTCCACAGAAGCCGGGCGGATGTTATCATCGTCATCTTCCCTGAGGATGCGGTGAACCCGATCTTCCAGCAGAATATCGCGCTCAATGTCGTCATTGTCATCATTGTCGTCAACGTTAAGTTGAAAGTGACGTTCCATCAAGTCGGCAAAGGCCAACGCTTTGTTGGCGGGGGAGTAGCACACTCCGCGCTCTCCGTGAGTGGGTGAGGAAGCAGTCTTCATCCCTTTGAGTCTGCGGGTGAATCGTCAAAGCTCGTTATCCCCAGACTCAAAGGATTCCAAGAGCTCCTCCCACCTTTCGTTCCGGTGATCAATGATGGTCTGTTTGACTTGATTGGCCATCCTACTTGCTGCAATTTTATCTCTTGGGAAAAGAGTTCGTTGATAGAGCCTTCTCAAGCGATTTCTCTTTCGTATCAAGGCTTTGATAAGAAACTCATGTGTAGCTCTTCAGCGGACACTCTCCCTGGAGATGGCCGATCGAAACGCGTCATTTCATATACTAAATCAGGTGAATAACTAGTATATTTGGCATTTTTTTTATAGGAAAAGCTATTCAGTATTGAAGTTCAGCAAAAAACCTTCCTCTTTAAACTTTTGAGAAAATTGGTGAACTAATAGCATTCTAGAAAAAGTGAAGTGAAACTAGTGAAAAAACTTGAATTTTTAGTTGAACCATAAGTACATATTTCGGCATAGTGTACCGCCATATTGCCATAGCAGACGTTGGATACATGAAAACACTAGCTTCAAGTATCTTTGAAGCACATTCTAATAAGATTCTTGAGATAATGGCATTGAAGGCATAGGAAATATCATTTCTTCTTGTAAAACCTTGAACTTTCGTGGTCAAAAAAATATTCCAGTGCCAAGAAAATGCATTACATTGTTGCTGGCGGAATACAATTTCGCATTCATTCATTATTGCAGAACAAATGCAAGGCTAACCAGTAATTTTTTTCGATTCGAAGAACTTCGATATACTTTGATACTTTTTCCTTTCACGAGCTCATTAGGGATTTTATCTTTATTATGGAATATAGCAGATATGATTCTTGTGTTTATTTACATATATTCCAATTTTAATTTTTTTTTGTTCCAGAAACATAATTATTTGAAGCAAGTATAGACTGATATACCTGAGTATTTACAGTCAGTTGATAAGATATAATATTCCTACAGAATGTTCTTCGATACTGGATGTCCAAATAAACAGGTTGAGATCATTACAGTTTGAAATAGAACATAACGGGTTTCCAAATGATTTTGTACTACAGAGTCCAATTTGGAATCCCTCAAAGTCCATGAATTATTAAAATCCTTAGAGAAAAGCCTTTCTCATTTTTTCGGCGAAAGATTCATATAGATAGTAACAATTCCTTTGAAAACTATGGCCATTTTTGTGAAAAAAGATACCTTGTTTATCAAATACTTATGACTGACTGAAAAAATAATTGAAAAACAACTTCAGCTGACACTTCGCCCATTCGTATATACAAATAAGATATCCTTTATCTCTTGTGAAGAATGAAGTCGATTATTATTATTATTATCATTAAATGAGTGCACCAATACACAATAACTATATCCATTTGAAAATATGAATACAACAATTATCATCAGTCTTTATTGACACTTCTAAATATAACCTCAGTCTTCGTAAAAAACGCATACAGTTACCACTGAAAAGCTTTTCAAAACAACGCAACGGGTTTTGATACGGGTTTTTCAAATAGATAGAGTGTTCCAAGAGGAAGATTTATATACAGTGTGACCCATTTTTAATGGAAACGCCCCCCTAAAATTTGAAGTTGTAAACCGATTTCAATATTATTTTTTTGAAATGTCAAGTACTAAAAGGTCTACCTTGGGACAAAATTTGAAATGTTTATTAAAGTTTCAGGGCATACTACAATATTTTTTCTTAGTAGAAAATCGGGATTTTTTATTAACGATTTTTTTATTGAAAAAATCACTACGCTACTGGATTCAAAGTGCCTCTAAACAGGTGTGACCAAAATTTCATGAGAAAATATTCATTATTAACAAAGGTATAACAACTCAAAAATTCGAAAACTCACACAGTCACAGTCACAAAAACACCCAATATCAATAGATATAGCCATGAGAATATTTTTTTTCTACGAAAAAATCGCTAATAAAAAATCCGATTTTCGACTAAGAAAAAATATCGTAGTATGCCCCGAAAATTTAAAAAACATTTCAAATTGTGTCCCAAGGTAGACCTTTTAGTGCTTGACATTTAAAAAAAATATATTAAAATCGATTTACAAATTCAAATTTTAGGGGGGTGTTTCCATTAAAAATGGATCACACTGTATATATGTATAACATGAATAATATTGTACAGAAACACTGATAATTAATTTTAGAGGTTTCTAATGTGATGTAAATAAATAAATTTTTTGCGCTTACATTGCAAACGCTGGCTGAACCCTACGAGATAAATCAAAACATGTACCATAGGTCTAGGTAAACAAAAAGTCCGCGATGGTATATATCTATCTTTCAGGGATAACCCACAATGAAAATTTTTTATCCTCGAGAAATAGTGGCTTATTTACGAAACGATAAGCAATACAGCATTGATCCTTTTCCTTACGAAGACGTCATCTATGGAATCGACAGAAATCTCAAATTTTGCTCGTTCAAAAAAAACAAGTGTGCCTTGTGCCAGTGTGTATCATAGTCGAGCCGAATGAAATGATGTTTGTCTTTCTCTGCAGCTATTACTGCAAAATAACTGAATGAAACCAAACCCCAAAAATAAAAAAGAGTCTTGATCCAACACCCCGTAGACAGATAATTTCTTCATTCTGCATCGGGTTTGGATTGGATAATGAAGGGACTTTGCGTAACAACTATCTCAGATTTAATTATTTGCAACGCAAGAATAATAACATTGAATACTGAAACCACACTGCATACGATTCAAAGGTTTCTATTACGTTTCAAGTCGATAAGAAAATAGAAAGGGATCGATTTTTGCCCGTCTAACTGAAAAACCATTATTGTCAATTTCCTGCAGCATGTGCTCGTGAGTGATTCCTTCATTTCAATGAAAAGTGGTGAACTCATAAAAGGTAAAGCTTGTGACTTTTCTAAATCTATATGAACATCAAAGTAATGAATAAAAAAAAAGACGACACGGTAAGTTTCTAAAATATTTTCTGACAACTTTCCAACTTTTCAATATCCATTTTGAAGAATTATTTTGGAGGTTTTTGAGATGAAATTTGTTTTGGTTCTCAAAAATGGAACACCATACCAAATCTTCATTACTTTTTATGTTCACTCTGGTGCATAAAAAAAGCAAACTTGAAATGTCAGCAAATTTTTATCTTGAATATTCTTTGTATTTTCAGCCGATTGTGAAAATTTTTTCAATAAAGAAAAGAAAATTCATTTCGCAATAATTCACATCAAACAGATTTTCCAATAATGCCCGATTTATACATGTTACATACCTCCTCTTCACATTTTTCTGGAGAGAGAGGCTTGATGGACTACATATACAGGGTGTAACTGAATAAGTGTAAAACATTTAGGGAGGTGATTTCTCATCGAAAAAAAGATCTTTTATGTAAAGAATCTTCATTGGAGCATCCCTTTTTGAGATCCAACGCCTCAAAGGAGGTACATGAAATTTGTATAACAATGTTTTTCACGAGCACTAAAAAAGTTACAATATTGAAATTAACCTGACGTTTTGTACTACCAGAAATATACTTGGCCAGAAATTGATTTGGTTTACCCCATTGTTGTAAGGGTTGGAAAACACAACCCCTTAAATTTATTTCCAATGTAACTTTTTGTCTCATTATTTGTTTACCATTTAAAAAATTATTTCCGATAGCCTGTTTCATTCTGAATGAAAAATGTCTCTTGGGTTTTTTGCCCAAAATAAACCAGTTCGCAGCAAAAAATTATTTTATGAACAACTACAGAGATACATCGTCATAAATGCGCTATTAGCGATAATGACAATTAAATTGGTATGACGCTGTCAGTTTGTGAATTTTCGAAATTGAATTTATACTTATTGTGTGTTGTTGTTCTGTTCCTAATTTGTTACTTTAATAATTCACTTGTTATTAAAATGGTGTATACAAATGAGGAAATAGCTGATATGCATTACGTTTACGGTCTGTCGCAGGGGAATGGTTTAGAAGCTTCTAGAAGATATGCTGAAATATTCACATAGAATATTTGCTCGACTTCATCAACAATTACGAGAATATGGTTCATTCCACAAAAGAACGCAGGATTGTGGTCGCCATCGAGAAGTACGAACACCACAGCTTGAGGAAGCAGTACTTAATTTGATTGAAGAACAACCTACTACCAGTACTAGAAAGATTGCTTTCCAGCTAAATGTTGATCATATGACGGTATTTCGAATTTTAAAGGAACAACTCTTATACCCTTACCATCTGCAACGAGTACAGGCACTGTTACCGCAAGACTTTCCGAACCGTCTTGAATTTTGCAATTGGATGCTGGAAATGATTAGAAGAAATTGTGACTTTCTGAAGACCACAGAATTCACAGACGAATGTAGTTTTTCTCGGGACAAGATTATTAATTTTCATAATTACCACATATGGTCTGATGAAAACCGTCACGCTATTGTCGAACATAACCATCAAGAACAGTTTTCTCTTAACGTGTGGTTCGGAGTTATTGGGGATGATTTATTTGGGCCTCATTTTCTACCTCCTCGATTAAATGGTGAGGCATACGTTCAATTTTTAAGAGAAGTGCATCCAGTACCGCTGGAGGAAGTTCCTTTGGGCGTTTTTATGCATGATGGAGCTTCCGCCCATTTTAGTCAAGTAGCACGTCAGCATTTAACTGAAACATATGCAAATCAGTGGATAGGTCTAGGAGGACCACAGAACTGGCCCGCTCGATCCCCGGATCTCAATCCTCTCGATTTCTCTATTTGGGGCCATTTACAGCATTTAGTTTATTGTACTCCTGTTCGTGATGTAGAGGACTTAAGAAACCCCATCATCGATGCGTGCAGGGTAATCAGAGATAATCCAGGAATATTTGAGCGAATACGTGGCTCAGTGCGTCGACGTTTAGACGCATGCGTAATGTCTGAAGGTAGACATATTGAACATTTACTATGATTTCTACATCTTGTGTGTTTTGTTATTAATAAATTAGTTTTGTTTATTACCCTTTAATCGTTTAATGCAGGTACCAACTACAAAATAACAATAAATCCAGTTCGCATTTATGACGATGTATCTCTGTAGTTGTTCGTAAAATATTTTTTTGACGCGAACTGGTTCATTTTAGGCAAAAAACCCAAGAGACATTTTCTGTTTAGAATGAAACAGGTTATCGGAAATAAATTTTCAAATGGTAAACAAATAATTAGACAAAAAGTTACATTGGAAATTAATTTTAGGGGTTGCGTTTTCCACCCCTCACAACCATGGGGTAAACCAAATGAATTACTGGCTAAGTGTCTTTTTGGTAGTACAAAACGTCAGGTTAATTTCAATATTGTAACTTTTTCAGTGCTTGTGAAAAAATTGTACTTTAATTGGGGGTACATAAAATTGTAATTTTATGTAGCCCCTTTAAGGGGCTGTATCTTAACAAGGGATGCTCCAATGAAGTTTCTTTATATGAAAGTTTTTTTTTTCGATGAGGAATCACCTCCTTGAATGTTTTACACTTATTCAGTTACACCCTGTATACTTGTGCACATTGTCTATTGCACAAATCGATTTAATGCAGAGTGCAACAGACTGTGGGTTAAAACTGACTCTCTATGCCTCTAACTGTCAACTACGAACTGCCTTATAAAGTGCTGTTCCCGAGTAGAGAGAACTGGATCCTCCAAGAGCAGATAGTTGTTGGTTCACAGATGGATCAAAAACACCTTCCGGTTCTGGTGCAGGTGTTTTTAGTCGCAGAACCAGGACAGAGATATCAACCTGACTAGGAACCTATGAGACTGTATTTCAAGTGGAAATTTAAGCTATTGAATTGTGTGCGGAAAGATTGGAACCTCATACACAAGTTTATAAAAATATTCTCGGACAGTCAAGCGGCATTGGAAGCTTTTGGCTTTTACCAAGCAACGTCTAAATTGGTAGCAAATTGCCAAAAACGACTCTCCTCAACAGGAAGACTTGACAGATTGTGTCTGGTCTGGATTCCTGGCCATACTGGCCCGGAAGGCAATGAAGCTGCTGACTCTATTGCAAAGGAGGGTGCTACAAGTTGCTTCATCGGACCAGAACCTGTCATTGACATCGCTTTGGGCTTTGCCAAACGTATATTGAGACCTGGATGACAAGAAGATTTTAGCACTACAGAACGATTAACATCGACCAACCTGATAAATTGTAATCAAAATATTTGTTTTGAAATCTTTCAGGAATATTATATCTAGTAAAGTTGATGAATCTTTCGGTAGCAATGGACCACCCCCTCCCCATTGAGGAAGATCCAAGAAATGGAATCCGAAGCTATCTCACAATATGTCTAATCATGGTTTTCTTTATATGGTATGCCCATTTTTTGTGGAAAAGAAGATATCTGTACATACATTCCTGGAAAGTAGAGGGCCCTTTTTCATTTCCATTGATCGGTTGTGGATACCTATTTCTGGGTAACGGAACAGGTAAGTTCATTGCGTCTTGTATGATGAATTTATTAGGTGAGTGAATTTCAAAGAATCATTTTCTTTCATCTAAACAGATATGATGGTGACAACTTCCCTTATTTTAACAGAATTTTATGATCAAATTTACCAATCAAATATCTTCCAATTGTTATATTCCATTCACAGGTAGTTTAACTACTTTGTTACTTTCATCAATTCACAGTTGCAATGAATTGCATTTTGGAATATCTGTTTTGAACGTTTCTTTGGCTTATGAATTTTGTTTTATTCTTTCATGCCATATTGTTTAAAAGGAGAATAATGTTTTTGTACACACGGTTCCCCTTCTCGGCACCATATAACCATGAAAGTAGATTTCCTAAAAGAATAATTTTAGGTGGATGGAATGAAAAATATATCCTTATTTTCAGACATAATAAAAACCCTTGTGAAGATACAACAGAAGGTATCATCAGGTCTGACAAGGATATGGTTAGGCCCCAAGCTGATATACCTCATATCCGAACCAAAACATTTAGAAATAATATTGAATCATCCGAAAGCTCTGGAAAAAGAAAATGTTTACAAGTTTATCGCGGAAGCTATTGGGCAAGGCTTATTGACAGCACCAGGTTGGTACTAACAGTATTATTTTGAATATAAAAATGTGTGTACTTTTTTACGTATAACAATATGTTTCAAAATTACCACATCAAGTTCTTTTTTTTTGTTACTGTCATAATATAATTGCGTCAAAGCTGTTCTCCGGGTTTTTTGGCCGCGATCTACAGGTATTTAGCATTAACGTTCGTGTACTACTATCGTAGACATTATAAAAGCAATGAAGTAAAGGTCAATGTTCTCAACGCATAAACTACAATATTCAAGTGTGTCTCTAGTTCTATATCATCATAACTTTTTTTCTCTTGATCAAACTCCATTTCACAATGGAACGAGAGACAGGTAACTAAATGAAAACTCTAACCACCAGCCGCGACGAATAGAGGTGCAATTTGAACGTTGATCTCAACGCATCTCTGAACCTAAAATTCCCTTTGAGGAACTCAATCACCTCAAAAATGCCTTCAAAGTGAACGGGGTAGAGAGAATCCAAAAACTCGAACATCTATGCATCCTTTAAAGTAACCATTCTGCAAGAAAATTTTAGTAAAGCAATGGATGCAAATATTTGGCCTATGAATACTTGTATAAGACGTTTTTTATTCCACAAGAACAGGAATCGGCAGACAGCAGATTGACATTCCAGCCGTCAATTCTATTCATCAACATTCAAACATTGAACAATGCTAAAATAAGTGAACTGGAATTGTTTTTGAATGATTTTAAGAATATAAAGCTGATATGTATGAATGAAACATGTGCTACAAGGAGCTCTATTTCAAATTTGAAAATACGTGATTTTCACTTAGTAAGTGCTTTTTGCCGAACTAACACTAAAGGGGGAGGAGTCGGCATTTGGTGTAGTCAGAGCTTCGTCGTTGAGGCGATTGATATGAGTGAGTTCTGTATAGAGGGTAGTTGCGAAGTGTGTGCCATATCATTTAAAAATAAGAAGAACCAAATGTACAACATCATTTGTTGTTATAGACCTCCAAGTGCAAAATACGAAGAACTTGAAACTCAATTAGTTAGAATTATGGATAAGTATTATAAACCTGCTGTCAAATTTATCATTTGTGGTGACTTCAATTTAGATTATTTAAAATTAGGAAGTAACTATTGCTCGTAAAAAACACCAAAAAACAATTCTATCAAGCTAGAATTGAGTCTAGTAGTAATTTATCAAAAGAAACATGGAAAATGGTATCTGAATTACAAGGTTCAATATTTAACAATATGTCAAATTTTGAAATCACTACGTCTAGCGGTGTTGTAACTAAAGACCCCAACATTATTGCAAACGAATTCAATTCTTTTTTTATAGAAACTCCTAGGAAATTGGTCGAAGATTTAGACGTGACAACGTATAATACTGGCTCTCTGGTGAATGAATCATCTTCAAGATTTTACTTATACCCGTTTAGTGAGAGTGAATTTTTTGAACTAATGATGAAGAAGCTGAATAATAAAAAGTCGTCAGGGAACGATGACGTTCCGGCATTCATGCTCAAAAATACGCTGGACATATTAGTAAAACCTCTTGTTTTTCTTATCAATTTAAGTTTTTGTTCTGGTGTATTCCCTGAAAGATTGAAAATAGGCAAAGTTTTACCTATTCACAAAAAAATAATAAATAGTTGATGAATAACTACAGACCCGTAACAGTAACATCAGTTTTTTCAAAATTTTTTGAGCACTGTTTTCTAAATAGATTTTTAAGATATCTTGACAGAAATGACATTACTTCGGATACGCAGCATGGGTTTCGAAGTGGAAAATCCACTAATACCGCGATTCAATCCATATATGAAAATTTAGCTGATAGCATAGATGCTGGCGAGTGCCCTGTTGGGATTTTTTGCGATCTCAGCAGGGCATTTGACTGCGTCAATCCTCAGGTACTATCAAGAAAGTTACATGAGCTGGGTTTTGGGGAAATTTGGAATAATTGGATCGATTCATTTATGTTTGGCAGAAGCCAATATGTAACCATCACCAATGTAATTAATGGTAAAAAAAGAATAATGAACTCTCAACGGATACCTCTATCACCTTTAATAGGCTCTACTCATACAATTAACACTAGGCCAAAAAAAATATATCAAGTTCCTCTAGCTCGAGGGCGGATTGCTCTTAAAGGTCCTAATGTTGCAGGTCCTCGTTTGTTCAATATTTTACCAACTGAAATAAAAGAAAGCAAAACATTAGAGATGTTCAAAACAAAGATTAAAAATTTTTTAGTTCTGAATGCGTATTACAGTGTTGATGATTATTTAACGTAAGTGTATGTGTGGTGTGTGCATGCGTTTTCGTGTGTGCTTCTAGTTTTAGTGTAGTAGTTTATAATTTTAGCTTTACTGACTATTCCTAATACAATTACTTATGAAATTGTCGAACAGGAAAATAAAGGATTTGATTTGATTTGAAGTAGAATTCAACGAGCTATACGACCCAGAAGAGAGAGCAGCAAAGTAATCCCGGCTAGGCACGTTAAGGAAAAAGCATTTATTCCTTGTGTTGAAAATGTCACAGACCGGAATTGGGGGACTATTAGAGACACTCGACGTGGAACCAATATTCAGCCCAACGAAAATTATCAGGTGCTAAGGACCCCAAAGAGCCTTTAGCAACATGATAGTAATAATTTTTATCAATCTAAAAAACTAGAGTGTTTATAACAGGAATAAAATTTATAATAATGATTAAATAAATTATTAAAAAACAACATATATTAAATATTATTAAAATAAACATATCAATTAAATGTACAGAACATAAATACATAAATATAAACACACTCACACACACTCACACACACACACACACATATATATATATATATATATATATATATATATATATATATATATATAAATATATACATAATTGAATTTTAATAGTAATTTAAAACAAAAAATGTAAAATGGAGGTCAGAAATTCAATTAGAGGAAGAAAGCAGGAACTTTTTCAATTCCGATTTGTGTTTTTTAATTTATTTTTAGATTTTCTGGAAGATTATTATATATTTTAACTCCCAAATGAATTATTGATTTCTCCTCAAATTTAGAGCGATATGATTCAACTAGTAGTTTTTTTGCTTGTGTTGTATTATAATCATGGATGGTATTTATTTGACTGAAATCCAAATTCGAAAGTTTCTGATTTTTTTCTAGCAGAATAAATGAAACAATAAATTTTCAATTGAAAAATGGACTGAATATCATCTGAAAGACCATGTGGTATATATAAATTTGACGTAGCTTCAAGATATGCTGATTTGAATACACATTTCATTATTTCATTTTGCAGTCTCTTGAGAGGATTTATTATCGACAAATTAGCTGTTCCCCAAATTGAAATTAAATTTTGTAGATTTGAATATACTAAACAGAAATATACCTATACACTTGAGATATTTTATTCGAATGAAATTTCTAACCCTAAATGATATTCCTAAAATTGGTCCAATTTATTTAACAACTCAATATGAGTATTCTAACAGAGACTTTCATCAATATATAGTCCTAAAAATTGTATTTTGATAATATTCATTTTGTTGTTAAAAGCCAAATTCTCTTCATTAGCGATTTTGTTCTTAGTTATCAACATTGAAGGAGACTTTTCATAATTTGAACTTAATTTATAATAATTTAACAAAGAGGATAGCAATATAATGGCATTAATAATGTTATTGTAAACATGTTTAATATCACTAGAAAATTAAAGTAATGTGGTGTTATCCGCGTATAACTTGATATTTCCTTTCAACAGTAATTTATAAACAGAATTTATGTATATGGAAAATAACATTGGACCCAAAAAAGACCCTTGTGGAACACCTAAAGTGATATGAACTGGTATTTTTTCCCAGACAACAAATTGTTTTCTGTGAGATAAATAACTTTCAAACCATCTATGGATGATTTTTTCCTAGACAACAAACGAATTGTTTTCTGTAAGATAAATAGTTTTCGAACCATCTATGAATAATCCCCCGAATACCAATACTATTCAATTTTCTCAATAAAATATTATGATCAACTGTGTCAAATACCATCCATACAAATACTTTATTGACTCCGAATAATCTATCAACTTATTATTCATGACCTTTTATTCGTATCACTTTTGCTGCCGAATTTTTTGTAGCAACAGGTCGGTTTACATTGGAACCACGAAAGGAAGTATATTCACCCGTCTTTCTGAACACAAGAGAAATTGTTGCCTTGGCCAAACCAATAAATTAGCTGTAGCTAGACATGCTCTCAGAGGAAGCACTCACATTATCCTATTAGCAGATACACAAATACTCGATAAAATTCAAAGTTACTATCCAAGAGTATACAGGGTGTCCCTGGACTTCCTCTTTTCCTCTCGGGAATGTATAGATGGGGTCAAAATATCACCAGTACTTCATATAACTTTTTTTCCTAAAATCCTTCGTTACCAAGTAACGGGCCCTCGAAGTTACAAAATGAAAAATGTTTTTCTTTGATAACTTTTCAAGTGAATATTCAAAATCATCCAAATTTTGGTAATTGACTAAACAAATGAATTCCTTCGATGAGCTTTCATGCAGGAGTCAGTTGTTTTGCTACAAAGTCAGGAACGGCCTACCCCCGATGGTCCACACCCCAAAACTCTGAAATGACAGAT
Organism: Leptinotarsa decemlineata; assembly: GCF_025532065.1. Lineage (NCBI taxonomy): Eukaryota > Metazoa > Arthropoda > Insecta > Coleoptera > Chrysomelidae > Leptinotarsa > Leptinotarsa decemlineata. Next base: position 2,378,572 of record NW_027412547.1, read on the forward strand.
ATTTTTCAATATTTTTCAACAAATTAAGGTTACTTGGACAATTTTATGAATAAAAGTACTCGTGTGGAAAGTCGATCGGAGCAACGAGTCTTGATAAAAGTGTAGTTTCACTCGACGACATCAAACCCGCTCGTCCACCATTATTTGAAATGAATAATTATCAAAGCAGAAATAATAATGATAACGTTAATTCAACAACATTTATCCTGAGATGTCTACCATTATTCGAAAATATTAGTTTTTAAGGAAAATGGAAATGATAGGTAAAATGTTCATAACGAATTTTTATAATGCAAACACGTTTAACTAACGAAACTCAAGAGCCTCAAGAGCAAACAGAAATGAAAAATCCGCTACAGAAACTGCTCGATATGACCACCTTCTCTCTCTATACATTTTCTTAGTCTGTTTCGTATGGCTTCACAATGTAATGTTATTCTATTCAACAATGCATCTCTTGTGTGAATAGGTGTAGCGTAAACAAGGCTTTTTAGATGCCCCCACAGAAAGAAATCCAATGGATTTAAATCCGGAGACCGCGATGGCCATGAATATGGCCCACCTCTACCAATCCATCTATTGTGGAAAATATGGTTCAGATGGTCACGCACAATCAAACTTAAATGAGGAGGAGCGCCATCATGCATAAACCACAAATCTCTTCGGGTTTGCAATGGAACATGTTCCAAAAGTTCATTCAAATCGTTCTGAATGAACTCCAAATAACGTTCTCCATTCAATCGGTCCTGTAGAACGAATGGTCCTATAAGATGGTTTCCTATGATACCAGCCCAAACATTCACGTTGAATTTCCGTTGGTGTTTGGTTTGCAATATCCCATGGGGATTTTCTTCGGCCCATATATGGAGATTATGAGAGTTGATAACTCCATCTCTACTGAAACCTGCTTCATCAGTGAATAAAACTCGATTAATAAAAGTCATATCCTCTCTTTGCCTATACATGAACCAATTGGCATATTCCAGTCGTGCTGGAAAATCTTGAGGTGTCATGGCATGTACCTTCTGGATGTGAAATGGGTGGAGCAGTTGTTCCCTAATTATTCTATGAATAGTGGACTTGGATGTATGGAACTGTTCTGATAGATTTCTGATGCTCATTGAAGGATCATCAGCGACGGCTTCCAAAATATTTTCCTCCAATACAACGGTACGTACAGTCCTAGGAGCGCCCTCACCACCTCGTTTTGGCAAAACTGTACCTACAATAATATCGAAATAAAACAACGTGCTCAAATTAATTATCAATTATTACATACCTGTCTCCCTCAAGCTGCGATCGACACGCTCGAATGTTTCTCTTGACGGTACCGTTCGATTGGGAAAATGCTCGGAATACAGACGACGAGCTTCTGCAGCATTACAAAATGCTCGTCCATAAAATACATGCATATCTGCATATTCATTGAATGTAAACTGTTCGGCCATATCAAAAAAATTCAAAATATCCTATAGAATATTGACAATACAATGATAGTCATATGACAACGTACCACTCAACAAAACAAAATCGCATTCCAATTTCTCATTTTTTATCAAAACTTTCTAAAAGGTTTTTTTGTCAACATCTGTGAAAGAAATGAAACATAATTATTCCCTGGATATTTTTCACCTGATCATGTGCAGCCGTTTTTGTAGTTGTTCATTCGTTTGCTTTTTATTAGTATAGTAAATTTTTTTTCCGATGTGCGTTTTTTCAGCTAAATTTAGATTCGTGTTAAAGAATTTCTCCCATAAAATTATAATTATCAGTGAAACTCCTCAACAGTTTAGCTGTGAAGAAGAATTTGAAACATTCGAATGTTGAGTTTCATGAGATTCAGATAACTGATCAACACGAAACGTGATTATTCCACACGTATTATGTACATACAAAATATGGAATGAATTCGATATTTCATAGTAGAATAGCTTGTTAGTTTAAAAACACCACGAATCTACAGAACTTGATATTTCTTTTGAAAAAATATCTGCTATCACAATTGTGACTTAAACTTCCATATAGGTACTGTACTTTTTGTTTACGACTTCATTTTAGCATACTTTGTATTATTCCTGTTATAAATGTTGTTGAATTAACGTTATCATTATTATTTCTGCTTTGATAATTATTCATTTCAAATAATGGTGGACGAGCGGGTTTGATGTCGTCGAGTAGAACTACATTTTTATCAAGTCTCGTTGCTCCGATCGACTTTCCACACGAGTACTTTTATTCATAAAATTGTCCAAGTAACCTTATTTTGTTGAAAAATATCTGTCATTTCAAAGTTTTGGGGTGTGGACCATCGGGGGTAGTCCGTTCCTGACTTTGCAGCAAAACAACTGACTCCTGCATGAAAGCTCATCGACGGAATTCATATTTTGACCCCATCTATACATTCCCGAGAGGAAAAGAGGAAGTCCAGGGACACCCTGTATAGAGACGCAATAGGAATTCAGAAACACAGCGATAATTTCAACAGAAAGGAAGAGGCAATCAACATCGATAAAATCTGGTAACCTGTCCATCATTGAAAGAAACGAATCCACGCCCATCAATGATGATATAAAATCGAAGAAAATTCCAACTTTCTATTTCTTGTCCTGAGAACAACTCGAGTACTTTGACAGTTACCTCATCGCCTTTTATTTTTATAATGTCTACCGCAGAGTAGATGTCAACATTCGTTTTCGTAGTTCCGGTATTTTTTCAGTTCAAAAAATTTAATATCGCATTAATTTCGTTCCTACTATGTTTTCAGCGAAAAAATGGAAACAACACAGGAAAGTTCTTGCTCCTTCTTTCAATCAAAAAGTACTGGACTCTTTTGTTGAAATTTTTGCAAAGCATAGTATAACATTCGTTGAAAAACTGAAGGATGTGGTTGGACAGAAAAATATTGATCTCTACCCACTAGCGTCTCGATGCACTTTGGGAAACATATGTCGTAAGTAGACTTCGTTTTTATAAACTGAGAGTGCTTTATTGTTATCTTTAGTATTGTTGTGAATAATCCCTTAAAAAAACACCGGCCGCCGCTGGTCGTCATAAATCAATTGTGACGTGCTCAACTGGACGTGCGCTACCGGCTGTTCTAGATGTTGCTTTTCTTCGACAATAATGCTACAGGCTTCGATGGAATTCCAACAAATTTTCTACCGCCTTCGATTGCCATACATAAACGCTACCCACTAGCATATCGATATTTCGAAGTTTCGCGGACAGTGCAGTACACAGCGATTCAGCAAGGCGATAGAATTTTGAATAAAAGTTGAAGTTTCAGTGTTAGATTGTATCAACAGTGAAATAAAGTAAATTTTAATTATTGTACAGTGTAGTTAATTTTTGGTGAACCCGAATGGAAAGCGTAACAGTATTACTGAGCTCAGATACAAGACATTTCCAAAAATCCTAGTTACGTTGGGTTATGGTCATCTTCCTCGGCTTTTCAGATGAACCAAACTCGGTGAGATTTTGATCCAATAACTTGAACATTGTTCGACGTGGTTGTCGTCTTTCAGGATACAAGTTCAAATACATTTCCGATGTCTTAACACTGTTTTTATCGTATTTGTAATACATTTGTATCATTTCTCTTTTTTCTGCATTCGTGAAAGACATTTTTCACCAAAAATTTAACGACTTGTACAATAACAAAATGTCATTGAGTGTAAAAAATTGAAAGTCAAATTTAGAAACATCAAAGTCAAAGCCTATTATGATGAGAATTAATGTTTTTCAATATCTCCAATTCTTCGAAAAAAAAAGGATAACTCATGATACATAATTGAAAAGGTAAAATCTGGTTCTATTCAAAACAGAAAGAATCCAATGTAGCGCCATAGTGTCATTGTTAAATAATTGGTGTTATCTTTTGCACTGTTCTCCCTGAGATGATATTAGAGACTGAGTTGACACCGCTTCTCCCCCACGAAGCCACTGCTTGGTCCATTGCGATATTTCCTTCTTCTCTCTTGTAAAACCCCCAAACTCATATAGTACAACAATAGTAGCTGCTATCTTCGAAGAACTCACACCAACTGCTGGAAATAAATTGTGAGATGGCGAACCGTTGTTCACATTCCCCTTCACTGTGTGTAGGGAATGACGAACCAAAACCTTGGGTCGGCGAAACAAGTTCAGTGAAATAAGTTCCCATGTGTGTAGGTCGCTTTATGAAAGACCAAGTTCATGAGAAACTGTGACGATCTTGGTTCGTTAAACACCACACACGGGGGAACAAATGACGAACATGGATCGTGCGAACCAAGTTCGGCGAACCAGGTTCCCATGTGTGTAGGAAGTGTTATCATTTATTCCAGTATTATTTTTGAAAAGTCGAATATTCACGAAGAGTCGCTCGCAATTAACGTTTCCTAATTAACTGAAGGAATCCCGATTGTTTTTTGCTATGTTCATGATAACATTGTTCTCAATATCGTATATGTCCTTACTTAAGGTGAACGTAACAAACCTATGAACAATGAAGTCTAGTCATACCTATTTGTTTTTTGGGCAATGAGCTATCAGGAATATACCTGAAAGAACTGATATTCTTCATATATCAACCAAATTCTAGATCCTGGTTACTTCAAAGACCATAAACAAATGAACACTGTTGAGCTTGGTTCATGATACTAGACTTTTAGTTGCTTTCGAAAATTTGAGCATCAGAACTATGAAAAGTGACAAAAATTCTATCACAAACAACTCATTTTTTACCTTAATACTAATCACTGCGTTGAAAATAAACGAAAAATCTCACCACTTTTGTACCAATATGTACCTAAGAAGTGAGAAATCATTGATATGTCCGAAAAATAAATTTCAGTCAGATATGAATAGACTGTTGTTTTATATTCTTCTTGAAAAAAAAATTGCTTAAGAAACATCACTTCCATTAATTTATTATTATTATTATTATCTGGAGCATTTGTATCTGATTTTCCTCCTCATGAATCAATAAAATATTCGAAATATCAGCGACGATTTTTTTTCAGAAACTGCAATGGGTGTTAATATCAATGTTCAAAAAGAAGGAAGAGAATTTGGAGTACTACTGGAGCGGTAAGCAACTTGTTTTTGTTTTTCTCCATTATAGAATGAAAAATGAAAGAAACAAATTTAATTGTATCGAAATTTCGCACTCACTTTCTTGGACGCAAGAAAACACAAAATCTTGAGCAACCTGTACAGTAAACATTTCTTTTCTGTATATATTAAAGAAAGGTCTTATTTTAGTTCTGAAAATGAGAGACAGCATCTCAATAATACTTCAATAATATCTTTCTTCTGGGCAACCTGTACAGTAAACAGTTTTTTTTCTGTATATATTAAAGGAAGGTCTTATTTTCGTTCTGAAAATGAGAGACAGCATCTCAATAATATTTCAATAATATCTTTTTTCTGGGCAACCTGTACAGTAAACATTTTTTTTCTGTATATATCAAAGAAAGGTCTTATTTTCGTTCTGAAAATGAGAGACAGCATCTCAATAATATTTCAATAATATCTTTTTTCTGGGCAACCTGTACAGTAAACATTTTTTTTCTGTATATATTAAAGAAAGGTCTTATTTTCGTTCTGAAAATGAGAGACAGCATCTCAATAATATTTCAATAATATCTTTTTTCTGGGCAACCTGTACAGTAAACATTTTTTTTCTGTATATATTAAAGAAAGGTCTTATTTTCGTTCTGAAAATGAGAGACAGCATCTCAATAATATTTCAATAATATCTTTTTTCTGGAAACCTGTACAGTAAACAGTTTTTTTTCTGTATATATTAAAGAAAGGTCTTAGTCTTATTTTCGTTCTGAAAATGAGAGACAGCATCTCAATAATATTTCAATAATATCTTTTTTCTGGGCAACCTGTACAGTAAACATTTTTTTTCTGTATATATTGAAGAAAGGTCTTATTTTCGTTCTGAAAATGAGAGACAGCATCTCAATAATATTTCAATAATATCTTTCTTCTGGGCAACCTGTACAGTAAACATTTTTTTTCTGTATATATTAAAGAAAGGTCTTATTTTCGTTCTGAAAATGAGAGACAGCATCTCAATAATATTTCAATAATATCTTTTTTCTGGGCAACCTGTACAGTAAACATTTTTTTTCTGTATATATTAAAGAAAGGTCTTATTTTCGTTCTGAAAATGAGAGACAGCATCTCAATAATATTTCAATAATATCTTTTTTCTGGGCAACCTGTACAGTAAACATTTTTTTCTGTATATATTAAAGAAAGGTCTTATTTTCGTTCTGAAAATGAGAGACAGCATCTCAATAATATTTCAATAATATCTTTTTTCTGGGCAACCTGTACAGTAAACAGTTTTTTTTCCTGTATATATTAAAGAAAGGTCTTAGTCTTATTTTCGTTCTGAAAATGAGAGACAGCATATCAATAATATTTCAATAATATCTTTTTTCTGGGCAACCTGTACAGTAAACAGTTTTTTTTCTGTATATATTAAAGAAAGGTCTTATTTTCGTTCTGAAAATGACAGACAGCATCTCAATAATATTTCAATAATATCTTTCTTCTGGGCAACCTGTACAGTAAACAGTTTTTTTTCTGTATATATTGAAGAAAGGTCTTATTTTCGTACTGAAAATGAGAGACAGCATCTCAATAATATTTCAATAATATCTTTCTTCTGGGCAACCTGTACAGTAAACAGTTTTTTTTTCTGTATATATTAAAGAAAGGTCTTATTTTCGTTCTGAAAATGAGAGACAGCATCTCAATAATATTTCAATAATATCTTTTTTCTGGGCAACCTGTACAGTAAACATTTTTTTTCTGTATATATTGAAGAAAGGTCTTATTTTCGTTCTGAAAATGAGAGACAGCATCTCAATAATATTTCAATAATATCTTTTTTCTGGGCAACCTGTACAGTAAACATTTTTTTTCTGTATATATTAAAGAAAGGTCTTATTTTCGTTCTGAAAATGACAGACAGCATCTCAATAATATTTCAATAATATCTTTCTTCTGGGCAACCTGTACAGTAAACAGTTTTTTTTCTGTATATATTAAAGAAAGGTCTTATTTTCGTTCTGAAAATGAGAGACAGCATCTCAATAATATTTCAATAATATCTTTCTTCTGGGCAACCTGTACAGTAAACAGTTTTTTTCTGTATATATTAAAGAAAGGTTTTATTTTCGTTTTGAAAATGAGAGACAGCATCTCAATAATATTTCAATACTATCTTTCTTCTGGGACATTATATGAACGTGAAAAAACTGAGCTATATTTAAGTCTCGGCAAGTACGTACAAGATATGATGGAAATTTTGAGTTTGGTGAAAAGCGTCATATTAACATCGTGAAAAATATGCATGAAGAAGAAAATATGCATTGAAATATGATACGACACACATCAATCAAAGTACATCACCCCTCCTTACTCATATACAGCGTGACTCACGGTCGATGGTAGGTTAGACGTTTCTGGAAAACGCAAAGCATGATTTTTCTGAAAATTTCACCTTTCGCATTTCCTTACCTGTTCTATCGATCTAAGTCCTAGCAACATTATTTTTTCAAATGGAACACCCCGTATATTAATACATTTTTGGAATCGCTATAGTAATTTGATACTTTTTTGTTAAGAATATCCTATACCTATCTCTATCTGTTTTCGAGATAAAAAATAAATTGTGCTGAATATGGTCCAAAACATTGCCTTAATTGAAATTAAGTACATCAGTACTCTCAATTCATGAAAAGTTGATATTTTGATGATAGTTTGGACAAACTCGAAATATTCAAATAACACCAAGAAATCGACTCCATATCATAGAGGGCGTGCTAAAATTACTATTATTTCCATTGTGCACAAAAGTAGTCGAAAGTTCATTTTTTCAAATGAAACCCCCTGTATATTACTCAGAAATTGAAAGATGGTGAAAAATGCTTCAAGATGATATATCATGTCCCTATACCTAAATCGACAAGTTTTCTCAATAAAGTCGCTTTTTCTAGAAACATAATTTTTTTTTAGAATTTGGATTTAGGTAGCAGTGAAATTATCAAGCTTATAGCAGTTTGGTTACTTTTATAAGTAATTTACAAAGAGTTATCGACGGTGTTTCGAATCATCTTCCAAAATGAATGCAAATATCGATTATTCAAACGAAGTTCTTATGACATTATTTATTATGAACATGAACAAAGTGATCAAATCATTGTCAGAACGTGTAAAAAACTCCACCAAATGTATCCTGAATAAACACCAATCGAGAGGAAGTTTGTAAGATTACAAAATAATTTTCTTAACTATGGCTCCATGTTAAAAGCGCCTTCAACATTACCAAAACCTGTCACTTCAAATGAGGACAATACTGTTAACGTTTTGGCATATTTTTATGCATATCCAGAAGCTTCCATTCGCAGTATAGAAAAAGATTTAGGTGTATCACATGCTTCAGTACAACGAATTTTGAAAAATCACGGAATGCATCCGTATAAATTTACCAAAGTTCAAGCTCTAAAAGCAGAAGACTTCGAACGTAGAATGCATTTTTGTGAATACACAGGAAGATCGGGCATTGTTGTCAAAAATAATTTGGAGCGACGGATCAAAATTCACGAAGGATGGTATTTTCAATAGAAGAAATAAACATTTTTGGGCTGATCATAATCCTCATGTTACAAAAGAAATGGGTTTTCCAAGAAAAATTAGACCTGAATGTTTTCTGTATTCTGAAGAACAATAAAATAAAATTTTTATTCATGAAGACACATTGAATGCAGAGAGATATCTCCAAATATTAAGAACGACTGTAACCGATTTTCTTGAAAATTTGCCTTTAGAGGAATATAGGAATTCGTGGTTTCAACTGGACGGAGCGCCAGCTCATTCCACCCAGAAAGTTTCCAGGAAACTTGACGAACTCTTCGACGATCGTTGATTTAGGCAGGCGTTTAGGGCCGTGGGATTGGCCACCGAGATCACCCGATCTCACGCGACTTGACTTTTTTATGGGGTGTTTTGAAAGAAAGGGTATACAGTACTCCAGTGCCTACCAAAGAAGAATTGGTACGGCGAATAGTGCGGAGTATTGAAGATCTGGATTCCCAGGAAAATGAAAAAGCAACCACAAGTCGCGTACAAAAAAAACATTTTGAAGTGTTTAGAATGTAATGAAGTGTTTCAGCATTTATTGTGAAAATGTGATATTTTGTTTACAATTTTGTTATTTTGAATCATCCTATTCTGTTATTGTCTGTACTTTCACATGTTTTAGCCCACAAAATCTTACTTTTTACCTAGAAATGACTGATTTTTGGTACAGTTGTTCCCTGGAAACTTTGAGCCATAGTTAAGGAAATTATTTTTTAACCTTACAAACTTCCTCTCGTTCATTGGTGTTAATTCAGGATACATTTGGTTGAATTTTTTACACGTTCTGACAATGATTTGATCACTTTGTTCATGTGTATAATAAATAATTTCATAAGAACTTCGTTTGAATAATCGATATTTGCATTCATTTTGGAAGATGATTCGAAACACCGTCGATAACTCTTTGTAAATTACTTATAAAAGTAACCGAACTGCTATAAGCTTGATAATTCCACTGCTACCTAAATCCAAATTCTAAGAAAAATAATGTTTCTAGAAGAAGCGACTTTATTGAGAAAACTTGACGATTTAGGTATAGGGACATGATACATCATCTTGAAGCATTTTTCACCATCTTTCAATTTACCGAGTAATATACAAAGGGTTTCATTTGAACAAATGAACTTTTGACTGCGGCAAAGCCGCAATGCTGTAAATATTTTAGATTGATAGAACAGGTATGGAAATGTGAGAGGTGAAATTTTCAGAAAAATCATGCTTTGCGTTTTCCAGAAACGTCTAACCTACCATCGACCGTGAGTCACGCTGTATTTACATCACTTTGCTATGCGAACAATCGATGAACATTATCTGAAAAATGAATTCTGCTATACTTCGAATCTACGACTTGTCTACTATAATTTAAATCTCAAATATTTGTTAATCATTGTTTTATTATGGCAATGAAGTTTTCAATACATCAGCAGAAAAATAGATTTTCATGGATAAGAAAAATCATAATTTCTACAACTTGAAAAAAATCATTTGATATCAGAGATATTAATGTAGTTCAATATTTTACCAAATATTTCAATCATGGAAAAATTTTTGAATGACATCCAATAACAAACATCATCGAGATGATGATAATATATACATAATTTATAAATTATTTCTATGATCATCTCATTAAGATCGTAGTTGTTTATAACTGATTCCATTTATCTGCAGATGTCTCACGAAATTCATCATATGACCGAAATCTTACAAATACAATGTTCACTAGTGTCACTGTGGATTTTGAAAAATATTGACGTTGAATTGATTTTAGGGTCATGGAAGTGATAAATCATAGGATCTTCAAAGTATGGGCTCACTTGGATTTCATTTGGCACTTTTCCCCTTTGAAAGCGTCATCAGAAAAATACTTAAAAAAATTGTATGCCTTTTCTGGTTCTGTGAGTTGAATTTGTAACTTTTATCATAGCTATTCACTGATTATGATGATTATTTCAGCTCGTTAGTAAAAAATTAGCTGAACACAACAGAAAACTTGAATTGGAGAAATCGTTTTTGGATGCAGAAATCGAGGAAGGTATAGTTGATGACTTCAAATTTTTTATTCACAAAAATATTCACGAAATTAATCATATTTATAATTCGGCTGGAGCCATTTTCACATAAATATTTCAGGATTATTTCTTATACGATATGAACAAACGTAAATTGATTTTCATTAATAAACACCTTGAACTTTTTGGTTTTCAGAGCCTTATAAGCGATTAGCTTTCTTGGATCTGATTTTGATGAACTCACAATTCACAGAAACAGAGTTGGATGATGAGGTCAAGGTATTTATGGCTGCGGTGAGTAATTTATTCCATCGGTTAAATTGTATTGAAGAAGACTGCTTTTTTTTACGCGCGGGAATAAAAAGAAGTCATTCGGTGACAAGTCAGGACTATACGACGGATGACTCATCAAATCGATGTTTTGGGTGCTCAAAAATGCAGTTGTTTGAGCCGATGTGTGAGAGCTCGCATTGTCGTGGTGAGGAGTGATCCGTCTTCAGCGGTTGGTTTTCCTGATTTCTTGGAAGACAACTGGCAAATAATTGGTTGTCTACCACTCAGAATTGACTGTTCTGCGTTTTTCTAGTGGTACGGTTGCGACATGTCAGGTTTTTCCGGAAAAACAAGCGACCATTTGCTTGGAAGTGCTTTGTGCGCGAACAACTTTTGTTGGATTTGGCTCGTTTGAAACACCCATACAGGCAACTGCTGTTTACTTTCGGGCTCATACTCGTAAATACACGATGTCATAGACGTGTTTCAAAACACCGCGATCGTATTTTTTGAGCATTTCCTTCGACCAATCGACACGGGCCTTTTTTTGGCCTTTTTACAAATTGTGTTGGATCCAATGCGAACAATTTTTTTGACAGTCAAATTTGTATGCAATATTGAATGTATGCTGGTCCCACTAATGCCTAAAGTTGTCTCAATCTCACGATAGGTCACACGACGATCTTGCAATATCAGTTCGCGCACAACATCAATGGTTTTCGGAACAACAACTGATTTTGGACGACCTTCACTAAATTCGTCTTACGCTAGTTGCACACACACCGATTTTGGACGGCCGACTTTGTACCGGTCGTCCAAATTCCAATAGTGAACCACATGTGGTAAGGGGACCTTGCACACATGCCTACCGGTGATCGTCGCCGGTAAAATACCGGTGAGCAGCCGTCCACTGCCACTGGACCGGCCGTGCAACTAGCGTTACGCTAAATGCAGAAAAACAGTAACTTGTATGGTACGGTAATTAAGGTATGGTGAATATTCTTATAAGCATTAGTCCTCAAAAACAATTACAATCACCATAATTAACTGCATTTCTGAAACTAGTACTCTGACAGTCATAAACAGCAAAACATATGTTGTCGCTAAACGAAAGGTGTTGATGGCAAGTAAAATGTTCATTCTTCATTGAATATCATTCATTTGCATTGATCGGAAAATATTTGTTGATTACAAATGAATACGATGTTTATACTTATTCAACTTTATTTATTTGCTACGAATAGTCTGGGTCTGAAACTAATTCCATTTGCAAGTAAAATGTTTACCTGTCCACTGTTTCAATACACTTTATTTGAAAAATCTAAATACATATTCGCCGGCAAAAATATGTTTATCCTTGTGGTACATAGGAATAATGATAACAAATATCACTCGAAAATTTCATTAATTTATTAGATTTTTTTCATTCCAGGGAACTGAAACAACTGCATCGTCCATATGTTGTTTATTTACCCTTTTAGGAATGCATCCCGATGTTCAGGTAAGAAATCTCTAATGTTGTTTCGCAAACAGTTGTTTCGGTGTTGCAATGAGTATGAATATTAATTTTGTTTCGGATGGTAAAATGTTTCCTCAATATTTTGATGAAGGACTCCGCACATTTCTTATGAGAAATGCCTTGGCTTGAATTTTGCCGAAATTTTGATATGTTGTAGTTCTTGATGTGCTGATTGAAAGTGTCCACAGGCGAAGCTCAGAATTGTACAGTTTTCGAGATGTGAACCTTTGAATATAGATTTTTTCCATTTCTTGCAGTTTTTGCTCATCAATCGAGAGCTTTCACTTCTGGTTGGGATAGAATTTGGATGTTCAGCAACCAGAATTAGTTTTACGAATAATCTTCTTCAGTTATAATAGATGCCGCCATTGATAATTTTTCATACACTGCTTCACACTATCTCGATAATCTGAGAATGTGGTGCTGTGACATTTTTCTCAGATAGGCTCAAAATGGATGATAGCATCTTACAGCATCTGTATCTTTCATACCTTTCATATCTTTCCAGATAGAATGAAGGGGTTCAGGTATTGGAAGCGAACTATTTTGCGCCGTAATATGTTTTACCTGAAAATGGGGTGTTCCATCGCGAGTGGCGGACAGTGTATATCACTTTGGCCAACCCCATTCTGGTGATAGGTGCATTTTAAGCATTTCCATCAGTCCTGAGAGTTTCATCGTTTCACCTCGAATATTACGGAAGATGCGGGGGGTGTTTCTTTCCATAAGAAGTGAGACAAATTCGGATTTTTCAGGAAAAAAGTATATTCGTAGTAAGTTGGTAGTTCTGATCACGAATCTGAAGGAATTTTGAGCCTATTTTGCCCCCTAATATGTTTTACCGTAAAAATGGGGTGTTCCATCGCGAGTGGCGGACAGTGCATATCACTTTGGTCAACCCCATTCAGGTGGTAGGTGCATTTTGAGCATTTTCATCAGTCCTGAGAGTTTTATCATTCCACCTCGAATATTACGGAAGATACGGGGTGTTTCCATAAGAAGTGAGACAAAATTTATCAGGACTGAAATTTTTTCAGGAAAAAAGTGTATTCGTAGTAAGTTGGTAGTCCTGATCACGAATCTGAAGGAATTTTGAGCCTATTTTGCCCCTAATATGTTTTACAGTAAAAATGGGGTGTTCCATCGCTATTAGCGGACAGCGTATATCACTTAGGCCAACCCCATTCAGGTGGTATGTGCATTTCCATCAGTAAAAATGGGGTGTTCCATCGCTAGTAGCGGACAGTGTATATCACTTTGGCCAACCCCATTCAGGTGGTAGGTGCATTTCCATCAGTCCTGAGAGTTTCATCGTTGCACCTCGAATATTACGGAAGTTACAGGGGTGTGCATTAAACTAGGTATATACATATGTACATATCAAAACTTCCACCACAACGCACAGTGAAGTAATTTAATTCATATTGATGTTGTTGATAATATTTCAAAGACTATGTAGAGACTCAAAACCAAAATATTCGAAAGACGAACTGGAATCTCTGGCATTGAAAGAATACAAGACTATTATTGGTCTCCCATTAATAGTTGTATAAATGAGTTGAGTATAAGTTTTATACTCTGATGATGCCAATTCAGTTGGCAAAACGTTCGTTAAGAAGATTGTTGCAGTTTTTGGTGAATAAAAGTAGTGTCATCATATTGCAACCAAAATATGTATACTAGAAAATATCAAGAACTGCAGTTAAAAAAAATGTTTGGGATATACTTCAATATGCAATCCAATATATTTTTCAGGAATCATTATTGAAGTGTTTCTCCAATGATGATTTTAAAACAAAACTAAAAATAATGCAAGGCCATAACAATGCAATCATTTTAATGAATAACATGAGAGTACATATTGTTAATAAAAGTCAGGTTTCTTCGATTGCCTGAAAATCTAAAAATAAATCAGTTTTGATTGGCTCAGCCAAAAATTTCAAGATAGAAGAAAGTCATTGACAAACAAGTGGATATAAGAGATGCACTGAAGTATATTAGTTGTAGTTTGTTGAAAGATGTTAGGTTTATTATAAACTCCCCTCAACCCATGTCATCACTCCGCTGAGTGATGAAAGCATATGAAAATTTTATGTTAGTTTATGACAAACAAATGATGTGAAATATTTGAAATGGATTATTTTGAATAATATTTGTTTTTATATGAGCATTGTATATGTTTAATATTCAGTGGTTTTAATTGTTATCCAAAGTTGAATGTTTTTACCATGTATCTAAATGTCGAAATATTTTTATATATTACTTTGAAATTTGTGTTCGTTTATGACAAACAAATGATGTGAAACATATGAAATGGATTATATTAACGAGAGTTCTAAGTATTTCAAGTTAATTTGATCTCACTTGAACCATATTTTGTGTATGGTACATAAGTAAATGAAATAATATGTAAGTATACATTGTTCAACGGATACTTGAATTGTGGTAACAGAAAACTTCTCAAGTCTCATAACGAATCAAATATTGAGGATAGTATTCGCAGTCAAGATATTTTACGTATGTAACACCTCCGTCACACAAAACTGTATCATAACCAAAATCAGGAAGAAAAATTCTCCCACCTGCAACTTGGACCTTCTGAACCAGAACATGTGCTAGAAACATTGTTCTTGGTTCTCCATTATTTTTTGGAGAATATTTACGAGCATCATATGGAGTTAGATAAAAAGGAGCGCCAGGTCCATACATGAATCTTTCACCATATTTCCAATCAAAGTTGAAGTTTACAATACATTTCTCATTGTGCCTAGAGGTATCGTGAAATAATGTTTTTATTTCAAAGAAGCCTCTTTGTGCAAATTCATGGGCTTTCAAACGAAACTTCATATATAAAAGTGGGTTCTGCAACTTGAAGATTGATGATTTACAAGAATTATCACTGCTAAATATTTGCTGTCGGATGTGAAGATATTCGGAACTTTGAGGAGGCACTTCCACTAGTTTGTATTTTTCCTGCGACAGGTTCATAGCACACCAGTCCTTCGGCAACATGGATTTTATGTCACCCAGCAACATTCTGATAACTGTAAGGTCCTAGTTTATGAACTTTATAAAAAAGAAACCAAAAGAAACTCACCTTCAGATTGCAGGTCAAGAATCAATGACATGTACAATAGATGATGGATACAAATGTGATGTCAAAAACATAGAAACAAAGGGGGATATCTGACTGCATGTGACCTTGAAAAAAAGATGACAGTTTTTTATTATTCCATACTTGTTATCATAAATATATAGTGATGAAGGTAAATGTACAAAAAAGGAGAAAATATTCAGAATGTACAGTAAATTGCTCAAGTATTTTTTGAGAAAAAAAACACATGGAGGAAATTTTGTGAATGCAGAATATTATTCGTATTATATAGTTGGTTACTGTTAGAATTCTAACAAATTACCTAACATATGGTAGGTATTCTGGAAACCTTATTAGAAATCATATATGTTAAAAACACTAATTATAAAAATCCAATTCAATTTTATGTGGTTTAATTAAGGAAGCAAGAAAAACCAATATCATCAGAAGGGGGATTTCGATAATTCCTTCAGGTAACTCTTGAAATTACCAAGTTTCAAGAGAGTGTATGATGAGATGAAATGTTCATTATGAACACCTTCAACTGCCCTCTTTTAAATGACAAGAATAATATATCAAATTGATCGAACTCATCAAGGAACTTTTGGAATATTAGTTGAGAACAATTATAACAGCAGTAACTGCAGCAGAAAACTAATCAACGATTTGATCACCTTTTCTTGTAGGTTAGTCAAGTGACTAGTTCAATGATGTCTAGTTATACAGATCTTCAATTAGCCAAAGGTTCTCTGAATATTCCTATTCATAACAGACAGAATAATTTCATCAAGGAGGATAACCTTGTCAAGCTGGTACTGTAAGTTGCTTTTCATATTTGTCTTTTCGAGAACGACGTGCTTAGTTCTATCCTTTCTATCAATTAGTACGTTGGTTTTACAACTTATCACTTTGTTATTGGTTTTCATTTCGAGGTTAATTAATTGTGTCTACTATATATTTTGGATGGCCGTTGCTTCCCACTCAGGCGCATTTGGCCAGGTTCCTACTATCAAGGTTGACAGAAGCTTCGTCGGGGGACGCAGCGGTCTTGCACGAAGCAATGCTGCCACCCATTTTTTGTCAAACTTTTTCATCATAAAAACAATTAATTTTTTTATCAAGTAGCCTCCTTCCGATTTTTTTTCCACATATACAGCCCCTTTCACGTGGTTATCCGAACCACGCCGGCCTGGATACCGGCGTGAATGAAGGAGGCATCTCATTCTTCACTTTTCAAAATTCTATCACACATTATAATAGTCACCACAATGGACTAACAAAAAACGGAGCTCCACGATAGCACATGGCATCCGCGTACCTTCTTTGTAGGCGGACGTTATCAGCACGTCCGTCCACTACCACGAACACCACGAAACTCCCGCTAATTCGAATTAAAAATAATCGATAATTCTATTTTTTATTAATTCGAGATATCGAATCGATTATGAAGATAATCGTACTATTTTTCTTCTTCTACATGTATGGTCGTCGCCTCTCATTATTCACGCGCATTTGACCATAATTTGAATTGATTTGACATTATTTGTATCGCAAAAAACGAACATAAAGCTGTTCTCGATTGCTTGTACCAGAACATGATGATTGCCAATCTAAAAACTCTACAACTTTTGGTAAAATATTACATCTTTGTATGGAGTTAATTTTTGAAATTATTGGTTTTTGAAAAATTGCTACATTTTTTGGGTCAAGATTGAGAAGTAGAAAGCCAGAAACCTTTCTTTCCTGAAAATTAATCTACCCTAAAAATATACCCTTTCAATTCGAATCAGGGTTAGTTACTAACAGAGCCACACACAAAACTGATGAACTTATATTCTGAAGTTCTGTTGGTTAAAATTTAAATTGACCTCAACCTAAAGTTAAATTACCTACACAAAATGTGTAGGTACAAGGTACCACACAAAATGTATGGATACCACAATAGTAAATCTTGTGGATCGTGGAGGGATAAAACACAAAGTGTATGTTTTAAGTTTAATGAAAAGCATAGATGATTCAACAAAGATATTGACAGCTGACCTAATCTTCTTCACTCTTCAGTGTTCATTGGCCTTGACTACCATGACTAATCAGTGATGTGATATGGATTTCTTCATTTCATTGATCAGATTTAAAATTATACATTTCATGGTATTTTTAGCAAGAGGTGACATACGTACAACAAATCATGGAATAGGACAATTATTGCTCAATAGTACAACATGGAGCAATACTGCACAGAGTGGATAATGGTCGATATTTCAGGAACTGTATTTTGAAGCGAGTTTTTGTGACAACACACTGTTGCAGTTTTCAAAAATAGGATACGATACTATTTTTTAATATATGTCTCAGTACTGTGTTTTGGGTGTGCAGGCACAGTCACAACCGACGAGCCGACGTACAACCCTGCAGTACAACATGCAGCGGGCGCCTACCCAGCAGGAGATACATAGAAACTCTGAATTTCTGAACTTTTTCAAACAATTCACACTCCTTTCGATGGTAAAATAAGTTACGGAGACTCGCCGCATTTGCTTGGAGCTTTAGAGCGTCATGAAAACAGCCTAATGAATCTATCATGGTTTCAGAAACAAATTACTTGTAAACTATTATTTTGAAAGAAAATACAGTGGATTTCTTGAATTAAAGTGAAATAGAACGAGAAAAAAAGTACGTTGGGTGGCAGTATTCGACGGACGCCTGCGTAAAACTGCAAATTTTGTGAGGAGTACTTGTTCCACCGAAATTAACTTCAATTACAGGGTGTTTTTCGAGAATATTATGTCCAAGTATAACATATATACAAAGAATATCGAAAATTATTAGTTTGATATGTTTGTATATATGATTTCTGACTTCAATGTCGACTATGGATACAACTTTCTCACTTGTGACACATAGTTTGAAGAAGCCATATTGATCATCATATTATATGGTATTCTTATTTGCATGTTATAATAGGAAAAAATGGAATTATTGTTTAAACTAGAAGTGCTTTCGGTACTAATGAGCCCTTTAGCGTCAATTTCATCGATAATAATTGATACTGTGGCTTCACTGAAGCAGCAGGGTGAAGCAGACAATAAAAAGCAACCAAGTGTTTCTGCATTAGCCACTACTGTTTTACTTTTCGCTCTCCCACTTCGGCGAAATGTCCTTTCTTCGAAGAGTTTTTATATATCGCCCCTGAAGCAGGGCATTGGTTCCTTGCGTGTCTTCAATTGCTACAGTTTTTGGACTACAGTAGGGATGGATTACGATGACCTTCTCACAGGTCATCGTCTGAATCATCATATGCAGAGACTCGGACTGTCGGACGACAGTCCGGGAAGTGATGAAACAGCAAAGAACATACTTTGTGCCTGCCCCGCTGGGGACCACATCGGGTTTTGAGAGCTTCGCAGAGCCGCACTTTTACCATCTGACCTGAAAGATCACTCATCATATAAACTAATCGGCTTACTTAAGAAGCTGTGTTCATTTGTTCGAGTGTGAGCCACAACAAACCTTCACGGGTTGCGGTGAAGGGTCAAATTCACTCACTTTTGACCTAACCTAACCTTAAAACGATCCGGACGAAGATATCTTTTATTATTTTCCATAAACGAAGTCTCATTTTGTTGACTAAATTGTTGAAGATAGTTTGTTTCACCGTTTGGAACCTTTGGTGTAGTAATGAATATCACTGGAGTTTTTCTCAACACCAAACCGTTATTTTAACATTTCGACAAATGTTTCGATCACCAAGTGATCATCTTCAAGAGTAATATGAAACTTAGTTTGATCGAAACACGTGTCCAGTAATATTTAATGACAACTATGATTTCTAGAATAAGTATAAATTCAGGATGGAATATATGGTTGTAGATAGTGTTGATTTATACGTAAACGAAAGAATAACTGGTAGATTTATTCATTGGTTCTTTCATCATTTAAAATTATGTCCTACCTACCTTATTTTATATCACAAACAAATCTGAAAAATTATTCATTTCTTCTCAGCAAAGAGTCTACGAAGAAGTTATAGACATTCTCGGTCATGACCGAATCGTAATAGCGTCCGATTTACCTAAATTGAAGTACACCGAGAGGGTGATAAAAGAAAACTTAAGAATTTTTCCTATAGCAGCTGTTTTCGCAAGATCACTGGAAGAAGATATTGATATTGGTAAGGAGTAAATGAGTGATGTTCGAAAGTAAACCTTACAATCATATTCTTCATTTATTGATATATCACAGTGAAAATATTTATAGAGGTGTAGGTATTATTTTCTGAATTTCTGTTTACTTATATTTGTCTATGGTAATAGCCTGGTTTCAAAAATGCATGAAGCATAAAAAATGAGCAATTTCAAACTAGTACAAATATTATATTTGAAAAATATGTCTTTCAAAAATAAATTTGAAGAACTTCGAACAGTATTTTGTAATTCAGTTGATGAGGGAAGAAATATTTGCTTCAAATAATGATGTATGAAATATAATTCGAGGAATAACTTTCTCAAACATATTTTTGCTTAATTTTCACCTTTCTCAGTTTATAATAAAGAGGTCCCATCTCGTTGGTGCCAAATAACAATGTCACTTAAACCATATCAAATACTTAGCTTCTTTCACAAACCACATAAGAAACGGTTTCATCTTCATTTAACCCATTCGAATGGGCGAATTCTAGTTTTTTCATGAGCATGCATCATTATTAACCTTGGGAATCACTTTATACTAGACGATCAGAGTATTGATACATAATTGAAGTCAATTTGACACACGGAATACTACAAAATATTGATTTTTTCCCTTAACTATCTACTACATGAATGGCCAATTGCGACGATGTCGATCTCTATTTTGCAGGAGATGCTCTACTTCCAGCAGGAAGTTCAGCTGCGTTCATCACTCTCTTCATTCATCGAAATCCAAAATACTGGAGAGATCCCTTGAAGTTTGATCCAGACAGGTTTCTACCGGAAGAAGTAGCGAAACGACACCCTTGTACCTACATACCTTTTTCATATGGACCCAGGAATTGTATAGGTAGAGTAAATTTTCATTATGAAAAACTCATCCATTTATTTATCGAAATTGAGTACAGCAGATTACAGTTTCCGATCGCATTTTCAACTACAATACATGAATGACCGTATTATTGTTTCTATTCAATAATTCATTTAATAGAAATTATGAACCATTGATTCCCTATTTTAATTTTGATAAACTGTAGTTGTAAATATTCACTTAAAACTCATAACTCGTTTAATTTTATATATTTGGGTCTGATTTATTTAAGTAGCCAAAACATATTATAAAACAAAGTCGCCCGCTAGGTACGTCTATCTGTTTGTGTACCTGTCTGAACGTGATAAATTCAAAAATTATCGAATTGATTTAGATATGTCTTTCACCAATCTGCCTGTTCAAAAAATATATTTTTCCGTTATTCAGCTGTCGCCCCCATACGAACGACAACTCTCAGAAGTAGAGAAACTTGTGCGACCTAGTGACTAACGAGGTCTTACCTTTTAACGTGTGGTTGCAGAATCATCCCAGCTTCAACCAGATAAATTCTCTCGAGAAAAATATCTGGTCGAGGCGGGAATCGAACCCACGACCTTCGTGGGTTCGTGAGTCTGGCGCACTACCACCGCGGCCAATTCCACAACCAACGAAAGAAATGATTCGAAATCACTGTCTCATCCCTGAAATAAACATTGAACAACATATTGTTCATCTTTTATATGTCTACACAAACGGCTTACTAATTAGATTCATTTTGATTTTCACTATGGATGGTTTACAAAATCAAGACACGCTATACAATAGCTTCCTCAAGCAGGATTTTATTCTACTTTTAGATTGAAACACTTCATGTTCTGAAAACAACAATATGATCTGAAGTCCGATCAGCTAATTGTTTCTAATTTAATTTTAATTAGCTGGAAAGAGCGGATAAATTCAAAAGCAGGTAAAAATATGTATTCAAAATAATGTGAAAAACAAGTCAATGAATCAATGAATATCAGATAATAATTATTTTATCATACAGAATATATCATTAGAAAATTTATGATAAAACCCCCAGTCCCACGCCTATTAATACTATCTTCAACGATCTGTAAGAAAAAGCGTTGGCCGCTTCTTTTGACGTTGTTTGTCATGAGTCACTATTTTAATGGCTCGTTAGCGGCGTCCTCAAGGGGCATAGTGGGTAGAAATATTTCAGCGACTTTGTGGATGAATTACAGTGCCACTTGCTTGGGACGACTATGTTGCTTTCTTCGATCGGCATGTTTGTATCTTGAAATGTGTTCACTCTCAGACAATACCGAATGTATCTACTGTAGTGAATCGTTAAGGAGATTGAGGTGTCACTTTTGTTTTACGTTATCTTCATAAAGATACGTACTTAGCTATTTCCAAATTGAAATCGATAGTTATGAACATATTTTCATGAGTGAATTTAATTAGGGTTGAACTATTAGGAATCACACGTTAAAAGGTAAGACCTCGTTAGTCCTTAGCTCGCACAAGTTTCTCAACTTCTGAGAGTTGTCGGTCGTATGAGCACGACAGCTGATTAACGTAAAAACAGATTTAAACAGATTTTTATCAGTTATGAACTGATGTGAAACTATAACAGAGACAATACCAAGGTCGGTTCGGTCACTACTTTATTATAGAATGAATATGATAAAGCAGTAAAATTTCATGAACAACACCATCATCATTGAAAAATATTGTGTCATATCACAATACTTTTTTTCCATATCTTAGAACTGCTTGAAATTGAATATTTTGGTACATTACAGAACAGAGTATATTGAATAAAACATCATGTATACCTATACATTAATAACATATGTTACTTTTTACAGGTTGGAAATACGCCATCGCTAACATGAAAACAATAATTGCAACTGTGATAAGACAATTCAAGATATATAC
This sequence comes from Leptinotarsa decemlineata, assembly GCF_025532065.1. NCBI lineage: Eukaryota > Metazoa > Arthropoda > Insecta > Coleoptera > Chrysomelidae > Leptinotarsa > Leptinotarsa decemlineata. The sequence goes on from NW_027412547.1 coordinate 2,401,061, forward strand.
AGAATACAAATCCGTGGAGGAAATAGAAATTAATTTGTACTTACTCATGAGAATGAGGGATGGCCCGAAAGTATGGTTAGAAAACAGATAAATGTTTCAAAATGTTATAGTGAAATAAAATACGTACCCACGATTTTTTTTTATTTATACTTGCATAAACAGTTACAGTTATTCTTATGCATATACCGGATGTCCCAGAGCTTTTAGGCCAGCAGATATCTCAGTTACCTGCAGAACAAAAATTAAAACAAAAATATGTATCATAGGAGAACACAAGCACTTTCATGCAGCATAGCAAAATCCACCCCTGGTAAACAACCCCCAAGAAACCACCCCTAACTTTTGTTTTTCAAATGGCACGCCCATGTTTGTTTTGGTTCAAATTACAGTCTTTTTCATTTCTCGGTCAATGATGTATCATGGTAGGTAGAATGACATGCAGAATCATAGAAAAAAAAAACACAAATGAAATATTAATGTTTAAGGTCATCTGTATTTTGATACATGATACTACAGAAAATGTTCAAAATGTTGGGCAGCACTTGCCACACATGCTTCAAGTCGCCGAATCAGCGCGCGAGTACAGGAAGCCCTAATCATTTCCGGAGTAACGGTATGACAAGCCTCTAAAATTTTTTGGGTTGAATCGTCAATATTCATTGGTTGTGTTTCGAAGGCAACTCGTTTCAGATATCCCCACAGGAAAAAGTTCAGTGGCGTGAGATCTGGAGAACGTGCAGGCCATCGCACAGGTCCACTATTTCCAATCCAACGGTCTCGAAAAGTATCATTGAGGAATGTAGTAACTACATTATGGTTATGTGCAGGAGCACCATCTTGTTGCCACCACATTTGTTGTCGTTCTTCAAGTGGAATATCTTCCAGGAGGGCAGGTGAACAATTTTCCAAGAAATGTAAATATCGGTGGCCCGTCAAAGTGTCTTGGAAAAAATGGGGCCCGATGAGTCGTCCATTATGTAAACCACACCACACGTTCACACCCCACATTGTTTGGAAATTGGTTTCTCTAATCCAGTGAGGTTTGTCCTGTGACCAATAGTGCATGTTATGTCGATTAACAGTACCATTATTATGGAAGCGGGATTCATCACTCCACAAGATTTGATTGAGGATGTTTGGATTGCCATGGACTAAAACTTGAATGTGAGCAATGAATGCCGTTCGTCTTTCGAAATCGGTAGGTCTGAGTCCTTGGTGTGAATGAATTTTGAAGGTATGATACTTGTACTATTTGAAAATTCTTTGCACAGATGACTTACTGATCCCAATCTCTACTGCCAATGCACGAACCGAAATATGAGGATGTGCTTCGGCGTAGGCCAACACATTTATGCAATTTTCCTCAGTTCGCACGGGAGTAGGATGTATTTGATCTGTTTTCCTGGAAATGATCCCGTTCGCATGGTATTTTCTACATACGAAAACGTATTACGACCTGGTTGTCGACGATCAGGAAAGCGCTGCCCATACAGCCTCTCCACAGCACGTTTATTCTTTCGGCATTCACCAAAAATTAAAAGCATATCAACGTATTCGTTGGGAGTGAAGGTAAAAGGCATTTTGATACACAACAACAATATCACGACTGATGGCAATGTGTCATCCAGATATCAGAGGACTGAAAGGAAGCACAAAAAGTTCTAACATTTTATCGCCTCTTTTTCTGCGTAGCGTCCACTTTTTCTGGTGTCTACAATGCAGAACAATTCGATCAGTCCAGTTAATAGTACCCACTAACGTATTCAATTTTCTCGAACAATTATGATATATCGTTGGTTGAGAAATAACAAGAGCTGTCAGTTGAACGACAAACAACATGGGGATGCCATTTGAAAAACAAAAGTTAGGGGTGGTTTCGCAGGGGTTGCTCGCGAGGGGGTGGATTTTGCTCTGCTACATGAAAGTGCTGGTGGTCTTCTATGATATACATATTTTTTTTCAATTTTTTTCTGCAGGTGACTGAGATATCTGCTGGCCTAAACGCTCTGGGACACCCGGTATATCTAGTTTCAGATAGATAATTATCAATGGACACAAAATAAATTACTGGAGATTTGGGAGTAGGACCAGGTAGGATGGACTACCCCTCACCAAAAGCATTCCGTCCAATTAGTCTCACATCGCTTTTCTTAAAAATTATCGAGAGCTAGGCTATGTGAGCGGTAAATAAGAGATGAAGTACTTGTTAACAACCCACTTCATCCAAATCAGCATGCATATACCCCGGGAAGGTCTACCGATTCGGCCCTTCACCATGTGGTTGGCAGAATCGAGAGATCATTGGACAACAAAGAATCCACCCTGGGTATATTCATAGATATCGAGGGAGCGTTTGATAAAACAACCTTTCCAACAATTACCCAGCAACTACACTCCAGGAATATACCCCTGGTAGTAGGAGAATGATGATACTCAAGATGCTCTCTAATATAGCAATAAGTTTCAATGTAGAAGACATCACAGTGAAAGGACTGATCATGAGGGATGTCCACGAGAAGGAGTCTTATCACCCCTTTTCTGGAACATATTTCTGGATACCCTGATCAATCACCTCAACACTGATGGATTCTATACAATTGCATATGCAGATGACATAGTTATCTTGCAGATCGGCAAATTTGTGAACACACTATGCGATACAGCGCAGGATGGGCTCAAATTAATAGAAACATGGTGTAAGGAACACTCACTGTCGATCAATCCCAAGAAGACTGAGATGGTCTTTTTCATCAGGACTCAAAACCTCCCCAAATTTTCAAAAGCAAACTAAACTTCTCTGAAGAGGTGAAATACCTTGGTACTATCCTTGACAGGAAGCTAACATGGAACTCTCACCTACAGAGTAGAGCAAAAAGAGCATAGGTATGTGGCTTATGAGCAATGTTGAAGGACACTGGGACGGGCATGGGGTCTTTCACCCGGTGTCGTCACCTGAATCTTCACTGCAATAATAAGACCTATGTTAACGTACGGAGCCATTGCATGGAGACCGAAAGTTCAACAAGCAAAGGCCATCCAAAAATTATCACAGGAACCATGAGAACAACACCAACCGCGCCAATGGAAATAATTAGAGGTCTCACCCCTCTGGATCTGTATGCTAAGGAGGTTGTGTTAATGGCCGTGTTAGGATTGCGCACGGCTAGTGTAAACCTCGAAGGAAATGGGTCGATTGAAGCTGAGCCTATGACGAGAAGCGCTCACTGCGCAACATCTGCTGCAGGCAACCAGTGATACAATTGAACCCAGGTTTGTGTTTAATAAACATGCAATACGTATGCAATACGCATATATAAAGACGGCTCAAAAACCAAAGAAGGCTCAGGATGTGGAGTGTACTCCAGATCACAGATTCCGCACAGATTAAGTGCGGAATGGGAAAAAATACCAGCATTGTCATAACAGAACTGGATGGTATCTCAATCACCACAGAAGAAATAACCAGGATAGTAATTTCTGGCAAAAACATAACAATCTGCACTGACAGCAGACAAGCCCTATTAGCCTTGAACAGACAACGTGTTACCTCAGTGTCACGAAGATTTAGCCAAAGCCTTGGTAGATAATAGTAACATTATCCCAAGGTTGATTGAAGGGCACGACAGGAGTGAAGGTAATCGCGTTGCCGTCTTTTTAGTCAAGGAAGCGGCTGGACTAAGAATCTTAGGACCCAGTGGCACCTACGGCCTGATGACTTCGACAATTTCAGAACTAGCCAAATGTTACACCGATGCTCAATCCCTAAAGAGATGGGATGAAATTAAAGGATGCAATCTTGCCTGGCGATGACCAGAAAAAATCTAAGCTCAAATAACCTGTCCACCTTCCTGGAAAAGACAGCATGGACGATGACCTAGGAGGACAACTCCTTGGGAGGATGTACATGTGGGCTAAGTGCTGTGGACTTACACTCACCCTCCCTACTCTACAGATACAGATGGGAGAAAACTAATTTCTGAGAAGTTCTGATTTCATTCATTTTCATCGGTTATTGATGTGCTGAGGCGTCCATGACGAACGTCATCATTCACAGCGTTTCTACGTTCCGTGAAAAACTTGTAAACCGTTTTCAGACGTACAATACCATCACCGTATGTCACTATCGATATTTCAATTGTTGATGAGTATTCGATTACATTTTTTTTCTAACAAAATTTGATGTAAATTTTTTGATCCATTACACAACACAACAAAAAAATATTTTTTGAATGTTTCCTACACTAAATTAGTCAATTTCTACTAATTTTGGGGTGATAAAAACGAAAATAACAATGAAAAATTTTTATTAGCTCTGGTTTTTGAGATACACAGTACTTAATCTTAAAGAGTAGTTATACTATACGTGAAAAGTGAAAGTACATAAAACAATATTGTTATGTTTCTTTTAGAATATTTTAAGTACAAAATTAATAAAAAAAACATTATTCTTAGTGTTTTGACAAATAAAAGAAGTTTGTACCACCAAATTTCAATTAAGTCCATCCGATTCATTGTAAGATCGCTGTCGTTTAGCTTGTCTTTTATAAAACACTTCTGGAGCATCCCTACACACAGACCAGCAGTAGTCTGCAAGCATTGCTTCATTCCAACAGCCCTGATATCTCTGTTCCATTAAGGCAATGTCTTGATGGAATCTTTCTCCATGTTCATCACTCACAGCTCCACAGTTTTGTGGGAAGAAATTAAGATGAGAGTGAAGAAAATGAATTTTTAAGGACATGTTGCATCCAAGTTGGTGGTAAGCTTGAAGAAGCTCTTTAACCAATGCTGTGAAGTTATCATCTCTTTTGTTACCTAAAAACCCATGTACAACCCCCTTAAAGGCTTCCCAGGCTCTTTTTTCATTTCCTGTTAAAATCATGTCAAAAGCAGGATCATTTACGATTTCACGGATTTGAGGCCCAATAAAGATGCCTTCCTTGACTTTAGCATCACTCAACCTGGGAAACTTTGCTCTCAAGTAGTTAAACGCTTGTCCTTCCTGGTCCATGGCCTTCACAAAGTTTTTCATTAGTTCCAACTTAATATGTAATGGGGGAAGGAGAACATCCTTAGGATCTACAAGAGGCTCGTAAACTACATTTTTCTCATTAGGGTTTAGGTCTCGTGTAGGCCAGTTCATTTTTTTATAGTGAGATTTTCTATCCCGACTGTCCCACAGACACAAAAAACAACAGTACTTGGTGAACCCTAATTGCATTCCTAGGAGTATAGCAATGACTTTCAGATCACCACAGATGTGCCACTTGTGTTGTTCATATTTGATTGATTGGAGAAGTGTTTTCATATTTATATTCGTTTCCTTCATGTGAACTGCATGACCTATAGGAATAGAGGGTAGCTGATTTCCATTATGCAGAAGTACAGCTTTTAAGCTTAGTTTTGAAGAGTCTATAAACAGTCTCCATTCAGATGGAGTGTGATCCAAATTCAAGCAGTCCATCAAACCATTAACATCAGAACAAACTTCGAGGTTTTCTTTTTTCTCAAAAAAAGGAAGCAAATCTTTTTGGCGCTGTCTGTAATGAGATATTTTTACATCATGTTTTAGAAGATTCCACTGTTGTAGTCTTGACCCTAACATATACATATATATAATATAATGATACTATATCTTGAAAACAAGAGCTAATATATAATTTTTATGGTCACTTTCGGTTTTAACACGTGGAAATACATTAAAATCATCTAATTTCAACCCCGAAACAAAAACTTTGTTGTGTTGTGTTATTTTCGATAGCACTTCTAATTTTGGTGCCTCCCACCAACAAACTGAACATGCTAAACAGCTGAAACTGTGAATATATGTTCGAAACAAGTGTACCAACATAAAAAAAATCGGTGATGGCGCGAAAGACCATTCAGCTCATTTTCGATTCGTTTACAGATGACCTTTGAGGAAAAAAGTTCAAGAACACTCAGTATATTCCATATGGTCGAAATAACATATAATTCGAAGATATTTTCAACTGATCTGAACATCCTATTACTTTTCTAGTTGTAGTTCACTGTAAATTATCATCCAAAACATCCATAAAATATTAAGGTCATGACAGTTGCGGTTCATAATCCTCATTAAACCAACCTGACATTACTGTAATGAATCTTATAGTGAATTATTACTAACTTCGACTGTCGAGTTCTCAGGATCACGAATCACCCAATCATTTTGAGTCACGATGACTCATATCGAGGAATATGTCCCCGAGGATTTCTTCGAATGGCTGGATTTTTTTCACAAGTGGATCGGTTTGCTACCTCCCAAGAATCTCTCCTCGAAGATTCTGTACTTTCTGATTGCCCTTCCTCACATTTCCATGTGCACTTTCCTGCTGGTTTTTCTGGGAGGTGCTGATCTCTTGGTGAGAGACAGATCTTTCAAGGAGACAATGTTTGGAATCAGTGTAGTGACGTTACATGGTATCATCGTTTTACGAACAGGGTTCTGGATTTATTCTAGAAATAAATTCGAGAAAATCAAAGAAATTATCAGAAGAGAAACATTTACGTTCGAATGTTTTGATTTGAGAGAAATTGGATATGCTAACGTTATTAGTGTTGGTAAGAATATAGAAAATGTTTTGGGAAAAAATCTGAGTTATCGTGAGATTGGAATGTTATGGAGTGGATCAGGATTGGTTTTTGATGACTGTAGGTAAGAGAAAGCAAAATTTAGAAATGTTATATATTATTATAGAGACAATGTGTTTTTCTTTGGATAGTTGGAACAATTTTGAAGGACTTCTGGATTCCGAAGGCAATGTTATTCTTATAATTCTATAGTGAAAGCGACATTTCCTTCACAGTATCATTGTTGCTGCAGAAACGCGGGTAAACTGAACTCAGTTTGAGGAGTGCCAGAAGATGACAGTACTACTAACTGTCGAAAGCGCTCGCAGATAATTAATAGAAGATATAAAGCTTCAAATCCTTTTTGTAAAGTTTAATATTGAAATACTGAAAATAAAGGAAAATTAGTTGCATCATTCAAAAAAAATATATATGTATATATTTGTTTCTGATGGAAATTTTTCTTTCATTGTCGTTTATTGAACAAACTAAGAGAAGGTGGGAGCATAAGTTTATAATAATTAAGGTTGATGTGTATTTATTTTTATGAATCAATGTAAGTGGTGCAAGTTCTGATTGCGTTTTTTAAATTACAAGAACAGAACCTGAATTCTGCCTTTTGACAGAAATGTAGAAGATATCATTCACCTGAGAATTGTCTGTATTATTCATACCTTTTACATATTTTACTACATTTTGTCAATAGGATCAATTATTATTATTATTTCTTCACCAAAGTTTGTGCTGGTCAAGCCCTTTCCCCCGAAGCCCTGATACATTCGGGAGGGCGCGCCGGCATTATCAACCAACGACCACTCCCCACACCGTGGGGTAAGTGATCATTAAGTCCAAGAATCATGTTCCCTGAGTTAGCGCAGTAAGCCAAGAATGACAGCCGTCTGCATCTGTCCGGCTAAGATATCTGCCTCAGTGCGGTAAGCCGGTATGATTTTAAAATTCGAGAGTAGAAAGGGCATCATTCCACCAAGGACTCCAATAATCAGAACAACCATCTTGACAAAGTGGTCTGGATAGAGTCTGCGGAGTTCGAAGAGGAAATCTCAATATTTCATTCGTTTTCCCTTCTCTTTTCGGACGACATTCGTCTCTCCAGGAGCTGAAGACACCACGAGAAATATCGTCTTGCGCTGGTGGTCGAAAAGGACTACATCAGGCTTATTAGCTTGTATGAGCCTGAGGGTGAGGCACAAATAGTTCCAATCAATTCGGCACTTCTCGGTCCTTACAACGGATTCAATATTCCCCTGAGTGTAGGGCAACACCAATGTTTAGTCAATACCCTAAGAGTGCCGTAGATGGTAATGAAGCAATCTTAGGGCCACGTTATGTCGATAGCTATAGGCCGAGACCACATATGCTGGACCTGCTGATAACACGTGCATTAGGGTCTCGGAAGCCTCGTGGCAGGCCCCACCCCTTGTGTCAGGAACCTCTTTACCCATCACGCAACTGCGGTAGACTGAGGTGTTGAAGACACCATACTGGCATGCTATGATGAACCCCTCAGTTTTCGACTTAAGCCTACTCGACCTGTTATTATTATTAAATAAGCAATGCTATGTAACTGATGACTTTGCGCAGAAATTATTCTGAATGTTATTCAGTAGGGATTTATCTAACTTGTTATCTAACACCGTCAAAAAACAAAAATATATAGTTCAGAAGTAATTAGTCGCCTCCTTTTTGAAGTTTGTATCAAGGTCGGTTGAAATTTGCGTAACAAGGTTTCCTTTTTATTGATTTTTGATATGAGAGAATATTTTGGAAAATTTTCTTCAAAAATTGGAAAATCGTTCGAAGGAAGTTTATATTAATTGATGTTATTTCCGAATCATCATTCAAAATCATTCAAAATAAGTTAATATTATTTAAAAATTCATACAGCGCGGACATAAATAGCCCCCCCCCACTCTCTCAACTTTTGAACGGGACAGGGACAAAGAACAGACCCCTGGGGGACTTCATTGTTTATGCTTGCTGAAGTTTATGACGAAGTTGACGTTACAACACTTCGGTGAGATATGATTCAAACCACTCGTGAGGTATTCCGTCAATGCTATAATGAAACAATTTTCTGAGTGGTATTCTGTGATTTACACAATGAAATAGTATGGACAAATCACAGAACATTGCTCTAGCTAACTCACGATTGGTGGAATCGCTATGATCTTCGAATAGAAAGGACGATATGACATCATGAGTCCGTTGTAATCAATATTGTTCATTATATGCGATATTGAGAAATCAGTCAGACCATTTCCCACAATTTTTTCTATTAGTTTGGGTAATGAAGGGGTGAGACATGTAAGACTAGTCCTATTTTTATCTATCCCAGATCACTTCCAATTAAAGTCTGAATCTGTCAACTAATCTTCTTGTATATTCTAGTGTTAACTTGGAAATTTTCCGCAAAAGAAAGATGCTACGTACAAGACTGGGGCTCTGTTTCAGCTACTTAGCTTTGATCGTCTTCAGTTTCGCAACAGTGACTCTATTATTTATAAGTGAGCTCTATGTAGATTCTTACCAAACATACAACCCTCATCTAAATAAAACTTCAGAGTTCAGGAAATACTTGATACCGATGTATTTTCCTTTTGACACATCCCTGGATGGATATTATCAAATTGCTTACTTTTATAGTTATTATAGTCATATTGGAGCCGTTTTCATCTTCTTACGTAAGTATTGTTTATCGAATGTATTTTGAAATTTTTCAGAAATGATTTCTCCAATAGTTTTTCACGTCCTGTAGGTCACTTAATACATACAGTACGAGCTGCAAGGGATATGAACGATTATATATTTATTTTACTTCACGACAAATCTTATTTGCCAGTTTAGAATAGAAGTGGGTACGAATTTCAGTTGAGCAAAATATATGAAAAATCATAATTATGCCTCACTTCTAGAGATTTCTGATATTTTTCATTTAATAAAGATGGTAGAAACATATATTTTAGATGATAATAGACCCAATCCCTTCTAACCCCTCACTAGTATATGAAGTGTGACCCATTTTTAATGGAAACACCCCCCTAAAATTTGAAGTTGTAAATCGATTTTGATAATATATTTTTTTTTCAAATGTCAAGTACTAAAAGGTCTACCTTGGAACAAAATTTGAAATGTTTATCAAAGTTTCAGGGCATACTACGATATTTTTTCTTAGTCGAAAATTGGGATTTTTTATTAGCGATTTTTTAATTGAAAAAATCACTACGCCAATGGACTCAGAGTGCCTCTAAATAGGTGTGACCAAAATTTCATGAAAGAATATTCATTATTAACAAAGTTATGACAACTCAAAAATTCGAAAACTCACACAGCTAACAGTCACAATATATCATTTTTTTTATTATTTCAACAATAAAGTTCCGCCAGATGAAAAAAAAAAAACAAATAGCGTAAATATTTTTAATGAAAACAACGGAATTACATTCACACAATTCAACTAACAATGAAGCAAAAAATTTTAATAAAAGTAACTAATAACTAATTATTGAAATGTTTTGATTCAGTGCAACAATTAATTCTAACTTATATTCTAGTAGCCTCTTCTAATCCACCACGTATTTCGATACATGTGTCGTAGCGCTTACGAATGTTTCTGATTACGTTCCTTAGTTCTTGAGGGCTAATATCTGCACATACCTGTCGAATTCTTGCACAAAGTTCATTTCTATTTCTTGAGCGGTTTTTGTAAACCTTTTGTGTGAGAAAAAAGTCCAAAACTGTGAGGTCTGGAGATCTGGGTGGACACTCTATAAACGGACTACCACGGCCTATCCATCGGTTTGGAAAATGTGCGTTAAGCCATTGTCTCACAGCTCTGGCATAATGAACTGAACACCCATCTAACTGGACAATTAAATTTGATCGTTCATTGATTGGCAGCTCGTGAATAGCATCCCAAAACTCTGTGTTTAAAAATTCTAGAAACCTCTGCGCATTAATGTTTTCCTCAAAAAAGAAAGGATCAATAATCCGTTCGTTCAATATCCCACACCAGATGTTGATTTTTTGGAAATACTGGCTTTTACAGTTTATTACCCAATTGCCGCTGCCCAATAGCGACAATTCTGTGATGACACTACTCCATTTGTAGTGAAAGTGGCTTCGTCGGTATACAAAAATATTTTTTAGGAAATTTCTATTGTTTAAATATTCCCCTTGGGCCCATAAACAATATTCCAGGCGTGTTGCTTCGTCGCCTTCTTGAAGTGTGTGTAAAAATGTTGGCTTGAAAGGTTTAATTTTCTTCTCCGAATAGTTTCTCGTGGAATATTCAAATCTAAAGTGCTATTCCTTATACTGGCATTAGGATTATTTCCGAAATAATCTGAAATGATTTGATCACTCCTGTCATTCCTGTTTCGTCTTTGTACAGAATTACTTTTTAACATCATTTTTAATACTGCACCAGTTTCATTGAATATTTTATTTATTTTATTTACCGTACCGCAGCTAATACGAGGACGATCTGGATGTCTCTCATTAAATACTCTACAAACCTCTCTAGCACTTCTAACGTCATCTCCCGAAAGGCGTACAATTTCAATTTTCTCTCTAACGTCAATCTTGCAGCCATGACACAAAATAATTCGAAGAACTGTAAGGTGAATATTGTTGACAATAGTACACTTAAATCTTTCACAAGTGTCAAACTGTTATATCATTTCCATGGCAACTAAGATTTAAATTGAAATATTAGGTCTTAGTTTTAGTTAATTTGCGTGAAAACTTGAATGTAATTCCGTTATGTTCATTAAAAATATTTACGCTATTTGTTTTATTTTTTCATCTGGCGGCACTTTATTGTTGAAAT